>NC_141687.1:195965294-197332685 GCF_964263255.1 Lissotriton vulgaris
ACACATAGAGCAGCACAGATCAAAGGGCACAGAGAGCAGCACTGCGCACAAAGAGCAAAACAGATCAAAGGGCACAGAGAGCAGCACTGCGCACAAAGAGCAACACAGATCAAAGGACCCAGAGAGCAGCACTGCGCACAAAGAGCAACACAGATCAAAGGGCACAGACAGCAGCACTGGGCACAAAAAGCAACACAGATCAAAGGGCACAGAGAGCAGCACTGCGCACAAAGAGCAACACAGATCAAAGGGCACAGACAGCAGCACTGGGCACAAAAAGCAACACAGATCAAAGGGCACAGAGAGCAGCACTGCGCACAAAGAGCAACACAGATCAAAGGGCACAGAGAGCAGCACTGGGCACCCAGAGCAGCACAGATCAAAGGGCACAGAGAGCAGCACTGGGCACCCAGAGCAGCACAGATCAAAAAGCACATAGAGCAGCACTGGGCACACAGAGCAACACAGATCAAAGGGCACAGAGACCAGCACTGGGCACCCAGAGCAGCACAGATCAAAGGGCACAGAGAGCAGCACTGGTCACCCAGAGCAACACAGATCAAAGGGCACATAGAGCAGCACTGGGCACACAGAGCAACACAGATCAAAGGGCACAGACAGCAGCACTGGGCACAAAAAGCAACACAGATCAAAGGGCACAGAGAGCAGCACTGGGCACAAAAAGCAACACAGATCAAAGGGCACAGAGAGCAGCACTGGGCACAAAAAGCAACACAGATCAAAGGGCACAGAGAGCAGCACTGCGCACAAAGAGCAACACAGATCAAAGGGCACAGAGAGCAGCACTGGGCATACATAGCAGCACATGGCACATAGAGCAGAACAGACGTTAGGGCACCTAGAACAATGCAGAGAACACAGAGCAGAATAGATCAGAGGGCGCAGGAACGATAGAGCAGCCCAGGGCACATGGATCAGTTGACTGGGGTGAGTGCTTGCAATGTTCAACACTCCGTCCATCATCCCCTTTGGTTTTGCTCAGGGCACATGGATCAGCACGCTATACAAATGCAATTACAATACAAGACACAAAGACACATATCAAATAACACATAGAGCAGCACAGATCAACGGGCACAGAGAGCAGCACTGGGCACATAGAGCAACACAGATTAAAGGGCACAGACAGCAGCACTGGGCACAAAAAGCAACACAGATCAAAGGGCACAGAGAGCAGCACTGCGCACAAAGAGCAACACAGATCAAAGGGCACAGAGAGCAGCACTGGGCACAAAAAGCAACACAGCTCAAAGGGCACAGAGAGCAGCACTGCGCACAAAGAGCAACACAGATCAAAGGGCACAGAGAGCAGCACTGGGCACAAAAAGCAACACAGATCAACGGGCACAGAGAGCAGCACTGCGCACAAAGAGCAACACAGATCAAAGGGCACAGAGAGCAGCACTGGGCACCCAGAGCAGCACAGATCAACACAGATCAGGGGGCACAGAGACCAGCACTGGGCACCCAGAGCAGCACAGATCAAAGGGCACAGAGAGCAGCACTGGTCACCCAGAGCAACACAGATCAAAGGGCACAGAGACCAGCACTGGGCAACCAGAGCAGCACAGATCAAAGGGCACAGAGAGCAGCACTGGGCACCCAGAGCAGCACAGATAAAAGGGCACAGAGAGCAGCACTGGGCACAAAGAGCAACACAGATCAAAGGGCACAGAGAGCAGCACTGCGCACAAAGAGCAACACAGATCAAAGGGCACAGAGAGCAGCACTGGGCACCCAGAGCAGCACAGATCAAAGGGCACAGAGAGCAGCACTGGGTACCCAGAGCAGCACAGATCAAAGGGCACATAGAGCAGCACTGGGCACCCAGAGCAGCACAGATCAAAGGGCACAGAGAGCAGCACTGGGCACCCAGAGCAGCACAGATCAAAGGGCACAGAGAGCAGCACTGGGTACCCAGAGCAGCACAGATCAAAGGGCACATAGAGCAGCACTGGGCACCCAGAGCAGCACAGATCAAAGGGCACAGAGAGCAGCACTGGGCACCCAGAGCAGCACAGATCAAAGGGCACAGAGAGCAGCACTGGTCCCCCAGAGCAACACAGATCAAAGGGCACAGAGAGCAGCACTGGGCAACCAGAGCAGCACAGATCAAAGGGCACAGAGAGCAGCACTGGGCACCCAGAGCAGCACAGATAAGGGCACAGAGAGCAGCACTGGGCACAAAGAGCAACACAGATCAAAGGGCACAGAGAGCAGCACTGGGCACCCAGAGCAACACAGATCAAAGGGCACAGAGAGCAGCACTGGTCACCCAGAGCAACACAGATCAAAGGGCACAGAGAGCAGCACAGATCAAAGGGCACAGAGAGCAACACAGATGAAAGGGCACAGAGAGCAGCACTGGGCACCCAGAGCAACACAGATCAAATGACACAGATCGCATGGCCCAATTAGCACCACAGGGCATATAGAGAGAGCAGCACGGGAGGCAATGATCAGCACAGATCAAAGGGCACACAAGGGGCACCCAGAGCAACAGAGATCAAAGCCTTCGGTTCAAAGGGCACACAGAGCAGCAGAGATCAAAGCCTTCGGTTCAAAGGGCACACAGAGCAGCAGAGATCACAGGCACACAGAGGAGAACATCTCTTTGGTGACCTAGAGCAGCAGACACATGTCACACTCCGGAGCACCCATCACAGGGCACATGAGCGGCCTGTCTGAGAGCTGGAACGGGCCAGTCCTGCGTCTCTCTGCTGACACCGGGGCTGTGTTTGGGGTCTGGTTGGTCCAGTGGGTGAAATGCCCCTGCAGCTGAGACACACTGTGGCAACCCGTCCACCGCAGACCCCACCTCCAGCAGGGCGACGCAGGCAGGAATCCATCGATAGCAAGAAAGACTCATCTGAGTTGGAAACACCAGCACCTTCTATTTACAGAGATGCCCAGGGTCAAGACAATGCCAGCGGAATATACAAAAAAACACAATTAAGTCATCTCTTTCTGCTGTCCTGCAAGGCCTCCCAGGCCTCGCTGACGCAGAGCTGCACGAGGCGCCGGGACTTGAGCAGATGAAGAATACATTCTAATCTAAGCCAAATCAAACACAACGCACAGAGCAGTTTTTCTGTCTGAAATGCTCGCTTTCTCCTTGGCACTTTAGTGCTAACAGGACTCCTGCTTTTTGCGCTGGTGTTTTGTGCCGCGTGTCATGAAAATAATAACTTTATATTTTTACTGAAAGACACGAGACATCTTGTCCTTCGCCCACAGGTGCTTCCCTGCCAGGCCTGAACTGGGCTGCTGCCCGCGCGCGCACATCTGATGGTCTTCTGCGCAGCCGTGAAACGCCTGCACGCCTCTGCCTAATCAATCATGCCAGGCCCCATTTGGGCAATTCCTTGGGGGGCACTAATGACTCATGCCGATGTGAGGTGTATTAATGCAGCCCTCCCTGAAAGGGCAGCATATGGCGGCTGCTGTGACCTCAGTCCCGGGGCGCCATCTTAGGCAGGAGGCAGCCGCATCAACATGTAAGTGCTAGAGCGAGAGAGGAGGGGATAAAGAGGGCGCAATGCGTTCTTGGGAGCTGTAAGGCCCACGGTCTTGTTCAAAGTGGCTAATAGCATTAGTGGAGACTAGACCAGTGCTTTAAATGGGATGGTACTGTCCGGTACGGAGTACCTGCACTTTTTTTTATTTTGAGAGGGGGAGTACCGGCACTTCTCAAGAGAAATGCTATACTTTTATTTGGAGAGTACCTGCACTTCTATTTTTCCATTTCAAGCACTGGACTAGATACTCATAAATCTCCTCTTCTCCTCGTCGGCGCATTCTAACTTCATATGCTACCTACCCTCCTCTCCTTTTGTTCTCATCTCACTGAATTTCTCTCCTCCTGTCACTTTATCGTTCCCTACCTTGTCCCTTCACCCTCCTGTCCCCCCCGCACCTCCAATCCCTCGCCTCTCTTCGTTTCGCCGCCTTCTCCTTCGGTCTCGCTCCTCGCTCTCTGTGCTCGCATTTCTTCCACTCTTCTTACAGTCCCTCTGTTCTCGCCCCCTTCCTCCTCTCCTCTGCTTCATTTCTAGTTCATTGTAAGGCCTCTACAAGGCTGTCGCTGTTACTATGTAGAGCGCATCCATACCTCTCGGTGCCCATGCGTTCAATAAATAAATAAATACACTGAGCTCCAGGGAGGTATGGAGATTTAACCGGATTTTAATTGGGTCTCCTGGGTATGGCTAATATCGAACCCACGGCTGGTGGCTCCACGCTGGAAAGATGAAAGGGGACAACTTTTGAAGTTTCACCGTGCCATGTTTTTATTTATTGTTCTCCCAAAGAACCCATCCAAGTTTTGCTTTTTACAATGTTCAAGGACGCAGCAATATATAGAGCTTCACAAATGACTCCAGCGCTTGCATAGGGGAAACCTTGGAAGCGCCTCCTCTCACTCCGCTCCCCAGGGTCCAGGCGCGCAACGCCCATTGGGCTCAACGGGCTTCATCATGTTTGTCAGCCCGGGCAGAGACCGTCTATTTGCAGCCTCACCCAAGTACTTCACAGGTCTTTAAAAGAACATTCACTTGTTAACAAGGCTTTTGTTGTTTTTTCACCTCTTCTTAGAGCCCTTCTTAAGGTCTTCCCTTTGCAAGCGTTGGAGTCATTTCTGGGGCTCTATATATTCGGGCGTCCTTGAACATTGTAAAAAGCAAAACATGGATGGCTGCAAGTTTGCAGTATAATGTGGGTTTGTGGCGCCACTGGTCGAATAATATCTGGAGCTCCATCCATGCTAATAATCTCAACATGACCAGAACTTCGGGTACCCAATTGTCACCTTCCTAGATGTCTTGAAGCTGCAAGCTGGCCATCTCCCCAGAGGTGGTATAAAGCCTGCAGCTCTATCCCCGCTCAAATCCTGCCTGTGTTGAGTGTTCCTAGCCAATCAGTGAAAGAAGTAATGCGAGCGATAGTAACTCAAAGCCCACTCTCCCCTGTCTGAGCAGAACTTCACAATTGGGGGTGAGCTGAACCAACAATGGTGAGTCTACCTGGTTAGCATGCTCAATTGCACCAAATTTTTGTTTGCTAAAGGTGTGGGGATTTCCCCCTTTGTATCAGCTACAGCACCCATTAAGCTTCCTTTATCATGTAATGAAACTATAAAGGGACCCTCACCAACTTCTCCAGCATGGGTGGCGGAAGATGTGTTCTTAAGCAACACTTATGGGCAGTACTTTAAATGGGAGAAAAATAGTGCAGGTACTCATTTCAATTTGGCAAGTGGGCAGGGCTTGGGGCGTGGCCAAAGCAAGACATGACATACTTATTGGCTCCTATACTAGTTGTAGCACATACCAAACCACATGAGAAATGGTTTCTATGAACAAAATAGGTTAAATCGTTACATAAAACAAAAGACAAATGCTGTGATATTTTAACAATTCCTTGTTTTGTAATATTTGCAGCTTGAATACTGTTATTTGCTGTTATTTGGCACAATGCTATATATTCTCGAGCATGCAGACACACAGAGAGAAACGAACAGATGTGCACCCACAAAGCATTCCACACATTTCCTTTAATATTCCCCCAATAGTGTCTCGATTTCCTCCCTCTTTTCTTTCACACGAAAACACGCACAGGTGACAGACACCCTAAGCAGACTCTGGCACAAACGAATCGGGTGGGATTAAAGCCATTTTGACCTCCTCACCTCCCGTAGCTTTCTCAATTGCACTGTCACCTGGCTGCCTCAATTCCTTTTAACACTGCATGATGGTGAACACCCAGATATCATGCAAATGAGCCCACGGTGAATAGTTCTGCGGGGCTGGCTCAGGGCTATAGACGTGTTTTGACCGTCAGAGACATTTTACCAGCCCTAGCACCAATGGGCCTATCTTTTAATGAGTACCGCCACTCTCCTCGGCAGTAGAGCAGTGCTGGTACTCTGAGTAATAAAAATAAGAAGTGCTGGTACTCAGTACCTGTGAGTACCGGCCCATTTAAAGCACTGCCTATGGGGTCTCTCTGATGCTTGCTGCTTCTGCAGCAGTCCAGCACATGTTGACCTCTGTTATCCAGACCCCGAGCTTGTGCAATGGACCACAACCTCTTTGTGAATTTCATTATCCACTGGGATTCCGTAGTCATTCCCTTTGGATTGGAACTGTTAATATGGAGTTGCTAGTTTGAATGTGCCCGAGTTATCAAGTTTCCAGTCCCAAGAAATCCCTGACCCAAAAGTGACAAACAACTATCGGCATTTTTTGACTGCAAACAGAAGTTCTTATAAAATAGCCTTTTAAGTCTCTGTACTACCAAGCCTAGCTGATTCAATAGGAGTTTGGAATGATTGGACAGCATGAGGTGAATTCCAAAATATCAGGACTGGACAACCTGGTACCCGGAAGTAACTGCAACTGGTTGGAACAGAGAGGCAGAGGCTTATCAAGTCTAATTAAGGTTTAATTCAATTTTGATTCGACCCTCACCCAACTGGTTTGATGCAAACTCCACATGTAGTTGAATGAGTGGTGGGATGTTTGGCAGCGGGGCCAGCTGGAGACCTCTAGTGTTCTTTTCACCTGGATGCAGAGAAAACTCCACAGACTCCAAAGTTAAACTATTTCAGCCCTCTGAAGAGCCAGGGAGCTATCCATGAACTGAAACTGCATTGGATAACATTGGACCAATATTTCCTATGGAAGTTCTCTGGAGCAGACTAGTCCGACTTGAAAATATCTCCAACCAAGGACCAGTATCTGAGACAGTTTTCACGAACCCAAAGCTATTTGAGATCCTATCTTTGAACCATCAAGCGATTATGATTTGCTGCAGTGTTTGAGAACTGGAATAAAATGCTATTCTTTAATCCAAATAATGAGGTCCGCACAGCCTCCTATCTTTGCTATGAGCACAATGATTGCATTATTCTGTATCTAATCCAGTGCTTAATTTGAGCTGGTGGATTCTGGTGCTCGGCACTGGCACTTCATTGCCAACACCGGTACTTATGACAGTCTGCCACATGGTGACGCGGTGTGTCTAAATTAAAGATGAGCACACAGCGGTTGTTTAATAATTAAATAAACATTTAAAAGGATCAATACCTTCCGCCAAAGCCATTCTCAAAGCTCTGGGGGCCTAGAATAGTCTGAAGTGTCAATCTTGCAGGACTGTGATGGTTAGTAGTTGTGTTGGTGCTGTCACTGGCAGGGGCAATCCGTGGTGCAAGCTGCAGTGGCCTCTTTGGGGGGTGGGGTCCCTGGTACATTTTTTTTTTTACAAATTAGTAGGATGTGGCCTAACAGCTAAGGCGGTGCAACTTGAACCTGGGGAACCGGGTACGAGTCTCTGCAGGAATGTTCAACATCCTGTGATTCTGTGCAAATCACGTAATCTCCCTGTGCCTAACAAAATGAATGTGTCCGTCTGTAACACAACTGGTGCTCCTATAAAGCGCTATGATCCCTTCGGGTCTAGTTATGCGCTATAAAAAAAACTGAAGATAAAAACACTAATCTAATTTGACCCTTTACAGCGCCTCCCAGGTGCTAGTACCTGAATGCTGGACTGAGCTCCATAGTAATGTCAAAGAGGCTTGGGGGCCAAGCTTTCTTTTGCAATTTCCTGCATTTTGGTAATGAAGGAATACAGCTAGCCTTAGCTTTGATGCTGCTGAGAGATAAATCAGCAGGGAGAGGAAGAAAGAAGTGAGAACGTGGATAAAAGAATTACAGGGAGGGAGGGCAGAAAAAAGAGTGCGGTAGGGAGAGACAAGGTGAGATGGAGAGCGAAACAGAGATGGAAAGTCATCATTGTGGAGAGGAAAGACAAGAAGGGAAACGGGGAAAGGAGGAGATGGATTAGGATAGACAGAGGGAGGGAGGAAAACTAGGGGAAGTTCAAAGAAAAAAAGAATGTGCAGTCAATCCCATTTGTGTTTTTATTCATCATGCAACTCATTTTTGTTGCTGTGACAGGAAGTTGCCCACAAAATGCTTTGCTCTTAGTTCAGTGGTCACATTTCTCAACAAGGAGTACAATTCTGGTGAGAAGTCAGTGTAAAGTAGAAGCAGGAGCTGTTGCTCACAGTCCAGGGCACATTACATTTGGGACACAGTCTGGGGTGCAGCCGGAGTTCTAGTTTGGGGATGACACAGGAGGACCTCGCTTAGGGGTGGTGCAGTGGGGTCGGGTTTGGTGACGGTGCTGGGTGAATATAGTCTGTCGTAATGCTGTGATATTGTAAGGGATGGCCAGCGGGGTCTAGTCTACTGTGAGGAATAGTCTGTGAAGGCGCAGTGTGTAGAATCAGAGATGATGCAGTATGAGCATTGATCAAGTTGGTGAAGGTGGGGGATTGGTATGAGATGGTAAAATGAAGCCAATCTTTGATGGTACAGCGTGGCAGTGTACAGATGATGTTCTTCTATAGTATGATGACGAGGTGATGGGGTAAAGACTATCTTGAATGATTGGATACAACCCCGGGCTTATGGTAAATGTGAAAAGTTTGTGTCTGTATCTGGTGAAGTCACTTCCAGAATTTGGCCTCGCAGATCTTCCTGGTTCCCAGTTCCCATAGGAACCAACGCCTTTCAAATATTTAGGCATGCAGATATACCACATGGACAAAGCTCTTTTTGAGAGGAACGTAGTTGTGGCACACTTGAGGATCCAGAAATCTGTGTCCATCTAGAGTACAATGCCCCACTCAGCAGCCGGCCTGAAGGCTGTAACCAAAATAGCAGTGCTGCCTGGCTCCCTTTCCTTCTGTAGCACAATCAACACCGAATTTGCATAAGTATCAATTCACCGAAATAGAAACCATATGAAGGAAGCCATTGGGGCCTCCACAAAGTATCCCTCAATAAACTTCAGTTGCCGAGTCTCGAGGGCGAACTAGGCACGCCTAACCTTGAACGCTACTATTTATAAGCACAACTCTAATGGACAAGGACATGGCTAAGAGACCCAGATGACAAGGATGGTCAATGCATGTGTGGGGTGATGGAGGGGGCGTTAATACTGAGGCACATATGTTCGAAGCATCAGAAGCGCTGCCATTGTAGCACACAAACGAATATTGTTAGAACAGGTAGTTGATAACATTCACAAAAGTGCAGCATGTAGCCAATCTTTCACTGTAGTAGGCTGTAAAAGCAGATACAACAACCACTTGAAATGGAGGGGGGTGCACTGACCCTGGAGCTCCTTGCATATATTATATATGATGCAGGTGACAAATCCCCTCTTGCAGACCAATTTTTAGAATTCAACGTTAAATTATTGAACAAATGTAGCTTGCGTGTCAGACAAACCTGAGACGAATGCTGTACCGGAAACGACGCTCAGACTAGGTACAGGTATAATAGTGGTGTCTCTGCTCTAATCAGCTTTGACAACCATGACAGGGGTTACCCAACAGCCATTATGAGCTACAGAGACTGAATAAATGGGGGGTGATTTATTGGATGCGGAATGTCAGCGGATTATAGAATTCCCTCAAGTGGAGCCATGACGGATGTGATCCTACAGCCATTATGAGAGACATGGATTGAACACATGCAGGAAGAATTAACAGACGCAGAATGGATTATAGGATACCCTGAAGTGGTATTACATTTTAAAATTGATACAATACAACACACTGCACTGCATAATTTGGCACTCCACAGGCGCCACAAGATGGTGCCAGTCCGAGGCCACAGATGTCGCACGAGCAATGCTGACCTTATGCACATGTTCTGCAATTACAGGGACGTGTCACAATATTGGGCAAAAATCAGCCAGGGGATAAAGTACCTGACGGACAGATTGGTCGTGAGCATCCTCATGACGTGTGCTGGGACTCATGACCCAAATAGAAAATCTAACTGCGAATTTACGGATGGGCCTTGCTATTAACGAAAAGGAAAATTGCCATCCAGTGGAGTTCAGACAGAGCACCACTGATCATACAATGGAGAGGGAAACTTCCCAAATGGGGGAGGCAGAAGGTGAGGACTGGGGAAAGCATAACAAGGGGAAGGAGACTCCCTGAATATCCAACTGGGACATGATTCCTCAGAAACAAGGAGCCAGGATGATAGCAAACCACCTTGAAGTAGTTTGTCAAAATGTTGATATGTTACGGAGATGACGTGGCACATACATAAAGACTGAGATATCTTTTTGTTCACTACACAGTGATAGCAGCAAATATGAACGCACAGAGGGAGAAGGTGTACAATCCTAACACATATTTAATTGGAGGGCTTTCACGATAATCCAACCACGAAAGGGTGCTGTTGACCACTGGTGAAGTGTCTGAAGCACAAGAAGCACTTGAAAATTACTGAATATACAATGTCACACATTCTGGGGTGTTGTACATTTCTGATACTGATGTCCGAGATATGAACGTCTTAATGCCCGTACTTTACTGGCCATAGCGACTGTATAAAAGTTATGTTAACATTTTTTTTTTAACTATAATGTCCGGGAAACTTTTTAAGTGTGAGAGTGTGATATATTTAAATACTAATTGTGGAAGAATTTTGACTGTGGAGTCTTGGACAGTTTTAAAAGTTAGGTCTGGTATAGTTCTTTCGAACTTCAAAGAGTTTTAAATGCTCAGTTTAGGAAAGATTTAAATTTAAGATGTGGATGTGGACACTTCTGGGAAAGTTTTAAATGCAGGGTGTGGGAGAAATTTAAATATTGGTTCGGAAGTTTTAGACACTGAACCTGAGCTGAGTTTTACAGAGTGGTTCCATGAAGAGCGGCCAATATTGGGTTAGGGGGAGTTCTTAAATACTGGGCCAAAGAGTGCTGTAAATTCTTGACCAGAAAGATTTTTAATTCAGACAATAAAACATTGCCTCTTGGAGAGGTTCAGATGATGTGCCTCAGCGAGCTTTGAATGTAGAGTTAGAGACACCTTCAACTATTGGGCTGAGAGTAATCTTAGACAGCAGGGATTGGCATGAAAGTTTGAGTGTTCACTTCACATTAACACCTGCAGGATTAGAAATAGATGTGTAGCTGTGGAAATAACACACGAGGACAAACACTGATCTTAGGTTTCCATAAATACTGTTAATTTAAATACTTATTATTCCAAACAATAGTTTTGTATCTCCAGGGGAACCAAATCTCTTGGCATCTCCATGTGCTGCTGCCACAATGGAGAAAAAAAGCGCAAGTTGAAGACGTGGTCCAAGGAAGCATCTTTCAAAAGGAAAACATGTTGCAAAGGCTGAATCAAAAATGTAACTTTCACAGAATGATTCATTATCATCAACTGCTGCTACCCTCCACAGCCTTTGCTGAAAATTGTCATCTCCACATCAAAAAAAAGGGCAAACATGAAAAAATAGTCTGCATTTTCCATGCAGTTATTAGAAAAAAAGGGAGAGAAAGAAAAAAAATGACGGAGTCGTAAGACACAATAGAAAAGAAATAACTGCAGGGCTAAATTGGACGATTTGCAGAGACAGAATCAGCCTTGAGTCATTGAGGGTGAAAGCAGAGCGCTCCCCGGGCTCTGCTATCAGGATCGGCTCCCAGGCTCCATCTCTCATTAAATATTGAAATAATAACGAAGTACAAAATAAGTATTGACGCTAAAAGGAGAAGGAAATTAAATATGTACAACCCAGCTTTTTATTCTAAAATGTAGTGTGCGTGCAGGCGAGAGGGATGATAGCTGGAAAGATAAAAGACGACTGCCTGAAAGGAGCAAAACCAAGGGACCCGAAAACAAGTTGGAGAAAAAGATTTATAAAAGTCAAAAGGGTCAAAACAAAGGTGCGGCTGGTAGGGGCGGAAATATGAAAGCAGGGATAGACACCTTAAAAGAAAAGAAAAAGAAAAAAAATGGAAAAGGGAGACCGGTTGAGAAACTCACTGCCTGTTAAGAGGATAAAGCAAAGCAACATGAAATAGAGGAATAAGTCGGGAAGTGAGCAGGGATGAGGAAGAACTCAAACAAGCATTGGCAAAGCCAATATGTCTCGCCTGTGTATTGGCTTTGCCAATGCGTTTTAGCCATGTTGTACACCGCCTGGTTAACAGTTAGTGGAATAGAGAGTAGCATAGAGTGGAGTGGCGTAAGGTGGGGTGGAATGTCATAGAGTAGAGTGGTGTAGAGTGGAGCGCGTGGAGTGGAGTGTGATAGAGTGGAATAGAGTGGACTGATATAGAGTGGAGGAACATAGAGTGGAGTAGAGTGGAGTAGAGTGCTGTAGACTTGAGTATAGTGTCTTAGAATGGTGGGGCGTAGAATAGAGTGGAGTGGCATCAAGTAGAGTAGAATGGCATAGATTGGAGTGGTGTACAATGAAGTGGAGTAGAGTGCTGTGGCAGAGTGTCGAAGAGTAAGAAAAGTAGGGTGAAGTCTCATAAAGTGGACTGTGTGAGAGTGGAGAGTCATGGAGTAAAGTGGTTGGGGTGGAGTGGGGTGGAGTAGAGTGGCAGAGAGTGGAGAGAGAGTGGAGTACAGTATCATAGAGTATCATGGCATAGAGGGGAGTACAGTGGAGTGGGGTAGAGTGGCCTAGAGTAGAGTGTCGTAGACTGGGCAGTCGTAGAGTGGAGGGGTGTTGAGTGCCATAGAGTGGAGTGGGAAAAAGTGGAGTGGAGTCGCATAGAGTGGAGTAGAGCACTGTTGAGTACAATAGAGTAGCATAAAATGGAGTGGGATTGAGTGGAGTAGTGTGGCATAGAGTGGAGTGGCGTGGGGTGGTTTAGAGTGGCATGGCGAGGAGTATTATAGAGTAAAGTGTTGTAGAATGGAGTGTCATAGAGTAAAGTGTCATAAAGTGTTGTAGAGCGTTGTTCGTAGAGTGGAAGGTCATAGTGTGGAGGGTCAGAGTGAAGGATTGTAGAGTGGAGGCCTGTAGAGTGGAGTATTGTAGAGTGTCGTGCAGTGGAGTACAGTAGCTTAGATTGCAATCAAGTGGCAGAGTGGAGCGGCATAGAGTTGTGAGTTATAGAGTGTCAAAGAGTAAAGTAGCTTAGAGTATGGTGGAGGGCTGTAGAGTGTTATGAAGGATTGTTTAGTGGAGTATCGTAGATTAGAGTTTCGTCAAGTTTAATGGGGTCGAGGAAAGGGATGTGGAGTAAAGTACAGTGGCGTAGAGGGGCATAGAGTGGAGGGGCTTAGAGTGGAATGGATAGAGTGGAGTGTCAGAGTGGAGTGATGGGGAGTGGAGTGGCACAGAGTGGAGTAATGTGTCATAGGGTCGAGTGACTTAGAGTTGAGTTCTGTTGAGTGAATTACAGTGGAGTGGCATAGTGTAGAGTGGCGTAGAGTGAAGTAAAGTAGTGTAGAGTGTCACAGAGTGGTGTGGCATAGAGTGATAGAGTGGAGGAGCATAGAGTGGAGTAGAGTGCCCAAGAGTGAAGTGGCGTAAAGTGGCGCAAAGTGGACTAGAGTGTTGTAGAATGGAGTGGTGTAGAGTGGGATAGTGTAGAATAGAGTAGGTAGAGTATTATAGAGCAGAGTAAGGTGGAGTGGAGTATTGTTGAGTGTAGAGTACTAGAGTGGAGTGGAGTAGAGTAGATAGTCTCGGAGTGGAGTGGCATAGAGTGGGGTAGAGTGTCATAGAGTTTTGTAGAGTGGAGTGGCATAGAGTGAAGTAGAATGGCATGGAGTAGAGCAGTATGGAGTAGAGTGAAATATAGTTGATTCAAGTGGCACAGAGTGGAGTAGAGTGTTGTGGAGTGCAGTGGCATAGTGTAGAGGGGAGCAGACTGTCGTAGAGTACTGTGGAGTAAAGAGTGTGGTAGTGCACTGCCATTACACACAACACATGTTCAATTGAAATGACCATTATATTTGCACAGACAGTTTATGCGAAAAACCTATACAGCCCACAAACAATAATCTATGGAAATGGCATCACCTAGTGTACTGATGAGTTTAAATCATATTAAAATATTCGTTTCCAACACACTTCAGAAAAAAAGTATCTCATTAGTGCTTTCCTAATTCTGATATATTCTGAAATATTTGAACAGTTTATTTACAGAGATTTAAATAACATCGTACAGCCTTCCTCCATCACACCCCTAGTACCAAGCATGATTGTCACATAAATCTTCTCACTTTGAAGTCAGAGAAAGAAATGTAAACACTCATCTCCCTTGGAAGACAGAGCCCACCATTTGACCTCTGTCATTGAATGCACAGCAAATGTGACAAGATAAGAACAAAATGTGAAGGCATGTCTACTGAAAGCATGCACTCACGGAAGAATCCAGTAAACAGGACATGATCCATGGGAGGGACAAATATATACTGGATAGCATAAAACAAATAAAGGCAGCAAATAGAAGGCAAGCAACTGTGGGTTACAAAATTGTAAACAATGGGCAGAACACATTCCAAGGTAAGCTTTATAAATGTCCCCAAGAAGGCTTTGCAAGCAGACAGCACAGCTGTGCTGTCATATAGGCTTCAACCTAAAAAAGGAGGACTGGGAAGATAAAGAGGGAGAAGGAGTTAAAGAAGGCATGAGAAGTATGATTGTATTTATATCTGCAATGATAGGAAAGTCTAGACCACATAAAATGCAGAGAAACAAGTGGTGGGTGAAATGCTTAACTGAATCTCGGACACTAGTAATTGTTTTTGACAAACCCCAGTCCATATTTTCTGTCACATCAGACAGGAATCAGTCATATATCAATCAGAACTGGTTCTGCTCCTACTGGAAGAGCCTAATAGGAAATGGCAGGCCGGGCCTGTCCGCTCTGATCCGGAACACAAACAGCCTTAGACAGGCTTCGCCCTTCTAAGGCCTGGTCAGTAGGGTGCCGCTTGAGTCTTGTGGCACAGTAAGCACAAGACCCACATATGGGCATACCCATTGCTTTTAAAACTTTGTAGACAGAAAAGCATTAAAGAGCTGGGGGAAATGCTCGAATTAATTCCAGCCACTGGATGACAACCCAGTCCATTTGTTTGCTCATCCTGCTGTCTCAGACACGTACTATCCATATACAAATCAACCTTGACCCTGCCCCAATAGGAAAAAGTCTATCTCAACCCAAGCTACCCTAGTTTGTTTGCTATTGTAGTTTATTAATGCCATGTGGGTGGGTAGTAAGGAGACCTGGGTAAAAGTTCTGTTATGCTGGGTGTAATCACACGTAATATTGTGGTACGCCTGTTACAGGAAATTCCCCAAGGGGGAAGTCGACAGATAGCGGAATAGGATCTATTTATTTACTTTATTTTTCCCTATTCCGTCGCCTGTCAACTTCCCCTCCACCCCCGCGGTTACCTGCACCGGCCGCAACTGAATATACACCGATGGCTTTGGTGTATATAATATTGAAAATGTTTCCAATGTGAAAGAAAGACACTGTGCAAGAACGATTACAAGTCTCTTTGAAGTTACATCAAAGGCAGTGAAGGGTGGTACTGATGCAGAGTTGATTTTTTTTCACATTGAGAGTGAGGGCAAAAATGGAGAGCCCGCACTATCAATAGTGCTGCTTGCACTCACACCCACCTACCTACCCGGCCATGCAGCACCTCTTCTCACTAACTTACTACACGCCCCCCTCTATTCTCACAAGGGCCCGCCCTAGGAAGGGACAGAGGCGGGAAGGGACGGCAGGCACATCTGCATTCAGTAAAGCAGCGCTCTTCTAAGGTATTTATGCTGTAGCCCCCTCGAGTAAAAAAGAAATCATTGAGTCCCCCAGAACGACGAGCATTCTTTCATAACTATTCCAGAAAATCGTCAGAGCTGAACATACTTAGCAATGGAAACATTGCATATGTGCTGAATTACCCCTTTAAAAATGCAATCATATACATAACTGCCAATATGCTGGAGGCAGCCCGGACCCCCTAATCTAGGAGAATCCACAGTGTAATCCGTTATCAGAAAAGGTGGGAGAGACTTTGAGGATTGTATGAACACTCCCCTCACCAGCCCCCCCCCCCCCTCCTCCCTCCCCCCCCCACACACACACTATGGCACCTACATCCTGCCACGGCATGAGTGGAAAAGACATTACTGAAAGTCTGCCACCCTGATTCTTTCACTAAACGCACAGCACTGTTTTAAACAAGGCGACGGCCCTCTTGGCTACAGCATGGCACCCCTTCAGCTTAACTCAGGTGCCCCTGAAAGTGGCAGCTGGGCAGCTTTCAAGCCCTAGTGGAGATGAGTAAACATCTAACCCAAGCTGCACCTGCTAAACAAACTCAGCTTGTCCCAACTCATTGCTTCCTTCTCCAAAAGGGGGTTTTGGGGTGATCTCATTCCAAAAAACCTTTGGGGAAAATTATGCTAAATCTGGCCCTTTATACTGCAACATTTCCCTAATAATTTGTGTAAAACCTATAGGTTTCTGTTTTGAAGGCCGTTTTGAAGGTACCCTCGTTAAAGAAGCTGTTCTCACCCACATCAGAAACGCCATTAGGTCACATCATTAACTAAATGTATTTCCGATTTCGTATGAACTAAGATCGCTATAGTAGCTTTAAGATGTTCACTTATTTTAGCCCTAAACCTGCAGATAGTGATTATCTATAAATACTCTAATGTTATCCTCTACTGCCAGCTTCCTGTTATTAGTAAACAAGCTCATTTGGCCCCAAACATCCTCTCATCATTTTCTGATGACTCAGACACACTCGCACACATAGCAGGCACCTGGCCCCGCTACTGCTTAAAACGGACTGACTCCCGGCGCCCTGGGGTCAAGGCTCCAGTTCACCCAGCGCTAAAGTTACCAAAGCGGAGGCAGAATGCAGGACATGACGTTTATTTGTAGACGCGGCACAGCGTCCACACCTGCATCCCGCGAGGCCTACTTGTCTCATCACGCACAGGGGTTCCGCACTCCAGATCTAACAAGTAGACGTGGCGCGTGTGCGGCGGAACTGAGACAACCAATGAGATGAGTCACAAAAAATACAACTTCTGCTCCGGGGTGTAAGAGCACAAGCCTACTACCCTAGGGTTGGGCCAGCATCTGTGCAGAGTCCAGATTTGTCTGTGGGGGTGCATTGAAATGCAGAGGCCAGGCAAAGGCTATGGCACGTGTAGTGTTGGCGTTATAGTGGTTGCACGTCGCGTCATGACGCGACGTGCCGGCAGCCATCTTAGAGGATGCGCGTGCAGTAAGCGACGCAAACGGCGCGAACTCTGGAGCACGGTTGCACGGGCTCGGCGCTCTCTGTAAAAAAGAAGTTAAATAAATACGGCGTATAACTGCATACAGCGTCCTGTCTTTATTGGACGTATAGCAACATTACAATGGCGACGAGGTCAGGATGATGACCTGCACGGAAAAAAAAACGAAAGTTGCAGAACCGCAAAACAGACAAGTCTCAGCCAGAATCCACGAGCCAGAAGCACCGCAGGAGCAGGCCACCTGTAATCGTATGCTAACAGGCAAGTGGACATCAGAGAGCGCGGCAGAGCCCACAAGCACTAGAGGGCAATCAGTCTAACCACCTGTGGAAACAATACACCCTACCACCAGCCACACTAGCCAACCCAGGGCAGGAGCACTGGCGACCTCCGGGAAGAGCGGAGGGGCAGACACAGAGATCCCCAACCCAAAACAGAGGAACCGGAAGAAAACAGCACACCAGGCAGCCCCAGAGGCCCCAGCAACACCTCACCCACGGTCAAGTGCGAAAGGATGAGTGCGCAAGCAGCAGCAGCGAGGGCCTCTGTGCAATTCTTGCCCAAGCCAGGGGAACCACTCATGCGATGGGAAGACTGGAGAGACTATATCGACAACTTCATAGAGGTGTTAGAGGACGAGAATGAAGAGAAATTCTCAAGCATTAGAAAGAGGCGAATATTGTTGAATAATTCAGGCATAATTTAGGCCCAAACAACGAGCGAGTACTGATGATGACGTGTATACCCATGTAATTGAGGACTTGAATGAACATAAACCAACGGTGTGCGTTTCGATAGACAGATATAACTTTCAGCAGCGGAAGCAAAAACAAGGGGAGTCAGTGGAAGAGTATGTGACGGCACTAAGAAAGTTAGCATCAACGTGTAGATATGACACATTCCATGATGAATTTATCAAAGATCAGATCGTGATGCACACCACGAGCACCGCTGTGCAGGACAAGCTGTGGGCCAGTGGGGACACCACGTTGCAAGAAGTAATGGTAGTGGTCAAGAGAGCAGAATTGGCGCGGAGATGCGCGGAAGCAGCGAAAAGAGAAACAGGCCCAAGTCCGATGGTGAACAGAATAGGTGAGGTTCCGTGACAATAATAAGTGGTGCTTTTGACTCACACGAATATGGTCGAGTCTGGTATCTATGAACCGCAAAT
Organism: Lissotriton vulgaris; assembly: GCF_964263255.1. Lineage (NCBI taxonomy): Eukaryota > Metazoa > Chordata > Amphibia > Caudata > Salamandridae > Lissotriton > Lissotriton vulgaris. The sequence goes on from NC_141687.1 coordinate 195,983,607, forward strand.
GACGAGTTTAGCAAGTGTGCGCAGTTTCGCTGTGCTAACTTAAACCGTTCGTTTGTTATGTGGGTTTTTCATCTGTACCCACGGGTTCCATCTTAGATACGGCATCCATTTTGTCTCTTGCCCTCAAGTAGCCAGCGAACGGACGTTGTCCGCTTCGCGACCCTGGGACTCCCAAGATATTTGCGGAAGACACATGTTCTTTGTAAGTGTCTTTATGACGAGGGGGATGCTACTGTAAGGCAGATGGCGCCGCACGAGGCTCATCTTGCCGCACGAGCTTATTGTCTCAGCCGTGCATCCCATTAGGCACGTCCCTTTTGATGCCTGCATCTCGTGTTTCCCGTTACCTCCCCTTTTACACCCTTTCCGATCTCCCCACTGTCTCCGTCTTCCTCTGCACCTGTCTTTGTTCCTACTTCGATCTGTTTATTACCGATTGGAATTTGCTAATGGTGGGAAGATGGGTTTTTACAGTTGGGAACCGCCAAATGTTTCCGCACTTATGTTTCGGACCTCACGTGTTTCAAAGTGACCAAAGCGACCCCTCTGGGGGATAATTGTGGGAACCGGGTTGTAAACTTTTGTGTTCAATGTTATCCTATGGGTAAAAACTGTATAAAAGGAGCGATCTACAGAACCAATTTGAAGCAGTCTCCCCAAGTTGCACGCTGTGTACTTGTCGTGATCTCTGTATTCCCTGCAGCAAATAAACCTTGAATCTTTGACGCCGAAGGAAGTGTCCCGTGTCTCTGTGACTTGTACGCCGGAGCAGGTTACCCACGAAGGTTTCAGGTGTTGTGCCCTGGCACCGCTGGGTCTTACAGAACCCAGTCCTTCAGTTGGCGCCCAACGTGGGGCTGCATCAGTGGTACCGGTCCAAGCCCGACGATCGTGAGGAACTTCGTGTGAAATCTCCGAGGGAAGGTGCACTCCGCTTCATCGATCCTGTTGTCGAAATAAGTGGCCCGAAGACTTTTCCCGCGAAGATTCCCGCCTCCGGACGGCTGCGACGGACTGCTGCCCTGACTGTAGACCTGTTTTGGCGCCTGGCGTAGACCTTGGTATAGCGAGACGATTGACGGGCCTTCCTGGTGACGCCATTGATTTTTGAGTTAAGTATTTGTGGGTCGCTCCCATAGCTCTTGGTTGTTGACACTTTAGCGAGTGTTTTTGTTGTACACGCTGTGTAAGTGTTTTTGTCGGTGACACTTTGCCAGCGTACTTTGTTGTGTTGTTTGACGACTGCAGCCGCCAAAAACCGAGGGTTTTGTTCTTTGCTGGGACTTGGTAAATCCCGTAACCCTTGAAGTTTGTGAAACTCGGCTAGTGTGCAAGATGCCTGGTCGCAGTACTTTGTTTAGTTGTTTCAGACCTTGTGGTGCGGATTCCCTGCTGGAGGACTCGTGTCCGATACCTCCGGTTGGAACTCCTACTTATGATCTATATAGCAAACATGGGCTAGGCCCGATTACCTTTAATGATTATTGGATTAAATATACGAAGAAAGACGGCGACCTTCGTTGGCCACCTCACGGTAGCTTTGAGGCGTCGATCTTAGATAATCTAGAAATGAAGTTGTTCGAACGTAAATCAAGGCCGGCCATGTTTGATGCCTTTCGGTTGTGGCGTAAAGAAGCCCGACAGAAAGAAATCAGACAAAATAAACGTAGTCAGCGAGATAATGTTGCTACCATAGTGAAGAAAGCTGAGCAGTTCCAGCGAGATAAGGAGGATAAGGATAAGGAAGTGTTTGAAAGACTACAGCGTATGACCATAGATAAATGTTATCCTGCTTTACCTACGGAGTCGGATAAGAAGGAAGAGGCAGTTGAGGATCCTTTAATGTCCTATCTTATGAAGTCGCCACCTCCGTACGTACAGGGTACCGCTGCTCCCGTGGTCCCTGTCGTACCTGTTCCACCTCCGCCTGTCCCTCAACCTGTTCCTCAACCTGTCCCTGCTCTTCCGCCTGTTCCTGCTCCTTTGTCTGTTGCTATCCCTACTGCACCTCCGCTTCCACATACTCCTGCTCCCGCTACTGCTCCTGTTTTGTTAACCCCTGTTGCTGCTACTGTTTCTACTCCTTCTCTTGTTAGTCCTGTGTCATATCTCTCTCCCTCTAATCGTAGTCGTAATTCTCCTCTTGCAGCCAGTTTCTTTCAGTCGCTCGGACCTGTTCATGGGTCGGCTGGTTCCGATGGTCCTCAGAGACGTAGTCAGCTTCCTGGAAATAGAGAACGCGTTGCGCTATATAATATGGCGATGGGTTGGATGGTAAACCCCCTTAGAAATCCGCCCCGTGTTGTCCTCGAAACGTTTAATCAATTCAACATACCAACCCAAAGATACGTGTTCGATGAAATGTGCAAGTTCCTACATGATCAGATAGCGGCCAATGCGCCTGACGAGGTGCTGACCGCCCTGTCTGAACTTCGGCTTCAGTTCGCAAACGGACTGATAGTAGATACTAACGTCCGACGTGCTATTGAACGGTTACTATCTCTTCGTCCTGCTCCCATACCTCATGCATTGTTTGTTGAGGATATTGAAAATCAACCAGACGAATCTGGCCAATATCCTATGCGTGAAGTTCCCCCGGTTTGGATACCAGCTGATGCTAATGCTAATCCTCCGGTAGTGGCGCACTTTGAGAGAGTGTGGATACACCTCCCATGGAAACGATCGGAAGTGCTTCAGGTGAAGCAATCTTTGCCCGATCCTCGTAAAAATCCTACTGGGTATTATAAGGAATTATCGCAGCTAGTAGATGCTACGGTAATGAATCTTGCCGATATCGATATGTTGTTTGGCAACGTCGTACCGCAACCGGTATGGGCTAAGATCCGTCACCAAGATCACGCAAATGAATTAGGCGGTGATTGGGCTGCCATCACAGCGGCAGATGCTGGACAAGTGGCTGCTACTAAACCCGACCAATTGATTACTGCTCTTCCCCAGCGTATAATAACATTTATGAAGACTCTTATGCCAGCTATGAGGGTAAATTGGGACAAATTGTCAGCCTGCAAACAAAAGAAAGATGAGAGTGTTTCGGATTTCTTTACGAGGTTTGAAGAAGCATTCATTGACCACAGTGGACAGGATATGGGTACTGAGGGTGGACAGAGGTTGTTTGTGGATAAATTTGTATCGAACTTATTGCCCGATTTGAGCAATAAATTGAAGAATTCGGAAAGTGCATGGGCCGTTTCTACCTCAGCTCAGATATTGGCTACGGCACAATATTATGAGAATAGAGAGAAAGAAGAAAATGACCGTGCTGACAAAAAGACGAAAGAGCTTAAAACTAAAGTGTTGCTGCAACAAGCGTATCCTCCTCGGTCCAATCAGAATAATCCACAACAGAATAGATCGCAGTCGCAATCGAATCGGTCACAGCCACGTAATGATTCCTCCTCCCAAAGATCATCGTTAGGGTACAATCAATGTGCTTATTGTAGACAGGAAGGACACATTAAATTTAACTGCCCTGTTCTGAATGAACGTACTAGTGGTAATTCGTCTAAAGGAGGCCGTGGTGGCTCACAGCAGGCATCACGTGGTAGAGGTCGTGGTGCTCAGAACGATCGTTTAGATAACTCCTCTAATTCTAATAACTGTTTTGATCAACGTGGATCGTCGCAAGGGCGATTTGCGCAGTACAATGTAGACGATTATTACGTCGATCAGGGAACTGACGACAGTAATTACTAGGACAGCCAAAGACGAGGAGAGGGAGTGGTATCAGTTCCGGTTGATCAGAGAGGGCCTTACGTCGCAGTTGCTACATCGGGCGTCGTTGAGCCTTTTCTGTTGGACACTGGTGCAGCGAAAAGTTCTATCATGCATTCGAAACTCCCTGGCGCACCTTTGTCTGGCTTAACAAATGTTTCCGTTGGATTCTCTGGCGCCCCCGTTAGCAATCCAGTTTCACGCCCTTTGCCCCTTCAAATTGGGCCACGTGAGCTAGAAGCTCCGTTGATTTTAACCACGGGTTGTGGCGAGAATCTCTTGGGCCTGGATTTGCTTAAACGTTTGTACGCAACTTTGTATTGTTCTCCTGCGGGTGTAAAGCTTACGTTAGGAGAGAGGGTTGTCTCTCCTATGTACTTGTCTCTTGATAAGCTCCCACCGGAATTGAGTTCTCTTCCTGCGTCTTTGTGGGCGACGGGTCCAAATGACGTGGGTCTACTTGATATCTCCCCTTATGTTGTTCAGTTGAAATCGAATGTGCGATTGCCACGTATTCCCCAGTATCGTATCTCCCTTGATGGTGAACGAGCTTTGTTAGCGATCATTTATGATCTGATCGAGAAAGATGTTATTGAAGAGACCCGGGGAAACGTGTGCAACAGCCCTGTGCTGCCCATTCTTAAACGTACAGATCCTACGAAACCGCCTGTTTATCGTTTTGTTATCGATTTACGGGAAGTGAATAAAATTGTGGTTCCTCAATTCCCTGTTGTGCCTGACATTACGGCGCTACTGACTCTGGTTCCAGCCACTGCATCATGGTTTTCGGTGATTGATTTGAAAAATGCGTTTTTCAGCATCCCGATTGCCGAAGAGAGCAGGGACCTTTTCGGTTTCTCTCTCGGTGGACGTAGCTTCCGGTTCAAACGCGCTCCTCAGGGCTACTGTGAAAGTCCATCGATTTACAGTCAGGCCTTGAAGGGTCAACTGGATGCGTTTAGGTTGCCGGTCGGTGCGGCCTTAATCCAATATGTCGATGACTTATTGGTGGCTGCCGATACTCAGGACATTTGTAAAATTGCTACGGTGTCGTTGCTGCAACATCTCTGTGAGTTAAATCACAAGGTGTCACCTTCTAAACTCCAATATTGTTGTCAAGAAGTAACCTACCTAGGTCACTTATTGTCAAAGGAGGGAAGGAGGTTGACCCCGGAGAGAATTGCAGCGATTGCGCGAATGGCTGTGCCAAAAACCCAAAGAGATGTGCGTGCCTTTCTAGGTATCACGTCGTACTGCAGGCAGTGGATTCCTAATTTTTCATTGCTAGCGAAACCATTGGTGGCTCTTACGTGCAAGGATGTTCCAGCTCCTTTACCATGGACGAAAGAATGTCAGAAGAGTTTTTCTGAACTACGTGATTCATTGTGTTCGGCTCCTGTGTTAGGTACTCCTGACTATAGCAAGCCGTTTACGCTATATGTTCACGAGAAGGAAGGTTGTGCTTTAAGTGTCTTAACGCAACCTTTTGGTGGTAAGCAGCGTCCATGTGCATATTTTTCCTCGACCTTGGACCCAGTAGCTAGAGCATTGCCGAGTTGTTTGAGAGCAACTGCGGCAGCTGCGGTCTCCATCCGACAATCAGCAGGATTGGTCATGGATAATATGCTTACGGTGATGGTTCCGCATGCAGTCGATACTCTGTTGAATCGTACGAAGACTCAGCACTTGACGAGTGCGAGGTTGTCTGGGTATGAATTAACGCTCTTGGCAAGCCATATTCAGATAAAACGTTGTAATGTCCTAAATCCGGCAACTTTGTTACCAATTAGCGCAGAGTCAGATGAAGTAGCAGAACATGACTGCTACTTGAGGACTGAAGAAGAAACGAAAGGTCGAGTGGACCTTAAAAACACCCCATTGGAAGATCCGGATGGCACTCTGTATGTGGATGGGTCATGTTTTAAGTTGCCGAATGGTGATGTGACTACCGCTTATGCTGTTGTAACGTTGAATACTGTTGTTGAAACTGCAAGATTGAATCAGAATTCTGCCCAAGCTGCGGAATTGATTGCTCTCACTAGAGCATGTGTGTTAGCAAAAGGTAAACGTGTGAATGTGTACACCGATAGCCAGTACGCTTTTGGTGTAGCGCATAGTTTTGGACGATTGTGGCGAGAAAGAGGTTTCTTGACATCGCACGGCACGAAGATTCAGCATGGCCAGCTTGTGAACGATCTTTTGGATGCATTGACTTTGCCTACGCAAGTTGCGATTGTTAAGTGTAGTGCGCATCGTAAAGTTACGGATGATGTTGGTCGTGGTAACGCGTTTGCAGATGAGATTGCTAAGGAGACTGCCCGAAACCTTAGCACTCGAATGTATGTGACGAGTTCGGTTAGGTGGCCTTCAGAATCGAGTATGTGTGAAGACACCATCGAAAGTGTGAAAGAAATTCAGAATGAGGCCACCGAGACTGAAAAGGCGAAGTGGAAAGAAAGTACGGGAAAGTTGGATGCGAGTGGTTGTTGGATTGATTTGTCAGATCAGAAAAGATGGTTGTTACCCGACGCGTATGTACTGGCCGTTGTGACAATGGCACATGGGTTAGCACATATTAGCGTGAAAGGCATTTGTAAATTATTGTCGCCTGTGTGGAAGAATGATGGCATTACGAAATGTGCTGAACGTCTGGTGAAGAATTGTATGGTGTGTATAATGTACAATCCTGGCAAAGGAACCCCAACTCCCCCTGGTAGTTTTGCTCCTCCTTCGTATCCCTTTGAGGTGATTCAATTGGACTTCATCCATATGGAGCGATGCAATAACCTGAAATACGTTTTAGTAGTGGTTTGCGCATTCTCTCGATGGATCGAGGCCTATCCCCTCAAAGACAATACTGCTTTGTCTACTGCGAAAATCCTACTGAAGGAATATTTTCCTCGGTATGGAATGCCTAGAGTCGTGTGGTCAGATAACGGAAGTGAGTTTGTTGGGAGTGTGATGAAGAGTGTGTGTAAGGGCCTTGGAATAAATCAAAAATTCCACAGCGCCAATCATCCCCAGTCTGCTGGATTAGTTGAGGGGTATAACGGCACCCTTAAGCTAAAGCTAGCAAAGATTCAGGCTACAACTGGTCTTTCGTGGCCTGACGCTTTACCTTTAGCATTACTGTCAACTAGGGCGACTGTACACTCCCGAATAGGGCTTAGCCCCTACGAAATAGTGTTCGGCCGTCCTGCGAATGTGTGGGGGGTTCCTAGGCCAGGAATATTCTCTGATCTTGAGTATCCAATGCTGATTGACTATTTACATGACTTGACTGCTAAACTGAGGTTAATTCACCAACAGGTTTACGACGCATTGCCGACGCAGATAGAGGGTCCAGGCCACCAGCTCCAGCCCGGAGACTGGGTGGTAACACGCAACTTTTCACGAAAGAACAATCTGGACCCCAGGTTTACCGGACCTTACCAGGTGCTCCTGGCCACGAGGACTGCCGTTCGTCTTGAGGGGCGCAAGAATTGGGTGCACGCTACGCACACCAAGCGAGTCCCTATCCCTTTGCCGGCAGACCCGTGGATAAGGAAAGGCATTGCGTCAACAGAAACAGAAACATTGCCGGCGTTTGTGCCTTTTAGCGACGCACAGCTTGTTGGAGAATCCTCAGCGCAGCGGAAAGACACTGTTGAACAATTGTCAGAAAAAGACTCAAGCCCAGAACAATCGACTGATCAGCAGGACGCTGTCTCTTCAACGGATCCTTTGTTCGACGAGCAGACACGTCCCGGGAAACATCGATATTTTTTGCGATCTCGCGTTAAGGACAAATAAAATATTTTTGCTTTGCTGAAATTGAAAACTGCATTATCCCCGATTTCCCGTGATCAGTTTGAATATTCGTATCATTGAAATTTTTGTACATATTGAGCTTCCTCCTTGTATCTTTTTACTTCCACAGCTGAGAGACATTGTGCTTGTACATACATATTGTGTATTGAAGGCCGTAGGGCCGCGCGCGTACTTCCTTCTGGATAGTAGGTCTTGACGCTAGGTTAAAGGCCGTCGGTTCCTGGGAACTCCTAGGGATTGACTATTGCTACACAGAACGAAGTGCGTCAAGAAACGTTGCGGACGGTCATGGGGAATGGCATTCTCGAAGCTGAATGATTTGGAAGGAGCTCAGGTTCATCGATTCAAGCTGCAGCAACTCAGTCGTACCAAATGTTTTATATTCCAATTGTTTGTATTGTTTTTGACTGCTTCTGCATTATTGGCGGGTGGGGTGTACTATACGATGTCTTACTTCTTACCTGCTACACCTACTCCTACTCCTTACCCTAATCTTACTTCTACTGCTTCTCCACATTCCTTTCACATGTTACCGGAACACGAACAGGCTAGACGTGTAGAATTCCGCAACAATTCCTTTATTCAGCTCCTCCATCAGCATCAGTTAGTGGTCAACACTACTAATTGTTGGGTGTGTGGGTTGATGCCACATACTACGGATAAGGGAATTCCATATCTGGTGTTACCGTATAGTTCCCAAGGGTCAGCTCGAGCATTCCAAACAATGTTTCGAAGCGCACTGGGTTTCCACCCCATTCGAGAACCACGTTCCCCCTACTCTGGTCCTACCTCGTATCAGAAGCCTTTGTCGATAGCCATAGAGGATTTAGATAGCGATATCTATGATCCCTCGCTTATCCCTGAAGAAGAGGTACAAGCTTATAGGGTCCTAAGTAGAGGCGAATATAGTGTGTTCACTAGCGAAAAACAGCTTAAAAGCTCGCCTCCAATATGGGTCGTACCCCACACTGGTAATTTTTGTCTTATGGGTCGTGGCCGAAGATCGAAGGCCCGACTTGGAGCAAGTGCTTGCACCGAAAATTACATTTTGCCGATGTCCTCATCCCCTGTGTTTCTGGCTGCTAAGGGTACATACTTTATCTGTTATGATCGTGCATATGCATGGTTGCCCGCCGACTTCATGGGCTCATGCTTCATTGCAAATCTGTTGCCTCCGACGTTCACTGTAGATGCCGATTATCACAAGACTAGAGTTGTGAGAGGCGTAATTAGCGAAGAGGATACTGCCGGTCAAGAGGCAGGAGACTTTTTCAAGGGTTTCCTCCCGTTTTGGGGACCTATGGTTAACAGTAGGAACCTGAGACAGTTGACTCGAGTGGTAGAATCAACAGCTAATATTACTGCCAGTGCCCTTGGTAATATCACCACTGAACTCCAGGCGGAGAGACTTATGACGTTGCAAAACCGTATGGTTTTAGATGTCATCTTAGCAGATCGAGGTGGGGTATGTAAGGTGATCCATTCGAGCTGCTGCATTTTTATTCCAGATAATGCTCCAACTGTCTATCAAGCCATCTCGAGGTTGCATAAGATCTCCGAATCCATACACGTGGATGTAGGGGATTGGACGTTGCTAGGATGGTTTTGGGGCCTGATGTCGACTTGGGGTTGGAGGATTCTGATGATCATCGGAGTTGTGGTAGTGTTCCTGTTCACGTGTTGCCTTTGTGTGCAGTGTGGTCCTGCCTTATGTGGCCTCTGTGCTACAACGTGTATGAGACAACCATCTGTTACCAAGGGAACTCAGTTGGACAGAGCTATGCTACAGCAACATCTCGATGGTCTGATGAATATCGAATATGATTCCGACTAGTGCTTGCCTACATGAGGGCAAAAGGAGCGTCTGAGGTTCCGTGACAATAATAAGTGGTGCTTTTGACTCACACGAATATGGTCGAGTCTGGTATCTATGAACCGCAAATGACGAGTTTAGCAAGTGTGCGCAGTTTCGCTGTGCTAACTTAAACCGTTCGTTTGTTATGTGGGTTTTTCATCTGTACCCACAGGTTCCATCTTAGATACGGCATCCATTTTGTCTCTTGCCCTCAAGTAGCCAGCGAACGGACGTTGTCCGCTTCGCGACCCTGGGACTCCCAAGATATTTGCGGAAGACACATGTTCTTTGTAAGTGTCTTTATGACGAGGGGGATGCTACTGTAAGGCAGATGGCGCCGCACGAGGCTCATCTTGCCGCACGAGCTTATTGTCTCAGCCGTGCATCCCATTAGGCACGTCCCTTTTGATGCCTGCATCTCGTGTTTCCCGTTACCTCCCCTTTTACACCCTTTCCGATCTCCCCACTGTCTCCGTCTTCCTCTGCACCTGTCTTTGTTCCTACTTCGATCTGTTTATTACCGATTGGAATTTGCTAATGGTGGGAAGATGGGTTTTTACAGTTGGGAACCGCCAAATGTTTCCGCACTTATGTTTCGGACCTCACGTGTTTCAAAGTGACCAAAGCGACCCCTCTGGGGGATAATTGTGGGAACCGGGTTGTAAACTTTTGTGTTCAATGTTATCCTATGGGTAAAAACTGTATAAAAGGAGCGATCTACAGAACCAATTTGAAGCAGTCTCCCCAAGTTGCACGCTGTGTACTTGTCGTGATCTCTGTATTCCCTGCAGCAAATAAACCTTGAATCTTTGACGCCGAAGGAAGTGTCCCGTGTCTCTGTGACTTGTACGCCGGAGCAGGTTACCCACGAAGGTTTCAGGTGTTGTGCCCTGGCACCGCTGGGTCTTACAGAACCCAGTCCTTCATAGGGGAAGAGGAGCCCCGCAAAGACGGCAGGAGCAAAGGAACCATGCCGAAAGGACCAAACAGGTGGCAAGGAAACCCTGGGCCTCCAGGAAAACAGGCAGGAAACAGTAAGAAATCTTGCTACAGATGCGGAAGTTGGGCGCATGAAGCCCACGACAGGAAGTGCCCGGTGTTTCGCGCCAAATGTATGTACTGCGGAATCGTAGGGCACTATGAGAAAGTGTGCCGCAGGAAATACTCCAGAAACGTGGTCAAATACATCGACCAAGAACAGGAGATTGGGGAGGAAGAAGACCAGGAAGAAGGAGACACCGTGCTCTGCATATATGACCTAGTGTTGAGCGTAGACGGCAAAAGATCAACTAAACAAGTGTTGGACATGACGATTGGGGGAGTGCCGATAAGCATGGTGGCCGACTCTGGTTCGCCCTACACCATAGTCCAGAGAATGGTATGGATAGAAACATTCGAGCCAGATCTAGGTCCAGGGTTGGAGAGACTGGACATACGGCCGGTCACGTACAATGGAGACCGCATACCCATGTTGGGATTCCGGCCGTTGAGATTTGAATTCAGAGGACAAACGGCCAACTGCAAGCTGTACATTTCGGAAAAGGGTCCATCGGTACTGGGATGGCTAGATCAGGGCGATCTAGGCATCAAACTGGACCCGGGAGGCAAGGAACAGATCCTACTCACCGAGCCGGAGGTGTGGCCAAACCTGGATAAGTGGAAGGCAGAGTACCCCAAAGTGTTTGGAGGAACGGTGAGCAAGCTCGAGAAGTTTGCACACAGAATTGTCCTCAAGGAAGGCGCTTTATCGGTGGCTCACAAGGTGAGGAACGTGCTCCTGGCGGTAAGAGATGCAGTACAGGAAGAACTGCAAGGACTGGAAAGAAGAGGAATCATTGAACCAATCACGTGCGCAGAGTGGCTGGCGCCACTGGTGGTAGTCATGAAAGGTCAGGCTGTGTGTGGACCTACGCGAACTGAATAAGAATATCATGGTAGAGAAGTTTCCCTTACCAAGAATAGAAGAAATGCTGGCCAAGACGAGAGGGGTCAAGTGGTACTCCACCATCGACCTGACCTGAGCATATCATCAAATCGCACTGCACCCGGAGAGTAGGAGGTTAACTTCATTCATTACCCCCTTCGGGTGCTACCAATTTCGACGCATGCCAGTCGGACTAGCATCAGCAGCTGCGGTATTTCAGAAATTGATGCACCAGCTGTTTCAGAAGGTGGACGGCATCCAGTATTTCCAGGATGACATCCTGGTGATGGGGCGAGACAAACTAGACCACGACGCCAAACTGACCAAGGTGCTAAAGGTGTTGGAAGAGAAAGGCCTCACGGCGGAGTGGGAGAAATGCCGCCTGGGCATGGACTCAGTGACCTACTTAGGGCACGAAATCGGAGTGCAAGGAATCACCCCCAAGGCGGACAACGTGAAGGCGATCTGCGAAGCACCACCACCGGCCAACAAAGAGGAGGTACGGTCCTTCCTAGGAATGGCCGAATATTATAGTAGGTTTGTGCAGCATTTCGCAACAAAGACGCACCACACGAGGAAGTTAACAAGGGAGAGCTCAGTGTTCAGCAGGACGGAGGATGCACAAAAGGAATTTGAGTGCATAAAGAAGGACGTGATAGGAGCAATACCCTTACAAGGATATGATCCCCGCGGAAAAACTGTGCTCACGACAGACGCCAGTGAAAAAGGATTGGGTGCAGTGTTGATGCAAGATCGGGGACAAGGAACAATGGACACGCTGAGTTTTGCATCTCGCTCCTTGAGCGATACAGAGAAGAAGTACAGCGTCATTGAGAAGGAGATGCTAGCTGTGGTGTGGGCGATGACAAGATTCAGACAATTCTTGTGGGGCACACGCTTCACATTAAAAACAGATCACAATCCCCTAGTGAAGGTCCTAACATCAAGCGGACATGCGAGTGCCACCCCCAGGATCTCGAAAATGACATTAAAGCTACTGGAATTTAGATATGATGTGGAATACATCCCTGGCAACCGGAACAAAGTAGCGGACTATCTGAGCAGGGCGGCGGCCATGGAGCCCGAAGAAGAAAGCCAAACAGGAGGAGAAGAGATGGTGGCACTGACAGATGACCAAGAGAGGGTCATCAGTAACCAGGAGTGGAAAGAAGCATATGAACGGGACCCTACCATGCAGGAAGTGAAACGGTGCATAGTACAAGAATGGCCAGAGAAGAAACACATCAGCGAGAATCTGAAAATGTACTACGAAGTCCGGGAGGAACTATCGGTGGATGACCAAGGAGTGTTCACGTACAGAGGGGACAAGGTAATTCCCCCAGTTGACATAGTCCCAAAACTACTGGCGTTACTCCATGAAGGACATTTGGGAATAATCAAGATGAAGCTAACAACCAAACAAGGCTATTGGTGGCCAGGCATGGACCTAAGAGTGGAAAGGCATGTCAGAGATTGCCCGCAGTGCCAAGGGGTAGATAAGACACTCAAGCCATTTCGCCCAGCGCTAGGAAGGTTCGATCCTCCCCAGAACCCATGGGAGGAGTTGTCCATCGACATACTGGGCCTCATTTTGGACGAACAAGGTGTACAGAAACACGTATGTGTCCTGGTGGATAGATACTCGAAATGGCCGGAGATGAAAGTGGAAGAGGTGATGGACACAGAAACTATACTAAAGTTCTTAAGTGACACGTTTGTGAGGGAGGGCATTCCTAAATCCATCTTGAGCGACAATGGTCCTCAGTTCACCTCAGATAAATGGACCAACTTCATGGAAAGGAATGGTATCCTCTCCAAGCACATGTCGATCTATCACCCGGCGGGAAACGGACTCGTAGAACGGTTTAACCGTGTGGTGATGGGATCCGTGCAAGCTGCGATATCGAACAAGGACTGGGAGAAGGAAATATGGCAAATGATATGGGCGTACAGGATTACCCCCACCGGAACTGGATGCAGTCCCTTCCAAATCTTGAGAGGACGTGATCCCATCACGAAGGACAACAGAGTGTGGAAGGAGAAAACGATAATGAGCAAATGGTCGCCAGCAGTGGTGCAAGCAAACTTAGAGAAGGCACAAGATGTCTATGAAAAGCACTACAACAGACGGAGGAACATGAAGGATACTAGACTGGAAGAAGGTGAATGGGTACGAGTCAAGTTGGCGACGAAGCAAAAGAAAGGAGACAGCAAGTATAGTAAAGCCCTGCAAGTGAAGAAGGTGTATGACAGAGCAGCTCTGTTGAGTGATGGCAACATTTGGTCCCAGGACCGCATGGCGAGATGCAACAAGGTACTGCAGTGGGGACAAGGCAGACAGGACTTAGAAAGTGTGGAGGAGTCTGAGGCAAGAGATGAACAATTCGACGGAGAGATAGACTTGGGAAGTGAAGAGGTCAGCAGGTAGCAAGACTATGGAGGCAGCCCGGGAGCAGAGAGAGAGATGAACGGAAACGGGTTGATAGAAAGTCAAGTTGCAATGAACGACACGGGGAGCAGAGCAGAGACTTCGGAACGAGAAGCCCTGATCACCCCGGCGAGACTGACCCGCAGGGGAAAAACAGTGACGAGACCAGCCAGGTTTCGAGACTTTGATATGAGCGGCGGACTGTGAGTTACATGTTCCATTGTTTGGGAAAAAAGGGAGATATGTAGTGTTGGCATTATAGTGGTTGCACGTCACGTCATGACGCGACGTGCCGTTGGCCATCTTAGAGGGTGCGCGCGCAGTAAGCGAGGCAAACGGCGCGAACCCTGGAGCACGGTTGCACGGGCTCGGCGCTCTCTGTAGAAAAGAAGTTAAATAAATACGGCGTATAACTGCATACAGCGTCCTGTCTTTATTGGAGGTATAGCAACATTACAGCACGTTGCAGTGCATTTGCGGGTCTGTGGCTTCCACTTCGTCCGTGCTATAGCCATGCTATTCGGTCCACGCATGCGCAATGCGCATCACCAGGGGAGAAACAAGAATGAGAGACACACCGCTAGCATGCAGACTGTCTAATGAACTAGACTGCTCCTAAACAATCCAGAGGAGGCAAACACGGTTTTTACGAACCCTACATAAACAGGTTAGATTCAAGCATTGACGTCAGACAGTGCCACTCTGGTGTTCAATAATGGCAACCCCCTGTATTAGATATAATCCTGCCTGCCCTCTTGTCCCGTCGGCACGCAAAGCTGAGCCAATTCATGCCCTTTTGATGTTGTAACTTCTACTTTTGACCAGGAACAGCCAAAGTTTTATACCCCATTCTCTATCTCCTGTGCATTTCCTGCTGTCTGTATCCTAAGCTCTCGCTCGGCACTATTTACTGCGTCCTCTCAGCCTCATGTGATGTTCTCAACTTCACCAGCTCCTCCCTTCTGCTTTTTCGATGCTCAGCTTCTTCACTCGTTCTTCGGCAGCAGCTCTTGATCTCTGTACCCTCTACCTTCTTCCAACCTGGCAGCATTTCACGTGCTCTTTGTCCCAGGCCTTGTTACCTCTCCTTTGTATCAGGTCCTCTCTGCATCCTCGGATGTCCTCTCATGTCTGCAGTATGTGTATCTCCAGACCCAGGATAGGCCCAGGACCTCAATTATGTCTAGAGACCGGGCGTGGCCTTTGTGCCCACACTGGATTAGCGCAAAATAAAAAATGACACGATACCAGAGACTGGCGGGCGGGCACTCAGAGCAAGGAAACACTATTGTACTCGTTTCTTTTTTATGTATTTATAGGATTTGTAACGCACAGGTATCGCCACCAAAGGGGTATCTCCGCGCTCGCGGAGTGGTGTATGCAGAGCTAGGTTGGTCAAGTACTGAACAATTCTGTCTTTAGGAGTTTCCAGAGGTGGAGATGATGAGTGCACTTCCTCTACCTTTTCTGGGATCTCGCTTCTCACTGTTGTTGTTTTTTATCTGCAACTCTGCTTTGTACCTCGATCATCTGTAAAGCGCTTTGATACCCACTTTGGTCACGTCTGCGCTATATAAAACTTTATATAAATACAGCAACTGCATTTATTTATCTACTCCAGGAAAAATTAAGCTGCTTGACTTATTACCAATGTCTCAAGCCGTCAGCGATGTTACAGTGACTACCTGTTCAAAGTAGGGTGACCTTCTGGTCCGTGGGAGTCTTCAAGTCCTAGTACATCCATCTGTCCTCAGTCCATCAATGCTTTCTTGATTTTATCACCTCTGAGCTCGGCTCACACAAGTCTGCTGGTGATTTGTTGCACTTCACTATACCTTACAGGTGTGCACCAAGCAGGGGGGGTGACATCCTTTGCAGGCTGCACTGCGTCTATGGCTGCAGCTCAAACATTGCATTCCTTGCCATTAACGAGGTATCACAAATCTGTCCATACCTGCTTCAGGAGACTTTTTAATTGCTTCTGTTTAATCCACAGGGTACAGATCTGTCATGCTGACTCCTGGTTATCTAGCCCTTTGAAAGTGCGATATATGTTTGCACTACAAATAAGCATTAAGAAATCATCATGGCTTCCCTACTCTCTCCAACAGCAGTTCTATTCTCCCTGTCTCTGGTCATCAGTTCCTTTTCTGTTCCACCAACCTTAGCCCTTCTTTTCCTGGTAGTCCCTCCTCTCTGCTCTGCTACTGCTGCTGCTCGTCCCAGCGGTTCCCGCACTTTGCTTCTCTACCTGGCTTCTCCTCTTGTCATTTTGTGTTACCTATTCTGTGCTCAGCAGTCTATTCCCTGCCGCTCTCCTACACATTCTCCTTTCTCAGCAGCCTCTTCCCTTGCACCCTCCTCCTCTCAGCAGGTACCTGTTCTGTTCCCCAATCTCTCCTGAGCATTGTCCTCCAACCTATCATCTCATCACAGCAGGTGCTGCTCTCTGCAGACCTGCCTCTGCTCTGCTGCCTGTTTCTGGCACTTTCTTGGCTGGCAACAAGCCTACACCATGCATGGGGGCGTTTCAGCTGTCAAAGAGCTTCCTGAAGGAAAAGCCGGTAAAAGTGTAATTTCTCTGCACCAACCATGACAAAGGGAGCATGGCGATTGGCGTCAGCAGAATATGACCACCTCCCCAGAGTCACTCACCCTCAGTGGAGGCCATGCCCCAGGGCCATGCAACCTCAAATAATGAAGGTCATTCTCTCTTCTGCACCAGTTTCTGCTTCTCTAAGCAGTTGCATGGCTGCCATAAGGCCCCATGTCATCTGTGGTGCTTTCAGCCAGTCCTGACTTTGTAGGCAACAGCAGTGTACATTCTGGGACTTGTAGTTTTCCTCTTACAAGTAGGTGCTCAAATCAATCAATCAATCAATGACATTTATAGAGCGCACTACATACCCGTAGGGTCTCAAGGCGCTGGGGGTGGGGGGGGTGCCGTTACTGCTCGAACAGCCAGGTCTTCAGCTTCTTCCTGAAGGAGAGGTGGTCTTGGGTCAGGCGCAGGTCGGTCGGGAGGGAGTTCCAGGTCTTGGCAGCCAGGTAGGAGAAGGACCTTCCTCCTGTAGTCGCTCTTCGGATGCGGGGGACGGCGGCGAGGGCGTGGTTGGCTGATCGGAGGTGGCGTTTGGGAGCGTAGAAGTTGAGGCGGCTGTTGAGGTAGCTGGGTCCTTGGTCGTGTAGGGCTTTGTGTGCGTGGGTGAGGAGGCGGAAGGTGATTCTTTTGTTGACGGGGAGCCAGTGAAGGTCTCTCAGATGTCCGGAGATGTGGCTGGTTCGTGGGATGTCGAGGATGAGTCTGGCTGAGGCGTTCTGGATCCGCTGGAGTCTCTTCTGGAGCTTGGCGGTGGTACCGGCATAGAGGGCGTTGCCGTAGTCCAGACGGCTAGTGACGAGGGCCTGGGTGACGGTCTTCCTGGTCTCGGTGGGGATCCACCAGAAGATCTTCCGTAGCATGCGTAGGATGTTGAAGCACGCCGAGGAGACGTTGTTGACTTGCCTGGTCATGGAGAGGGAGGAGTCCAGGATGAAGCCCAGGTTGCGTGCATGGTCGGTCGGTTTGGGTGCGGTGCCCAGGGCGGGAGGCCACCAGGAGTCGTTCCAGGCGGAGGGTGAGGAGCCCAGGATGAGGACCTTCGTCTTGTCTGAGTTCAGTTTCAGGCGGCTGGTCGTCATCCACTCGGCTACCTCTTTCATCCCTTCGTGCAGGTTGGCTCTGGCGGCGGCGGGGTCGTTGGTCAGCGAGAGGATCAGCTGGGTGTCGTCGGCGTAGGAGATTATGCTGAGGTTGTGTTGGCGTGCGATGGCCGCGAGGGGGCTCATGTAGACGTTGAAGAGGGTGGGGCTCAGTGAGGATCCTTGAGGGACGTCGCAGATGACTTCGGTGGCCTCTGACTTGTACGGTGGTAGGCGGACTCTCTGTGTTCTTCCGTCGAGGAAGGAGATGATCCATTCCAGCGCCTTGTCCTGGATTCCGATGCCCCAGCATGCAGAGTACTGTTGACTTCAAGATCAGGACTGGCTGATGGAGTCGCACATGACATGGGGCCGCCTGGCAGCTGATTGGTCGGCGCTCTTCCCATGAGCTCAGTCAGAAGCACAAAGCAGCCCAGACTTCTAAAGGAGGACCCAGAATTTGCCAAGATACTGTTTTAGAAGCTTCCCCCGTACCCGCTCCAGAAAAATGCCCCAGCCAACAGTTCCAAATAGCTCCCAAGAGAAAAATTCACATACCCCCAACTTAGAGATATGCATCAGAAGGTCAAATGCCAGAAGCCGAAATAACACAGCGCAAAAAAAAGATACAAACACAATGAAATAACAAAATGGTATCTGCAGTCCCATCAGGACGTGTAGTTGCCAAAGCACTCCCTCTCCCCTTTTTGGGGAAGGATCCAGTATGTAGGCATTGGAGTCTCAGAGACCCCTCTGAGAGAGTCCACTGCATAAAGGGAGCCTCCCGCAACAGAAATAGGGCAGTGATACCACTTCCCCATGGATCACAGCTTACTGGACTTTGGACGTTGCATTGACTAGTCTACCAGTTTGTGTCCCCGTCGCCCTTCCCCTCCTCTTTCCATGCGATGTCCTTCACCCTACCCTTTCCCGTCTTCATTACCTGTCTACTTCCCCAGCTCCTTCCCCCTCTACTGAATTTTTCCCCTTGCCTGCTTTTCCCCTTACGTATTTGTTCTTATTGTTTATCTTGACCTTACAAGTAACTATGTTGCCATGCTCTAATAACTGTGTAACCTTTGTAACAATGTAACCTGTAACTATGATCTGATGCTCATGTAAAGCGCTCTGATACCTCCGGGTCTAGCCAGCGCTATGTAAAACCTTTAAAATAAAATAAAAAAATAAATAAATGAACACTAGTTGTTGCCACGTGTGACCCCCGGCATGCCAGACAGCACCAGCAAAGCCTGTGCTTCTGGGACAGTTGTCTACCTAACGAACAGTGCTGCCAGGAGCAATTTACGGCAGACTGCATTTTCTATTAGAAATATGCAGATAAAGCAGAAAACAGATATGCATCACAACAAGTTTCCACAGCAGAGGGAGGGCGCCCCCAAAGGCAATGATCTGTCACGAGCTAACAGACAGCGATTGCCTGCAATCCCAGAATCGGCTCTAATAAATTGCTTTTCTGTGCTGTGCAGTAGGACGGACAGACACAGAATAGACAGCATTGCAGGTAAACATCGCCACCCCGGGACTAATATTGAATACAAGTCACATTATCCGCAACACAACGCACAAGGCACATTTGAAATTACGACAGCCCCATTGAAATGAAACCTACAGCAATCTAACTGGCTTTGTTACACTACCTGCATTTATATAGCACATTTCCACCATTTATACGGTCTCAAAGCACTTTAGAAGCAGGTCGCCCTTTACTATTCTGGGACTCCCATTGGCCAGAGCCAGAGGGGGGTTGCTTGGTTGTGTTTCTTGTGGTTTAGATGCGAGTCGTAGCAGGCAGTGGCTGGCAAGGGTTGGTTAGACTGATGTACTGTTTAGTGATGGCTTGTATTGGGCAGGGGCTGGCTCGGTTCTGCTGTGCGTCTGGTTGGAACCGCATTATGTGCATGGCTGTGTTGCCAAAGGATGTCCCTGCAGTTTTGCTCAGCTGGGGTGTATAGTTGCCCACCTGCTCGGCTTCAGGTCGTATCTGAACGCGCCCTTAAGCCGGCCTCAGTGCTCTGGTACACAGATGGTGATGGGCAACAAGCTGCTCTCTGCCTCTTAACAACAGGACTGCAGACCTTATAAAAGGAAAGTGTGATGCTAGGGCTACCTCCTAGCAGAAAGAAGATGGAGGCTATCTACATGCTGCTTGTCCACACTCGACGACACCCCTCCTGTCCCTTCGTAGGGGTACTCTTTAATTCCTGCATGAGTCTAGAGACACCGCCACTCGGTCTCAACTGCTCAACGAGAGGCTGGTGGACCAGCATCTGCCACCTGAAGCAGCCACAGCCCAAACACTGCAGGTACTAGCAGCAAGCAGCATCACCGCCACCGCCTGCTGATGGGACTACCCAAGTATGACAAAACCATCAGCCACTTGGACATTCGATAGCCTCCTCAGACAACCTCCCGCATCGACAAACAGGTGCCAAGCAGGGGGCAACTGCAAAGAAGAGTGCACCACAAACTACTCACCTAGGTTGACAAAGTCATTCTTCACTTAGCACCACCCTACGCTCATAGCTGGTGCCTCGTCACACTCCCGTGTGCTTTCAGCATTCTCACACTTTGCATCCCTTGACTGTGAGTATCCCCCATGTACCGCCTCAAGGATCTGGTCCCGACAGCTGCTTGAGCGCCTACTATGGAGAACCTCACAAACCTCACCAGGGCTACCCCCGCCTAAACAGACCACTGACTTCACTATTCAGTCTAGAGAGGCCCAAAAAATCCCCAATCCATGTCCACACCAACGCCTCTGCCACCAGCACGGCAATATGTTGGTACCACTCAATGCATGTAATCAGCAATGCCTTACCCTATGCATGATCATGTTTGCATACACGTATCGCCATCTGTATGTCAATCATCACTGATATCATCTGCCTGTTGTTCACCCAGACGTACAGATTGTTTACAGGATGTGGCCTCACGGCTTGAATGCCGACTTTGGAGCTGGGAAACCAAGGTTCGAGCCTGTGATTCTGGGCAAATCACTCAATCTCCCCGTGCCCACAAAAAAATGAATGTGTCCTTGTGGAATGTCAAGAGCTCCAATACCTTTGGGTCGAGTTTGCCCTATATATATCAGCAAAAAAAAACAACTATGAGTAGCAACTCTACTAGTAAGGACGCTTAGTGATACACCACCGAAAATATGGAGAGCAGGACATGTGGTGGAAGAGAGAGAGGCATTAATGATACAGAGACCACTGAATGCTGCTGAGAAAAGAGGGGAAGCTGAGGACTGCTGAGGAGAGAGGGCTGTGAGGAGGTAAAGATCAGGAATTGTGGCTGTGTAGAGAGGGGCACTGAGGGCATAGGGTCCAATGAATGCTGCTGAGGAGAGGAGTGGATCGAGGTAAATACATCTGTTAATACTGCAGAGGGGAGCTGGGAATGGTCTAGAGGGCAGTGAATGCTGCTGAGGATAGAGAGCGGCGCAGTGGACAGAGAGCCGTAAATGCTTCTATGGGACAGCCTTGCTAAGGTGACATAGCAGGAAATGCGGCAGTGGAGAGAGGGACACAGAGGAAAGGCTAAGGCAGCTGCTGAATAGAGAGGGGTGCAGAGGCGCTGTAAATGCCGGGAAATACTGCTAGCGAGAGATGGGCAGTGCGGATATAGGCAGTAGAAACTGCTGCTGAGGAGACACTGGCAGTGAGAATATAGATATCAGGAAATGCTGCTGAGGAGAGGGGGTGCCGAGGATATGAAAACCAGGGAATGCTGCGGATGAGAGGGGTAACTGAGGGTACAGAGAACCTGGACTGCTGCTGAGGAGTGAGGGAACTAAGCATCTAAAGAACACTGAGTGCTGTTACAGAGAGAGGTTCCCCTGATGAATTCTGCAGAGAAAGGAATGATTGACGGTACAGACAACACTAAAAGCTGCTGAGGAGCTCGGTTCTCAGAAAATAGAAAACATTAATGATGCTGAGGAGAGTGCTGCTCAGGCTATAGGGAGCGCAGAATTGAAGAGAGTGGGACTCAGGATGAATGCTACTGAGGACAGGGGGGACTCAGGATAAAGAGAACAGAGAATGCTGCTGAGGATAGAGAGAACTGGGGACAGAGAGAACACTGGAAGCTGCTGAAGAGAGGGGTGGCTGATGAAATAGAGAACACTGAAAACTGCACAGGAGAGTGGGAACTAAATATATAAAGGACACTAAAAGCTGCTGAAGACAGGCTGACTGACTATATAGGAAGCCCTGCTGCTGAGGAGAGAGGTACTCAACATGGATGCTCCAGAGAAGATGATTCACAAAGGATAGAGAAAGCAGTGACTGCTGCTGAGGAGAGATGGTACTGAGGATGCCTCAAAGACACTCAGTCGTTCCATTTTGTCCTTGGGTCTAGAAGACGCTTCATCCTCATTCTTCTGAAAGTGGGCAGCAGACTGAAAGGATACCCCAACACCGAGCTGCTATGGACACACTGGTAATGTCGGGACCAGAGGGGTAAGAGTGACAGAGTTACAATAGTGCACACAAACATGATACTTAAACCATTGATAGTGCTTTCACGGCACTATACTTTAAGTCCACTACTCTATAGTGAAAGAAATCTAAGGCACATCATTAAAAGATCCTAACCAAGATGCGTGAAACTCTAGATGTAATGTCCTGCAGCTCCCATTGAGGAGGACACACAGAGGGCCTCTACTCATCATAAACAGGATCAGGTGACATGAAGGTCTCAAACTGACCGTCAAATCTCGACAGTTATCTTATTATGTTCACCTTCCTTGTAAAGCGCTCCGATACTCTTGGGTCCAGCAACGCTATATAAAACCTTTGAAATAAATAAAATAAATAAACAAATAAATAAATAAAATAAATAAACAGCAATTCCCCAAAAGAGTCAGCATCTCAAAATTCATCACTGTGTTTGTATTGACCGCAACAAACTGTGAAACAGTGCTTTTGAGATTCCAGCAAGTGGGTGGTAGAATCCAGAACTCTCTTTGTGAGACAGGTACTAGCAATGGACGATGCCCGTGCGTTAAATACGAAATGTCAAATGTCAAATCTCAAAAGCTTTTATATAGCGCAACAATTCACCAAAAAGGTCTCAGGGCGCTTGCCACGAAGGTTGCTCCAGGAAAATGTTGCAAGGAAGGGCTTTACTGTAGGCTTTCTGTGACTATCGGTAAGCGCCCTGTCCATTATAACATTAATTTGACCTCATATCAAGTCATGATGTACAACACAAGTAATGGTCTGCGATGTCTGCAGTATTTCTATCCAGGGCTAAGGCACGCCCTCCTGTCTAAGTGGTGAACATTGATGTAAGCGAGAGGTGCCTGCCATCCTCACTCATTGATTCCAATAAACATACAACAGTGATGGATGCATCCTCCTAAAGCGTTCATTAGTGCAAGTATCTCTAGATATGTGGTGGAGGCGGGGAGAGGAGTAGGGGGCGGACAGCAAGCAGGAGAACCCTTTATTTACCTCTGTTCACTGGGCTATTCTTTCCTCTTGTGGACATTCAGATCTGCAGTTCCAGTTAATTGGCCTATGTAAGTACTTAGAGTAATGAATTGATATTTAATATAAACATTGCTCTTCCATGGTGTGCATTACACTAATTGATTGTTCCCTCCCCCAAGCCAATTCCGGAACCTTGTCAGAGTTATCATACATATGGTCTGTTAATTTGTGTTAATGTCTCCTTTTGTTAAGATGTCTTGTTGATTGTGCAATAATTTTTTAAAGTAGAAAAATCCATGAATAGAAAACAGCCTCATCTAGTATGCCTCCTACGTGGGTTTGAGCGCATGGGCAGACTCCCTGTCTCTCGCCCAGGTATTTCCTTGTTCACAGAGGGCCACCAACCGCGACGGAAGTGGACTAGCATTGTTTGAGGAAACACAGAATGTCTGCCTGCATGTCCAGTGCAATGTAATGCCTGTACCACCAGGACTCGCAGTGGCGCCGTGAGCAAGCACAAAGGGGAGTTGTCACAGATTACCCCACAATAGGGCTGTGTGAAGTCGTGTAGTGTATCCAGTGTTGTGAGAAGTTGGCCTGGTATATGATGATCACTAATTCTAGTGAGCACCTTGCACCAGTCCAAACGACCCTTATGGTGATTGGTTGTAAGTCAACCTTATAGACCAGCTATCCTAGTGGTAGCATGGACAAAAGCTGTCTTAGGCTAAACTCAAGAGGGCATGTGAAGCCAGCTGTTTTACCATATGTAATCCTCTAAAATACCAAATGAAAGGACACCACACAAGTTATATATTACAAAATATATGATTTATTTCTAGAATAATCCCCTATACTCTTTATGAGCACAGAAGCACAAGGGTTAAACAAAGAACTCAATATATACATACAATAAGCTGCACAATTATGGATAGGCCAGGTGGCCACTCAAACTATATTTTAAAAAAGTGGTATAAGTACCACACCACGAACAATGGTAAGGCCTAGGGCCTTGGGAATTGCTGGGCCTACACTGGACTAATGAAGGTTAGGACATAGGAGGCCCACAGGATGTGGGTGCAGTGTCTATAGGCAACCGCGTTTACCATACAAGTCAATGGTGCGTAAAAATCAGAAAGTGATAGGTTTAGGAGACTTCCGACTGGACTAGAACTTAGCCACTTGAAACTAGGACACTAGGGATGTAAATCACTACAGGGGCACTGGAGTACCCTCGTTACCTCACCCACAGAAAGCGGGTGCATAGGTGCCAAAGTGCGTCGGGTTTCTTCGTGGATTTCTATGGAGCCTGGAAGAAAAGATGCTGCAGGCGGCCAGGAGAGAAGAGTCCGGTTGGATCCAAGGGTGGATCGAAGATGTAGAGTACCTGAAAGCAGAGGGGACAGAGTCTAGGTCACTAGCCAGTGACCAGGATGGAACCAGGACGGAACCAGGACGGAACCAGGCAATGTCGGGTTGCGATCAGGTGCTGTCGAGTAGATTGTCTCCGCTGCCACGTGGACCAGGAAGGATCGAGGATGACCAGCTGGTGAACACGAGCTGTCCCACGAAGGCTCTTGCTGTTGGCGGTGTCGGTTCCCGTATCGGAGTCACCAAGCCTTGGCAAATGCAGGACTCAAAGATGTCTTCTGGATCGGACCGGGGAGGTCAGATCGGTGGCTCCTTTTCAGAGGAGCTAGGGCCAGTCTGGAGCAACCAGACCAGCAGTTCAAAATTGTAGGTTCATTGTCTCAGAGGCCACTAGCGAACGGGCAAGTGACCGGACAACGCGGCGAGCACGAAAAGTACAAAAGGGCCCCACGCAGCACTCGGTGAGTGTGGAGAGGTGATCTTCGGTGCACCGGCTGCTCGGGGCGAGGCTTCTTAAACCCCAAAGTGAGCTACACGGGAAGCACTTCATCGACTTTTCAAGATGGCCAGTCCCACGTCTCGTGTTGCCTCCACGGGTCCCAGCTTTGCTGGGACTGTGGATCGGGCTGTCGGATGTCTGGGAGTCCGAGTCTCGTTGCTCTCTGTCGCTCGAGCTCCGGCGGGAGCAATGACAAAGAAAGCCTTGATGCGCTGATGGTGCCTGCTTGCACAGGGTGGCCACTCCTTGCTCACAAGGGAGATTCTTCAGTCTTCTACATTGAGTAGGATGTCGAAGGGTCCAGAGTTCTGTTTCAAAGTTTCAGTCAGGATGATCTGATGTGCATTGGCACATCTCCTATCTTTATTCCAAATCAAGGGGCTGGATCACCTGCTAGGTCCCTCCTATGGGTGGGACCCAGGAAGGGGGTGGTTACACCCCTTTCCCTTTGTCCAGTTTCCCACCAGAGCTGGGCCTGGGGTGCCCCAGCACCGGTTTGAACTGGACTTTGCATGGGACACCTTGTGTGCCCCAGGAAGTGTCTAGTTTCATTCAGCCCTCCCTGCCACAATCCACTATCTCCTGTCTGGGGTGGTGTAACACCTCCCTGTGACAGGAAACCTATTGTCCAAGCCTCCCCTGCTGGAGTTTCGGTCAGCAGCAGGAGGCCAGACTCGTGTCTGTAGCAGCAGCAT
Source organism: Lissotriton vulgaris (assembly GCF_964263255.1). Lineage (NCBI taxonomy): Eukaryota > Metazoa > Chordata > Amphibia > Caudata > Salamandridae > Lissotriton > Lissotriton vulgaris. Next base: position 196,009,061 of record NC_141687.1, read on the forward strand.
CCATTTTGTGATGCTGAGGCTCTGGTTAGATTTAGTTTAAGGAAAGTAACATGTCTTCTCCCTCTAGAAGGGTAGAATGCTACCCCCGTCACCAGGACTGGCGAGGGGGTAGTATTCCAAAGCGTATGACACCTTACACGTTTTGATAAAGCGAAACCAAAGTTAGCATTTAACCGCGAGGTTCATAATGCACTTAAGAGTATATGGTATGGCAATATCCCAGAACAGTTCAGGGACATGGTTCCGAAAGCTGCAGACAGGCTCAGCTCATGTTAAAACCAAGCACTCTGCCTGCAGGACTGTTAAGGCCTGCCATAGGAGTGACTTATAGGTGTATATGTGTCCAGATATAGGTTTAGATATAGGTATACTATATCGAAGCAAGGGGTGATTACACCACCTTGCCCCAGCTGAGTGGTCAGCCAGTTGTGTCATTTTGGATGGCCAGCCAGGGGTGGCAAAAGATATGCTGTAGGCCTTGGATGCACCTATGCCCTGGGTACTTATAGTACACTGTACAGGGGCTGATACGGTGACCCAACATCCAATTGGAGATGTACCTAGGGTACATGGAGTCCATTTTACAGAGAGAGCAGATAGCCTGGGGCCCTAATTAGCAGGATCCCAGGCCAACTAATTCAAAAAACAGCTAAACACTAGGCAAAAAATCTGGGGTAACCATAGTCGGGTATCCACCTTCCTACACAAATGAAGAAATATGTATAACATACCTAGTTTCAGAGCTTCTCAAGAGATATTGCTGATCAAAAAAACCTCCATAAAGTAAATATACACGCTCGGCCTAGGAGTAACAAAAATGTGTACCTACTGTTATAACGGCAAGAGCATCAATCAGGATCAACCTGACACTACACAAAGCTCCCATACACTACAAGCAATCAATGGCGTACACACGGTGGCCATAAAGTAAGCAGGAAACATGGGCCACCTGGACGTTGTTTAGTAGCACAAGACATCCATATCTGGGGGTGAGGTGAGCCCTTCACACCCTGGGCTGGGATGCGCTACTCACCAAAAAGTGCTTCAACACCTCATCAGGTGTAGCAAGCACAATATAAATACAAACCTTTTCCTCTTCTATCCCTCCACTACCCTTCTCAATCCAACTAAAAGACTAACATATCCACTGCTCAAATTAATTTCATATTTTACTATACTAATTCGCCACTAATCCTTTTTGGGTTCCGGAGTAGCGTGTTACACGCTGAAAAAGCCCTTCAGCACCTCGTATGGGGGTAGTAAGAGCTATATAAATGAAATTACAATTACACCAGCTGTGATAGCTAGCTGCAAAGGGTCACAGCAGTGATTGACCAAGGCCACAAATTTCTGGAAAATGAGATGGAGAGCAGCAAGCACCCTCTTTGTGCACTTTGAAAACTACAATGCTCTGAGGAGACACTAGAAGATAACTAGGGAACCGGCTCCATCTACACACAGGGGCTCATTGAGTATTTAAGTAGATAATTTTGCCCCAATTCGCCCTAAATCAGACAAGCGCTGACTTCTTCCTTGACAGGCTGCTCTTCAAAACAGCTCACATCTTTTCACCTACGTTGGTAGTGTGTGTGTGTCAGAAGTGTATTCATTCATTCATTTAGATCTGTCTCTCAAAAGCCCATTTATTTACAGACCGGATCCCGCGCCCACTGCCAGAAACACTTTCTGCAAGAGGATTAAGGAATACACTGTTTGTGGCTCACAAAAGTGCATGGTGGATAGGGAAAATTACCTCCACAAAGTTCTCAAAGAGAGGCGCGGTCTTCCCTTGGTGTCACCATCGTCTCCTGCCATGTTTGCCAATCCTTGGACCTTGCAGGAGACCTCCAAACCTCCTGCTGGACGAAGGCCCCTCACGCACTTGCATGACTAGACAAAGAGGTCCTGCAGTCCAGGGATGCATTCTCGGTCTCAGTGCTTCTCTCACCAGAGGTATCACCTCAGGGATTTCCCATTAGACATTTTTATGTGAATGCAACTTCTGCTACTTAAAAGGGTAAATGTTGCCAATAGTCAAGTGGATCAGTTTCCCACCGGTGACTGGCTGAGCTGTTAGCTCCACTTGAGATGCACAGGTCTGATCAACCCTTATAGCTGCAGGCTCATGACGGTGTTCAGATGCCTGATCCACCCTTATAGCTGCAGACTCATGACTGTGTTATGGTCCAATTCATGATCACAAGGACTAAATAATCAGGAGTTTGCGAGGAACAGAGCAAACACAAGGAGATGCTGGACGGAGCGCTCAAACATTGCAGACACTCGCCCCCAGTCACAGATCTGGGTTGAATCCATCATCATTCTTTAGCTCACTTCACCACCTCAGTTGAGACCCAGCTATATGCAAATCAGTCTTGACCCTGTGCCTCATGGGAACAGTCCAGCCCGAACTGCCAAGCCAGGTCTTCCCTGAACCGGTACCAATCATCCTGGGACCGGTTTCTGGGTTACACCCTTCATTTGCAAGGAACAGGTCAGTAACACAGACTAAATATCTGCCTTGTCCACCTGGAAGGTATGAATGTTCCGGAGTAGAAACCGTCACAGCTTATTGACCTTTCTTGCAGAAGGGATGGCAGGAAATTTACGAAAGGATGCAAAACACCAACTACTCAAGTCCTAAGACAGCAAAAGAAAAACACTGGCTTTTATCCCATTGCGTGGGTTTTTTTTAACTAGAGCCTTCCTCCAGAGGTCTAGAAAGGCCTGGATCAATTCCAATTTTTATGGGCCATAAATCTAGCTCAATAATGTGTAAGGTCGGTCTATGACTGCCAGATCCATACCAGATTTTCAAGATATCCACATAAGATACATTAACATGTGGGCATTAATAGAGCTCAGTTAAACAGCTGGCTGTTACTCTGAAAAGCTGTTATAAATCACATTCTCCTGTACCTACATTGGACACCCATGATATAGGGCAGAGGTCTTCAAACTGTGGGGTGCGCCCCCTCCTCGGGGGCCGTGGATGGGTTCCCAAGTCGGCGCAAATGCCTCTGCAAGTACATGTAAATGAAGATGGCCTAGAAGTGCAGCGATGTGTATTTGCTGCATTTCCAGGCTGTCTTCATTTACTACAAAGCCCTTGAAGTGAGATCAGAGTTCCGTGGGGCCCGAGGTTAGTGAGTGTGTTACTGTGGGCTTGGCTGGGCAGTGTCTGGAGTCTTATCTCTTGCAGGCCCGAGTTTTTCACAGGTCTTTAAAGACCATTTGCATATTTACATACCTTTGTAAACTGGTTACTGAGGCTTAGTTTTTGTTCTGCTTCCAGTGCCCCATGGGCCCCCACTTTGTCTATTCCTCACATATGTATTTGACATTTACTAGTGTGAGAATGCATTTCATGAAAAGGAATATAAAGTAGCGTTGCCAAAAGAAAAATGCCAGCCATGTGTTGTTTAAAGAGCCTGTAAAAACCTCGTTTTGACACTAAATAGGGTTATAAATAAAAAAGTATGTATTCATTTGTAATGTTACTTCTCTGCCTTTGTTCCCTTTATTTAGCAGTCATAAATGATTCAGGCCGCCCTAGAACACAATTAAAAGTGCTTTCTATTTATATTTGCTGTTCCAAGTACGCACAGATAAGTGCTGAAAATACCGCTTTAGGTGACTGTTTATTTTTGTGCCGTCTGCGACATCAAAATAATGAGCTGGCAACCCTAACCATAAGACTGGAAGTTTGAAGAAGGATCAGCACATTATTTACTTCCTCCACCCTCGATCCCTGATTAATGCCATAATAGCAATAGTTTAACTTATATCTGAAACCCTACGCCGCTGGCAATAACATGCTGATTTACTTCAAGTGTCTGGGAAAGCACTCTGCATTCAGACAACTCACTCCTCATTCTCACCCTTCACTTTCACGCTCACCCTGCACTCACAGCGATCACTCTGCACTCACAATGCACTTGTGCTGTTCACCCTGTACCTCACCCTGCAGTCACACGAGCCCACTAATCACCCTGCACTCATGTGACACTTCACTCACCTGTCCCCTCGCTGCTCAACCTGCAATCTCACTCAAAACATTAATTCGTCCCACTCTGCACTTAAATCCGCACCCAAGATCATATGGTCACCTCACTCACACTGCAGTCACTCCTCTTATCCTACTCTCACACTTGCATCACCAACCGTGCACTCACATGGGCCCTCCTACCACCCACACAGCGCAGAGGGTTAATGTGCCTGCTACAAAGAATGTGTACCATGCAGATCACAGAACTGAGTGTGAGTAAACTAAGAGTAGTGCTAAAAAAATGAAATGTTTGTCTGAACTGTGCTATAGAGAGATGAGGTGCTTTGTTGGTGAATGGTAATGAGGAAATTTATGGAGATGGAGGAAATGGAGGGAGGGGGTGCCAAAAAAGACTGTTGCACCGTGTGCGACCAGTGTTGGGCCAGCCCTGGCTGAGAGTTTTAGTCCCCCCGAAGGTCGGGTCTAGTTGTGCCCCTGGTGTGCTGGCAGAGTCAAAGAAGTTGCTAAAAATATAAAAAGCCTAAGTGTTTTGTATTTTCACTGTCATGCAAGTGTGTATAAAATAATGCAATAACAGCTTAATTGGGTAATACATGCAAGTTAAACTAACTGGTGATAAATGCACTATTTAAGGTTATGAAACCTCAGTTAGTGACTGCCATCACTGCAGATGTCCGTGTGTGTTAAAGCTGAGCAACACATAATTGAACCCTAGTTGGTGCAGCGAAATAATGACGTTTGTATTTATAGTCAGGGCCACTGAAATTGTGCAATTGTGAGGGTTTGGCATTTTGCGCATAGTTAAGGATTTCCCGCATTTGCCACATAATCCATAATTTGCTGCATGATTTGCAGATTAAAAAAAATATTGTTTCTAGCTCAAACGGTCCAAAAGTTACTAAAAATTAAGCAACACATGTTACCTCGCAGTGGAAGGCCCTTTCTAAAGGCTGACTGGTCACCTTTTTGTTGCTTATTGCTATGTGTGGTGATAATGTGGTCCATATGAGGGGTAATAAAAGCCAGGACAGTGTTAACAAGTGTAAAAATGGCAACATAATGCAGTAATGCTTTCACAAAATATTCAGCTTTATGCAGCATAATTCACCTTTGCTTGCTGCAGAATTTAGTCAACCCTGCTGCATAATTTGGCATTCTCCTGCTGAATAATTCCAGTGGCCGTGTTTATAGTGCTATAAGGTTCCAGCCTGTGGTAGAACACACTGTGAATATGTAAGTCATTATTTTAAAACAGTATTTACATACTCTAAGCTAGGCTGCTGCAAAATGAGACAGTGATTGAGATAAAACAAGCTCTTACAAAATATACTTTTTAGCAATAAGTAATCAAACTGTATCTAATGCAAACATTTTTGTAAGTGTCTCCACTATTCCAGATCTCAGCTCATAACACCATTACATTACATCTCAAAAAGAATAAATCTTTGACCCCACGAAGCTTTAAGCAGAGCCACTGGAATTATTCAGCAGAAGAGGACCACATTGTGCGGTAGGGTTGACTAAATTATGCAGCAAGAAAAGGTAAATTATGCAGCACATTGCGCCACAATTTGTGGTTAGCATTATTTCATTATTTTGTCATTTTAACCTAAGGTAACACTGTCAGGGGAAATATTTCACCTAATTAGTACCAGTTTAACACCCAAATAAAGCAGTAAGCAAATACAGGATTACCAGTCAATTTCGGCAAAGGGTCTTCCACTGTTCCTGAACACTTTGTTACGCTTTAAGTAACTTTTGTTCAGTTTGAGCTAGAATTGTTTTTTTTTTTAAATTAAATCTGCAGATTATGTAGCAAATGCAATGAACTGATAATTATGTGGCAAACGCTGCTGCTGCAGAAACTCATAATTTCAGTAGCCCTGGCTTTAAGTGACTCAAGCAATTAAGAAGACTGATTTCTTTTTTAACTTACTGCACTACCACCACACCTTTCGCTTTCAGGCAGCGGCACCTCAAAGTCAGTACTAACCATTCAGGGGCGGCTTTTTTGAGAAGGCCGAGTCCATGGGGTGGCAGGTAGAAGGTCAGCAGGGTTGCATTCAGATGCAGAGCCCTAATCCTCTCAATCCCTGGGGCCTCACAGAAATGGTCTAGGAGACAGAGGAAAGAAGTGAGATTCATAGATATTGTCAAAGAGAAGGGCCAGAATAGGGAGCACTGTATGGGGGGGCTTATTTTTATGTTTACAAATGGCCAGAGACAGCTTCTTCAGAGAGATATTCCGAAGATGGGGACAATATAAGTGTTTTTTTTTAAAGAGACATTTATAAGTGAAGTTGGTACTGCAGCCAATTGTGAAAGTGGCCACTGCTGGTTATCATTAAGGAAGCAGACGCAGCAGGACTGGGGCCTAGGGATTTGAGGGGCCCACTGCATCACAGTTATGACTGTCCATCTTTAAAAAAAAAGGGGCATTGGAGCTTAATTTCCTTTCAAACATTAGGACTGAGGTGATTATCTGTCATGTTGGGGAAGAGGTAAAATATGCAGAGGAGATAGCCTGCTACGCAGGACTGCAGTTATCATTAGTGCAGGAGGTGTAGTTGCATTGGGGTCAAAGACTGAGGGACTCTCAACACCCCAATTATGGGGAGCAATTTGTTTGGGATAATATCTGTTTTTGTTAGATGTATTTGCTGTTTTATAAGTCTCATATTTAGTGTAGTTCATAAGCTATAGAAAAAGTATTCCTGAAATCATCTCATAAGCCCCACTCCCTGCACACAGCCATGTACCTCCCGCTCCCCCAATCCTTGCATAAAGTTTTGGAGGAGGGCCCGTCCTCGAAACATTTTTCTTAGGGGGGACTCAGAGTAAAAAAGTTTGAAGACCTCTGTTATAGGGTAACAAATCCCAAAAATTAGCTTGTGTCCAAAGTTGAGGCCTCTTTTGAGGTTGAGAGCCAGTTTCTCCTGGCTCAACCCCAGGGGCCTTTACAGATAATGATGGAGTTGGACAGACCTACCACCTTTTCAGAAGTACATCCCTAAGGACTCATTGACCGATAAATAACTTAAGAATCAACTTGTTCCTCCATTTCAAGAATAACAGAATGATACCAACAAGACACAAAGAGGAGCATTTCCTCACTTTATATTCCAATCGCAGTGACAATTTGCAGTTTTAGGCGGATCTGTCAGTTCTTTTTGACAGCTTTCAGGATCTGCAGATAAGAGTCAGATATGTCCTAATGATGAACTACAATTGTTTCATGTGCTGAAGTACCACCTTCAAGGTTTTTGGCAGGTGCGAAGTATTTTCACAGCTTCTGAGGGAGAAAATAAGGTTCCCGCAGAGATAAATTATTCTTTCTCTAGACGGGAACAGAACATATCATGTGGGAGCGACGAGAGGGAGGCAGTGCGGTGCCAAAAACTAATATATACCCAAGACATGTTTTTATCTTCCTATGGAGTTCAGGGTGTTTGTATTATAAGGCACACAATCAACTGGCCCAAAATGATAAATTCATAGCGCTTTAATTCTGGTTTAAGAGCATCTCTTCACAGGGCTCTCAACACCAGCTTTGTTTTGCATTTGGACGCCTACAGTCTCTGACAGCTTCGATGCTGTATCTAAGGCATTGTGCAAGAGTACTCAGGCAGATTCTGGAAATTTCACATTTTGCTATGGAATACAAATTTCTCCATGTTTGCCCCTGTATGAAATGGTAACACTTTGGCAGTCCCCCCAACCGGATGTCCTGCCTAATTTAAATGGGAGGCCAACCTGCAGGCATTTATTTCTCTGCAGCCATTGGCCAGGCAGTGGGGCAACACACTGGCTGCCTTTCGCCCATATCCCTTGTCCCCATACACTGATGTCCCAGCGTAGGATTTTTGGCAGTGAGGAAAGGAAAAAGTTCTCATGCCACCAATGATAAAGGTAAGGGCTTGGTGCACTCAGCCACAGTGTAGTGCTCTACCGCTGCTGACCAGTGCTAACGTGCAAGTGCCCTATGTCTTAAGTGTATTGGTATTTGGTTCCTCCATGATTGGCCTATATGATTTACTAGTAAGTCCCTAGTAAAATGCACTACAAGGCTGGCGAACTTAGAAAAACACATATTTCACGTGGCGAAGTTGCCCCTTTCATGATTATGGCTCCCACTAGCATGCATGTACGGCTCATAAAGGCCTTTTATATGACCTTTATTAGTGCAATATCATACACAGTCGGGTCAGGGACTCCGTATAGGCATATGGCAGGTAAGGTAAGTAGTGCAGTAGCAGTTGAAGCAAAAGGGGGTGAATCAAGGAAAACAGGTTTTCAAGTCTCAAGAAGATCATTTTGATGGATTCATGAGCTCCAGGAGGGAGAAAGCGACTCAGGGCTGGATAGGAAGAGTATTCTTTAGAAAAAGACCAATCTCATTCAATGACCGGCAACTGGAACGGCAAGAAGATGGTCATGGTAGACTCAGGAAGTTCTGATTTGCTGCTGGGCTACAGCCAATAAGTTCTGATTTGAGATGAGTGGTCAGGATTTGGTCAAGATGTTCTAATTGGTATATTTTGTGGGGTATGGTCCGGGCATTTTGATTGGCATATGGGTGTCTAGATTATTGGGAAGTGGTTCTGATTTGGGGTGCAGTCAAGAGGTGCTGATTGGCAGATAGGTGTGGTCAGGCTCAAGTCAGGATTTTCTGGTTGGTGGATGGATAGTGGAACACTGGTCTATAGGTTCAGATTGGCAGATAGTTGTTGGTGACGTTATCAGGAGCTGCTCATCGGCATATGGGTGGCTTAGCTATGGTCAGGAGGTTCTGATCGGTTTATCACTTGTGGGGTATGGTCGCAAGGTTCTGGTTGGCACACAGGTGATCAGGGCATTCTCCGAAGGTTATGATTGGCAGAGGGTAAGAACCCATATGGATAAGGAATGCAATGAGTTGGAATATGACATGTCATGAATCACTTTCTACTCAAGAGGTAATAAGTTATACTGTGCTTCTTACTCAGTGCAAAGTACATCATTTGCACCAAGTTTTCTTTGTTCAAATGCTATTTAACTCACAACACTACTTCCACTTATAGCACGGCCTGTTTATTGGCTGTCTTAGACGCACCCCTGAAGAGCCTCGTGAGATATGCAGAATCATTTCCAAGTGGATGTTTATGATATACAGACTCTGATGAGTTGACGAGACATTAATGTTACTTAGTAGAGGGTCTCTCTCAATGGATGCACTTGGACTTGTGTAATCATACATCACAGTGTGACTGCGCATACAAGGGAGATCTAAGCTTTGCGTTGGCTGCCTCCATCTAAACGCACCCCCTTTTTTAAAATAAAATGCATGCACTACAAACACATTTCTTGTGCTTGGATTTATTGTGCATGTTTCATTGTGAAGCCTGATAAAATGCTCTTATTTTTAAAGTTTTGGCACGTGTACCTAGTGGCAGTGAATTAAAGCTTATTAAGTCAAAGGTCACTTGGGTAGGCTGTACAAAAGGGGTCATCAAGTGAATTGATATCACACTAGGTTTCAAAACGTAAGCAGGCATCATCAAACAAAAGACCCTTCTGGAATGCCTGTTGTTAATTGTTAGAAGAACTGGATAAGTAGGTCTGTTTTTTTTTTAAATCGCTACACTGCGATGTACAAGCATAGACAAGATAACATAAAAAAATTATAGTTATGAACATTAGGAGATGATGAGCTGGTAACAAGGTGGATATAGTTTAGGAGTTTTAATCTAAAAGTGTATCTTGCATTTTTTTTATACTTTATATTTTTTTATTTTTTTTATTCAAGAAGTGTTGGAAAATAAGGCAGCATCTGTGAGACCTGCACAAATAACATGACTACATTTGTCTTTCACTGGGAACCAAACACCCAATTGTAGCGCCTGACTCTCAGAGGGTAGCGTTGCAGAGCAGTCTGAGGCTTACTCAAGGGAGGTGGTGTGGGCTAGTAGTCGCCATTTGCAGGTGAGCAAAAATAACACTCAATAATTGATTGTCCAGTTTGTACTTTGCTTTATAAAAGTAAGAGTACATTTATTAAACACACGCACTACTCAATACTATGCACCAATTTACAAATATACATAAACTGTTCAAATGACTTAGTGATAACATCTCCACCCCTCCCGCAGGGGGGTGGGGTCTAGTACCACCACTCCCATGTATGCACATCATCTTGCCCCCAATGCAATTAGTTGAACATAACCTGGAGCGAGGGCCCTGCGCACTGGCACCATCCCATTGGCGTCCCCCCCATTACCTCAACAAGCATTAAACAGTGGTACACCTGCCTTGGTGACACATGACCCTGACTGAGCATCTCCTACTGACCATAAAGTATACACCTCTACATCTTCAGGGCTAACAGTCTGGGTTCTTCACCTAAGCGCAGCAGCAAGAATACATGTTTACGCACACTTTAGAATGACAGTGCTCCGCACATTTGGGTATCATTAGAATGCTTTGCAAACACAGCCCCTGAAGACTTCACAGATGAAATCACCAGATTAGGATTATGCATATACAGCAAGACATTCTGTCTTGACAACATAACCAGTCTGTGCTTATGACATCACATTCACCATATACTGCACATTTAAAACATGAACTTTAGTCCCTCTAAAAGAAATACCCATTAGTAAATGCAGTTATGGTGCAATTACACTTCTTCACCTCCAGGTGATGTTCTCCACTACTCGGCCCTTCACTCCATGAAGCACTTATCAATCCACTATTAGCTGAAAAACAAAAGTTCCAGCCCAGAAGGTGATAAATGTAGGCTGAGCCCTTGAAGGGTTATTCTTTCCAATCCCCAAGACACTTAGGGTGGGACTCTTCTCTTTGTGCATTGGGGAGACTGCGCTTCTCCAGCAGCTCCCCCAGCACCTGCACATTCATGTGGTGGTGACCCCGTCCTCCTGGGGCCACCACAAGACAACAACATGCTGTTTTATCCCTGGCCTGCAAGGCATTATGGGTTGGCCCGCATATGGAAGCAGCGGCTCTCCCACTGTGCCGGGGAGAGCCTCGATCATCTTTCTGGTGCTCTGCGCTGCCTCCTGGGCCTCGGTGGGGGGACCGGTCCCACCCGGACCCCCAGGTAAGAGGATGCGGCTCGGGAGCCAACCACCGGCCGCTTTGACAGTTGTTGGGGGGCCCGGTCCCACCTGGGCCCCCGACGCCGACTCGTTGTTCGGGAGTCTCGGTCCCATCTGGGACCCCAACTTGCCTCTATGTTGGAGGGCAGCCTGGAGAGCCCACCCCGGCTGCCCCCGCCAGCTCCCCGCACGACCAGTACTCTTCTGTGTTGCCGCAGACGCGGCATCCAGCAGTCCCATCGGGACCTTGGGGGAGTGCACAGCCCCAGCCTTCTCCTCGTCGTCGGGCCCGGGATGGGGTCCCGGGCCCCTGGATATCTTCGGGGGCGTGACTGCGCCCCCCTCTCAACCTTCGGTGGGGGCCAGGGTGGGCTCCTAACCCTCTGTTGGGCTTTTCCGCGGGCCCGGGATGGGGTCCTGGGCCCCCTCCAGTCCTCTTCGCAGGGGGGCGTGACGGCGCCTCTCGTCCCCGCCTCTTCACACGGGGACCGCGGTTGTGCTCCCGGGCCCCTCCTGCTGCAACTCTTCAAGGGGAGTGCAACGGCGCTCACCGGCTTAGTGTTCAGCAGGGGCCAGGGTTGGCTGCTGGCACCCCGTGGGGTGCAGGGTACAAAAGGGGGTGGTGATGGACGGAGCACCTGAACCAATGAAACACTCACACCCAGTCAACAGATCTGGGTTTAATCCATCACCGTTCTTTAGCCCACTCTGCCACCCCAGTTCAGACATGGCCATATGCAAATCAGTCTGACCCTGTGCCTCATGGGAACAGTCCAGCCGAACTGCCAAGCCATGCCTTCCCTGGACCAAAAACAAGCATCCGAGGACCAGTTTCTGGCATTTCAGCTGTCTTCAGCCCGGGTTGCTTGAATCCAGTGGCAACGTGAGCAAGGGACTCATGTCTGAGCATACCCTGCCAACTTATGGCGAAGAAAGCGCTACAAAAGGGAGTGGTGATGGACGGAGCATCTGAACCAATCAAACACTCACACCCAGTCAACAGATCTGGGTTTAATCCATTACCGTTCTCCACACCACTGGAGTCAAGCTATCCTGGCTGAAGACGGCTGATAGCCAGAAACTGGTCCTAGGATGCTTGATTCCGGTCCAGGAAAGACATGGCTTGGCAGTTCGGGCTGGACTGTTCTCATGAGGCACAGGGTCAAGGCTGATTTGCATATGGCCATGTCTGAACTGGGGTGGTGTGGAGTGCAAAAAGACGATGGATTTAGGCCCAGATCTCTGTACTGGGGTGAATGTATGACATTGATCTGCATTCTGTCCATCAACTATTGTTTTTGCATTTGTCACCCTGAGTGGAATGGGTATGCTCAGACGTGAGACCCATGCTCTCCACACCACTGGAGTCAAGCTATCCTAGCTGAAGACGACTGATAGCCAGAAACCGGTCCTAGGATGCTTGATTCCGGTCCAGGAACGACATGGCTTGGCAGCTCGGGCTGAACTGTTCCCATGAGGCACAGGGTCAAGGCTGATTTGCATATGGCCATGTCTGAACTGGGGTGGTGTGGAATGCAAAAAAAACGATGGATTTAGGCCCAGATCTCTGTACTGGGGTGAATTTATGACATTGTTCAGCATTCTGTCCAGCAACTATTGTTTTTAATTCTTTGGGGGGCAGCCCCCGGGACCTGACCCACCCCGGGCCATCTCTGAGACCGGCGGCAGAGCCCCACACGCTTTGTTGTTGGTCTTCTTAGGGGTCAAAGGTCGCCTACCTTCCAGGGGCCATATCTCAGCCCCTGGGGTTCTGATCTGCCCCATTTGTGCGTCCTCTTGCTCCTGGTGGTGTCCCCCAGCCACTGGGAGCACTCTCCTTCGCCCTCCGGGTCTCCTAGAGGGTGCATTCTGCAGGGAGCGGTCTTCACTGGCTCCCTGCGCCTCTCTTCTCCCTGCGCAGTGGTCCCTGCTTCTGCACACCAGTCCTAGGCGCTTCTTCTGGTGCTCTTAGGAGCCTGGGTGACAGTCAGGGGGTCTCTCCTGCCAACTGCCCATTGCCAGGTTCCAGCACCTTCTGCCTCAGCAGACCACACCCCAGAGAGAGCTTCTCTTCTTGTGCAAGTACTTTTTAAAAGTTGAGTAGGGGGCAGGCAGGAAGTCTCGGGCTAAAGCTGACTCCATCATCGCACCCCATCTCAGTGATGTCATCAACTGCTCCTTCAACTCTGCTACCTTTCCAGAAAGCTGGAAACATGCCGAAGTCAGCGCCCTCCTGAAGAAACCCACTGCAGACCCCTCTAGACTTAAAAACTACCGCCCCATATCCCTCCTCCCATTCCCGGCCAAAGTCATTGAGAAAGCCGTCAATAGCCAGCTCGCCGCCTTCCTTGAATCCAACAACTCCCTCGATCCCTCACAGTCAGGCTTTCGAGCCAAACACAGCACCGAAACCGCCCTCATCGCAGCAACAGAGGACATCCGAACACTACTGGACAATGGAGAAACAGTGGCCCTCATTCTACTCGACCTCTCCGCCACCTTCGACACTGTCTGTCACAGCACCCTCATACAACGCCTCAGCAACATCAGCATAAAAGAAAAAGCCTTGGACTGGATCATCTCGTTCCTAGCTGGGAGAACTCAGAGAGTCCGACTTCCCCCGTTCAAATCAGAAGCCACCGAAGTCATCTGCGGTGTACCACAAGGATCATCACTCAGCCCCACCCTCTTCAACGTTTACATGAGTCCACTCGCTTCCATCGCACGTCAACACAACCTTAACATCATCTCCTACGCTGACGACACCCAGCTGATCCTTTCCCTCACCAAAGACCCCAACACCGCCAAAAGGAATCTTCAAGAAGGCATGAAAGAAGTAGCCGTATGGATGAAAAACAGCCGCCTAAAACTTAACTCAGACAAAACAGAAGTGCTCATCCTAGATTCATCCCCCTCTGCCTGGGACGACTCATGGTGGCCTTCGGTTCTGGGCTCAGCACCCATACCCACAGACCACGCACGTAACCTTGGCTTCATCCTAGACTCCTCACTCTCGATGACCAAACAAGTCAACGCCGTATCATCCTCCTGCTTCAACGTACTTCGTATGCTCAAAAAAATCTTCCATTGGATCCTCGCCGAAACAAGAAAGACGGTCACCCACGCACTGGTCACCAGCCGACTGGACTATGGAAACACCCTCTACGCCGGAATCACCGCCAAATTACAGAAAAAACTCCAACGCATCCAAAACGCATTAGCGAGACTCATTTTGGACATCCCTCGCCAAGATCACATTACCGGCCATCTGAAAGACCTCCACTGGCTTCCCGTCAACAAGAGAATAACATTCCGTCTCCTCACCCACGCACACAAGGCCCTCTACAAACTAGGACCCGAATGCCTCAACACTCGACTATCCTTCTACACACCCACCCGCCAACTAAGATCCTCCAATCAAGGCCTTGCCGCAGGTCCGCGTATCCAAAGATCCACGATGGGAGGTAGATCCTTCTCCTACTTGGCGGCCAAGACCTGGAACTCACTCACCACTCACCTCCGCCTTACACAGAACCACATCTCCTTCAGAAATGAACTTAAAACCTGGCTATTCGATAAATAATAATCCTCCCCCCCCCCCAAGCGCCTTGAGACCATCTGGGTGAGTAGTGCGCTATATAAATTCTTGAACTTGAACTTGAACTATACTATCAAACAGCGGCACATCACTTCGCTGCCCCTACTCCCTACTTCTTGTCCAGCCTCTGGGTTTGTTCAAAATGGCACCGTCCAGTGTCTCTGGCCACATGGCCTCTGAAACCCAACTCCTTCCCCCCTCATTGCCTTCCCTCCTTGGTGCAGCCTGGTGCCTGGCACCCAGTGACACCTGATAATGGATGAGCCTGTAGCCCCACTAATATTTTTATTTGTGGAGAGGAGGCCTTAGCTTGTGAAAGAAAGGTTATCAATCCATCCAGCTGAGGTCAACCCTCAGCCTGGTCTGGTCATGGCTGGCTCAGAGAATAATGACAGTTCTGTATGACCCAAAAGCAGTACAAATAGGACTTAGGACTCTACAGAATACTTATTTTCACATCTGCTACACGGGACTTTAGTGCGTGTCTGGAATCTGTAGGCCTTATGGAAGTGACCCTAGCTCATGGGTTCCACATCCCCATAAGGGAATAATGAAGTAAAAAACACAGTAAAACACACTGACTTTCCCTGGCATGTTGCCTTCCAGTGTATAAAGCCTATTCCATGTCATCACCCAATTCTGCATAAGTCCTGCCACACCATTCACTCTGTAGCTGCTCCTGGACTGCGCAGGCTAGGAATCTCCCCTGCGCAGCCCCTACATGTGTGCACACACATGTACACATGTGTCTGCATGTAACCAGCACGGAGTCCCATACTCCAACTGCTGCGCAGCGGCCTAGTCAAGCCAGGGGGACACCAGTAAAATCTCCATGCAGTCTCTTTCATTATGAGTTTACTGTGGGTGAGTCCCAGATTATGAGGCTCCCCCACAGTAAAAGCTCAACAATTAGGTGCTCAGAAAGCGAAAAATCCGGGCGGCCCCTAGTGTCAGAACCACCTTCTAACAAGAAGGAACAACTTAATAATATCCGATATGGATTCTCATCTCTCAACTAACTGGATTCGGAGTTGAACTGACCTTGCAGTGGCACAAACTTTGCAGATTTGTCTCCAGTGCTCACAACCTGACAGAAGTAGACTTGAGATGATCTATGAAACTTACTAGTAAATAAATCACCTTAACCATTCTTCTTAGCATCTTAACTAAGGTTTGTTTGTCCTAAGATTACAGGTGAACCTAAGACACTTTAAATCTGATTCTTATTAGCATCTTAACTACGGTTGCTTTGTTGTAAGATTACACAGGTGAACCTAAGACAATTTAAATTTGAATCTTATTAGCATCTCAACTAAGGTTTATTTGTCCTATAATTACTAGTGAACCTAAGACAATTTAAATCTGGATCTTATTAGCATCTTAACTAAGGTTTCTGTGTCCTAAGATTACAGGTGAACCTAAGAAAATTTAAATCCGATTCTTATTAGCATCTTAACTAAGGTTTCTTTGTCCTATGATTACTGGTGAACCTAAGACAATTTAAATTTGATCTTATTAGCATCTTAACTAAGGTTTCTTTGTCCTAAGTTTACAGGTGAACCTAAGACAAATTAAATCTGATTCTTATTAGCATCTTAACTAAGGTTTCTTTGTCCTAAGATTACTGGGGAACCTAGGACAATGTGAATCTGATTTTGGTTTGCACTACTTCCCTACTTCCTTTCATTGAAATGTAGAAAAAAGCACAGTATTAAATGTAACCCTCTAACTAAGAAACACCATGTTTTATTTACACCATACTCATTTTTGTAAATGATGCACTCTGGTCTCAAAAGGCAGATCTATGGAACATAAGGTTGCATAAAGTGGCAGAGCGGTATGGCAAATCAGGTTGCTTCACATCCAGTGTTGGTGAAACTTTCTCAAAGTAACGGAAGGTGAAGGCTCTTCTGCCGATGTATGGGGGACAGAGCTTAAGGAATCCAAGAGCAACCATTTACTTACCTGACCCCACCCCACCTCCCAATGTCCAGTCTGGTCTAATGCAGCCTTCAGCTGTACAGGTTATGGTGAAATCTCCTGGCACTAAGCATTAAACACCTGTAAATGCAACTGCATGGCATGTTTACCATATCATTGCAAATAAGAAAGAAGATATCAACCCTCCTATAGTTACTTAACACCAATTTCTCACCAGACCTTTAAACGTTCACCTTACCTGTTCAAGCGCTATGCTGCACCATTTCGCCTGTGCTAACAAAGCCTTTCTGCACAGCGCTACAACTTTCCAGCCAGGAAATTGCAGCTGGCAAAAAGTGACTATAATGGAGAAAATGTAGCAGGCAGTCAATTTTCCAATTCGCATATAAATAGGACTCCAGCGAAAAATAAGTAGGCAGTTAAAGAAATAAAATCCTTCCTGAGCGTTCAGGACTTACAGAAAACAACTTGCCGTTTGCATCAGGTAAGTGGGTCAGCGGAGAGCGGTAATCCTAGAGATTCTGTAAGAACGAGACAGGAATGGCGCAAAGACATGCCTTTCTAGATCTAGTATGGGGCATACGAAACACGGCACTGCATTAAGGACAGGTGATACAGTGTGTATTCAAGGCAGGTAGGACATTCTGCGTGCTGTAAACTGGTGATACTTGTTTGTGTAATTGAAAGGTGACATGTTTGTTATTCACTTGATGCCTACATAAGGCCAATTTAAAACCCTGAGGAGAGAGAGGGGAAACTGCAAGGAGGCAAAGGGAAAAAGTAAAGGAGTGAGCAAGATAAAAGGAGTGAAGAGGAAGCCTTATGAATGGAGTGATCTTCCCAGACGGGTCGGGCGGTGGTGTGCTCCTGGGAGTTAACACAGGCATCCAGTTAAAGAGGAGGTAGAGGCGGTCAGACCGCAGGAGAACCATAGAGAGGAATAGAGGTAAGAAGGAAGGAGGTAGAACTAAGTACAAGGATTTTGGGCCTCAGGAGTGGAATCAAGGAAGGCTGCCGGAGATGACTGGAGCAAGCCAGAGACAGCCCCTGAGTACTGCGGACAGCCTCATCCCCACAATAACAACTGCTGGAAATCCAGTGGGGCAAGCCGGCACCAGCCCATGGAATTTATTGGCTGTCCCTTCTCCTCAATAAAGACTGCTTGACATTAAATGAGGCAAGCCTGAGACAGCACCAGCAATAGACAGACTAACCTATCTCCTCAGTAAAGACTGCCGGAAATCTACTGAGCAAGCCCGAGACAGCTCCTGGATTCCACAGACTGCCCCGTCCCCATAATAACAACAGCTGGAAATTCAGTGGGGCGAGACAGCCCCTGGAATTCACTGACTGCCCCGTCTCCTCAATATAGTCTGAAGGAAATCTACTGTAGCAAGTCAGAGACAGCCCCTGGCAGCCACAAATCGCCACATCTCCTCAATCAAGACTGCTTGAAATTAAATGGGGAAAGCCAGAGACAGCCCTTTGTATCCACAGGCTGCCCCGTCTCTGCAATATAGACTGCTGGAAATCTACTGAGCAAGCCAGTGGCAGCCCCTTGAGTCCAGATGTTGCATCCTCACCTCAAGGTTTGCAGTCAGAATGTTTTTCTTGTCTCTTCATAATCAGTGTATCCATTTGCTAACCCACAGCTGAAGAGGGCATTTGCAGGAGGGAAACCAGATACCCTACTGGATACACTTCCTTCATTTCTCTATGTGATTGCATTCTGGGAGGGGAGCAGGATCAGGGTTCGAGAGAGGTCCTACAGAGGATGCTGAAGGACGTGCCGTGGCAATCCCCCAGACGAGCCTAAGGAGGATTACCAAACCTCCAGGCCTAGTCCAAGGTTTTCAGAGTGGCTTCTCAAGTGTAGCCCCTGGACCCTTGAATTGACTCGGGTGTATGCCTGACAAGTGCTTATTCTTAGAAGACCGTCATTGAAGTGTAAGGAGGCAAGAGGCAGAGCCCCATCAGTGTCACTCAAAGAGCTATGCTTTGTGATTTGAGGGCTGGTAGCACAAGAGTGGAAGAGACATCTTCAGGCACCATACCTCTTCTGCAACATTCAAGTGGTGCATGTCTAAAGGCAGCTCTTTCACATCTGTCAGGGTTTCCGGTCTTTGGACCTGCAGAGAAGCAGAAATGCTGGGGCAGGAACAAAGTCCCTAGAGGGCAGCTGACATGAAACAAAGGATTTATGAGTTAAAGAGATACAAGAGGTCTTCAAACACCACCTCACTGCTAGTTCCAGCATCCTGCATGCAAAGGGAGGGTGCCAAAGGTGCCTTCCTCTTGATACACGTGTTATTGAGCTACGTGCTCCCTCCCCTCAGGTTTGAAAGGAATCTCAGGGTTACCATTTCAATTAACCTTCTTCGACCTGCATCAACCTCAGATGCATCTCACCCGCACGGTCTTTGACACCTAACCGTGTTGTCCTTACCACTGACCCTTGTTTCCTCCATGCATGCTTGGATGCAGCAGCCTCTAACCGCATGACTGCAACAAATGACCCAAAGATAATAACAACAGCGATAATAATACCAGGGAGATTGGTGGGGCAGGCATTTCAAATAAGGACCGTGTATTATTTGCAGCAGGCGAGGAGAACATAAATTCACATCTGAAGGTGCAGTTCTACCTCAATTCAATTTAAATGTGGCCATGCAGCGATGAGCGCATGCAACCAATCTCCTCACCTACATTTTCAGCAATCTATTCAAGTGCCATTTTTACTCCGATGCATGCGAAAACCTTGGACAAAAAGGGTCTATACATCTGCATACATTTTACATCTAAGGTTGATGCTCCTCGCGGCAGTGAAGTTCTATTTGAAGAATATGAGCTATATATTTATACATATATATATAGCACATTTCCCAGCCAGCCCATTAGAGTGCTCCTTAGTTACATTTTTCCATTACAGTTGCTCAAGTGAGTGCATTAGAAGTCTGTGAAAAGACCAGGAATGTCATTTACTACCGGGAGAGAGCCGTGGACCAGTGAGCAGGCGAACGACACGCACCGCTCAGTCACGGAGGCAAACTGCTACACAAGGTTTTTTTCCCCATTAGTCCTGATGAATGTCCCCATCTCCCCCAGACTCCCCTGCCCTCCGCCTCCCCCCACAGTTGTCCCATAAAAATGATGACAATGTTGAATGATTCCCTCCAGAAGGGCCGCGCGCCTGGAGTCGGCGCGCGCGGGATCCATCTTCCACATAAATGAAGCGGTCCGCTGATGGAAAGACCAATTTCATTAAAAGAAAAAAAAGCACACACACACACGGCAGCCTTGTTTCTTTTATTTTTTTTCCACAAGCCGCTGTTTGTGTTTGGCGAGACCTGTGCGAACCTTTTTTTTTTTTGTAATCCGGCGCAATTTTGAAAATTACTAGGTTTGATTCGAGATCCGCATTTCCTGTGCTTGGATTGTCCAAAATAGGTCAGCGCTCGGCCAGGGGGGCTCACCTCTAGCTGGAACATACAAGACGACAGTGGGGGCACCCGGCCTCCCATAGCACGAGGCGCAGGTGGAAGGGCCACTGGACGGAAGCCTGGGGGGTAAAAAGACTTCTCTGCTTCCGGGAGATGACCAAGGGGGCATCACACCGGGGCCTAGTTCTACCAGGGAGGGCGGGGTGAACCGAGCTGCACAGATCAGTGAATCCCACTGAGGGCCCGACCTCCATACTTCCCATAAGGGGGAGGAGGGCAGGGCATGAGACAGGACGGCCTCTAGGTTTTATTACTGCATGACGTCCACATCTAAGGAGTGCTCTGAGACATCTAAGGAGCGTTCAGAGACATCTAAGGAGCGTTCTGAGGCACCTAAGGAGCGTTCTGAGGCACCTAAGGACCGTTCTGAGACATCTAAGGAGCGTTCTGAGACATCTAAGGAGCGTTCTGAGACATCTAAGGAGCGTTCTGAGACATCTAAGGAGTTCTCTGAGGCAGGGCATAAGTCCTATAAAAATAAGTGGGGGTACTGACAATATGCAAATGACCTCTGGACGTCACGTGCGAACGAGTCACGGTGTCTGAAAATTACACCGGGACACGTTCAACTTATTTCTGTGGGGCCCAGCTCCTAATGGCAGGGGGGACGGCGTCCACCCTGTGAAAAGAGTGGGGGGACACCATCCACCCGCGTGTACCCCAGACTCGAGCCATGCTCTGAGGCATCCAAGGAGTGTTCTGGTCCTGGTAGCATTGCCCACACCCACTGGTGCCATTTTGCATGGCATGCAATTTCCCTACGACTGCCTGCACAGGCCCAATGCAGACCAACCTGAGTGGCAATGGGACATAGGCAAGAAATGCACTAAAGGACCGCTTTTCGCTAGGCCTGTCGGACTCCAGAACTGCTCCATTTCTCAACCGCGTCTGTTGCGTCTTCAAACGGGGCAACTTCTGGACTGTGCAAGATGTCGAAGCATGAAGCTTAAGCACACAATCGGTTGCTTCTAGAAGACAGATTTTCCTAAAACCCTGCATAAACAGGGCAGTTTTCAGATCAAAAATAAACCTGTGGTATAGACAGGGTCACTGGAATTATACGGCAAAAGAGGACAATATTATATAGGATTGTTGACTAAATTATGCAGCAACAAAAGGCAAATATTAAGGCACTGTGCAGAAACCGCAGCAACCACGAAATCACATAAAATCCAGAGGTTGTGGGTAAAGTGTTTCATGTCTGTGCACTTTCTAGTCCAGTGGTTACAGAGCAGATAGCTCCCTGGTGGTTCACTTGCCGCATGTGCCCAAGCTTGAGAAATGCACGAGCCTGTGATGCCTATCTTGAACCCCAGCCGCCCCGGGAGCACATCAATGCATTATGTACTATGAACAAGGCCCTGTTCTACATTCAGAAAATAGTACCTTGCCATCTGGTGCCAGAAACTCGATGCATGCATACATTTATATTTATATAAAGTAAACCTGGGGTCTACCTGGAGCACCGTATGTAGGGAGAGGATTAAAGACTGAGGGCCCGATGTAGGTAAAATAGATTTACCGATTTTTAATTACCGAATTTTACCGATTCGGTAATTAAAAATCGGTAAATCTAAGGGGTGGACATGTAGGTATTCCACATGTGCTGGAATACCGATTCTGAAGAATTCGGTATTTAACGATTCGGTAGTGCCCATTCATTCCTATGGGCTTTGAAGCCCATAGGAATGAATGGGCATTACCGATTCGGTATTTACCGAATCGGTAAATACCGATTTTCACAAGGGTGCAGGGGGTGTCACTTTGACACCCTCTGGCACCCCCAAAACAGGCTTGGGTGCCATGTGGCAGGCATACATGCCCTAAGGGCAGGTCTGCCTGTCACATGGCATAGGTGTGCATGCACACATGTGCATGCACACCAGAATCGGTATTTTACCATCAAATTAATTTGATGGTAAAATACCTATTCGGTAAGGCCTCTGGGACTCTGAAGAGTTCCACCTACATCTGGGTGCCTCAGAATCGGTAAAATTACCGAATTCTTATTTTACCGAATCGGTAAAATTACCGAATTGGTAATTTTACCGATTCGGTAAAATAATGCCCCCTACATACCGGTTGCCCTTTTACCGATCGGTAACAGCCGAAAATACCGATTTTCGGCCATTACCGACCGACCTACATAGGGCCCTGAGAGTATTAACATATTTGCATTACATCTTGCTATATTACACATACTTACGGTTTAAGGCACATGGAAAGTACATGCTTTGCCCAGAATCATACAAATTCCAGTGTCACAGTCGGCTATATAATTATATCATTTGATCGACCCATGAAGCAATATTCCATAGAACCTGCCTATACAATCCGTAATGTTCACTTTGCTAAATGTACCTTGGTGGGTGATGTGGCCGGCCTACAATATTGTGTACAGGTTGCCTCCTGCAAGAGGTAAGTGAGAGCGAGGGGGGGGTGTCAGTCCACGAGAGAGAGAGTGTGTGTGTGTGTGTGTCTTTGTCTTGCTCTCTGCATCAGCGGCTATATTTGTCTGCAGGTGGTTCCAAGACCGATTCAGCCCCGAGCACATGGGCTGCAACGCACAAACTACCCTCTTCACTAGGCATATCCTCTACCCCAAATGCTCAAACACAACTCTGTCCAACCAAATATATTGGAATCCTAAGATCTAACAAGGCAATTAATGCCATATCCTGTAGGAAGGAGCCGCGCCTCCTTTATGAAGTTTACCTCCTATGCTGGCTTCAGAATCCTGCCCCGTCCCATCATTAGCGACACCAGATCAGAGCGCCCCATTGAGAGAAATTCCCCTTACAGCAACCAAGATAATGAATTGTTATTTCTTGACCTTCCACAGTAGAAGAGATTTCTTAGTGAAGCAGAAAGGCGCTAGTGATGCTCTTCAAACCCCACCGCAGATTGCAAAGCGAGCATTCTCCAGGCAGAGCGCGCTTACGGAGAGCCAGAGTGGAAATGGTCACTGCTGGAATCAGGCAAGTTTTTCTAAATTGTAGAGGTTTAATCTGGTGCGGCATTTGAGGGATCTGCATTGAAGCTGTTACGACAAACTTCAAGCGCTAATACCATATATCTTTGGCTGGACCAGAGGCCAGTGAAAATCAGGCAGAACCGCAGGGATTCAGAGCCCAGCTACACTTGGCCAGCTGACAGTGCTCTACAGAGGGATTTTCATAGTGGTTCTTAAGGGTAAGATCTGCCAAGCCTATGGGATCTAAGACAGTCACCTGGTGCGATGGATTAGGGAAGGTACTGATGACACCAGTGGTACACAGAAGTGTAGGTTCCACTGAGTACAATGTGATGTAGTATGGTAGGTTTTGATCAACTTGACTGGACCTAATTGGGACATTCTGATGCTGGAGGGTGGGTTTTCCAGAGCTAGAGAGCTCATGCTAGTAGATTCCGATCAGATTGGTGCAGTTTAGTGGACTGGGTCCCGATGACCTCAATGGGATCCAGCAGGGTAGGTTCTGATTAGGCCAACAGAAGCTCTTTGGAGGTCTTGTGAGCTGCATGGGATAAAAGATAGTAGGTTCTGATTAGCGCATAGGGATTCAGTGCAGTAGAATCTGATGAACCCAATGGAAACCACTAGAGAGATTGCTAGTGTGCTATGTTGTGTAGTAAGGTGGTTAGAGCCGGAGTGCTGTATAGTGCAGTAGGGGCACAGAACAGCATGCAGCATGGTAGGGTATGTTGCTTAGAGCTACTGAGCTGTATGGTAAAAAGTAGTGGTGGGAGGAATGGAGAGCGGTAGACAGTGCAGGATGGCGAGCTTGGGGGGGGGGGGGTTAATAATAAAAAGGACTAACCTGAATATGCTGGCGGCCTCACGCCTCAGTGTTCCTCTGCTTCCTGGTCCCAGCAGACACTGGGGCACCATCAGAGACACCCTGTGCAATCCCCGCGCTGCTCTAGCATGAG
Source organism: Lissotriton vulgaris (assembly GCF_964263255.1). Taxonomy (NCBI): domain Eukaryota; kingdom Metazoa; phylum Chordata; class Amphibia; order Caudata; family Salamandridae; genus Lissotriton; species Lissotriton vulgaris. The sequence goes on from NC_141687.1 coordinate 196,033,133, forward strand.
TGCAGCGCCGGGATTGGCCTGAACGGGATGGTTTATCGCTCGCGGAGGCACACAGAATCTATGCTATTTCTCAAACCCGGCTGTGCGTTACAGCTGGGTTAGAGAAACCTAACTATCCTTGTCTGTTTGGCCGGTCTAAGAAGGCAGAACAAACAGACATGCACACTTAGAAATGCACATACCGCTCCATTCCTCCTCCCTCCAATGCCCCCCCCGCCCCCCTGCACATGCTGGCTCTGCCACCACATGAAAAATGAAATGAACCTAAAATATTGCTTTATTTTTCAGCTGCTGGCTTTGAACCAGTGGGGCAGCGCTCCTCCGCCATTCTGGAGGAGCTGCTGCTGAGACAATTCTGCAAAAATGTACCATTATGCAAAGAACGTCTCACAACAGGCGAACTTGCCGAGGAACACTGCACATATGTCGACCAGCGTGTCTGGGTTCGAGGAATGAAAATTATCTAGAAATGCAGGACATGTATTTACTTGGATGACGGAAACCAGGTAACTTTGCAACCAACCTTTGCAAATGAGAAACTTCTAAAACTTTTACACCCACAGTTAGAACTGCTCAGTGACACTGGGAAAAGCCCGAAAGAAAGTCACAGCCAGTGGTAGTGCCGAGGGCCACGTGCGGCCACATAGAAGTGTCTTGGGGTCTTTGTGGCTGCGGATACTTCCTGCACGGCTCGCAGAGCACACTCCTTGCATGCCAATGGCTCCCGCTTTGTAGAGCCGCTCTGCATTCTGGGATCCGCCTGCTTACATCCGTGCGCGAGACGGAAGCCTTCTAGCAGCGCAGTCGCCAGGGGCAGTTTTATGCTATTCAGTTCCCGCGGCTGGTGGTGGAACAGTACAGAATGTAAAGCCGTGGGCCGCGGAGGGATTAATTACACAGGCCGCGCGCGCTCCTCCTATGCCGGTGCATCCGAGCGTGCAACTGCTTCCGCTCCTGAAGCAGGCACAGGGCTGCCTCACAGCAGTGCCTTCTGAAGCCTGTTTGCCGTATTCAGTGTGCTTCGGCGCCTCGTCGGGGGCCTGAAGCGCTACATACGCGCAGCTGCAAAGCAATCTGATTAGTTTTAAGGGGGAAGTAGTATACTGGAGTTCTGCTTATGCCTCCTCTGTCTGAGAGGAGAAGTTTTGGTTCATGCAAAACTAGAGCGCCGTGTGTAAGGATTGTGGAGGGCCCCCAGTCAAAGTAACAACTTTTTCCCTTGTGGGCGCCTTCCCTCCACTAGGAACTGGGTAATTCGTGAGCGCCTGTGTCCCCTTGTAGTGGCGCCCAAAGGGGGCTGCCTACCTTCGCATTATTTTGTGCACGTTCAATCACAAACAGGAACAAATATGTGGTCACCACTACCGCGCCAGCACATTAACCTACCAGCCGTGTAACATATTGTTGACCCATGAAGCAGCACGCATGCTCCCAGGGACACACACAGCTTGTAGAACTCACAAAAGACCTGCAATACAAATGACACACTGCCCTGACGTGCTCGGACTCAGCGTGCTGCTGGCGAGTCATACATTTAGCATAACCGAAGTCACTTGAATTATGCGGCAATGGAGGCCCATATTATGTGGTAGAGCTAACTAATACATGCAGCAAGAAAATGCACATTATGCGGCGTAATGCAACACATTTTATTATAGTATTATTTCATTCGTTTGTCATTTTTATGCGTGGTAACGCTGATAGGCAAATATTTCATGTTATTAGGAAAAGTTTACACCCAAACACAGCAATAAGCAATGGATAGAAGACCAGTCAGCCTTTGCTAAAGGCTTTCCCCTGCACTGGAACATGTGTTGCCAAATTTTTAGTAACTTTTCAATCTGAGTTAGAAACAACATTTATTTTTTTGTATTATGTGGTAAACACAGCAAATCCATAATTATGTGGAAAACGCCACAGCTTCCCCTAGCCATGAAACAGATGTGCATACACATGATGTACAGCGATGTCCAGGCCAGAGATCGCCGTGGATGTTTGTGTGTACAGAGCAGACAGTATTTTGTTCAAATTCAAACACTTTCACACAGCCTATGTGTGCATGGATGTGATCTGTCATTTCCAAGGTTTTAGAATCTGGTGGCAGATAAAAGCTTTTAGGCACGGACACAAATGCAGTGCAAATCTTTAATCAAGAAAAATATATTTTGGAAGCTTAAATAGGGCCAGCCACCCCGGGCACCCTTCAACAACACACACTGAGCATTAATGGGGCCATGATGCAACAGTAACCCTAAACACCCGAGCTCAGGGCATCAAACATAGGAATATTCCACAATGCCTATTTCTGGTGATTGTTAGCGATTCAGGACTGGGTGAACAGAGCATTTTTATTCCCTAAACTGCATGGTCCTTTTTAAGTTTTCTTCATGGTAGGAGTTTAACATAGCACTTAAAAGAGGTCCTTTAATGATTTCTGATTTCCACTGACTGAAACCTAGGTGTACTCATAAATTAATCATATTTCCAATTTTCCATCTAAAAGGGATTGAAGCAGCTGTGGTCCACAGAATTTCCCCGCTTCTCTTAGTCACATTTGATAACCTCACTGCCCTTAATGTGTCTCCCTGCCTTCTTCCCCTCTCTTTACTTTCCACCTTCCAAGCCCTCGTGTACAAAAAGGCTAAAAACGTGAATTCAGAGACCATTAGTTCACCATCATGATAGTGAGTGAGTGCGAGAGATAGGTACAGCTGAATCCTGCTGACCACATCACCTCTAGCTACTTCTTGGTACGCAAGGTATTGGCACGAAGGCTACAAAGAGATCTCTGTTTATTTTCGATATAACACTTTCACCAGGTATTCGGCTGTAGGGTTGGGGATTATTACCTTCAGCAAAGGTTATGAAGAATTTATGTTTACCTTCACCCTCCGGCATTGTGAGATCATTTTCACTCTAGTCCAAAGCAGCCAAGCTGGAAAATATACCGTAAACTTTCCTACGCAGAAAGTCGCACGTTTTCAGAATTTTTCCCTAGAAGTTCATCTTCTAGAGAGTTTTTGCGCACAAGTGGCACTGCAATTTTCAATAAAATTCTGATTGTTGAAGAAAAAAAAGGAACTTTGCAGCAAAACGATCATTGGAAGATGTTTTAGTGGATGTCGCACATTACTGTAATTTTAACCTCTGCTGCTTGAAACACTTAGGTCTGTGCATCAGTGCATATCATTTTGAGAAGATACGCTTGTGCCGGTTATGTGGTCACCCTCCAGCCTGCACCTTTCTTATGCACAATGGCGATTCTTTTCTTTTGATAAACGACACCTTAATGGAATGCAACAGCATACACTACAGGTGCCAGGACACTCCTCTTGATTCACAATGATCAATTTCCTGCTTCTAGCCTCAAACATGGCCGCTCTCCAGCCACCCGCCCTGTCTGAGGGCTGCAGCTCCTGGAAGCAGGAGGAAGCTGCACACTGGACTGGTTTGACATCCAGTGTGCGCTTGTTTCTGGAAAAGGGAATTTAGCAACGGCATCTCTGAAGTGATGAAGAGGATGGCAGACCGAGAGATACCCGACCCAAGAAGCTGTCTCTCTCAGAATCAACACTACTGAAAAACACTGATCACAATCTTCTAAGCTCACACAAGCAAACAGACTCAATCGACTGAATGCACTCCCAAGTCTGCACAAGTAAGATGCATATCATGCCATGATAACGGAAGTGCTGCAAAACCCACAGGGATCAGCTGTATAATAACACACAAAATGAAACCACAGGCCTATTAGTGAGCCACACAAGGAATCATTCAAAAACACTACAAAGCCACGTCATCTGGGGATGAGTTACTGGATTTGGAAGCAGGCACCTATGCCCTGGCATGTTCACTTTAAAGGCTGATTCACCCAGCTCATTCAGCCTGGTGTAAAGTTAATGGTTGTTAGCTTTCCTAAGCCAATTGAATGGGGCAGATACAAAGAACAAATAAATTCAGTGCTCCAATTGACACATAGTTGTTTGAAATCGAACGAATATGTTGCAGAGGCATTGCTATCATAGGTTCAGCAGGTGCAGTGGCACCAGGCCCACGGTTCCGAAGGACTTTCTGCACCGCAATTTGAGATTTTTTTTTTTTTACACATAACTGGGGAACATGGTGCATTCTTCATGGTTGCATTAGGGTACATTGCACCTATGTTACACTACTGAGCACGTATGTTACAGGAAGAGAGTCTTCAGTTGTTAGGCAAACAGAAAAGTGAGGAACAGGCTTTCAGGCAATATGCACTGAACACCACAGCAACATTTCAATACTGCATCCAACAAGCTATGTAACAAATTTACAACCTAAAGACATTTCTTAATTCACCCGCTGAGACTCTTCTGCTTTCAGTGAGGTTTTGCAGTGCTGTCTATTTCAGCTATTTATGTTTTTACCCCCTCAAAATCCCAGGAATTTCATTGTTTCATGCTCCGAGGCACCACCTGCTTAATAGTGTCTGTTTTAATTTGATTTCTCTCTTTATATTTCTGATGCACAATTTACTTGCTGAGATCTACTTTCACTGATGTTTCGCAACACCAGTGTGTTGCTTGTGTCTGCAGGATGCTTCAGTGGTGTTTGTTTCAGGCTCTGGGATCATCACTTTCGCAGGTAGTTGTTTTTTCCCTGCATGTTTTGATGGGCCATCTACACAATTTATTCAGAGGGCTTCCCTGGTAGCTCTTTTAAGAACGGGTGCCAGTTCTTCACTATTTAAGTTATGTGATTTTGAGTGGTGCAGTGTTCAAGTATTCTGTCTGCACTTGGTACTTGAGGTTCTTATGACCGACTGATGTTCATGTTAGTGGGTTTACCTTCCATAGGGAGTCTTATGATTCGGAGTTGTGGGTTATTACACAGCTATTCCTTGTTTGGTGTAGGTGAATCCCCTGGGTAGTGCTTGGTAATGGGTCTTGTGACTTTTGAACTTAACCCTCATGAGTTTTCACTGTGTTATGGGTACGCGGTAGGTACTCATTAGGTGATTTGTGAGTTACTTGCAAGCCTACACTAAACCTGTGCTAGCCATGTGCCTGCCATTTCTGGAGTCTAAATGGATCGCTCAACGGGTGATGTTTGTTGTGCTCCTACAACAACCAACACAGTGCATGTCAGAGTCTTCGTAGTGTGGTGTTTCGACTCTTTTCTTCTTCTCTGGGGTGAGGGTTCCTGAACCAGGTTCTAACAGACCTGACGTCATGTCTCCTTTTAGATGCCCTCTTTTCCCACATTTTGTAAAACTTTTCCGTTCCTTTCACCTTGTGTTTTTTGTGTGACAGTTGCTGAGCTGATCAGTTTCCTGGACTTCATCCACTCTCTTCATTTGCCTTCTTGTTACAAGGGTTCTTGCCTTTGCATGGTACAGCAGACCCAACCCAAGTCTTGTGGACCTGCACTGCAGGCCCATACTCCGACAGAACCAATATAGTCATACCCCCCGCATTACAAGGGAGTGTGGTTGAGATCGCACGCAAAAGCAATAGAGAAATAACTGTGACAAAAAACATTTTTATCCGTGATGAAAAAGTTGAACAAACTTGTCACTTATGTCAATGTACAGCAAAGAAAACTTTTCCAGAAGAACTTAAAATGTTTGAGTTACTAGGTGCTGTCTGGATGACGCTAGCCGCGGACTTCTATAGACCTATGAATTCAGGACATTAGTTGTCATCATATATGTTTTTTTTAGAATTCTGTTAATAGAACGAATACCATCAACTTTGGCATATGTTGTACTTCAAATTCTAGATTACATATGTATGTATTGGTATTTATGTAGCTCAATGTCTAGCTAGTAAGCAATTGAGCGCTGTACATTACACAGGGGCTGAGAAAAGATCTACAAGTCTGTGTACATAATTTGGTGATTACACAGTCATTTCAGACATTACACTTTACATTTTTTAGACACAAGGAGATTAAATGACTTGCCCAGAATCACACAATGTTGTGCCATGCAACGAAGCTGTGATTCAAACCTGAGTCCCAGGTTCTAAAGTTAACGGCTCTAACAACTAAGCATCATCTACTTATCTCTACATGGGGGATAGCAAATATATTAACAAGCATTTGCAATGCAATAGGTCTCGCAGTTACCCAAGTTTAAGCTATTGGTATTGTAAATGTCAATGCCTTTTCTTTATGTTTTAAAACAAAAACAAAAATAAAAGGCATTGCTATTTGCAATGTCAATAGCTCAAACGCATAAATGTGAGACCTATTGCATTAGATGCATGCATGATGGGTGGATGCATGGATGCATGCATGATGGGTGGATGCATGCATGATGGGTGGATGCATGCATGATGGGTGGATGCATGCATGATGGGTGGATGCATGATGGATGGATGAGTGGATGGATGGGTGGGTGCATGAATGATGTATGGATGCAGGGTGGGTGGGTGGATGCATGAATGATGTATGGATGGATGGATGCATGGATGCATGCATGATGGGTGGATGCATGATGGATGGATGGGTGGGTGGGTGCATGAATGATGGATGGATGGGTGGGTGGGTGGATGGATGGATGGATGGATGGATGGATGGACGCATGAATGATGTATGGATGATGCTTGCATGATGGGTGGATGCAGGATGGATGGATGGGTGAATGGATGGATGGGTGGGTGCATGAATGAATGATGTATGGATGCAGGATGGGTGAGTGGATGGGTGGATGCATGAATGATGTATGGATGGATGCATGCATGATGGGTAGATGCATGATGGATGGATGGGTGGATGGATGGATGGGTGGGTGCATGAATGAATGATGTATGGATGCAGGATGGTTGGGTGGATGGATGGGTGGATGCATGAATGATGTATGGATGCATGCATGCATGATGGGCGGATGCATGATGGATGGGTGGATGCATGAATGAATGATGTATGCAGGGTGGATGGGTGGATGCATGGATGCATGCATGATGGGTGGATGCATGATGGGTGGGTGCATGAATGAATGAATGATGTATGGATGCAGGGTGGGTGGATGTATGGGTGGATGTATGAATGATGTATGGATGCATGCATGCATGATGGGTGGATGCATGATGGATGGATGGGTGGATGCATGAATGAATGATGTATGGATGCAGGGTGGGTGGGTGGATAGATGGGTGGATGCATGAATGATGTATGGATGGATGCAAGGTGGTTCGGGCTTGCTCGCTGCGCTCGATCGCTGCGGTGCAATATGCAAATTAGTTTACGCCTGACCACTTTCAAATGTCACCAGCCGCCCCTGGAATTTAGTACTTTTTAACTACGCACGCCAGCCCGGGAAAGTGATGTATCACCAAAAGGTACCGAAAACAATGTTTTCAGGAAGATGAAAACGGCTGCCACACACAGGGAGAAAGACACACTAACATAAACATTGTGGCACACACAGATGCTTATACTGACACACAACTGGGCAGGATGGAACACACTCACCCAAACAGGCACACATACTCACATAAGCGCATTGGGAGGCCCAAAGGCATGCCGCCATAAGCACAAAGCTACACACAGTCCTTACCAAAACGCACTGACGACTTCTGACACAGAAAAACACTTGACATTTACAGTCACGGACACAAACCCCTTCACACACACTAACTGAGTCACTCAGAGAAACATATCACATATACAAGGGTCAAGGACCCAATCAGACGAACACATATGTCACAAAGACACTGAAACAAACCTGCACAGACATATTCAAATGCATAAACATTTAAAAACAGGTGTACAGATTCATGTTAACAAAGTGTGCAAACTTGTTACAAACACGTAAATGCAGACACACAGATTTGCAAAAACATGCAGACACACAAACACTCAGACACAAACAAAACACACGGAAGCTTATATACAAACACACACAACTTTAGAAAAAGTCAGGAGGGTGAAAACGTGATGTATCATTCACCCTCCCGACTTTTCCAAAGTTGCACAAACTCGCCGATCAACAACGACGTCACTGACTGTGTGTGTGCACGGGCGCGAGGTAGTGTGAGACAACGCTATTTTATTTTTGCTTTGCTAACAAATTTACTTTTTCGTTTACAACCTTCACGACCCCCTCCTTCCCTCCCGCCCCCCCCCCAATAAAAAAAGTTGAGTAGATTCTCAATGAATGTGCAACAAAATATCCAGAATAATGAAAGAGGTTGTGGGTTGGTTCCAAAAACAGTTTGTTATGGGAATCCCATAGTGAGCCTTTTTCTTGAAAACAGCACAAAAGGCTCAAGAAAAACTCACCAAAGTTGGGCCGCCGTTTTAGTCACATGTGCGTGACCTACTGAGCTGCATTGTGCACATAAAGCTGCAGTCGCTCAACTTGGGTGCCAAATACATCCAACCCTATGAAAATGAAGTGAGGCACTAGTGGTCACACCTGCGACATGCAACTAACTAAGTTGCCGTTCTCAGTCATATGTGAGTAACATACTGGGCTCCATTGTCCACTGTAAACATGCGTACAAAGCTCCTTGGGCCTCCACTATAAACACGCGTGCATAGCTCCTTGGGGCAACAGCGTGGAACGAAGCGTCTCAGGAGATCTGGCTACTTTGTTACCTGCCCTGCTTATTTATAAAACTACCGCGTGGAACGGAGCGTTTCAGTCCCCTTGGGCTGTCTCCTGCGACCTGCAGCTGAGTCGCCGTGCAGCTCAGTCCCTGTTCTTAGTCATATGTGTGTGACTCATTAAGCTGCATTGTCCACTATAAACACGCGTGCATAGCTCCTTGGGCCCACAGCGCTACAGCGTGCAACGGAGCGTCTCAGGAGATCGGGCTATTACATTGCATTATTTTCGTGTTTTATTTGTACGGCACATAAAAGTCCCCAGGGAACGATTTAGAGCACATTGCGGGTAAAAGTATAACAATAGAAGGGGCAGCACTATACACACAGATAAAGAGATATAGCACATGTAAACGTATCAATTTGCCTTCAACTTATCAAAAACAATCAACCACCCACAAATATGTTCAAAGTTTTATGTGTAAGGCACTCGCGTTACTTTAAAACAAAATATATACCTGAGGTGTCCATGTTTTAGTGTATGTGTGAGTGGTGCGGAAGAGAATAAAGGGATCAACCGAACACACATAGCACAGCAAACAAACTCACCGCCGCAGCCCGGCTTCAAAAGGAAGCCAGGCAACCTTTGTTGGGACGGGGGCGGGGCCGGACAAAAACAGGAAGCAGGCGCTCCTGTGCCCGCCGGAGGATTTCCGTGTTAGCTGGTGGGGCTCCCGTGCTCGTGGAGAGCCCCGCGGCCCCCGCCTGCTAACCTGAATAACCCGCTGGCTGCCGAGGGACACGCAAGAAGAACATGGTGAGTGGGGTGTGAGGGGGATGTGTGCGCGCGCGTGTGTGTGCGCACGTGTGTGTGTCTCTGGTGAGGTAAGGGGGGAGCGTGTGTGTATGCAGTGTGTGTGTGCGCGCGTGTGTGTATGCGACGGCGGGGGTGGATTCTCTGTATGTATGGGTGCGTGCATGGGCGCTTGTGTGTCTCTGTGTATGCGCATGCGTGTGTGGTGCCGTGCGCGCCCTCGCGGAGGAATCAGACAGCGACGCTCGTGCGTGAGCTCTGTCTTCACATTCCTCCTAACACGCCAGCAACAGATGTCTCGCAGACAGCAGGCTTATGCCTGCTTTTTACGTCTGCGAGACCTAAAAACCGATAATTGCCCACTATTTAAAAGAGAAGCGTTTAAGTAGCATAGAATCAGGCACTGTGTCAAGTGTTGAGGGATTACAAAAACACTACTCATGGAACAACTGAAAAATGTCCGGAGGAACTAATACTTGGACAATGGGACAAAGTTATTTACTACAATCAACCTGCAAAAGTTCCTGGATGTCATGAAGAAGTTGTCAAACAAAATAAATTGGCAAAAAAAAAAGAATGAAATGTTATGCAGACAAACAAATACATGATAGTTGTGTGTTCTATAAATCAAATAATATAGTATTGATCAAGCAACTATTAACAAGGAAATCCAAAAGGTTTTTTTGATCCTAGTCCACCAACTGTGACTGGGGAAAAAAGGATCAACGATTTCTGCTTAAGTCAAAGAACAACTTATAAAGAACATAGAAGTAAAGTTTATGAGAATAATTCTGATTTTAATGATCTACGTGCAAATAGAATTGTTGATTTATAAAAACAAATCAATATACAAGATGCCAAGAATATTAATGATATTATTAGGAAATCAACAAGATATATCAAGAAGTCTCTAAGACTAATTGATCAATGTTGATTAAGTGGTTCTATTTTCTTATTATTTATTGTTTTTAAAAAAGGGGAGAGACATGGTAATACAGTAGTGAGTTTTCCTTTAGTGTATGTTCTCTTCGACAATAGAACACAGAGCTTACAGGGATGTAAAAAATAATGTTATGACTGAAAGTTAACAGCTAGGAGTTGGGAAGCAGCTGAGAGATAGAATGCTGTAATACTGTGCAGAATAAAGCACCTTTGTCAAGAAAACTGGAAGGACTTCTGACTATTGTCTGAACATCTGCTAATCCGAAACTAATGCGTGGATGCACTCCACCAGAACCAATATATATATTGTTCTTTTCACCAAGGTATTGGTTTGCCAAGGACCCTGTCCCTGCTGGGAGATGGAGAAGGCGGTGAGGGAGTTATCCAAATCCACACCGGGCGGGTAGCACTGTCTTCAACCCCCGGTGAAACTACACCAGCCCGGGATGGTATGCGGTTTGGGAGACCCGAGGAGGAATTCGCAAGTCAGAGGTCAGATGGAACATTCCTCTGCAGCGCTTCACACTATCCTGAGTACACGAACATTTACTTCGGCATTTTCCCCTGCACTTCTTACCTGGCTCCGGACATGGGATGCTGGGATTTGCAGTTCCTCGAGGCTTCGAGGAGTGCCACAGGTGTGCTGTACCATTACGGGGGCGGGGCAGATATTCATCCAATCCGTGCGAAGCAGGACACTGATAGTGAGGCCAAAGCCACTTTGACTGTTGCTGATAACATCGAGGGTGCTGATGAAGGCTAGATGCCGAAATGCATTCGCCCGTAAGATGTGTCTTTAAAAATATTCCTCCATGGTGTCTCCCACTGCTGGCCTCTGCCTTTTCTCCGAGAAGGTTGCTTTTGGATATTGTGCACGAGGGCCAGAATCGTGCTACAGAGGCCCCCGCATGCAAAGTTGGCCTTGGCGTTCTGGAGCTGCTTCGGCTGTGTTCTTTTCACCAAGGTATTGGTTTGCCAAGGCCCCTGTCCCTGCTGGCAGATGGAGAAGGCGGTGAGGGAGTTATCCAACTCCACGCCGGGCGGGTAGCACTGTCTCCAGCCCCCGCTGAAACTACACCAGCCCGGGATGGTATGCGGTGTGGGAGAACCAAGGAGGAATTCGCAAGTCAGAGGTCAGATGGAACATTCCTCTGCAGCGCTTCACACTATCCTGAGTACACGAACATTTACTTCGGCATTTTCCCCTGCACTTCTTACCTGGCTCCGGACTTGGGATGCTGGGATTTGCAGTTCCTCGAAGCTTCGAGGAGTGCCACAGGTGTGCTGTACCATTACGGGGGTGGGGCGGATATTCATCCAATCCGTGCGAAGCAGGACACTGATAGTGAGGCCAAAGCCACTTTGACTGTTGCTGATAACACCGAGTGCACTGATGAAGGCTAGATGCCGAAATGCATTCGCTCGTTAAGATGTGCCTTTAATAAATTTCCTCCATGGTGTCTCCCACTGCTGGCCTCTGCCTTTTCTTCGAGAAGGTTGCTTTTGGATATGGATATATATATATATATAGAGCGCGTTATGTGAACAAGCTCCCAAGAGGAGTGAAGCGCGTCGTCTTTCTATTGAATAAATCGTCATCCTGCAATCACTTGAGGCGTGATTTTTTTCTGATCTATGCTCGCTACATTGAAAGAGTCTTTTGGAGGTCCATACCTGTTTGGTTCCGCCGATTATTGACGGAACAGGAGTGTTTCTTCATATATATATATATATATATATATATATATATATATATATATATATATATATATATATTAAACAAACAAAAAAGCAGAGAACACTGGGTAGTTCTCAAGTTTAGGTGGGAAGCAAGCTTCTCAACACCGGCGACACTCTAAATTTGCTCACCTCAAAGAGTAGGATTAGCACAGTGCCACCCACGCTGAGATAGACAGGGACATAGTCAGGGGTTGCTTTTATTCATTTCAGGTTGGCTTGGATGGTATTTCACCAATCCAAGGGTGTGCCTGCAGTGGTAAAAGGCTTTGGCCAATTTACAGCTCAGCATGGATAGCACTGTGCTAATCCTATGCTTAAAGACTTTGCTGTAGAAAAGGCAAAAGACTTTGTCCCCTTCTGTCTCAGCGTGGATGGCACTGTCCTAATCCTATGCTTAAAGACTTTGATAGAAAAGCAGACATTTGAGGTGAGCAAATTTAGAGTGTCACTGGTGTTCAGAGTGTTCTATACTTAAACTTCAGTACTACCCAGAGTTCTCTGCTTCTTTTTTGCGTAATTTAGGCATCACTCTATGCCTGAAAGGGTTTTGTTTTGAGATATAGAAATATGAAAATGAACTTTAAAAATGGAAGCGCAACTTTGATAGTTTGTAGACCGCGATGAAAGCGCAAGCCGAAACGCGTAATTTTTGGCATTAAATACTTTCTCTCAGCAACTTGAAGTGTCTGGGTGTTTCCTACGAAGTAGCAGGAAGATGTGCTGTATAAACATATATATATATATATATATATATATATATATATATATATATATATATATATATATATATATATATATATATATATATATATATATATATATATATATATATATATATATATATATATATATATATATATATATATGTGTGTGTTTTATATAACATGAACACTGCTCAAAGGTATTGGAGGGCTTTGCATGAGCACCAGTTACATTACACAAAGTCATGTTAATTTTTTTTAAGGCATGGTGAGATTAATTGATTTTAGCAGAATCACAGGATGTTGAGATGATGTAGGGACTGCAACCTGGTTCCCCAGTTGCTAAGCTGGCAGTCCTGGCAATACATTCACATTTTCTCTTATCTCTTTATCTGTGCACTATGTACATTACAACAGTTTTAACAGCACCACATTGGTACTACAAAGGCCTTCGCCCCTATTGGGTGTCTCAGTATACAAGCTGTTGTTTGCTAGCTGTGATGAACCCATGTTCAAGGCACTCTGTAAGGCGAAGATCTTGGCACCTTTAATAGAACGTGTGTATGCGTCAATGTCTCTAATCCCAGAGTGAGACATGTTTGTCCTCTCACTTGATGGCAGTGCTGCCCGTGTGCCATGTTTGATGTGTTTCTAGTGTGGGTTGGCATGTTACACATTCTTCTGGTTCACTATCAGTGTAGTGTATGCCATGCCTTTTCTTTGTCTGTGTAATCCTGGTCCTAGTGTTGCGATGTTCCCATCACGTCACACCAAGAAGGTTGTAGAGAGCACCATTCTTCTCCAGGCCCCCTGCTGAAGAGACAGAAGAGAGTGGTGAGATGCCCATGGTAGATGTTTCAGGGTCTTGAAGTTTTTGCATGCACAGCAAGTTCTGCTCTCAAGTGAGGTTCTATCTGTTTTAATTTCTCAGACCATCACTGTTGCAGGCAGTCCTATCTGTTTCTGTTATGACAGTTTTTACTACACAGGTGGTTTTGTTTTACGGTAAACGCGTCCATTTCCTACCCTGATAGCGTTCCATGCAAAGTGATCTCTGTTTTTAGTTGGGGGTTTCAGCCTCTGATGACAACTCTGCCAAGAAGTTCTGCTTCAAGTGAAGTCCTAACTGTTTCACGCGGTCACGGCTTTGCATACACAGGCTTTCGGTGGTGTTCTATTTCTATGAGGCATTGAACGTTCCCCCTTCATTTGTATTCTGTGTGTCCTAGGCTTTAATAGAACCACTCTTGTAATCAGTTCTGCTACCAGTGAAGTGCTATAGGATTCGGGTTCACATTGTGTTCCCGCACAGGAAGTTTTGTTTTTCAGGTGAGGTTCCATCCGATGTGTCCTGTGTGTCCAAGTTTAATCCCACCATTTTCATGGACAGTTCTGATGGACCCCAGTCACAGTGTATGCATGCTGAACACTGGCAGTGGGATTATTGTTAGACGGACATGGTGCCACATGGATGCTGTCTTTTCCCACAACAGTGTTTATTGACCAGTAACTGACAAAATTTTGACCCTATTACGGCTACAAAAGCCCTCAGGGAATAATGGTGTACCACTCATTATGATTCATCTACTTCAAATTCTCAGTCTGGCTAGACACAGGATTTTACCTGAGGAAGCCTGTAACTGTGCGAAACATGTCTGTATCTATCTATACTTGAGGAAGAAACAATTGATTAAAGAATCACAGAATCAACCAGAAGGATTTCTGTGACTCCTTTCATTTCATCTTGATGTGCTTCTGTAGCTGGACATCATAGGTGGGAAATAGTTGCTTAAACAGAAGTAAGGACACTTCTGGTATTGCGGCAAACGGGTCCCGTAGCTGCCAATACTTGTTCAAGTTATATTTCGGATGATAGTTAGGTGCCCTATGTTTTAGGCTCTTATCGCCTTCCCTGCAGAGGACCTTTCGCTTTCAGGTCAGATTCTATTTACTATTATTAACCCCACCTCTACATACCTCAAAACAAAAAACAATATATATATATATATATATATATATATATATATATCTGTTTGGGGTCCCTCCTCCTAAACACCCGATCCAACAGCGGCACCCGTCCAACAAACACCAGCTGTTACTCAGACTTCCAGGTCAGTTTTTTAAAATATATATTTATTTTGGCTTAAACAGTTGGCATCATACAGTCCTTCTCCTTACAATCCCGGACCAACGCGTTTCGGCGAGTTGCCTTCCAATGGATGACTGTGGGTTCGACATTGCATATTAATATATATATATCATCCTCTGTGTATACCCATATTCATGACAATTTGGCGATTCTGGCTAGAATATTTATTTCGCAGCATGATATTTACACCTTGATATTCTGGTAGTCCACCCTCCTGCTCCACGTTTTCACCGCTGCTAGAGTCCGCGACACAGGTATTCGGCATTTCCTGCGAGGCAGCTAGCTAACATTTCTATTTTTTAAAAAGAAAATGCGATTTGACAAATGTACAGTGATGAAAATCAGAAACATACTTAAGGATGCCCAGATTGCTTGATTTGAATGTAATTCCGCGCACTATTTTCTCTCATTGACAATTTTACTATTATTTTGCATTTTTACTGCCTCTGCTATTGAAAGAAAGAAAGGGTAATAAAAGCCGGTGCTTTGCGTGCGTTTCATCGCCTCGACACATTTTGAGATCCTACCTGTTACAGAGCAGGTCTGCGGGGAAAATCTGCATTTTTAAATTATTTTCTTTAGTACATAAATTTAGAGTTTGCCAGCATTTCCTCACTGGGTGTAGTTCATTACATTTAAATTAAAAGCATAAAATGAATTGGTCGCCATATTTTTCCCTCGTAATTTTCGAATGTTGTATTAAAGTTGACAGCAAGAAATATTTGTGCATCTAAATGCATTCCTTTGTTGTGGTTTCAGGGCCGTCAGATGCACAGGATTACTCTGTCAAATTAGTCTCTAAATTGCGTACAGACCCGAAGCGCTGTCACCCTCTGTAGTGCCTCGTGGTCCTACCTTTTATTTCTGAGCAGAGCACTACAATCTCCCCTGCAATAACCAAACTCCATGCATTACTCCATATTCCATGCTGCCCCCCTTACTGCATGAATTTCCTGCATACCACAGATCTCTCTCCTGTCTCCTGCAGTCATTCCATGCCCTGAACATCTCTCACATGCTCTTCACTCCCCTGCAGTCCCTGACCTCCCTGCATTCCTCCATATCCCACCCTGCCCCACACACTGCATGAACTCCCTGCATACGTCAGATCTCTCTCCTGTCTCCTGCAGTTCCTGCATACCCTGAACATCTCTCATATGTCCTTCTCTCCCTCTGCAGTCCTTGAACCCAATGCATTTCCCCCTCATGCTCGAATGTCCACTCTTTAGTTCCTAAATTTGCCCTCTAGAGGTACTGTACTCTGCATTGCTTCTAGACACTCTTTTTTCCTCTGGAATAGAGGTCCATTACCTCTGAGACAACAGCTTAACAGAGCATCATGGGCTCACTTGGGTTAAAACCTTTACTGGTGCTGGTTGCAACTGATGGGTATCTGGACAAACAAAGCGCTTACGTTTTGAGGTTAAGTCTATCAGACTGCACAAGTTTTCGGGTTGCAAAAGATATGTTGTGGGCTTACCAGGAACACACATAGGGCTTGTAGCCTGCCAATTGCTTTCCATTGGCTGTCTTTACTGTCACTCTTATTTGCTTGCTTTTTATCCCTTGACTTTCCTAATTTTACCCTGTACCTCTTGTGTTTGTCCCTCCTCTGGAGCATAGCCTCTTTCAGGGGCGGCCTTAGGCATGTTCAAGCTGTGCACCTGCACAGGGCCACTAAACCCCAGGGGCCACCATGCCAATATATATCCTTAATATAATAATTCTCTGAGGATGGATACATATTTGCGTGGCGGCCCCTGGCAGAGATTTGGCGGCCTCCGGCTCTGTTCCACTTCCAAACACCCTGACCCCCCCCCCCCTCTTCACTGGCCTCCACGCTTCGCACCGCCCAGACCCCCTCTTCCGGGGCCCCCTACCTACACTCCCTACCCAGGGCCCCCTTGAGCCTAGAGCCGCCCCAGCCTCTTTACCATATCTTTGACTGGCTGGCGTCTCTGATTTCTCTGCTCATTTTTAGGGAACTACTTTTTTTCTTTTTCTCTCTCTTGCCCATGCGCTTCTCTCTTCCAACCCCCTCTCATATTGCTCTCGCTTGCCCATGTACTTCTCTCACCTCCCACGCACTATGTTGTTCATTTTCACTCATGTTCTCTTCCTCATTTTGCTTTTTTTCAGTCCCATCTTTTAACTTTTCCCCTTGCTGTCCATGTTGCTTCACCCTCTACAACAACCCCGCCATATGTTTATTTTTATTTTTTAAGATGTGTTTTTCAAATGTACCTATCCAGCACGAATCTGTAAATATAAAAATACCTATGTCCTATTGTAGGCATGTGCATGTGTGTTGAATGCAAGCGCACACCTAAAAAAACCTCAACGGCCACTTCATCACCGCTTTATTTTTTATAGTCCTGCTGCACAGCGTCCAAGATGCACCCACAATGCTGCGCAGCATGGATAAAAAACATTGACAACACCAATATTTTCTTATAGGCAACACCTATTGGCTCTGCCAATGCTTGTTCATTTCAAGAGTTAAGCAGATCTGCCCATCATGAAAAACGACAGCACAGCGTCAAAGAAAGACAAGAATTTCCCTTATGAACATATATTTTCTAATTTTGTGGTTTATCCCAAAAATCCCAAGCCCTGGGCAGTGAAGAAACACAATAAAAATATAAGAACAGGTATTGACTTCCAGGTGTAGATTTTCCCAACAACAGAAGGTCCACAATAGACTTCAAATGGAAGCTAAAACCTCGGTGGGAGCAGGAGAGACACATTTATGGCTTTGTTTCCACTCTTGTCCCATCAGACCGTCACAGCACATCAGAGGCTAGCCGAGAGCGCCTTCAGCCCTAATGCAGTAAAAAAAAAACAGCACCCTGCTCGAGGACTGACAGCTGGCAAGTGTGGGATCCATGAGCATAAATCAAATTTAAAATGAATGTTTTCTACTTTGCCATCTCACACTGAAATCGCAGTTTAAATGCATAAGTATGGGAAGGCATACACTAAGGCTGCAGCTAAATGCGCCTCACAGATGGGTACCATCAAAGCCGATAACCTCAGGGCAACCTCCATGTGCACTCTGTACCTCAGTGTTTTGCAGGTTCATTTTTTTGCCTTTAATGAGGCTTTGGGCTTCTGAAATAGTTCAGCTAAAGTTAGGGATGGTCAGTGATATGAATATACAAACAAAGTGCTTTATGGAGAAACACGGAGACTCATTTTTAGGTCCGGTTGCAGACAGCCCTGCACAGCAACTTAATGGTATCAATACCTTAATAAAGTAAGATAGGGAGAAGGTTAGAGAGAGGGTGCTTTGGGTCACCCCCTTCAGCTCCAAGCTTCCATGAAGGTCTCAGGGTTTGGCATTGGTTGGTTAATGAGTTGTGTTTCCATTGGGTGTTGTGATGGGACCTCAAGTGGTCCTTTTGTTAGACTGCAGACAGAGAAGCAAACTCACATCAATGCATACCATTGACAGACTTTCCAGCTCCCCTGATGTGGCTTCTGGGCTCTTCTTCCTTCAGTCGCCTCTCTGCGCCCTGCTGCTGCTGTAAGACAAGGTCACCCGGCACACTGCCTTGCTGGAGTTCTCACACGGGAGCATGCATTCTAACATGCCACTCTGTACTTGGCTAGTTGCGTGTCTTGCCATTGCCAAATCTCCTCAAATATACAGCCACATTGTAATTGACAACACGCTGGTGTCTTGCCAACGATGGCCATGCACAGCCGCCATATTGTCAATGGGAAGACACACACAACTTGTCATCACAATAGGCCATGCCGGCCTGCATGAGCACACAAGTACGCTCCTGCAAACCTCTGCACTGCAGAAGCTAAGCTAATGCCAAGGACAATATATGTCTAACATTTCTCCTGCTGTTTTCCAGCATGTATGCATGTGTGTTCTTATATAGCGCTCGACTTACCCTAGGGCATTTCGGCGCTTGCCTTGGGAACCCGTCCTGGCTTTTCCCTGTGAGATAACCCGTACTGGGCATCCCCAAGGTAAAAGCCAGGCATCCGGCCGCGGGGGGGCCATTGTGGAGATTAAGCAAGCTTCATGCCCAGAGTTGCAGAGTGTGAACCTGTGATTAGAGTGGGCACCGAAGCGAGAATTATCGAGTCCGTGGACAATTGGGCTCAAGACCCTGCCGCGTCGGGAATTGAACCCTGGTCCCGGGTCTGACCTCTGCTTCAGGGTATGCGTCCTCTAACCAGTGAGCCACACTTCTCCACGGCTTCCATCATTGGGCCATGGAGTCACTACTGTGTTTAGCATACCCCATGGCTTCTTGTCATCCGCCCCTGTGCTGCTGTCATCCAGCACACCAGTGGCTTTCTGTCCCCTACCACTGAGCCACTGCTTAAATCCAGTGCATGCGCCGGCTTCCTGTTGTTGAATCCCAAGCTGCTATAACAACAGTTGTCACCACACAACACCACTGTAGGGACAACAGAAGCAGCCAAAACTACAATCAAGCTAGGAAAACAGTAGCCAAAGCAGCTACAACCACATACTCCACCACCACAGTAGCAACCACAAGCAGAAGAGAAAGCAAAGCGGTGACAACACTTTCCACCACTGATGGAAGCAGGGGGACCACAGTAGTGATCACAGCTGCCAACACAGCCGGGACAACGACAGCATTGACAGTAGAGATATTTTCAGAAGCCACAGTATTTACTAAAGATTTTACCCCTAAAGGGACTACAGCAGTGACAATAGTTGACAATGACCTAGTAGGGACAACAACAGCAACAGTCGTAGCCAAGAAGGCGCAGATAACAGCGAAAAAACAGACACTCTACCACTGGATTCAAGATAGCCTGGCTGATGAGGATTATGAATCTGCATCCAGTCCCAGGATGCTTGTTTCCGGTCCAGGGAAGACATGGCTTGGCAGTTCGGGCTGGACTTTTCCCATGAGGCACAGGGTCAGAATGATTTGCATATGGCCATGTCTGAATTGGGGTGGCGGAGTGAGCTAAAGAATGGTGATGGATTAAACCCAGATCAGTTGACAGGGGGTGAGTGGTTGATTTGCTCAAACGCTCCGTCCATCATCCCCTTTGGTATCGCTTTGTTTGCTCCTAAAACAGCACAAACAAAAGCACAGACCATGGCCCCAACAACAGCTGCCATAAAAGCAGAAATGAGAACATAGCATTGACTACAGTTGCAACCAATGGGCAAAGCAAACCAGTGATGAGTGGAATGCTTTAGTTAATCTCAGGTGCTCGTAATTACCCTAGTCTGCAGTCCAGTCCATCTTTTTTGTGCTCACTTGGTAACTACAGAGAGAGACCAATAATATGTAGTGCAGCCATGTTCCTGTGCCAATAATCCAGCCTTAACTGCTAAGCTGAATGCCTTTTGAATGGAAGCACAAGCAACCCCGGGTCAGTTTTGGCCTATCTCGAGTAATGTGGGACACCAAACACTGAACCCACTTCTCGGCATCGACTTTACACTTAGAAATATGAGAAATTAGAAAACTAAAGAAGCACTGACAAAGCTAAGACGCATGGCTTTAAAGTACTAACACATGTAAACATAGGTATGCACAAATGCGGGAAACAACCTTTACAACACAACCATTACATCACACTACATTAACAACGCAGGTATAACATCACAGCATCCTTTACAACACATGTCACTACAACGCATCCATTACATTGCATGTCACTACAACGCATGACACTACATTGCATGTCACTACAACACAGGTAATAAATCACATGTCATTACAACGCATACCTTTACAACGCATAGTACCCCTACACTATGCAACACTTACCCTACTGTTGCACCCCTGGAGTTAGAATAGTAATTTCCACCCCTACACTATCCAACACTTACCCTACTGTTGCACCCCCTGGAGTTAGAATAGTAATTTTTACCCCTACACTATCCAATACTTACCTTAAATGCAATGTCATGGTTTGTGTTGTAAAGGTATAATGCAATGTAATTGAATACGTTGTAAGTGTTGTTTAAAAAAAATTGTTGTAGTTGTATGCGATGTAAATGTATGCGTTATAAAGAATTTTGCGATGTAAAAACTGCGTTGTTAAGGCATTCATTGTAAATGTATGCGCTGTAACGTCGTACATTCACAAATGCACAACTATGTGTGCCTTCTTTTTAGCAACCTGTCACTTTCAGAGCCTGTTCTGTCTATGTTCTTTTTTTTTTATTCCCCCAAGCTCTCACTGCCTTACATCAGGTTATACAGTGACGCAGCCCTTGAACCGAGCCTGTCTTTCCATGCATTAGCCCATTAAACTCACACATATTGGCTTTGCCAAAACTTATTTTGAACAGTTTAACCAGGTTATTTCATGTGGTGGGTGTAGTTCCTCTCTCACACGCATTCAACGCTGTCTTATTTGCATCATGTTTGTGTGTTTGATGTAACATCCTAGCTGGCTGAGAGTACGCCCTGCCACGGGTCCCACACTCACTGTCCCCCTGGAACCAAGCTACACCTGGCTGAAGAGCAATGATGAGCACAGACCCCGGTCTTGGGTCGCCTGTACTCTGGTTCAGGGCGGGCTTGGCGTGGCAGCTCGGGCTGCACTGTTAATACTGGAGCAGGACCAGGACTGATCTGCAGAAGGCTGAGTCTAACCTGAGGTGGCATGGTGGCAAAAAAGGATGCTACCCCGAGCGGTTGCCAGAGGGCAGACCATTTACAAGCATCCTCCCATCATATCATCTTTTTTTGTGGTCAGTGTAAGAATACACCCACAGGGGCATGGAGGGGAATCACGACCTCCAGTTTTTTAAATTCATGACATTCATAAATTCCTGGCAGGTGACATAGTGCCCTTCCAATGAACTTCTTTTTTTGAACCACTCCATGGAGCCTCTAAAAAAGCGAGTGCCGCTTCTTGCTGCACCTAAACGATGGATATTTTGAGAAAGATTGATCACTATTCAGGCGACACCTAAAACACAAACATGTTGCTCATCAAACAGAAAAAAAACAAAAGTATTGGTCTTCAGCAATCTGGAGCAATAAAAAATCGACAAAATGTGAACACTAAAGCCACAAAGAGATAACAAACCTGAATTATTCGCTATTGTGGTGCATCTATCAGCACTCTCTGCAGCTGGCGCAGAATGTTTACAAAACTTTCAAGTACAACTTCCTTCCTGTGATCCCAGAATCCACCGCTTCACCTGCGGCCGTCAGGGACACGACCTAAAGGCCATACGTGCTGTATTAATGCCTCTTTGAGGTTCTGAGGCCTCTCTGCATGCCACCCGTGACCAGCACCGTTTTCTAAGTGCGCTTACCTGTTGCCATTTTGAAACGTGGACACTGATTTGAAGCCTGAGCCTCTTCCCTGGCACGCCCTTTCACGCAATATTGCTAATATGTTCCGGTGTGCGCTCTCACGCAGTGGCCCTCATACATATGGCTATGAAGCACGCGTGGTACAGAGCGGGAGGTGTGTGGGGCACAAGCAGGGCCATCCCTTCAAGAGGCAGCGCCCCGATCGAAACATTGGCTCAGATTCTGATCAGTGTCATACAGCGCAGCCTCCTAAGCCGCTGTGCTGCGTTGCGTGACAGGGAGGGAGGAGAAGAGCCCCATATTCACAGAGAAATGCCACTCTCCTCCCCTCTCCCTAGCGCCGGGGCTGATTTCAGCAGCCGTGCGCCAGGCACATACCTCAGCGCCAGTTTTGTACAGGAAGGATAGCCTTCTTGTACAAAATAAAATGCCTAGACATGTCTAAAAGCATTTCCTACTTTGTATGTGTGCTGCTCAGTGCAGCAAATCTGGAAAAGCATAGAGAGAAAATTTTTAAGCGGTATCCATTTTTGGCGCTAAAGTCTTTCCAGTAATGTTAGTGATTAGGGTTTAGCATCAAAAAGCATGGGTGAACACCCATGTGACCCTCCCTTAATGCGGAATAATGCAAAGCAGTTACTTTACCATACAAACCAAGGCAAATATTTATTTGAGTTGATTTGTGAATTCCAAAATGGGTTTAGCGTCGGGTTAGCGTTAAAAAAGTTCTGCTAACCCGGCACTTAACGTTTGAGAATCAGGGCCTAAATGTGGTGCCCCTACTAACAGTCTTCCTCCACTCCTTCCCCATCCACTCCTTCCATTGGTGATCCTAGCAGGGGGGGGGGCATTGTGCTCACAGGTCACGTCCTAGCTGCATACCTCAGCGCAGTGGCTAAGGAGTGAACACCCATTTGCACCCTGCACCAAAATCAGCTATTAAGTTGCTAAACTGAAGGTTATAGCTCATGGGAGGGTTCAGGGTGAGAGGAAGAAACAAGGGAAAGTGGAAGAAAGTCAATCGGTGGGAGACTATGGAAAGTAGTGAAAAGATTTTAAAGCTGGTCTGCATGTAATGAACCAATGAAAACATTATTTAAGGCAACTTGCAAGGTCAGCAGTGTATGCTCCTCTAAATCTTGGCACCCTGGGCCCAGCTCGCACATGCAGTGGCGGCACCTCCACTAAGGTGGAGGAGCGTCGCCCCACTCAAAGAAAATGATAATAACAAGACGTTATTATCATATTTTTTTTATGGGAGTCAGTTGGAGCAGGCTCCCTGACCCCATTAGGGCTGGCCAAACCGTCATGCGCACTTGCAATTTTCTCCTTTGGGCTGTGTTGAACAGCCCTTTGGAGGTCATGCCTAGCCTCCCTAGGCATTGCCTGAGCATCCAAATAGGCCAATCAGTCCAAACATGACGCTGCTTGCGCAGCGTCGTGATTTGCTGGGAGAGCCCGGAAGCCTGAGTGCTTCCAGCAGAGGAGGAGAGGCGTGCAGCGGCGGGAGAGGCGTGCGGTGGAGAAGGTACGTTTTACATTTTTTATTTTTGTTTAATCCCCTCTACCCTTCCCCCGACCACACCCACTCCAAGCGAACCGCCACTCCGCACATGCAAAAAGCCAGCCCAGGGCATACGGGTACATTCAAGACTGTAGATGGCAGGCTTCCAAAGCTCTACTCAATGTTGCTTGCCCCCTGCAGTATACAACACTCCGGCCACGACACAGCTGCATAGATCCGGGTCTGCAAGATAGAGTGCAGGGTTTGATGGCTAAAGCCTCAAAGGATTTCAAATTGAAGCGAGGAGAATGCCAAGTGAGTGGCACAATTGTGCAGATGTTTCCAGCTGTATCAATATGAACAGATGTGTTTTCATTATGTAAAAAAAACCAGAACAAGATGTGCAGGTGCAGGTTTGTAGTGAGACCCTCTCATGACAATGCTTAAAGCTTTCTCAGAACCGACAGAACTGGCATCATCCGTGTTAGTGGCAGATGCAAACCTATGTGGGCTGCTCATCATCCTGCCAGGTATGTCATGCCTGCCAGCCTGCGCGCGCCGCGGCACTCAGGTGTCACTCAACCTGAGGCCCCTGGTGACTGTGTGCACATCTGCTAATACATGCAAGGCGTCTACCACCTCCAAGCCCGCGTGTCAGTCCAACAAGAGCTGTTACTGAGTTCTACTTCCGGGACATTGTAACCTTGAGATACTGTGAGGCCCTAAGCTATGCTAAGAGTACTCAGATACATATTCCACCATGTAGGACGGCTAAGCGTGACGAGGAGGGGATCCAATGTCGTCTTCGGCTCATACTAAATTGCTTCTGTCAGTGGTAACACCTCACCTGGAGAAGTGCAAGGGCATCTACCTATGTCTCCAGATGGAGAGACACTGCAAATTCAGCAAACACTTTCACAGGAGCCATACATTTGGGCATCACAGGAGCTCCCTCACAGCGGACACCGCAACTGCTTCCTCTCTCCTCCCAGCTTAGCAAATTGGTTCACACACGTTATTACAGTTTTGTTGTGTCTTTCAAGTTATAATTTCACATGGACAATCATATTTATGCTGAAAATCTATTTTGGGATACCCAGTTGACATTCTCTGTTCTGGGCATGTGTGTCTCCTCGTGTTCTCAGGGAATGTGGTGGATTCCTTTCTGTACTGGATTGACTCTCCCACTTCCCACAGCTAGACAACCTCCCACCTTCACCTGCCATTCACTCTCTGCCACTCAACCTTTCCTACAGTCCATAAACTCTCAAGGGCACAACCCTCATTCCCTGGGCGTGGGCTGCACCAAAAATAGCCTCTTGTGATGGCAGGATATGCCTGTGAAAGTTCACACTCAGCAAGATCTCAGAAGCTATTTTGGGTTGGAAAATATGTCAACTGAGAGATTTCTGGTGCCATCGCATAATGCTCCCAAATTATGAATGGGACTACAACACATTACAAAGGGGGGAGCCTTACAGGCCAGTGATCACTTTGGCTTAAAATCTCCACCTTCTGGTACCTACAGCGGACTACATATTTTGAGCACTGTGCCTCTACAAAGGGGCCATCTTGAAACTATCCTGAGTCCCTAAAATGTTCCTGCTGGAGATTGTGTACCTAATCTGTGCAAGACACCTGCTGACTTGCCTCATGACCGCCAGAGACCTCTGCTGTCATGGTCTCTAGCTCTTTCCCAAATTTCTGAAGTTGTAGAAACCACCCAATAGTGTCAGGGGTGAGGCTGCTTGTCTTTGCTACTGAGAAAGATGCTGGCACATCAGCAGGTCCCAAGGAAGACAAGTAACTAAATAAGAGTGAGAATGCTGCATAACATGGACAGAGCTGACCTGTTCTAAGAATGGTAGGCGAAGAGAAGAAAATCAGATAGCAGTACCAACCCCAACCAAGAATGAGATCAAATAATAGAAAATGTAGAGAACAGATTCCAAAAGTAGAGAAAAGAAAAGACTCCAGGGAGAAAAAGAACCAGTTCCATAGAGGAAGTAGAACTGAGTCCATAAACGGAGATGAACATATTCCAAGCAATGAATAAGAACAGACTGCAGAGAGGAGGCAGAACGGAGAGGAAGGAGAACAGATTGCATAGAGAAGGAGAATTATAAATCCCATAGAGAAAGAAAAGGACATCCCTGACCGGGAAGAAAACAGATTTGAGAGAGGGAGGAAAACATGACAGAGAAGGAGGAAACCAGATGCCAGAGAAGGAAGCAAACCGATTCAAAATAGAGAGAGCAAGAGAGCGAGAAAGAGAACGCAGAAAGCATTCCAGAGACAAAAAACACAGATTTCAGAGAAAATAGTACAACATATTTCAGCGACAACAAAAAATAGCAGATTCCACAGAGAGCAGATCAATTTTCTTCCGTAAAGTGTTCCAGGTCTGACTCCCATGGAGGGTCATGACCGACTTGGGGAGTTGGGTGGCAGACGAGACAGTCACACCACGTCAAGGCCGGACTGGGAACCACAACCGGCCCTGGTAAAGTGCTCGGCCGGCCCTCCTCCCCACTCGGGGGGTTGGAGGTGCCGCCGAGCTCTTTGCCGGGGCCGGTTTTCGGCCGATTTCGTTACAGGGACGATTTTGCAGCTATGCTGCAAAAACGGCCCTTGGGGGCCCAAAATCGGCCCCCACCCTTGCGGCGCACCAGGGGATTGCCCGGTGCCCGCTATGGCAAGTCCGGCCCTGCACCACGTGTCGTTATAGTATTTGCATCCATGATTCCCAAGATGAATGTCGGTGTGGGCTTGGGAAGGGGCAGGTGGGTTTCCCATGCAAGCAAACATCAGGTTAAAGCGCACTCACATAGTGACAAGCCGCAAAGACTGAAGAGTGAACATGTTAGCAGGGTCACAGGAAGAAGCAGGCTTCCATTCTCACCGCTATTTTAATTAGTAATTGTAGCGGGGACATATTTATGGACACATTACAGAAGATTTTCGATCTTCTCTTAGCAGTGCTTCAGAGTGGAATTGATTGCAGTTTTTATTGTTTTCTTGCAAAGTCATTTCACTTTTAGATTGGGTTTAAACGTAGGGCAACCTGATTTGGTTGGCAAGCGCTTTGCTGTCAGACTATACAGCTGCTGCTGCTATGACTTACTGGATGGTGCTTTCAGGGGTCACTTTGGAATCTCACTCCTTCAGTGACTTTTCCAGCACTTTACGGAGAGACTGACATTCCCAGCACGAGCAGGAAATGAAGAAGTCTCAGCACAGCCAGCACCAGATAATAAATACATCGCCAGCGACCAATGCAGCGAACAACGCCATCATTACAAGAGTGAAATAAAATGATTGATTGCTTTGAGTGTTCAAATGATCACACGTCAGAGCTCTGAGACTGCATCAAACCACGCAAAGAGAACCGCCATGAATGATCAAGGACAGATGCCCCATTCTAATGATCTTTCCCTATAAAATCAAAGCCGGCATTGTTTCGGTGTGAGACCCCCCCCCAGAGCATTTAGAATAAAACTCTGTCCCCTTAATTTTGATGAACACACCCCACAGATAAACATAATACCGTAGGTCTTAGCTATTTGTGGTTGCAGGAAGGGAACCTTGGAATTACCAGATAAAAATTTGAGCAGTACATGGTTGGCAAATCTGTTTTTCAGCTTAAACCACAGCCAAGGGAGAGGGTTTTTCAGACCTCAGGTAATCTTGTGGAACGCTGCCTCAAGTTCAGAGTGTGATGGAGTTACATGTTAGTAGGTTCGTCCCTCGAAGTGTAGGCCCCTACCTGCTGTTTTTTCTACTGAGCCATGTTGAAGGAAATCGATAGTGGGGCCAATCCGTAGACGTTTTGTAGGATAGTACATTTGCAAGACATGGAATATCATCCCATTGCATGATTACACCATGCTTTCTATACTGCGCAAAATATTGCGATTTGATCTCTTTTTTTTCTCATCAATAAACAATACAGGGCGTGCACAGCTG
Organism: Lissotriton vulgaris; assembly: GCF_964263255.1. NCBI lineage: Eukaryota > Metazoa > Chordata > Amphibia > Caudata > Salamandridae > Lissotriton > Lissotriton vulgaris. The sequence goes on from NC_141687.1 coordinate 196,060,764, forward strand.
GTTGCCCACGTGTACACAATTAATGCATGGCTTTATTCGCCTTAGAATCGGACTTGTCGCTCCATCAGGAGACCCAGCTGGATGTCCGTGCAATGCTCCAGGTGAGCTGTTAGCACTGTGAGAAGCAATGCGCTTTTATGAGTCAATGAAGGCACAGCGACTCCTCCTAAATGTTGGTATGTGTATCTGATGACTGCATTGGCTTGGGGTATGTCTCACAGTATTCCAAGTTTACCTTGCACAGTATTACTCCGCATGTGATGTGGTTTTTTAGAAAGGGAAGGATGCCCATTTGATGTGATAAAGTGCTGAGGCTCACGAGGGATGGGAACTATGTAACTATCCATCCCTCACACTTCAGCTTTGCCGTCCATGCGGTCTAGTAGCACTTAGTTCCAGTAGTTGAACCAGTTTTATTCATCATCGCACTTATTGGATCTCATTTGCAAAATAATTATTAAGTGCTGGGCCTCAAAGTTTTTCTTAAGCGCCCACAGCCAGCGTAGACGAAAGGCGGTAGTGCTGAATGCTAATACTGCCTACCCTTGATTCCACTTCATGCCTCTCTCCGCCATCATTATACATTTTTTTATCTGTTTATCTCACTCTAGCATGTTCTTCACTTCGTCACTTTTTCGTATCTTATTTCTCATTTTTATCCCTTTCTCATTATGTTGTGCTTGGTCACAATATGATGATGATGAATATGAGTGCCGGGGCCAGCCATCAGTAAGCACCAGCACAAATTAAGCATGTTTGTCTCCTTTTTGTTGGTGCAGTTAAATTTCTGTGCTTCGAAGGAGTACGCTTGCACCACACTAATGGAGTTAAATGCTGAGGCCTCAATTCCAGAGGTTTCGCGATGGATGGGTAGCTGGTGGATGGATTACAATAATTATAGAGAAAACTTTATAAAAATGAACCACTTCCGTTCAAAATCGAGTACTTCCTGGACGGAATGTTGGGCTGGATGGATTATTATGTTTTTTTGAATTGCGCTAAATCAAATTCTCTGAGGATTTTCTAATAAATGTCATTTATGCTCAGAGACCACAAGTAAAGATGTGTTCAGGCAGGAGTAAGTGGTTGCGTTCGCAGTCCGCACTCCTCCACTCACGCAATATATGATTTCAGGTAAATCACTTTCTCCTGCGGTACTCATCACCACTAAGCGGACGAGAGGACGCGCGAGCACGGCTTCAGGCTGAGCCCATTACTGCTGAATTGGAAAAACTACCTCAGCCGCTGCAGAGACGCGGAGAAACCAATATCTGCAGTGCCTGCTGACCCCTTACGTCCTTTCCACCCAGGGAGACCTGCTTGTGAATGGGAAGATTCATTTGCCCAACTCCTTCTCTCGGCCTGGAGCGCGCCTAGCCTCAAGGACGCGCATCACATACATGGCAATGGAGACTCCAAGCCAAGTGCTTGCCTCATTCCTCCAAGTCATGTTTACCACGCTCCCTTTGGTTTTATTAAGAGCATATATTGCCTCTGCCGGCTTCTGCAGGATGCATAATGGCATTGAGGGCCACATATCAACACAATAATTAGGTATTTAGAGTCCATTGTCTATTTTCACATCTCCGCCAGCAGAGGAAGCCAGCTTGCAAGAGGTCTCCTTGCCTTGAGCGCAGATGAAGGTCAGTGGTGATTTAGAGTCCATCCACTCATTTAAGGAAGTGTTTTACTCTCTGCTTTTAGTGCCAAGGTGATGAAAAGCAATTTGATGATGCAGCACGCTTACAAAATGTGGGAGGGGTAGACTGAAGCTTCATGTAAAGAAAAAAAAAGCAATCTTTGGCAGGCACTGTATCTTTAAACGGATAAGAACAGATATTACACTTGATCGAAGCCACAAGGCCGAGAAGTGATTACAGGCACTGTATCACCGATTTACCATTGACGTAAGCGAAGAACTAAGGGTTACTCAATGAAAGAGGAGAGAGGGAACCAACAGAGGAGAGGTAACGATGGTGGAGCAACGATGATCGTGGAGTGGCAACGACAGAGACTAAAGTGGCAGTGGTGGAAGAAAGGAACGAGAGGCGGGGTTAACAATAGGAGAGAAACAAGACGAAGAGCAATAAGGAGTAGAGCAACAGTGTGGGGAGCAACACAGAGAAAGGAAAACCAGTTGAGGCAAGCGATGGAAGAGGGGAAAGGTTCAGAAAAAGACCAACTGATGGAAAAGAGGAATGAAGAGTTGAATCAATGATGAGGGGTCAACAATGGAGGGAAGAAGGATAATGGAAATGACAAATGGAAAGGAGGACAAGTGAGGAGAGAAAATAGAGTGGAAAACAGATGGACATGAAGACAAAGGGGAACAACAATTAAGACGATAATGGATGGAGCAGACATGATGAAGTGGAACATTTATAATGGGAATAAAGAAGCATTATTTACACCTAGAGCCAATTTTAAAGATGTAGGGCATGTGTATGAGTGCACATTTGTATTAACCACAGCTTTTTCATGTTGCAAAGCACGCACCACACCGCTACAGTGCAGTGACGTTTCATATTGAAGAGTGTGAAGGACAGAAATCCTGCGATATTTAGGAGTGAACTGGTTACCTTACGATGAAAGATCTAGGCTGCCACTGCTCTCTCTCTAGTGGGTCAGTATTGAGTGCGCCTCACTTTAAGTCTTCTGCAGTTAGCATAATCTGTGATAGATTAAGTAAGGAGGGGTGCAGTGGCTCAAGTAAAACCTACCATAGATCAAATACCAGTTTTCACCTCAAGACCAGCCAAATCCTGAAGATGCCTAAATAAATTAAAATCTTTTGAACCACGTCAGAGCTGCTTAATAATGCAGGCAATCTACGAGGTTCACGGGAAGGTTTTATTTAAGAGTCTGAGCCTAATTTCATGTCGAAAGTAGCAATAGCTCGATTGCCCAGACTGAATCAGGTACAGAGTTGTTGTTTGTGTCTCCAAATGAAAAGTGTCAACACAGTTGGTAGTGAATGTAGGCTGAGTCTGAAAGTGTGGGCTTTTTGCTTTGCCAATGCTTATTGTAGATGCTCAACAGCATCAGCACAAACAAAAGCCAAAATAGCTGCTGCAGGCACCACACAATAAAACTTCATAAAATGCTTGAAGCCGCATTATAAAGGAAGGGGCAGCCTGTTTGAAAATTGTAACTGCCTTTTCTGCTGATAAAGTAAAAAAATAAAATAAAGTTAACAACAGGGCAAGGAAAAGGGGTGGTTGGCAGAAGTATGGCTTGGGAAGTGGGATGGAAGCGGGTGGGTAAAAAATATCACTTTGAGGCAAGGAGCGAAGAGGCCAATCAGGGAGCAATAGAGGAGGTAAGGTGGCGCTAGGGAGGAGCTAACTAAAAATCGTAGTGGGACGGGGAGGGGAGAGGACGCAAAGAGGGTAAAAGTAAAACCGAGGAGGCAGCTGAAAGAAGTAGCACATGGAAAGGAGTGCGAGAAAACACATGCATTCACATGGAGTTCTGAAAGAAAAGGAAAAAAGCAGCTCCTTGAATATAAGCAGTGGAAGGATATAAGTTATGGAGCCAAAAGGATGGTAAAGACACTATGGCAGGAGAGCGACAAACACAAGTAGAAGAAGGACAACCATTAAATAAGATGCAAGCAAATGAGGAATACAAGAAAGCCAGTCGGTCAAGAGAAATTGACTCAATCAATCGACACTCTAATTCGACAACCAATATCTAAAAGTTGATTGTAGTTGGGGTGATCCTCCTACTTGTCATTACAGACACTGCTTCCAGCCCCACACTATTGTGGGATAACCTAATGCACTCTGGGTGTAGTGGTTGTTTGTTTCGATTGAACTAATTAGATTAACACACCTAAAATCAATTATTTCTAGCTGAAAAGTTCAGCACTGGAGAAAGTGTCCATAATGTACTGGAGTGAGGTCACCATCCTACCTGTGGGTAGTACAAATAGGAATGCAAGTGATTTTTATTTTGGATCAATTTCACAAACAATAGCAAGAGCCAAGGATAGAAGAGGCATATATCCTGGGTCTAATACAAGGGGAAAGTAGCTAATGTGGTGTTGTCAGCTTGTGCAGCCCCTACGTCTGGTACCAGGGTTTGCATACAACTCCAATTCAGTGGTGGTGTAGAAGGAAGGAAGTGTGGAAGAAAGTTTGGAGCAGCAACCAGATAGCCCCATCAATGTTATTTTGATTTTCTATGCAATGTCACAGTGCAGAGGAGCAAGAGCTGGTAGATCACAAACTGCCACACAGTGGAGCAACTTCCAGAGAAAATCCTCAAAAAAGGCCAGCTGGTACACCCACGAACTCAGAACAGAAAAACGAGACAGCAAACAGTTGGAGAAGAGATGGCGCACCATCAATGACACATAGGACAGGGCGGCCTCCAAGACCTTCTTCAACATGTACCACTACTTGCTGAAGGCAACAAAGAAGACAGCCATTGCCACACGCATCAAAACCAGCACCAACAACAGCAAGGAACTTTTCAACATCATTAAGGAATTCTCCAACTTCTGCCAGTGAAAACAACATCACAATCTCACCGTAGCTGTGCGTCGACCTCGCCCACTTCTTCCACAACAAGATCGCAACTATATACAGAAGTTTCGAACCCCAACCCACACCTATGGACTTCATCGACAGAGACGCCACCAGCGTAACAGACAAAAATCATACACTGACCACCTGAAATATCCTCGCTACCCAGGACGCCACCTCCACCATGAAATCCATCCACTCGTGAGCTCCCACAGACCCATGCCCACACCACATCTTTAACCTCAGAATCCAAAGGATCAGCTAGGAACTCACCACCCTACTCAACACCTCTATCACCACCGCAACATTTTCTGACACCTTGAAACATGCCAAAATCCGACCACTATTTAAAAAACCCTTTGCCGACCCCAGCAAGCTCAAAAGATACCGGCCAATATTCCTACTCACATTCCCAGTGAATGTACTGGAAAAGATCGTCAACATTCAACTCATGACACACCTGGAGCAGAACCAACTACTCAATGCCTCACAGTCCAGCTTCCACAGCAATCACAGCACCGAAACTGCCCAGATTGCAGCCACAGCTGACATAAGAACCATCCTTGACCAAAAAGAAACAGATTTTTTGATACTCCTTGACCTCTTGGCAGCCTTCGACACCATATCCACCACATACTGATCAAAAGACTCAGCCACATCAGCATCAGCATCATAGGACACACAATCAGATGGATCACCTCCTTCCTCATGGGAAGAACCCAGAGGATCAACCTCCCACCTTATACCTTTGAACCCAAGGAGGTCACCTGCATGAGCCTCAGGGCTCATCCCTCAGCCCAACGCTCTTCAAAGCATATATGACCCCACTGACAAAGGACCTGCCTACATTAACCACCACCTGAATTTCCACCAACTGTCCACTAAGCACTGCCTGAATGAGTGAGTGTGGTTCCACGAACACTACTTTGAAATAATTACTATACCCCAGGATAGGAAACTTTCTTTACAGTTTAGATTTGGTTCCCTACCTGTGAATTCATTTACTGGTTCCTGTTGACAAGTAGAGACTACTTCTCAGTCCTGCCCTAAATGTCTCATCACAATAGAATTTATAGCCCATGTCTTTTTTGTTTGTTCCAAGTACTCCTGCCCAAGAATGAAATGGCCGAGGTCGATCTGTCAGCAACTGGGCACCTGATATTGCGCCGAACCGTATGTATCCTACAATCGGATACTAGCGAGGCAATTGCTAGCTCTGTTGCTAAGTTTCTGGCAGATATGTGATAAAATAGAAGGCACTCGCTGAAAGTTTGAGACTGCTGTTTATGTTGACAACCTTTTTATTTAAACAGCTCTACAAAGTACCTTCTAATTAATGTGCCTGCTGTGTCTATGTAGATTTGAAAATTCCAACCATGCAGAGTGTGTAAACAACTTTAGAACCAGTCGGCATTGCGGGCATGCTGTTTGAATGGGAATAGATAATGGTGTTTGTTGCCTTGGTGCTAAGTGTATATTAAGGCTTTTTGAATTTTACAATGAACTTTAGACAATGCCATGATTGGTAATTTGCAATAGGTTTTTAGTGTATTATCTATGTTTTTTAAATCGCTTTGTATGAAATTCATTGTATCCATACTTTCATGGTCCAAGACCAAAATAAGGTTTTTATGATGTTCCTTCTTGTCATCCTCTACATCACCACTATTGTGACCATGCCAAGCATTAATACCATATTACCGTTGTGAAGCCGCAAAGCACACTATCAATCTCCAGCAGCGATCAAGCACCCACAAAGAAGTATGGTTTTTAGTAATTAAAAGGGCCACCTGACATGCAGAATTTCTACCTATTGGCTTTTGACCCAAAAAACAAATGTTCCAAAGATGGGCAACTTCAAGGATACTGTTTAGCACAAGTGGTTTTGTATCACTAATTGCTACAATATCTCATTATGGGGCATATGTATCAAGCCCTTTTGCCGTTTGCAAATGGGCCGAATCTCAGAATCGGGCCATTTGCGAACGGGAAAAGGCCTATTGGGATAGATCATCCCAAAAGTGTATCGCAAATTAGAGAATCGCAAAACTTGTGATTCTCTATTTTGCGATTACATTTAAGGAATCGAAAATTGTGACTCCTTAAATGAAATGTATGAAGCACCTCAGTTGTGCGATTTCTCCTTAAGAAATCGCAAATTACCACCAACTTCAAGTTGGTGGTAATTTGCGATTTTTTTGAAAAATGCACTTTTTGGCATTTTTCAAAGTGCCATGTGGTGCATGTATGTGCAAAACATGCGCACAAATGCTCATTTCAGGGGTGCATTAGGGTGTCCTTTGGACACCCTGGCACCCTTGAAATTGCATTCTCAATTTGCAATTCTCAAATTGCAAATCGCCAATTGAGAATGTCTTCCCATTCATTCCTACGGGCCTCCTGGCCCATAGGAATGAATGGGAAGGTATTCCTTAATTGCGATTCGCAATTTGCTAATTGCAATTAAAGAATGCCAAGAAATCTCTATTTGCAAATTTTTAAATACATCTCGTTTGCGATTCTCAAATAGCAATTCCCAAAAATCGCTATTTGAGACTCGCAAATAGAGTATTTGATACATCTGCCCCTATGTCTGCAATATTCTCTGCCACTTAATGAATTCATTATGGACTGTTTTTTCTTTGAGTTCTCATAATGAAGTATTCTTCATCTCTCTTGAAGCTATGATGTCCCCCAGACTCTGATCCTCTTTCTTCTGTATCTCTATCCTCTAGCATGATGCTCTAAGCTCAAACTGGCAAAGGATTGAAGTACATCTCATACCTCCCCAGAAGCTTCAAGATTGAATACCTTCCCTCCTTAAACACAACTACAGACGCCTGCCAACTAACACACCGCTAATGTAAACCTCTGGCATGCAATGTAGCGGGCAATGCGAGGCTGGTCAATATCAGATTCACCAAGTAACCGGTTTGTTAAAGGTGGAACTTGCATGTAACCAGATCTAATATGCATTGTTCACCATTCTGTGCTAGAAAAGCAACATTATCAAAAATGTTAAATAAACTTGACATGACTAGCACTGGGTGCATTAATTTGATCTGTGCCTTGAAATGAAGTGTCTATCCAGGATGTATCTTGTATTATGGGGACAAGAAACTGTAAGTATTTAAGCAGAACTTCCCCCAAGTAATCACTGTAATAGGGAAGTAGGTGATAACAATGGAAATTGTAGATTTTTTATGGTCAAGGATATATCTTGTCTCTTGGGTATGACCTACGTCAGCTAGCAGGGTTCACCTACAGGTCTACAGATCTAAGAGACACAGATCAGGTAATGAAGGAAGAAGCCACACAACTGAAATATACACAAGCCATGGGCTCTGGAAGTCAGACAGAAACTCGTAGGCTTCTGCGATCCAAACTTTACTTATTTGTACACATTTCTATATGATGAGGGTCCTATTCCAAGTCAGAAATAACTCACTAGCAATACTCAAATCCACCTACAAACTAAACAATGTATAACCTGGGTATCACATGTTCCTAATCATTTCCTAAATGTTGTAATCCCATTTTATTAGGAGGCACAGATTTAAGGTCTTCTGCTCATTTTTCAGAGAGATGCAATGCAATATAAAATATCGAGGTTTAAAAATAAATCACGTAATAAATTACCAGGAACCTATGGTAGCAGACGCACACCTAATTTACCAACAAATCTGCCTAAACATGAAAGCAGATCCCTGGGAGTCCATGATCCTACATTGTAGAATATCTGAATTCAAGCATGAAAGTTAAATCAAAATACAAATGGTTCATGAAGCACGCAAAAAACTCAAACTTGAATACTTGATAAGAATTAGAAACCAACAGAAGAATATAGCCCGGAATCACCACATCAGACTTCACTTCTCCAATCGTTGCTTGAATTAGATTTTTGGACAACCTTCTAGTGCCCTTCAGTAACCAAATGGTGATGTGTAACACATTTAAACATCCAAAATAAATGTATAAACACTGTCGCTCCCGCCTTGTGCAAGAAATTGTTGTTGCTGGAGGTCCAAACTCCATCTGCAGAAGTATTCCTACTGACAAAATAGATCGATGGGTTAAAAACTAAAGACCACGTCTGACCATCCAAGAGGGATATTTTGTTTTTTATACTATACATTCCCCTATTCATGATGGTGGTAAAGATGGCTGAACATCAAGGGACACCTTTTGAATGATCTTTGAGAGTTTTTATATCACTGCAAGGGAGATTATAACGTTCTAATTAACCCAATCCTATACAAATGTTGTATGGTAAGGTTTAAATTCTTGGCATTGTACATAACATGCAAAAAATTCTATATTCATTTAGCAATAATACTCCTAGAGTGTTGCATTTCTTATTGGGAAACACAGCAATGGTACTCCATCCCCTGTCTATCGTATCCAAGAGACAATCAATTTCCCATTGGTATCTCTGCCCATCCGTTCAATCATTCATCGGCATTTGGGTCCCTTCATCTCCTAACCATGGCTCATTATTTAAAGCTTTTTCTAATCCACAACCTTCTGCTTAACGTCTAGGAAAACATTTCTTGGACACAATTATTAGCCATTCAACCAAATCCTGAGCTAAAATTTTTGCCATGTTCACGATTAAATGCAAAATAATGAGCTAACCAATCCAACTCCAAATAGCTCATTTAAATGAAACAATTATAAATCGAGAAAGAAATTTAGGAGGGTGTTAAACTTGCATGCAACAACTTAATAAGTAATAGCACAGAGCTTTTTCATTTAAAAATATCCGCTTTTAGCACCTCAGAGTTGGAAAGAACATTTACCAGCAAACCAGGCAGCTTAGCAGATCACAAATTCTCCACTCAATACCAACCTTAAAATTGATGTTTTCTAGCCTAGATCTTCTTTACAGTCAAAACTTTGTGGATGGCCAGCAGGCGCAGTTCACCAGACATGCAACTGACTCCGTCACAACTGCACATGCCCTTTAGCGGTACTGCCACAAGCCTCGCTCACAATCGTTGAAGCTTGTTCACATTACTGGTTTGCCTGAGCTCCTGTATTTCAGATTTCAACATCAGCTTAGGACCCATTTGTTCTCTTTACCTTTTGCATTTGAAGTTCAATCTCCTCGAAGCTCAGGAGAGGCAACAGTCCTGCATCATTCCCCTACTCCTTCACGCAGAGCTCTTTTTCCAACAAAGAGAACAGCGGACACTCAGAACACAGACCCAGCCCCAGCCAGCACCTGCAAACAGACTCAAGCACACCACAGCAACATCAACTGATGCCAGCATGCAATATCTGAGGACTGAAGGGCAGCTAGAAGGCAGCCAAATGGGATGCACCATATTCTTACAATGATAATTTATCCAATTGGAGTTATAAAAAGGAAATTTAGTTCTACGACTTCCTGATGTCTTGTTTGCCACATAAAAAGGTATTAACAGGGCTGTATTTCAGCCACAAAACTTCTATATGTGAGGTCTACGTTCGCTCACTCACAAGATGGCTCAAAGCATTATTAGACATGTTGGAAACTCTATCAGTTGAGTCACCGCCACCTTTCAGCCTTTTACATTTAAATTTTTGTAAAGCGGACTGTGCCTTCTTCTGGTTACTATGTTGTAAGTTGGACAATGCCAATGTTAACTATTATTTGTTCCATATCATACGTGTGCCATTTGTGGGAGGTAAGATCACTGCTTCATCCACGAGCCTCCTGATACTACCGCTTGACATCACTATGCATGCAGCTTGTACTGGTGTCCTTGTGCTTAACTAGCTGGAGGAGTTTTACGTTTGGGGCTAATTTACAGTTTTTCAATGTTTTCTATTCTTAAGCAACTGTTCTGGCCTCAAGAGAAATTCGGAACCAGGCTACCAACATGTTGCTGTTATTCTGAAGCTCTAAGCAAGAGCTGTCGTTAACCACAAAGTTTGATAATCCAACTCTGTTCTGCCTCCGGTCTGCTAATATTTTATGGGGATGTGGTCTCCAGAAGCCCAATACTTGCCGGGAAAGGGATGATACAACTTCTCTGGGTCTGCTGGTTACATTTCATAATTGACTCCAGGGCCGGACTGGGAACCTGAACCGGCCCTGGCAAAAGTGTTCGGCCGGCCCCCCTCCCCCACTCCGGGAGGAGAGGGGAGGGGGGAGAGGTGCGACCGCGCTCTGTGACAGGGCCGGTTTTTGGCCGTTTTTGTTACAGGGCCGTTTTTGCAGCATAACGGCCCTGTAACAAAAACGGCCCCAGGGGCCCAAAACCGGCCCCCAACCATGCGGCCCACCGGGGAATTGCCCGGTGCCCTCAACGGCCAGTCCGGGCCTGATTGACTCCCATCACCTTGCCAACTAGACAGCCATTTTGAGACCTCTGAGTAAGTAATCACAAGGGAATCACTTGGTGCATCTTGGGTAACCTGTAGTACACTACCTCCATAGTTAGTTGCTTAAACCTGTTTTAAATGCACATGCTTGCTCTTCACTCAATTTCCAGGAATTTGCCATATCAATGACAACTTCGGTGGCTTTTTAAAAAAACTCTTCACGATTTTCCTCATTCAAGTTGCATTTCCCACCTGCTGACTGAACTTAGAATCATTTACAAAAAAGGAGTACACCTTTTACTCCCACCCGCACAATTCCTACAGCAGGATTGATTACATACTGATGTCCAACAACCACGCGCACCTAATAGAAGAAACGGAGATAGCTCCAATAACGATCTCCGACCACGCGCACATATCGCTTACTCTAAGCGGCAAACACAACGAGAACCCAACAAGAAGATGGAGACTGAATGACGACATCCTACAGAACAAAGGGAACGTGAAAGAAATAGAGGAAGCACTAAGGAACTACCTTGAATACAACGACAACAGTGAAGTAGGGAAGGGTACCATTCGGGATGCCCTCAAAGCGACACTAAGAGGTAAAATGATCAACATCAAATCAAGAATGAACAGAAGCAGGAACAACAAAATATCAGAGATAGAAGAGGAGATAGCAGCACTGGAAAGGGGTCACTGCGCAAACATAGCAGACAAAAACACGCTCACAAAAAAGAAATATGAACTGAACAAGATTCTGAGCGAACGAGCAGGCTCTTGGCTGACAAAATTCAAATCTGTGAACTTATGCAGAGCCAACAAAGCAGGGAAACAGCTGGCATCCTACCTAAAAGCAAAGCAGAGGCAACACACAATAGCAGCAATAACAGACAAAACAAACAAATCGCAAACAACAAACAAAGGAATACTGGAAGTCTTCAGACAGTTCTACCAAGAACTGTATTCCGAAGATAAGAACCTGAGCAGAGACGGAGGACTCGCCCTCCTAAAAGACACCAACCTGCCAGAACTCAAAGAAGAGGAGAGAACCTCGCTCGAGGCAGACATAACGGAAGTAGAAATCGAAGCTGCAATCAGCCAGCTAAAACCGAACAAAGCGCCAGGACCGGACGGATACACCTCCATGTTCTACAAAACCTTCAGCCACCACATTAAAAAGCTACAGTCAGAAACCTACTCAGCCTGCATTCACAACGGCAAAATGACAGAGCCCATGAGTGAAGCCAACATCACAATAATCCCCAAGGAGGGGAAAGACCACCAGTACCCGCAGAACTACAGACCCATCTCACTGATAAATGTTGACTGCAAAATCTACGCGAAGATACTGGCCAATAGACTAAACAAAGTCCTACCAGACATCATCCACAACTCACAAGTAGGGTATATCAAAAACAGACTATCGCAAGACAACACAAGGCTACTATGCCACCTAATCAACCATACCACACAGAGCAGCGAACAGGCAGTCATGATAGCGTTAGACGCAGAGAAGGCTTTTGACAGAGTCTCATGGCCATTCCTTAGGAACTGCATGGCAAGATTCGGTCTAGGGGAGAAATACATAGCAATGGTGATGGCCCTATACAACAAACCCAAAGCAAAAATAGTGGTGAACGGAAGCACATCCGAGACGCTCACACTAGGAAGAGGCACCAGACAAGGATGCCCACTATCACCGGGCCTCTTCCTGCTAGCACTAGAATCCCTACTAGCAAAAATCAGGGACAACAAGGGGATAACGGGCATAAAGGTCAAAGAGAAGACCGTTAAACTAGCGGCATACGCTGACGACATCCTCATCATGACCACAAGCCCGTCTACGTCAATAACAGCACTCATGGACACAATAGGAGAATACGCCGCAGCATCAGGGTACAAACTCAACAAAGATACATCGGAATGCAAACCAATGAACGTCCACACTACAAGAGAAGTCCTCGGGGACTCGGGCCTGGCCTGGCAGACAAAACCACTCAAATACCTAGGGCTGCTTTTTGGAAGAGACCTAACATCCAGGCTACAACATAATGAGGACTCACTGCTGAAAAAAATAAAAGAAAGACTGGAACTATGGTCTCCAAAATACATCAGCTGGTGGGGAAGAATAGAAACGATCAAAATGATGATAACGCCGGCGATAAACTACACGCTAAACATGCTACCACTCCCAATGACAGACTGCTTCCACAAGAGATTAGACAAACTTATCAACATCTTCCTATTGAGAAACAAAAGACCCAGAATCAGCCTACTCAAACTGAGACTGACCAAGGAACTCGGAGGCCTCAACCTGACAAACTTTAAAACATACCAAACAGCATGCCTGGCAAGACAAGGGATGGCCTGGATAGACGACACCCAAACTTACAAACCAGTCTGGTTAGAGGTGGAGAAGGACCTCCTGGGAGGCCTCAACCCAACAGCTCTGCTAACAGCAAACAGGCACCCCCTTAGGTCCAACCCAATACTGAAACACACCAGGGAAGCGCTGATGAAAATAGACAGGAGAATGATGCAGAAGCTGAGAGGCACAACATGGGAATCTATCTGGTTCAACACAAAAGTAACATACCAAGGGGCAACAATAAGCAACGACACATGGATTAACAAAGGAATCAGCCTCCCCAAACAGATGGAAACCAAGGGAAAGCCGCTGACATTTCAAAACCTACAACAACTACATAGCCTCCCAAATCAAGAGCTCTACAACTTCCTCAAGATTAAAACTGCCATAACTAGAGCAAACCTACACAGAGAAGAACCAGGCATCATCAAATACATGCAAACCCTAAACCTAGCAGGTCACCAAACTGCAAAGATCTATAAGCTACTTAGCCCATCCACACTGTTGCAAAACATGAAAACGACAATCTCATGGGAAACACTTCTAGGCAGGCAGCTAAATGAAAAAGAACGGGCGAAAATGTGGAGCTCGGCAACAACAAACAAAGTTACCCCACAACTAGCACAAACGAAATACTGGCTCCTTCACAGAACCTACTGGTCCCCATCCAGGCTCCACAAGGTCGGCATTGCAGAATCAAGCAACTGCTGGAACTGTCAAAAGGAGGAAGGCACCCTCGAGCACCTCATTTTCAAATGCGTGAAAGTCAAGAAGTTCTGGGCGCAGATCAATGCATTCCTAAACGACATGCTCAAAGCAGACCTAACAATCAACTATGCAAGCCTCGCAACAGAACACCTGACCGCAAACCTAAACAACAGAGAAGAAAGAGACCTACTGGACCTGCTACTCACAGCAGCCCTAAAGATAATCCTGACGAACTGGAAGAACACTACCAAAGCAAATTTTAAAACATGGATCAATTGGGTCACCTTCCTGAGAGGAGCAGACAACATCACAGGCAATTTCTCTAAGGAGCATAACGCCAAAGTACACATGTGGGGCCCACTCGACGAGCACCTGAAGAAAGCGCAATAACCACCCCCCCACCCCTTCTTCTTTCTTTTTCTCTTCTTTCTCTCTCCTCTCTGAGAAGCCAAGGGAAAGCGAGAACACAATGTACTGTATACGAGAAATGCCAAATGTATATTCCACTTATATTTTTTATCAATAAAAATTTATTAAATAAAAAAAAAAGATATACATACATAGCCCACCAGCAATGCCACCTGAAAATGAATAGAAGAGTTACAGATAAATTATCTATCATCTTAGCGCCTTTTTCTCAGAAAGTTCTCCACTTTACTAGTGTTCGGTCAACTATCTCTCATACAATCCTCACCCAATTTACCAACATGGCTCCAAAGAAAAGGCTGTTAAGTTTCTTCACAATACATTTGAATCAACTGATGGCAAAAAAATGGCTATATAGGTAAACCCCACAGTGTGTCCTTTATTTCCTGAACCAATCAGTCAAAGAAATCAACTGAACTGGTTTAGAAATACCTTCCCCTTAAGAAACCAAGTGACAATTGATTTTTAAAAATGGCAAAAAACAAGATATACTATTTTTCCTTGCTGTTGAAGGGATGCTACCTCGTCTGCAGAAGTCAGACTCATTCCAGTTGGCACACAGCGAAGCCAGATTATTCCACTTGTTTACCACTTACCCTGGACCCTTCTAGACTTTAGAAAGTGGTTTTGTGATTTCTACTGCTGCTATCACTTCCTCTCTGTACGCCTTCAAGCACCATGATCTGTACTCACTCACTTATGCACCTCAAGCCACGTCCAGTAGGATCCTCTTTCTAATTAGGCTGACTTGCACCTTCTGCTTCTAACTGAATGCATACGATCATGCCTTTTTGGCCTCCTCAACTTAGTGACAGAAATAACTTTTCCAGATCTCACACTGGAAACCTTCACCTTATGGAGGTAAAAATGAAACCCAAATCAAACCACTAAATTGCACCACTCTGCCCAAGTATCCCATTCCAGTCGGGAAGACAGCATAGTGCCCTGAAAGCACTGCTACCCTAGTAGAGACGTATACTACGTTAAAACGAATGAAATACTAACTTATTGTCGCATCTCTAAACCATGGTTGAGTAATACATATTTTCAACCAGAATTAGAGTAAACACTATGGCTCAGATTCACAAAGGTAAACTGAGGCAAAAGGCCAACTTTATGACCTTCGGTATTCACAAAGGGCGTTTCTGACTTTTGTCACACTTCTGGTCTCATTTAAACTGAAGACCAAAACTTACATTTAACTGAGTCAAAAGTCTAACTTTACGACTTTCGGAATTCACAAAGTGCATTTGCTAGTAGTAAAGTTAGGCTTTTGTCTCTATTTTAATCTCAAGTTAAACTTAAGACCAAAACATACGTTTGACTGAGACAGCGGTCTAACTCTGCTACTCCTAAATGTCCTTTTGGAATACCGAAAGTCGTAAAGCTAGACTTTTGTCTCAGTTTACCATTGTGATTCAGGCCCTATTCTTCTATAAGGCATGCCAGGCTAGCATAGATTTCCTGTCAAACGTGTGTTGCAGGGGGCATAAGATCAGACACCAGTCAGTCATCAGCCAGTGAATTCCCTGCCAAACTCACCACATTCTTCAAAGAAACAAATGTGGAGGACATATTGAGAGTGTAAAATATGGGACAAATTAAGCTGAAACACGTATAAAATGTGGAGTATGCTCAGCCATGTGGAAAAGTCCTATGGTTAGCCAGCAGTAAAATGTGTTGACATGTAAGCTTAGACAATTATAAAACATTTGGGTAGGTGAGATCAGCAAAGTCTAAAATATGTGGGTAAGCTCAGCCAAGTATAAAATGGTAAGTTGGTAAGATGAGCGGACTGTAAAATGCGTAGGTCTGAATTAGCCAGGTGTAAAATATGTGGGGAGGTAGATTCAGCCAAGTAAAATATGTATGTAGTTAAATGCAACCAAGTGTAAAATGTGTAGGTCTGGATCAGACAAGTGTAAAATACTTGAGGAAGTAAAATACAGCCATGTGTAAAATCTGTGGGTCCGACAAAATGTATAAATAAATAAAAGCAAAATAATGTATGTGTTTATTTATCTGCAGGTTGGTATGCAGATCTTCATATTGCTATTTCGGAGCACTCATGGTCTTATTTATAAATCTGGATCTATAATGTAAAGTGATAGTAGAGTTTCATTGGAAGGTGCTACCTTGCCTGAAGTCTTCATCACAGCTACACATACAGCACACAGGTGTGTGGTGAGTTGTAAGAACGATTGAAGACCTTGGTTTCCAATAGTTTCGTAGGTGCAAGTAGTTCAGTTGGGCTACTAGTAAAGGGGTTCAAAGTGCCCCCTGCACCCTGAAAGATTCACCTTCATGCTTCAGCCTTTTGAACATGTATTGGGTGTTGAGGTGAGCGGTCGTGGAGCAGAGGTTGATGGTTGGTTGGAAAGCATTAGAATTGGGCATAAGTATTTAGTGCTTTCCTCTTGTACACTTTATTGACTGCACAGAGAACCTTGACTGTGATCCCTGAACACACTAGGAGCTAAAAATGTTCTTTGCCTGGTTTGATGTGGTTGAATTTATGTAGGCACATTCCTTGATCGAAAGCTTAGTTTTGCAGTCTTGGAAACCTGTCCATGCGATCCTTTGGGTGCCCGGTGTAGCAGGCACAGGTGGGCCAGTGTAGCAGGCACAATCAAGGCCTGATAAGGCCAGAACTATTGTTTTTGAGGCGCGGGAAGGTTTTCAGCTCCTGGTCCTCCGAACCTACCACTACTCAGACCAGAGTTTGTTAAATCCATTCATAGACTTCAGCCACCAATCTGATGCTGCCCTTCTGAGCAGCGACATGGCCACACTTCGGCTAGGGTGTTGCTTGTCCACTTTAGCAGTGCTTATTCTTTTTAGTATGAACACTGTCAATTGCGTGGGCATTAGCTGAAACAGGTAAAGTTTTAACAAAAACTGAAACCAGATATGGTGTTCTGTGGTTTCTGTCTGCTGCCAGCCCTCGGAAATGCTGCAATGTAGAGTAATGCAGTAGCTAGTCCCTTGGTGTCACGTATTCGGAAATCCAGGACTAAGCACAATTGGGCATCAAGTTTACGGTCTTTTTGCTCCTAGTTTACAGCCTGCAGCTGACCAAGGAGGCCACACGGGCTGGGAAAACCAAGGACTCAGGTCTCAATGGTTAAACCCAATGGTCCTCAGTAGCTATTGCCTGTTACCTAACACTCCCCTCTTGAATTTCATATTAGGCTGATGTGTGCGTGTTTGTGTGACTATAAATAGGTGTGGTTGTTGTGACACATGGAGCTCAAATTGAGTTGATTTGTCTAGCTGTAACAAAATCAAACATCTTGCACTTCTCACGGGAAAGACCCTTGAATTACCCTTTCATTATTTTAGCTAACCCCGCCCACCCTTGCTTTATCTCTATGTCCCCCATGTACCCAGTTCATACCTCTCTTATCCCTGAATTCTCAGCATTCTGTTTCTTCCCCATCCTTCTTTTCAGGTTACCTCAGACCACCTCTCGACTCACCCATCTCCCCAACCTGGTCTCCTTCTCATCATAGCATTGCACTGTGCTCCTCTGTTGCCCTCTTTCTATTGCCCCAGTTGCTCCACTCTGTTCCTTCCCACCCCTACAGGGGCAAGAGATTCATGTTTGATTGGACTCGTCGTGAAAGTTGTGAGTGCATCACACTGCTGTGAATGTGTGGGGCACTGTGTCTGGGGTTAGTGAGTGGCGCTGGTGAGTGCTTGTTGCGCATTTGTCATTGATGGGAGCTGAGATCAGCATCGCCTCGTTTTACAAGTGTCCGCTGGAACAAACAGTTGCAGAGGCAGAGATATTTCTCCATCAGCAGTGAAGGATATATGATGCTTTTTCTGGCAGCTCCTGCCCCCATGGAACTCTACAAATATACAACTAAAAGAGCTCTCTTCCAGGTTATCTTTCTTATAAGACACTTTCTCGTTCAGTAATGCTGTGCAAGCATTTTCTGTAAGAGACGCTACCGCGTATCACTGGTAAATGGGCCCCTGTCACAGTCCGCAGCCATCCCATGTACAAATGTCACGGTGTGCGTGTTGCGCCACATGCTATGGTGATTTCCATTACAACTCGGTGGAGAGAACAGGCGTTCCCTTTGGTCACGCTGAACCTCCAGCTGAGCTCAAAACCTGTGCCTGACAATCGATTGGACACCTTGCGCCTGACAGATAAAATGAGATGAAAAGTACCACTCCTGGAGATGGATTAGAGGCGGTCAATGTAAGGCTGATACAGCATGGGGCATAACCAGCCATGTGCATAATCGTGCAAGGACCAGCTCATGCTAAAATGGTAGAGCTGGTAACAGACGGGGAACATTTGACGGGCTGAAGCCTATGGTACTGCAGGGCTACACTCAACGTCATCACATGGATTGAACCCAATGAGATTGTAAGGGCCCCACCTGATGTCACTTCATTGGGCTGCACCTAATTGTAATTGAATTTGTAATTGCATTTATATAGGACTTACTACCCCTGAAGAGGCGTCGAAGCGCATTTCAGCAAGTTGCTTGCCATTCCTGAACCCAAAGAGGATTAGTGGTGAATTAGTAGAAGCATTGGGAGATATGGACTTTATTTGAGTGGTGGACATGTGAGTTTGATATTTGGTTTTGCATTTATATAGCACTTGCTATGCTTGATGAGGTGTTGCAGCGCTTTTCAGCGGGGAGCACGCTACTCCAAAACCCAAACAGGATTAGTGGGTAATAAGTTCGGGAAATATTAAATTAATTTGAGGAGTGGACATGTGAGTCTGTTATTTGGATTGAAAAAGCAGTGGTACTGCGTGGGCTTTACTCAATGGGTCTGGAAGATTTACACCCCATGGTCAATTGCAATAGCTGTCGTCTATGACATTGCGCGATTAATGCTTGATTGCAGCAGGTCACACTTGATGAGCGTGTATGCACATTGCTCCATCACACCAAAGGGGCTGCACATAATCGTATCACTAGCATCGCAGGTGCTGCACTTGATCACATTAGAGAGGTGATACTCGATGGAGCCATAGGGGCTGCACTCAGTGGTCTTCAAAGGCTCTCTTTGAGGGCAGTGCTGATCCTTCACAAATCACACCATGGGGCTGTACTCAATCACATCTTATTCGCTGTACTTAGGTTAAGTTACTCACATGTGTATGTTGACAACCATCATTGCTATGGCAATGTAGTGCATTCCCTACCTGGGGACCCTTTCCTGCAGATCTGGGAAGGCCATCAATCGAACCAGAGGAACTATTGTTTGACACTGGCTGTTGTGTAGTTGGTGTCTGGTGCTGTACTTGTCACGTCGTAATGTCTGCACTCAATGGCAGACAGGGAAGGTGCTTGATGATACTAAAGGGGATGCGTTCTACCATGTATACACAGATTTGCCCCATGATATTGTCCTAGCAGAGTCTCTATGCTTTTATTTCTGTGTTTGGGTACACCTTAAGAAAACTTGGGTGCTGGCCAGGATTGTGTAGAGGGGTCGACTCTTTTACCCTATGTACACGGCTAGTGTGCATGCTTGTGCTGCACTTGAGCTTCAAGAGATCCTTTGCATGCTGAGGCTACATCACCTTTCTTACCCCAGAGCTGCAGTTGAGTGCCCTTAACCCCCATTGATTGCATGGCTGGCATCGCAGTGCTTTCTGGGGAGTATACAAGCCCTTACAGGTGACGATGCAGCGCCTCCATTTCTTTAAGCCTGTGTGGGGTGTCAGTACCCTCCTTGCTGCCCCCTAGATGTGGAGCAGGGTTTGTCATTCTCTACAAGGACCACAGTCTCTTGCTTTTGAGTGCCACGCAACATCAGACGCTGTAAACATTTGCTGGTGCTCGAGAGCTCCATGAGTGGCACCGTGCTGGGATTTACAGGTTTACAGAAAGAGCCCAAGGCCAGGGAAGTCTTCACACATAGCAACCTTCAGAAATATATTTTTGCTGCAGGCGTAAACCCTGCAATGAAGGTTATTCCAGAAAACAAGGGCCGCGCAGCAACATGAGGTGAGTGATGGTGTACTCTGCAGTACGCAGAGGGCTTATTGGCGGGAAGTTCAGATAAGCGCCTCCGCCATCACTGCGGCACCCCATGACTGCAGGCAAAGTGGAGCATGCAGAAGCCAGGCATGCTGCAGGTGACTGTCTTTCTTCTGAGAGCTCCGACTGTCAAACCACAACCTCCATCATGTCCCGCTGTTGTCAGTGACTGATGTCAGGCGCAGGTACCATTAGCGCATGAGGCACTCACAGCAGGCCGCTCTTCTTCTGCATTTCATGGTCTGGCAGTGCCGTTAGCACAGGAGGTGGGAGAGTGCTTGAACAGACAGTCTGCACAGCATCCACATCATCAGGCGCGGAGTACCCGCCGGATCCTCGCCGCCGCACCTGCGCTCCAAACAAGACAGGACACGGTGGAGGCCAACGACAATGATGCAGATAGCCTTCAAGAGAGCTTGAAATGGGGAGAAACAAATGAGGGCTGCTTGTCTGACTAGCCTGGTTCCTTCTCTCAACCTATTTTTTCTCCCTGTTCAGTAGACTGGCAACACTCCTCTGCCTCATTATCGCATACATGATATTCATTTTTATCTTCAGCGCATTACTCATCCGCATAGGACTAGGAGAGCATAAAATACAATCACAGGTCGAGACTGGCCCACATAACTCGTGAAATTGAAATGTACATGGAAGGGAACACCCCAGTACAATCTAAATTTAGCAGCAGTTGGATTTGTAAAGTTTTGGTGACATTTATGAGCTGGGTCATTGAGAGAGGTCTTGAACTTAAGTTCGAGAAAACACACAATGACGTACAGGACTGAACTACCAGACTTCAAGGCATGACAAATGACATGTCAATTCTCCTAACCACCAACAAGCAATACAGAGATATTGGCATTCATTACAAGATAAATGATACCTTTGTCTCTGAAGTGAAGAAGATTCATAAAGTAGTCTGTGTAATTGTCAACACACAGTACTCTTCTGGCCACAGTAGTCATTCTAGCAGCTGAGATCTGGACACTTTGGAGGCAGGGGTATTTCCAGCTTCACATAAATGTCAGAGGGCAGAAGGATGCAGAAGGAGGGATTACGCAAAATATCCTGGTATTCGTAACGCGGCATGTTAGATATCAGAGTGAATGTATATGGCAAGAGAAACATAGGTAAGCATATTGATCAAACTTTTGGAGAAGTTCAAGACCGTGTCAATAGAGAAAATGGAAGGGTTATATATCTCCCCGTGGCTTTCTGGGCACAAAATATCCATTTGTAAGCACTGTAAGCCAGTAACACTGCCCAAACTTCGTTAGGATCAATGGCTAATCCATGGGGCATGGGAAGGATTAATGATTTTCCTCCAAAAGAACACAAGATTGTTTTATAAATTTGTTGCACACGCTTAAATGTTAAACACACAAGAATACCGGAAATTAAAAGCCTTACCTGAAGAGTTAAACAGGGTTGTGTCAAGACCAGGAAAGTCGAAGGTTGAGAAGTGGAGTCTGATTGCTCTCCTGAATAGCGGTATCATCAAATTAGCATGCAAGATTACACATTCAGAAAAAACCTAAATCATGCAATTACCATGGTAGTAATCCAAACTACCACACGTCACCTGAAGCATTTGACCTATCATCACATCTGTTTACACCATTAAACAGTAACAAGACTCTGGCAGCGAGCACTAAAGAGTCAAGACCTTCATCTGGGAAGCTTGGACTGTCGGAGTTAGCAGGACTTGGGGGTTTGAAGTGGGATTCAGAAAACATTCCCAAGGGCCATCGAAACGCCCAAATTGCTGCTGAAGAGTCCATTCTTTATCATTCTGTGCAAGGTATTGCATAACATGGGAGGGACTTTGTCCCAGCCCTACCGAACAGATGATTGACTGAGTCCCTGATCCTATTGGAGCCCCAGCACTTGCATTTGAGTGATTCTTCCCCATTCCAACTAGCCTATTAGTGATACACTTTGACGCATCAGAGATTCTGCCACATTTCCAAAGAGCAAGTAGGAGGCTGCCCGCTTTCGAATTGGTGGGGACTACACCCCTCTGATGACAGACCATTTAGCACCATTTAGCACCAGTGGCCCAATGCATTCTATGTGAGGGCTTCCTGGCTGGAGAAACTGGAGGACATTCACGTTGACACTGGCTAGCATCAAGAAAAAGAAGACCTCTGAAGTCTCCAGTAAATGTGCACTGCTCATGGAAAGGAAACATTAGGGACAAACATGTGAAATCTATCAAAAGGTGGTTGTTTATGCCAGCCAGTGATGAAACACATTGAAATAATCACATGAAAGTGGAATATTGCGACCACAACTACTTACAATTCTGTTGCCAACAAAACTATGTACAACAAATATCTTTAGCACCTTTGCCGTGGGGGTAATTCCCCCACAGCGCGGGGAGGGCCGAGGCGCTGCGGTGCTCGTGATGAGCCCAGCTCGTCATGAGTCACAGAAGAGATGTGCTCATGACGAGCTGGGCTCGTCACAACCCCGCCCACTGAATAATTCCCCCGCACAGGCGGGTAATTGATCGCGCATGGGCGCACCGCGGCACTTATGACGAGCCCAGCTCGTCATGAGCACAGCTCCACTGTGCCTCAGGACGAGCTGGGCTCGTCATGAGCATGGAAGGAGTTAAAAATCTTAAAATGAGCGAGAGGCTTTTCTTTTAAGTTCAATTAGTTACATATAGCTTGTAGTGTTTGGCAATTTAATCAGAGGTAAACTGAAGTCTCATCAGCTCAAAGCAATGAAGGGCCCTTCTACACATAGAAGCGGCAGCTGAGAAATCAGTATCCTTTGCGAGTATGTCATGTAATTAACTTCATCATTCAGTACGCAGTACACAGTTGTAATGGCCAAGGAGAGCCAGCACGCCAGCACCCATAGATACTGTCTGTTCTTATGGCGTGACTTCCTTTATTGCAGTTGAAAGAACAAAACCATTCCCTCTGTACCAGTGACTTCATGTCTGGTTTTTTCTTGCACCTATCTCATTATATCCTGCCCTTCTTCAACCAGTTGATCTAAGAGGGGGGTTCTACCCGAGGAATCCACATGGGACCTGGGTGCTATATGGTGTAGGAAAGAAGGGTCCCAGTAGAGCTATTATACATTTGCTTGCATTTATTATAGAAAAATCAAATGTAATACCATACAATGTCAGTTAATCACAATGCATGATCCATATCATTAGGTCAATAAAAAGTGCCCCAAGAAAGGAAAGGGGAGTGGGATAGCGTGATGCTGTGAAGGAAAAAGGACAGTGAGGGAATAAAGTTCGTGACAAATTATATATTGCAATATTAATTTAGGATGCAATACAGTTTCATGGCTTCAGATCCCTGAGCCGAAGAAATTGGGGGATTATAACATATCCCAAAGGTTTGAACTATTTCTGTTGACACCGAAGAGTTCAGAATAATGGGGGAGTGTCAACTGAACAGAACATAGAAGTAGCCGTCGACGTTTCGACCCCACGCTACACTTGTAGGCGTTTGTCTAGCCTTACATCGGGGTCTTCATCAGGACAGGGTAGTCAACAAAGGAGCACTACAGTATCTAGAAATATAAAACAATAAGATGTAAAGCGCCGACAATCAATGTCAAAGTTACCGTAGTGAGCGGTAAACACATTACTAACACTGTTACCATGGGCATTTGTGGGCAACGGATTGCAATTACTGTGACCAATGCTTTATGAAATAACACGCACGAGAAAAGAATCAAAACATGAAATACACATTTCTAACAATTCTGTACAACCCGTGAGGGGTATCTAGTTTTTAAAAAAAAAGTATTATCTGGCGTATACAGGATAACACACAAAAACACAACATCCTGACTCGGCCAGGGGAGACCAATTATTCAATACTAAATAGTGACCTCTTGGGATCACACAGCCCATCCCGTTGGAGGTGCCATGTCAGAAGTAACGTTTGGGCATAGTTAATCCAAGAATGTATCGAGTGAGAGAGGAAAAAGGGAACTCGGGTTACTAGCACGGTTAAATAGAACACAAAGAAACATACCTGCTCAGTCTGAGCAAGTGGCAGGATTATGTCCTCATTATTCACGTCGGGTCATTGAGCTGAATCTGTGGGCAAGGCAACGGGTGTTAATGGACTAAGCGACATTACTCAAATAAAATCGGCATTGTATGGGAATAGGGGCTTACCTAAATTAACAACCAAGGTTAGGAGTGACGGCGATGCGTCACTAAGGATCGCCTCCGATGTGCCGCGTCTCTAAACAGTGAACCAGGAGAGGGAATTGTGAGACCAACTCAATAGTATATTGGCTGATGCCAGCGCGAGAGAATTAAGTCTCACCTTGTGTCACAATACACGGAGTTTGAAAAAGAAACCTCTCGCGGTTTTGCAGCGAATGAGCGTGGCTCGTTGAAAAGGTTTAAATCACGTAACACGGACCCACTTGATCTATGGGCGAATAAGTGAGTATCAATGGATAGATCATCATTGTAAACGTAAGGTCACAACATCATATAGGAATTGTGCTTACCTATATAGCCCATGAAGGTCGGAGTGTCCTTAACACAAAACTCGGCGGGCGTCATAACGATCGCTTCAGAATTGCCGCAGCTATGAAGCAATCGGGGGGAGGGGTGGTAAGTTAAAAACCCACTCGTTGGAGTTGGTATGGTGGACAACGTCTAGGGAGAGAGGGATTAGTCTTACCTTAGTGAAAAGGTCACGGAGCTCTCAGTTGCAGCCTTCCCGCGTTTGCTGAATGCAAGCGAGTGGGCGTGGCCTGCGGGGAGGGTTTTTAAAGGTGAAGGGAGGACATTGGCTCCGGAGTGTTGTTAATAGCAACATGAAGCTCCACGAAATGTTCGTGAAAACTGAAGAAGGACACTGAGTCCTGAGCGTTATGAATGGCAACCTGACGTTGTTAATGGCAACATAAAGCTATACGGACGGTTCGTCAGAACCGAAAAAAGTAACACTGAATTCAGAGCGTTGCGACCAGACGCATATATGGGGTGACGGCGGCAGCCGCGATGTTTCATATACTTTACGAGTGGCCGAGATGGATGGTAATTACACTATGTTAGGAAAGAGAACCCGACCTAATCCTAAAGAATGGCTGGAAAAGGTCACATTATTAAGAGAGATCACAGTGGCATCATTATAAATTGTGCGTTCTTCAGGTAATGGAATTAGTGCACCTCTCAACCACGAGGGTGAGGTCTCTTGCCATATTGGGTTGCATATAGTGAAATAGTCGTATAAAAGAAAGGCTGTTGAGAATTGCCAATTCTACATTCTTTAGCGTGCAATGAATAGATGCTCCAGTATCATTAGAACCAGTCTAAGTTCAATAAAGTACAGGTTACACAGTCGTGGAGAGATGCACCTCTCAGACACGAGGGTGAAGATCTCTTACTATATATCTAGCATAGGATACCATTTGGTGCAGCACTATCTGACTTATAGGGTGAAGATCTCTTCCTATGTTAGGTAATATAGTAATGATGTGAAAGGTAGGCTATTAAGAATTCTACATTCATTACTGTACAATCAATGCGTGTTAGAGTGTCATAACAACCAGTATAGGCTCAGTAGAGTACAAATTATGCACTCGTGGAGAGATGCACCTCTCAAACAAGCGGGTGAAGATCTCTTACTACATATCTAGCAAACAATTCCATTGGGTGCAACACTGTCTGACTTACACAATCTGTCTCGGGAGACATATCCCTAGCAAATATACACAATGGTTACATGGTTCAATTAGTCCATCCTTAGGACCTCTCACACAGGAGGGTCAAAAGGGGATTACCTATAATAATCCATGAGTATAACATCTAGGGGGTAATCAGCATGTGTCTAAAATGCAAATAGCAGACATATTCAGGTAACAGACCTACTCGTACGTTAGCGGCCAAAACTAGCTAATTGGGCATGGCTACTTTCTGATTCATTTAGGCCATTTCTAATAGTGTCCAAAATGGTCATCCATTTGGATTCTCGCAGAGTTAGAATTCGTGAAATGTCCCCTCCCCTGGGGCCCAGATTGATTTTCTCTAGAACTAGCCATTGTAATGTCTCTGGGGTGTGACCCTTTAGAGCGCAATGATCTACTAGGGGGGCACCCTGTACTTGGCATCTGATTCTACTGCCATGCTGTAGAATGCGGGCTTTAACCTTTTGCTGGGTCTAGCCTACATAAGCTAAATCGCAAGGGCACTTAATCCAGTAGATGACATTTGAGGAGTTGCAGTTGGTGTGTGACTTCAATGGGTACGTTTTGCCTCTGTAGGTCAAATCTTTGGTTTGGATAGTTGTTGCGCATGCCGTGCATGATCCACATCTAGTGTGTCCCACAACTGGAGGAAGATGCCAAAGTGAATGAATAGTAGGATTCGGAGGTGTAGGAAGGAATGATTGTACAACCTGGTCTCTGATGTTCCGAGCTCTCTTAAAGGCGTGTAATGGTGGTGCTCGTTGTCCAACGTCATCTGCTACCAAACCCCAGTGTTTATTGATAATTTTCTTAATGTCATTACTGCGGGTGGAAAACGTGGTTACACAAATGATTCGTTCAGCTGCTGAGTCCTCTTTGGTTTCGCAATTCAGTAAATGTTCACGGGGGCTTCTTCAACCAGTGACATTTCTACTAGCCTAATCTTGTAGAGGTGATATGAGTTCAGACTCTATCTTGTTTCTAGATCATTACTAAATTTCATCTACTCAACAGAAGAAATATTACACATATCTGTCCGCCATTCTCTTCTAAACCAAACAGCATTAAAGCAGAGGTCCCTCAAGGCTCAATTATCTCACCAAAGCTCTTTAACTTCTACGTGAAATCATTACCAGATCGGATATCTGATCAATAGGTTCAACATCACCTGCTATAACTAACTAGATGACACACACATACTCCTCATATTGGAAAATTCAAATAACATTACCATCTCAAAACTCTTTCCTTGCCTCCTGCCTGTTGACCAATGGATGACATGGAGCCACCTCAAATTCAATGCCTTCTTAACTGTTACATTCGCCTGTGGTGACTGGAAAGCCCGTAACCCTCTCTGTACCTGGCCTGAACATCTCTGACCACCTCCTGTATATATATCTAAGGAAGTAAAAAACCTTGGAAGCCAAATTGTCAATGTTTCCACAGGAGGATAAGGTAGTCAAATCTGATGAAAACATTGTGACGCACCACCCCACACAAGATTTTAGCTACCTTCTCTCTTATCCTTTCAAAATGGGGTACGCTAATGTTCTGTATCATGGATCAACTTTGTCAAATATGAGAAGACTAAAACAATTAATCCCCAGATTCATCATTGTCATGTTTTGCGAGTCCTTAATAGCGATTTTTAAGGAATCGCTATTAAAGACTCGCAAAACGGGATTCATGTAGAAATCGCAATATTTATTGCGATTTCTACAGCTTCCTTATTTGCGATTCGCTGTTTGCGAATCGCAAATAAGGAATGACTCCCCATTCATTCCTATGGGCCTAAAGGTTAGCGATTAGCAAATAGCGATTCTGAAATAAGGAAGCGATTTCAAGGGTGCCAGGGTATCCAAAGGTCATCCTGTAGCACCCCTGAAATGGTAATGTACACTGGTGTTGCGCACACACATGTCCAAAGGACATGTGTGTGTGTTACATACAACTTAGAAAAATGCACTAAAGTGCATTTTTCTACGTTTTCGCTATTTACCACGTAGTTAGACTTCGCAGTAAATAGCGGCCCCAGATTGCGAATTCACAATTTTAAAATGGTTCATGAATTGCATTTAAGGAATCTCAAACTGAGATTCCTTAAATGCAATTATTCGCAATTTAGCGATTTTTAGAATTGCGATTTTTGCATTTGGGATGATGAATCCCAAATGCAAAAATAGCGCTCGCAAAGGGCCAGATTCTCAGAATCTGGCCCTTTGCGAGCCGATTTCGGCTTGATGAATCTGGCTGTATGAACACTGCCAGTAGACTCCTCTACCATGTGAAGCCACAAGCACACATCTCCCCTTCTTTGATGGCACTATACTGGTTTCCAGTTGCAAGAAAATCCCCCTTCTAGTTGTTTTGTATCATACACAAAGCAATATATGGTGTGTATTCTTCATCAGGAAAAAAATCAACAAATACATACAACAAAGGAACCTACACTCAAGAGGGCATCATACTTCCTAGACACAAGAAAAAACCATGGCAAAACAGCCTTCTATGTTTAGCCAGCCATACTATGGAATTCCCTACCTACGAAAATAAGATCCACGGACAGCCATCTTCACTTCAGAAGATTAGTCAAGCGCTGGCTCATCCCCACATTACAACTATATTGACAATTCAAGAATATACCACAACAGTATACTCAGACATGGCAAACTATACTTCTCACAGTAAAGGAAAAGGACTGTTGTTATACAAGTACACACTATTGTACTTTGAACTATGCCTCCTGTTATAAGTAAATACATTTACATAAGGGTGAAACTATATATTTCACCAATATACATGTGTATATCACACCATGTCGAAAATTACTGCATTATGTACATAGAGGTGCATTTATAGAGGGTTATGCCTGCTACTATTAACTACAGTAAGTGGTATGTGTATATGTATGTATATATAAGTTACACTTATTCGAAACCATAAAAATCTACCACAAGATAAATCTATCTATATATGCACTGGAAACAACAAAGGTTAAAGTAACGTTATAGTTAGGTGCGTTTGTGAGTGACAACATTACCATTTTAACTAAAGAAAACACAGAAATTCACAAGTTATAGTTAGAATAGCTTCTAGCATAGCTAACTATAACTTGAGTGCCCACCATGCACTGCTTATGACCTCATATATTACATCACTCATGCCACATTCTATGACATCAATTATGACATCACTGTTGACATCTCAAATTACGTCATTGATGGGGTTTTCCTTGTTGCAATACCAGAGGCCCCTTCAGGTACTACTGGTCTCAGATCCGGTCCCTTTTAAAGCTCGGCCATCCTGTAGGTCCTCTTCTTGTAGCTCCGACTTTACAAATGTTCCTTTCATTTGGCCATAACAACAAGTCTGGTCACGTCTTGCACTAATGACAACACTTAAGGCCCTTCAATGACTTAATAGCTGATCACTCTTAATGTGACCCGTTGTTCCATCAAGCAATCAAGATCATTCTTTTATAAAGAGGGCTGTTCACAGCATCTTACAACAGTCAAGCAAAATATCCCACGGTATCCTCAGCTCAGTAACTTTTGGCTGCCGCTGCTTGTGCTTTATTCCAACCCACTGGCTCTCGGTAAATCCATTAAGAGACACAGGAAGTGAATGAGGGAAAGAGAATGGTCATTAGGGAACCACTGTACTCTATAACCTCACACACGATTACCGGCAGATCCATCCGTCACCAGGCTAGCAGACAGAAGAACTATGCCAGGATTTTTAATGCACCTCAACCCATGGTGCTGGTATAAGAAGAAAGAGGGGAGCCTGAACATTTAGATCAGAGTAATTCTTTGTAAGAACTGACATACTGGTACTTTATACAACATCGAAAAGCTAAAATTAAGTAACCAGTTCTCATGTCAAGCAAACCGACACAGATGCCCAGGTGCCCTGTACACTGTGTACCACCATATGTTCCAAACTGACAGATCCGCTGGACCTCCCTCACAGGCCTGTGGAATGGCCAGGGAGTGAATGGAAGCAGAGACCCTAATGAGGTCGAATTAATTATAGTTACAGGGCGTTCCGACAAAGTATATATATATCCAGAATATTATAGTATGCTACTGAGAGCTATTAGAGCATTCCGCCCACTGAGGGTAGAAAGTTCTAAATTCAAAAGAGAAAAAGAAAAAGACAAACTTTAGAATGTTGGACCAGAAGGATTCCACCAATCATGATTAGCCCTGTTCTGCTACATTGTCTTTAATGGAGCTCACAACATTCCAGTGATTTAATGAGTTTTCAATATTGTGCTACAAAAATATCCAAGCCAGAATATTGACTGTGAAAACAGTAGGAAGTGAAGTAAATATAGGCAAATATAATTTTTCTTTGACAATTTCCACATAAATGTATTGTGACAATATATCTTCAAGGGACTTAGATGGAAAGTTAAGTATATTAGTAGTTCTATACATGTTCATATGAATTATTCGTCACAATAATTTGGTGTATGCAGATAGAGAGTCTCTACAGTTCTCGTTCCGATTTCCCTAGCTCTAAAAATGCAGAGGGAAGAGAAAGCATTGTCACCTCCTCCCACTACCCACCCCTTGACGCCGGACAAATGTCAGTGGATTTTGGAGTCCCAGGACACACTTGTTCCAGAGGCAGTGCACATTTGTCTTTGTTTATGTTGGTTGAAGGAGAAAACAATTCCAGCAGCAAGCTAACCTGCCAGGGCGCGCTGCGATCTGGACCCGCGCCAAGGGTTCCGGTAAATCTTTAATTACCTGTAGTGTGCAGGCGGTGCCGCTAAATCTCTGTCACGCTCAGTGTATTCCAGCCCTCGATTGGATGCCGGGTTACAGCAAGGGCAGCTCAGGCGCCCGGAGGGAGCTTGCAGCCCAAGGAAACTCCGGCCCACATCCCTGGGCAACGACTAATGTAGCAAATGCACAAAAACAATTGTGCTTCCACCTCCAACGGACACCCAGGAAACAACGTCGGCTGAAACGTGCCGTAGGATGTGACGCAGGTGATCAAGCCTGGCGCGCGATGTGGTGCTTTGCGCGTGTTCAGGTAGTCAAGAGGGAAATCAACTGCAGCAGGCAGCAGAAGATGGAAACGGTCCACTGCCCATCAACGACCAAGTTCTAGAGGTGAGATGGAATCTGGGAGTGTTCCAAACTTGCAGCGTGTTAATGCGTCCACGGTCATCCTAGTGGACTAGCACATTTATTCAAGGCCTGAACACACTGATGTGAAGGCAACAGAAGGGAGGAACTGAATTCTCCTCTTGGAACTTGTAAACGCTGAAAGACCATAAACAAATTCAATTGGCCTGGGCGTCTACTTTGGCATCTGGAGGACAGACGGACTCGTACTTCATTGTGATGGAATGAAGTAAGGGGAGAAAAAACAAGAGGACATTATTTGAACTTTGCATGCATTTTCCACATAGGTAACACGAGGTAAGGTTGCGGAGGCATTTGTACAATAATGTTGATTTTAATATTTAATAAATCCAACAATCTGTGCTAAAGATACATAGCACAGTTTTAACAAATAGACATATTTCCATTTAGTGCACTGAGTCTTCTTGTTCAGCCTTACTTACGGATTACTTGAGATCGCATTTCAGGGTGCTTTTGAACTCACTGAGTGAGAGGTAGGCTCGGATCACAGGCGACACTGAGCTCCATTGGCAGGGGCCTAGAATGCTATCGTAAGGTATGGTATCTTGTGTTATGGTGAAGACAGGAGGGCAAGAGGACCCTGGAGGACCTTGATTTTCTCATGCCAGTTCTATGTGTAGTGGTTGCAACTTTGCTGTATTCTGGGGCCCATTTAGGGTTTCCAACCCCTCTACTCTTCAGTAGTGTTTCACGATCACCTGACGTTGAAAGGGAACTACCTCATAAAATCTCAGAATAAAGAGCACCACAACCAGGTGATATTCAAATGTCTTACCTGAATGCTTCAGAGAACTATACAGACATACCCGACCGCTGGCTGTCAGCATCTCACCCCGATTTTCCTGAATTCATAAGGACAGAAAAGGCCCATAAAAGCTTGGGCAAATGCACTGCTCAGAAAGGCAAATCCGCGTGACAAATTCCGCTCAACCCACTTGCGCGAATACCAGCATGCCCACTCATCCCCCACAGAAACCAAACTTGCCTACAAGACACAAATAAAATAATAAATCTGTGAGAGCCGACTGGCAAATGCTCTATCCTTTATAATCTGTCATGTTTTCAGTTTTAAAGTGTGGGGGTGGCCCATCTGGGGTGCCAAAAGATGTCCACAGGGAGGCGAGGCTTTGACAAGGAGAGTGGTTGATATTTTACATACCGATTAAAAAAAAAACACATTAGCAGCTTCAATAAATGGAGTTAGCAGATCCAATGAATCATGTTTAAGTCAAGACGGGCTCAGCCTGAAAAGTGTAAAAAGGCTTCTTTCTTGGCATAAGGAGCTATCTTACATCAGTCTTGTGCGGTGACGCAGCTTCATGCTATAATAAACAACAAAGGAGTGACTGTGATACAAGGAATATATTAAATGTGATAGTTGTGAAGTTTGTTGAAAAAACAAACAAACTCCGCTGTGCGCCGCACGCGTGATCAATGCTCACACGCGTGTAGATCACACAGTGGGGTAGTCTCAAAGTCCCAGATTATGCCCAAAGGACTATTCCCAACTAGGAGAAGAGTCTGGGGGCTTGTTGGTCACACGATCATGGGTGAGGGGAGGAGACCCTACTTCTTAGAAGGACCCTCACTCACCACTATTTATTGACATGCTTCATCATCGGGTCCCCGCTGGGGTGACCTAGTGTCTCCCCAGCGTGCTACGACGCCTGGTTACAGCGGAGCAGGATGTGGTGAGTGCAACAGTGCCCAAATTATGAGGTGACTAGCTGTGATTGTGCAAATGTGTCAAAAAAATATAAAAAAATGCAAGAGTTGTGCCCTTAAAATTTTTTAATAATGGCCACCCTGCATTGGTTAAAAACAAAGTGAGCGGACTCCCCAGGCTCCTAATTAAGGAACCGGAATCCTAATTCGAAGGCATGAATTTGGTCGACATGTTTCAGCTGTTCATAGCGTTTCGCTCAGCTTTCTTCAGGACCTAAACCAAAGTCCTCCGGTGGTGTGCGCGCGCTAAGGCGCACCCTCCCGAGAGGCTCTAAATGTGAAAAAAATATATACAGTGAAAGTCCACGGAAAGCACCACACTACACACTTGGTAGGGATGTATAAGAAGACCTGTGGAAACAAAAAGGGACAGACAAGACCACAACATATAGACATGAAGAAGGTAAATTGCTATCTTCATTTCTGAATTTTATATCATGGTTATCACATGTAGTAGGTCTAGGCATCATGTATCTTGTGTGTGCCACCATGTGCTGCCAAAACTATCTTAGAATCCCTGGTTTCAGTGCTTCTAAATTGGCCACTAGGACCGTCCCCGCAATAAGGTCCGTGTCCAGGTAGTGCTCCATAGTCAGTGGGAGCAAAAAAGTATCATGCGCTTTCTGTTCTAAAAGCGGTGAAATTACGTGAGGTACAGTGTTTTAGGAAAGTATTTGTAAGTATAATCTAAGTTCTTAATAGAGAACCATTGGCCCATACTGCGGTGCGAGGGTCACTCTGATAGCGTGATATGCAAGCAAAAGCGATTTAAACATCCACGTGAGTGAGAAAGATTGTGAATACTGTCGAGACTCACTTCAACAGGGACATAATTGCGCCCGTACAGGAATGACAGCGTGGGATGTCTTCACGCGGCATATTTCTAAAAAACATGGTGGTGGAGAGGATCGTTAGGAAAAAGATGCGAGGGCTTGCCTGGGTGGCGTGATGGCAATTAAACTTACTTAAGCGCACGCGGCTCCCCTCCGTGAACCTAAAACGGTCTGCGACTGTCTCCCGGCATTGCCGGAAGCTAATCGCCGGTCTGTTTATGTATACATTGCCCTGATTGGTTGTAGTAGCCCTCGTGTGTCCGTGACGTCGGAGACGTTTCACAGAGAGGGTATTGGGCTAGCGGGATTGGTTGAATGGTCCCACGTGGGGGGTGGGCGGATAGGTGCTTACAGCCCCAGTATTCAGGGTTCGAATCCCCGTTGTGATTGCGGCTCGGGTCCGGTGTAGTGTTTCAAAATGCCTGATAATCGAATCATTAATGATACAAATCAAGGGGGCCCAACCCGAATGAGACAATATATGGGTCACTCCTATGGAAAGGAGAGGCTTCCTCATAACGTCGTTCTAACGCCGAGATATGTATGGCTATTATGAAAAAATATTTCCGGAGGTGCTAAAAGAAAGGGAGCAGTCTATTTATACCCCCAAAGCTCATCAATGGTTAGTACAGCCCGCATGGGTCTGTAAAACCGGGAGACCAGTCCTGCATCAGAGGTTGACTGGCAACAAAGATGTATGGGCTAATGGGGTTGGTTTAAATGATACCTCCGTGGAGGTGCTGGTAGCACTGAGTGAAAGAGTTCGAGTACCCGTTATAGGCACAACCATTAATCAGTTATCAGTAAAAGAAGGGAGGGGATCTGGGTTGGTATGCTTGCAATGATTGAATGTTGTTGGTGGAGTTACCAGGTTGCACCAGTTAATGGTGATCCCTCATTGTGGTGTAAAACAAAACAAACCAGGCAATGAATATTGGGATGGCCCCTGGTCCTAGAGTGAACGAACTTAAAGCATGGATGCCCAGTCTTAAAGGTGCTAGAGGGTATTAATTGAAAATGAGGGATCGGGTATTGGACCCTATACACTTCTATACACTTCTAGCCTACTTCATGAATACGCTCCCCCACAGTTGTGCGCCAAGGTATTGAAGGCCATTACTGTAAGGTCAGATGGATTATCGTTAACTGGGGGAAGTCAAAGTGATTCACACCCATACACAGGGAGGTGTCTAAGGATCCAGATATCTCCTGTGCCTGTTGGTGTTTGTTGGGCTCCTGCTAGTATGCAGAATTCCAGTTCTCATGATTCAGCCCGTCAGCGTAATACACTGCCCCACGGTATCTCATCATTCAGGCCTTTAGAGATCGTGCCCAGGCGGTACACCCAACGCTGCTCCTTTTCGAATAGCTTCATGCTAAACACATCTTATGTGAGTTCCTCTAGTGGCTGTAGATGTTGGTCACCCCCCCTAATATTTTTTCATCATCCCTATGAAACTGTCTGTATTGCTATAAAAAATTATGTGTGTGTACGAGGGAAAACACATGTGGGGGTAATTTCAAGACTAGCCACATTTTATGATGTATGCAAACACATCTTCTAAAAAATATTTATAGTAGGCATCAGTAGCATGCTACGCTCAGCACGTCATGCCCAGTGTTTACAAGGAAAAGCGAATGTGGTGCAACCTAGTGAGAGTAACAAAAAAATAATAAGCAATACTAAGCAATTAGAATCTAAGCTACACATAAAAGGAAACAAATATTTTAGTGGATATTACACAGAAAGCAACATCTGCTTGTGCTACATGAGATACCCTCCGGGCACCAAGTCAATTTTGAATTGAATCTGCATACATTGTGGCTCTTACGAGACACTAGGAGACTTCGAAAAATGATATGAAGTGTCAACAATAAAACAATATGTCTTTGGAAGGGTTCAAGGGCCTTAATAGGTTGTTTGCATGCAGAGAGGCTAGAGGGATGCTATACATGCTGTTGGAGGATTAATACAGAAAATACAGTTGCCCAAAGAGATCCATGTATGCATCTGACATTCTCTTAGGATGGATTTTTAGTACACTAGAACAGAAAACAAATGAATATACCCTTGTGATGCTCGCCTTGCTACCGTGGTGAAGTCCGGCCAGTCCAGTTTCTGTCATCACAGACCAGTACCCTGGGGAGAGGGAGCTATACACAGCCCTGTTGTTAGGGGCTCTCACTCTATTGCTGTGTATTGAGAAAGAGGGTGACGTGTGCTACAGAGCGGTTCTCTAGCCTTTGAGGCCCACCTCAAACTGTGGGTCCAACACTATGAAGCGTGCCCTGGGGGGACCGTGGTGGTAAAGCTACAGCGGTACCCCTCCATGTGAGAAATCTGGGCTGAGCTTGCTTACCCGGTGCCAATGGACTTGCTGCATCCTCTGATTTATTCACTGAATCATGGAAAAAAGGCTGCAGATCTAAGGAGGCTTTGAGGTGGAGCTGATCTTCCTCGTTCTTGTGATAAAGGTCACGATCTAAGTCACCAAGTGTTTCATGGCAGAGGTGAAAGAACATGGGAGCAATTATGGGCCCGGATTACACCTTGCAGCCAGGGACATGGCTTTGAAAAGGGGACAGGACTCGGAATAATAAACAGAGCAGCAATATTTTTTATTGAACAGAGTGGTATTGGTATCAGGGGGATCTTAACAGCATTATAGGGCCCCAGGCAAAGCAGCGCACTAGGCCATGCCAACACAACCACTCACAGGAATACAAATGTTTAAGGGACAATTAGTGTTAAAATCTGGTCTGCATGGAGCCCGTATGCTCGTGGGCTACCTGCCTGCCCATTTTTAAGACGGCAATGCTTGGTGAATGAAATACACAAAAGGTGTTGGGAGAAATGTTTGCAAATAAGCTAACCACATGCAGCTGTTCGTGGTAGCATCCCAGCCAACTGTTTGTACATCCACAGAGTCACTTTAGACAAATGCCCAACTTATGCAAATCAGGATGGGCTCAGCTCCTCATTGGAACAGTCTATCCTGAACTGCCCCCTCCAGAAGGAAGCACAAGCAACCCCAGACTAGTTCAGTGCCGGACTGGCCATAGCGAGCACCAGGCAATCCCCCGGCGCACCGCACAGGTGGGGGACGGTTTTGTTCCCCTGGGGGCCGTTTTTGTTACAGGGCCGTTTTTGCAGCATAGCTGCAAAATTGCCCCTGTAACGAAATCGGCCGAAAACCGGCTCTGACAAAGAGCTTGGCGTCACCTCCAACCCCACCCCCCCACGAGTGGGTGGGGGCGGGGGGGCTGAGCACTTAGCCAGGGCCAGTTGTGGTTCCCAGTCCGGCCCTGGACTAGTTTCAGCCTAGCTAGGCCTCAGCATGAGCTTTAGCTTGGATCCTGAGACACAGTCGGCTAGGGACCCATGGCTAGGCATACACTTGGGCACTTAGGTGTTACATAAAACACACAATATTTGAAGGGGGAATACTTGCAAATAGTATAACCACTAGCCTTCACTCGGGACAGACTTCCAACCCACCTAACACTCTGTGCAAGTGCAATGCCCAGACGTGTGTCCCGCGCTCACTGTGACACTAGAACCGACCTGCACATGACTGAGGAGGCCGAAATATGTGGAAACCAGTCTTAGATTGCTTATGTTCGGTTCAGAGACAAACTGACTCGGAAGTCGGGCTAGACTTGCCTACTAAATCGGGAACAAGGCTAATCTGCATATGGCTGTGTCCAATTTGAGGTAGCATGGTGTGGAAAAATACAACGAACTAGAATGCCACCCGAGTGATTGTCAGTGGCTGATATTAATTCAAGCCTTTCATCCATCACAGTTGATGCCCTAAGTGCGGTGGGTATGCCCAGATATGAATCCTGTGCTCACCTTGCCACTGAAACAAGACTGTACTGAACGAGGCACAACTAGGTCGAAACTGGTCTTGGGTTGCTTGTTTTAAGATTCAGAGAGAACCCAGTTCAGCATTTCCGGCTGGACATGTTCTGATTGAAGCAGGACATGGGATGCTTTGTATATGTTTGAGGTGGAAAAGCAAGTAAAAACACAATGACCTGGGATGCAGACTCCAGTGACTGCCAAGCATTTCATCCATCGCCTTATTTTTCGTTGATCTTGGGGTATGCCTTAATGTTATGGAGGATAAGATGACAACAGATTAACATTGCAAGTTGTAATTGGCCATATTTTGTTCTCATCTAACTTAATTCTCCTTATTTTAAATTGTGGGGTAGTTTTTAGCTGCATAAGCGATCATAATCCCCTTGCCCTACATTTGCAGAACGATCTCAACACCTCAGAAACTCAAACTCTATGTAGTGCCATGGATTTCACCAAGAATAAGGGGTTGCGTATCAAATGGAATAGAGTGGACAAGGTGGCATTTAAGAAGGAGCTTGTGGAGAGTAATCAGGCGATATTCCAATATAGTCTGGTGCAGGAAAGTGATCCCGGAACCATTATCAACGCTTTCACATCCCTTGGGGCTTGCATTACACAAAACATCACTTTGAATAAATAGCTCCACATAGATACATCAGACTGGTTCAATCAGGTTTGTTCTTTTTGTCCAGAACAGTCTTAAATTAGCATTGAGCCAGGGTTCGTGGGACAAAACTAAAGTGAGTCTAGACAGGAAGTCCTATAAAGCAGCCATTACACCTAGGAAGGGGTAGGGCATGGAAGGACCTGGAGGTGGCGGAAAGCTAAGGGACTCAAGTGCTCTCTTGAGGGTTGTAAAGCAACCATTCTTCTGTAGCAATGACAGACATCTGATGGATGCTGTCATTCCAGTTATGGTATGGGTCGAACATTTTTCTAATATCTTTGACTGTAGGATTTCGAGTCAGAGGCCTCAGCATAGCGATGAACCAGTTTTTGATTAAAATAACGCAGTCCTTTTAAGCGAGTCTTCTGGTATTAAGGATGTGAAACTGGACATTGAAAGCAGCCTCTCAGGGAAACCATCTAGCCCAGCTGGAATTTCGGTGGATTTGTTAAAAAATAACTCTGTTGTTCTTGGTCCCTACTGTTGCAAAAGTTATAAAGGCTGCCACATTAGGCCCACTGGCACCAACATCGCAGGAGGCAGTTGTTGTCCCGATATTAAAAAGAGGGACAAATCCCATCCAGCTGTTGTCGTCCCATATCTTTATTGGACAGTACTTTTAAAATCTAGAGAAGGATGATCTTGTCGATGCTTGGAGAATGGGCATATGAGAACATGGTCCTGACTGATGTGGAGCTTGAGATTCTTTCGGAGTTGTTACGAAAGACTAAAGCCTTAATCTTTACCTTGTTACGCAGAAATACATTAGAATTCAGAAAGAAATCATGCACTCAGCTTTAATGGATCTTACTTGTAACTTTGATTCAGTTCAACGGCACAAATTATGGGATATCATGGAAGGAAGGGAGTGCAATAAGGCCATTGTTGACTTGCTACGAAGGTTACACTGGCAGACAACTGCCAACATTCGCTACAGCTCCGATGGCGATTTATCTCCAAAAATCAATGCACTGGTTGGGGTACACCAAGGTTGTGTCCTAGCACCTTTCCTATTTTCACTTTACGTTAAAGGTTTGGAAGACTTCCTGTGTAAAAATGGTAATGGTCGATTTAGCCAAGATAGGCCCGCACCCCATCCCAGTCCTCTTATATGCGGACAACGCAGTTCTATTGGCTAGAAACGCCAAAGGGCTGCAGATACTCCTGGATGCTTTTAATAATTGTATATTTGACCTGGGCCTGACAACTGACCTTGCAAAATCTTTTATTATGAAATGTGGACCTAGATTCGCTAAGTCCTGGAAATTTACAATTTCAGGGAGTGAGGTGGCTAAAGTTTCCAACTTTACATTTTTGGGAATCCCATTGGATGTAGCATTTAATTGAAAAATTTTGTTAAAAATTAGATCACATCAATTCCAAAGAATGCTTGATTCAGTGTTTCATTTTGCTAGGAGACCAGGACACAAACCAGTTAAGGAAATATTCTACATCTATAAAAGTAAATACCTGTCGCTTGGCACCATCGGTGCAGAGGTTTGGGGGTGTCCAGATGTTAGCAGCTTACAAAAGATTGAAAATAGCTTCATTTGTAGGCTCCCGGCAGTTATACAATCCTTACCAACTATTTGCTGTCACTCTGAGGTGGGGTTGTGCCTCGTTGAAGATTTCATCAAATTGCAATCTCTGCTATTATGGCTAAAAGCCTGGAGGAAACCAGAAGAACACCCCACAAAAACAGTCTTTCTGGATTGTCTTGCCTTAGATAGCACCTTAAAAATTCCATGGCTAACATACATTAGGCATATTACTACTGTGCTTAGTGTACCAGAATTAAATTCAAATCCTCAGAGCTCTGTATACCTAGCTATTGAGCAGGTTAAAGTTTTGTATTTAAAAAAATCTTTAACGTACATAGGGCTAAATTGCAAGTGAGGGACTCAGGTCTATCACGATGGAACAGAATTGTGACTACTGCCCAGGAGGCATACCTCCAACTTATCTCGAATGAATGGTTTAGGTTCCTCCTTACAAGCTTTCATTCTAACCATGCCCATGTTTTAGTGGCATATCCCATACAAGACATGTGGTTCCTGTCCCTTACCCTTGTGATGGTTTATCCAAGCTAAGCACGACACACTTTATCCTCTTCTGTAGACTTTACTCAACTCAGTTGAAACGATTCCTTATTCCTTTCTTGCACAGCTTTAATACAAGTTCGCACAAGGTGGCTTTTACTTCTATACAGCAATTAGGTACCCCGGGGTTGGGTAATGCTGTGGTCAGTTTGATTACCGACCAGGAAGAGATATTGATGTGATGATGAACTGTTATGGTTTATTCGCGTTTTTAACTCTGTGAGATTGCTCTGGACTTGGTGTATCTTTTTTAACTGTTTTTATGGTACATTGTGTGCTTTTGTATATTGCTTGTGCTCTTTTTTGGTTGTTTAAAGAACGAAAACAAGTTGGATTTGGCATGACAGTGAAGGTTACAGCTACGGGAACATAGTTATTGTTATGACACTTCTTCTATGGGGAAGCATCAGGTGCTGACTCTAGCAGGCAGCATTCAAGTGGTGTTCTCACCTTCAGCTCATAATATCGAGACTGAGAGGGAAGTACAAGAGGGGGAGAGGCTGTCGCTGCAGCAGCATTCTCATAAAAGCAGCTGGCCTCCCGGTCAGCAGCCTCAGCACAGGCGGGGGATGCAGATGTCGGCAGTAATCACCCCTTAAAAGTTAATTGGTCATGTGTTGAAGCTTTGTCTGTGCGCGAGCAGATGTTAGAGCCACTTCACCTGCATAGATGCACGGGTTTTAGTAAAGTGCTCATTCATTTAGTAGCTAAAACAGTTTTCACCTGCTAGCTCCCATTAATGACCTTCTAGCTGTTTATGCGGAGGCCATGCTGCCTCTCTGTCCCGAAGGAGAGAAGGGTGGGTGAGGTGTAATGCATCTTGTGTGGAGTAGGAAGCAGCTCTTATATCCTTTTACTCATGTGACAATTTTAAAGTAGGCCATTCCGGAGCACCTATGAACTGTAACTTACCAGCCACGGCCACTGTGTGATATCAGGAGAGCATCTTATCGGCATCTATTCTAGACAGCATCTGCGAGCAGTACCACCCCACCCCATAGCTGGGTTGGAGTCTCAGAGCTGCAGAGCAGCCCCAGACTCCCAGGTGAGCTGTCACAGCAGCACCAGGTGACTCAACCCTCCATCCATGGATGTCTACTCCCACCCAGTCAAGAGAGCAATTCCATTCCATACTATAAACAGGTGTAATGCAATGAGGTCAATGCCATGTGTCCCATTTACTTTTCGAGTTA
The DNA here is from genome assembly GCF_964263255.1 of Lissotriton vulgaris. Taxonomy (NCBI): domain Eukaryota; kingdom Metazoa; phylum Chordata; class Amphibia; order Caudata; family Salamandridae; genus Lissotriton; species Lissotriton vulgaris. The sequence continues at coordinate 196,102,362 of NC_141687.1, forward strand.
AGTTAGAGGCTTTTGATTTTTTTTTAATAATCGTGACTTATTGCATATTGTTTAACAAACTTATGTCGTCATGGTAAAAGTTGACGTGACATCATTTTATGGGGTATATTGAGGGTCAAAGGGCATGTGATGTAATTTCATCTACCCCTGGCATTTTGGTGAATTAATGTCTAAACTCCAAACTTGTTGCAGCAATCTACCCATGAATCAGTATGCACTAGAGAGCGAGAATGGTGACTTGGCAGGCAGCGTGTCATTTGAGGTCACCAGCGTCCCATTTTAAGAAGCACCCAATGCTGCTGATCTGCCTACTGGTGGTTTTGACAATGAATATTCGCTATGGTGGGCAGTTCCAAGGTTTGCCTGGAAGGACAAGGAAGTGCTCCCGCCTGGTCGATAGTCAGAGTCCATCCAGGAGTGACAGGAGCCCAGACATGGAGGCACAATTAAACCCTCAGAGAATCACTTTATGGAGTCCACCTATGAACTATAGGTGCTCAACCCTAGTAGGCGCAGATAAACCACTAGTAAATTCCTTCATGGAGGGCTCCCAGGAGTGTTAGAAGCCACCTCCTAGGGCGCTATAGGAGAACGTAGGATAATTATGGCAAACCACACTGAAATCAAGTTTCACTGCATGCGCTCTACTTTTTGATTCAGCAGTTGATACCTGTAGAGGGCAGAAAGAATGCTCTCGACAGGGATATGTTTCCCCAAGGACCTCTAGCCAGTGCCTTAAATGGGAAAAAATAAGTGCAGGTACTCATTAAAATGAGCTAGAGGTGTAGTTAGGGGACGGGCTAAGGGAAAGACAGGATGGTACTTAACAACTTCTATATTAGTTGCAGCACATACCAAAACACATGAGAAATGTGTTTATATAAACAAAGCAGGTTAGCTCATTACACAAAATGAAAGAGAAATGCAATATTATGTTAACATTTCTTTCTTTGCAATAGTTGCACCTTCTTAATGTCAAACTGTTAATTGCTGTTTGGCACAATACTATATATTTTTGAGCACCCGAATAGGAAGAAACTGAAAATACCCCCATGTCGCACCAAAGCTCTTATGGCACCAAGCAAATATAGCAACTCATCATGACCCTCCCAGAAGATATCTCTTGTCTCTTCCATAAATCTATCCATTCATCCTTTCATCCTACTATTTACCTGCTGATGTCCACCATTTAACCTTTACATTCTATCTTCTCTTCAGTCTTTCATCAATCATTCAGTTTTTCACCATTCCGTCTATCCACCCTTCATATCTACACCTATCCATCCATCCATCAATCCATCTCCAAACCTATCCATTAATCCTTTCACTCATCCACCTCTTTATCCTCCCTTTCCCTCATCCATCAATCCTTTGGCTCATCCATCCATCAACCCTTTCACTCCTTTATTCCATCCACCCTTTCACTCATCCATCATCCTATCTTTCATTCATCCATCCAATCTTTCACTTATCCACCCATCATCTGCCCTCTTATCCAATCATACACCCTCTTTCACCCATGCATGTTTTCACTCATCCATCCATCTATTCATTCATCCATCCAGCTACACATCCACCCTTGCTCACTCATCCATCCACTCACTCATCCATTCACCCACCCACCCACCAACTCTCCCTGTTACGGAATTAATGAATCTTTGTCACAGAGCAGACATGTACAAACAAAGTGCCACACAATTTTCTTTAAAATACCTCCTGAGAGCGTCTTGATTCTCTCTCTCTTTCTTTCAGTTTTTCCCTACAAAAACAGGCATACACACAAACATAGCAGACACACAAAAGACTCAGGTATGATAAAAACCATCTTTTCTCTTCACCTACTGATAAAAGCTCTTGATTCAGGTTTAGTAGGAAGAGCAGGTTTATTAATCCAACCATCAACAGCAAGCCTCAGCAACTGACACAGTGTTCAGAAAGTAAACACTCCATCAATGATGTAGAACACACAGTGTTCCATTAAAGATACAGTAACCATAACACATCCCCTTACCAACATAAAAGAAAAGATAAATAAGAACAAGAACAACAACAGCTTAACCCCTTCGCTGCTCATGACAAGCTCAGCTCTTAGCAACGGTATATCCCAAGATATCAATCTTTGAACGACCATAACTTAAAAGAGCAATATCTGGAGGCAACAGTGGAATGTTTTCCAAACCAACAACTTCATCCCAAATGTTGTTACCTATTAAGGTATAAGGAGATCCTGAATCTGCCATGAGCTTGAACATATACTTGTCAATACCTATATCACAAAAAGGCATAATCATTTTTTCAGAATTAAAACTTGCCCCGCTTACATTTGAAACAACTATAGTGCGTACAATGTCAGAAACATTTTCATTAGGCTCTTTCTTTTTGTTGGACTTGCAAACACGAGCATAGTGACCTTTACCTCCACAATTATTACATATACTATCTCTCGCAAAACAGTTTGGGTAATTAGAAGTGTGAGAAAAACTACCACATCTGAAACAACGCGATCTTTGATTAGAAATTGGGCGTTGTTGTCGAAAATCACGTTCTTTGGATGTAGAAGTCTCTCTATTAAGCAAGGAACGACTCTCTTGAGAACCTTTTTGAGATAAGTTCTTTTGAGGCAATTTGTTTCTGATATTAACTGAAACGTTAGCAATGGAATCAGGAGATTCTTCTAAAAGTTCATCTTCTTGTAGTCTATGCACAACATCTTGACTTTTCTTTTTAACTTCATCAGAAGTGTGATTTGTCTCTTCTTTGTTTTTTCTGATTTCTTTAACCCAAGTAGAAGTATTCTCCATGCCTTCTACAATAGCCATAGCCTCTTTGAGGGTAGGGTTTTTGGATAATAATTTTTCTTGAACTCTTATACTATTAGTACATCTTACGAGCTGATCTCTCACCAGTGATTCAGCTAAATCCCCAAAATCACACATGCGTGCAAGAGTCTTTAAAACATCAACAAAAAAATGTACCAACACGTTCAACAGGACCTTGTGCACGAGTGAAAAATCTGTGACGTTCTAAAGTAACATTAATTCTAGGACCAAAATAATTCTCTAGCATGGACATAGACATCTCAAAAATATCCGAAGGTTCACCATCAGCGCCTCCCACTGGTATAGTGTCCATGCTATCATAAGTGTGTCTACCTTCAACCCCTAAATTATGCAATAAAATTGCTTGTTTTCTGGCAGCTGAGAATTTTTCCCCACCAATTGCCACCAGATAGGAATCAAAAAGGTTCCGCCACCTCTTCCAGGGAAGAATAGGTTCTCCCTCTTCAGAAAGGAAAGGGGGAGGTTGTGACATACTGGAAGTGGTAGCCATATAGTGAGTTAATATCCAATACCAGGAGAAGAAGAAGAAAATAAATGAATAAATGTATAAATTACTCACTATTAAGTCAATACACTCTACTTTACTTTTTTTTTTATAAAAACCAATTTTAAAAGTCAATGTGCTGTTGTGCACATCGACGATGCCAAGATGGTAAAATTAACAAATGTAACTTGCTTCTATAAAAAGTAAATGTGCTGTCGTGCACATCGACGTTGAAAATGGTAATTTTAATAATGCACAATCATGTGCATTGGCGTGAGGCGTGCTGAAATAAATGAAACAAAAAATTTGCTGCTGGGCGCATCAGCGTGGTTGCTATGGTTACCAAGATGCGCTGCCGTGTGCATCGGCGTGAAGAATTGTACAATTAAAATGGCCGCTGCGTGATGACGTTATACGCGTTGAGCGTGAAGGTCAAAGTTCTGTGTTCATCACGTCACAAGCCGATATTGCAGTGAAAGCCGATTCTGAAGCCGATGGAGTCAAGTGAGCGCGCAGACCACACGCAATGTCACCCGCTGCTCAGACATACACGAAGCCGATAGTGTCAGATGAGCGCGCAGAGCACACGCGATGTCACCCGCTGCCCAGCATCATCTGAGTCCTTTTCAAAAGTGAACAGATCGCAACAGCCAAGGTTGAACAGGTAAACAAACCAAACAAAAGTTACCTGTTTAGCGAAATTTGTTCTGCGCGATCAGCGCAAGAGTATTATCACAAACACTGCGCCAAATAAGCAGAAAGACAATTCCAAACGATGAAGTGTTCCAAATCTTGATGAGAAGTGGTAAATCCAAACAAAGTAGAAATAAATCCAAATCTTGAAGTCTGTGCAGCACTGTACAGTATCCAGTGTTCAATATCCAGTACAAGTCCAATAACAGTACAAAGAAACATTCAAAAAGCAAGTTTGTTCAATCCAAGTCCAAATTCGAATCCAAATTGAAATTCCAATTGTAGGGGAGTTGATGGTTGTAGGTGCTTGTCCCCAATCAAGCCTTGACCCTCTTCGCCAGTGATAAAAGCTCTTGATTCAGGTTTAGTAGGAAGAGCAGGTTTATTAATCCAACCATCAACAGCAAGTCTCAGCAACTGACACAGTGTTCAGAAAGTAAACACTCCATCAATGATGTAGAACACACAGTATTCCATTAAAGAGACAGTAACCATAACACCTACCATGGCTTTTTTAGGTGCCATCAAGGCCGGACTGGCCGTAGCCTGAGATTGCCACTGCCAGGGGACCGACATGATTCCTGTGCTTGCATGACTGCACAGGATAGTGTGAATGTGATTGACAGCATACAGGGCCTGAAAGGACCGTGCTCTGTTAAGCACAGTGTGATGGTGAGCACCCGGACATTATTCAAATGAGCCCTGCTGGATAGCTCAGCTGGAGCTCAGATCGGGGTGACAGAGGTGGCGCCTTGGCTCCTGAGACACGTTCCACTCCTGCTCACCATCACAGCTAATAAGCCTACATTTTCATGTGTACCGGTACTCTCTAGGGCAGTAGAGAAGTGCAGGTACTCAGAGTGATAAATCAAAGATGTGCCAGTACTCAGTACCGGTGAGTACCGACCCATTTAAAGCACTGCCTCTAACATAAAACAGGGACCACATCTGAAAACACTTCCCCTGTTATGAAAATGTGTTCAGCAGCAAAATAATTTTAAACAGCACACTTAGGGGCCGATTATGATGGCGGACGGACCTGAGTCCGTCCGCCACCATAGAGTAGGAGGGACCGTCCGCAGGGGTTGCGGCGGTCCCTCCGTGCAAATTAGGATGTGACCGCCACCCTGGCGGTCACATCCTGTATTTTTATCATTGCGGAGGGTGCTGCTTGAAGCAGCACCCGCCGCAATCATAAAAATGTAAGTTGTGCATTTGCATGCACAAAGCGGCAGGCACCTCGCGGTGCCTGCAGCTTTGTGCAGGCAAATGCAGGGGGGTACCATAGGTACCCCCCACCCCCACCCTTCACCCCTGGGGGCCCGCAACGGGCCCCCAAACACAAATCCGTATGCCTTTACACGGCGGAAATGCCGCCGTGTAAAGGCATCTTTCCGCAGACATCCTAATATGGCTGGCGGTGTCTGATAGACACCGCCAGCCATGTTAAAACTTTTCCGCCGCGGTCGGAAGGCGACCGCGGCGGAAAAGCTGCGGACTGAAAAACGATCCCCCAGCCATCCTAATCTGGCGGGGGTCTTTTTCAGTCCGCAGCGGTTTTTCCGCATCCTCCGGGCCGGCGGTGGCTTCCGCCGGCCCAGAGGATGCGGGAAAACCGCAATCGTAATCAGGCCCTTAATATTTACAACAAAGAAAGATTTTAAACTTTTTACACAGCGCAACATCTACACCCGGACACTCCCGAAATCAAACATCAGCGGTACTACACAAAAAATAGATTTAGCAAACAAATACAAGTTATGTCTTGTCTTTTTGTAGTGGAAGCTGCAAACTCAGCATATTCTCTCAGCAGTACCATACCACTTCAAATCTGGTGCAGCATCTCGTAGCAGCATAGCCCATACCGACAGGTGAACACCGCAAATCAGCAATATGCACCCTCCAACCAGGCAGCACCTCAAAACAGCATTATTCCAATCTGCATTGAATGGAGCATCTTAGAGCAGCAGTGTCCCTCTCTATAGCTGAGAGAGCATGTCAGAGAAGTAGTGTACCACTATGTAGCTAAAGGAGCATCTGTGAGCAGCACTGAGGCACTTTGGAGCTAAGGGAGCATCTTAGAGCAGTAGCATCACACTTTATAACTAAGGGAGCATTCAGAGCAGCAGTGTGCTGCTCTAAAGATCAGAGAGCACATCAGAGCAGCTGTGTCCCACTCTACTGCTACAGGAGCGTCTCAGAGCAGCAGTGTATCACTGAGTAGCTTAGGGGCCATCATACAGCAGCAGTGCGCCACTCTGTAGCTTAGGGGCCATCTCACAGCAGCAGTGCACCACTCTGTAGCGTAGGGGCCATCTCAGAGCAACAGTGTTCCACTATATAGCTAAAGCACCATCTCAAAGCAGCAGAGTACCACTCTGTAACAAAGGGCGCATCTCTGCGAAGCGAAAGGAGCATCTCACAGTTGTGCCTAACCTTGGGTGGGGTTCAAGGTGGTATACTATCCCCTGTCAATCCAGGTGTTCATGTTGTGTTATGTTATGTTATGTAAAAGGACTTATAGAGCGCACATACACCCAACGGTTTCTTGGCGCTAATCGGAAAATAAGGAGCAGAAACGATAAATAGATAGAGGGGCAGCGGGGAGGAAAAAGTAATGAAAACCAAAAGGGACCCTAGTTATAACTCTTACAGAACAGGTGAGTCTTCAGGAGGGACCTGAATTGAATATAGGAGGAAGTGAGCCTAAACTCCAGCGGGAGCGCATTCCAAAAGGAGGGGGCGAGAAATTAAAATCAGAGCCCGCCATGTTTCTTACGTTTGAAGGTGGGAGTTTTAAGCAAAGCCAGATGGGAAGAACGAAGATTGCGTGAGCGAGTATAATGACACAGGGAAGAGAAAATAAAGGCGGGGCCAAGACCAGCCAAGGCCTTAAAGATAATGCATCCCAGTTTAAAGTTGCAGCGTTCAGCCACAGGGAGCCAATGTAAAGACTTTAGCAAGGGGCGAACGTGTTGGTGCCTGGGCTGACGGAAGATCAGTCGTGCGGCCTGGTTCTGAACCAGCTGTAATCGGTTCAGCTGGTAGGCAAAAATGCCCACATACAGTGAGTTGGCATAGTCAATTCTAGACATGACCAAAGCCAGAAGAACCAAAGTAAGGGCCTCAGTGGTGAAAAAACTAGAGATCTTCTGGATTTGTCGTAAATAAAAAAAACTTGAAGACATCACGGTGGAAATCTGGGGTTTCATAGATAGATCATTGGATATGGTCACTCCGAGGCTATTGGCAAAGTTGGCAGGGCAAGGGGGGGAGCCCAAGTCAGAGGGCCAGAAGTTGGAATTCCACGGATTGGAGAGGCCCCCGATAAGCACCAGCTTGGTCTTGTCGGGGTTAAGTTTTAAGTGATTAGCCCCCATCCAATCACTAATGTAGCGCAAAGTGAACTGGAATGTGCCAAGTGATTGGTCCGAGGAGTCAATGTTAAAAATGAGCTGAATGTCATCTGCATAATTAAAGGCAGTGACATTACTTCCTCGTAAGGACCGAATCAAGGGAGTGAGGTAAAGATTAAAAAGAAGAGGGGAAAGGGAAGAGCCCTATGGAACGCCACATGTTAACCTGACCTTGTCCACGGTGAACTGGGAGAGGCGGACAGCTTGGTGACGGTTACTCAAAAATGAGCGGACCCAATTAAGGGCCGCTCTCTGGATACCGGCCTCCTCAACACGGTCGACCAAAATATCATGGTCGACCGCGTCGAAGGCCGCCGATAGATCCAGGAGTACCAGAGCCTTGCTGACGTTAGAGTCCGCACCACTCCGTAGCTCTTCCATCACCAAAAGAATAACCGATTCGGTGGAATGGAAGGGTCTAAAACCAGCCTGTTGGGGATCAAGGAACTGCGTACGCTCAATAAATGAGCTCAAGGTGGAGGTAACATGGGCCTCGAGGACTTTACTAAGGTAGGGGAGCAGGGAAATAGGGTGGAAATTGCTCATAAGCGAGGGGTCAGCGTTGGGCTTTTTAAGTATAGGCACCACTTCAGCAGTTTTGAATGCGCTGGGGACCAAGCCCTCTTTAAATGAATTGTTGAGGAGCGTCATCGGAGGAATGGGACAGGCAGTGAAAGCCTCACGCAGGACCTGGGGGGGACAGCCATCCACAGGGGAGCCAGAGGCCACCTTGTTTAACAGGACTAAGAACTCCTCCTCTAAGATAAATGGTATGAGCGTGATTCGCTGGGGGTTAGGGTTAGCAGGGATGGGTACAAGAGTGGAAGGGACAGGGGAACGGATACAAGAAATGCTCTTTTTAATTAAAGCAATTTTATTAATAAAAAACAAATTCAGGGAATCACAAAGTGCCTGGGAAGGGAGGTGTTTCAGAGTAATCCTCTCTGGATGGGAGAGCTCATTTACAATGGAAAAGATGTCCTTTTCCTTAGAAGCAAAGTCCAAAATCTTTTTCGAGAAGTAAGAAGTTTTAGCTTGCAGGATTGCCAGCTTATATTCCCTAAGCAAGGAAGTAAATACCAGCTTTTTGTCGGGGCGTAGTCACGCCGCCAGCAACGCTCTGCCTGTCTGAGTTTAAGTTTCTGCCCTCTGAGCTCACCAGAAAACCATCTTTGCGCATCGTGAAGCGCTTTTTTTACCTGATTTGTTTAAGGGGCGCCACGCTATCGCTGGCTGATTCAAGCCAGCACCGCAGGGCAGATGCCTGAGTGTCTAGGGAATCATACTTCATGGGAGGAAGAGAAGCTCCAAGGAGAGTGGCAAATTCCCCAAGGTCAGCCCTATTCCAATTCCTGGCTGAAAGTTTACCCTCTAAAATACGACTGACATGGGAAGTGATAGTAAAAGTGAAGGAAATAATAAAATGGTCCGACCAGGGACATGGGAGAATAATAGGGCAAGAGATCTCTAGGTTTGATGACCAGACCTGATCGAGGATATGACCCTTAATGTGGGTGGCTGAATGAATGTGTTGAAGGCAGTTCATACCTGTCAGGGAATCAAAGAAAGTAGAAGAACAAGCATCCTCTCTGGCATCCGAAGGCCAATAATTAAAATCTCCAACAATCAGAACTTTGGAGTTATTAATGATCAATTTGGATAGCATATCGCTAAATAGGGATGGAAAGTTGGGCATGTGGTGAGGAGGCCGATATTCCAAAACACACAAGAATGGTGCCACAGGAGATTCCAGCCTAAGAATGAGGCAGTCAACCAAGGGGATAGTAGTCGCTTGTAAAGCAGAAAACCTAATAGGATGTCTAATAAACGCTGTGACACCACCCCCATGCTTGCCTGAGGCTCTGTTGGCTTGAAGGATGTAGTAACCTGACGGGGCTGCTGCAAGGATATCCGAGGAGGACTCTTCGTTCAGCCAGGTTTCACTAATAAGTAAAATATTGGGTTGCTCAGAGTCAAGGAGTTAAAAGATCTCTAGCTGGTGCTTGACCAGCGAGCGTGTATTTAAATAAATCAGGGAGAATTTAGAGGTAGTGAGTTTCTTGTTGGGAGGGGATGACGTAGCTGCAGATCGCTGGGTAGCGGAAGCATGAACTATGGCCAAGGGGAGCTTAAGCTCGGGAAAGGAATTGCGGGGGCTGAAAAGTCCCAATGAGTCTAATCTGGGAGGGATGGAAGGGCAAAGAGGCCAATTAGCATGCAAGCGAGTCAAGTCAGAGGCGGAATAAGTGACGGGTTGGGCAGAATGACAGGCCCCTGGCCCAGGCAGGCCGCGGACGGGCGCAGACGGGCTTACCTTAGGCGCACCTTCGGCGCGCATCAGTCGCGCCCGCTGCGCTCGTCCGCTGCGCGTCCGGGTGGCCATTGCAATTTATGAGATAGCCCCACCCCCAGCTAGACCGCAGGCAAGCGGCACCGCCTGGATCCAGGCCCTCACCAAAGATGGCGCCCTTCCCTCCACTAAAAGCGGCACGTAAGCCGTGATGGACCGGGGCAGGGAGGCACACCCAAGGGAGGAGGCAGGTATTAAATCACCCGCAGTGCTACCCGGATTAAGTCAGGCCCTAAAATGAAGTAAGTGCTGAGTTTTTAAAAAATATGCAGAGCGCTGCGGAGTTCGCGCTAATACAAGGATAAAATGCAGGGTTAAAACTGGGAGGCAGAGGAGGAGCTGCACGCTGCTACCATATCACAATCTGTCCCAAAAGTGCACAAGCGGGTCTTCGCGAGTGCTGCCACCACCCTTTCAGATACCGCAAGGCGCCCAGCGCTCTTGATCAATTTATGAGATAGCCCCACCCCCAGCTAGACCGCAGGCAAGCGGCACCGCCGGGATCCAGGCCTTCACCAAAGATGGCGCCTGGTTCATGACAGATTACATCCTTACTCCAGCCCCCAGTGGATTTCAGGGTGGTGCCTACACATCCACCAGTCATAAGTGGACTTCATTGCAGAAAGGGATCCAATATCTCCGAGGCAGATGAGGATTTTAGAGTTGGTCCTGTCCCTCATCTTGCTAAGGATAGGTATCATGCTCTTGTACAAGCTTCTAACCTTCCTCCAGCCGAAGGCATGATTCAGAATGCAACAGCACTCCCGACCAGCTAAAAATGGGTCCCCGGGGGTAAAAGAGCCACAGCTGGTGCTTGTGTTGGCGAAGAAACTCCTTAGAGTCAGAGTTAGAGCTCATGGTGGCACAATACCCTTTCCAATCAGAGATGGGTCCAAGTTTTGCATAGACCATCCTTCTAGCTAGAGGTGGGGCCAGGGTGATTTAGAACCTGCTTCTATCTATTGGTGGATCCCAAGGTAACACAAAAACGTCTAGCTAGAGTTGGAAATCAGAATGGCACAGAACCTCCTTCCAGCCTAACAAGGGGCTGCAGGTTGATGGACATGGAACCTCCTATCAGGAAGTGGGGCCTTGGGTGACACACAAACTCCTTTGAATCGGAGGCGGGCTCAAGCTATCACAAAACCTCCTTCCAGGCAAAGATGCGACTCAAGGTGGCATTTTAGTGGCCGAGGGCTGCATTTCAGGTTTTTGTCTAAAGTCTCTCCAGGACCCTTATAGGGTGTGCTATTATGGCAAAGTTAATGTACACCAGATACACCTCACCCCTGAACCGCTGTGTGGTTTCTGATTACAAAGACTTCCAAACACCACAAATGAATTCATTTTACATAACGTGGAAAACACATTGGTGCACACTCAAACACATCCTGGTGAGAACTAGAAGTTTCTTCAAAAGGAATTATAGTGGTTCTGGCCAGATATAGGAGTTTGCAGAGACCTGCAAATAGCGAAAACGCTGCTTTACAGTTGTGCATTCCTTTAAATCTTTTTCACAAGTCTGTGAAATAAAGGTCTCTGGACTCCTTCAAAGGTCATGCCCAATATGGATTGAGTGATTGGGGTCTCTCTACTGCTAGACCAGGTGCTTATCTGCATGGAAACAAGAGACGGAGATTCCAACAACAGGTACCTAGAGAATGTAAAAGACTCGTAGTGTCTTAGTTTAGACAACAAAGTAGTCCTATAAATAAACAAGAGAGCTTTATTAAAAATGTACCCCAAAAATTGTTATTTACAGAATATGGACATAAAACAACCAATTCCGAGTCCGAACTGCACTAGGGATGAAAGAGGAATCTGTGTTACCATGGATTCAGCAATTTCCTGTGCTTTCTTGCTGTTGTTGTCTTCCTTCATTTCAAATAAACCACTTCAATTAATGTACCAGAAGGTAATTTTATGTTACATGAAAGCTCAGGACAAGAAACCTGGAGGCATGATTTCCAAATGTCTTTTGAAGTCGAGAACACAGAGTTTGCAACAGCAAAATAAGTCTTTACAACATACAAAAGTCTTTTTTCAGTTGAAAAGGGTTTTTGACTCATAAAATTGGTTTTCCAAATATTTGTGAATCACAAACAGGAGTAGGCGTAAAAGGGGCGAACCCCTCCCATTTGTGAATACCTCAATGATGAAGCAATAGTGTGCGACCACTGTTACTGCAGTAAATCATAGAACAGTTGCTAAGTTGCAAAGGGGAAGCTGTACCCTTGGAATTGTTTTTCCTTAAGGAATTGTGTGTTAACAGCCTACAAAGTTGCAGACACGGCACGGCCCCTGCAGTTAAGAGCGGTGGGCCGGGGTAGGGGGGGATTCAGCATACAACCACGAGGGAAACTCAAATAAAACAAAAGTTAAAACATGGTCTTCTGTTTTTTAAATATAAGTTTCCCATGTCGTCTTATATCGAATCCCCCTCCGCCCCACTGCTCTCTCCTGCACGGGCCGCTCCTGGCGCCACTGCAAGCTACCCATGATGTCTTATTAGCCTGTCAACATTTTTTTTCTAAAGTAGCACCTGCCCTTTTAAGGGATACAGGTTGCTTTAAAAAATGCTGATATGCAGAGAGTGTAAACAAAGGGAAAGAGATCTGCTGTTCCTCCCAAGTCCCCATCCCTTTGTTTGCAGCCTTTTGTCCAAGGTTGCAAAATGTGTCCCTCCTGGTTAACATTCATGAGGTAGGAGATGTTGCAACCCTCTACGAATATATATATTGCAATGAAACCAGATGTATCGCAAAAGCTGGGCTGGTCTCAAAAAGGTAGTGCACCTTTTGGATCCACAATTTGTAACCAGCTTAGTTATACATCAGGCCCGTGGTGTCATATTAGAAGCTATCTGGTAACCCTATTTTGTAACCCAGTGGTACTCTGAATGAACGGGAAGGCCTGTTAGACACACAGGGAGAACATACTCAAGGAAGTTAATGGCTTGAGGGTGACTTCCACGTACGGAACCCTAACTTCAATCCCAAACGGTGCGATGACACCCGACAATGAGAATGCCAATAGCTGGTCACCCAGTTTCAATTTCACACCACAAATTAGTGACCATGGGATTAACTTAAACTTTGGTCCACTAATATCCATAGATCTAAGGGAAACCTTATTATAAGAATACAATAGCCCTCACCCACCTAGGTGGCACGCTTAATATTTGGAGTAGCTCTGCCCTGGGTGGGTACTACATTACCCAGCATGCTCCCAGAAACTGGGGGTCTTGGTTGAAGATATTTTTCTCTCCCCCTGGCCCAGTATTAGCCAGAGTTCAGGTCGCAGCCCTAATTCTGGGTGTCTGTAAGAATAGGTGGTAGATTGGGCAAAGCAGTGGTTAAAATTCACTATGGGCACTCCCTTAGCAATACTTATTCATAGGCAGTGACTGTGCCAAGATTAAAAACGTGACTGAGCCAAACAGGGGTAGTACTGAGCCCTTAGTCATGCTCAGTAGGGTCAACAAGTTTCATGCCCAAAAGTGCCAGAGAGGTCAACGAATTTAGTCAGGACTGGAGGCAGACCCTAATCTACTCAGTAATATTCTTAACAAGAAAATTCCTAGAAAGAATAGTCAGTGTTTCATGGTGCCCCCTATCCAAACTGGTCAGCCAATGAGGGCCCCTTAGGAAAAACAAAGACCGGCGGCTCCTCACCAAAACTGGTTTCTGAGGAGGCGCAATGGGTATCCCACCCTGCGTCCTGATTCCCTGAATAGTTCCCTATTCCCTAAGGATATACCAGGCCCATGGTCTCATATCAACAGGGATTTATCTGGTAACTCTATTTTGTAACCCAGTGGCACTCTGAACGAATGGGAAGGCCTTTCTGCCACACAGGGAGAACATACTCCAGGAAGTTACGGGCTTGAGCGTGACTTCCACTTACGGAACGCTAACTTCAAACCCAAACTATGAAAGGTGCAATGACACCTGACAATGAGAATGCCAAACGCTGGTCACACAGTTTCTATTCTTTCGGGTGCAAAGTGGGTTTAGTGGGCTATCCTGGCAACCAGATGGCTCATCTTATGTGGAAAAAAAGTAATCCATCAGTCCTCACGATCTTGACTCGTCTTTCCATCAACCATTCGTGAAATCTCCCTCATCATTAACAGAGCCAGGTATGCTCTCCTCAGACACCCCTGGGGAGGCCGACACCTGCTCTTTGGTGTTTGCAGACAGACACGGCTTGGATTATAGAGGCTTCCCTATTGGACAGCTTGTGAAATGGTGACGCAATCAAGCTACATACATTTTCCAAACGTTAATTTGTAAGTACTTAGAAAAAGAGAAATAGAACATTAATACCTATATTCATCTGACGTGGCTGCAAAGAACCCTTCAGACCTTCCCTTCAATGCACCAGACCGTCCGCGCTTTGCATGCTGCTAATGAGCGGCTCTCGGATTAAGCGGCCCTGGCGGGCAGGCCAGCAGCCTGGCATCCACAATAACAACAATATTAGCAATAATAAGTGCTCTCTGTGGATTGTGCTCTTCCCCGGGGCGCGGGTCCGGCCTTCGAGACGCGGGGAGCCCGCACCATGCCGCCGCGGACACGGGATGAAAGGGCACACTGCGCGCGCGCCCTCGCGGCCCCGCGCGGAGCCGGAGTCAAGGTGCCACCCGCGCACATGTGGGCAGGATTCCTCCTTAATTGCTGCTGGTTTTGCTTCCGATGGCGCAGCAGCTCCTGGCGGCCAGGGCAGGAGACTCTCGCGGCATGTGAACATGGCCTCCCTCCCCTCGGGGGGCGTCCCGGGGGCCCGACGGCGCAAGGCAGAGGTGGCGGCCTCCTATTTGTATCCTCTCTGATCCTATTCCTAAAGTCAACGCCATACTGCCGGAGGCAGCAGGACTATTACTTAAAGCACAAACATAAGAAATGGCACGTCTCCTTGCATTGCTTTCAAGGCAACGAGCCATTTAATGCTGCGCTCTGCGGGTACAGGGGATGGCGGCTCCGGGTCAGCCCGCTCTGTAAAACAATCCTGCGCAAAATCTCACTCCATTATCCGCTGGGAAATGGAGGGGCGCTCCAGCCGGGGCCAGAATACTCGGCGTCGGGCTCCTTCCTGAGGCTGCTCGGGTACTCTGACGGGTTATAATTTCTGGGACTACATTACGTAGGACAAGGAAATGTCAGATATGAAGGCAGCTGCCTGCAGCGCACACTTCTAAGAGGGAAGCTCCTGGGTGCCCAATTCTGGCACCTCACCTGCGCACATGGCCCCCCACCCCTCCTATTCCGGCGCTCTCCCACGTCAGTTCCGGCCCTCGTGCTCCGGCATCAACACTCATGGCCCGTAGCGCGACCATATGTATCCATAATGAGATTACATATGTTAAAGGCTTTCTTCTGTGTGACAGACAAACCCCCAGCTGGGTTGGGGACAGGGATATCTCGATGCGGCCAGGATGGAGATAGAATTTAATAGTAGCTCCAGATGATTTAGAAATTAGACATAGTTTAATTTGTTTCGCCCAGGAATTGACTGGGCTCACCAGAATAAAATACGTGCCTTGTCCCCTGGTTAGTTTCTAGTAACATCCCATACTACAAGAAAATGTCAGATATGAAAGCGCCTGCCCCGAGCTACATTTCCGTAATGCTGGGTCAGGAATGGCACAACACAAGTGCGGGAAAGAAGTGCGGAAATGTAAAACATGAAAGAGGAAAACTACCATCTAGAAGCAGGGAAGCCCACAACTTGGAGAAATGACTCAAGGCCATTCTCTTCCTAACTTCCTACAAGTCCTGTATGTACTTAGAGCAGCAAGACCTAACAATGAACCCTCAAGACTCCACAAAACATCTGGAGAACTAGGGCTTGAGCAATGAACATACAGTCATGCACAAATGAGCACGATACGCATACAAATGTGTTACAGGGCTCCCACATAAGCACCCTGACTGACAGCCCTGCTCATACAAATGAACACTCAGTATCACACAAATTAGCATCTAGGCAGGCACACTTGGAACACCCACACTCATACACTAACATACTCATATACTCATACTCATAACTATCAGGAAGAGAGTTGAATAACTACTGCATACTATTCTATTGCCCAATCTGTATTTGGTCAATAACTCCTCCACCAAGGATATGATATGTTTAAAAATTCTTCTCATTTAATATAATCTCATTCCCTAATTCTGAGTAAGAGAGAGAATAACAAGTGAGTCACTGGGAAACACCAAGTAAGTGAGTCATTCTCCAAGAGTATCCCTCCCCACACACCTGCTGAATTTTATCCAAACCAGCTCTTTTAATTCAACCAAACCTAAGAGATTCCAGACTTTCTGAAGTTTTTGCGAGGTCAGGGATCAAAACGTAGGTGGGGCCCATGGATGCTCCTTCCAATTGTGCCAGGTGCTACACTCATCTATTTCTATGTATAATAGTATCTAAGCATTCAAATGGCACTAAAAAAATATGGCACCTGCCACTATCTAGTGCTCTGAACAAGTGAGCTGGCAGCCCTGAAGATGGCAGCCCTGCTTGCAATAAAAAAGCTATTAGTTTAATGTTGTTGAAGGTGAGAAAGGCTGTTAGAAATTGGGTCTCTAGTTGGCAGGGGTATGCACCCTGTCCAAGTAGGGACCCACACTCTATTCAGTGTAAGTGTAGTACACACCAAAGTTTACCTGTGCTCATCCTCTGGTACCTTGGTACAGAGCAGTCAGGATAAACCAAAGAGGCCATGTGTTCATTATTTGTGCACACACACACACACACACACACACACATGAATACAGTAAAAACACCACAGAAGTACTCCAGTTTAGAAAAATAGCCACAATTTATCTGAGTAAAACAAGACCAAAATAACAAAAATCCAACATGCACAAGTTAAGATATATATTTCTCAAGATTAAATGCAGCAATAGCGCTTAGAAACACAGTAGCTCTGGTTGGGCCTATCTCGACGAGATGAATCCACAAGTTTAGGCAGACCGCGATGTAGCTTTTGTTTTACTGGGCATATGTAGTGCACCGTACCAGGGACTTATTAGTACATCAAATATGCCAATCATAGGAAACCATGTGGCATTACATTTTAGGCACAGAGCTAATGCACTTTAGTACTGGTCAGCAGTGGAAAAGTGCTGAGAGTCCTATATCCAGCAAAAACAAAGTTTCGCACACAGTCAAAAACAGGAGGTCAGAAGCAAACAGACTGGGGAAACCACACCAAAAGATACCAAGTCGAACAAGGACCCTCAAAAGTGCAAGGACGCGGGCATAATTCCCAATCTGTCCATGACATTATAAGAACCCTGACTAGGCCTCTGGGATGAAAGCAGTACGGCGGGTCATAATGAAGAAAGGGATGAGAGCCAGGAACCCCAATTTCCATGCTGCTGGGCTCTGCAGTACGGAGACCAGCCGGCGCAGAAAGTGGTGATCTTTTGTGAGGTGGAGTGGGGATTTTTAAAGAAGATATCGACGTCACTCAAATTCCACTGGTGAAGTGCATCGGACTAATTTCCTGCCTACTGTTTGTATTTATTCAGACAGCTGTGATCACTCTCCTTTCCGAGCTGTGCCACCAGTTAGTAAATGTATATATCTTGAAGGCTATGGGGCAGTAAATGTATATATCTAGGAGGCTAAGGGTCCCATATCTACCAGTTCCCATGGCCCAGTGCATCAAAAGCAGTAGATATGACCCCTAATACTAAAGAAGGAAAGTCACCATCCATTGTTTGACAGCATTCATCCCTCAAGTCTTGCGCATCCAGGGCTAACCCACCTAGGTAAGACTCTCCATTGGAGCTGAACAAGGCAGCTCGTGCTTTCCACCAGACCCCACTTACAGAATCCAATAGGCATCCTCTGGTGCCAACAAGTGACCAGCATGGCTCCCAGACATATAAGTGTATTGTTATTTGCCACCTGAATAATACATTTTTAAGATCTGTTAGTCTTGACCCTCTCACCAACATGCATGCCAGCCATCCCTGCTTACGCAATGGTGATGTCACAGAACCAGGGTCGGACTGGCCTGCGCATTCCAGTCATCCTGAGTAATTCAACACCGTGCAGTTTTAAGTCACGTGGGAAAAAATTACGCAAAACGTAACTCCAAACAACATAAGTGGTGAAAGTTATGCGTAAATGTATCTCAGCCAAAAGCAACTGCTATGAAGCCAAGCATTGGGCAACTCTACACCCGCAGCAGAAGAAAGCAAACTGCAACGTGCATTAATACACACAATGCTCTAAACCGGACCCTTACAGAACTAGCCGGCCACTTATCAATATAACCCATCACTATACAATACAATATGTTAAATTGTTTCTAAAGCTCTTGAATACCCGAGGGTGTCTTGGCGCTGGAATGGGAATATCAGTGAGGGGAGAGCAGAGGGAAACTAAAGGTTAAAGAGCCAGGTTTTGATCTGTTTCCTAAAGTTCAATAGTGTGGGCGCTGCTTTGATATATATAGGCAGATTGTTCCAGTATGTTATGTTAAATAAGACAATAGTCTAGTCTAACCTTGCCGACAGGTGTCCCATGTGTCAGACCTCTAGTCTAAACAATACGCAACGACCAAAAACAATATACACCGGCCACTCTCCCTCTGGTGTAAGGGGAGTCCAGAACAGTGTGTCTAGAAACCAGAAGTGCCTCTAGCCCATATACACGCACGAGACGCTCTTGCTATATGAGTCTAGAGCAGGGAAGCACACGCCACGCGCAAAGGCCTGCTGGGAAACCCCGCGGGAGCACGTGCCGTCCGTGTGCATAAGCACCTAATGAAGGGCTAATTCGCCGGCGCGTCGCTCAGGCTCTCCCGGGAGGGCTGCCAGTGACATCTTGAGCTCTAACCTTCCTTCTGCGGGAGGGCGGAGACAGGTTCGATTGCCTCTGCTGCTAAGCACCGCTTAGGTAAATATCCCGGACTCCTCGGCCCCTGTATCCTGCACTCATTAGCGCGTGTTATCTCGGCTCCCCGCCTCGGTAGGAGGGGTGGCTCCCTACGGTCTCCCGGGACAGCGCTAAGTAGAGCAGGCTCCTTTGAACGGCGGGGCCTTCCACCTGATCAAACGGGATGTGTCAACAGGCGCCCCCTCCGAGGCTGCTGTGGTGCGCTCCTGCTCCCACGGGCAGGCGGCGGGCTTTGAAAGGCACTGCCTCTTTGTAAAGCTTATCACAGGGTGTCTGTCGCTGCACTGCAGTAGTGCGTGCTCCTGATGTACCAGTCAGTACCCAGGGCTTTAAGTGGGCCGGGTATCACCGGGTCTGAGCACCTGCAGTTTTTTAAGGAGGCCTTGAAAAGGCTCTCTATCAGGCTCTCTTTTGTGCCCTGGCACAGGTTGTTCTTTAAACAGAGTTATTTTCTCTCTGGATTTCCCTTCTCTTTTTGAAACTTAGGAGCAGCAACATTGTCATGGTGTCACCAGGGCTTTAAGTGGTAGCTTTTACAATATTATATACAAACCACAGTTGCTGCGTATTTATCTTATGCAACTAACAGCCATTGACAAAGCCGATAGTCCTGACTTGTTGTAAGTCTGATGTTACTTGTTTTATGGTATATCTGGATGCAATGACAGAAACAACAAAATTCCAGTCGGGCGTCACACTATGCTAAGCACAAACCTTTAGCCTACGTGTTGAAGCCACGCCCTTTATTACGTTGGCCACGCCCCCTTTAGAGACCCCCCAGTTTTTTCATCCCACTTAAAGCCCTGCCAGTACCTTTTGTGGTCAGACTCATAAGATTGTTTGAAATCGCCGCAACAATTGCTGCTTGCGCAATGGTGATGTCACAGAGCCAGGGTCGGACTGGCCTGAGGTTGCAGAGCCATCTTGCAGTGCCAGAAGAGCTGCTCCGACTGGCCTGTATGCAGGCCTTTATTTTGGATGTTTGTTGGCTTGTTTTTGGTGTTGGGGATTGTTTTAACTATTGATTACAGTTATATTATCCGAGCCACTAGAGTTTTGCAACATGGGAAGACCAAATTATGCAGCAGGGTAGATTAACTTGTGCGGCAACAAGGCAAATTCTGTGGCTTAGTGTTAACATTTTGTGATCGTATTACTTCATAATGTCATTTTAAGCATTAACACTGTCTGGGCAAAGGCCTTTCCCTAATTAGTAACAGGATAGCTCCCAAATATAGCTTTAGGCAACTGAAAGGTGGCCAGTCGACCTTTGTGAAGTGCCACCCACTGAGTGGCAACGCATATTGCCTCATAACTTTTGACCCGTTTGAGCTAGAAACAATTTTTTGGGTTAAAATCTCCAAATTACACAGCAGATGATGCCTTATATGTCAAATACATAATAATGTGGAAAATGCAGCGGCTGCAGAATTGTGTAATCCAGTAGCCCTAATATCACCACAAACACTACTGTCAGCAAGCACAAGTATGTGCAATCCCCCATGCTTTGGAAAATCCCTACACGTGTCTTTACAAGTTCAAAATCTGCCCCAATTTGCAAATGTGGGCACCATTTTAGGTATTCAATTTGCTAATTGGGACACTTCTAGTTTGGGGACTGGGCCTATATTCGGTCCTAACCCAACCCTTAATTGAACTAGCTGGTGTGTATGTGCTTGTGATGTCGACTGCTTCCTGTCTGCTCAGCTCTGCATCCCTACCGTCACGTCGTCTCGAAGGGCAACTGTGCCTTTTACTCCACAGTGCTGCTCAGCACCACTGGCTGTGTCATTGCATGTCTTCTTGGTGGCCCATGCAAGTTACATCCATGAAGTCGGCTTAAGTGCTTGATAAATACCCTTTGGCTAAGCCAACACGCCTTGCTTTATTACACCAATATAGGCATGCAGAAAAGTGTTTTGTAGTGTATTGCTGATAGATCTGGCATCATTGGTGTGGTTTTCCCCCTAACGTTTGGCCTTCAACCCTCCTGTTTTGCTGACTTAATTTTTGCTGGCTTTAGGGCTCTGCGTGCTGTACCACTGCTAACCAGTGCTTGTGCTCTAGCCTTAAAACATGGTAAGATTGGCGTGTACCCAATTGGCCTATTTAATTTACTTGTAAGTCCCTAGTAAAGTGGCACTACATGGGCCCAGGGTCTATAATTTTAAATGCCAATAGTGGGCCTGCAGCACTGATTTGGACACCCACTCAAGTTGCACTTTAAACATGTGTCTCTGGTCTGCCATTCCAGACAGTGTGGGTGAAGTTTAAACTGCACTCTCGACCTGGCAAAATAAACGGTTTGCCAGACCCAAACCTTCTTTTTCAATGCATGTAATTCACCCCACAGGTAACCCTCGGACAGCCCAGAGGGCAGGGTCCGATGTATTCAAAAGGTAGGAAATTTACTTTTAAGTTTTACATGCCATAGTAGTGAAAAACTCTTAAATTTGTTTTTCACTACTACAAGGCCCACCTCTCCCATAGGATAGCATTATAGCTACCTTATTACATTTAATAAGCTGCCATTTCCAAATGAGAGCAGGTAACCAGTTCATGTTTGGTGTCTATGGAATTGTAATGAAAAATCCTAACTTATGGTAAAGACAGTTTTTAAAATACATTTTTTTTTAAATACCACTTTTAGAAAGTTGGCATTTTCCTGTCTTAGTCACTTGGTACCTGCATCCTGTCTCTGGGTCACATGACTGGGTGTAGTTGATAGTTGGAATTTATGTATTCATCCTAGACAGCCACAGACAATAGGGAGCTTAGGTGTGCCTGAATAGGCCATCACTCACAGATTATGGGAGATGAGCTGGGATCAGCACACTTACACTTGACTAGCCTAGGTCCTGCCTCACACAAACGGCTGTGTACTAACTATATTTAGTCTGATGCCAGTGTCAGGAAGGCAGGGCACCTGTGCACAAGTGTTGCCACCCCAGTCCTGGACCCTTGAATGTGAGCTTAAGGTGCTCTGATAACCTCTGGACCCAGCGGAATCTATGCATCTCCCTTGCTGCGCGGCGCAAACTCAAGCAGAACCGACACATCGCAGCTGCTGTGTAGGTCGGAACCATCACAAAGACCTGCATCGTCTCCGCAGCGATGCATCCTCAGCGCTGGCCCTCGCATCCTGCATCGAAGGCAGCCTAGGCGATGTCATCGGACTCTGCATTGCAGCATTGCAACTCTTTGGAACAGATGCATCTCCCTGTCTGCACGTTGCATCCTCAATACTGGACTTTACATCACAAGCCCTCCTTGACGGGATCCTAGCATCGTAGCCTCGCCGCACCTTGGAACCAATGCCTCGTTTCAGCTGCTTGGATCCTCGCAACGCTGTGCAAACCAGCATTGACGGTTCTTTGTTCGGCGGGCGCAACTGAGCCCCTATAACCAGCCCGCGCTCCATCGCTGTTTGCTTGAACTTTTGACTTTGTACTGGTCCATGAGACCAGATATCCACAGTTGGCTCTTTTTGGAACTATTTTCACCAAATTCTTTAAAATTGCATGTCTCTGATTCTACTGATTGGATTTTTTTAGTTTTGGCCTTGTTTAAATTATTCTATTTTTCTAACTCACTGTGGGATCCTTTTTTTGTAGTGTGTTTAAAATGTTGCACAAATGCTATACACATTGCATCTAGGTTAAGCATGACTGCTCTGTGCCGAGCTACCAGATGGTTAAGCTCAGGTTAATTTAGGATCGGCTTGTGCCTCACCCTGATGACGGGCTGTGGTTACTGCTTGAACAGGTCTCACACATCAGTCAAACAGCAACCTAATTTCTTACAAATGTATTGTAAACTAATGCTGTTTGCATACTTTTGCAAATAAAAGCCAGACCTTTGCCAATATTTGTTGTATTTTGTGAACTGTGTCTGTCCCTTTGCATTTCTCATTCTGGAATGTGAAGATTCCTTCTCTCTTATCTTGTTCTCTTCCTCCCCTCCATCTTATCCCACATTTCTTGCTCTGGTGTGCCATTGCTCAAAACCACAATTCAGCTGCTGGGTGTGATTGACTCATTCCCCGTCTTCCAGCTCACTCCTTGCTCTCAGGAGTCCAGTGTGAGGATTCCAATACTGTGCTCCACATGCTGAATTATGCTGAGTTTTGTGCAGCAAAGCAATGCCTAACAGAAACATCCAACAATGTCAACACGCCAATATAATTGTGTTGTTCAGTGTTTCACCAATAATATATTAACTAAAGTCAGCATTCACACACGTGATTTCACAACACTATCAGATTACGGGTATCAAAATGATAATCTGGAGACCTTGTGAAATGTAATACATGTATTGATAAGAACGCAACCCACTGTCTAGCAGCCTTACAAGTTCAACCAATGTTCTACTTGTCAGAAATAGAACTCTCATGAGGTAAACTGGTGAACATTCCATCCTGAGCTAACACTTGAACAGGGATGGACAAAATATATAAAAAAGGAGAATGTTGAAAATTAATCTAACATTACAGTTTGGAGGCCGATTTTGATGGCGTTCGGAAAGGCTCAGATCGGGATTCCGATTCAGCGAATCCGATTTGGAACCTCTGTTCCCGACCGATTCAGAGACATGTTCGAACGAACGATTACACATCAAGGAAAACGTTCGGGCTGTCCGAATTAGTTTCGATCAGCATTCGGACAGACTGAGTCGTTCGGAGCCTAATCATACAGCTCTATGGACACTGTTTCCGACCGAGCGACCACGATGTCTGATTCTGACAGCCGTTTCTAATCAGTTTGTCCAACACATAGGATCCCTCTTTACAACCAGCCACAGTGTGGCAGGCACCATGTGGTTCCCACCAGAGGGTGCAAGCTTTTCCCTAACCACGCCTTTTTGGAATGAAAGCTGATGTTCTCAGTCGGAACACAGGCTCCCATTTGAGTCAATGCGAGTCCCACCAAATGATGTTCGAAAGCATTGTAATCGGTCGGACTGACTCACAGGACCCAATTTGGTCGGAAACGATTCTGAAACTGATTCGGTCAGAAGAGTTTCCGAATTACATCTTAATCAGCCCCCTCAGTGTTTTCTGTACCAGGACCCCAGTGGATCAACAAGATGTGTCCGTTCTGTTGTTCACAACAAAAACTGACAAGTGCCCCCTGAAAATCCCAACAAAGTGGTTCTATATCACTCGATCATGTACCACGATCACTGCTGCTCTGCATCTTCTTTGACTTAAGGGAAGAAGCAGGTTTTATTAGTGGAATAAGTGGCTGGCAGACAAGAGGCCCACCACAGACCAGCCAAGTAGCCTGAGATGCATGATGTGGAAACAATATGTAGGCTTCACTATGAAAGAACTTGACAAGGGCAACAGATTTGACCTGGTCAGTCTCTCGACAACTGCCTGGTAGTAATAAAATACTACATCAGTCTTTGAAATGTTAAGTACTGAAGTACCTAGCAGTGGTTATCTAGGAATGACCGATCCTCACTGGAGTAATGCCCCAAACTTTGGGGTGGGAGGTGGGCTGTCCATGGTAGACGAGATACCACAAGTGAGAAAAAAATAATGTGTCCTCCTTAGTGTAGACTTCAGCCGGAATGTTGTGATAGCCAAAACGGTACCAAAGCATCGGATGCCGGTCCAGAATCCGTCATGGTCCTGAACAGCCAGGCTCTACTCAAGAGACAAGGTTAGTCCAGGGCCGGTCCTGCTCTGGACACAACTACTAGAAGGAAGGAAGTTCATTGCAAAGGATTGGGAGAGGCCCAGAAGTAACAAAAGTGTAAGAAGGCAGACTAAGATGAGTTGTTTCCCATCCTAAGATAGCACCCGCACAAAGGGAGTGTAGGTTGCATCGCATGGTATGTATCCCCTTCCTTCCTTTATCACTAGTATCTCAGCTGGCAGACCCAACAGCAAAGACCAGGCTCCCTCCCAGGACCAAGCCACGGGATCCCCATCTCCTTTCAGTCCCTGGTGGGAGGATGTTTGAGAATTTTATAACCTCACAGATGGAGACACCAGTGGTTCTCGCTTCCTTGTGCAACACTATTCCGACAGAGTCCAATAACACACACATCCTAAGAGCACGGAGCCTAGAGTGAGTGGATTAACACTCGTATACACTTTATCAGCACTCTTGATTCAGTTTCATCAGAAGTTGCCCGCTTACAATTTCCCAGAGAAGCAGTGCAACCAATTTTTTTTAAACCATCCACAATCCAGCCCAAGCCCACACATCCTCCAACTCGTACCTCAAAGCAGAAATGTCATGGTTCATTTTTAAGATGTCTATCAGGTGCCCACCCCTTAGCCTCTCCTGCACACAGACACCTGTACATCGAGTTTTTAAACACCGTTCGATGTGGTAAATGTCACTGCACTCCTGTCAGACCTGGTTACATAGGCCGCGGTGACTCCTGGCTCCTGGCGATGGGGGTGCAGGTTTGTTTGAGGTCACTCTCATAGCCACCACGTAAATAAAGGAGGGAAAGGAAGGAGGGCATTGCCAGTAATGAGAGACGGTACACCCTCGGATGAAGACACGACCCTTTTGCACATATAGGCAAGAACGAGAAAACACGCAAGTGCCTCTAACCATTCAAATGGAGTATACGTTGCCTGGAAACCATATTTCTCAAAATATTTTATTTTTAACAGTAAAATGTTGCTGTATTTATTTTACTGTTTTTTTTATATAAATCCATCACATTTTATCACAATGTCACAAAATTGCATTGAGAGGTTTCATACAATGTTTTACGATTCATCCATTCGCACATCACACTGTTTCTGCAGCATATCGCTGATTGCAATGACAACACTTAATGCCAGAGAAGTACAAAATAAAACACAAGTATTTTATGTGGAATAACTTAAAAACAGCAATGTGGTTAAGTAATAAATACTTTAAAGGTCTAAAACAAGTTAATTAAAACAAGACCAAACTGTAATGAATAAAATGCCACAAAAAAAGTGAAAATTGATGCAGGGATCAAAAGTTACAAACAAAAGAAAAACACCCCCTAAGAAAACTCTAGAAAAAAGGCGTTCATGTCATCCTTTGAACAAGTGAAAATATAACAAAGTGTTCCCTGTGAGGTTGACAAAAACTAAGGTGCCAACCCACAAATAAACACGAGTGGATTGAAGCTGGTGAGTTCATCCCACTCCGTTTTCACATTTAATGCACGGAAAGATTTATAGAGGTAGGAGATGGAGGTAAGTATGGACGCTTTAGCAAGAAAAGGGTCCCCAACATCACATACATCAAATAAATGGCCCTTCTGAAACCTCTGTCTTCCCAGTGCTCTAAGTTGGTAAAACACAAAATTAAAGCGGCTAAGACTATTGTCAGGGATGTCTGACTGATTTCCAAATGCTTCAAGGTATCACTTTTTGACAAGTCCAAAGTGTTTCCCAAACTTCTTATACACTGGTTTCTTGACGAAAAGCCTTCAGATCTAGTTCCTCAGAATCCCGTCCACTTTTCTGCATTACAGGAGAGCACCCATAATTGTGCTTTCCACAAGAAATATTCAGTACCATAAGGTAAACTATAAGGCTGACAGCAGTGTCTGTGGTTTGAAGGCCTTGAACCCTGCAACCACAGAAGAGAAATTTCCCAGGCGACAAGCAGCTTCTTTGCCCAAACCATGCCCCACTTGAGCATGGAGGTCAGCAATAGCCTGCTGATACCAGCCTTTTAGCAAAATACTGGGATGCAGAAGTTCAAAAGCGAGCTAGAAGTACCTGTTTCGAATACATAGGCAGATATTACATTACCACAGTCAAGGAGGTCTTCACTGTTCTTCAGTTCCAAGCAGATTCTGTCCTGGAGTGTGTGGAACATGATCTCTTTAGGGGAAATTGCAATCCGGATTTATCGGGCCGGGAGCTTGTCAAGGTTCTTTGATGTACGGAATCGGGTGAGGACTTATAGAACTAGGAGTATGTTTGGACTTTCGTTGAAGTGATATTGCTGTGTTGGCAGTTTGGAAAGAGTACCTCCAGGAATTGTTGAGGAATATTTGTGAATTCAGGATTATGATATTGCTGTGTTGGCAGTTTGGAAAGAGTACCTCCAGGCAGTTTGGAAAGAGTACCTCCAGGAATTGTTGAGGAATATTTGTGAATTCAGGATTATGATAGTTTCGAATTGGGACCATAGTAATATTACTGTGTTAAAAAAATTGGAGACATTGTGGAGGAATATCTGTGGATTCAGGATAGCGAATGTTTCGAATTGGGACTGAAGTACACGGAACAGGAATCTGTGAAGGTCTCAACATATTATACCTGAGTTCTGGTATATATGAAAATTTGTCTTGATTATGGTGACACCAATATTTATGAAGCCCTGATGATGTCCCGGATGGGGACGAAACTCGTTGGCTGTTATTTGTTAATTATTGTATAGGAAATGATGTTTCTTTTGGAAGCTGACTGACATCAACATATGCTTCAGAATAAACAAAACAAACTTCAATACTTTCGCCTGAAAGACTACTTTTTGGAATTATTGTAAACTGCTTGTTTGAAGATCATAAGAAATAGAAATCTGTTATATTTAAGTTGTAACTTTTCACACTCCCTCTATGTTGATGTTTCTTCTAAGTTAGCATCACTTAAGCCCCAGTCAACCCTCAGTGGGTTGTTCCATAACCTAGGGGCACCCCTAAGAGAAGCCCCAACGGGCGCAAAAGGGGTGGTAGGCTGAAGGCTGGACAGGCACATATGGATGTTCCCTGGCCATGTAATGTGGAACCTCCCCAAATGGGTCCTCCCCTGCCTTAGAGTTTGGCTCTACCCATGGATATGCTGGGGATGTTGCCAATTCTCTGGAGTGGCCTCAGGACCCTGTGCACATCCTCAATGTCAAGGCTGTGTGGAAGTACATGCGCCTCCCTTCACAGATTAGGAAAAGGCACTGACACTCTGTTCCGGAACATGGGCTGGTCTGCCAATGCAGACTGAGGTGTCCGCACCGGCCCACATGCTGTTTAGGATAAATGTCCCATGTGCAGTTATCGGCTGGAGGATGCGCTATGACACCTATGGCATTTTGGATCGGTGCCCAGTCTGCCATCGTGGCCTGATGAACATATACCTGCATCCCCAGTGCTCTAACCCATGGTTAGATCTCCGGTACTAATCTCACCTCCCCTCTTTGGAGGGGGGAGGTTAGATTAGGAATCGTCCACTGTGTGCATAATATTAATATCATAACACTATGAGTGGGCCTAGTACTGCTAGTAATATTTCTGAATGTGTTTTATTCCGGAAAGTATATGATGGTCATGTTATAATGATTGAATATGTGTATTGAATAGAAAAGTGTTTACATACATCCTGTTTGAAGTTTTTTTGTGATGCTCAGTGTATTAGTTGCAAGTAGCTGCTGTGCCTTTGCTTTACACATTGCCTCTGTAGTGAGCCTGACTGACTGCTCAGTGTCAGGGGAGAGGATATATCCTTGGGGCTAGAGCGGTCGACCTAGAAGCTGGGGAACCGGGTTTGAGTCTCGGCAACGACGCTCAACATCCTGAGATTCTAGGAAAATCGCTTAATTTCCCTGTGCCTACCAAAAATGAATGTGTCCATCTGTAACGAAAATGGAGCTCATGTAAAGCACTCTGAGACCCGCTGTCTCGGTTCTAGTTCGCGATATATAAAACTCCCAAAAAAAAAGTTTTCAAAAGCTACCCAAGGGTGAGCATGGGTTAGAAAGTGAGAGTAATCACCAGACCTTGACGGGAGAGGTAGTGCTGCCTGGCTGGAAGCATCCCTTCAGCCAACCAGACACTGCCGGTACCAACACAGTGGCTTAAGAAGGGTATTTTAAGGTGGTAGTGAAGCCCAGGCCAGCTCATCCCAGAAAAATTCTGAGTCTTCCAACTTCCATATTT
Source organism: Lissotriton vulgaris (assembly GCF_964263255.1). NCBI lineage: Eukaryota > Metazoa > Chordata > Amphibia > Caudata > Salamandridae > Lissotriton > Lissotriton vulgaris. The sequence continues at coordinate 196,130,952 of NC_141687.1, forward strand.
TCAGAATCAAGGTGCACTTACTTTTCTCTGTACATACATAGTGCCCCAAAGTAACTCCAAAGTTCCTTGCACCAAAGCCCTGAATGGCTAATTCATGGGTCACCTGTGTACAGCTGTCTTCTGCATTCTAACTCCACCCCTGCCTGCTCCTCCCATTTCAGCCCACTGCATACAAAATAACTATCTTCCCATGAGCCAATATTTAGCCCAGGACTCCTTTGTAGACTGACTCCCCTAGATCTGCAGGGCCCCCTTCTCTGAATGAGCTAAAGCAGCAACACAGTCCAGTGACTCACAAATGTTCTTACTCAACAGCCCATCCTGAGCACTATGTGACCAGTCCTTTGAAGTGACAGCTGGTGGCCAAACCCAACGAAGCTATGAAGAAGTGTGATCAGAGAGAATTCACTTTAGGCAGAATATATGTCACAGCCTGTAATTTAGGTAAATGTAATAGGTTTTAGCAATTTAACCAGGTTTTTTCTTGAATTGATACCATTTCCTATCAAAATTTACAGATTTAAGGTTACATTACCTTTTGTACTCAGGATTATGTTGCGCATCAGGGTTCCTGGGATAAAAACATAATAGTTAAAATCACATGCTACGGAGTAGAAGTAAGTGGGGCAAGTACATCTTTCCCTTGTGCATCACTTGGCAGATTTTTCAAAGGGTCTCGCTGATTCATAATCAGTGTTATCAATCATGGACATTTGTATAGCGCGCTACTCACCCGGTAGGGTCTCAGGGCGTTATGATAAATTGTTGTGGTGCTTTTAACTTGCAACAGGTATTCGGTAATAACTGATTATTTTATACATACTGTTTCGTCTAGGTATTACCTTTATTCACTTGCTTAAAGTACCTAATTTCCCTGGATAGTCACAGGGGGTCTCTCTCTGTTTTTCTCACACTCTCGCTGATTCATCGCCAATCTAAGCTGAGAAATTATTCCTAAAAAACACTTGTTGCTCACTTTTATCACTGCACTCTGTTTTTGTATTCATACTATAACAATGTTATGCTCAGGAGACCAAGGTGAGCTGACACAATAAACAGGTTCATGACCAACGCCCATCAACACCATGCATTAATTACTGCGCCGCACACCCCAGTGCCAGCAAGCAGACCAAGGTGAGCTGACACAATAAACAGGTTCATGACCAATGCCCATCAACACCATGCATTAATTACTGCGCGGCACACCCCCGTGCCATTAACTGCCCCACAACAGACAGGTTAACACCCAAGACCCATCAGCAACGCACATGAATCGATGCGCTGCACACCCCAGTGCCAGCAAGCAGACCAAGATGAGCTGACACAATAAACAGGTTCATGACCAATGCCCATCAACACCATGCATTAATTACTGCGTGGCACACTCCAGTGCCATTAACTGCCCCACAACAGACAGGTTAACACCCAAGACCCATCAGCACCGAGCACAAAGCAATGCGCAACACACACCAGTGCCTGCAAGTGCACCACGCCGTGTACACAGAACAAACGGGTTAACGACCATACAGAGCAAAGCCTGAGCTGAGCCAAACCCAAAATAAAGTATGTAAGTTGAACAATGAAAGGCTCGATGCGAGCAGACGGCAGAGCCAAGCAAACGTCCAAGCTGAGCACGTCACTATTGGATATAAGTCAAGTGAACGTTCGGGGAACTAAATGCAAAACGTCGGCAGCGGCAAATTCTCCTCTTCTGAACTTTAAGTCGACATTCCCAACACGCCAAAGAAACCTCCATTGCAGCCACCTACCGCCACCGCTGCCAACGGTAACTTGAACTACCTGTGGGATTCCTCTTTACTGCACAAAGCTGTGCCCCACTATGCTAGCCACCTTCCCTCCCTAGTGCCTCATCCTTCCAAAAGGGACTACCTCTGTGAAGGATTATCTGTCCCACTGTGTTACTGGTCCGGCTCCATACCTGCATGTACCTGTCCCCTATGTTACCTGCCAGTCTCCATAATTGCATGTACTTTCTATGTGTGGAGGTACCTGTCCCCTATGTTACCTGCCAGTCTCCATAACTACATCTACTTCCTCTGTGTAGAAGTAGCTATCCCCAATTTTACCTGCCAGTCTCCATACCAGCATGTACTTCCTCTGTGTAGCGGTACCTGTCCCCAATGTTACCTGAGAGTCTGCATACCTGGATGTACTTCCTCTATGCTGAGTACCTGTCCCCTATGTTACCTGCCAGTCTCCACACCTGCATGTACTTTCTCCATGCTGAGTACCAGTCCACTATGTTACCTGCCAGTCTCCATACCTACATCTACTTCCTCTGTGTAGAGGTAGCTGTCCCCAATTGTACCTGCCAGTCTCCATACCTGCATGTACTTCCTCTGTGTAGAGCTACCTGTCCCGCATGTTACCTGCCAGTCTCCATACTTGCATGTACTTCCTCTGTGTAGCGGTACCTGTCCCCAATGTTACCTGTGAGTCTGCATACCTGCATGTACTTCCTCTATGCTGAGTACCTGTCCCCTATGTTACCTGCCAGTCTCCACACCTGCATGTACTTCCTCCATGCTGAGTACCAGTCCACTATGTTACCTGCCAGTCTCCATACCTACATCTACTTCCTCTGTGTAGAGGTAGCTGTCCCCAATTTTACCTGCCAGTCTCCATACCTGCATGTACTTCCTCTGTGTAGAGCTACCTGTCCCGTATGTTACCTGCCAGTCTCCATACTTGCATGTACTTCCTCTGTGTAGCGGTACCGGTCCCCAATGTTACCTGTCAGTCTGCATACCTGCATGTACTTCCTCTATGCGGAGTACCTGTCCCCTATGTTACCTGCGAGTCTCCACACCTGCATGTACTTCCTCCATGCTGAGTACCAGTCCACTATGTTACCTGCCAGTCTCCATACCTATATCTACTTCCTGTGTGTAGAGGTAGCTGTCCCCAATTTTACCTGCCAGTCTCCATACCTGCATGTACTTCCTCTGTGTAGAGCTACCTGTCCCGTATGTTACCTGCCAGTCTCCATACTTGCATGTACTTCCTCTGTGTAGCGGTACCTGTCCCCAATGTTACCTGTCAGTCTGCATACCTGCATGTACTTCCTCTATGCGGAGTACCTGTCCCCTATGTTACCTGCCAGTCTCCATAATTGCATGTACTTTCTATGTGTGGAGGTACCAGTCCCCTATGTTACCTGCCAGTCTCCATAACTACATCTCCTTCCTCTGTGTAGAAGTAGCTATCCCCAATTTTACCTGCCAGTCTCCATACCTGCATGTACTTCCTCTGTGTAGAGCTACCTGTCCCGCATGTTACCTGCCAGTCTCCATACTTGCATGTACTTCCTCTGTGTAGCGGTACCTGTCCCCAATGTTACCTGTGAGTCTGCATACCTGCATGTACTTCCTCTATGCTGAGTACCTGTCCCCTATGTTACCTACCAGTCTCCACACCTGCATGTACTTCCTCCATGCTGAGTACCAGTCCACTATGTTACCTGCCAGTCTCCATACCTACATCTACTTCCTCTGTGTAGAGGTAGCTGTCCCCAATTTTACCTGCCAGTCTCCATACCTGCATGTACTTCCTCTGTGTAGAGCTACCTGTCCCGTATGATACCTGCCAGTCTCCATACTTGCATGTACTTCCTCTGTGTAGCGGTACCGGTCCCCAATGTTACCGGTCAGTCTGCATACCTGCATGTACTTCCTCTATGCTGAGTAAATGTCCCCTATGTTACCTGCGAGTCTCCACACCTGCATGTACTTCCTCCATGCTGAGTACCTGTCCACTATGTTACCTGCCAGTCTCCATACCTATATCTACTTCCTCTGTGTAGAGGTAGCTGTCCCCAATTTTACCTGCCAATCTCCATACCTGCATGTACTTCCTCTGTGTAGAGCTACCTGTCCCGTATGTTACCTGCCAGTCTCCATACTTGCATGTACTTCCTCTGTGTAGCGGTACCTGTCCCCAATGTTACCTGTCAGTCTGCATACCTGCATGTACTTCCTCTATGCTGAGTACCTGTCCCCTATGTTACCTGCCAGTCTCCACACCTGCATGTACTTCCTCCATGCTGAGTACCTGTCCACTATGTTACCTGCCAGTCTCCATACCTACATCTACTTCCTCTGTGTAGAGGTAGCTGTCCCCAATTTTACCTGCCAGTCTCCATACCTGCATGTACTTCCTCTGTGTAGAGCTACCTGTCCCGTATGTTACCTGCCAGTCTCCATACTTGCATGTACTTCCTCTGTGTAGCGGTACCTGTCCCCAATGTTACCTGTCAGTCTGCATACCTGCATGTACTTCCTCTATGCTGAGTACCTGTCCCCTATGTTACCTGCCAGTCTCCACACCTGCATGTACTTCCTCCATGCTGAGTACCTGTCCACTATGTTACCTGCCAGTCTCCATACCTACATCTACTTCCTCTGTGTAGAGGTAGCTGTCCCCAATTTTACCTGCCAGTCTCCATACCTGCATGTACTTCCTCTGTGTAGAGCAACATGTCCTGTATGTTACCTGCCAGTCTCCATACTTGCATGTACTTCCTCTGTGTAGCAGTACCTGTCCCCAATGTTACCTATCAGTCTGCATACCTGCCTGTACTTCCTCTGTATAGAGCTACCTGCCCCCTATGTTACCTGCCAGGCACCATACTTATATTTACTTCCACTGTGTAGAGCTACCTGTCCCCTACGTTACCTTCCAGTCTCCATACCTGCCTGTACTTCCTCTGTGCAGAGCTACCTGCCCCCTATGATACCTGCCAGTCTCTATACCTGCATGTACTTCCTCTAGGCAGAGCACCTGTCCCCTGTGTTACCTGCAAGTCTCCATACTTGCATTTACTTGCCCTATGCAGAGTACTAGTGCCCTGTGTTACCTGCCAGTCTCTATACCTGCATGTACTTCCTCTAGGCAGAGTACCTGTCCCCTATGTTACCTGCCAGTCTCCATACCTAGTGCCAAGAAACCGCCTGGTGAACGTGCGCTCTACAAATTACCTTTAACATAACATACCTGACTGTTCTCCACCAGTGCCGAAGTGCCTGTTCAGCTCTGTTACTCTCCGCTCTCTAAATCTGAGTTTATTTCTCTGTACAATAACTGTTCCATTGCCTGCCACTATCTATACCTGTGTGTACTTATTCTGAGCGAAGATACCAGTCCCTTCTCATACGCCATTCTCTACAGCAGTGTCCTCTCCGCCTATACGCGGACGCTCCTGGCCAGTCCTAGGCGCTCCCTGTACGCACAAGTCCCACCCGCCCTCCTTTTATCAGCCGCCTCGTTCGCAACCCCTCACTTCCTTGTAACCAGGCGCTCTCCCCGGCGCTGCACGCCGCCCCAGGAGCGCGAGTACATCGTCTTGCTCAAAGAGTAACATCCTCGCCTCGGCCGGGGAGGAGAGAGCTCAATACTCAGTAAATAAATAAGCAGCTCCAGGCGCTCCTGCGGATCAATGCTCTCTCCGGGGGAACACGGGGATTATCGAACTCCGGGCCTGACAATGTAAACAAGGAGGCTGGCGGGGCGGGGGCGGGTGCAGTCTTCGAAGCCAAGGCCAGCCCGCAGGGCAGGCCCGGGGCAGCGGTGCGCAGAGTGCGCGGGGTGCGGAGGGGCACAGGAGAGGGGGCACCGGCACGATGAGCCGCGGGGCACGGATGGGCGCAGGAGAGGGGGCACGTTGGGCCGTTTGGCTGCACAGTGAAGCACACGAGAGGTGCCGCTTATTGTAAGGGAAGCAGGCACCACAAACACTGCAGGAACAGCACAGCGCACACAGCAGTGCCTGTACATCCTCTACGGTTTACCTTTACTTTTTGCACAACAGGACCGTCCGGCGAAGAGATGAAAAGCAGTTCTCTTCAGCAAGACCTGCACTGCTTACATTCACCCACAGGAGGCATTCTGGAAGCCACCCCCTTATAATCATGGCCGGTTAGACACCCTGTGACGTCATGCTTCGAACGGTCTTTCATACCGGAAGTGAGTGTTTGTGCCTGGTGCCTAAGGCTGCACCGATCCATAGACAATCCGCAATAAAGGCGGGGAAACTGTTAGAACTGTAAGTGTAGTTCAGAGCAACTGTGAAAAATATTAGTTTGCAGCCCAGTGATGTGTTATATACATTGATTCCAGCCAAGTTAAGTTATTTTACCCAATGAACGGCGGCCACAGTGAACAAGCATTTACAATGCAATGGTTTTGCCTTTGTTAAAGTTAGAGCTATTGGCATTGCTCTTGACATTATTTTTATTTATGGTTTTTTTAACATAAATAAATGGCATTGTCATTTACAATGCCACTAGCTTTATCTCTCGCAAATGACACACACAAACACCCACAGAGAGCCCCCCCAAACACACAGAGCCCCCCACACACACAGCCACACAGAGCCCCCCACACACACAGCCACACAAAGCCCCCACACACAGCCACACAAAGCCCCCCACACACACCCACACAGAGCCCTCCACACACCCAAACAGAGCCCTCCACACACCCACACAGAGCCCCCCACACAGCCCTCCACATACCCACACAGAGCCCCCCACACACCCACACAGAGCCCCCCACACACCCACACAGAGCCCTCCACACAGAGCCCCTCACACAGCCCTCCACACACCCACACAGAGCCCCCCACACACCCACACAGAGCCCCCCACACACACTGCGAGCCCCCTCCAGGCAAAACCTAAAAAATGCAAGTCCCAAATATTCATGGATTTACCACAAACATAGCACCTTTACGCAGGACCACAAGCAATTACGCCATGAGGCATTTAAAAGTTTGAGTACATTAGTTATTCAGTTGCCATGAAATAATGCTTTAGGCCCTGGAACACCAATGGTAAACACACGTAGCCGCCTGTCTCAGTCCCTGTGTTTTTATCTATTTATTTATGCAACTTTATATAGCGCGGACTTTACCCGAAGGTGTCAGAGCGCTTCACAGAAGTACCAATAATGAAATGAATGTGTGGTCACTTGTGGTGACATCGAGTTGCATCACTAGCCTGTGACATACGAGAAGGTCGTGTTTTTCAGCTGGCAAATGACGGAAGTAGAGTGCCCCATAGGGTCTGCTTCAGTGTTCATTGTTGGCTTTACCGGGGAATGCCCTGGCACTCTTCAAGCACTGCTCTTCATGCACACTCTCGTCCTTCAATTCCCTCCCCTAGTACTCTTCCCACACGGTCTCCTCCTCTTACACTACACTCTTCCCACCCGTCCCTCGCCCTTTGTCTGTTGTGAAGAAGATTGTCTATTGAGCAAGTGCTTGCTTGACTGTTTGTTTTTTTTTGCTTTTAATTCGAGTAGCCTTTTTTCACATTCAGTTGGGCCAGACTGAAGCTCAAGCACAAACTGAAAAGATAGATAGATAGATTAGTGAAGCAGGTTGTCAGTAGTGTCGGGAAGCACTGGAAGAGTAGTAGGTGGTAGTGAGTGGGCATGTGGGGGGGAGAAAGTGATGCACTCGCATGAAGTGCTGAAACCCAACTAAAAATATTCGTCCCCTCACTTCAACAGTGGAAGGTTGCAAGTCCTCCATCTTAAAACACAGTGAAGCAGAATTGCTCCTGGGGCCGGACAGATATAAGAAAAGGGAAGAAAGGCGTAGAATATGGATCAGGGATTCGAGATAGACAAGAAAACCATGCAATCCTAACCAAGTGTCTGAACCGCAGCCCACTCTGTATTGCATTGTGGCTAGTAGGTACTAGAGTACTAACATGTAAAGATGTATGTAGGTGAGACCTGAAAAGGCAAAACCTTGCCGAGGTCCTTTAGGTATGAACTTCACATATTTAAAAATAATACTACAAAATAAAAACAGTTTGTGAGTGAAAATAGATGGTGTATTTGGAGCCTCTACCAGCACTTGGATGAAATGGAATACCTCTTTTTGCACCTACTTTGTTTTCATTATTCCCCCAAGATGGCCGACACTGACTGCTAAACCCTGATGTGCTCTTGAGATGCGTGATGACATGAACGGACACCACAAGCACCACACACGTATTCTGTCTATCCCTCACCAGATAGAACACTCAGGCACTCCACCGACACGTTCTCTCCTGATAGAACATGTATTCCATACCAATATTACACTCTTATCATTAAATGAGGTAACTGTAAAGGCTGTTATTGACATTTTAAACAAAGGCAAGGAGACCACGGTGAGTAAAACTAGTAGCACATAGGGCTCCTACAACCTCAAGCAGGAAGGCCCACTGGCTGGCCTATCTTTGACTGATTTCGGCCAGGGTGGAGATTTTCTTACAGAGGCCCTCTGCTTGAACCACCAGTGTGGTGAAGCGCCTAAACTTATCTCCTACCAGTATGGGCCACATTAAGATTTAGAACACCGGCAAAAACAAACGGGAACTGTTAAATGCAGCTTCAGTATGTAAATGAACAACCCACGCATGTTATTTATTCATTGAATTGTTGAGTTTGTAGTTTTTTTTCCCGTGAAAAATGCTGTAGTGCAAATAACATCATTAGAAGGGCAGCTGTACTGGACACGCTATGGCTACGGACACTTAATTAATCCATCTCTGCCCATTGCAGATGTGTAGTGCTGGTGTTTAAGTAGTGCTGCACAAACCTGGTAGGGGGCTAATAAAGCACATTCTACAACAATAGAGCAGCGCGCTGGGCGCTGCCATCAGCCGGCCACGCCGGAGGGGGGTAGTCCTCTCACACAGGGACACTCTTCCACGCGACCTCCGTCTCGAATGCCTGTATTGAGAAGGCGCATGGCTGTGAGAAATGACGGATGAGGGGCGCTAGGCTCGCTCCCAAAACATGAATGGGAAACAAGTGTTTCTTTTTTTTTTTTTTTTTAAATGTATCGCAGGGGGGGGGAATCAATACTTCCCCACTTCTGTGCTATAGTCATACGGCTGCCACAATAAGATGTAGCTATCACTGTCTGCGGCTCCCAAACCTTCTCAGCCGAAGATTTACCGGAGACAGCTCTCGTGACTCGCAATGTGTCATCCATGTTTAAACCTAATCTTTGAACTGCAGGAAACAAAATCCAGAAGAGTTCAACTCCCAGTCGGAGAGAAGCAGGGCCCAGAAGAGAAGTAGATCGGCAAGGAACACAACGACCTCGATGTAAGAAAGTACAGTTATGACTGAGGAAAAAGAAAACAGAAAGAAGAAGAAAAACACCTTCCTCAGGGCTCTGCTTCTCAGTCAATAGCCAGAAAAGTGTGAGTGAAAAGGATCGTTAATATGAGATTCCAAGACGTGAAGGAAGCGTACCACACAGAGCAGAACCAGGCACCGCAAAAGTGAAAAAGTCTTGAAACTCCAAGAACCCTGCAACAAAGAAATGAAAAAGGGCAGAAACTCAGAAAAGTATGAGAGTTACGAAGATCCAAACCCTCAAACACCAGCTAAGCGGAAGGGACGCAATCGTATGAGAACGTAGAGCGACCACCCGCTAAATGCCTCGCCTGGGGCAGGAAATGCAAATAAAAAGATCCACCATGAACTGGGAGAAATGAAGACCGCAGAAGAAGCGCTCATAGCTCGAGATGTAGAAACACATGTTGTACCTTGTCGGGCGTGAGCACATACCTAGACTATTTTCTTTGCATTCTTGAACGCGCAGCCTTGCGTTTTAGGCAAGACAAAACAGAACAGTATTTAACCTACTGACACCAGGTAATGAAAGCCTTTAATAAACTTATCTCCTACCAGCATGGGCCACATTAAGATTTAGAACACCGGCAAAAACAAACGGGAACTGTTAAATGGAGCTTCAGTATGTAAATGAACAATCCACGCATGTTATTTATTCATTGAATTGTTGAGTTTGTAGTTTTTTTTTCGTGAAAAATGCTGTAGTGCAAATAACATCATTAGAAGGGCAGCTGTACTGGACACGCTATGGCTACGGACACTTAATTAATCCATCTCTGCCCATTGCAGATGTGTAGTGCTGGTGTTTAAGTAGTGCTGCACAAACCTGGTAGGGGGCTAATAAAGCACATTCTACAACAATAGAGCAGCGCGCTGGGCGCTGCCATCAGCCGGCCACGCCGGAGGGGGGTAGTCCTCTCACACAGGGACACTCTTCCACGCGACCTCCGTCTCGAATGCCTGTATTGAGAAGGCGCATGGCTGTGAGAAATGACGGATGAGGGGCGCTAGGCTCGCTCCCAAAACATGAATGGGAAACAAGTGTTTCTTTTTTTTTTTTTTTTTTTAAATGTATCGCAGGGGGGGGGGGGGAATCAATACTTCCCCACTTCTGTGCTATAGTCATACGGCTGCCACAATAAGATGTAGCTATCACTGTCTGCGGCTCCCAAACCTTCTCAGCCGAAGATTTACCGGAGACAGCTCTCGTGACTCGCAATGTGTCATCCATGTTTAAACCTAATCTTTGAACTGCAGGAAACAAAATCCAGAAGAGTTCAACTCCCAGTCGGAGAGAAGCAGGGCCCAGAAGAGAAGTAGATCGGCAAGGAACACAACGACCTCGATGTGAGAAAGTACAGTTATGACTGAGGAAAAAGAAAACAGAAAGAAGAAGAAAAACACCTTCCTCAGGGCTCTGCTTCTCAGTCAATAGCCAGAAAAGTGTGAGTGAAAAGGATCGTTAATATGAGATTCCAAGACGTGAAGGAAGCGTACCACACAGAGCAGAACCAGGCACCGCAAAAGTGAAAAAGTCTTGAAACTCCAAGAACCCTGCAACAAAGAAATGAAAAAGGGCAGAAACTCAGAAAAGTATGAGAGTTACGAAGATCCAAACCCTCAAACACCAGCTAAGCGGAAGGGACGCAATTGTATGAGAACGTAGAGCGACCACCCGCTAAATGCCTCGCCTGGGGCAGGAAATGCAAATAAAAAGATCCACCATGAACTGGGAGAAATGAAGACCGCAGAAGAAGCGCTCATAGCTCGAGATGTAGAAACACATGTTGTACCTTGTCGGGCGTGAGCACATACCTAGACTATTTTCTTTGCATTCTTGAACGCGCAGCCTTGCATTTTAGGCAGAACAAAACAGAACAGTATTTAACCTACTGACACCAGGTAATGAAAGCCTTTAATAATCCACGTTTGTAAAGCGTCCACAATTTACCCATAAGGGTCCCTAGTCGCTGGGGGCCGTCGGGAAGATTAAGCAAGTGGGGTCGAGTCTCTTCCCCGCCTCCCTCCCGGGGTGCCGTTCTTACCTGCTGGACGGGGGTGTTGGGCCCCAGAAACCTGCTGGAACCGTTTCGGTAGGGTGAGGGGGCCAGGAGCCGGGTCCGGGTGGAGTGCAGCCGCCGCGCTGAGTCTGTGTCCGGGCTCCGGGGGCGGGGAAGGAGGAAGGCGGCCATGAGGAAACAAGCGGGAGGGGGCGGGAAAGGGGGAGGAGAGACGCTGACGACGGCCGACGACGGCCTTGGAGCAGGAAGGCGGCCATGAGGAAACAAGCGGGAGGGGGCGGGAAAGGGGGAGGAGAGACGGAGCACGAAGGAACAGATTCGACGGCCGGGAAGGCGGACACCAAGAAACAAGCGGGAGGGGGCGGGAAAGGGGGACGAGAGGCCGGAGCACGAAGGCGGGCACTAGGAAACAAGCGGGAGGGGGCGGGAAAGGGGGAGGAGAGACGCTGACGACGGAAGGCGGGTGCCGGCAATGCCGGAACAGATTCGGGGGCGTTCCCGGCTTTCGCCTGACGTCGCGTGACGTCGGCAAAAGCCAAAGAATGTCGGGAACGCCCCCGTGTCTGGTCCGGCATTGACGGACAGGCCCCTCGTCCAATTGCTAGGCTCCATTTATGGAGCCAGCCAATGAATGACGAGGGCCGACCCAAACCCACACACACAACTCAAGAGGTTTTTTGGCACATGCGCAAAGCGCATGGCCAGTCAAAACCTAAAAAGGACAACTCCAATGATAAATAACAACGAGGAGCTCAACCTTTGCACTGTATGGTTGCATGAGAGAAAGTTCATGTATATGTACACTTAAAAAAGACAGTGCTGAACGGGACAGCATTTATTGCCACTTTCGCACAGCATACATTCACACATTTAGGACAAAGGCAGAAAGGCAAAAGTCTATGAGCCTTATTACGAGTTTTGAAATGTGTGCTCCTCCAATGAGAATATTTCACTAAGGGGCATATGTAGGTAATTTACATTTTGCGATTCTCAAATAGCGATTTTTAAGGAATCGCTATTTGAGAATTGCAAAATGGAATGTAGGTAATAATTCGCCATTTTTTTTGCGAATCCCTAAAATTCCTTACTTGCGATTAGCAAATTGTGAATCGCAATTAAGGAATGAGTGTCCCATTCATTCCTATGGGCCAAGAGGCCCATAGGAATGAATGGGGATACATTCTCAAATTGCAATATCCTATGTGAAAATCGCAATTTGAGAATCACAATTCCAAGGGTGCCAGGGTGTCCAAAGGACACCTGTTGCACCCCGGAATGTGCCTGTAAGTACATGTGGCGCACATACATGCCCTAAGGGCATGTCTGTGCACCAAATGGCACTTTGAATTTTAAAAAAAATGCATTTTGACAGGAAATCGCAAAATACCATCTACTTGGAGTAGGTGGCATTTTGCGATTCCTTAAGCCAAAATCGCAATTTAAAGGCACCCCTACATAGCAAAATTGTGATTCCTTAAATGCTTGAGCAAAATAAGGAATCACAATTTTTGAGATTCCTTATTTTTATATGTGGCACCTACATACCACAACGCCGTTTGCGATTCGCAAACGCCTTCCTACATATGCCCTAAATGACTACTCTCAAAAACACAAAAAATATTTGAAAGGTGCCTGAGGCACTAATGTTATGATTTCAGAAAATGAATGTTCCCAAAAATTGTATAATTTTGAAAAAGGGGTAGTAGGCACGAATGTGCTAAATTAAGGTGAAAAGTTAAAGCAAAAAAGATGCAAGCAGCAAACGCACATAAAATGCATGCTCCTGCCATGACAATGTTTCACAAAATAAATGTTCTCGAAAACAAGTTGTTTATTTGAAAGGCATCGGAGGCACAAATGAAATAAGTTGCAGAAAGAGCCAAAGTTAAAACAAAAAACTTGCAGGTAGCAAACAGGCATAAAATGTGTGCTGGTGCCATGGCAATTTTTCATAGAATTCTTGTTTACAATGAACAAGCTAATTAATACAAAGGCATCAAAGATCAACATTTTTCAAAAAACGAAAATCGAGACAATAAACACACATAAGATGCGTAATGCTGCCAGAAAACGATTTCAGTAATTATGTGGTTGACAAAAGAGGAGAAGTATGTCAAAGGCATAAATGCACGGTCTAAAATACAACATAATTAGTTTGAAGATGTCGGAGGACAAGAATGTAACACGCTGATTCTAAATGCATGCAGACAGGATGAGAGGAACCGCAAAACACAAGCTCGCTCTAAATGCATGCTGTGCAGCCTTAACAAAAAGAAAAGAAACGTTTCAGCCTCCAAACTGGCAGATGGGAATAAGTACTTGGGTCTTGAGAAACTGATAAGAGAAGCACAGAAGGGAGAACGTTCTACAACTAATAAAATGAAGGAAAAGTAAAGTGGCAAGCACAGCGACCACTAAGACGAGAAGTCCCTTTTAAGAGATATTGAAAACAACAGATTTCACAAGCACAGCTCAAGCGCTGTGCAGGTGAAACCTAAAAAGGTCTAAAAATGTTTAATTAGTGGGTGGGAAGTTCGGCAGCAGCAAAATGTTTTGTGCCTGGAGCATCTATGTTCTTGCACCTTTGCAATTCATAAGGTTAGCACATAAAACACCAGAGACTAAACAATGCACTAAAATGCTACAGCGTGCTATGCTATTTATCGTCACTGTTGAGGGAGGAAAGCAGCATTGTGAGCCAATGGAGGCTTAGTTCTGACGATTCCTAGTTTTCCTTTAATACACACACCTGCATAGGCATGCACTTGAACACACAGGTGTACACCCATGTTCACCAATGAAAACACAGGCACCCACAAGTCAGCAGACACCAACAGAGACATGTGCACTGATGCGAATACATGTGCTTGTGCACACGCAAACTCACACAGACACACACTAGCATGCCTTCGTACCCTTTGACCCTTGGACGTTATAACATGATGCGAAGAGCTTATGTGTTGATTCTGGTTGCTTCCCTTTAATGCACCCCCTAAGAGGCTCTTGGATAATTGAAACTGCAGATTTAGTATTATGCTTTGGGATTGTTGCGCTACAAAACTTGTGCTTTGTTTTGTGGGAGTGGCTTGGGGTTACATAGGTGATGGGTGACATGCTCATTTTTTGAGAAGAGAAATCAGTTATATTTTGATCATCTTGCCCTTTGCTATCTTATCATGGACCTGACACGGCAAAGGTGAAATTACTCTCCATGCTTTATCTTTGTGTGAGGCCTGTGTGCAAGAAAAAGGTTCTCACTTCCGGTCTTACAAGAGGGAGGTCGTACAAAACCCAGAGTGCAGATGTGCTGCCCGAAGGATGCCTCTAGCTTGGATAGGTAAAGTAGTTCCTGCAGATGGGTCAATCTTGACGACCTGCCCTTGGCACTGACAGGCCCTGAGAACCCTCCATGGCCCAACATGTTGTGCCAAGAGGACGCCTAATGCGTAGCTGCATCTAAGATGCACGTGTTTATGGTGATGTGTAACTGCAAGCCTGAGGTTCAGAGTGGTATTCAAAACCACATTCCCAAGCAGATTCCTATAAGGGTGGCCCAATTAGCATTATCAAATGGCTTCTAATCTGCATGCAACGAGCACTGCCAGTGGGTATCCAAGGCACAGCCCTCTGCTGCATTTTGGCTAGGTTTACACTATAGAAATACCATGCACATACATACATGGGTTGGTAAATAAACCCTATACAATAGAAAATGTTAAGTCCGTCCTAATTTCACCATGGAGGCTATGAAATTTGTGGGCTTCTTGTAATCTAGGCCTATATATCATTTATCTGCCAACTGTAGATTTTCGCGCCGGCATGGACCGCTTTTCGCCTCTGAGATATGCTTTTCTAGACAAGCCAGTTCGATATGCCATATGTCAGTTGTGGTGGCGAGGTTGGTCTAATCAATATCAGCTCCACGCATATCCAACATTTTTGTACAGACAGTAATGAAGTCTAACAGACTCCCAGACAACATGTGTCTCAGTCCCAAGACCAGCAGTGGAACATTTTCAGATGTATTAATTGCAGGGCAACAGGAAGAGGTGAATATGCACTTGGAGAATAATTCAAGTGCCTAATCTAATTTACATTACCCACTGTGCCATCCAAATGCATTTCTTCTGATATCCTTAATTGACCACTTCAATATTTTTTATTCTGAATGGATTAGATTTTTTAATCACGTTATAGGGCTTGCCAGGTGTTTGAATGACTCATTTTTTTCTTGAAGATCTAGGTTTGTAGTTATACCCTTTTCCCCAAATGTTAAAAAAAAGTAAAAGGTTGATTCATAAAGGATTAGGGACGAAATTTGAGTCATGCTTATGTTCGCCCTGGTCCTATACATAATTTAATGTTTTTTCCCCAGTTTAAATACACTTTTTGGATACAAGAATAAACAACACTGGAGCCCTCAGTCCAGCTACAACGCAACCGTTTATGCATAAATTAGAACCCCACAGCTTTCTCCTGTCATAGGATGCAGATTTCCTTTATTAAATGGAGCAGTACCATGAAAATTAAAGATACTGCACTGATTTTTGATAGTAGCTCCCCAATACCCGGCTTCCATGAGAAGTCATCGTCCACCAAATTTGACCCTACAATTGTACCCATGAAACACCGAAGGTGTGTCCATGCGGCACGACTAGGAGTGACCAAATCAGGCAGAATCTCCTTTGTCCACCCGAACTGGGAATCTCAAGTGGCTCTTAAGAGATTTGGAGTAAAATGTTTGTGCAAATGTATGTGAGACGCAAACATAAGTCCCGAGAAGGGATCTTTCACAGGAAAGGAAAGAAAAGTGAATGATTTCATTAGCTTCGTCTACACGACACTTTGCCCTGCTAAGAAGTTCACTTTTATAAGTGCAGGTACAAATATGGCTTTTACTGATTTCCAAGCGGATAGCGAACTATTCCCTCTTCTCACCAAATTCGTCATCTTAAATGAAGGAACAGTATCCCTTTTTAGGAAAAATGAATAAGAAATGTTTTTCCCCATTAGATTTATACGGGTAGAATGGACGAATTACACCGCGCTGAAACAAGGGAACTAAACTAAGAGGAAAGGAGGGAAAACATCTTGTACTTGAGGCATGTGACTGAGACTGACTTCAGAGTATCATTTTCTTTAGGCGAAGATCATAATCTACATGGCCTACACTGGGACATTTACCCAAGTGTGTCCATTTTGTCTTGAGCGGTTTACACTAACACACTTAGTAACACGTCTCTTTCCTTTTGTGGATTAGTGTAAACTTTTTCAAGTGAGCATTTTTGATCAACAGTGGCTATAATTACCTGTGAGCACAATTTTTGGATTTGTTAAACGGACCCTAAAACAATTCTACTTTGGAACTCCTAGTGTATCTGCTTTGTGAAATACTAGCTTCATGTGTCACTATTGGGGCAGAGGAACTCAGAGGGCTCCAGCGCAGGCACAGGTGGCATGAAAAGGATTCACATGCACAAATTCACTTTTGCCAGGACAGTTTCCAGTACTCATCCACCTTACAGGTCCCATAATTGAAGATGTGAAATAAGCTGAACTGCAGTCCTCTAATCACTGACGTCAGAAAAGAGCTGCTATTCCCATTGGAGTCTGGCCGTTTCCCACCCTTTGCAGCACTTGTGTGGCCTACTCCAGCTCTGGCATTTCTCTAGCTTCTCCTAATTGTTGGGAACTCTTTTGCATCAAAGTCTTTTTATATTCCAATACTCAATAGGATGACTGCTGTTTGCATTCAGTATCAGGAGACACCTCCGCGGCTGCAGTATCTTCCATATTTTAAAACCTCCCTGGATTTTCTTTACTTCTTCTTATGAAAGCCTTATGGCCAATCACACAGTTTCTTTTCTGCACCTCCTAAATTCCCTAGAACATGGATTATATCAGTCCCAAATGAGCTCACCATGGGTTTCAGCCAAACACCCATTTATACGTTACTGTTCGAGAGCTACCTTCCCACAGCAACAAATGAAGCCATTTTGGGTTTTCCCCAGCGTGAGCATGTGCTAGTGCAAGCATTATTGCTTGTGTGACTCTTGTGTTCTATAACGGGCTTGGAATCGGCCATTGCTACCATTCATTTGCAGCATTGTCAATCATTTTTGCTGCCTTCTAATTGGGCAGCGCTTACAAACTTCCTTTTATTTTGCTGGCGCATCGGATTAATTAACGTTAATCAGTGTCCCTCTGCTGGCCATCCGCTGCTCGTGCAGCGATTCAGGTGGTTCTATTAAAAAAAAAAACACTATGACATGGTCAACACTATTCACATCATAGAGCTTTTTGTTTTTTACCACCCCCACCTGCCCCATCCTATTTCTACTCCTCCACCTGCCCCATTCTTTTTTGTCATCTTCACCTCTCCCATCCTCTTTCTTCGAGCCCCCACCCACCCCATATTCTTTCTTCTCCTGCGTGACACCTGCTCTCCCATCCCTGTTTCTTCTCCCTGATTTTTCTTCCCTACCAAGCTCCCTCCAGTTCGAATTTCTTCTCCCCTCCCAATGACATGAGTAAAAAAAAAAGGCAGCACTGGCCTCTCTATAGAGCTTTTTTTAAGCCATGGCGTTACCCATTGCCACCACCCTGTTAATCACCCACCTGCCACTCTTATCGCCAGTTACCCACTCCCACCCGATTGCTAAAGCCACTCGCCTGCGCATAGGGGAGACCTATCCGCTTTATCAATGCATGTTTGAATAAATTCTTCCAAGCCCTATTTTCTTCCACGAGCTATCTTGTGGCCATTTTTGGTGGCCCCTGCTTGCAATGGCTCAATTTGCCAGCGGCTCTGATGATGAGACATGCCATACCAGAGGCTTCTCAGACTGCATCCCCTCCTCGCGTCCTCATTTTTGTCATGGAGGCCGGGGCCAATTGGGTGATAGTCTTTGTGGCCCTGGGGCACTGTCTGGGAGGTACCTCACCTTTGCGCCCACAGTGCAGGGTGGGATTTTTACAGCTCAGAGATGGAAGTTTCACATTTTTGTTTCAACTCAGGCTATTTTATGCCATAGTTCGGAGTCTTCAAAGGAACTATCATTAGAAAACAGGATCAGATTTTGTTTCTTAGTTTTTAAATATTATTTTTAGTAATATTGTTAACAATAACGATGATTATTATTTGTTTCTATATAATGCGTAGTGCTTTCCACTACACTTCTATGAGCTATAACCAATTTATGTTACTATTATTGGTACTGGATTTCCAGACCTTGGGATTGATGGGAGACCGAGCCAAGCCTGCCAGGATTCTAACTCGAGGCATCCAGTTATCCCTATCCGTCAGCGGCGAGCGTTTAGCTCACTGAGCCACCAGCCAGCCATGTTGAGTCCGTAGCCATCCCTTATCAAATGAGTTCGCTCAACGAGCCCCCCTTCCCCCCCCCTCTGGAGGGAGCCTTGGCGTCCAGCCTCATCTTCACGCTCAGCTGCCTTTTTCCCACCATCCTGGCAGCAGAGCCTGGTACAGCGGGAGAGAAAGCAGCGTGCTCCTCCCAAACACAACCACTTCATAAAGGCCTCATTTGAAAGGAATTTTCAACAGACAGTTATTGGGGTGCGTCCTCGGAGACGCAGCTGAACTCCCCACACATTACGGGTAAAAAGCGAGCAACGGCTCGGAGCAGACTGGACTGGAGGGAGGATGTTTTATGGGCAGAACGTGCAGGGAATGTGGGAGGAGGCCGCGCGACAGCCCGGTACAAGCCTCCTGCGCGCTCGGCAGCTGCGCCCGCCTCCAATGTCTGCCTGCTGCTGTCCAGCATTCTTGCTGCTGCTGTCCAGCATTCTTGCTGCTGAACCGCCCACAGCCTGTAGCCAGAGCGGGGGTCAGGGGTGCGCCGGCCGTGAACTGGTTCGGGAAGTGCCGAGCGGGCCAGGCGCGGGTAAAGGCAGGTTATGGGCGGGCTCGGACATTCGTGTTTGCCCTCATTGGCATCTCCCGGGATAGAACGCGTTTCCGGGACACGATCCACGTTGTATCTCCTTCACTCCGTTTACCTTGGAAATAAACTTGGCACCCGAAAGCCCCCCTGTACAACGCATGCGGGCAGCGCGCGCCGCTGCAAAAGAGACATCCCGTCTGGAGGACTCCCAGTATGACCTGGGTGGGTCTATCCATCAGCAGGTCCTGCGCAGGAGGCGGGTCACCTGGGTTAGAGCACTCCCCATATAAACATGCTGGAATTCAGAAGGTGAATGAGCGCTAAAGATGCCTTTATATTTTTTTTTTATCTTGTGCATTTTCTGTGCCTTCTAACTCGGAGGTCAAATGCCAGGTTATGCCGTCTGACAAATTGCTGTGTACTCTTCTATTGCTGTTTACTTTTGTTTCTCTGACTGCAAAGTTAGAGGAGTTATAAAGTGAACTATCTGACACTCTTGCTGGGGTACTGAGAGTGTGACTGGAAAGGCTGTAGGATGTCAGTTATGTTTCTAGGACACAACACCATTTAAAGACCTGTAAATGAACTCTACGGACATTTACAAACATGTGCTCCGGTGTGCTCCTAAATGCACCACCTACATACCACACCTTACCACTCTCCTGGGCGTACCTCATTTGCTACACTTATTCTTCGGGTGATGCCTGGATTGTTCACAGTCCCTGTGACTTCAGTGATGTAACTGATGGCAGCACCCCCACTCCAAAACTTTTGCCTTAGACGCCAAGAGGGGTAGTTCCACGTAAGCTGTTACCACTCCCCTCTGTCTCTACTACTGCTCTCTCGCTCCTGGGTCACAGGTCTCATGAAGCCTGTGGAAGGAAGAGACAGTAAGCAGCAGAGCACCCCTGTGAAGGGATGCTTACTTACAGATGACTCCACGCCTTGACCTCGCCAGCTGCTTAGAAGCAATTAGGAGGATGTTGAGGGGCCAAGGGTAGGACAAAGGGACAACACTGAAAGTCAACAAGGGTCAAAGGTGCATGATGTCCCTTAGGCTGATCCTGGTATTTTGATGATGCCCGTGATCACAACCGGATATGGGACACTTGTATGACCAAGATATGCAACAGGGGCCGTCCCTATTGGCCATCATTGCTTTTACACCTTCACGATGTAAGGAAAAGGAATGATCTCTGTTCCCGATGGGACACAGTACAGTGGAGATACAAATTATGCGGCATGCTTGACTAAATTATGTGGCACAGTAATGCAAATGATGCAATATACTCTAGTTACATTTATGCTCATCTACTTTTATAATGTAACACACTGAGCGAAACAGGATTCCAGTGCTAGGAAAATACAAAAATGTTTTAAGAAAGAAAACTAGTTGCACTCATCAAATGCAGTACAAGATATCATGCAGCAACTATTTATACATTTTACCTTGTATAGCAGCACCAGAAGCCATATTCTCAGTGTCATTTTTTTCCTTCCAGAGAAAAAGACATTGTGTAAAGAATGAACGAGGCTGCACTCAGCAGAAAACAAGCCTGAATGTACCCTCTTCTTGTAATACAAGATAAGCCTTGTGTATTTAGCACTTGCTGGCTATGTTGTAAACCTGTGGCCAGTATAAGGTTTCCTTATGTTCACACTACAGGGCCTCTGGATGCTCCACTAGACATTGAGAATCAGCCCTGCCGAACACTATAGTGCAAGGATATTTTTAGGAAAGCATCCAGGGGTCTGACATTAATAAGAAATTAAAACTGTTTGGGATCCTTCTAAAGTCTTAGAGACCTCTGTTTTATTTATAAAAATTAAGGTATCAATAGTGAAACAAAATATTTTCATGAAACATACGGAATAATTGTTTTTGATTTTATACCTGTAGCAACCTAGCTTTAGTTAGCAAATGTTATAAACATTGCTGTCGTTAGGTAGCACCTAACATACGCCAAAAGTCAGCCTGTCAACTTTCGGCTGTCTTCAGATATTTAAAGAGATGACAAAACTGCAGATGGAATTTAAACATACTTTATCCACAGGTTACTGGACAGGATGCTGTTTGACCTTGAATCAAAATCATATCACATTAATGTAATCCATGCATGGGAAAAATCACTCCTTCTTTATCATGAAAATGTTTTGATTACTGTACACACAAGTTCATATTTCCATCACAGACACTGGTTTCAAGCAGGAGGTATTTAAAGTAGACGCCACATTGTGCCTTACACGATCTGTTTCACATGTAAGTAAAAAGGTCGGCGCTAAAAATGTTTGCTTGTTTGCTTCCATGAAAGATAAAATGATTAGTTGTCGGAGAAGTGGATTTACAGTAGAGCCTGCTGAATGTTCCTATAAGACGTCTGTGTAAATAAGAGTTTTATTTATGTCAATAAGTTAAAATGTCAAAATAGCTAGATTACACCAAAGAATATGTAGCATAATTTGTTTTGATTGTATAATATTCTGCATAATTGCCTTTTCTTGCTGCATAAATTGTTGTAAGTTGGAATCCCTACCTCCTATTTGACACTTCTTATGATCCAGCTGCCTCCGACAACGCCGTCCTCCATTTCAAGCTCACCCACTGATAAAAGTGGGCCTGTCCGCTGATTTATCAGGGAATGAAAAGTCAGGTTACTAGCTTACGCTAATTTATTTGTGCCATTCACCGGGGCAGAAGTGCGGCATGTCCGCCTGTAGAGCTGTAAAAGCTGACGGAGCGGGTATGGAGAAGGCTGATAATGGCGGCTGCAAAGCGGGACATCTGACACTTAATGTCGCCTTCCTAGCGCATTCCCGCTCTGGCGGCTTTTATCGTTCTGGTGCCACAGCCAAGGCTTCACTCAGGTGAAGCGGAAGTGAGGCCGGAGCGCGGCGGAGGTTACGCACGGAGCACGTACAGACGCCGATGCTGGAAGTTCTGAAAGAGGCGTGGCCGAAGTGCGCTCAGGCCAGTGCGACACAATGAATTCTTCCACCTTTGGGCCGAGCCACTTGTACACATAGGGGCCCACCGCGCGCTTCTCGTGGACCAAGACAACATGGCTGAAGCTACACGAGAATCAGCAAAAGGAATGAGAAGTCTGAAAACGCCCCAAGCGCAGAGAGCCAAAATAACTGGAGGCAAACAAAAACGTGAGTAGTAGAAGGATTGCCTTATTAACAACTGCTGCCGATACTCCAAGCTGCAATATGCTATATGGTACATTCTGTTTTTGCTCGCGGTGTATCACTATTCACTACAGACGGGGACTAACTGTATTGGCCTTGCTGGGCCACACGAGTTAAGAACAACGTACGTTGTAGGTCACAGTGAGCTGGGGATCCAAGTGCGAGAGGTATGCCGGCTTTTTTTCCCTGTTGCAGATTTATATAGCACTAACTCGACCCGAATGTATTGGAGCTCTTTACATGAGCAACTGTTACGTTACACAAGGACACATTCATATTTTTGTGGGCACTGGGAGATTAAGCGATTTGCCCAGAATCCCAGGATGTGGAGTCGATTCCGAGGCTCAAAGCTTGGTTTTTCAGCTCCAAAGTCGGCAGTCTAGCCATGAGACCATATCTTATCCCCTAAAGATGCCTTTCCTCTTGCAGCTCACGTGCTTGCGCCTGGCGGCAGAAATTAGTCTGCGGTTCCTTATATAGTCGTTCAGTTGGGACGTAGCCTGAAGGTTTGGCATCTCAGTCTTATGTAAATTATACCAGGGTTGGATTAAGATATGAAATCAGCCCGGGCACACTAAAAAAAGTGGCTCACATTTTCATATTGCCTTTCTGCAAAACACTGCTTTCGGCGAAGTTTTATATACACCTGAAAACAATTGAGGCCACTTTTGCTCAGGCCCCCTGACCCCGCTCAGTTGCACACATTGATTGGCCGGCCCAGCAAGAGAAAGGCGGTGACACCTCTGCCCGCTGATAAAGGGGAGGAAATGGACGCCCATCTGCCTCCAGAAAGGCCACTCAAGAGGGCCCCACTGGGTTGCCGGCGACATCTAAACACACCTCGATACCGGCCCCATGGCCATTACCAGAGTGCCCGCCTTACCAATCCGACCCTGAATTATACTTCATCCTCCATTCTACATGATAACAATAAAGGCATGCAGTCCAGTGTTTCTCTATCGCAAATATTGTTCAAATACTTTTTGTAGAAAGGTAAAATGATTTACATTTGGAGACTCTTTAGTGTTTTATGTGAAATACAATTAAAGTGCAGTGTCAGTCACTACCTCTATGGATGTTCAGAGACCTAATTCCCTGCCATAGAGCAATCCGGTTCCCTGGTATTATTACAAAAAAAACTTAATTTTTGTCTACGAATACATTTGTATACATTTTTTGACATTTCTGCGACATCAAAACCACAAATAAGACAGAACTGTTCTGTTTTTGACTTCCATAACTTGATAGGCACAATATGGGATGGCAGAGTTTCACAATGAAAGAATAAAAGACAACCATTGTACACTGATGAAGAACGCCGTTATGAATGATTTAATGACTGAAGAAAAATCAACATTATTTTAGAAAGCGAAAGCATTCCACTGGAATATGCATGAATACGAAGTGAGTTCAGCATTAACCCACATTCACACCACAGCTTAGAGTGAGAGGTCACTGTGTAATAAGTTCAGCATTCACCTACATTCCCACC
This sequence comes from Lissotriton vulgaris, assembly GCF_964263255.1. Lineage (NCBI taxonomy): Eukaryota > Metazoa > Chordata > Amphibia > Caudata > Salamandridae > Lissotriton > Lissotriton vulgaris. Next base: position 196,154,717 of record NC_141687.1, read on the forward strand.
AAAGCTTAGAGCGAGAGGTCACTTCGAAGTGAGATCAGCATCCACCCACATTCCCACTAAAGCTTAGAGCGAGAGGTCACTTCGAAGTGTGTTCAGCCTCCACCATCATTCCCACCAGCATAGAGACAGTGGTCACTGGGAAGTGAGTTCAGAATCCACCCACATTCACACCAGAGCTTAGAGCGAGAGGTCACTTCAAAGTGAGTTCAGCATCCACCCACATTCACACCACAGTGTAGAGCTAGAGGTCACTTCGAATTGAGTTCAGCATTCACCCACATTCACACCACAGCTTAGAGCGAGAGGTCACTTCAAAGTGAGTTCAGCGTCCACCCACATTCACAACTAGAAGCTCAATTGGAGGTGAGTTCATTGTCCATGCACATTCCCACCAAAGCTTAGAACAAGAGGTCACAGCAAAGTGAGTTCAGCATTTACCCAGATTCACATCATAGCTAAGCATGGGCGGAAAATCCGTTTCGCTCGCGGATTTTGCGGATTTTCGGTAAATTCGCAATCCGCGAGATCCGCGAATCTCCCGCAAAATCCGCAAATCCGCGAGCAGCGGATTTTATGGCTTGCTCGCACTGTTCGCGTGAGTTCGCGGCTTGCCAGTACAACTTCGCACCCCGCGAGTAAGTGCTAAATTGCAGAAATACGATCTTAGCAAAACTGAAACTACTTACCAGGTTCAAAAGTTCAGGCTCATCATTAGTAGCCATTTCCTGTAGTGCTTCCTGAGGGGCCCCTCCAGAGTTCAGTTGCCAGTTGCAACTATTATGTGACCCTGCTCTGAACCTCAGAATAGTTACACATATGCCACAAAGGTCCTGAATTACAGCTAAGGGAGACAAGCAGGAGCCAGGCTGGAAGTTAAAATCCATTAATCAGCCCCTAATTCATTATTGTCAGTTGGGGCAGGGCAGGTGTTGTAACTAATTTTGCAACAATGAAACCACTTAGCAAGTGCAAAAGATCACTAATCAGGAAGCACTAAGGAAGCAGGTGCCAGCTAAAAAAATATTCTGTGACACATTAATCAGCCCCAAATTAATTCAGGTCACTTGAGGCAGGGAAGGTGTGCTTTGCTTTGCCGAAAATAATGTACACTGGACAACCAGAGGGTGTGGTGATGAAACAGAGGGTGGCATGGGTGGGCCAGAGGGTGGCATGAGTAGTCAGAGAGTGGCAGTGGTGACAGAGAGTGGCAGTGATGAAGAAGAGTGTCCCAAACAGGCTGGACACGTAGAAACAACAAGTTCGCAAAACTTGCGACCCGACAGGTAAGTTCGCAAATTGCGAAATTGTAAAAACCCTCGCGAACTGGCAGAAACACGCGTGAACACAAAAAAAAATCCGCAAATTCGCGGATTTTGCGGATTGCGAGTTCGCAAATCCGCAAAATTCGCGAACGCGAGATTCGCAAAATTTGCCCATGCTTAATCATAGCTTAGAGCGAGGGGTCACTTAGAGAGTTTGTCGTCCACTCACACCTCTGATTACAGTAGAGGTTCACCTGGAGGTGAGTCTATTGTGCATGCACACTCCCACCAAAGCTTAGAGTAAGCGGTAATGGCGAAGTGAGTTCAGCGTCCACCCACATTCACATCTCCGATTACAGTGAGGTCATTTTGAAGTGAGTTTGCCGTCCACACTCACTCACACCTCTGATTACAGTGAGAGCTCATCTGGAGGCGAGTTCATCGACCACGCACATTCACACCAAAGCTTACAATGACAGGTGAACTGAAGGTGAGTTCATCCTTCATGCACTTCTATAGATAAGAGGGGAGGTCAGTGTCCCACGCACATTCACCCCAGACAGGAGGTATGTTATAATATCATAGAAGTTAATACTGTCCTCCCAGACATTTACAATTCTTAATTCCACATTTATGTACAGCAAAGGTATACATATTGTAGGGGTACATATATGTAGAGTTAAGTAGAGTAAACCAATACTTACCTTGAAATTTAGGCCATAGTATTTTAGTAGGACTGCATTTAATCCATGATATCGGAGGCACGTCTGCACCGTCAATACGCATTCACAACACAACATACAGGGAAACGTCCCAACCAGAGCTAAGAGGGGAGTTCAGCCTCTGTCTGCATCCCAACCTAATTTGAAGTTGAAGGAGATCCCGGGGAGTGTGTGGGTGACATGCTAGGCCTGGTCTGATGCATATTCAAACCTCAGCTTACACCAGGAAGTAACCTCTAGAGGGTCACAGCTACCAGGGACAGTCCCCCATCAGCTTATACTGAGGAGTCACTTCTAGAACCAGGTGTATTCAAAACCCTGTGACGCTGACTGACAGACTGCTTTTAGATGGAAGGTGAAATATAGGGGTACCACTACACTTCGATTACGCTAAAAACGTAACTTCTAATGGGGGACGCTTTTGAGCGTCCATGCACCCTTTAAGCATCCATGCACCCTCAACCCTTAACTTCACCCTCAACGCAGGTACTTGTACTAGAAACATCACGTGTGAGGTAGGAGAGGTGGGCAGGCTTGACCCCTTCAGACTTATTTGAACACAAAGAGCACCTCTGCAAGCAAGAGGTCCTCAGTGTGTCCTGCCCAGATTCAACACTTTCTTTCTTCTTAGGGAATGCCATGCTATGAAGGTTTTGGCCCATCTATTAGTGTTCTTTGGTGATGCCACCAGCCAGCCGTCTGACTGGCCCTGTTTCAGTTTGCATTCAACCACAGTGAAGGATCCAAGAAACCCCGGGCCGGGCTGGATGGGGGTGTCCCTCCCACTGCTGTTAGAGGCAGCATTGTAAGCCTCAGTGCTGGCAAAGGGCCCAGGAGAAGGAGCACAGCAGCTAATGCTGTACCAAAGTTCCAGAAATAAAAGCAATATCTAACAATCACCGTTGGTTTCAAGGCATGTGAACCCAAACAAAGGCCACTGGTGAAAAGTGAAATAAGTACCCAAACCTATGCTACAGCTGAACAATGTTGCAAAGGCTTTTCTTTGCAACTTTCATCACGGTCTTCAGGACATTTTTTGAAGTTGTTTTGCTCCAAGACCCTGACTTTTCAGATAGTTCATGCCACCTGGATCCTTACTTCTGCAGAGAAATACTGTTTAGATAATAGTTAATGTTCTTTTCCTCAGTAGTCTCATTGTCACTCGCAGGTGAGCTCTGCTTCCACCGACATACAAGAGGTGTGATTCAAACGCCACCATCATGTTTGGCTTGTGTGGGTTTTAGGGGCACGGGCCCGGTCCGAAAAAGCAGATACAAACAAACAATCACATGGGAAGCCACACAGTTGAATGACTTTGGGCAAGAACTAGGCTTAGTTCCTTGAGTCCAAAAAGTAATTTACAGACAATATGGATTCCGAGCAACAACACATTAGTTAAGGCTATTTTTGAAGTTGAATGTTTAAAAAGAAAAATTATAGTGGCATATATAATATCCCAGATACACGTTTACAAGGCATGATAAAGAAAAACCAACAAATGAGCCACAGACGTTTTAAATTCAGGATCTCCAACCTGGGCATATGTTCAGTACAGGCTTACTAACCCACCACACCCCAAGCGCGGTTGTCGGTCAACAGCGGCCTAGACAAAGATTTACACTTGGTGTGCACTCCACAGAATATCCATCTATGCTAGTACTTAGGGAAGGGCCCAGGAAACAGACACCCTTTCAACATTCCACCATCTCCTGGTGCAACTAATGAGCGACCACAGCTAGGCCTTACTTTTAGCTTATCTGCAGACTTATCTTTGGGAAGAAGCCTTTCGTACGCAATCCAACCAAATGCGAGCCTTGCTGCTGCTGCCTATGGATTGCTGCAGGAACCTATTCAAGGCACGGCGGCTCTTTCCGGAAATCCAGATCTAAAGGTAGGCGGAGGGCATGCTTTTCTGAAATATCAGATTGCTCCATCAATCCGTGAAAACCAACCTTCCAGTAATGCACACTTTCTGAAAAGGCCAACTGTTGCTAGGAGGCAGCAGAAAAAAATATCTCATCAAGAAATGTAGCAATTTCAAGGCACATGCCATTAGGCGAGCCGAGCGTCATGTCACAATGTGGCACCTTTCATCTTGGAGAAGTGCTTCCGAGGTATTGTTTGAACGGATCAAACAAATGCTTGAGGGCTTCCGAGTCGAGGAAGATCGGACGCCCACTGCATGAAGAGTTATGCAAACAAGCCTTTCACCTTTTTGGAGAGAAGGCCGTCTTTTTCTGCATGACTGCAGAATGTACAAAAGCCAGCAGTCCAGATTACACCAAATATTATGTATTTATTGAGTGACTGGCTGCTCCCTGTCACTTGTAGTATTGCAGGGGTTGAAAGAAGACTATATCCTAGTGGTGGTTAGATCCCAGGTAGTTACTTATCTATCTTGAGGGCACTGTCCCAAATTTTCGAATTCGAGTTGTTTAGATTAAACATTTTCAGGTGTCTGGCTGCCTGAGACCATGTGACAGCTTGCTTCATGAAATCATAGATACAGTATGAGAGTGCATGCTTGGTCTCAACGTTTTTCACTTCATAAGGAGGATTCACGTGTACTAATGCACCACTAAGTGTCGAGGGCTAAATGATTGGACATGGAGAATGGCTTAGATGATAGCTGTGCAAGTGAAATGTGGATAAACAAGTAATAAAAACAGCTTGCAGACTTCAGATCAGTGCCTTAAACAGGTAGACCTACGTCAAATGGTGTACATGCATGTGCGCGCTCACCAACTTACCCCCAACAGAGTAAGCTCAATACGTTGAACCTTCATGAGCTGTTTGGATATTTCAGTTGACGGGAGCCACTTCATCAGGATAAGCAGTGGCCCCACTCAATCCTGGAGAGGACCAGTAGTGACCTCACCCAATCTGCTTCGGGTGGGGTCATCTAACGAGGTGGGGATATAGATGGGGGAGATGTTGAAAAGTGTTTATATCGGTTTAGTCACCGAGAAGACTGGATCAGTCTGGTGTTGCAGGGTCACCACTTATAGCATATAATATGATTACGTGTTGGTGTATGTATGCATTACTGAACCCATCTACTATATGGTCAGAAAAAAACACAATAAGAGATGCCAAACACCTTCAGAGGACGTGAGGGGTAGTGATCAACAATGTCATGGAGAAGAGGCAGAACAGGGGATGTGCTTCAAGAAGGAAATGCCAGCACGCCATCATGCAATGCCAACATGAGGCATTCTACTCGGAGATATAAGAAGACCAATAATCCACACTATATGTTGGAAAGGGAGGCGCATCTTTCTATGTTGGAGCGAAATTCTATCGCCATTCTCAACAGAATCACTTACTACAAAGTTCTCAAACCTAGAATACCAAAATGTGCCTACATTTACCTAAGTGAGACCATACAAAACAAGCACTCAACCTGCTCCATTTTGTTCAGGCAGAAACAAAAAATAGAAGTTAAAGTTCTATGCACCATTTACATGGTCTGGGCAAATATTCAGGATACCTGAGGAAACGGCACCCAATACTCCCCTATCAGAAGCTTGAGTTCGTCAAATACACATCTGATTGTCAAAAGAGTCTTCAAACAGAGGGAGCACAGAGTCACGCTGTAAAGCTTAGAGTCCAGGGCCAAGACTTATGGCATCCAATGAACCCACGCAAACACAAAATACAAGAAATTCAGGAAAAGTCTTACATTGAAATGTTCTAGCTCCTCTAAAATTGAACTCCATGCAAATGCGAGTCATTTTTGAGTAAATGCCAAGTTTGGCGTTTCACATTCTTAACAGTGAATGCCCACCAGACATCCTATTAACTCCGGCATGCATGTATGCTGATATCTGTGTATGCATGGGGTTGGCAGTGCGCAAGTCCCTAAATACAAACCAACGAAGAGCAGAGCACGAAGAGGGCGTTACAAGATAGGTGGCTGTAACAGGGTGCGGAGAGGACACGAGACGTAGGATTCTAGAGGGTAAGAAAGTGCAGAAGGTGGTTTGTGGAAAGATACTGAAGTGTGGAGAAATGCTGCGCAAAAGAGACTGATTCATTTGCTTGCAGAAGGTGGAAGGAGGGTAAGCATGAGCGGATTTTGCGGATTGGCAATCCGCGAATTTTGCGGATTTGCGGATTCGCAATCCGCAAAATCCGCGAATTCCCGCGAATTTGCGGATTTTTTTTTTTTTTGTGTTCGCCCGTGTTTCTGCCAGTTCGCGAGGGTTTTTACAATTTCGCAATTTGCGAACTTACCTGTCGGGTCGCAAGTTTTGCGAACTTGTTGTTTCTACGTGTCCAGCCTGTTTGGGACACTCTTCTTCATCACTGCCACTCTCTGTCACCACTGCCACTCTCTGACTACTCATGCCACCCTCTGGCCCACCCATGCCACCCTCTGTTTCATCACTACACCCTCTGGTTGTCCTGTGTACATTATTTTCGGCAAAGCAAAGCACACCTTCCCTGCCTCAAGTGACCTGAATTAATTTGGGGCTGATTAATGTGTCACAGAATATTTTTTTAGCTGGCACCTGCTTCCTTAGTGCGCCCTGATTAGTGATCTTTTGCACTTGCTAAGTGCTTTCATTGTTGCAAAATTAGTTACAACACCTGCCCTGCCCCAACTGACAATAATGAATTAGGGGCTGATTAATGGATTTTAACTTCCAGCCTGGCTCCTGCTTGTCTCCCTTAGCTGTAATTCAGGACCTTTGTGGCATATGTGTAACTATTCTGAGGTTCAGAGCAGGGTCACATAATAGTTTCAACTGGCAACTGAACTCTGGAGGGGCCCCTCAGGAAGCACTGCAGGAAATGGCTACTAATGATGTGCCTGAACTTTTGAACCTGGTAAGTAGTTACTTTCAGTTTTGCCAAGATCGTATTTCTGCAATTTCGCACTTATTCGCGGGGGGCGAACTCACGCTAACAGTGCGAGCAGTGCGAGCAAAATCCGCTGCTCGCGGATTTGCGGATTTTGCGGGAAATTCGCAAATCTCGCGGATTGCGGATTTCCCGAAAATCCGCAAAATCCGCGAGCGGAACGGATTTTCCGCCCACGCCTAAAGGAGGGCGAATCTGGTCTGGTTCTTGTTCCATATTCTCAGTGCATTCGCAGAAACAAGATTCTGTTAGATCTTTGCATCTCTTAGTGAGCAGAAGGTGACAAGAAGGAGCACACCGCCCTGCATTACGCACACAATGCGCCCCGATGCACTGTGGTAAATGCAGTGCATGATAACGGTCACTTCAGCTGAAAGTCTTTAGTAATGACCAGCTTGCATCTCTTGGTGAGCTAAAGTTGACATGCAGCACTATATCGACCCCTGCTCCTGGGGCGCCAATGGATGATGCGCACTGACCGGACTCTGTGTCTGTGTGCCCGTCTTCAAGGCGCAGACAGGAGCCAGCCTATCTTGCGCACAGCCTGTAGGGAATGTCGTGTTCTGTCACCTGGGGATGTTCCCCCGGTCAGCACGTGGCCTGCTCCGCTCTCTTCATGACCCGAGCACAGGTTCAGACTCTCGCGTGACCCGCAGCTCGTCATCAGATACCTTCAGGCCACCATGGACATTGAGGCTGCCCCAGGGGTTAATGCCTGACAGGCCGCCTCCCTTAGGAAACAGGTGCCTTGCCTGTAAAGCTGTGGATGCCGTCACTCCTGTACTGGAGGGAGTTTTAACGGGTCTGCGAACCCTCAGCGCTCCGCACAGTCCACTAAACGTGTTTTGTCATTATACAGACAGGCACTGCTAATCCTGTTTTATCCTGCCATAATCCTCTATTTTCGTTAAAACGTGAATGAAATGTGCAGACAGCAGGGAGCGCGTGCGGTCACGGAGTGGCTGCAGGACACAAGGTCCGCGCAGGGCTGGATCAGGTGCATAGGAGGGCTGCCACGACACAAGGTGCACAGGGCACAGGGAGGCAGCAATGGCACAGGGCTTCTGGAAGGGCCCAGGTGGCTGGCGCCGCACGCAGAGGCCGCAAGTGCCCAGGGAGGCAGCACGACCACGGTGCTGCTGTAAGGGCCCAGCGGGGTGAAAGGGCACCGAAGGCTCCAGGACACAGGGAGGCTGGAGGTGCTCAGCCATGATACACGGGCACAGGAAGCAGACAGAGGCTCAGGGATAATTCTCGGACAGAGAGCGGAAGCAAGGCTATAAAGAATATTCAAGCCACCCAAAGGCTGCAGAGGCGCAGGGAGGCTAGGGGGCTGGGGAGGCACAGCAAGGCTAAGGGGCTCGGGAGGCACAGGGTAGAGGCACAGCGAGGCTGAAGAGGCACTGAGAGGATGCAGAGGCGCAGGGAGGCTAGGGAGACTGGTGAGGCATGGGGGATGCAGAGGCGCAGGGAGGCTAGGGAGACTGGTGAGGCGCAGAGCCGCAGAGAGGCTAGGGAGACTGGGGAGGTGCAGGGGGAATGCAGAGGCGCAGGGAGGCTAGGGAGACTGGTGAGGCGCAGGGGGAATGCAGAGGCACAGCGAGGCTAGGAAGACTGGGGAGGCGCAGGGGGAATGCAGAGGCGCAGGGAGGCTACGGAGACTGGTGAGGCGCAGGAGGAATGCAGAGGCGCAGAGAGGCTAGGGAGACTGGCGAGGCGCAGGGGGAATGCTGGGGCGCAGAGAGGCTAGGGAGACTGGCGAGGCGCAGGGGAATGCTAAGGCGCAGGGAGGCTAGGGAGACTGGCGAGGCGCAGGGGGAATGCTGGGGCGCAGAGAGGCTAGGGAGACTGGCGAGGCGCAGGGGGAATGCTGAGGCGCAGGGAGGTTAGGGAGACTGGCGAGGCGCAGGGGGAATGCTGGGGTACAGGGAGGCTAGGGAGACTGGTGAGGCGCAGGGGGAATGCAGAGGCAGAGCGAGGCAAGAGAGATGTGAGAGGCACCAGGTGGATGCAGAGGCACGGCGACGCTAGGGAGACTGGAGAGGCACAAGAAGGATGAAGAGGTGCAGTGAGGCTAGGGAGAATGGAGAGGCATTTATTTATTTATTTTGAAGTTTTATATAGCGCTTACAAGACCCGGGGTTATCAGAGCGCTTTACAACATACATGAATAGAAAACATAAGCAATATAGTACAGTGAGTATCATCAAGGTTATTGGGGATCAAAAAGATCGAGGTCATTGGCCAGATGCATAGAGATGGCGGTTAGGGAGAAGTCCGTTTAATTGTCTCTTGAAGATCGTGAAGGAGGGATTAGTCCTGATGTGGGTAGGGAGAGAGTTCCATATTTTTGGGGCATTCCCAGAGAAGGAGCAGGAGAGGGCTTTTTGTTTATGTCTATTTGGGGGGGATTAAGAGGAGCGAGTCGGAGCATCTTAGGTTTCTTGATTGTCCAGCGTTTGTGAGTTTGGCAGTGAGGTATTCCGGTTTGCCTGCGGGCAAGGCTTTATGTGTGAGGCAGGCCGTTTTGAAGGCAGAGCGTGCTTCGAAGGGTAGCCATTTTAGGGCCTGTAATGCAGGGGTGATGTGGTCGTATTTCCTGATACCTGAGACCATTCTTGCTGCTGCGTTTAGGGTGGCTCTCATGGGGTCTGTGTGTGCTCTTGCTGTCCTGGTGGAATTACCATAGTCAAGTCTGGACAGAACTAGATGTTGGGTTGCAGTTTTTAGGTTATTGGGGGGTATGAAAGGTTTGATTTTGTTGAGGAGTTTTAGGTTGTAGAGTGTGCCTTTTGCTGTGGATTTGATGTGGGAACTCACGTTGAGGCTTGGGTCTAGAGAGATCCCAAGTCATTTGACTGAGTTTGCTGGAGTGAGTTTGCAGTTTAGGGAGTCAAGGTTGTTTATCCATTCTTGGATCTGAGGGGGTTGCTCGTGATTCGAGAAGACAAGGATTTCATTTTTTTCGTGGTTGAGTTTGAGGTGGTTGAGAGTTAGCCAATTTTATACTTTTGAAAGAGTGGATTTGAGGCGGAGGATGTCATTGAGAGAGGAGATCTCGAGGTACAGCTGGGTGTCCTCAGCATAGAGGTGGTAGGCGATGCTTGGTTGTTTTAGAATGACAGTGAGTTGTTCCATGTAAATGTTGAAGAGTGTGGGGGAGAGGACTGAGCCTTGAGGGACACCTCGAGTTGAGGGGGAGGTGTCAGACATTGAGTTTTTGATTTTTATGAGTTGGGAGCGGTTATGTAGAAATGAGGAGAACCATTTTAGGACATTGCCATCAGCTCCGACACGTTTTTGTAGGGCGTCTAAGAGTAGGTTGTGATCAACCGTGTCAAAAGCAGCTGATAGGTCGAGGAGGACAAGTAGGCAGCATCTGTTGGAGTCAAGGGAGTTGTGAATGTCGTCCGTAATGCTCATTATAGAGGTTTCTGTGCTGCATCCCTTTCTGAACTCGGATTGTTGAGTAGGTTATTAGATACCAGGTGTTGGTTCCGTTAGGAGAGAACACATTTTTCCATGATGTTGGCAACGAAAGGGAGGTTGGTGATGGGCCTAAAATGTTTGAGGTCATTTGGGTCAGCATCAGGTTTTTTTAGAAGGGGAGTGATTTGGCCTAGTTTGAGGTGGCAGTGCATCAGTCCGTTGTTTATAGAGCTGTTGATAATCTTTGTCCACAGCGGGGTTAGGGTAAGGTTGAGGTTCTTAGCTAAGGAGGCGGGTAAAGGGTCTGCATAATGGTTGGAGGGTTTGTAGTTGGCAATCACATTAGAAATGTCCTCTTCGGAGAGAGGATTGAAGTCTTTCCACCGCTTGGGAGGGGATGGGGGACTAGGGTGAGGGGTGACTTTGGAGGTCGACAGAGGAGCGGTCACTGGTTTCCGTGAGCATGTTGTGAGCTGGGGATGGGTGAGGTTTCATTAGGGGTGCGGATTTACAGTGTTGGGATTGAGGGTGGTGGTCTAGGGAGAACTCAATATTGGAGGTTATGTAGTCGAAGAATTTGGCCAGGTTGTTACACTGAAGTTTGGAGGCAGGGGGGTTAACTTTGGTGGGCTTGAAGGTTTGTCTCTGGATGATGTTGAAAAGTTCTTTGGGGCGGTTTTTGGCTTTGTCTAGTGCGTTCCAGAAAAGGAGGCTTTCTCCTTGATTATGTGTTTTTTGTAGTTACTGCATTCTTTCCTGATTTGGGAGAGGTTGGTTGTGGATGGGTTCCCTCTCCAGAGTCTCTCAGTGGCTCTTACTTTTCTACATTCAGAGTGGAGGTCATTATTGAACCAGGCTCAGGAGGGGATGGCTGACTCTTCTAGGTTTTAGGGGGGCTAGTTGGTCAAGGGCAGTTGTCATTGTTCTGTTGTACAGAGTATTGAGCTCAACCGTATTGAGGTTGTCCCGACAGGTTGGGAGCAGTGATGTTATGGTTTCGTGAAAGTCAGGGAGGGGGATGTCTTTGAAATTTCTGATCTATTTGTGGGTGATTTGAATTTTGATTGATGGAGCTACTGTTTGGTTGATGCTGAATAGGATGATGTGGTGGTCTGACAATTCGATTGGGAGAATGTTATTTATGGTTGTAGTTTCACTTTTGGCTATTATAGCATCTAAGGTAGAGCCCTTGTTGTGGGTTTGACCCTTGCAGTGTTGGGTGAGCTCATTTGTGAGAAGGAGTTCATTTAGGGACTGTATAACAGTGTCATTTTCATTGTTCCAAGGGAGGTTAAAGTCACCTAGGATGATGTTGTGGAGTTTGCTAGGGAGCACTGAGTTAGTAGGTCCGAGATTTGATCACTGAGAGACGGAGAATTTCCTGGGGGGTGGTAGATGAGATGGCACTTTGTTACTTTGTTTTTTAGGCGCGTAATGATGGTGTTTAGGTATTCAAAGGAGTGTGTTTTGAATTCAACTATGTTGATGTTGTTCTTGTGGATGATGGCAATGCCGCCACCCCATTGGTAAATTCTGTCTTTTTTAATGATGGAGAAGCCAGGAGGAACTAGGAGGTCACGGAGCGAGAAAGATGTTTCATTAAGCCACGTTTCGGTGAGGAACGCAATTTTAGTGTTGTTACTCCGTATGGCATCAGCCAGCTCTATTGCGTGCTTGGCTGCGGATCTGCAATTTATAAGCATGCGGTTTACCATTTCGTTGTTGGAATGGGCTTGGGAGGAGGAGGGAATTTGGGGGATCGCTGTGCGTTGGGACGGACGTTTAGTGGGCCTAGGTTGGATGTTGTCTCTACCCATACCAGTGATTACTTTGATGTTGGAAGGGGTTTTGGGTTTCTCTGGGGTCATAGGTTTTAGCGAGTGTCATTGGCTCTCTCGGAGACATATCAGGGATCGTTCTTTTTGGTCTGAGGGATTGGGAGTTGGGAGGGGAGGAGCGCCAGCTGGACGTCTGGAGATTAGGCTGTTGAGGTGGCTCACTGGTGTTTATGAGGGAGGTGAGTATTAAATGTTTGGAGGGGAAGGAGGGCGCAGAGGTGTGGAGAAGGATTTTGTTGATGGCCTGGGTGATAGTGTTGAATTGGCTGTGTAGTAGGGACAGGTTTTCAGTTATGGTTGAGAGGTGAGTCGGGTCAGTGGTAAGAGGGAGATGTGGTTGAGGGGATGGGAGTGTGGGGTAAAGGGCAATCTGGCCTGGGGGAGGGGGGCGAGTCTACGGAGTTAGGTAGTTGAGGGCTTGGGGTAGGATTTGTGTCTGGTCTTTCTTGGGTAGAGGTCTGGGGGTCGGGTTCGGAAGGGTTGGGGCAGTTGGGTGGGGTCAGGATGGAGTTTTACAGCTTGGGGAAGGTGAGTTCAAATTTGTGTCGGTTGAAGTTGTTGGCTTGGACCATGACGTTGCCATTTCTGTATAAAGTTATGGTGGCTTTAATTGGGAATGGGGGAGACTTGGAGATACTTAGAAATTTGGCCGTGGGGGATGTTGGTGGTTTTGGTAACTCGCAGGTGATTAGCTAGGTTATTTCTACATTTGGCTTGGTGGGTGGTGTAGAAGATAAGGTCATGACTTTGGAGGGGTTTGGATTTTTAGAGTTTGGATTAGTCTTGCCTTTGGAGGAGTTATGGTAGAGGTCGGCTATGAGTGTTTCAGGGTGTCGCTTGAGTAGGTTGTGTTTGAAGATTTTGGTGGCGTTAGGTGTGATGTTGGGAGGGTAGATGATGGAGTGGGGTTTCAAGTTGGAGGGCGATCAGGGGTGGGGGTTGATGGGGTAGTCTGGTGGGTTTACGGTTGGTTGGCATCTTTGTGAATGAGGGATAGGGGGATGGAGAGGGGGGCTTCGGGATAGGTTAGTGGGATGGGTACGCCAGGGGTAAGCTGTGCCTTGTTGCGCACTGCATTGTCTTGAGAGGTATGTGTCAGTGGGGGGGTGGAGCCGTGTGGAGATCGATTAGGGAGGGAGCAGGCTCGGAGATTCCTACTAGACATATTGAAGAGAAGTGCCAGATGACTGGGGACAGAGAGGGGAGTACCCGGAAGCAGCCTGCAGTGACTCAGATGAAGGTAAAATTAGAAGTTATACGCAGGGTGGCCAAATTACTGCTGCTGTGGGCGGAGTGAGGGGGCACTATCGCGCACTATAGCGCCGCTGTCTTTGGACCTAGGGGTTTGGAAGAGTTGATTAGCGTCCTTAGAAGAGATGATGCCTTGCCTCTCTTAGAATTGCTTAACAGTACGGCCATAGAAAATTGAAAAACATTTTCAATAGATATAGATATTGTGCAATTCTAGTGTATAGTGGGAGTAATTGGATCTCTTTCAGCTGAGTAGATTGGGAGGGAATTTGGTCGAATGCTCATGCCGAGATGGCCGCTTCTGCGGTTCAGTTGGTCCTCTTTTTATTATTACTTTGAGGCTCTTCGGAATGCAGGCACAGCTCCCTCAGGTTTCAATCCTACCCAAGAAAGCACTTCATGACTCAACCAGATTGTTGCGGGGACAGGGCACTCAAGATGCGGCTCCGTGGCATTCGGAGCCCGGGGCGCATTGGGAAGCTTCCTGGTTCAGGCAGTAATCATCACCGCTGGGCGCCATTTTAAAGTCAGGCGCCCGACTTCAGGAGCTTATTGTCGCCTCGCCTAATGCCTATTATCGTTGTGTCTCTTTTTCCGTGGTCGGGCTTCTGGGGGTAGACGGGCAGTGGGCGCGACCCGCTTCGATTGTTTTCAGACTCCAGCTGCAATTTGTTGCACATGCGGGGAAATGCGCAGCGGACCTCCCGGTCTAGCCTGCTGCGTGCGGGAGGAACCTTGGCACAGTGGATGAAATTCGGGGATGGCAGATTTGTAGTCCGAGGAGAGTGCAAGGGTTTACCGCTGGGTCTGCTACCATACCACTGCGCGGGGTTAGTGTCAATCACAGCGCCTGGTGTCTGCCATTTTTGCTGACCCGGGCTGCTGACGCTTATCAGTCAGTATCTCCATGCACTCCAGCTATCATCTATACTTTCCACTCTGGACCACAGTGTCACGTCCCTAGCACGCTCCGACATAGATGCGGCTGAATTAGGAGCCCCATGTGCATAGTGATGGACTGGACGTTTTCCTGGCAGTCCAGGCAGTGTAGCTGTGTACCATGGTCGTCGCAGAGAGCAGCTCATCAGGTGAGGAGAGGTTCCAATGTATCCTTTATAGGTGTGCCGTAGTAGCGTTGTGCAGTGGGATCCAGGTGGCGCGACTGTGGGGCAGTTTATACACGGATATCTACCAAAAGGTAATCCCCAAACCGAGAGCTTCCACGGAAGCTCCTTCTCAGCGGCCATCTTCCCAGGATTGGGGGATGCAGAGACACAGCAATGCTAGGGATTCTGGAGAGGCACAGCGAGGCTAGGGAGACTGGGGAGGCACAGGGCAGAGGCCAGCAAGGCTAGGGAGACTGGAGGGGCACAGCACTGAGGCACAGCGAGGCTAGGGAGACTGGAGAAGCACAGGAAGGATACAGAGGCCAGGGAGACTGGGGAGGCACAAGAAGGATGCAGAGGCGCAGGGAAGCTAGGGAGACTGGAGAGGCATGGGGGATGCAGAGGCACAGCAAGGCTAGGTATGGCAAGGCTATGGAGAAGTGTGGCTCACTGGTTAGAGGCGGCAGACCCTGAAGCAGAGATCAGACCCGGGACCAGGGTTTAATTCCCGACGCGGCAGGGTCTAGGATCAATGTCCGCGGACTCGATAATTCTCGCTTCGGCGCCATCTCTAATCATGGGCCCCACGCTGCAACTCTGGGCAATAGCTTGCTTAATCTCCACAACGGCCCCACCAGCGCTGGGATGCCTGGCTCCGCCCCTCACAGGGAGAGCCAGGAAGGGTTCCACAGCCTAAGCGCCGAGATACCCTCATGGGTGATTCAGAGCTATATAAATCAATAACTATAACAATAACTATAACTATAGGTAGACTGGAGAGGCACAGCACAGAGGCACAGTGAGACTAGGGAGACTACGGAGGCACAGGGCGGAGGCACAATGAGGCTAGTGAGACTGGGGAGGCACAGAGAGGATGCAGAGGCAAAATGAGGATAGGGAGACTGAAGAGGCACGGGGATGCAGAGGCACAGGGAGGCTAAGGAGAATGGAGAGCCGCCGGGGGTGCAGGGGCACAACGAGGCTAGGGAGACTGGGGAGGCACAGAGAGGATTCAGAGGCACAGGGAGGCTAGGGAGACGGAGGAGGGACATAGAGGATGTAGGGGTACATTGAGGCTGGGGAGACTGGGGAGGCGCAGAGAGGATGCAGAGGCACAGCAAGGCTCGTGAGACTGGAAAGGCACAGAGCGGAGGCACAGTGAGGCTAGGAAGACTGAGGATGCGGCTGTTGTGATTTACTTTGCCTTTAAGCTTGTCAGCCCGTGCCTAGAATGTTGGGGGCTCCATGGGAATGATGGAGACCTGTTATTGTACTGCAGACTTGCGAGCTATGCAGTCGATGGTTTGGAAGCTGAATAAATACTTTAAAAGATATCCAGAAACGAACCGTGTCTTAATACTGGTGACGAGCATCTGATTGGGGACAGGCATCGTACACCACCGATTCCCCTACCGGACCCACAATATGATGTACTGAGGATTCACAATATAAGAAACAAGAATGCTTTGGAAGAAATGTCAATGTCAACACCATGACTGAGGAGACAATAGCACTGAGGAGGTGAGAGGTCGTGCCTTAGCATTGGTAAATTGTTATGCCTTGCTTTGACCTATTTTCTAGTGTGGAAACCTGCAGCTGTTTACCAGTTATTAAATTAACCGCATTCGCCATACCCCACGCTTGCTTGAGAATCCTTCAAGTGACTTTCATCATACGTAGGGCTCCCGGTTTTATGGTATTTATTTTTTTGCCATTTCCGTCTGTATTTATCCATATTTATTTTTTGGGCATTTTTTCTGTATTTATCCGCATTTATTTTTGCCACAAGCAAAAGACGACGCTACAGCTAGTATTTTTCCACATTTATTTCAATTGACAAGGCACACCTGCGCCCTGTTGTTATTGGTCAACTCAATACATTCATCTGAAAACTGTTTCCTCATGTAATGTAACGTTTGCTCTTGACCTATGCACATTTGTAAGTTTCTCCTCATGTAACGTTACTGTTCCTATTGTGAAGCGCTCTGACACCTTTGGGTAAAGTCTGCGCAAGAGAAAAAAGCATAAATAAATAAATGCCTTGACAGGGGGCCACAGCATGCGTAGGGGGGAGTTGCAGCAGGGACAGCTTCCACATGGACACGAGCCAAGGGAACGACAAGTTAAAATGCCATTGCAACTCAGGCCTCAGGGGACAGATTAATAGCAGCCTCACAGCGAATCTGGACACTACCACCTGAAGCCAGAACTCCATGTTCTGATTTGAGCTCCTCTCACAATCTTGCCATCAAACCCAAAGCATTTTATGGCGCAAGTGAGAGAGGTAGCGTGGACCCCAGTGCACGCAACCAGCTACAAGGAATGCATATTCACTAGTCAGTGACTTTTGTAAAGGTCTCTGGGCAGGGAGCTCTCGGATGGTGTGGGGGCTGGGTAAAGGTTGCTGCACTGCTGCTGCAAAGGGTCCCTCATTCAAATTCCCTTCTCTTCCAGTCCAAACCCTGGGCAGGGCGTGCTGTCCAGGGTCTAGGCTGTAAACCTTGGAGGGCTCAATCTTGTAAGGTCCTAGGAGGGTCACCAACTGGCAACAAGGCACATTCTGGGCAGTGAATGTAAAAACTCAGGACAAAGGGTCAAAATTCAGGACCAAAGTTACATTTTATGGACACATCCAGGCGCGCAACACCCATTGGACTCAAAGGGCTTCACACACAGCCACACCCGAGCACTTCACAGGTCTTTAAAAGACCATTTTCATGTTAATGAGGCTTTGTTGTTGTTTCACCCCTTCTAAGAGCCCCTGTAGCGCCACTCTGCCTATTGCTTAAGGTTTCAGCCCCCCCCCCTCCCGAAATTTTTTTTAGCCCCCTTCCCCCCGAAATTTGGCTCTAGTTGTGCCTCTGGACACATCTGAGGAAGTTGCATAGTTCTAAAATAGTTGTATGGCAGAAGGACTGGTCAAAACAGACTTCTAGTTTTGGTATCTCTCAGAGTATTAATCAAACCTGCACATTTAGTCAGACTTAGCTAAAGATGAAAAAAACCGAACAACCAGATGCACCCAGGCATCAGGGACCAGAGCCAGAATTCAACACTCCTACCAGGAATGATGGCGCCAGAGGCGGCGCTCTGTTGGTGGTTGTGGACTTGGAATTCATAGGCAGTAGCAGCACTATGTTTAATTCTTCTTTCTGACTGCGTGCTTTCTATCAGTGTTTCCAGACTTAAGTTCTTCTTTCTCGAGAGAAGTTGCTTGAGTGAGAGTTCAGGTGTTGTTTGAGTTGTCGGTGCGAGAGAGGGATGACATTGTGGAAGTGTTAGGTGTGAGATAGAGCAGTTGTCAAGAACAAGAAAGTGTGGGTGTTGGAGAGCGATGGTGTGGCGAAAGTGTTGAGTGCCAGAGTGCTCTAATGTTGTGAAAGTATTGGGTGCCCGAAAATGCTTTTTCTGTTTGAGTGCTGGTGAAGAGAGACCGCTGGGTGTAACAGCATCAGGCGTGAGAGTGCTCTGCACACAGCCAACATGTACAGCTCTCAGACTTAGATGGGCTCTCTCTAATACTGCGTGTGAAAGTGTATTGGGTGAGAGAGCTGTACTCGTGCGTGTGCTGGGAGTCTTAGACCCCTTGCCTTGCCCCCCGCCCCCACACACGCAAACACTTGCATACTTTTGCCCAACCTATCTCAGGTAGAACTCCGAAATTCAATATTTACAGCAAAGAATGCTGTTTTTCAAGCAGGCATGTAGGTACGCCCAAAATCTGATGTGCGCAGAGACAACAGTAATAGGTGAGGGCTGATGGGCTACAGGGTGCTAAGGGCACTTCAGACAGGGGTTACAGTGTGGCAGCCATGCAGATCACAAGAAAAACTAAAATAAACACAGCGATGCGAACAGCTGGGTCTGCCACTTCATATGTGGGGTGGAGGAGGGAAAGCAGGAACCCGAGGCTGCAGAGGGAGAGAGAGAGGCATGAGCAGCTTTTACGGCATATCGATCTGTCCCCTGAGGCCACATACAAAGTATGAAGTACAAATGGTGGCGGGCTGGCGCAGGCTACCTTGGGCGGTGGAGTCCTGGATCCCTGGAAATGCCAAACAGGAAGGCGTCTTCAAACATGGTGCTCCGTAGTGCAGGCAAATAGGAAAAACAGGCAGGTGAGCCCCCAAAATATAGGGCACATGTTACCAGGGTGGGGCTGGAGGTATTAGCACGCCCACACTGTGACGCTTCAAAACAACCAAGATTGACTCAGGGTCACTCAAAGACCCTGAACCAATAGGTCCACAGTACGTCACTGGAAGGAATTCCCAACATCGGAACAGGGGCGTGGCAAGGCAACTCTGTACCAAGGCAGCACGGCAAAATTTACTGGTATTTTTCCGTTTCTACACATAAATACAAAGGAAAAATACTTTTCCGTCTGTATTTATATGTAAAAATCCATAAAAACGGAAAAACGGGAGCCCTAATCATAAGTCAGCACCGGTTCTCCTCAGTGGATCTCCTTGTCATCATTGTACTCTGACGCCCAACGCACCAAGCACGGCGTGATGACGTTATGCGGAGTGCCGCCATCTTAGTTTTCGGTAATCACTTACACTAACACCGGAGCAGATGGGCTATAATCTTTCAGAACTGCAATGGCAGATACAGGTGCACACCAACCTTATAGTTATAACATTGCCAAAATTTCCTCTAATGTGAGGGGGAAGAGGTACTGAATGTGCTGTCCAGTCGTGCGGTCCAGAACGTGATACGCAATCGCATGGTCCTGAACAGGATACACAATCACGTGGTCCTGAACGTGACTTTCAAGAGCGGAATAGTACATATTCATAGAGAGTCAGATGTTACAGATGCGGAAGCTTTACAGATTTATCCAATAGACCAATCTGTTACGTGTAAGAAGTGTGCTATTAAGGGACACTATGCTCGTGTGCGTAGATCCGCTGGAAAGAACAAGTGACAGAGAATACACCTAAGGCAGTACGCACCATCATTTTGGATGTGAATGACAAGAATGGAGAGGTGGACTCAGGGAAGATAATAATGCCGGAGTGTGATATTGAAGAGGACGAAAGAGCGTTTGAGGTGTTGGCTGACTCGGGTTCACCTTTCACTAATATTGGGAATAAACATTGAGATGAAAGTGTTGGCACAGGTAACATCGAACTGCTCCCACCAGATATTAATCCAGTCAGTTATGGAGGATCACATATCAGACTACTAGGGTATGTGATTGCTAAGATTGAGTTCAAGGGCAGAAGAACTGTTGGAAAGGTATGTATGGCTATAAGGGGTGACAACATATTAGGGTGGAGGCACCAGCGTGATTTGGCCATCATCTTAAACCCCAGCGCCAGCAATCCAAAGGACCAAGTTATATTGGTTTATTATGTGGGAAGTGGTGAGCAATATTTAAGGGTTTTCCTGAGGTTTTTGGTGATGGTTTGGGATTTCTCTAGGGTTTCGAACATCGGATCATCCTGAAGAAGAGGGCTATGCAAGCGTACATAAGGTAAAGTACCTAACATGATGGTCAAACCATTAAAGCAGGAGCTTAAAAGACTTTTGGATTTAGGTGTTGTAGACGAGATTGAGGCATCAGAGTGGTGGGCCCCTGTGGTTTTGGCACCCAAGGATGGTGGTACTAGCGTCAGGAGGTGCCTGGACTTGCGAGGTTTGAATGAATGGATTTGGGTGGACTGTCAACCGCTTCCGAACATCTGAGTCCATTAGTGTGTTGGAGGGTGCAAATGTTTTCGGTGTTTTAGACCTTTCATCGGCGTACCACCAAG
Source organism: Lissotriton vulgaris (assembly GCF_964263255.1). Lineage (NCBI taxonomy): Eukaryota > Metazoa > Chordata > Amphibia > Caudata > Salamandridae > Lissotriton > Lissotriton vulgaris. The sequence goes on from NC_141687.1 coordinate 196,174,953, forward strand.
TGATGTTGCACCATGGTCCTAGACACATAACCTCCTTCTGGAGCATATCGTTTTGTGAGAATGCCTTTTGGACTGGCCTTGGCTGTCTCTTGCTTTCAGAGAATTATGACGATGTTGTTTGGCGATTTGAGGAACGTCCTCTTTTTCAAGGATGACATTCTGGATGGACATATGGGAGAGATGAAGTGGAGCACGGTAATGTACTGAGACGTGTGTTGGAGAGGTTGTGTGAGAAGGGACTCACGGTGAAGAGACAAAAATGTTGCATTGGGGTGATATCTGTTACTTATCTTGGCCATGTCATACCTGAGGAGGGTATACAGCCGAAGCTTGAACTAGCAGAAAGAGTACTGAAAGCGCCTACTCTCAGAGATAAGGAGTAGGTCAGATCGTTTGTGGGACTTGCAGAGTTTTACTCTAAATTTGTCATGGTGTTTGCTAGTGTGATTGAGCCCACCATAGATTTGCTGAGGAAGGGTTTGCAATTTAATTAGTCTCAAGAGTGTGAGAAAGCTTTCACAACTATGGAGTCTGAAATTGGAAAGATGCCGACGTTGGGACATTTTGACATTTATCTAAAAACTATCCTGACTACTGATTCCAGTCTCAAGAGTTTGGACGCAGTGCTCTCACAAATTGTTGAAGGGGAAGAGAGGGTGGTCACTTTTGCGTCCAGAGCACTTAGGTATGCGGAGGTAAACTATTTCTGCATTGAGAGGCAGGCTATGAGTCTGTTCTGGGCAGTGAGACATTATAAATTTTATCTGTCGGGCATTCCTTTCTTAGTCAGGTCTAATCACTGTCTGTTAGTGCAAGTTTTCTCTTGCCATCATAGTGATCACATGACTCCCAGACTCATACATTGGAGTGAAGGGTTCCAGGAGTTTAATTTTCGTGTTCAGTATCTTCCTGAATAGGCCAATAAATCTGCAGACTGTTTGTCGCATTTATCTTTGGAGTGTGTACACTGTGATGAGGAGGTTGAAGGTGTGAATTAGGTCATGAAACCAACTTTGTTGAAGGAAGAATGGTCAAATAGCATTGTTGAGGACAAGGTGTTTTCTACCCTGAAAACATATGTAACGCAAGAGAAGGAGATATAGGATTTGAAAGATGGAACTGCATGGATAAACTTGGAGATGTACTGTTACAATGAATTAATAAAAGGCAATAAAATATGTTTTTAAAAAAAAGGTGTTTTCTACCCTCAAGTTATTTATCCACAATGGATGGCCTGAATACAAGACCCTTGATCAAGACTTTAGGCCCTTTTGGTCGGTAAGGGATGAGTTGACCTTTTGTCAGGAAAACCTCATGAGAGGAGATAGAGTGGTTCCACGTGTGATTTGAGAGACAGAATTGTGATTCTTGCACATGAGGGACATCTTGGTAGGAGTCTCCCAAAGGCCTGTGTGAGAGAGAGATATTGATGGCCTGGCATGGACCACATGATTGAAAGGGTTGTTAAAGAGTGTCATCTTGTGCAACCAGTGAAAAATACCATGTTGCCAATCATGCTCCTTTGTCTCCAGTTGAAGTTCCGGAGACAGTGTGGTCTATATTGGGTTTGAACATAATGGGTTCTTTTGTACTTATGCTTTTGAGTGAAAGATTTGTACTCCTTTTGGTAGATTACACTTCTAAGTGGGTTGTGATTAAGTGTGTGAGTGTTGTCAACACTAGAATCAAGTCAAGTCAAGTCAGAGATTTATATAGCGCGCTACATACCCGGAGGGTCTCAAGGCGCTTGAAGAAGGGTGGGGAGTTACTTGTCGAATATCAAAGTTTTAAGTTGTTTTCTGAATGAATAGTGATTGAATTTCTCAAAGATGTTTTTATGAGTGAGAGTGTGCCGAAATTCTTGATCACTGACAATGGTGTGCGATTTGTGTTACAAGAAATGCAATTTTTCCTCTAGGATTTTGGGATTGTCCACCAGAAGACTGCTCTCTATGCACCGCAGGCAAATGGTGTTGTGACTACGAATACTAGTAGTACCTGGTGTATGTCTAGTCTTGTCATTTGCAGGAGGGTTTTCGAATGTCAGCGTTCACGATGGAAGTGGTGGTGGATCTGACGTGTAGTGTAGACCCTCCTCAACGAAATGTAGGAAATTACCTGCTAAATTGGAACACTATGTTTTACACGAAGTCACATTGTTAATGTGTGCATATTTTCTCCCCTTTTGTTGTTAAGTTTCCATTTTGCTTTTGTTCTTTTTACTTGTAGGATTTTTTCCTTTGCTTTTGTTCTTTCCGCTATTTAAAAGAGATGTGTTGTGATTTACTTTGCCTTTAAGCTTGTCAGCCAGTGCCTAGAATTTTGTGGTCTCCATGGGAATGCTGGAGACCGGATATTGTACTGAAGGCTGGCGAGCTATGCAGTCGGTGGTTTTGAAGCTGAATAAATACTTTGAAAGTTATCCAGGAACGGTGTCTTAATAGCGGCACAACGAGGCTAGGGAGACTAGGGGGACACAGAGAGGAGCAGCGGCACAGGAAAGACGCGGAGGCACAAGCAGGCTAGAGAGCCACAGGAAAGATGCTAAAGCACAAGGAGAATACAGAGGACGGAGAAACACCGGAAGGATGCAGATGCTTTGGCAGGCCCCAGAGGCCCAGGGAGATTAGACAGACACACGAAGGATGCAGGGGCACAGAAAGGACACAAAGGCCCAGGGAGGCTGTGCAGGGACACAGAAAAACTCAAAGGTCAGATGGCATGAAGGGTACAGAGAGCCTGCTTGGAACACAACTCCTAAAAAAGGCACAGAAAGGCTGAAGGGGCACACAGAAGCCAAATGGCACAGAGGAGCATCACATCCACGTAGAAGCTCCAGGTACACAGAGAACACAAAGAAAGGATAAATAATCCAGAGACCTACAAAGAAACATGAAGCCTGCAGAGGGAGTGAGAGTTGAGAAGTGGCATCCAGAGGATGAAGAGCCACAAAGAGGACCTAAGAAGGCATAAGGAGGACACAGAGGCATAGAGAGAACAGAGGCACCAAGAGGATGTAGAGCCACAGAGAGGACGCAGAGGCACAGCGCGGACACAGAGGCACCAAAAGGACGCAGAGGCACTTTGAGAGAGGATTTAGAGCCATAGAGAGTACGCAGAGGGATATAAGGACACAGAGGCACCGAGAGGACACAGAGGCACTAAGAGAACGTAGAGAGGATGCACAGACACAGAGAGGACACGGAGAGGACGCACAGGCAGGGAGAAGACACAGAGAGGACACAGAGCACGGAGAGAACACAGATGCACAGAGAGAGAACACAGAAGTACAGAGAGGACACTAAGAGAACGCAGAGGCAGTGAGAGGACACAGAGTCACAGAGAGAATACAGAGGCACCAAGAGGATGAAGAGGGCAGGTTAAATCAGGGATCAGCATGTCTGTCCCTACTCCTAGCCCAGGAGCCAACTGCAGGGTGAAATCAACAATTAGAACGGATAATTTAGTTTGTCAGTTTTGGAACCAGTGTTCAGTAATCTAACCCCACAGAGGCTGCGATTGCACATCCTAACCACAAGGGGGGGGGGGTCTTGGACTTGAGATCCAGGTCGGTTCGTCTTCAGAATGCTGACAGGGGTCTGTAGCACAGCACCACCAGTTTCATAACTAGGGGGCATGGCTCGGAGCACCAGCAACTCTTAATTAAAATGCAATTTGTATAGTGCCACTATGTTGAGCTGATGAAGGGAAATGTATAGAAGGTCTAATATAGATGTGATGGGGCAGTACTGCAAGCTGTGCCTAGTGGTCCTTAGTGAGCATCAAACTTTTGGTCATATATGGGACTCCCATAATGCATTGCATGCAACAGTACCACAAGTATATTCAAATAACTATTTCCATATATACATACTTAATAGCTTTGAAATGTGACAAAACAGTGATTATATTAATTCTGATTAGGTTGTAGACTATGTGGAGTTGATGAAAGGAAGTTTATAGAAGGTCTAATATAAATGTGGGATATGTAGGTGCAGTACTGCACGCTGCGCCTAGAGGTCCCTAGTGAGCATCATAAACTTTGAAGATATGGTAAATCCACCCTAACCATGATGCATTGCATGCAAGACAGTACCACAGTACATTCAATATATACAATTAGTAGCTTTTAAATGTGACTAAGAATTATTATATCAATTCTGGATTAAGTTGTACTCTATGTGGAGCTGATGAACAGAAATTTATGGAAGGGTTAATATATATGTGTAGGTGCAGAACTGCAAGCTGCGCCTAGAAGTCCCTAGTGAGCATCATACTTTTGGTCACATATGGTACTCCCCTAATGCATTGCATGCAAGACAGTACCATGAGTACATTCAAATAGCTATGTCCATTTACACAATTAATAGCACTAAAATGTGACAAAACAACTATTATATGATTTCTGATTAGGTTGCCCTCTACGTGGAGCTGATGAAGGGAAATTTGTAGAAGGTCTAATATAAATGTGAGATGTGTAGGTGCAGTACTGCAGCTGCGCCCAGAGGTCCCTAGTGAGCATCATAAACTTTGAAGATATGGTAAATCCAACCTACCCATAATGCATTGCATGCAAGACAGTACCACAGTACATTCAATATATACAATTAGTAGCTTTGAAATGTGACTAAAGAATTATTACATTAATTCAAGGTTAGGTTGTACTCTACGTGGAACTGATGAAGGGAAATTTATAGAAGGTCTAATATAAATGTGAAATGTGCTAGTGGTTAATTTGCAAACAAGTGGGTTCAAATTGGAATGGCATGGGGAGCTAAAAAAAACAAAGGATTTAGGCCCAGATCTCTGTACAGAGGGGGTGAATGCTTGACAATGTTCAGCATTCTGTTCATGATCTTTTTGTGTTGCTATTGGATTGATTTAACCCTTCAAGTAAGACTCAGAAGCAAATCCTATGGGTCCCACAAGTGCAGATCTTCAGAACTTCTCTTGTTATGAAAAATTGCACTTTTTATTGGGCTGAAGTGTCTGCAAAAGTTGTACTTGAGGAACATCTACAGGAATCCTCCAACACATCTGAAGTTTTGAAATAATATGAGGATAAAATGGATGATGTAGAGCACAGATGAGATAGCATAGGCTCTATAGAGTACTGAGTCGTTCTTCTCATAGGTAATTAGCAAAGGACATTGCAGTTAAATCATAAGACAACAGCAACAATGTGAAGTGGAAAAAAGATCTGCATGTAGAACTGGCTTCTCTTCTACAGCCCTGGCTCTCAACAGTGTTGCATCAGGTTAGAAAAAAAATCCAAACAGAAGAAAGCACGACAGTGGTTTGAGCTGAAACGTGAACAGAAATCCAGAACTACACTTATTGCTGAGACTAAAGGCCTTTAGAGGAGGATAATCCTTAAGAAACCAGTCAAAATGAAGAAAGTAGTCTCTGGGTCAAACAAATGGTCCAGCTTCAGGACTGGGGGCAAAAACCACACTGTGTCTCGGTCCTGACAGCTACAGGCCCTAGGCTACAAGCGAAGAACATCAAAGCTAAAGTCAAAGCTACATTTTTGGCTCAATTTTTCACTCAACTTGTCAATTAAACACAGCACCATCACCATAGACCAATTTTAGAAGGTACAGGCAACATGATAACTACAAATTGATTAATAAACGCAATACAATCGTTCTGAGATAAGGACATTTCCCTGACAAAATATTCTCCATCTGAACTAATTAAGAAATAGAAAAAGTAGGTAGATACCAATATTGGTAAACAGCATCTGTGATGTTATCTATAATAACAGTTTTCCACAATCATAAAGAACCAGTATGGCGGTCTGCCGTCAATCATAATCTTCGAATTTGTTGCTCTCCTATTAATCCTGGCCATCCAATATGATGGCCTCCCTTTACAAAGAGACCAATTGGGGCAATCAAGAAACTTACACACAGATCAGTAGAAACTGAATTGAAAAGAAAATATTTTGTAGTATCATCTTGTCGCACACTGAGGACTCGAAGGCTGGTTACAAAATTCTCAATGCCACTAAGGCCAGATTTAGGGAAATAGTGTGGAATGTAGGCCAAGGAATGAATTTCCTTCAAATCATTGATAACTAATACACAAGGCACAATAAACCTGTATACAGAATGTTTGTAGAATTCTTCAGGGCTCTAGCCTCAATCATTGGACGTAGAATACATTAAAAGCTGGAGAAGATGGACATGCAGCCAAGACTTCTGGAAACCATCAAAACTATGGACGTTATGGAATGATCCAGGTAAGACTCAGCACGAAAGTCAAACTTTCAATGAAATTCCCCTCGGAAAGTGGAGAGAAGGAAGGGTGCAATGTGGCTCCCAGTCTGCATAACCTATATACAAACTATATCTATGCATTCATACTTTAATCAAAAAGTGACAGCCAATAGTAGAAATGTACAAGCTCTGAAGTGTGGATCACTGGTTAGAGGAGGCAGACCTGGAAGCAGAGGTCAGCCCGGGTCCAGGGTTCAATTCCCGGCACGGCGGGGTCTTGAGTCCTAAAATGTCCATGGACTTGGCAATTCTCGCTCTGGTGCCTACTCAATTCACGGATTCACACTCTGCGACTCTGGGCAATAGCTTGCTTAATCTCCACAACGGCCCCTCGCGGTGGGATGCCTGGCTTTCACCTTGCGGATACCATGCCGGGGTTATCTCACAGGGGAATACCAGGACGGGTTCCCTAAGCAAGCGCTTAATGACCGGTTGGTGATTTGCGCTATATAAATACCTGTACATTTACATTTACTGTACTAAAATAACTCAATACTGTTAGCAAAAACTCCTTAGCATCTGCAAAGCCAATCTAATACAATTGTAGCATGCTGCTGCAATACCAACCTTTCTGTGAACAGAGCACATCAAAGACAGTGTGATGGGAAAGTGAGTCAAGAAAAGTCTTAAAGAATTATTTACAATGACAAAGTGGAAAGAGTACAACTTTTCTCCTATCTATCAGACAATGCATCAAGGTATACTAACCTGGAAACTATTCGCAGAAAAAGTGTAATAACTGTGCAGGGGCAAATGCTTAATAAAACCAACAAGTCATAATATCCATCAATGTACACACTTGAAAGCGCACAACAATATCACCAGCATTATCGCCATTGCAAGCAAGTGTGGCACACCAAACATCCAGGAGGAAAAAATGGAAGCCACCCTTTCAGATCTAAAGTGCATTACATGGCCTAGTTGTATACATCTGTGTCCGAAACAGAAGAATGTTTTGACGCAGCTCTTGAAAAGATGAATCTTCATCAATGTCCGATTCAGATTAATAGAGCTGAGTGCGATATACTAACCTTTGAATAACAACACATCATCCCTCTGCCTTCCTATCAGTAGATAAATAGAAGATGTCTCATTTTCTCATCCACTGATTACAACAATACTGAGCACAAAGGAAATATGAGATCAGCCCTATTGTTCTCGGCAATGACATCTTGTAACATCAAGCACACTCATCATTTTGATGAGTAGCATTGACCAGCGGACTACAAAGATAATACTTCAATACATCAAGGAAGCCAAGAAATTATTATCCATATAACAGCCGGTACAAGGATGCCAAATCAGCATACAGGGAGAAGAAAACAGTAGCTGGAGGGAAGAAAAACTCTCTATAATTGGTTTTCTCTTCCTTGGATGGGTGCCTTCTAGTGCAAATCCTTTCGCAATGGTTCCAGGTCCATTTTGGCCATGACATATTTTCTTTGATATTGCCTTGTACATCCTAGCAGAACTCTTTAGGTTGGTTTCTTCTAAATGTATTTTTGCCAATCTGCCCCAATGATGGTCCTAGTCAATTTAACCAGAAGAGCTGAAACATCCACTTATTCTCTATGATACGGACTGCATTATTTTTTGGAACAGTTTTGTTCATATTTGAATATTTTTAATCTACTTTTTAATTTTTATATTTACTGTTGTTTAATTGCAGCCCAATATTTTCAATTTCATGTTATGCTTGATTGCACCTGAATTTCATTTTGTCTTTTCGTTGCACCATTACATTTTTCTCGACTTCATCATTGTAATTAACTTTGATGATATTTTGTGTATTTACCCTACTGCTATGTGCATTTAGTAATTGTAGTTATCCCACTTTGGCTTATCTATTTTGTTGTGGCCCTCTGATTCACAATCTCTAGGGATGAGCCCTCAACTAACAAAGATCCTTCATTAAATCCTAATTCCTGACTAGCACCATTCCCTGATCCCACCCCATATTCACCATTGAACATTCCTCAATTTCTTCATAGGAGGACAAAAGATTACAGTGGCCTGATTTTGTTGCTGTTGTACTGTTCTGCCGCATTTTGCATTATCCCCTGCAAGGTCTATCATTACAGTGCTTTTCAACGTGTGATCTTTGAATCAGAGGATCCCGGATTATCAGTTATTTACTGAGAGGACCTGCCCCTCCAGTTCTGAGCTGAGATCAGCAAGCGTTAGGCCCTGCTAGGTTGACAAACATGGAAAGTTGATTTCCTTTTAAGTAATCTCCCTAAGGGCACCATGTAGGACCTCCTAATCACTGTTAGTGTGATTGGGGAGGTTGGAACACTCCTCTTTGTTACCCTGTGTGATCCTATGAAAGAGTGATCCCACCTGTGTTACATCTAGCGAGCTCGGTCTTAGCTTGATACGTTTCAGGTACAGTCTGTGTGGGTGGCAGAAAATATGGTTTAGTATGCACATGTGACTTGTGAATAGGCACACAGTCACAAGTGCCTATTGTAGGACAACCCATCTTCTCGTTTTGGCCCTTTGTTGTGGTTAGGTTATCATGGTTTCCTCCTGGATGGATGACAAGTGTTCATGACCCTCCTTCCAGTCCAGTAAAGACGTCAGTGTTCTTTAAGTTCCTGTGCCGTCACGTAAAATTCTACCACAGGATGAGCCTGCTGGCAGCCACTGCCTCGATGGGGAAATGAATCTTCAGCCTCATATGACAGTGCTTGTTGCCACTAGCTCATGATAAAAATCCATCAAATCCAGCTTTGTCCATCATCAGTTGATGCTTGTTGTGCTGAACCCCTGACTGGAGCTGGATCCGCGCCAAGCCCCACATTAAACAGAATATGCAATAGCTCCTTTAGCTCCATTGACGGTGACCTCAAATTGCCCATAGGGGCCCTGTTTGATTGCTCCACAGGCTGTAGACCGGCATGTGCTAAGCTGGAATTAAGCTCTGCCCAAGGGGACTGCCTGCATGCTCAAGAGCCGAAAGGCATGCCAAATGAACTCAAAGCTTGAGCACCAATCCAATCACCCCCACCCTGCTGAGAGATAGCAGGTGCAGTGCCACAAATAGACAAGTGACAGTACAAGACTGGATCTACTGGTCCAAGATCAACACTGTTATGTTATGTTATGTTATGTTAGTATGTATTTATTAAGCGCTCGTACACCCGGGGGCTTCATGGCGCTATAGAAGAGAACACAACACAGCAGTTAAAAGAAGGTAATAATAAAACTCAGCAATAAGCCTGTGAGAATAGCCAGGTTTTAAGGGAGTGTCGGAAGCTAAGAAGGTTACCGCTCAGTTTCAATTGAAGGGGAAGGGAATTCCAAAAGGTGGCTGCGAGATGGTCAAAACAGCTACCACCTAGGCGCTTCCTTTTGTAAGATGGAACAATCAGTAAAGATTTTTGAGCGGAACGAAGATTTCGGGATGGATTATATCTGAGAAACAGATCTTTTATAAATTTAGGACCGGAGTCCTGTAAAGATTTAAATAGGATGCACCCTGTTTTAAATGCGACTCGCTGCGCAACAGGCAGCCAATGTAAGTGTTTCAACCCAGGTCTAATAGATTGCCTTTTTGGAAGTCCCAGAATCAGTCTGGCAGCCTGATTCTGGACCAGCTGAAGACGTTTTAATTCTCCAATTTGGAGCCCCAAATAGAGACTATTGGAGAAATCCAGTCGAGACAGGACCAAGGCAATTATGACCTGGATGAGGGCGGCCTGTGAGAGAAAGCAGGCTATTTTTCTTATTTTTTTTAATTGAAAGAAACTGGAGGAAACTACCGCGCCTACCTGTCTTTTCAGAGAGAGATCCTCGCTAATTAATACTCCCAAGCTTTTAACTGAGGACGATCTAGAAGGTGGAGCCCCCATGCTAGATGGCCAAAAGCATGGGCTCCAGCACACACTGGTGATGTTCTTCCTAAGGTGAGCAGACTTTGTGTAGTGACTCTGTCCAATGGACTCACTTCCTTGTGAAAGAATCTTTTTTCTTTCCCCTGGGGGTGTGCTCTTAATATTTGTCATTAAGCTCTGTTATATTGCCCCTCGTGGACACTGGGCTTATGTTTGTAGCTAGGTAGGCACTCTATAAATCATGTATATACAGAGGGCCTCTCAAAGGTCTCTGCCCAATTGGACTTTAAAGTCATCCACTGTGATAGTGACAACTTGGGTGGGGTTTACATTGTCAAAGGTCCAGTGGCAAGGGACTCTTCTGGACCAGTTTCCTGGTCCTTGCATTATTTACAATTGTACTAGTGGTGGAACATCATTCATCTGTCAACAGTAGGGCCCGTACCTGTGGGGACATGCTAGCAGAATTATAGTTGATGATGACTGGTGTGGCTTTGACAATTACTTAGTAGTCCACATTGTCAGTAACTGGTCTTTCAGGAGCTGTTTTTCCATGGGCCTGACTGACTAGGGTTGTTCCTCACGCTCAGCGACAGAAGTCAAACCCACACAGTTTACTAGAGTAGTGAGATACAATTTAGTGAAACTGGATTAACAGCTCTTGCCAGAGTGTATCCGCACCATGACTGTGACTTGAAATACTAATGCAGTAGTAAACCCAAAGACGTGAACCCCTTGAGAAGTGCTCAAAAATCCTGCACCTTACACTTACTTTGTGTTTTGACCCCTTATGTATTTGGGATCTCATTTGAGTAGCCCTAAGTTATAGGCACTTATGATTTTTACCACTGTGTTCTGCTTAACTTTGCGCATTCTCCCAAATATACACTCAAGAAATATTCCTTACGATAGGAAAACGTATCCCTGGCTGGACATTAAATGCTATCTGGCAAGTGTTGTTTTATCTTCTTTCTAAGCTCAAACTCCTAACCACCTACAGGAGTTAACCTTAATTGCTCGACCACACAAACCGCTGTTAGAGTTCCCTAGGATAGGAAAAAGTACCCCTGTCTGGACTTTTAGTTTTATTGAGTCTTGCAACTGCTGCATTATCTTAAATCTGAGCCCAAACTCTTAACCACCAATGGGAGTTAACCTCAACTGCTCATCCACAAAAACCACTGGAGCATCAAGGAAATTTGAAAAGAACAAAGTCCAGTGCCGAGGGAGGTAAAACAGACATTGCCAGTGACCTGCCCAGTACTCTCTACATCGTCCTTGGCAAAAGGCCAGACACCACTGGTATGACAACCTTCTCATATACCACCCCAGCATTGCACTATTTTGCTCCACACTCCAACATTCCATCTCGCTCTGAATGCTTCACTTCTACCCCCAAAGCCTGCTTTCAAAATCTCCACCATACTCAGCGCCACCAGTTCCAGTAAACCACAATTTGTCCTTCCAGCTACCACTGAAGTCCTCCATATTGTTTAACCGTGCCATCTGCACCTTCATCCCTGCACCTTTTCTTCCAAGGCTCTCCTTGGGATGACCTAAAATCCTGCCCATAATCAGCTCACTGCCCGCTCCGGCATTAAACGCGGTTTTTCTATAAACAGTCTGTGCATGAATTTAATACTTTCACAAATAATTGACCAGCCATCAGTACTGTTTAGGTACAGGGAGAGGTAAAGTATGCCTGACTTTAGCCTCTGGTCATTCACGGCCACTCACCCAACAATGTGATCTTCTATCTTCCCCACCATGCACTCTCTTAAGTACATTTGTCCTTTATTGCTTCCTCTCAGCATCACCTCTCTTCACACTTCTCATGACCATGTCAACACCTGCCACTCCAGCACCCACACAGCTTCCACCTGTGAAAGACATTCAGCCCACTCTCCCCCAAACCGTCCTACACAGATACTTCCCCATCCTTCTTCATAGCTGCCAAGGTTAAAGATTGCTTATGTGTGACATTTTCATCATTTCAGTGTAATTATGAGTGACATTCAATGACTATGAGTGACACTTTCTTGTGAGCAAAATCAAGCAATGAAGGTGAGGGAAACATATATGAATATAAGAAATTGCACCCATTTGAGCAACAAGAAGATCTTAAAACTGCTGATGAGCACCAGAAATGGAAGGGCAATAACCTAGTGCCCTTATATCGTAGTACTGCCTAAAAGCTGTGCGTCACTGCAGCCAAGCTTCAGATTCAGGGGTTATGAGGGAGGGGGGTGAGTGATGGTGTGAGAAGGCTGCATACATGAGTGTGCTGTCTAGAGGCTGAGAGCCACTGCCCAGGCCTTAATTTCAAGAGTTTTGAGGGAATAAGAATGGAGTGAGATAGCTTTATGCACATAGTTGGCAAGTTTTCAGATTGTGTGATATTTCCATGGTTTCAGTGCACTTATGAGTGACACTCAACTGCCAAATGTGTGACACTTAGTGTGACATTTTCTCACAAGTTAAACCAAGCAATGAAATGGATGGAATTAAATAAATATATGAAATTGCAACCTTTTGGTGAATGAGAAGCCCTAAATAGCTTTAATATGCTTCAAACCCCTTGAAAAGGAAGGTTAAGATACTGATTGTTAGAAAACGAGGCAGCATCTGTGAGGCCTGCACAAATAACATGACACATTTGTCCTTCACTGGGAACCAAACACCCTAGGGCAGTGCCCGACTCTCAGAGGGTAGTGTTGCAGAGCAGTCTGAGGCTCACTCAAGGGAGGTGGTGTGGGCTAGTAATCGCCATTTGCAGGTGCGCAAAAATAACACTCAATAATTGATTGTCCAAAAGAGTACATTTATTAAACACACACAACACTCAATACTATACACCAATTTACAAATATACATAAGCTGATGGAATTACTTTGTGACATTGCATAACATCTCCACCCCTCCCGCGGGGGGGGGGGTCTAGTACCACCACTCCCATGTATGCAGATCATCTTGCCCCCAATGCACTGAATTGGTCTTAACCTGGAGCGAGGGCCCTGCGCACTGGCACCATCCCAGTGGCGACCCCCCCATTACCTCAACAAGCATTAAACAGGCTACACCTGCCTTGGTGATGACACATGACCCTGACTGAGCATCTCCTACTGACCATACAGTATGCACCTCTACATCTTAACCCTTTCGATGCTGATGACGAGCTCAGCTCGTCATGATGCACAGTTGAGCTGTGCTGATGACGAGCTGAGCTCGTCATGAATACAGGAGAAGAGTAATTTCCAGCACAGGGGGGGAAAACACCTAGCAGCCAAGGTGTTAAGGGCTAATAGTCTGGGGTCTTCACCTAAGCGCAGGAGCAAGAATACATGTTTACGCACACTTTAGAATGACAGTGCTCTGCACATTTGGATATCATTAAAATGCATTGCAATAACAGCCCCTAAAGGCATCACAGATGATGGCAGGATTAAGTTGTAAATACTGTCAGACACCCTAGCAAGAGTGTCTAGCAACTTAGGGTATGACATCACCTCACACCAATACTTCACATTGAACATCAGTCCCTCTAAAAGAAATACACATTAATAACTGCATTTCAGTGCAATTACACATCTTCACCTTCAGGGGATGCCCTTCTGCAGACATCCCCAACTCAGCCCTTCACTGCTTTATGCAATTATCAAAATACCCTCAGCTGAAGAACAAAAGTTCCAGCCCAGAAGGTGTTAACTGCAAGTTGAGCCCTGGAGGGGTTGATTCCTTTGAATCCCCAAGACACTTGGGTGGGACTTTGCTCTTCGTGCTGTGGGGAGACTGCGCTTCTCCAGCAGCTCCCCAGCATCTTTGTACATGTAGGGTGGTGAACCCGTTCACCTGGGGCCACCACAAGCCAAGAAAACGCCGGGTTGCCCTTGCAGGCCGGTCCTGGCCTGCAAGGCATTATGGGCCTGTCCGCATAAATGATGAGCGGCTCTCCCGCTACTTCTGGGAGAGCTGCGCAGTGGCCTCCGGCCGCGTCTTGGGCCTCGTAGGGGGGCACGGTCCCACCCTGACCCCCAGGGGAGAGGATGCGGCTCAAGAGCCCACCCCTGGCCATTCTGCCCGTTCTTGGGGGGCCCGGTCCCACCCGGACCCCCAACGCCGACTTTGTTGTTCTGAGGGGCCTAGTCACACCCGGGACCCTCGCGTGTCACCAGGGTTGGAGGGCAGCCCAGGGAGCCCACTCCCGGCTGCTCCCGCCGGTTCCCTGCGCAGCTAGCGCTCTTCTGTGCTGCCGTGGGAGCCGGCCGAGCACTTCTGGTCTGCCCGCTCCGGGACCTCGGGGGAGTGCCGCGGCACTCCCCCAGCCTTCTCCTCTTCGTCGGGGCCCGAGGATGGGGTCCCGGGCCCCTTCCATGACTTCGGGTTCCGGGGATGGGGTCACGGGGTCCCGGGCCCCCGGACATATTCTGTGGGCGTGACGGCGCGACCCTGCATCCTGCTTCGGCGGGGGTCCAGAATGGGCTACTGGCACCCCCTTGGGGCAATTTTCATGGGGGGACGCAATGGCGCTCCCCTGCCCCCCTCCTTCACATCACCGGGGGCCAGGGTGGGCTCATGGCCCCCTTCTGGCATCACCTGGCTTTGCTTCCTCCTGGGGCAGCCCCTGGGTCGTGACCCACCCCAGGGACATCCCTGAGACCGGCGGCGGAGCCCCACACGCTTCGTCGTCGGTCTTCTTAGGGGTCAAAGGTTGCCTACCCTCCGGGGGCCATATCTCAGCCCCTTGGGGTACGATCTGCCCCATTTTTGCATCTTCTTGCTCCTGGCGGCGTCCCCCAGCCACTGGGTGCACTCTCCTTGAGTGGTCTTCACTGGCTCCCTGTGCCTCTCTTCTCCCTGCGCAGAGACCTCTGCTCCAGCGCACCAGTCCTGGGCTCTTCTTCTGGCTCTGTTAGGGGCCTGGGTGACAGTCAGGGGCTCTCTTCTTCCAACTGCCCATTGCCAGGCTCCAGCTCCTTTTGCCTCCGCAGACCACACCCCAGAGAGAGCTTCTATTCCTGTGCAAGTACTTTTTAAAAGTCGAGTATGAGGCTGGGAGGAGGTCTTTGTGTGTCCTATCAAACAGCGGCACATCACTTCCCTGCCCCTGCTCCCTCCTGCTTGTCCAGCCTCTGGGTTTGGTCAAAATGGCGTTGTCCAGTGTCTCTGGCCCAATGGCCTCTGAAACCCAACTCCTTCCCTCCTCACTGCCTTCATGTGGTGCAGCCTGGTGCCTGGCACCCAGCGACAGCCGTTGATGCATTGGCTTGTAGCTCCACCTATCTTTTCTCCTTGGAGGGAAGATCTTCGCTCTGGGAAGAAAGGTCACTAATCCAACATGCCATGGCCAGACCCCAGGCAGGGACTCAGAGAAATATGACATTTCTGGACGACCCAAAAGCAGTACAAATATGACTTTGGACTCTGCAGAATACTCATTTTCACATCAGCTATACTGGACATTAGTGCATGTCTGGAATCTGTAGGCTTTGTGGAAGCCATTTTAGCCATGGGCCTCACATCCCCTATGGGGAATAATGAAGTGAAAACACAGTAAAACACACTGAATTTCCCTGGCATGTTCCTTCCAGTGTATAAAGCCTATTCCATGTCACCACCCAATTCTGCATAAGTCCTGCCACACCATTCACTCTGTATCTGCTCCAGGACTGCGCATGCTAGGAATCTCCCCTGTGCAGCCCCTACACGTGTGCACACGCATGTAAACCCGTGTCTGCATGTAACCAGTACGTCGTCCCATACTCCAGCTGCTGTGCAGCGGACTAGTCAAGCCAGGGGTACAGCATTAAAATCTACATGCAGTCTCTTTCATTATGAGTTCACTGTGGGTGAGTCCCAGATAATGAGGCTCCCTCACAGTAAAGCTCAACAATTAGGTGCTCAAAAAGCGAAAAATCCGGGCGGCCCCTAGTGTCAGAACCACCTTCTAACACTGATACAAAAAGACTTTGTGCCCAGAAGATATAAAAGTAAATACATCATCATAAAATCTCTCACACCCCTATGCCATTGTACTTTATTGAGCCACAAATGGTAAACACATGCTACAATGATCAAATGAACAAAGGGCAAGGATTGTTCCAGAGGGTACAAAAATTGGAAAAATTAGCTAAAGCTTGTACATATTTTTCCCCTTATCGTACATACTTCAAAAAACAAATAGAATTGAATTTTAAATGCATTCTAGAGCTGATCCATGTCTAATACCTGAAGAAAACAAATACAAAAATGGCATGTTACAAATGAATTAATACAATTTTGTTTTCAGTTCTACATAGCTGCCAGGTTTTCAGAATGCTTTTGTGTGACATTTCTGTGCTATCGGTGAGCGTAGGAGTGACATTCTACTGCCAAATGTGTTACACTTTGAGTGACAATTTCACTCAAGTAAATCAAAATAGTAACTAAGATTAGAGTTTTCCACTATTGTTACTAGACATTAACATATCAGTCAACATGTTCTTCGATCTATGAACATGACCAAATTCAGTATAAAAACTGATAAAAGAAAAGTTCTCAGTCCAAGCATGACCCTTGAAAGGCATAAAAAAAGTAATGAAAATAAAGCATAATCAGTGGTACAGGTCAGAGGGCACATTTGTAAAACTACACGCAGGCCAGTGAATAATAAAAGCAGAAATAACCCATCAGCCCCAAAACAGAACATCCTGTTCACATAAATTAAGCTATGTGATTCCTCCTACCGGCTACGGGAAAGTGAGACTGTACTAACACCCATGTAGACAGATGCAACCTAAATTGCTGCGATGAACGAGTCAACTCTGGAATCAGTCAGGTTATACACAATGGCAGAAAAAAAAGTCATGAGCAGTAGACAAAGATAAAACGGCTTCAGTCGCTCCCCAAAATACGAAGCCATAGATAACCTTTGAGCTCGAACTGTTCTGTGCTAGTATTGCTACCCCCTCAGTGCATAACCGAGAGAGGCCATCTTGGCGCACGGTATTAGGCAGTCGCGGCCGGCATAACTTACGTGTGGGGGGTTGGGGTGTTGTGGGGAGTGGGGTGGCGAATTTAAATTAAAAAAAATAATTCATAAACGTACCTTCTCAGGTCCTGCGCCGTGTCTGCTCCTGGCCGGGTCCAGTGGAACAGGAATCAGGCAGCCTTCCTCCACTTCCCTAAGCCAATCACAACGCTGCAATGGCAGCGTTGTGATTGGTGGGTATGGCGCCCAGATAGGCGCCTATGGGAGGCCATTTTCTCCATGTAGGCTGCGTGCCGCCTACATGCAGAAAAGGGAGAGTGCGCATGACTGGTTTGGTTGACCCCAGAGGACCGACCAAATCGTCAGGGGCCTCTAGCAGACACACCCACCTGCCCGCTCCAACCAACCCCTTCTGCAGAAACATAAAATGGTAGTTTTACGATTTTATGTTTCTGCTTCTCGCACTGTGCGAAAGCAGTGGGGCGACGCTCCTTCTCCCTAATGGGGGATCTGCCACTGGTATCAGGTCAAGTACATGAAGGGAGGTTGTGATCCAGACACACAATTTAATCCTGGGCAGCAGTGCTGAGTAGAGGAAGGCCTAAAGTAGCGCTGAGCATGGTTGAGCAGCAGGCATTGCTGCCTATGCTCTGATTTAATCCTCCGAGAATTGCAAAGCATCAGCATGCAATATCAGAGAGATACCCATCTAGTGATCTAATTGTTTAGTGTGAAACTACAAAGGTTGGGACACACCCCTGCTTCTCGGAGTCAACAAATTGCGTTATCCTAGACAAACTGTTTCTTTCAAAGAGCCATCTTTATTTTCAATATCACATGAGAGGATCTTTAAATATGTGTGTCATACAAAAGCATGTTTGTATAAATCGTGATGGTTCCAACTAATTGTGCATTAAAGTCCCTTCATATCTTTGAATTTCACGGTATACCACGTCACAGATGTCGTGCACATCAATTAGAGGAAGGACAAGCGTTCTGGGATTACCAAATATTTTCTAAATAACCCCATGGCTAAAATGTTGTGAGTCAATGACCTCCGCACAAAATACATGACAGCAATTGGTTTGTGAAGTGCAAATTGGAATCCTGTTCATTGCTTTTTCTTGCAGTTGTATATAGTGTGCATTGGAGCACTTTACTTGAGCACTATTTATATTAGAGACGGTCAGATTCGGTTTTAGGAATGGGAAGATTAAGTCACTTGCACATGTTCTTAGGAAATTAAGCCAACGCCCAGACTTGAACCTGGTTCCGGAGTTCCAAAGTTTGCAGCTCCGGCGGTAGCACCACATCCTAGCCCATGTCTCCTGTTTGGTTTAATGGCCAACAACATTCCTCCAGCTATAATGGGAATCTAGTGTGAATATAGGGTACACATGAGAACTGACTCACCTCCCAGCTCACCACCAGCAGAAAACACATCATACTGAATGAAAACAGTGCGCCCATGAAGCGCATGCTCCCTTCCTGGTGTTCCTTCTTTTAATGACTGCTCCCCGTTACTCTCGCCATAAACTCGGTGTGTGCTCCCTACTGTCTCCACTTGGGCACCCCACTGCATTCCTTACTGCAGTTGGAAGGGGAGAGTCATTCGATTGTTCTCCCGTGTAAAATCACCCGTCTGCATGCTGCCTGCTCGACCACCTCTACCCAGTACACTCAGGGGCCGTGTCACCTCGTCTCGGGCACTGCAGGATAAGGTGTTTTGCAAGGTATGGGTAACTGCGTTTATTTAAGGATACTTCAGACATGGTTTGTTATATCCAGAAAACATCAGCAAAACCGGAGTACCAGACCAAAGAGGCCTACAAACAGCCTAGCCAACATAAATCAGTAGGCACACTGAGCTGCAGAGCTACCCTTCAGTACGCGACAGAACTGCACAGGTGGCAGGTCAGCAATGAAAAAGGAAGCTACCGCCCACCATAGCATACGCTCTGTAGATGTTTTGCAAGGTATGGGAGAGGTTGTCTCTGAACTTAAGCATGCTGCAGCAAGGTTTGTATAGCAGAGATATAAGCAGTTAGTAAAACACAATGCACAACATCCAGTGTGCCCCCAAACAGCTGCTGCCTTGGTGTAATATCGAGGAATCACCACTAAAGTTCATTACACAAGACCCAACAGGCCTGCAGGAAGCTAAAACAAAATAAATCAGCCCACACACTGACCAGCACAGTTACCCCTCGGAGCAATACGGCTCAGGCGGTGGCGCGGCAATGAAAAAGGAAGCTGCTGCCGCCACCTCAATATCAGGGGCCTATCAACACACTGCATTGTTGCAGCTATATTTGTTAACCATGCGCTGACATACCACGTGGAGGATTTGATTAAATCCGAGGTTCGGCGCTCAACGCCAATAACTATAGTCTGTGCAAGCAGGTCAAATTGGAAGTAAAGGTGAAGTGTGTTTCAGACAGCAGTGCAGACTGCACAGAGCACGCTCATTAGCCCGCCCTATGCCCTTAAATAAAGCACCTTGTTGAGCACGCCTACCCGCACAGTGGTCAGGGTACTATAAATGCGTGACTTTATATGTTAGTGCGTTGATGCAAATCACCACCCTGAAATGCGTTTCCCTAACGCCTGATGCGTGGTACTTGCCAGGGCTGCCTTAAGCATTGCCCTTCTAATCTCCCTCAAACCCGTCTTTTTTGCCCTCACTCATGTACTGTCCAGCCCCAGCTTCCTCCTGGAGATGTCTGTCGTTCTGAGTAAAGTGCTGGTGCCTCAGCAGTCTCTGCTGCTGGTCCTGAAGATGCACTACCCCTGCCTGCACTTATGAAATGATGCCCACCACTGAAGGACCAAGAAAGCAGTGCGTAGGCGGCCATTGCTGCAGCGCGTGCTGCTAGCGGCTCATTACCATATGGCACGAGGCCTTCGGAGTGCATTAGATGCCTCGTGCTCTGTATAACCACAGAGCCAAGGCTTCAGGGGAACAAGTGCTAGATTACGCCGAGGCCCGCTGTGTGCCACGCATACAGAACCGATTCATTTTAACCGTGTACTGCCGGCTCCCCGGGTGCTATAATTAAAACTTAATGCAAGCAAAGGATTTAGTTTGTTTCCAGCCGACGAGTGCTGTAGATTCATTAGGCAGTGTGTGCAAACAGTGCATTAATCCCCCCATTTCCACGAAGAGAGTCTGCCCGTGTCATTAGCAGGTGGGCCGATGGCGTGCGTGGGGAGCGCGGCCCCGCCAGCCCCGTCTCTTGCCTCTTAGCACTGCCTCTTAGCTCTGCCTCCGCAGCGGCTCCTTGAATCATCCCTGCGAGGTGGGCTGCGATGGATTCGCTTCCGGAATCCGCTCTTGCGCGAGCGGCCCCCTTGGCTCCGGGCTCCGGCAGTCTGTGCAGGTTAGAAGGCCCCCGACCATTACGTTTTTATATATTTAAGTGGTTCAACTGCTCCTGCGACCCAAGGGCGTAGCTTGGTCAGTAAGCCTGGGGCTGTGAGCCTCAGATTTCCCAACAATCACGCTGGCACAAACCGTGAACATGCATTACAGGACAGTGGCGGCTGGTGACATTTGAAAGTGGTGTGGCGTAAAATGAGTGGTGGACCTTTGACCCCCGCATGTGTGCCTGAACTATGGAGTCATGCGCTGGAGCACCGGGCAAATCGTCTGTGTATGCACGGGGTGGTGTCAGATGACCTGGATAGACAGTGTGGGCCTGGGGCAGAGGAGCTTTCTAAGACTCGGGATAGCGCTGTCATCTGAGAAGGCGCTAGTTCTCCGAGCACTGCTGGCGTCTGGGGCCCTGCTGGTAGTACCCAGGTCCGTGTGGGTTCCCGGCATTCTTTGCTTCGTGGGGGGAGGCCGTGAGGTTACCACGGATCACCCCCCATGCCCCCTTAAAATGTAGAGAGCTCACGACAGACTTCCAGCGTCGTCAAGCTCGCTGGCAGGATGAAGAATAGATCTAGCCAAAGCTGCTGCACAAAAAAGGCTGCTGCTCCCGGATTCTAACTTTAGTGTACCGATTGTTGCCCTGTTCGCCTTCAGAAGGCACTGCTATTAATTGATATCCAATGATTGATTGCACGCATTTTAAAAACATGCTTGTGACAAATGGTGCCTTCTTCACTTGAATTTCACTTGGCAGTTTGCATATGGCTCCCATTTAATGACCCAGGACGGCCTCAGTGGGTTAACTCCCTGTTACACTTTCAGTGGTCCACTCCCCTTTCACCTTTTAAAGGTTGATAAACGGTGCACCACTGCATAGAATGATGTCAATATCAGCTACTGATAGGGCTACAAAGCACAAAGCATCAAGCCTGCAAGTGCATTACATGAATATTTTTTGTATGTTAAGATTGCAGCTAGAATGAATTTGGGTGGTTGGGGTAAATTATGCAGCTCGGGTCTACGGGGGTTACTGGGTGAATCATGGGTGCATGTGAGCCAGTCCTTTCAACCTGAGCATGTACTGTAGGGGTCAGACTATACCACGTGACAGAGTTTAATATATTTGACCCAGTTCTTTAAATGGCCAGGCAGTGCATTACCGAGCGCTATTCCTTCTTTAATTTGAGTATCTGCACTTCTGAGCTGAGAAGGGGGGAGGGGGAAATGAAGTACAAGCTCCTCCACTTGACTACGTTGTGTGATCCTGGGCAACTTGTGTTGTCTCTGTTAAATAAAGTCCATTATTTGTAAAAGAACCGCCAGTGTTTAGAAGGGCTCTGATCACCAAGTTACGATTTGGCACAGAGCTGAAAAGACCGCATTAGTGTACATGTGACTGGAAGAAAACAGAGGAGAAGAGGAGAGAGCAGAATGGCCTCTGCGTGTGGATGGAAATAAGAGTCAGAACAGCCCACACCTTAACAAACAAAACAGCATCAGACCGTTAAGATTAGCCAGTGATTGCAAGAAGAGCCACATGGTCCTGTGCTTCCCACTGCTTACAGAGAATTCTGTTGACACTTCGCCCGTCCCGCATTTAAAGCTAAACATCGACCTCACCCGTGACCCTACCCTACCCACTCACACCGAATCTGCAAACAAAAATAACAGATGATAATGGTGGGACGTGTGAGTGCCAACAAATGACAGAAGAGCCGAGCCACGGACCTAGCTTGCCTCTTAGAGTCGTGCACGGGTCAAGCCAGGAAACGGTCATGTCAAGCCCTAGCTGGGCCGCGCATGAAATGATATATAAGAGATTAAAAGTTTGACAAGTTGCAGTACAAATCCATAAACTGCCCGCATGGGCTTTACCTGGGCAGGGGCTTCTGATGAACTGCCGTGCCTGCAGTCACAGTCAGTCCAAACAATCGGGTAACTACTGGAGTGCACTCCTCCCGTGATCCTCCTTCCAGAATGTTCCCGTTCCACCACAGGACAGGCGCGGGAAGGGTCGAGTCTGCGCAGACTCAAATCCTCGGCTTCCCGCCTGCCACACCCCTTTCCCAACTCATCACAGGGTGGGGTGGGTCTCACCACGCCCTGTAATGAGTTGGGAAAGCTCTCCACTCTCTGATTGACGTGGAGGTTTAGCGATACCGGGCTAGCACTGAAAACGCCCGGGGCTAACTTAACCTCCACGCCATCAGGGGGTGGAGACTCGGCCCTGAAGCTAAGTCTTTGCCGAGCTGATGACATCACAGCCTTCAGGGCTGTGAGGTTCTCAGCCGGCAAACACTTACGTAGGCTTCTTTGGGACACTGCGTGCAAGAGGGAGAGTCACGTGAGTGAGTGAGTGACATGCACATTTCCTCTCCAAGGGGGTTTAGAATACTGTCCTTCGAGGAAGAAGGAGTTTCTTCGTCCTCATCAAAAATTCCTACATCCCCATCATCTTAATCCAGAACGTATTCGTCTGGATCCATATCATCATCATCATCATCATTATTATTATCCGAGCCCTCTGGGAAGTCTTGAGCACTTTGAGATAGTGAGCCGCTAAGGGCATCCAAGGTATTTGGGCCGCGAAGGGCACCCGAGTGTTGTGTGTCATAAGAGACAACTCTATTAGTTGAGGTGCGAAGACCTTCCAAATATTTTGTGGTGTTAAGACCACCAATATTAAAAGAGGTGCTAGGACCTCCCGTGCTCTCATTGGTCTCGGAAATAGTGTGGTTAGTCTTCTTTGTACGTTTAACCCCAACTTTCTTATGAGCAATCACATCAGACACATCTTCCTGAGAGAGAAGTGGTCTTTTATAGGGTTCAAACTAAGCAAAGGTCTCTTGCATACAGGTTTTCATTTATTTTTTAATCATAATGCGAAAATCTTCCTTATTAAAATTAGGAAGTGTTGCATTGTTCATATCTGAATCTGAGTCATTTTCCATCTTGCCCCCTTTTTTTTTTAATATAAATAGAATTTCCAATTAATCACCCCCCTTTTTTTTTTTAAATTATATGAATGATATCTTTTTTTAAGGGCATATGGCAGAAAGAAGGCCAATGTATAAAATGTGGAGTTTATGCAGCAGTAAGAGCGTAAAAGTAGAATAGGGTAGTTATTTCCTAATATTTTGAGTTATTTCTTAATATTTCGATGGATACAATGACGAATCGATAATCCTCCCGTGAAACGCGGTCAAAACAGCTGATTTTCAACTGTTGGTGAGTGAGGAAAGTTCCTAGGTGGGATACTCGCAAAACGTGACGCTCGCCAAGGAACTTTCCTCTAATGCGCGTGAAGGACTGGGTTCTGTAAGACCCAGCGGTGCCAGGGCACAACACCTGAAACCTTCGTGGGTAACCTGCTCCGGCGTACAAGTCACAGAGACACGGGACACTTCCTTGGGCGTCAACGATTCAAGGTTTATTTGCTGCAGGGAATACAGAGATCACGACAAGTACACAGCGTGCAACTTGGGGAGACTGCTTCAAATTGGTTCTGTGGATCGCTCCTTTTATACAGTTTTTACCCATAGGATAACATTGAACACAAAAGTTTACAACCCGGTTCCCACAATTATCCCTCAGAGGGGTCGCTTTGGTCACTTTGAAACACATGAGGTCCGGAACATAAGTGCGGAAACATTTGGCGGTTCCCAACTGTAAAAACCCATCTTCCCACCATTAGCAAATTCCAATCAGCAGTAAAACAGATCGAAATAGGAACAAGAACAGGTGTAAAGGAAGACGGAGACAGTGGGGAGATCGGAAAGGGTGTAAACGGGGAGGTAACGGGAAACACGAGCTGCAGGCATCAAAGGGACGTGCCTAATGAGATGCACGGCTGAGACAATAAGCCCGTGCGGCAAGATGAGCCTCAAGCGGCGCCATCTGCCTTACAGTAGCATCCCCCTTGTCATAAAGACACTTACAAAGAACGTGTGTCTTCCGCAAATATCTTGGGAGTCCCAGGGTCGCGAAGCGGACAACGTCCGTTCGCTGGCTACTTGAGGGCAAGAGACAAAATGGATGCCGTATCTAAGATGGAACCCGTGGGTACAGATGAAAAACCCACATAACAAACGAACGGTTTAAGCTAGCACAGCGAAACTGCGCACACTTACTAAACTCGTCATTTGCGGTTCATAAATACCAGACTCGACCGTATTCGTACGAGTCAGAAGCATCACTTACAATTGTCACGGAACCTCAGACGCTCCTTTTGCCCTCATGTAGGCAAGCACTAGTCGGAATCATATTCGATATTCATCAGACCATCGAGATGTTGCTGTAGCATAGCTCTGTCCAACTGAGTCCCCTTGGTAACAGATGGTTGTCTCATACACGTTGTAGCACAAAGGCCACATAAGGCAGGACCACACTGCACACAAAGGCAACACGTGAACAGGAACACTACCACAACTCCGATGATCATCAGAATCTTCCAACCCCAAGTCGACATCAGGCCCCAAAACCATCCTAGCAGCGTCCAATCTCCTACATCCACGTGTATGGATTCGGAGATCTTATGCAACCTCGAGATGGCTTGATAGACAGTTGGAGCATTATCTGGAATGAAAATGCAGCAGCTCGAATGGATCACCTTACATACCCCACCGCGATCTGCTAAGATGACATCTAAAACCATACGGTTTTGTAACGTCATAAGTCTCTCCGCCTGAAGTTCTGTGGTGATATTACCAAGGGCACTGGCAGTAATATTAGCTGTCGATTCTACCACTCGAGTCAACTGTCTCAGGTTCCTACTGTTAACCATAGGTCCCCAAAACGGGAGGAAACCCTTGAAAAAGTCTCCTGCCTCTTGACCGGCAGTATCTTCTTCGCTAATTACGCCTCTCACAACTCTAGTCTTGTGATAATCGGCATCTACAGTGAACGTCGGAGGCAACAGATTTGCAATGAAACATGAGCCCATGAAGTCAGCGGGCAACCATGCATATGCGCGATCATAACAGATAAAGTATGTACCCTTGGCAGCCAGGAACACAGGGGACGAGGACATCGGCAGAATATAATTTTCAGTGCAAGCACTTGCTCCAAGTCGGGCTTGCGATCTTCGGCCACGACCCATAAGACAGAAATTACCAGTGTGGGGTACGACCCATATTGGAGGCGAGCTTTTAAGCTGCTTTTCGCTAGTGAACACACTATATTCACCTCTACTTAGGACCCTATAGGCTTGTACCTCTTCTTCAGGGATAAGCGAGGGATCATAGATATCGCTATCTAAATCCTCTATGGCTATCGACAAAGGCTTCTGATACGAGGTAGGACCAGAGTAGGGGGAACGTGGTTCTCGAATGGGGTGGAAACCCAGTGCGCTTCGAAACATTGTTTGGAATGCTCGAGCTGACCCTTGGGAACTATACGGTAACACCAGATATGGAATTCCCTTATCCGTAGTATGTGGCATCAACCCACACACCCAACAATTAGTAGTGTTAACCACTAACTGATGTTGATGGAGGAGCTGAATAAAGGAATTGTTGCGGAATTCTACACGTCTAGCCTGCTCGTGCTCCGGTAACATATGAAAGGAATGGGGAGAAGCAGTAGAGGTAAGATTAGGGTAAGGAGTAGGGATAGGTGTAGCAGGTAAGAAGTAAGACATCGTATAGTACACCCCACCCGCCAATAATGCAGAAGCAGTCAAAAATAACACAAACAATTGGAATATAAAACATTTGGTACGACTGAGTTGCTGCAGCTTAAACCTGTGCGCCTTAGCTTCCTCCAAATCATTCAGCTTCGAGAATGCCATTCCCTACGACCGTCCGCAACGTTTCTTGACGCACTTCGTTCTGTGTAGCAATAGTCAATCCCCAGGAGTTCCCAGGAACCGACGGCCTTTAACCTAGCGTCAAGACCTACTATCCAGAAGGAAGTACGCGCGCGGCCCTACGGCCTTCAATACACAATATGTATATACAAGCACAAAGTCTCTCTGCTGTGGAAATAAAAAGATACAAGGAAGAAGCTCAATATATATACAAAAATTTCAATAATACGAATGTTCAAGCTGATCACGGGAAACGGGGATAATGCAGTTGTCAAACTTATCAAAGCAAAATATTTTATTTGTCCTTAGTGCGAGATCGCAAAGAATATCGATGTTTCCCGGGACGTGTCTGCTCGTCGAACAAAGGATCCGTTGAAGAGACAGCGTCCTGCTGATCAGTTGATTGTTCTGGGCTTGAGTCTTTTGCTGACAATTGTTCAACAGTGTCTTTCTGCTGCGCTGAGGATTCTCCAACAGGCTGTGCGTCGCTAAAAGGCACAAACGCCGGCAATGTTTCTGTTTCTGTTGACGCAATGCCTTTCCTTACCCACGGGTCTGCCGGCAAAGGGATAGGGACTCGCTTCGTATGGGTGGCATGCACCCAATTTTTACGCCCCTCAAGACGAACGGCAGTCCTCGTGGCCAGGAGCACCTGGTAGGGTCCAGTAAACCTCGGGTCCAGATTATTCTTGCGTGAAAAGTTGCGTGTCACCACCCAGTCTCCAGGCTGGAGCTGGTGGCCTGGACCCTCCGTCTGCGTCGGCAATGCGTCGTAAACCTGTTGGTGAATTAACCTCAGTTTAGCAGTCAAGTCATGTAAATAGTCAATCAACATTGGATACCCAAGATCAGAAAACAGTCCTGGCCTAGGAACCCCCCACACATTCGCAGGACGGCCGAACACTATTTCGTAGGGACTAAGCCCTACTCGGGAGTGTACAGTCGCCCTAGTTGACAGTAATGCTAAAGGCAAAGCGTCAGGCCACGAAAGACCAGTCGTAGCCTGAATCTTCGCTAGCTTTAGTTTAAGGGTGCCGTTGTACCCTTCAACCAATCCGGCTGACTGAGGATGATTGGCGCTGTGGAATTTTTGATTTATTCCAAGGCCCTTACACACACTCTTCATCACACTTCCAACAAACTCACTTCCGTTATCTGACCACACGACTCTGGGCATTCCATACCGAGGAAAATATTCCTTCAATAGGATTTTCGCAGTAGACAAAGCAGTACTTTCTTTGAGAGGATAGGCCTCAATCCATCGGGAGAATGCGCAAACCACAACTAAAACGTATTTCAGGTTATTGCATCGCTCCATATGGATGAAGTCCAATTGAATCACCTCAAAGGGATACAAAGGGGGAGCAAAACTGCCAGGAGGAGTTGGGGTTCCTTTGCCAGGATTATACATCATACACACCATACAATTCTTCACCAATCGTTCAGCACATTTCGTAATTCCATCATTCTTCCACACAGGCGACAACAATTTACAAATGCCTTTCACGCTAATATGCGCTAACCCATGTGCCATTGTCACAACGGCCAGCACATACGCATCAGGCAACAACCATCTTTTCTGGTCCGACAAATCAATCCAACAACCACTCGCATCTAACTTTCCCGTACTTTCTTTCCACTTCGCCTTTTCAGTCTCGGTGGCCTCATTCTGAATTTCTTTCACACTTTCGATGGTGTCTTCACACATACTCGATTCCGTGGGCCACCTAACCGAACTCGTCACATACATTCGAGTACTAAGGTTCCGGGCAGTCTCCTTAGCAATCTCATCTGCAAACGCGTTACCACGACCAACATCATCCGTCACTTTACGATGTGCACTACATTTAACAATCGCGACTTGCGTAGGCAAAGTCAATGCATCCAAAAGATCATTCACAAGCTGGCCATGCTGAATCTTCGTACCGTGCGACGTCAAGAAACCTCTCTCTCGCCACAATCGTCCAAAACTATGCGCTACACCAAAAGCGTATTGGCTGTCGGTGTACACATTCACACGTTTACCTTTTGCTAACACGCATGCTCTAGTAAGAGCAATCAGCTCCGCAGCTTGGGCAGAATTCTGATTCAATCTTGCAGTCTCAACAACAGTATTCAATGTTACAACTGCGTAAGCCGTAGTCACATCACCATTCGGCAACTTAAAACATGACCCATCCACATACAGAGTGCCATCCGGATCTTCCAATGGGGTGTTTTTAAGGTCCACTCGACCTTTTGTTTCCTCTTCAGTCCTCAAGTAGCAGTCATGTTCTGCTACTTCATCTGACTCTGCACTAATTGGTAACAAGGTTGCCGGATTTAGGACATTACAACGTTTTATCTGAATATGGCTTGCCAATAACGTCAACTCGTACCCAGACAACCTCGCACTCGTCAAGTGCTGAGTTTTCGTACGATTTAAAAGAGTATCGACTGCATGCGGAACCATTACCGTAAGCATATTATCCATGACCAATCCTGCTGATTGTCGGATGGAGACCGCAGCTGCCGCTGTTGCTCGTAAACAACTCGGCAATGCTCTAGCTACTGGGTCCAAGGTCGAGGAAAAATATGCACATGGACGCTGCTTACCACCAAAAGGTTGCGTCAAGACACTCAAAGCACAACCTTCTCTCTCGTGAACATATAGTGTAAACGGCTTGCTATAGTCGGGAGTACCTAACACAGGAGCCGAACACAATGAATCACGCAGTTCAGAAAAACTTTTCTGACATTCTTCCGTCCATGGTAAAGGAGTTGAAACATCCTTGCACGTGAGAGCCACCAATGGTTTCGCTAGCAATGAAAAATTAGGAATCCATTGCCTGCAGTACGACGTGATACCTAGAAAGGCACGCACATCTCTTTGGGTTTTTGGCACAGCCATTCGTGCAATCGCTGCAATTCTTTCTGGGGTCAACCTCCTTCCCTCCTTTGACAATAAGTGACCTAAATAGGTTACTTCTTGACAACAATATTGGAGTTTAGAAGGGGACACCTTATGATTCAACTCGCAGAGATGTTGCAGCAATGACACCGTAGCTATTTTACAAATGTCCTGAGTATCGGCAGCCACCAATAGGTCATCGACGTATTGGATCAAGGCCGCACCAACCGGCAACCGAAACGCATCCAGTTGACCCTTCAAGGCTTGACTGTAAATCGATGGACTTTCACAGTAGCCCTGAGGAGCGCGTTTGAACCGGAAGCTTCGTCCACCGAGAGAGAAACCGAAAAGGTCCCTGCTCTCCTCAGCAATCGGAATGCTGAAAAACGCATTTTTCAAATCAATCACCGAAAACCATGATGCAGTGGCTGGAATCAGAGTCAGTAGCGCCGTAATGTCAGGCACAACAGGGAATTGAGGAACCACAATTTTATTCACCTCCCGTAAATCGATAACAAAACGATAAACAGGCGGTTTTGTAGGATCTGTGCGTTTAAGAATAGGCAGTACAGGGCTGTTGCACACGTTTCCCCGAGTCTCTTCAATAACATCTTTCTCGATCAAATCATAGATGATCGCCAACAGTGCTCGTTCACCATCAAGGGAGATACGATACTGGGGAATACGTGGCAATCGCACATTAGATTTCAACTGAACAACATAAGGGGAGATATCAAGTAGGCCCACGTCATTTGGACCCGTCGCCCACAAAGACGCAGGAAGAGAACTCAATTCCGGTGGAAGCTTATCAAGAGACAAGTACATAGGAGAGACAACCCTCTCTCCTAACGTAAGCTTTACACCCGCAGGAGAACAATACAAAGTTGCGTACAAACGTTTAAGCAAATCCAGGCCCAAGAGATTCTCGCCACAACCCGTGGTTAAAATCAACGGAGCTTCTAGCTCACGTGGCCCAATTTGAAGGGGCAAAGGGCGCGAAACTGGATTGCTAACGGGGGCGCCAGAGAATCCAACGGAAACATTTGTTAAGCCAGACAAAGGTGCGCCAGGGAGTTTCGAATGCATGATAGAACTTTTCGCTGCACCAGTGTCCAACAGAAAAGGCTCAACGACGCCCGATGTAGCAACTGCGACGTAAGGCCCTCTCTGATCAACCGGAACTGATACCACTCCCTCTCCTTGTCCTTGGCTGTCCTAGTAATTACTGTCGTCAGTTCCCTGATCAACATAATAATCGTCTACATTGTACTGCGCAGATCGTCCTTGCGATGATCCACGTTGATCAAAACAATTGTTAGAATTAGATGAGTTATCTGAGCGATCATTCTGAGCACCACGACCTCTACCACGTGAGGCCTGTTGCGAACCACCACGACCTCCTTTAGACGAATTACCACTATTACGTTCGTTTAAAACGGGGCAGCTAAATTTAATGTGTCCCTCCTGCCTACAATAAGCACATTGATTGTACCCTAACGATGATCTTTGGGAGGAGGAATCATTACGCGACTGTGACCGGTTCGATTGCGACTGCGATCGATTCTGTTGCGAATTGTTCTGATTTGACCGCGGAGGATACGCTTGTTGCAACAACACTTTAGTTTTCAGCTCTTTCGTCTTTTTGTCAGCACGGTCATTCTCTTCTTTCTCTCTATTCTCATAATATTGTGCCGTAGCCAATATCTGAGCTGAGGTGGAGACGGCCCATGCACTTTCCGAATTCTTCAATTTATTGCTCAAATCGGGCAATAAATTCGAAACAAATTTATCCACAAACAACCTTTGTCCACCCTCAGTACCCATATCCTGACCACTATGGTCAATGAATGCTTCCTCAAACCTCGTAAAGAAGTCAGAAACACTCTCATCTTTCTTTTGCTTACAGGCTGATAATTTGTCCCAGTTTACCCTCATAGCCGGCATAAGAGTCTTCATCAACGTTATTATTCTTTGGGGAAGGGCAGCAATCAACTGTTCAGGTTTAGCTCCACCAGTTTGTAAAGCATCTGCCGCCAAGATGGCCGCCCAATCACCACCTAATTCGTTTGCGTGATCGTGTTGGCGAATCTTAGCCCATACCGGTTGCGGTACGACATTGCCAAACAACATGTCGATATCGGCAAGATTCATAATCGTAGCATCTACAAGCTGCGACAATTCTTTGTAATACCCTGCAGGATTTTTGCGAGGGTCAGGCAATGATTGCTTCACCTGTAACACTTCCGATCTTTTCCATGGGAGATGTATCCATACTCTCTGGAAATGCGGCGGAATAATTGGAATAGCAGTAGCATCGCCTGGCATCCACACTGGTGGAACTTCCCGCATGGGATATTGGCCAGACGCATCTGGCTGTTTTTCAATATCTTCCACAAACAATGCATGAGGGATCGGAGCGGGACGAAAAGATAGCAATCGTTCCACAGCACGTCGAACATTGGTATCCACTATCAGTCCAGTTGTGAACTGAAGCCGAAGCTCAGACAGAGCGGTCAGCACCTCGTCAGGCGCATCGGCCGCTATCTGATCATAAAGGAACTTGCACATTTCATCAAACACGTATCTCTGGGTTGGTATGTTAAATTGACAAAACGTTTCGAGGACAACACGTGGTGGATTTCTCTGCGGATTTACCATCCAACCCATCGCCATATTATATAGCGCAACGCGTTCTCTGTTTCCAGGAAGCTGACTTCGTCTCTGGGGACCATCGGAACCAGCGGACCCATGAACAGGTCCGAGCGAATGAAAGAAGCTAACCGCAAGAGGAGAATTGCGACTACGGGTAGAGGGAGAAGAATAAGACACAGGGCTAACAAGAGAAGGAGTAGAAACAGTAGCGACAGCAGGAGTTAACAAAACAGGAGCAGTAGCGGGAGCAGGAGTATGAGGAAGCGGAGGAGCAGTAGGAATAGAAGCAGGCAAAGGAGCAGGAACAGTCGGAAGAACGGGTGCAGGCTGAGGAACAGGTGGAGGAGGAATAGGTGGAAGAACAGGTACGGCAGGGACCACAGGAACTGCGGTACCCTGTACGTACGGTGGTGGCGACTTCATAAGATAGGACATTAAAGGGTCCTCAACTGCCTCTTCCTTCTTATCCGACTCCGTAGGCAAAGCAGGATAACATTTATCTATGGTCATACGCTGTAGTCTCTCAAACACTTCCTTATCCTTATCCTCCTTATCACGCTGGAACTGCTCAGCTTTCTTCACTATGGTAGCAACATTATCTCGCTGACTACGTTTATTTTGTCTGATCTCTTTCTGTCGGGCTTCTTTGCGCCACAACCGAAAGGCATCAAACATGGCCGGCCTTGATTTTCGTTCGAACAACTTCATTTCTAGATTATCTAAGATTGACGCCTCGAAGCTACCGTGAGGTGGCCAACGAAGGTCGCCGTCCTTCTTTGTATATTTAATCCAATAATCGTTAAAGGTAATCGGGCCTAGCCCATGCTTACTATATAGATCATACGTGGGAGTTCCAACCGGAGGTATCGGACACGAGTCCTCCAGTCGGGAATCCGCACCACAAGGTCTGAAACAACTGAACAAAGTACTGCGACCAGGCATTTTGCACACTAGCCGAGTTTCACAAACTTCAAGGGTTACGGGATTTACCAAGTCCCAGCAAAGAACAAAACCCTCGGTCTTTGGCGGCTGCAGTCGTCAAACAACACAACAAAGTACGCTAGCAAAGTGTCACCGACAAAAACACTCACACAGCGTGTACAACAAAAACACTCGCTAAAGTGTCAACAACCAAAAGCTATGGGAGCGACCCACAGATACTTAACTCAAAAATCGATGGCGTCACCAGGAAGGCCCGTCAATCGTCTCGCTTATACCAAGGTCTACGCCAGGCGCCAAAACAGGTCTACAGTCAGGGCAGCAGTCCGTCGCAGCCGTCCGGAGGCGGGAATCTTCGCGGGAAAAGTCTTCGGGCCACTTATTTCGACAACAGGATCGATGAAGCGGAGTGCACCTTCCCTCGGAGATTTCACACGAAGTTCCTCACGATCGTCGGGCTTGGACCGGTACCACTGATGCAGCCCCACATTGGGCGCCAACTGAAGGACTGGGTTCTGTAAGACCCAGCGGTGCCAGGGCACAACACCTGAAACCTTCGTGGGTAACCTGCTCCGGCGTACAAGTCACAGAGACACGGGACACTTCCTTGGGCGTCAACGATTCAAGGTTTATTTGCTGCAGGGAATACAGAGATCACGACAAGTACACAGCGTGCAACTTGGGGAGACTGCTTCAAATTGGTTCTGTGGATTGCTCCTTTTATACAGTTTTTACCCATAGGATAACATTGAACACAAAAGTTTACAACCCGGTTCCCACAATTATCCCTCAGAGGGGTCGCTTTGGTCACTTTGAAACACATGAGGTCCGGAACATAAGTGCGGAAACATTTGGCGGTTCCCAACTGTAAAAACCCATCTTCCCACCATTAGCAAATTCCAATCAGCAGTAAAACAGATCGAAATAGGAACAAGAACAGGTGTAAAGGAAGACGGAGACAGTGGGGAGATCGGAAAGGGTGTAAACGGGGAGGTAACGGGAAACACGAGCTGCAGGCATCAAAGGGACGTGCCTAATGAGATGCACGGCTGAGACAATAAGCCCGTGCGGCAAGATGAGCCTCAAGCGGCGCCATCTGCCTTACAGTAGCATCCCCCTTGTCATAAAGACACTTACAAAGAACGTGTGTCTTCCGCAAATATCTTGGGAGTCCCAGGGTCGCGAAGCGGACAACGTCCGTTCGCTGGCTACTTGAGGGCAAGAGACAAAATGGATGCCGTATCTAAGATGGAACCCGTGGGTACAGATGAAAAACCCACATAACAAACGAACGGTTTAAGCTAGCACAGCGAAACTGCGCACACTTACTAAACTCGTCATTTGCGGTTCATAGATACCAGACTCGACCGTATTCGTACGAGTCAGAAGCATCACTTACAATTGTCACGGAACCTCACGCGTCCTGCCATCTTTGCGATCGGAGATCACGGAGAGGAGGAAATGCGCTCAGTCTATCGTTTCCAGCAATGTCGCTCGGATCAATTACTGATTTCATTACAAGAACGGAGGCTACATTATGCAATGACTTTTAATTGCAGATCCAAGCCAGTAGCATCACAATATAAAGGTTCCAATAAGAACACTGAGATAAAGTAAGACATTACACATAGCAATCATCAGCCTCTTTTAAATGCGGCTCCAAGCAGATAAGTAGCTCAGTATCTTCTCTAAACCTACTTTCTCTAATATTGTGTTTTTGGTAACAATTTGGATTTATATTGGGGTTTATGTGAAGGGTGGCTTTATCCCCTCCCCCCCCCCTCCTTCATGATCTGCAATTTATGGAGATCATCCCCTCCCTCTGTTTGGATAACCTCTATTTACCAGGTTATTGTTTAATAATGTGCATTTGCTCAGTGATTTCGTTCATTATGCCTTAGCCCAGGTAGTTCACTTTACTTTCCTTACTTTATTGTACATCCCGCTGTTGTTTGCCTTTTTTTCTGTCCAAAACCTTGTTTGAATAATGTATAGATATCAAACGCTGTATTCCTCATACCGTCAGCTCTCACAACGAACTGGCGTTTATGTAGATTAAACCAGCGTTGGTCTACGAACCCTGTTTCAGCCTGAAACTCCGCTCTTAATCTATCGGTTTTGTAACGCTTTTGCGTGCTTAGGACAAGCACTACCCTTCTCGCGCTCCTACCGAGTGATCCCACGCTCACCTTCCATCTTTGAACAAGCATTCAAAAGACAAGCGTTGTTCCGAGTTACTTGAACCTCTCCCCCATTTGGCCCGCAGTCTCCGTCCTCAAGGAAATTATATGTCACGCATTAGAGGAAAGTTCCTTGGCGAGAGCCACGCTTCATGCATGTCTCGACTAGAAGCTTTCCTCACTCTCTGACAGTTGAACATCATACACTATAATTTAGCGAGCGGGCACTATATACATTATTTATAAGAATTACCAAATTAATGTACAATTAATTCTAAAATCTGTTTTTGGCAAATAGCAAAAGGGCCCCAAAACCCTAGGCATATTATAGTCAGCCCCTTATAATTTGCCCTTGAGGGGAAAACTATCACTTATATAACATATTTTTAAAGTGAGAGAGTACATAGGGCAAATAGCTTTTTAACATTTCTTTTACCTAAAAAAAATAAAGAAGGGCAATATGGAAAATGTTTCTGACTCAGATTCAGATATAAACAATGCTACACTCCCTAATTTTGCTAAGGAGGATTTTCGCATTATGATCCAGAAAGAAATGAAACCCTGTTTTAGGGAGACCTTTTCTCAGTTTGCTCCTTATAAGAGACCACTTCCTTCTCAAGAAGATGCGTCTGCTGTTTTTATTCATGATAAAGTTGGAGCTAAACGTACCAGGAAAAGCAACCACACTGCTACCGAGACGCATGTGAGCACGGGAGGTCCTAGCACCTCTGAAATTATTGGTGGTCTTAGCACCACAAATTTTTGGATGGTCTTCGCACCTCAAATAATAGAGATGTCTTTTATGACACACTTCATTCGGGTGCCCCTTACGGCCCAAATACCTTGGATGCCCCTAGCGGCTCATTGCTTCAAAGTGCTCAGGCTTACCATGAGGGTTCAGATGAGGACGAGGATATAGACCCAGACGAATGCGTTCTGTATTTAGATGATGAGGACGTAGGAATTTTTGAAGAGGAGGATGAAACCCCTTCTACTTCCAAAGATAGTATTCTAAACCCCCTGGGGGAGGAGATGTTCTCCCCCCTAAATCTAAAACATCCCGTTCCTTACAATGGTCTCCCCAGGACCATGTCTCTAAATTTATTAAAAAATGGATTTGATTCCCTCTTGAAAGAGGGACAAGGAATATTCTAAGGGCTGAGTGTTGAAAACCCTCAATCGATGAGAAAGCTTGTTACACCCCTAATATGGACCCCAAATTAATTAACTTGGGCGCGACCCTAGGAAAGGTCTCTAAAAAGCCTTTAAGGGTTGCCAAGATCGCCTATTGGACGTACTTGGTCCATTGAGCAGAATTCTTGACTCCGCTGAGGAATGTTACCTTAGCTTGCTAGAGATCTAATAAGAGGTTGGAGTCAAAGAGCCCTCATTCTCCTAGGTAATGCTAATACTAGCATTAACGCTGAAAGGCGTAGGCTCATCCTTTTTAAACTAGACCCTAAACTCACAGATATCGCTGAGAAGGAACCTTCCTCGAATCCAAAAGACCTGCTCTTTGGTGAAGAGCTTATAAGATCTTTAGGAAAGTACGTCTCAACTTTTACTGCTCTTGATAAGCCTCAAAAGAATATGAAGAGAGTATTCAGCAATAATGTTTTTGGAAGGGCCGGAAGAAGGGGAAACTGTTTTTCAAAAAAATGGGAGGAAATACCTCAAGATCCGTGGGTACTGTCCACAGTAATAGGCTTTATGATAGATTTTGTTCAAACTCCATTTCAAACCTCATTCCCGAGGGACATTCCCATCTCAGTAGAGAAGGAGAAAATAGTAGAAGAAGAGATATCCTCTATGCTCGAGAAAGGAGCGATAATAGAAGTTCTTTTGGATTCTCTAACCTTCGTAAGCTCTTTGTTCCTTGTGGAGAAAAAAGGAAAGGGTTGGAGACCGGTTATAAATTTAAAGGGCTTGAACAAATTTCTCGTTTACAGGCACTTCAAAATGGAAGGAATACATCTCCTAAGAGACCTTCTTCAAAAAGAAGACTGGTTAGTAAAACTAGATTTAAAGGACGCCTACTTCACTATCCCGATGGCGGAAATACATCAACCTTACCTCCAATTTCTCTGGAAAAATCATCTTTATCAGTTCAAGGCTCACCCCTTCGGGCTTTCGTCCGCCCCTTGGTGTTTTACCAAGGTAATGAGAGCAGTAGCTTCCTTCTTAAGAGAACGAGGCATTCGGCTTATTATTTACCTCGACGACATTTTGATAATGTCACAAGACCTGACTCAGATTCGTATAGACCTGGAAACGGTTATGAATCTGTTGGAAAGTCTAGGCTTCATTGTCAACAAAGAGAAGTCTATTCTAATGCCCTCCAAATCTCTGGAGTTT
Source organism: Lissotriton vulgaris (assembly GCF_964263255.1). Taxonomy (NCBI): domain Eukaryota; kingdom Metazoa; phylum Chordata; class Amphibia; order Caudata; family Salamandridae; genus Lissotriton; species Lissotriton vulgaris. Next base: position 196,212,235 of record NC_141687.1, read on the forward strand.
TTGGGTTTCACTCTAAACACTTCCAAGTGTCTACTCCTTTTACCTCCTTCAAAAATCTCGAAGATCAAGAAAGAGATTTGTCATGTTTTAAGACAGGAAGACATCCCTTTAAGGGAACTGGCAAGACTTCTAGGCCTCTTATCTTCTTCCATTCAGGCGATCTTCCCAGGCCCTCTGAATTACCCGGCCCTACAAAGGATAAAAGGAAGGGCGTTGAGGTCTGGTCTTTGGTACGAAGATCAAATCACCCTAGATTTAGCGGCCAAAACAGAACTGAACTGGTGGTTAGAAAACCTGGAAGCTTGGAATGGGAAAGCAATTTTCGGGTCAGAACCGGACTTTGTGCTGGAATCAGACGCTTCCCTTCATGGTTGGGGTGCTTGTTTCCTAGACCAGAATACAGGTGGTGTTTGGCCTCAGGAGGAGTCATCTCACCACATTTTCCTAGAACTTACTGCTGGCCTATACGCCCTTATGAATTTCAAACACTCAAATCAAGGGAGATCGGTTGTTCTGAAAATGGACAATGTTTCGGCAGTGGCCTACATCAATCAGTTAGGAGGTACGAAGTCTGCCGACCTTTCGAACCTAGCAAGGAAACTCTGGATGTTCTGTTTAGAACACAAAATTGCCCTCAGAGCGGAATACTACCCAGGGAAGTCAAACGTTTCTGCGGATTGGAATTCCAGATTCCTTTCGGACTACAGCGATTGGAAACTGAACGTTGCTGTCTTCGACTCACTAAATTCTTATTGGGGTCCATTCGAAATAGACCTATTTGCGACCCGTCTCACCTCTCAACTAGAGCATTACTTCAGCTGGATGCCGGATCCCGGCACAGGCAGTGAACGCATTTCTCCAACCCTGGTGAGGGATCAATGCTTATGCCTTTCCGACCAATGCTCTCTAGTCCTAATAACTCCCTTCTGGCCATCACAGGCATGGTTCCCCACTGTTCTGGAACTGACCTTCGAAATTCCATTTCTCATTCCTTCCCTGAAAGATCTCCTTACGGATGTAAATGGAGATCCCCACCTAATGACCCTATCAGGGAGTTTGAACCTTCTTGCCTGGAAAGTGTCAGGCGATCTAATGAAGTCTCAGGACTTTCCTCATGGATTTGGATCCCACTCAAGCACCTATCGTTGATATAGTGAATTTCCTCGCTGAACTCTTCGACAAGGGATTGAGTTATAGATCAATTAACTGTTATAGATCGGCGATCTCTGCTGGTCATGTCCTCATTAACGGCAAGTCAATCATTAAAAATGTGATTGTTTGTAGAGTAATGAAGAGCATTCGTCTAAAGAGACCCCCAAGGCCGAAATATGATACTCTCTGTGATGTGAATTTGATTCTAGATCTCTTCACTTCCTGGCCAGATAATTCATTTTTAAGCAGAAAGTTTCTTTCTTTTAAACTCGCAACTCTTCTTTGCCTTATCTCCTGTCGTAGAGTTTCTGATGTTAAAGCTCTGGAGATTTCTAATAGGTCATATCATTTATTTGGAGTTAAATTTGATGTCTATAGAAGAACCAAGACCATGTCTGATTCAATCTTCGATCCTCGTTTCGATCCTTCTCCGAAAGTTTGTGTAGTCGAATGTATGAAAGCGTATGATATGACAATGTCTAATCTTCGACCGCTTAATGAGAATCAACTTCTCATTTCCTTCGTTAAGCCTCATAAGGCTATTTCCTCCACTTCTATTGCCAGATGGGTTAAGTCTGCTATGTCTTTAGTTGGTATTGATATTTCCAAATGTCAAGCTCATTCTCTTAGAGGTGCCATGGCAAGTAAGTCTCTTTGGTCCGGAGGTAAGTTCGATGATATCCTTAAAGCTGCTGACTGGTCTAATGCAAGTACCTTCGCAAGACATTGTAAACCAATTGAACACATGTCTAATGTAATTTTACAGGGCTACCAACATGCATAATGTAGCCTCCGTTCTTGTAATGAAATTGCGATTCTCCTGTTATCATGCCTAGAGAATCTAGATTTCATTAAAGACACGGAGGCTCACATTATCCCACCCAACCCTTCCCATGGTATTGGGTATAACTTAACATGATGTTATTTATCATCTTGATGTTATGTATTTCAAAATGTTTATTATTTATTGTTCAATTGTTAATCTGGATATGATTGGATATGAGTCTGATTCCTTTGTTTTTAGGATACAATTTTATTGTCCTCTTTCTTTCAGATAACCCTTCTACTTAATCTACTTTTGACGTGTCATCATCAGGAGGTCGATTGACTGTCTTCTTCTTCAATTTTGCTTCCATTCACTTCGAATCTTCTGGAATCTACTGGATCTACTTTCGCCAAATTTAAAAGAGGCTGATGATTGCTATGTGTAATGTCTTACTTTATCTCAGTGTTCTTATTGGAACCTTTATATTGTGATGCGACTGGCTTGGATCTGCAATTAAAAGTCATTGCATAATGTGAGCCTCCGTGTCTTTAATGAAATCTAGATTCTCTAGGCATGATAATAGGAGAATCGCAATTGACGTGGAGGTTTAGCGATACCGGGCTAGCACTGAAAACGCCCGGGGCTAACTTAACCTCCACGCCATCAGGGGGTGGAGACTCGGCCCTGAAGCTAAGTCTTTGCCGAGCTGATGACATCACAGCCTTCAGGGCTGTGAGGTTCTCAGCCGGCAAACACTTACGTAGGCTTCTTTGGGACACTGCGTGCAAGAGGGAGAGTCACGTGAGTGAGTGACATGCCTCCAGCCAGCTGACACAACGAACGGCCATTCATTATCACAGCGCAGCGGCAATACTTGTACTCTGTGAGTGTTATTTTGTAATTTAATTTACAAAATAAAATGGATTTAAAAATTGAATGCGAGTAGTTTTTGGTAACGGGGGCGGAGCCCCGACGCCCATGGGAAGAAACCGCCACTGTTACAGGACAAGAGAGCAGGAGCTGGGCAACGGGGCAGAGGAAAGGGACCGCGAGGAGTGTGAATTGGCAGAGGTAGTAAGTGAGAGAAAACACAATAATATGTAAAATAACCAATATTTTCGAAGACTTTCAAAGCAGTGAGGGAGTGTGTGTGTGTGTGCGTGTGTGTCTGTGTTTATGTAGAAATTCCTGGTGAAATCCGACCTGACACCTCAGCAAGCCTAACTGAAAGCCCCTGTAACCAACTATTAGCCAGAAAATATATTTATGATTAGGCGAGGTAATGTAATGATGTCTTGTAAAGCGCATGAATCACCCCACATGGGGTATCTCCGCTCTGTAGACCGCTGGGGAACCCGTCCTGGCTTTCCCTGTGAGATGGACCCTACTGGGTATCTCCAGGGTGAAACAAGGCATCCCCGGCGTATGTGGGGGGCCGTTGTGGAGATGAGGCAAGCTAATGCCCAGAGTTGCCTAGTGTGATCCCTGGTTAGAGTGGGCACCGAGGCGAGAATTATCGAGTCCGCTGACCCTGGTCCACGACCCTGCCGCGTCGGGAATTGAACCCTGGTCCCGGGCCGTCCTCGGTGGGGCGGTAGTGTAACATCCACTCACCCCCCTACCCCCCACCAAAAGCTACGCTCCTCCTGCGACCATAAGAGTCGAACAACCTAAATGCCAGGGGTGGCAGATGCCCTTTGACCCAATTACATCACAGAAGTAACCTCATTTGACTGTGCCCTTGGTTTCATTAACAAAAGTGACATCACTGAAAAAAAATAAAAACCACAATAAGTGATCATGAAAAAAAAGAAAATATACAAATATAGATAAAAGTGTACGTGAGTTATACATCAAATATGGTTTAGGCTGCTGTGATGATGGGCAAGGGGCGCAATCACGAAAAACCATCAGCACTGCCACTGACTGAGTTTAGATCAGACTTACTTTCTTTAGTAGCCTATTTTGTGCTGATGCTTTTTTCAGATGAGGTTTCAAAACGAGTGGAATCAAAATCTCTTGCTCCTGATTATACGGCCTGTACACAACACTTATTGCACTTTATGCAAGCACACTTACACCCTGTACCACAAAATCAGCATGTCTTTAGTCACTAGATGTGGGCGGGATCACTCAAGAGGGAAATTCTTGCTTGGTGTAAACTCCATGAGCCGAAACCTCCGCAAATATCCTCAATGAGTAAAACCAGACTCTCACAGTGCCAGTCAAAGAACTTATTTTTAAATGTTTAACATTTGCCCTTAAAGTCTTCCTGGGATTACAAGTAGATAAAAAAACCACAGAATAAAACGGATTTCATTTTGAAGACAAGAGTCGCAAGCACCCTGCCAGGAGTCGCAATTTGCAGTTAGAGGTCGCAGCTTGACCTCTGGCGTCTCCTAAATGACGTCCATGTCTACGACACAGCTGAGTTTTTGGTTTATTTTTGCCACTTTTTCCCAAGTGAAGGTATATTGCATATTATAGTATTTTAGGGGCAGATGTATCATCCGTTTTTTTTGTCACAAACGCTGCGATTCGGAAAATAGCAGCGTTTGCGACAAAAAAAACGGGATTTGGAATGTATCATGCAAAAAGCCTCGCAATATTAAGGAATCGCCAATGTAGCTATTCCTTAATATTGCGAGGCTTTTACGAAATAGCAAATTGAGATTTTAGATTTGAAATGTATCAACCATTTCAGTGTTGCGATTTTTGACTAAGAATTCGCAAATTACCATCAACTTGTAGTTGGTGGTAATTTGCGAATCCTTTTCAAAAAGCACTTTTTGTAAATTCTAAAGGTACCATATGACGCTCATACATGCCCTTAGGGCATGTATGTGCGCCATATGCATGTACATGTCAAATTCAGGGGTGCAGCAGGGTGTCCTTAAGACACCCTTGCACCCTTGAAATTATTCTCAATTTGCGATTAGCTAATTGCTAATCGCAAATTGAGTATTATTTTACATTCATTCCTATGGGCCTCCTGGCCCATAGAAATGAATGGGAAATTATTCCTTAATTGCGATTAGCAATTTGCTAATCGCAATTAAGGAATTCTAAGGAATCGCTAATAAATAGCGAAATACTACATACATACCATTTTGCACTTCTCAAATAGCGATTCCTTAACAATCGCTATTTGAGAAGTGCAAAATGGAATCTTGATACATCTGCCCCTTAGTATATATATAGTGTTTTATGCTATTCGTTACAAATTTTGAATGTGGGGAGGGGCCTGGACTCCTCGCCCTCAACAATGGCAATAAATGCATATTACACTCTGTGCACAATTAGGAGAATTGTTTGCTCGTGTAAAATAATTGTTACTTGCAATCTGTGAGGTCAATTTTGCTGTACGCGGGTAATAATCTCGAATTTGCCCTTAGCAGTGTTATAATAAAAGTGAGAATGGGTGCTTATTGTTATAGTTGCTCTAATTAACATGTTATTGGGCCACATTTGCTTTCATTGCCATGGCATGCATATTTATTATACACGCATAGTGCTATGCAGAGCGTTATTCATTGTTGAATGGCCGGGTGGCCACAGCTTTCTAGAATTAAAGCCTCCAGTGGGTCTTGCTGCTCCTCTCCTCCATCTAGAATAGCTATACATAGTATACTACACTTTGCACACCTGCATATAGGCCACGTTCTTTCATGTGCGTTAGTTAAAAAAAAATGTAAAGAGGAAAATCTTGTTGCATAGGACTGCAGTATGCGTAATAATGAATACATTACTCTATGAAGGAGCGGGGGATGGGGGGCATGCCAAGCGGGCCACTCGAGCTCCACAATGAAGAAACATTAACTTCACAAGTCTTTTTTTAGTTACTAAGATGACTGGCAGCAAACATAACTGCCCATCTAAAGATCCAACAAAAATAATCTCAAAGAATGTCAGTGATAAAGTTAGGGGCAGATTAGTCTTGTTTCAGGCTTCCTTTTATGAGAAGTTGTGCTTGTTCGGCTGAAACATATTTCCTGTCCTTAGGAGCTGGGTCCAGGTATAGGATCAGTGAGTTTACCTAGTGCAGGCTACCAAGGATGAGTCCGTCACATTCCAGACCACCTCTACCCGAACACCAGCACAGAGATGGTGTATAGTGATCAAGAGAGGGCTGTGATAGGAAGAGGCAGGAGTGGTAGTGGTATGCAGCAAAAAGAGCGGGTCACGAGAAGGATCAGGCCAGCCAAACACGCATCCACACTGAGGTGTCTCCAACCCGAGCGGCGTTGGCTGGTTGGAGACACCAAAGCACAGGCTCCCCGTCTCCTTGGGAGTGCAAATTTGCAGCACTCGGGCCAATCCCAACTCTGCTTTCAAACATGAGAGCAGCATCAGGATTGGCCACAGGGGGGCCTGGGAGCCTCTGCAGTGCAGCAGCAGAAGACCACTGAGTCGGCGATGCAGCGAGAGGAAGGTAAGTGGTTTTGTTTTCATTATTTTCTTTTTTCGTCCCAATTCCCCAATAACAGCCCCCAAAACAGACATCCCCCAATAACACCATGCCGGCCGCCACTGCTGGCAACTCTTTGGAAAAAATTCTCTCTATGGGACCTTTGCAAAGTGAGACCAAATTAAATGAACAGGGGCACATACAAAGTGATTGTAGACCATCCACAACTCACTGTGAAAACATTTCAGTGGAAGAAATAGAAAGAAGACATCTGACTGAAATCCCTGGGCCAGCAGCTGCAGGAAAGGAGCAACAGAAGGTCTGGAGATAGATTTAGAACTTTGCCAAAATCTCAAATTAAAACACAAGCTGTAAGTGACATAAAGGTAGAGGGACAATTCAGGCTGGGCTTGACACCTTCGGATGTACAAACAAAATGTACATGTACTCCTATAATAATTAATTACAGCTGCCACAGCTGCAGCAACATCTTATGGTGAGGGGGCAAGACTCGGCCAACCCACCAGCAGAACATGCACCTCTGAGAAATGTGTCAGATTTAGAAGAAATTGTAGTGTTGAATGTAATGTTAGTCGCAATGGGCACTGCTGGAGCAGCAGTCAATGCAAACAGGCTACAGATGGAAAACACATTGGGTCAGCTGCCATAATTGACTGTTTCTTCATAGATGCTGTACCACCTTTCCACATCCCCTTCAAAACAATATTTTCCACATCCTGCACTCCTTGTCCCTCTTGGTGCACCTCCTTTGTGAACTACGATTTGTGGTCTTTCTCCAAATCTTACAGTTTTCGATGTCAACCCTTCAGGTTAAAAATATGTATCCTTTTAAATCTAAGGCAAGCTGAAAAACAGAAACTAAAAAAAAGGTTTAAGCAAACAAATACTTTTTCTACGTATGGTTATGCAGAACTTTAGTAGAATGCCACAACTCTGGACCTCTCTGAAAAGAACAAATGATGGGAGGAATGCTGAACAATGTAAAACACTAATCCCTTGTTTTTCACTCACCACGCCATTCATGTTTGGACCCAGACATATGCAAATTAATCTTGACACAACTCTGGACCATTTATTTATTTATTTATTTAATGATATTTATAGAGCGCGTGCAAATACCCGTAGGCGTCTCGGCGCTGGTATGCAATGCTGTGTATCCCTGATCAGCAGATTGGTATCTGGGTTTACTGGTTGAATAACCACGTCTTCAGTTTCTTTCTGAACTGGAGGAGCGTGGAACTTAGTTTAATGTGGTTCGGTAAGGAGTTCCAGATTTTAGGGGCTGCGATAGAAAAGCGGCGATCACCCCATGAGACTGTTCTACTTCGTTGAACCACAAGTTGGTTCAGTGAGGAGGACCGAAGTGTTCTAGACGGGTTATAAGGAATTAGTAGTTTTTTGAGGAAGCGCCGTCCTTGATCAGACAGCATCTCCAAATACCTCCATGACCTGCTAAATGAGCACTCCCTGGAGAATGTAGGTGCTGCACCCACATCAGATAAGATAAGGAAGAGTGAGCTGTGTGGACCTAGCTGTTCAAATGGCCAAAATAGTGCTACATCGTACAATCCTCCCAGAAATCCTGGAATGATAGGGACTTAGCATGTGCCCTCCATCAGCTTTTGCATCCTTACCTGGCTTCCAATAAGTCTCAAAACACAGGTCATGACCGGTGAATTGCCACCTTGCCGAAGCAGAAACCCCTTCCTGGAGTTGGTAGGTGTCCATACCTACCCGCAGAGCCCCTAACAGCACCATGAGGCCGAAACAATGGCAAATAGTGAGCTATATGAAAGACACACCGAAAGATAATACTACTTACAGGTTACAGCACTCATTTAGAGGTGTAGTGATAAGGGGAAAAGGGTTATGAGACTGGTGCTGGAAGAGAATCAGGAGGACGAGGTCTCAATATGGCACTGGAGGGGAGTGTTCAAGACTAAAAGTCCATGATATCAGACAAGAGGGAAATGGTCAGAAGTGAGTGGTTACTACGGTCAAGTGTAAGAGGTCAATGTACGGTAGTTTGAGGAGTGAGAGGTTTCACTATGAGACTAGAGGGGTGGGCAGTAGAGTAGGAGGTGGAGAGGAATGTTCAAGAGAAAGATGCTCTACTAGAGAGAGGGAGTGTAGCAACCCCCGGACTTCGGTATGCGCCAAAATGAGGTGGGCACAGGAGAGTAAGCAAGACTCAAGTATGGAGATTTGGCCTTCACTGCAGGCACAATGACCGATGCACCATAATCTCAATACACTACAGCATCAGTAAGTGTATCATCAAGGAATCTGAAGACATTGACACAGGGACAAACCTGCAATGATGCAGCCAATGTCTGGCTTCAATCACCATCCCACACCCTTACACAGAGTAGCGGAAAACTGCATGACCAGCAACCACAGGACGCCAGTAGTGACATTCCAGAACCAGAAACTAGTAGTTGGAGAAAAGGGGAATCTGAGAATGAGAGCAAGCGAACATAATCACCTGTGCAGGCATATACACAGGCACAAGTACCAACATCAGAATAACAGTATTGAATCTTTCACGGATTCAGACAACCCAACTGAACCATCAGCATGAACTCCTAAAGGCTAATGCCGAGGGTCACAAGACCTAATAACCGCCTGCCACAAAGGGAAGGGGTCCCAGACAAAAGACAAAATAATACACACTTATTACATTTGATAAATTCAAAGCACAAAGCTAGTAAATGCAAAAACGTATTTATTCAGATTTGCATGATTACCTTCTACTGGTTAGAGTTCATATCATATTCAATTAAACACATTACAACTTGGTATTAGATAAACGTGCCCACATTCACAACGGGGAGGGGGGAAAGTGAAGGAAGTGTCAAGGACAGGGTAGGGTCAAAGGATAGTCCGATTCATTCTGTGACAAGTTTTAATCACTATTCGGAAATGGGGTAGGGTCAAAGAATAGTCCGATTCATTCTGTGACAAGTTTTAATCACTATTCGGAAAACAGGGTAGGGTCAAAGGATAGTCCGATTCATTCTGTGACAAGTTTTAATCACTATTTGGAAAAATAGTCCGATTCATTCTGTGACAAGTTTTAATCACTATTCGATAACACTACACACCCCTTTTTACCTCCAATGACAAAGTCTTGCGACCAAAAAGTTTCAGGCCAACAATGTCCCTTTAAAAAAACAGGTAAAAATATAAACTGGGAATAGCAGTGCTGTTTAAGGAGTTCAGCTTTCATCGCCTCTAATGGGTCTTTCCGGTCCAGGGAAGCGCACTGCACTTTTGATTGGTTTACTTACCATACACCGGGAAAACATCTCAGGCAATCACGTCAACACAAGCTGTGCTATTATTTTGTTTTTCGATTTGAAAAGAAAAAAGTAAATTACATTTTGTACCAGGATCATTAATCTCTTATTAAAATTCTGCATTTGTGTTAAAGAAGGGACGGGGGAGAGGTAGGTTATGTGTGAGAGACAATTCCTCACAGACAGCTTCTCTCAAGATGACTAGCACAGATTGCAGACGGACCAGAAATGTCTTTCTACAATGGTAGGCAATTATGGTCAATTATCTCCTCCCTCCATCTCGCACAAGAATTATTTTTTGAAAGCACTACGCAAAAAATGCTTATATTATTAGCTACTCCACTGTGGCCATCCCCTGAAAAGTCTATCCCACTGACAACACATAACTCCAGAAGCACATCCAAGGCCATCCACGCACTTCGCTCCTGACATAACTATTACCCACACCAACTAGGACATCTTCCACATGCATAACTAATGAGAGATCACACTCAACCATAGCTAGCAACACAAGACCCATGCTTATTGATACCCAAAGAGCACCAACTCTGGAACATGCCTCCAGACACCAAGCCATAGCCCACAATTCATAGTCTCTTCTACATAGAGGCAAACAAAACTCACCTCTACCTCTTAGGAAACCTCATTTTGAGCTAGCTAGAAACAATCGTCAAAAACACCTCCTGACGCAGGCCTCCCAATCATTTATAGCCAGCGAGTGATAACCATAATCAATAACTCATTAAACCATCCTCATCCACGCCTAGGTAGAAACAACCCTCAAAAACACATCCTGACACAGACCCGCCTTTATCCATAGCCAGCGAACCAAAAGCTTCAGACAATCTCTTACGAAACCCCATCCAAGCTTATAAAAAAAAACCTTTAACTACTCACTTCATATCTATTGATAAACAACACTCGACCATACCCCGGGACCCAGGCACCATTCCCATCTGGAACAACTGATTCACCTCTATAGCTAGTGAAATATAAAAATTGTGTCGCCCATATTTTCCAACACTCTCTGTGGTCATGGATATTGAACAAGATACAACTCTTAGCCATACATCATGAAAAAACGAGCACTCCTCTGTTGAATTATTACTTAAGCATGTTTTTCAAGTAAAATAGTCCAGCGAGTAGAAATGTAATGGCTGCGCCATTTATTTTTTTACATACATTAGCAAACACATGTTTCGCTTTGGCTTACATTATGCCAAGGTGCTTTCTCAAGGCATCATATATTAGTATTGTCATGTCCTACAGAAGGTAGTTTGTATGGGTAATGACAATATATTGGTTTTCCTGTATTCAGAAACATCTGTTAGTGGGCAGCAGTGCGGCCGGCATGACTTGCGGGTGGGTGGGGTGAAAAGGTGGCGGGGAACGCGCGTGGAGAGGGGCTTCTCAGAGGGCAGTTTAATTTAATTAAAAAAATAAACCTACCTTCCCACCTGCCGGGTCCCACGTCGTCTCTGCACCTGCTCTCCTGCCTCCGGCAGGAACAGGAAGCCGGCAGCCAGGCTCCCACCCCTAAGCAGCGTTGTGATTGGTCCGGACCCTGCCCAGCCAGGGACAAATGGCCCGGCCATGTTCCCATGGAGAAAAGCAGAGTGCGCATGACTGGTTTGGTCGGCCCCAGAGGGCCTACCAAACCAGTCATGAGCACTCAGGAGTGGGCACACCACACCACTCCTCCCCTGCCCTGCTCACAGAGAAGCCCTGCCCACCCGCCCGACCGCAAACAAACCTTTTTGCTTTCTCGCAGTGCGAGAAGCAGAAACATAAAATGGTAGTTCTCACCATTTTTATATTTCTGCTTCTTGCACTGCGAGAAAGCAGTGAGGCGACGCTCCTCCGCCCTAGTGGAGGTGCCGCCCCTGCTCTCTTTGCAGGGCTAGCACTAGATGCCAATCTCTTGAGACAGCACGCTCCTTCATACGGCCTGAAAACCTAACCCTCTGAGAAACTAACCTCCTGAGAGGTGGACAACACTTCCTAAGACACCACATTCATGGGTACATCTTCTCTCTTTTAATCCCTTTTTTTGCTGGCCTCACTCATTCATCTTACCCATCAGACCCAGGACACTGCAGCCTGTACAATAAACAGCACCACTTCCGAGAGAGACCGCCAACCATGAACAGGATCTGCACCCACAGCTCCTGGCGCCCCTAAAACAGGCAGTTGGGTAAGGGAGTGAGCACTGAATAAAGCCACAAGTAATCAGCTGTTTCCATTACACGCAGCTTAGCGTGTTGACAAGCATATGTAAATCCAATGGATTATCCTCATTGATGGGTGAGGATTCTTTCATTATTGATCCTTAACAGCGACCTAAATTCCGAGGTGTGATGCAGAAGAAGACAGCCCACCACAAGCAGGGGGTGGATCACATGATCGGTGACCACTGATGAAAAACACAACTGGTATCTGGGTGTGGGGGCTGCTGCGGACATCACTGAATTATGTGTGGTCAGTGCCTCCCCATCTCCAGGTACCGTATTGACGTTTGTGGTCGTTACTTTAAAGGATGGTTCAATACATACCGTCAAGAATCCAAAACATAACCCATTAATGGTGCAGAGAATGACTTCAATTAGTGCTTTGCACGGAAGTATCTGCACATAGCACTACTAGGTTTGTGTTTTGCTAACTGTCATTTTCTGTGTGGATTAGTAGCGTGGGGGCAGGGATTGCACTCCTGTCATTCCTCTCTCTCACCTTAAGATGGTGGCGCTCCTTCGCCTGCCTCTCTCTCCAAAGAGACTATGGAAGGAATATATAGATTTTTAAAATATTTTCCATGAGAACTGTGTAGTTCCATAATTCATAATATGCACTGAACATATTAAACGTTCTCAATTTGGTTAAGATTGCTATTTATAGCAAACAACTATTTTACCAAAAGTAGGAATTGGAATTTTTTATGACGACATTGCACAACCATAACCTCACATAGGCACTTATCTCCACCCATGTTCGAGGCTAAGGAAGGGAAATGGCAACACTTTAATATGACCACCAGCAAAGGCGGGGGGGTTATTTCAACTTGGCACTTGTCACTATCAGCCTGATTCATCAAAGACCCGTTTTGCGAGTCTATAATAGCGATTCATAAGGATTCGCTATTACAGACTCGCAAAACGGGATTCATGTAGGAATCGCAAAAAGAATTGCGTTTCCTACACATTCCTTATTTGCGATTAGCAAATTGCTAATCGCAAATAAGGAATAACTCCCCATTCATTCCTATGGGCCAAAAGGCCCATAGGAATGAATGGGGAGTATTCCTTATTTGCGATTAGCAATTTGCTAATCGCAAATAAGATAGCGATTTAAAGGGTGGCAGGGGTGTCCAAAGGACACCCTGTAGCACCCCTTAAATGCAAATTGAAACAGGTGTTGCGCACACACATGTCCAAAAGGACATGTGTGTGTGCAACATGCAACTTAGAAAAATGCTTTTAAAAGCATTTTTCTAAGTTTTCGCTATTTACCACGAGGTTTGACCTTGCGGTAAATAGCGGGCCGAAATTGCGAATTCGCAATTTTTAAATGGATGATGAATTGCATTTAAGGAATCTCAAATAGAGATTCCTTAAATGTAATTCCTCGCAAAATAGCGAAATCGCTATTAACGATTTTTGCATTTGGGATGATGAATCCCAAATGCAAAAATAGCGCTCGCAAAGGGCCAGATTCTCAGAATCTGGCCCTTTGCGAGCCGATTTCGGCTTGATGAATCAGGCTGTTAGAGATGAGAACACAGAATTCTTGTTAAAGGTCACACTTCATCAGTTACACTCTGTTGACCTCAACACAAAATAAAAGTTATTTCTTGGTGCATTAGCTCCTTCCTCTTGCCATGGGTGTCAATTAGTGGTGAGCCATGGGTACCAGGTGCTAGCCCCTGCTGAGACCCTGGGGTACAGTTGGCACCCCAGACACTTTCCTTGCTACCCGTGCTCTCAGGGGGACACAAACACAGCAAACGGTGTCGAAGAGCCCTGTGTACTTTCTAGAGTTTCAAGTACTTGTCCCTACCTCACCATCGACGCAGATAACAGTATTCTGTTGATGAGCGAATGTGGCCTTGGGGAACAATCCAGTGATATCTTTGGGGTCTAAGGGTGTGTGGTGCCACCTTCACTACGACTGGTGTTTTGGTAACTCAACATCCATGAGTTTTGATCCCATGTAAAGCTCTGAGCGAAGCAGATGGTAGTCCAATGCTGGGGGCTGGAAACACGGGCGTGCATCTTCGTGCAGTGAAGGGTGCACTTGAGCTCCCCAGGATAGTGTAGGGGCAGGTATGTCCATGAGTCAGGTCACCTTACAGCAGGAGCTGCAGCCGCAGGAAGATCCACATCTCCTCGCTTCCGGCCTGTGGCTTGTAGATGATACGGCTGATGAAAGGTTTTCAGTAGGAGTTTTTTTTTTCCTCCTTGTAGTTTTGGTTGCAATATCTAAGCAACATGCTGGGGTTATTCATTAGAAGCATTCCGTAAAAGACACCCTGGAGGATGAAATTAAATCAAAAAGCCTGGGTAATTAATGCTGCTTCAAACAATGCAAACCGGAGAGGAGGGCTGAGGAAAAGCAGGCTCTCTGCTGGTGACGCATCCAGGGATCTGTGTATCTCAATGTTCCGTTATATTATGCTATATGCATTTGTATAGCGCACAGTTACGCCTTTGTCGCATTGTCAGTGTGAACACTTTCCACATGGTTCCGGGGTTACCATCGTGGAGCGGAGTCTGAATCAGCTTGTGTTATGAGCAGCGGGTCATGACTTAGCAGTTCGGACTGGACTGTTCCCATGAGGCACAGGGTCAGACTGATTTGCATATGGCCATGTCTGAACTGGGGTGGCTGAGTGAGCTAAAGAATGGTAATGGATTAAACCCAGATCAGTTGACTGGGGGTGAGTGTTTGATTGGCTCAAACGCTCCGTCCATCATCCCCTTTTGTATTGCTTTGTTTGCCCTAAATTGGCAGGGTATGCTCAGACGCGAGTCCCTTGCTCACTTGGCCACTGGATTCAAGATAGCCTGGCTGATGAGGATTATGAATCCGATACCGGTCCCAGGATGCTTGTTTCTGGTCCAGAGAAGACATGGCTTGGCCGTTCGGGCTGGACTGTTCCCATGAGGCACAAGGTCAGACTGTTTTGCATATGGCCATGTCTGAACTGGGGTGGCTGAGTGAGCTAAAGAATGGTAATGGATTAAACCCATATCAGTTGACTGGGGGTGAGTGTTTGATTGGCTCAAACGCTCCGTCCATCATCCCCTTTTGTATCGCTTTGTTCGCCCTAAGTTGGCAGGGTATACTCAGACGTGAGTCCCATGCTCACTTGGCCACTGGATTCAAGATAGCATGACTGATGAGGATTATGAATTTGAAACCTGTCCTAGGATGCTTGTTTCCGGTCCAGGGAAGACATGGCTTGGCAGTTCGGGCTGGACTGTTCCCATGAGGCACAGGGTCAGATTTATTTGCATATGGCCATGTCTGAACTGGGGTGGCTGAGTGAGCTAAAGAATGGTGATGGATTAAACCCAGATCAGTTGACTGGGGGTGAGTGATTTGCTCAAACGCTCCGTCCATCATCCACTTTTGTATCGCGATATGCATTTGTATAGCGCACAGTTACGTCTTTGTCGCATTGTCAGTTTGAACACTTTCCACATGGTTCCGGGGTTACCATCGTGGAGCGGAGTCTGAATCAACTTGTGTTATGAGCGGCGGGTCTTGAGTTCGGTGGTTGGTTATTTGGTTAATTGAGTGGTGGGTGCATACTTTAGGTGGTTAAGGCTTTAGGCTGAAGGGCTTAGACAATTGTTCGTGCATCTTCTAGGTTACAACATATGCCCATTTCCCAGAGGATGAGAATGTCTCTGTGGTGTTTCTTGGTGGCAAGTGCGGCTGGTACTGTTGTGGTAGCTCACTATAGAGCATATCTGATCATCGTGGATCTACGGTCGTTCAGCACTCTGTTGATGAGTTCTCACTACATCTAAACCCATCAGAGATCCTTGCACCTCACAGTGACTCCCTGTGTAGCTATACGTGGGCTAAACACAACCAGACACCCCACTCTAGTTACCCTGCAGCTTGATTACCTCAATATATCTAAACACATGAGTCTCGCTTTGGCTAATCTATTTAAGTTAACTATAACCAGGCATCTGCATGCCTCATTGTGGTATCTGTCCCTTTCTATGGGCTGGGCCTTGCCGACAATCTGATTACGTCACCAATATTAAACCCAGCTACTGTACACCTCACTTTGGGTAAATACAACCAGAATCTATGTGCATTAGTCCAGCTGACCACCAGCATGAACCCCATATGTCTAAACTCAGATAAGAATCTTTGCGCCTCACCAGGACTACATATACCCAGGAATCCGCCTACACGATTATGGTGAACCTCTGTACCTCTATATGGACTAAGCATAACCAGGGATTGAATAACCTCACTACGTCTAAACAAAGATCATTATCTCTCCACCCTACTATCGACAAACACAACCAGTTGGAATCAATTGCAGCAGCTATATGCTCCACTCCCCGCTCCCAGCTGCATGCTCCAAAAGCCAACAGGTGTAGCCTTGGCAAGTTGGTGTGATGGGTATTTTTTTAAATTATTGCAAATATAATCAACGAAAAGAAAAAAGAACACGGAAAACATGCTGCCACTTAAACATGGGCACTGTATGCCTGCAATAAAAAAAAATGTAAAAAACATTCAGTGATGTGGCTGCTTTATTAGTAATGTATTTGAAATAAAAAAAACTTCCAGCTGCTGCATGCAGTATTATTGTGACAGATGCAAGCATAAATCACAACCAAACCAAGCACCTGAACTGCAAGTAGCTACAATGTTACAGTGTTACTTAAAAACTTTATAACAGCAAGAACCCCCATCTAACTGGGTAGCTGGAGCGCAACCAAATAACTAGTCAGCATTTAATGTTCAAATTTAAAAAAAATTACAAAAATAAATTCTAAGACACCTTTTCCACAGAAGAGAAGGGGACTTTTTTGGGGGGAGTATGTGAACAATGTGCAAGGGTTTTTTACAGCCACTCACAGTAAAGGAAGGCAATGGGTAGTGTGAGTTGACCCAGTGCCCCATGCTGTGTTCTGTAGTGGGTGGAAGGAAAATGTGAATGACCAATTTCTTATGACCCTAATTCCCTCTATATATGTATCTATGCTGGTGTTTTATGTATTAAGTTTTGGGAAAACAATGGTCTGGCAAGATGCGGTCTGACAGGCCAGACCTAAAAAGAAGCTTCAATCCTCCTGTTCCAAACACCCTTTGCCTGTGAACTTCGTCTGTTCTTTGGCTTATTCCCCATTGCTTAAGCCGCTGATGCCCTGCATTTTAAGCCGGTATCTTTCCTGGCCCGGCCTTCTCACTGCCGTCATTTCTCTATATCCTTTCTGTGCATCGTTCCTGGTTTCACCTTTTGACTCTTTCTTGTTCTTTCCATTATTTTGCCTTTCTTCCACATTTGCATTTTTCTCCTATTGTCCTCTCTATTTTGTTGATAACACTTTCTCCTTCCTTTCTTCGCCTGTGGCTGCTTTTTTAGCCAGCGTTTGACATGCTAATAGTTTTTATTGTATACATTATTTATTGTTTGCTCATTTGTACAGCGGTTAAGTGCCCTTGGCACATCTACGCTGTAGAAAACTGCTAAAATAGCTAGATAAATAAATAATCCTGTGTAACTTCTGCCAAGACTCTCCAGGTGCTTGCTGCAGAAAATAAATGCTTACCAGGACCTCCAACCAGCAACCCAGAGGATTCACCTCACACCTGAATCCGCCCAAAGGGTTTGGCTGCAAACCACATAGACACTGGCAAAACTCAACTCCCACCAACATTTTCCAAGTAGCTGTATGCCAATTAAACCATAGAAGCAGATTCCCAACAACAGTTTCCTGGAATCAGCTCGCAACCAAATACTTCAGAAATCACCACATCCTAGATCCACCCGGGGCAGACCTAATAGCATCACCTCCATAAGTCAGCCCCCACCTTAACACGCCAAGAAATCAGCTCCCACCAGCCTTTCCCAAGAACCAGCTATTTGGCGCCATCCCTCACAGGCCGCAGCTCCCAGTAGCATCCTCTTAAGAGATAGTGCCATGCTAGAACTTTGCAGGAGCAGCGCCCAGATATTACTGAATCTGAACCAGGCACTAGATACCAACTAGTGGCTGTCGCCACTGCCAGGAACAAACTCCCATGACACCCTGAGAGGAGCTGCTTGTCATCAGTTCCGGCCAGATGATGACTTCAATTAACTCCCTACTTGGAGCTGAATCCCCTCAACTTCCTCTATGATCTGATGCCTAATTCCCCTCCTCGAGCAGCTAGAGTCCAACTACATCAACCCCAGAGGCACCCATCTAGCAGCCGGTCCTTTTGACTAATTCCATGCAGCCAGAGTCAAACATTAACCTCTGTAGGAGCCAGCTCCTATCAACACCACTCTAGCAGCTGCTTCCTAATGATGAGCACTGAACCAAGCACGAACCCCCCCCCCCATGAGCCATCTCTACCCATTGCACCATTGTGCAAGCCGGTTCGCAACCTTGCTGTTAATACCCTTCTTCTAAGAGTACCATCTGGGAGCAGTACCCAATATACAAACATTCAAGAAGTACAACCAATATCCTGCTTAGAAATGGTTCCAGCTCACAGGCCTTCAGGGAGTGGCCTTCTGAGCAATCTAGGCCCCCTGGCACAGCGGATCACACTTCTACCCGGGGCCCAGTCAGAGCTTCCAGGGAATGCTCCAAAGACTCATTCACAATCCTTCAGCCATTGTGACCCCATGACAGCCACATATGCATGACGAACAGCCACATATGTATGTGTTGTGCACACAATCAGTCTCGCACACACCCAGGAACAAATGATTAATCATGGCTGCTTCGAGGCATGAGCAGTCACTCTCAGCAGTTCACCCTTCAAACACTCCATTGGCTGCTGTGCTCAAGGCACTCCTGTAAGATGACAAAATTAAACCCAGGTCGACCTCATGGCCGACTGCCTTGTAATCAATAGGAGCCCAAGCAAACCTTCTGCCTCCACTGCCACAGACGCTAACATAACTCAAAGGAGCCATTACAACATACCAGAGACAAAGCTGAACACAATATGATCAACAGCATTCCATCATGAAAGCAGCCTTCAGGCAGCCAATAACAGTTGGCACTTCCCCATCCAGCTACCGCCACATGCAACCACCAACCAAATATACATCAACATAAAGCATACAACAACAGCATAAGACATCCAGTCTCGTTGAAAAATGATGAAATACAGTAAGTGACAACACAAAGAGGCCATATAAATAATGTACAAATGCCTGGAAACGTAATCTAGTACACAGCAAATGCTCAAAGTTCCATTCAGTACCAACATAAATGAAAAGCATACAACACAACTCAACAGACCCATCACATACGGTGGTAAAGGAACTGCTTATCCAAAATATAACAAGCCATAACACCCACCCACTAAGAAAACCGCTCTGATGAGAAAAGGCTTACTCGTACTGCAATAATGCAATGGGGCCTCACACCACACACAGGTGCTCAGAGATACAAGTAGCACATTCCCAAACAGCAATATATCCTTTGCCCACTAACCACGAATAATGTGCAGAAATACAGGCAGCACTTAGCACTACTAGCTATGCACTCACAAACGCAAGAGAGATGGTGTAATTCATCGGGACACCAACAGGAGCCCTCTGGGATACAACAACTCACTCACAAGGCAAGAGTCTCCAGAACAGCTATCTGAAATACCAGAAGTACCAAGAAAGATATCAACCACCAGGAGCACTGCTTGTTGGAATACCCGAGCAGTGCTTGGTGGAACGCTGACGCGCTGCTTAGGATGGCCAAGCGCTGCCTAGAGGCCTGGCTCATTAACGGACTTTCCGGGCACTTCCATGCCAGCTTTGATGGTTACGCCAAATA
This sequence comes from Lissotriton vulgaris, assembly GCF_964263255.1. Classification (NCBI taxonomy): domain Eukaryota; kingdom Metazoa; phylum Chordata; class Amphibia; order Caudata; family Salamandridae; genus Lissotriton; species Lissotriton vulgaris. The sequence goes on from NC_141687.1 coordinate 196,231,900, forward strand.
AATCCTTACATTATCTCATTCTTGAACCAAGGTCTTAGACAGCAGAGCTCTGTTGGTTAATCCCATCATAATCAGTCATGCAAACTCCCGACTAAGATCACTTGGACATAGAAGCTAATGGTCAAGAAGCATTCAGGACCACAACGAACTCAGGGTAATAACAAAGACCTGACTTTCTCCACACTGTTGAAGGAGTGCATGTAAAGTAGCAAACTGAACCAACCCCCATCACTAGAAGGATATTGATACCAGAAAACCGAAGATCACACTTACTAGAACTGGAACCAAATCTCTCTCAAGGATGGAAGGCAAGAGTAAAAGATAAACTGTTTTCTCCCTGGCTCTCGCCACTTGCTAAATGCAGAACACTACACATGTACGGCGGGACAACACCAAAATACCCATCACCTAGACCACACAACATTCCCAGACTATTCAAATTAATCACACCATTGTCTTATGTGCTAAAGTATCTTCACTTACTTCTTGTCGACTACCGGCCAAAGTGAAGCAACACGATAAGACCACATCTCTGGTCCTTGCACATGACACCAAAACACTCCCTCATAGGCCACATGACACACCACCTCCCAAGAAACACAAATGAAGTAGGTTGCTACCTGGTTGCAATGTGCTTAGATGACTGATCTGGGATATGGAGCGCTATATAAAAGCAACTGCTTTACAATACAATATGTGTAATTAAATAACAGCTGTGACACTTTTTTAAGCAATGTATCAAATTGGAAACCAATATAGCAATCCCAAGTATTACATATTCTTGAATTCTAAGTGTACTGCAAAGAAATATTGAAGGATGGTGAGTATCTCCTTGCAGGATTTTAAAACAAGAATTGGCAAGGCCAATAGGTCTGATTCTCATGTGCCAACGCATGAAAACATAGGCATTGACACCTGCTTTTTACATGCATTGCACACATAATTGCAGTTTATCATTAAAGCATGGCCTAGAGGCTTTGCCTATGCTGAGGAAACACGCAGTAAAAGAGATTGTTTTCTGTTTAAAATTCACATTAGTGGTGTAGCAAGGGGGTGGCAAGTGGCACAAGTTTTGGGGACGGTGGCCGCCTCCCGCTCTTACCTGCCGTCTCGGGCAGCAATCAACCGTCCCCCCACCTCCACAAAGCGGCAAGGCGGCAAAAAGACAGGGACCGCTACGGGCACAATGAGGGCCAGCTACGCCACTGATGCACATAGGAGATAATGAATTGAATGTGGGAGAGGATATAGCCTAATGGGCTAGGGCGGTTGATCTCAAATCTGGGGAACCAGGTTCGAGTCTCTGCAATGATGCTCAACATCCTGTGATTCTGGGCAAATCACTTAATCTACCCGTGCCTAACAAAAATAAAAGTGTCTTTGTATAAAGTAACTGGTGCTCATGCAAAGCGCTCCGATACCTGATAATTTAGGGTCAAGTTCATGCTAAATAAAACTCTGAGAAGAAAAAAAATGTGACTGTGTGACGATTGAATGTATTTTTCAGATGTAAAATAGTCCTCATGCAATGGACTGAAAGAACTTCTAGTAGGTGGAATTATACGCAATGTAGCCAATAGCATGAGGTGGAGCGTACTACTCCTTTGCATGATACTAAAAGCCAACTCTATGTATATTTAAAGAAATGGTAACATTACATGCCGCAAAACCTGCGTTGTCAAGCCAGACCTAAAAATCACTGGCTCTCTGGGGCAGGAAGAGATAGTCTGGGTCTCTATGTAATAACCTGTCATGACCCCATTGTATTACAAATAAAAACAGTCGACTCTTGCTCAATAATTAAAGGTGTAATAAAATGGCTAAGACATGTAAGAGCCATGAAGTGTGCTTTGTTTCTGTTATGCTTACACATCTGGTGTGTTTTTAGCGTGAAAAGGATCAGGGGTCTTCCAGTACATAACATATTACTGTTCAGTTCACTGGGACCTTATCAGAATCCAGCGCACTACACAACAGCCACACGCCATTTAAGCCAAAAGCCTGTGTCTGTGGCAGTCAGAGCTCTCAAGATCACACAAGAATCTGTTTCTAGTAGTCAGTGTGCTTTTTAACTCGGGAAACGTGTAACTCTGGCGGCCAATGCTCTCTTTTGAAGACAAAAATAAGTGCTTCTGTTCACTGCGCTTTCTTGTTGAGACAGAGATGCGTGTCTCTAGTAACTTGCACTCTTTTGGTTTTTTTTATAAATCTTTTTATTAAAGAATCTCGACATGATGGTACATAGTCACATTGATTTGTAGGCAGGGTACAGCAAGTTATTAAGGAAACAGCGTATAATTACAGTAAACGAGTTTGGTGGAAATCACGGGGAGGGAGAATCTTCGCTGTCTAGTTCTTGAGGGGGGCAACAAATATCACCTCAGTAAGCATTCCAAAGGGCCCATATTTTCGACCATTTCCGGGGGCAAATCGGGGCCACCTATACTGTATTTTCATGCAACATACTCCAATCGAGGTCTTTTACCCAGTCAGTTACAGTCGGTGCACTTTCTTTTTATGCTTCGGATGTATCTGTAGCGGTCATGAGCTCTTTTTAAGACAACTAGATGTGGTTCTAGATGCCTGTGCTCTCTTTTTAAGCCTGAAATGCTTATATGCAGATGTTGCTGCTCTCTTTTTGAAATGAAATGAAATGAAAAATTATATTTGTATAGCGCGCAACTACCCGGAGGCCTCGCAGCGCTTTGACTGATTACTATGGCGGGCTAGAGGGTAGATTAACATGCTTTTGCGAACAGATGAGTTTTCAAAGCTTTTCTGAATGCCATCCGGTTGTTATTCTCTCTAAGGTTCGGAGGGAGAGAATTCCAAAGTCTTGCGGCGGTGTGTGAGAATGAGCGGCCGCTCCATCGGGCTTTGTTGATTTTAGTTGTGGTTGCTAGATGTAATGAACCAGAGCGGAGGGCTCTGGACGGGGCGTAGGGCACAACTAAGGGGAACAGGATGGCAGGGCCTGTTCGGTGGAAGGATTTGTGCACAATGCACATGGCCTTAAACTGTACTCTAGCAGCCACTGGGAGCCAGTGTAGTTCTTTTAGGGCTTTCTTGGCTGACTGCCAACGGGGGATGTTAAACAGTAATCGGGCGGTACATTTTTGCTTGACCTGGAGTCTGTTGGTCACTGCTGCCGGGGCTCCTAGGTATAAAGCATTTCCATAATCCAGGCGGGAGAGTATCAGGGCCTGAACCATGATTCTCCTCGCCTGGAATGGTAGCAGAGGGAGCACTTTGCGGAGCATTTTCATTAGCCTGACACAAGTGGAGGCCGTTCTGGTGGCCTGGATCGAAAAGTCTAGCGCTTTATCGAGCCAAATTCCAAGGCTCTTTATCTGGGGTTTGGGGGGAGGAGGAGCGCCGAGACATGTGGGCCAGATGGGGGCCAGTGTGGTCGGTGGAGGGTTGCCCAGTAGAATAATCTCCGTCTTCTCCCCATTAAGTTTGAGACAGGAGGATTGCATCCACTTAGCAACAGCCTCTAGACAGGGGCCCAAGGTGTTGGACAACCCCTCAGTGTGGTCCAGAGAGACCACCAGTTGGGTATCGTCCGCGTAGATGACAATACGCACACCGAAGGGATGGACTATCTCTGCTAGAGGTCGCATGTAGGCGTTAAAAAGTGTGGGGCTTAGGGAGGAGCCTTGGGGAACCCCACAGCTGAGTGGTTGCTTGGGGGAGACTACATCGCCCTCAAACACCTGGAAGAATCGCTCGTCCAGGAAGGAAGTCAGCCGTTCCAGGGCCGCGCCGACACGCCCATGCCTTTCAGACGATGTAATAGTGTGGCGTGGTTAACCGTGTCGAACGCGGCACTGAGGTCGAGTAATATGATGGCTGCTTTTCCTCCCCGGTCTAGCACAGATCTAGTTTCTTCGGTCACTGCTAAGAGGGCAGTTTCAGTTCCGTGTTGAGGGTGGAATCCCGTCTGAGAGGCACATAGCAGATTGTTAGATTCTAAATAATCTACTAAGGTGTTATTGATGTGCCTCTCAAGCAGTTTGCTCATCCAGGGGAGTAGGGAAATTGGGCGAAAGTTGGCCAAGTTGTTCTGATCTAAGGTAGGCTTTTTCAGAAGGGCTTTAACCATCGCGCACTTCCATGGAGCTGGGACGGAACAAGAGGTAATGGAGGCGTTAAGGACATCCAGGATGACCAGGGGAATGGCATCAATGACCTTAATAAGAGTCTGCGGAGGTGCTGGATCATTAGGAGATCCCGAGGTGACTATAGGGATCATTCTGTCTAATGAGATGGAATCTAGGAGGGGGAATTTGTCAAGCGAACAGAGGACAGGAGGGTCAGAATCTATTGTGGTGGTAGGCTCCGTGTCCCTGCTACCAGTGGTAAATGAGGAATAAATGGCCAGGATCTTCTGGGAGAAGAAGGTGGCAAGGTTGTTACAATGGGTTTGTGCGCCGTCAGATGACAGACGCTCGGAGGGGGGGGGGAATTAGAAACTTGGCTATTTTGAACATTTCTTTAGGGGAATTTGCAGCTACGTTGATTTTGGATTCATAAAATTGGGCTTGTACAGATTTTATTTCATTTTTGTAGAGCTTTATTGCGGCTCTATACTCTGCTTTCTTCGGTTGTGAGTGTTCTTGTCTCCATGCTCTCTCAAGTTTGCGGCAGGATTGTTTCATGGTTCTGAGGGCGGGGGAGTACCAGGGGGTGACTTTGGATCTTTTTATCGAGTGCAGAGATTCCTTTGGGAGAACTTGGTCAAGGGTGCAAAGAATCCAGTTGTCGAAGTTGACAGTGGCTGTGCTGGGATTAGTCACCTTCGGGGGTGGGTGTTCGGTGAGAGCCAGTTTCCACTTGGGGAGCGGGAGCGAGACCCATTTTCTGCCCCAGTGTTTATTGTGATTTTGTAGAGTGGGGGTTGGGGGGGGGGTGCTTGTGGACCAGATAAAGGGTATTAAAAAGTAATCGGTCCAGGGCAGTGGTATGGGTGCCTCGACAGTTAGGCTGTCTAGATTACTATAAATGTGATCTAGAAGATGCCCCTTGATATGCGTCGAGTGAAAACCTTTCTGGAGCAGGTCAATGGCCTGGAGGTTCAATCGAAGACTGTTAGCTGCTGAATCAAGCGGGTCGTCCAGATGCAGATTCAGGTCGCCCAGCAGGGTAAGATTTGCAACAAATACATGTGCTTAGCAGCATACGTTCTCTTTTTAAGCCTGTAATGTTTATACGTAGTTAGTTGTAAGTGTTCTTTTATGAAGACAAGTATACGAATTCCTACCAGTCTGCGCTCTCTTTCTAAGCTTGGAATGTTTATATGTAGATGTCAGTGCTCTCTTTTTAAGACAAGTGTGTGAGCTTCTTGCAGCATGCACTCTCTTTTTAAGCCTGGAATGTTAATAAGTAGATGTAAGTGCTTTCTTATGAAGACAAGTATTTGCATGCCTAGCAGTCTGCGCTCTCTTTTTAAGCCTGGAATGTTTATATATAGATGTCAGTGCTCTCTTTTTAAGAGACTTGTATGTGCTTCTAACTGTCTGCCCTCTTTTTAAGTCTGGAATGTTTATATCTAGATGTCCGTGCTCTCCTTTGAAGAAAAGTGTATGCGCGATTCTAGCAGTCTGCGCTCTCTTTTTAAGTCCGTAATATTTATACGGAGATGTCAGTGCTCTCTTCTAAAGACAAGTGTGTGAGCTTCTAGCAGCATACACTCTCTTTTTAATCCTTGAATGTTTATACGTAGATGTAAGTGCTCTCTATGAAGATAGGTAAATGTGCTTCTAGCGGCCTGCTCTCTTTTTCAACCTGAAATATTTATACATAGATGTCAGCACTCTCTTTTTAAGGCAGGTGTATGCACTTATAGGAGTCTGCACTCTCTTTTTAAGCCAATACGTATTTCTAGTAGACGATACAGGTGTTTAACTGCAGCCAGAAAGACAAGTGGCCAAAAGTGACCAAATAGGCTTTTTTTGTGCAAAGAATGTGCAGTACAAAAAGCCAAAGAGGACTATCAAACCCTTAGCTTAAATACCAACACATAGACGGCATTTTAACAGAGCGTCTTCAGAAGCTTATTCTTTTTAAACATGAAAGAGCCACATTACAATGAGTGGCTCTCCAGTCTGGCCTTGGCGGCTTGAATCCAACCGAGCACTCGAGAGAAGCTTCCCCTGCTCAGCGAACTCTCCAAATGGATTTTTCTAGAGTACAGTCAACCTCCTCTCGGGTAAAGTGTTCATGTGATAGATATGGGAGAGTATTACATTTACGTGTGCTTATTTCCAGTTTCTGCAATATCCTAGATCAGTGTCTCTCTTGTTCGCCGTGGACAGCAATGGTTAGTGATCTAAGGGGTGACAGATTTCTCCGGTTGTTACTTCTGTGCAGTTTTCCCCACCTATGTACTGGAGTTGGTCATTAGTCTAAGGTGGGGGTGTTCAAAGGAGGGCTTGGGGTGGCCTGCAGCCATGCTAGAGTTTTCAGATATCCACAAGGTGAACTTGCATACTATTCACTCAAATAGGAATACATCTAAGGTGGGGGAGTGCTCGAAGGAGGTGCACGAGTGGTCTCACCATGAGACAAATTGACATACAATCATTGAGATAAGGGGCTAATCCGAAAATCTGTTTTTTACCCTCTTATAGGTTTGATGGACCCCCCTTGTCTATGTTAACCTATAAAATATTAAATGAGATTGCAAACATTTCAAGCCGAAGGCCAGGACACCTTCTTGCATAGCTCAGTGTAAGTATCCTGGTGCAAACACTCAGATTGAGAATGCACCGCCACTTTAAAGTATAATATTTTACCAAAAGAAGACTAAGCATTCCAATTTAAAGGGCCGGGAGGCATGCAAGTCTTCCACCAGCCTCCCCCAGCAGACCAAGGAGCAAATATTGAGCAGTGTCCTGAATTCACAGTGTTCTCAGCCCATAAAGCACATTTGTGTGATGGTAGTAGGCACAGTGATGCACTTAACCCCTTATGGATCCCGATCAGCACTGGACATTTGGCCTACAGACTTGTCAGGAAAGTTAGAGACTAGAGCAACCCCATGGATTCCACACGGAGCCTCCATCCTATGATGAAGGAACTGCTGGGTAATAGTTCGTTGATAGCCAATGAATTCCAAGATTCCCATCTCGATGGTGCGGGATCTCAACTATGATGCATGGCCAAGCCTCAAATCCGTGATGCTCAGCCAGCTGAAACATCAAAACTCTGCTTCTCATACCGCTAAAACATCAAATCACTGCTGCTCATACCGCTGAAACATCAAAACACTGCTTCTCATACCGCTGAAACATCAAAACACTGCTTCTCATACCGCTGAAACATCAAAACACTGCTGGTCAGTCTGCTCAAACAAGTCATCACTTTTTCTGGGCCTGCTCAAATGCAAAATCACTGCTGCTCAAACATCAAGTCACTTCCTCTTGACCTGCTGAAACACCAAATCACTGCTGCTCAGCCAGCTAAAACAGCAGCCCATTATATCACTGTGACGGGAGTCAAAGCCATGCAAATTAAAGTAAGAAATAAACAATCAACCGATCCACTTGGCACAGACTCAAAAGCAATGAGACCGAGGGAGTGAAATTTAAGAATACAGAGAGGTAAAACAAATCTAGACATATGAAGCCGGCACAGACCATCTAGAAATAAGGCAGTAATAAACATGAAAGAGAAAAGTTTAGACAAAATTTAAGACATAACATCAGCAACTAAAATGTTCAGTCTGACCTATTCAGAATTATTTTGGTGCACATTTCCTATGGCTTTGACGTACTCCTTTTTTTGCTTCTGTTCGATAAAACACATTTTATTTAAGTCTAAGTTCCTTAACATGCTTTCGTTTTTTTCATAACACCATCGAGTATCATTGGTAATGGTGGTTCCAGTGCAACAAACCTCTATCCAACATGCAGGGTGAGGCCTAACAGCATCCCATGGTAATACATACAATTCCACTTCACAAAGCCACTTTTTAATAACAACGCCCAAGCAAGCTGGCATTTCTGAATTCTAGGGCAGTTCAGGTGTGCCCAGTGCAGGACTGCAGATCACGAAATGACACAGCGCTGAGTAGCAGGAGCAGACTGCATGGATTCACACACTGGACTGCTCAATACCTGAGGGTCGTGCCCCATCCCCACAAACCCACACGGTAGTGTCACATACAACCTGTGCTGATTCAAATACTGGGGTACTGTGCTACACGCAAAGAAACATACACACAATGCATTTATTTAAATACGGGAGAGGCAGACGCAGACAACTTGCTTCTTAACACAAACTCCCATACACAGATTGCATTCATTAAATTACTGGAAGGCAAATCACACACTACCTGCTACACACAAACAAACACACACACACAATACATGCATTCAGATACTGGAGGGTCAGTACACAACCTGTATTCAGTCAGTCTCTCTCTCTCTAACACACACACACACACACACACACGCACCTATCAAAATGCTGGAACTAGAAAGTTCATTTTCACACACAACTTGAATTTACACATACCCTGGGAGTGCAGCATTTCACAGACCCTGTAAAGACCCTGAGAAGTTTTGTGTCAAGCAAACCTAATTAATTCCAATACTGGGACTGCAATGTTACACAAACTCGGAAAATATTCACACATTCTGACATCAAAGAAACACAGCCTCCAGACCATTCCACTCGAACACTGGGTGCAGAGGCGCGCGCCTCCTCCATTCATTACAATGAATGAGGTACTCTGTCAATCACGCATGCAGCATACTTAACATTCATAAAAACACAGCGAGTGCAGTGTCACACGCATCTTAAATGTGACACAGGGGAGCAGAGAGTTACTCACACACGACCCCTGTTCTCTTTGGGACACTTTGACTCTCCTCAGGGGTAGTAAGCGCTATATAAAAAATGTAATTACAGAGAATGCAATGTATAACATATAATTAGCCAATGAGAACTAAATAATTATGCGTTTGTAGCTTTGGGAGCACCTGCTTAAGTTACCTAGAAACCAGGGGCATCTTTAATAACCTAATTGACAAGCTTGCGGGACATGGGATAAGAGCGAGCGAAGAAAACTCAGAGATGCAGAGACGTTTTACGACATGGGCAAAGTGGGCAGTTGACCAGGGCTCCCACATCCCAAGGGGCCCCGGGGGAAAGGGAGGCTTCTCTCCATCATAACCCTCAAGGGTCAATTCAGTCCCTTTTGGCATCATGGGCTTGCAGTAGCAGAAAATGGCTGCTAATATTCAAGGCTGTTCAGAAACGGGGGCCCCAAAAATATGTCTGAGCTGTGGCCTTCAAAATCCTTCATGTAATGGCCCTCAAAGTCCTTAATGTGAGGGCCACTAATTCCTTAATATGACACTGCAGAAATAAAGAAGGTGATATGATGATAAGACAACATGCTTCCAGAGCCGCCCGTGGATGCAGGCTCTTACAGAGATAGGCCCCTGTACAGAGCAGGTTTGTAATCACAATACCAGGACATGGGGTGAAATCATTTCTAGCGCGAAGTACTGCAATCTTGATTCAAAACATCGACATGTCAACCGGCAGCCACAGTCATTCCAGCTTTTCCACCAGAGATGAACTTTGATCAGATAGCGCCCTGGGCAAAACACAATTTGGCACCCTCCTTCCACTTCTTATCTTTAATTGTCAGTGTTGGTAAAATAGTAAGGGGAAGATGAGGGGGGACGAGAGAAAGGAGACAGACTTCAGAACAGTGTTTACAACACTTTTCTCTAGAGTCAGGTTGGAGGGAGACTGCTGCAGGCTGCTCCGGCGCCCTTCTGAAGGTTGGCGCCCCGGGCGCGGGCCCAGTTCATCCACGCTCAAGACCAACCCTGGTTTCCACTACAGGAAACTATTTTCAGGAAGTTGTTCCTGGAAGCATCCAGCTTGGTCAAGGTAGAAGTAAGCTGAGGTGACAAACACAATTTTAATGCACTCAATATTTGCTAAAAACATGGCGCTTGCCAAAAAGGTACAAAACTGTGATAAGTAACCGACTGATACACAAATCCCGCCTCCCAGAAATCTGTTGTAGTCAACATGGCTTGGATGGCTGGCCTCTACACCCTTTGGAAAGGCAGGGGAAGGAACATACAATGCAGCAACACCATACACAAGACTATGTGACAGAAGTCTTCAAGCCGCTACGCAGGGGACCAGGACCCACCAGTCACCTTCTAAGCTCATCTTCACCTCCGGCTAGGCCCCCTGTAGCTTTGTTTCAGACCATAAAAGAAAAGCTTCACAGAAATAGTCAAGTCAAGTCAAGTCAAGTCATAAAAATTTGTATAGCGCACTACATACCCAGAGGGTTTCAAGGCGCTTAGGAAGGGGAGGAGGATTATTTGTCAAATAACCACGTTTTAAGCTGCTTTCTGAACGCTAGGTGGTTCTGGGTGAGGCGAAGGTAAGCGGGGAGTGAGTTCCATGTTTTAGCAGCCAGGTATGAAAAGGATCTGCCTCCCATGGTGGTCTTGTTGATGCGAGGAACAGTGGCGAAGGCTTGGCTGGAAGAACGTAGTTGGCGGGAGGGGGTGTAGAAGGACAGACGAGAGTTGAGGCAATCTGGTCCGATGTCGTAGAGTGATTTGTGTGCGTGGGTAAGCAGTCGGAAAGTGATCCTCTTATTGGCGGGTAGCCAGTGGAGGTCTCTAAGGTGCCCAGAGATGTGTTCGTTGCGTGGGATGTCTAATATGAGCCTGGCTGAGGCGTTTTGGATTCGTTGGAGTTTCTTCTGGAGTTTAGCGGTGGTACCTGCGTAGAGGGTGTTTCCGTAGTCCAGTCGGCTCGTGACCAGAGCGTGGGTGACTGTTTTCCTTGTTTCGGAGGGGATCCAGCTAAATGTTTTTCTGAGCATGCGAAGAATGTTGAAGCAGGAAGAGGATACGGCGCTGACTTGTCTGTTCATTGAGAGTGAAGAATCCAGGATGACGCCAAGGTTCCGTGCGTGATCTGTCGGGATGGGTGCTTTTCCGAGGGCTTCCGGCCACCAGGAGTCGTCCCAGGCAGAGGGGAATGTACCTAAGATGAGGACTTCTGTTTTGTCTGAGTTCAGTTTCAGACGGCTTTGTTTCATCCATTCGGCGACTTCTTTCATTCCTTCGTGTAGGTTAGTTTTGGCGGTGTTGGGGTCATTGGTGAGAGAAAGGATCAGTTGAGTGTCGAGTGTCATCCGCGTAAGAGATGATGTTGAGGTTGTGTTGGCGTGCGATGGCCGCGAGGGGGCTCATGTATACGTTGAAGAGGGTGGGACTGAGTGAGGATCCTTGAGGTGCGCCGCAGATGACTTTAGAGGCCTCGGACTTGAATGGAGTAAGGCGGACTCTCTGGGTTCTTCCAGTGAGGAACGAGGTGATCCAATCAAGTGCTTTTCCTTGAATTCCGATGTTATTGAGGCGTTGTAGAAGGGTGCTGTGGCAGACTGTGTCGAATGCTGCAGAGAGGTCGAGGAGGATGAGGGCGACTGTGTCTCCATTGTCCAGTAGAGTTCGAATGTCGTCTGTTGCTGCGATGAGGGCGGTCTCAGTGCTGTGTTTTGCTCGGAAGCCAGATTGTGAGGGGTCGAGGGATTTGTTGGCTTCGAGGAAGGCGGCGAGCTGGTTGTTGACGGCTTTCTCGATGACTTTGGCCGGGAATGGAAGAAGCGAGATGGGGCGGTAATTTTTTAGTTCGGTGGGGTCCGCTGTTGGTTTTTTCAGAAGGGCGGTGAGTTCAGCGTGTTTCCAGTCTTCTGGGAAGGTAGCGGAGTTGAAGGAGCAGTTGATGACGTCTCGGAGGTGCGGTGCTATGACGGAGTCTGCTTTGTTGAAGATGTGGTGAGGACATGGGTCTGTGGGGGATCCTGAGTGGATGGAGTTCATCAGGCGGATGGTGTCCTCAGTGGAGATTGGGTTCCAGTCGTTAAGGGTGTTCGCGGGGGAGAGTGTTCAGCATATGGTTGGGTGGGTTGGTCTCCGGGTTGGTTGTCGAAGCTGTTGTGGATGTCTGCAATCTTGTTGTGGAAGAATGAGGCTAGGGAGTCGCAGAGGGCTTGAGAGGGGGTGATGTCGTTGGAGTTTGCCGAGGGGTTGGAAAATTCCTTGACGATGTTGAAAAGTTCCTTGCTGTTGTGGGCGTTGTTGTCAAGTCGATCCTTGAATGCTGTTTTCTTGGCTTTTCGGATCAGTTGGTGGTGAGTGCGGGTGGCGCTTTTGAAGGTGTCCTTGGTGCTGGTGGATGGGTCTTTTTTCCAGGCCTTTTCAAGGGAGCGGCAGAGTTTCTTGGACTTCTTAAGATCATCGTTGAACCATGAGGCCTTCTTGCTGCCAGGTTTGCTTTGACGTTTTTTCAGTGGTGCTAAGGAGTCGGCAGTGTTGGATAACCAAAGGGTGAGGTTGGCGGCGGCTTCGTTGGCGTTAGAAGAGAGGGCTGGGGAGTTTCGAAGGAGCGATGCGGAGATTTGGTCCGTGGTGATTTTGTTCCAGTTCCTTTGCAGGGTAGGTTGGGAGTGGTTGATGGGTTTCGGCTTGTTGTAGGTGAAGTGAACGCAGCTGTGGTCGGTCCATAGGAGATCCGTAGTGTGGCTGAAGGAGACATGATTGCTGGAAGTGAAGATGGGGTCGAGTGTGTGACCTGCGATGTGGGTGGGGGAGATGACTAGTTGTTTAAGTCCGAGGTTGGCGAGGTTTCCCAGAAGAATATAGTCTTTGGAGGCGAGCGCGTGTGGAGAGATGAAGTCCGTGATGTCTTCATTGAATTTAGCGCGGGGTCCTGGTGGTCTGTAGAGGAGAGTGCCTCTGAGTGTGGTTTTGGGGTCGATGTGGATCTGGAAGTGAAGGTGTTCGGAGTTGGTGAGATTGGTGTCAGAGCTGGTTGAGATGCGGATTGATTTCTTATGGACGATGGCGATTCCTCCTCCTGTGTGGCTGGTACGGTCTTTGCGAGTGATCTTATAGTCTTCAGGGATGGCAATGGCGGAGGAGGCGTTCATCCATGTTTCTGTTAGGAAGGCGACGTCTGGAGAGAAGGTGTCTAGTAGGTTCCATAGGTCAATGGCGTGCCTGTGTACCGATCGGGTGTTGAGAAGGATGCATTGTATGTGGTTGGGGTCGGGAATCTGTGGTGTAGTCGTAGCGGAGATGTTGTCGGTGGCGCTGAATTTGCAGGAGTAGCAGGAGAATGGTCCATGGGTGTGTCCGGGAGCGGCTTGGACGCAGTTGGGGGCGCGACCCGGGTCAAGGGCTAGGAGGGTGGCGGCAGCGTAGGTAATGCGGGAGGGCTGGGTAGCGCGAGGGGCAGGGGGATTGGCGCTGGGCGCGGTCCAGGCGCGGACGGGCGTAGACGGGCTTACCTTTGGCGCACCTTCGGCGCGGGTTGGGCGCGGTCGCTGCGCGTGGACGCTGCACGCGGGAACTCCTGTCATATATGGATGGTGGAGGGGGAGGGGCGAGGGCGTCTCAGCTGGGAGGCGGGGCGGGCTACGGAGGACAACAATCGCCAAAATGGAGGCGGAGGGGTCTGAGCGCCGATAGCGCTTGGGGAGAACGCAAATGCTGGGATAAACTTGGCCAAATATAGACAATGCAGATAACGCTGGCAAATTAATATCAAGGATAGGCAAAGCGGCGGTCAAAACACACAGCTGGCAGTAGTTAACGCAAATGCTGGGATAAACTTGGCAAAATGTAGACAATGCAGATAATGCTGGCAAATTAATATCAAAGATAGGCAAAGCGGCGGTCAAAACACACAGCTGGCAGTAGTTATGGGCAAAGCGCTGCTAGTACGATACCACGGTCTCAGGGGAGCGACCACTCTGCTGGGAAGACTGACTTGTTTCAGACCATAAAAGAAAAGCTTCACAGAAATAGTCAGCAAAGTTCTTACAAGAGGGTGTCAAGAATTGCTCAATCGGTATACACTATTGTTTTAGAGGTAGGTTAACAGGCGGAACCATAACCTATATAGTATCTAATGCAGGCGTACCAAGTGTAATATCCTAGTTTTCCATTTTTGTGTAGTGAGGGGCAACGACTCATAAGCAATGTATCCTCCAATGAGCCAAGACAATGCCGCCACCTATCTTAACAATGTAAATAAACTGGACAGTACTGGACACACATCTGTATAAATGCTCTGAGCCTGGTGTGTTTTCATATGTAGGAGCCACACCTAAAGGTACTTAAAGCAAACCTATTGCACAAGCAGCTGGATCCATGCATAGCAATAGAATATGAAAACCAGTAAGTATTTCCAGTGAGTCCTTCCTTGATAGTCCTTCTCCTCTGCGAGGCGACTGTAGCATACAATCGTGAGGCAGCAATCCGTGATTGGTAGGTCGATATGTATTGTATGAATTAAGAAAAAAAATTGAATGCAATATTTCTAAGGTAAAAGCAAGAGCCACAACAAACCAAAGAATCAATCCCAATACCACAGGCAGGCTGCCTCTCCTTACAGAAACTGAACATTAATTAGTCAAAGCCTAATTCACATCGTGTAACTGTGCACATCTTCAAACATGTGCATTACTAATAACAATTGTTACAATACGTCCAAGTCAAAAATTATTTACAATGTGTTTACCTTTCCTATTTGAATATTTCCCGCCCTACAACATTTTACAATAAAGCCAACTGATTTACTAGAGGTGCCATTAAACAATACATCTCTGTCTGCACTGTTCTAGCACCATTCGGCAAAAGAGCGGGCTTAAGAACTTTCTCCTTACATCTAACAGAGCCGGACACAAACATATAATGCGTCCTACAGTTCCATCTAGTTCAGACCATAGATGACAATATCTGATTGTCAGACAAGTTAAACCAGATGTCTTCTGTTTGCACTATCGGGATAAATAGAAGTTTCACTCTTAAACAATCCAATGTTGTTTTTCTTTGGAGACTAGAATATATTTAAGACTCTATTCGTCGTAGGTCGAGGTTTTATAGGCTAGAGACCAGGTTAAGTAATTCAGGTAAATTTAATGTTAGTTCTTTCGACTTGCTTGCGTTGATCTGAACTCGTGGTTGGTAATCAGGGTGGAGGCAGCAGAATCTATAGGGCGATAAGTAGAAATGTATCAATGTAACTATACCCTGGTAAAACATTGAATTTGACATCTGCACTGTAGTAATAAATGTGTTATTGTATGTTTATTAGTGTACTTCTTCTGAACAAGTTGTGTTAGCCTACATACATGGCGTAAAGTGCTGGTACCCGCGCATCCGACTGAAGCATGTGAACAAGTGCGCCTTAACAAGACACCGACGAGAACGGCAACTACAGTGCACCCCTTTGTTGCCGTCTCAGGTCTCCTGCTTGAACCGACCACCCCTGCAGCGGTGAAGGGGGGAGAACAGAACAGAAAGGGAAGTGCGTCACCGCGCCATCTCTTCCCGCCACCCTGCAGCCTACTGCGAGCTCGCGCGCCGGCAGACTGGGTTCGTCGTCTCTGATTCCGCTTCCACTACGGAGACGTTGGAGGCAGCGGGGAAGTGACAGCAGACTAGCTTCAGATGCTCCAACAAGCTTTGAAGCCTCACAGGCGAGCGGGCACAATCTTTCCCTTTGCATCTGCGCCGGCTTCCTTTGCTCCGTGGCCACGATGTGCATAAAATGGTCTGATCTTTTATCTGTCACTCGGAGTTGAGCGGGCGCCAGCTTGATCTGCGCTAACCGACTGCCAGCTTACTGGAAGCCATCCACGCACTCTGTGCGGCGGGAGTCACCGTCCTCTGTGTGCTCCCCTGCATAGCAAGCATGGAGGCCAGAAGCGCCTAACAAACTCATCTAATTAAGCCACATTCTTTGCCCTCCTGACACAACGACTGACAAACCAGCTCTGCCTCTGATCTGCAATGGAAACCTCAAGCCTGTTTGCACTAGGAGTGTCGCACAATGATGACATCAGGCCCGTGACTAAGGAATTCACAGTCTAAGCCGGGAAGCTTGATCCGTCCGCCGCACTGCCATAGGTGGTGCGAAGATGAGAGCCCCGGCTATGACCACCTCTGATGATGAACTAGTTCAAATGCTGCTGCTATTGTGGTCCACCATGTGAGCACTGTGGTATGTGGGCCAGCATCCAAGATGCCACATTAGTTGCATGAACACATCGACACAGCAACAGAGCTATTTCTGCAGTTTGTTGTGGTTCAACCAGGACTTTCAGTGGGCCTGGTCTTGCCGGTTTTCAGCATCCGACAGTTCTAAAAAGCAGGTGCTGAAACGGGTCTCTATCGGGCTCTCCATTTTTGGCCTCATTCTCGGGGTGACAAAAAATCTTACCTCTGCAGTAATACCATCCATCACTGCCTTTGAGGTAACTTCAAAGAGACTCGTTATAGTTCTTTTACAGTCTCATCGTTTCAGAATGGAAGTATTTTCAATATTATATGCAACAAGCCCATAGATTTTGCTTATGTATCCGATGTAACTAACAGCCATTGACAAAGCCAATAGCCCTAGCTTGTTGTAGGTAACCTTTTTGTATTATATATCTGGATTCAATCACAGAAGCAGCAAAATACCACTCAGGTGGCACACTATGCTAAGCACAGATTTTTAGCTTATCTCTTTTGAGCCACGCCCTTAACTGCATCGGCCAAACCTCTTTGAGAGACCCTTCTAGTTTTTTCACCCCACTTAAAGCCCTGAGTTCAACACAAGCATAACATCAAACATAGGATGCATGGAGAAATCCACGGGACAGCATTTACTGTGTTGACAGTGCATTATTAGTCATTTTTTTGAGGGGCACAAAGGAGCAAGGTACATCATTGGGATGTTGGGAGACAATACAAGATCGTTAACAAAAATTATGGATTTGGATCACGGATTTACACAATTACATTTTACTCACAGGAACAGTAAGTGATTTGCCCAGAATCCTACGGGTTTGGGTCAAGTGTGGACCTGGGATTCAGACCCAGTTCACCAAGTTGGCAGGTTGGCCACCAGAGCAGTAAATGACCAAAGTCAGTAACCAGCAGGCAACATGCCACATCACAGAGAAAGTAGGATTGGTAAAGTAGAGGCAAAGGGGGAAGACGTGAGAGAGCCCACGAGAGAGAGAGAGAGCAAGAGAGAGAGACTACCTACCTGCGGTCTAGCCATGTAAGCCCTTGCCTTTTTACCTGACATAAAAGGCAAAATTACTATGCTCTTCATGCCAGGTTATCGCTTAATGCACCCTCTTTGAAGACAGGCAATTTCTAAGCACAACCTACACTCAACTTAAAGCCATTCGAGCCACCCAGAGGTCGAACACCTCACAGGATCTTTAAAAAATATTTTTTTTAAGCCATTGGTGTAGCAAGGGTACTGTAGGCTCAAATACCGTGCTTAATTTGAGCGCTAGTTGCAGGAGGGGGTCCACTAACACACATTTTAAGACAGCAGGGCTTACTTTTCTTCGTTAGACTTTGGCCCAAAAAAAGAGAGAGAAAAGTCCAAAGAAATGGACAGGAGGAAGAAAAAGATGAGGAAACCGGGACACAATGAGAAATCAAGGGCACAAACCTACAAAGGTAAGATGAATGGGTAGGGAGTGGATGATGGTGGATGAAAGAGATTAAATGGAATTCAGCGAAGACAGCCTAGGTATTCATCAACCCTGACATTCACCAGCACTGGTTGTGGGCTTATGAGAAACACTTTGGGCATCAGAACTTATTCCTTTACAAATTAAACACTGTAAAATTGAAAAAAAAGGTTAAAAAACGACCCCAATGACTCTCGTGGGTTGGTAAAAAGCCATACTGAGTGAGAGTCTCCTAACCCAGTACACCTGCTCCATTGCACCTGGGTCTCCAGTGATAGCGACGCCCCTGATAAAGCACTGCTATGAAAGTGAATGCCGCCAGAGAGAGCACTCAGTAATGGGACCTGCAGGTGCACTTGATGGAGGGGTCAGAGACAAGGGCCGTTTAACTCGCCATCTGCATGAAGCATGGCTCGGGAAGTCTTCAGCTTCCAGCCTCCCCAAAGATCCGTCTTTGTACAAACAGAGATTTATCGAGCGAAGACGGCGTGGAGAAGCCATTCATCAGATAGGCAGCCTGGACCCATGTTGGAGGAGGCTGCACATCGGTACTCAGCAGGAGTAAGGATGCAAGCGACCGGAAGTAAACATCCTCCAGCTGCAGCAGCGGTCAGAGGACCAGGGATGGGCGGAAGCTCCAGTCTTTTCCTTGCTAACGTTTCCAACATGTTTTAATAGCGGTGCGGCCACCTTCAATAGGGGTTTCATCAGGGTCTGCCACGCAGTCTGCCCGTCTAGCAAAGACCTTGGGCAAGGGGCATCATATGGCCTGGTGTGTGGTCCTCAAGCGCTGGGAAGTTCTTAATAGGAACACCTTGTTATGGGAAAACTGGCATGCATGAGATGTATGGCGGACTGTCAGAGCATCCCTTTAGCCCCTAAACAAAGCTATAAACGTTGCCACCAGGGGCATGGCTATTAATGATGCAGCAGGTGCAGTGGCACCGGAGCCCATGGGTGTGAGGCTCAACTGTACCTCAGTGGAAGCTATCTTCCCTACCCAGTCTGCAGAAGGTGGGCTGTTTTGTCTTGTTTGCAGTAGGGTCCTTGACACCCTGCTACGCACTGGTTACCCTGTCCCCCACCGCCTTCAGGCTGCATGGCTATCAAGTAAATACATACTGTGCTCACTATGGTTTTTGAACTCTGGGCACCTTACCATTGTTGATCAGTTCTAAAGTGCAAGTGGTCCCAATGGCAGCGTTGTGATAGTTGGGGACGGCGCCTACGGCGAGGCCATTTTATTTATGTAGGCTGCATAAAGGGCCGAACAAACAGTCAGGGCCCACAGCATGGGGCTAGCCACTCCTCCCCTGCTTTCCAACAGACCCACCCACACGCCCGCCCCCAACTAAACACTTCTGAGCAGTGGGCTGACGCTCCTCCGCCCTAATGGAGGATCCTCCCCTGCTTATAGCATCTTACAATTGTAACTTTCAATTGGGAAGAGTTAGAAATTTGGGGTTTAGGTTCTGTGAACTCAAAATTAAAAAATGCATCTTTCTGTGAAGGTAGTTTTAAATTGTGTTTAAAAATGCCACTTTTGGAAATTGGGCATTTTCTTGCTTTACCTTCTTGTGCCTCTTCCTGCCTGTGGAATCCATATCTGGTTTAGACTGACAGTTGCCAGGTTTTTGCATTCACTCTAGACAGTCACACAAAGGGAGCAGAGTTGTCTCCTGCATATCCTGATACACATTACCAGGCTGATGGGCCTTCCTGAGTTAGAGTGGTGGGAGGAGTAGTCACTGACACCTGAATAGGGCTGTGCCTGTCCTCTCACAATGATGTTTCCACCCTTCTTTGGTGTGTCTGGAGCCACGTCAGACACACCGACTTTAAAGGCAAAATGAGGTATAAGTATTGGATCTGTACCCTACATTTTTAGAACACTTCTGAATAGAGGTGATTCTGCCAAGAAGAAGAGCGAGCTGGAAAAGCTTTATGAGGAGAATTGCCACTCCGCTGTTTGTGTGTTGTGCTGGCCTGCTGCTTCTGTCTTGGGTGACCCTTGACCCCACCAGGTAGGTCGCTCCCCCTCCGCACAGCACCGACTGTGTGTCCCTGCCCCAGCTGCCGCTGCTGAGGAAGTTAGAGTCCCTCCACCACCCGCAGGCTACCACCTGCGCCTCACCCCTGTTGGTCAGTGGTAGGCCATAGGTAGGTTTGTTCATCCTCCGCTTTATTGCTTTTATTGTATTGCCTGTATTTTTATTGTTGTGTCTTTGACTGCTGTTGCATGTCTTCCCCCGCTGCCTGTACGTGATCCGTGCCCCTTTTTCTTCCCTCTGTTCCCTCGCTGTCCCCGTGCTCTCTCTGCCCGGTCTTTCCTTCTGTACCACTCGCAGCCCCCGTGTCTCTGCCTGGTTTCCCTTCTGTTCCCCTCGCTGCTCCCGTTTCTCTGCCCGGTTTTCCCTTATGTTCCCTTTGCTGCCCCCGTGCCTCTCTGCCTTCTGTTCTTAGCTCCCCCTGTATTTCTGTGTTCTGCCTCTGTGCTACTTGTTTTCCCGGTATTTCTGTGCCCTTTTGCCTTCTGTGCCACTTGTTTTTCCCTTGTTTTTGTGCCCCTTTTGCCTTCTGTTCCACTCGTTTTTTGTGCCCGCCTGCCTTCTGTGCCACTCATTTTTTCCCTCGGTTTTGTGCCCCTTTTGCCTTCTGTTCCACTGTTTTTTGTGCCCTTCTGCCCTCTGTTCCATTCGTTTTTTTGTGCCCTTCTGCCCTCTGTGCCACTCGTTTTTCCCTTTTTTTTGTGCCCCTTTCGCCTTCTGTTCCACTCGTTTTGTGTCTTTCTGCCTTTTGTGCCACTCATTTTTCCCTTGTTTTTGTGCCCCTTTTGCCTTCTGTTCCACTCGTTTTTTGTGCCCTTCTGCCCTCTGTTCCACTCATTTTTTGTGCCCTTCTGCCCTCTGTGCCACTAATTTTTCTCTCGTTTCTGTGCCCCTTTTGCCTTCTGTTCCACTCATTTTTTGTGCCCTTTTGCCTTCTGTGCCACTAGTTTTTCTCTCGATTTTGTGCCCCTTTTTCCTTCTGTTACCTTTGCTGTCCCTCACCTCCCTCGCCGCTGCATCCCCATTGTCTGCCCGCTGCCTCCCGCCTCCCAGCTGCTCCTCCCTCCCACCTCCCCATATATGCCGGCCGCTGTGCAGGCGCGCCACTGGCGCGCCAAAGGTGCGCCTAAGGCAAGCCCGTCTGCGCCCATCTGCGCCTGGACCACGTCCAGCGCCACCACAACGACCGCCGCCACTATGACGCCAGTACTCTGCACGCTCTCATCTACAGACGGAGTCACACCTGCTTCAAGGCCGCCCTGGAACGCACACACAGCCCCTTCACCTGCCGGAACTGCAGCTACACCAGCCTCAGAGCCGACAAACCACCCGCCAAGAAAGACCCCAACCACCTCAGATGCATACTACTGAAAACACGCTCCGCACGCAAGCCTGCCGTCGAGCTTTGGAACCTGCTCTACACAACATCCCCGGACGTCGCCTTCCTGACAGAGACCTGGTTTAATGACTCCTCCGCACCCGACATCGCCATAGCGGAGGAGGGATCTCCATCGTCCACAAGACCAGCATCAGGGTCTCGACTAGCACCGATGACGTGCTCAGCACCGCCAAACACATGCATTTCCAGATCCACACAGACCCTAACTCCATCCTCAGAGGCACCCTCGTCTACCGACCCCCCCTGACCCTGCCCCCAGGTCAGCGACTCCATCACCGACTTGAACAGCAAGCATGCCCTGACTTTCACCGACTATATCCTCCACGGAGACCTGACCTTTCACCTTGAGAACAACAATGACAACTCCACAACCCTGATCGATAACCTCGCCAACCTCAGACTGAAGCAACTCGTCACAACGTCCACCCACTCCGCCGGCCACACGCTAGACCCCGTCCTTTCCTCAAGCCCTCACGTCTGCATCAGCCACACCACCAAACTTCTCTGGATCGACCACCACTGCATCCACTTCGCCTTCCAGAAGCCCACCACACACGACCGCACCCAACAGATACCCTGCCGCTGCTAGAGCAAAATCAGCGAAGACCAACTACGAGCAAACCTCGCTCTCAGACCACCCACCAAACCCTCCAACACCGACAACGCTGCCCACAGCCTCAGACGCTGGATCAAGGACTGCGACAACACCCTCGCCTCATTGAAGAAACCACTCCACAGAGACACCAGCAAGAGGGCCAGCTGGTTCACCTCAGAACTCCTAGCCTCCAAGCAAGCCTGCCGGAAACTAGAGAAGAAATGGCACAGTGAACAAACTCCGGACAGCCACGCAGCACGCAAGGACGCCATCCGCAACCCCCACCACCTCATCAGGGCGGCCAAGAGGACCTCCTTCAAAGACCGCCTCGACAACAACGCACACAATAGCAAGGAGCTCTTTAACATCGTGAAGGACCTCTCCAACCCCAGCTCCAACACCAACGACATCCCGCCGTCGCAAGCCCTGTGCGACTCCCTAGCCACCTTCTTCCACCGCAAGATAGCAGACATCCACAACAGCTTCAACACCCAGACAGCCCCAACAGACAGCAACACAACAGACCCTCCGCACACCATCGACCATGACCCCCTGCTTGCCTGGGTCAGCGTGAGCATCGATGGCACCATCAAGAAGATGCGCACAATACTCTCCGCCAGACCCATTCCCGCACCACGTCTTCAACAGAGCAAGCAACTCCATCGCACCCCACCTGCGCAACATCATCAATCTCTCCCTCGAGACCGTGACCTTCCCAGAGATCTGGAAACAGGCTGAGATCAACGCTCTACTCAAAAAACCTAAGGCAGACCTCAAGAACTTCCGGCCCATCTCGCTGCTCCCCTTCCCGGCCAAGGTCAACGAGAAAGCCGTCAACAGACAGCTAACCCTATACCTTGAAGAAAACCGAATCCTGGACCCTTCCCAGTCGGGGTTCCGCAGCAACCACAGCACTGAGACTGCCCTCATCGCCGCCCCGGATGAGATCAGGAACCTGCTGGACAATGGCGAGACCGCAGCACTCCTCCTCCTAGACCTCTCTGCTGCCTTCGACACCGTCTGCCACCGCACACTACGAGCATACCTCCACGCCGCAGGGATCCGAGACAAGGCTCTGGATTGGACCACCTCCTTCCTCTCAGGCAGAACCCAGAGCGTCCGAGGCCCCCATTCCGTTCCAAAGCCTTCGAGATCATCTGCGGCGTATCCCAGGGAACCTCCCTCAGCCCGACTCTGTTCAACATTTACATAGCCCCGCTCACACACGTAGCCCGACAGCACGACCTCAACATAATCTCCTACGACACTCAGCTGATCCTCTCCCTCACCAAGGGCCCCATCACCGCCAAAGCCAACCTCCTCGAAGAAATGAAGGCCGTCGTCAACTGGATGAAGACCAGCCGTCTGAAGCTGAACTCGGACAAGACGGAGGTCCTCATCCTCGGCTTCAACCCTTCAGCCTGGGACGACTCCTGGTGGCCGACGGCACTGGGGGCAGCCCAGACCACACACGCAACCTGGGAATCATCCTCGACTTAACACTCTCAATGACCAAACAAGTCAACGCCGTCTCCTCCTCCTGCTTCAACACCCTCCGCATGCTCCACAAGATCTACAGATGGATACCGACAGATACAAGAAAGACAGTCACCCAGGCCCTCGTCAGCAGCAGACTCGACTACGGAAACGCCCTCTATGTGGGTGCCCCAACCAAGCTCATCAAACGGCTACAACGCATCCAAAACGCCTCGGCGCGACTGATCCTCGACATACCACGCCACGGCCACATCACCCCCCACCTGAGAAACCTGCACTGGCTCCCCGTCAACAAGAGGGTATCCTTCAAGCTCCTCACCCATGCACACAAGGCACTCCACAAGACCGGACCAGCCTACCTCAACAGACGGCTCTCCTTCTACATCCCCAACCACCAGCTACGCTTCGCCGACCTCTCACTCGCCACCGTCCCGCGCATCCGGAGAACAACCACCGGTGGGAGATCCTTCTCCCACCTCGCCTCCAAGACATGGAACACCCTCCCACTGAGCTAACTACAGACCCAAGACCTGCTGACCTTCAGGAGGATACTCAAGACCTGGCGGTTCGATCAGTAGTGCCCCCCCCCCCCAGTGCCTTGAGACCCTCGCGGGTATGTAGTGCGCTATACATATGATTGATTGATTGGGCAGAGGAAGGACTGGACTGCACTTTCTTATCCTGCTTATTAAGGCTCTGCAAGGGCTTGTGTGTGCTTTCCTCCTGTTGGAAGCCTCAGGGCCATCAAAGACTTAATCCGCAGCTTCCCTGAACTTCTCTGCTGTAGGTTTTGACCTGCCAAGTGGTGCTAACTCCAGTACTGTGTCTTCAGAGGTGCTTCAAGAGCTGAAAATATATGCATTGCCCTTCAGTGCCATTTTCCACCCGTAAGCTTGCTGCACGGTTGAAAAACTAATGCACCCAAAACGCAGCGCCTGTTCGTGACTGGAAGAACTGCTGCAGCCTGAGTCCAGAGCACCATGTCTCCGATGTCTGAGACCCCTGCTCAAAGTCCTACTCAGGCTCTGCTGTGCGGCTGAAGGAATCGACGCATCACCTGCTAGTGGCAGGAAGAATTGATTCAGCGCCTGTTTTGCCACCGCCGCATTGACCCCAGCATATCTGGATTTTCCACGCATTGTACCTCTGCGGCAATTTTCCAGCACATCAACCTGCAGTAAGGAGCCGCTTTCGGAATTCGATACAACGCTTCTCCTCGCAGTAAGGAATCGACGCAACATTTCTCCTGTGTGCAGCAGAACTGATGCCTCCATTCCCCTTGGACTTAAGAATCAACACTTTGCTTGTGTTGTCTGATCCTTCCCCTCCTTTGCGGCTGTTTTTTGTCTCAGATTTTCACACATCAAAGGGAGATCTAAGACAAACTTGCCTAAACCTTTAAAATCTTTCTGCTTGTGTATGTTGGATTTTTATCACTTTGGTCTTGTTTGGTTTAGATAAAGATTGATTATTTTTCTAAACTGGTGTGGTGTCCATTTGTAGTGTTTTCACTGTGTTACTGTGTGTTGTATGTAAAATGCTTTCCACATTGCCTCTGAGATAGGCCTGAGTGCTCGTGCCAAGTTACCAAGGGAGTCTTGGAGGTGTAACTCCCTTACCCTGACTAGAAGGAAGGGTCCCTACTAGGACAGGGTGCATACCACTGCCAACTAGAGGCCCTCATTTCTAACAGCAAATTTCGTAAAAACACTATTCTTTGCATTAAGAAATATATATTTTCATAAATCAAAGAATTACCCCAACGCCCCATTACATCCAGCTTTAAGTGTAGACCTCTTTCCGTAAATCAGAAACATGTGTTTTTTCAATCATAAATACACTGCAGCACAGTGAAGCTGTTGTTTTTTGTCCATTTTAAGGCCTGCCTTGAGTTCACCTCGCCCCAGTGGGTGGAGTTTATTTTTGGTTCTTCTTCTGAGTCTTTCTTGTGGTTGAGGCCTGACTTTTCATTGATAGCAGAAGCCCGGTGAGTCAATCTAGCCCGTCCTCCTGCAGTGCTATGAAAGCTGCCCACAGTGTGAAGGGGGTTGTTACACAGGTTTATTGTAAGTCGCCAAGTTCATTACTCAGGGGTGGGTCCTCTTTTAAATGGCCCCCAAAGCCCCAGCTATGAAAAATAAAATGGTAATTTAATACTATTTTATTTTTCATCATCCCGTACTGAACCAAGTGGCAGAATGGGATGCTGCCTGCTGAATGGCAGCAGGGAGGAGTGGTGGGCAGAGGGCTGCTTATGCAGCCCTCTGGTGGGCAGGGTGCCCATGTCTCTATGGCCAGTAATCTCGCGACGACAATCCAGACATGCAGGGCTTTAAGTGGGATGAAAAAACTGTTGGGTCTCTCAAAGGGGCGTGGCCAGTGTAATTAGGGGCGTGGCTTTATAACACGCAAAAAATCTGTGTTTAGCATAGTGTGCGCCCGACTTGTATTTTGCTGTTTCTGTCATTGCATCCAGATATTGATACAAGTAACATCATACTTACAAGAAGTAAGAACTATTGGCTTTGTCAATGGTTATTAGTTGCATAAGATAAAATAAGCTGCAACTATGGCTTGTTACATATAACATTGAAAAAGCTTCCACTTAAAGCCCTGGTGGCCCTACCACAATGTTGCTGCTCTTTCAAAATCCATTAAGAAAAATACTCTTTGAAGGATTTCCCTTCCCCTACAACGCTCCCCTGGCATGACGTCATGCCGTAACTTCTCCGCTAGTGAGAAGTGAGGGCAGCGCACATCGATGTGCCTGCTGCTGCCTCGAAACTGGTCTCTACCAGGCTGTTTTGCGCCCTGGCACTTTTTTCCGGACCACCTGCGCCAGAGCTCAAAACAGAGCCCGATAGAGACCCGTTTCGAGGCCCCCGTTAAAAAACTGCCGGTGCTCCGACCCCTTGAGACCCGGCCCACTTAAAGCCCTGCAGACATGCACACTTTCAACCTCTCAACCTAGTTGTCCTAAAGCAGCTGAATTTAGGGCACGTGTGGGCCTCCCGTGCGCTGGGGAGCACCGACAGAGGCCACTCTCTTCAATCAGGGAGCTGCTCTCATGCTCTTTACCAGCAACATTTAATTTTATTTGTGCGCGCACCCACTTGCCTTCCCATCCCTGGTAGATGCCAGCCGCCACTGACATTACTTGTAACTTTTGCAACGTTCTGCGAAAAATTGGAAACTTCACAAAGTTACAACGTTTTACAGAGGACATCCAATGTAGAGGAAAAAAAACTTGTAATCAGTCCTGCAGCTCTGTTCTAGAATGTTCATTTGTTTGCTGATGTCTGCAGTGTGTTGGAGTGTATACTGAAGTCATTCGCCCTACTGCCCCTTTAGGCAGTCTATACATTTGAGTAAAAACATTGAGTTTTGAAACAATGTATGCGGTAAAAGGTGAACTCGGACTGAAAAAGCCTGCATACTTTGGCTACTTTGGCTGGGTTTGTTAGAATAAAAACGACTTTGAAGTGAGGTGGAAATGATCTTGCACTACCCAGAAAAAATTCGCACATGCAATGGTGAATTTAAATTGGAAAACTCTGCAAAGGATGAAAAATAAGAACCTTCCCAGCATTCAAAAACATGTATGTCTTTGTTTCCTGGCAGAGGAAATGGGAACAAA
This sequence comes from Lissotriton vulgaris, assembly GCF_964263255.1. Lineage (NCBI taxonomy): Eukaryota > Metazoa > Chordata > Amphibia > Caudata > Salamandridae > Lissotriton > Lissotriton vulgaris. The sequence goes on from NC_141687.1 coordinate 196,258,615, forward strand.
ACGGTGGGATATGTAGAGAAGATCAAAAACAGAAATTGGAGAGCGACTGTGACGAAAAACAACAATAAAGCCTGAGACCGTGGATGCGTGGTTGAATGTTTGCGATTGGAAGGGTTATTAAATGGACAGCCCAGCTGGCAACACGTCCTGTTTATCTCTCCTCGCTTACCCGTGCCCCTTTCCCCGCTCTGACATGTCACACAACACCAGCATCATCGTTTCCAGAGACTGAAAGCTGTTAGGGCAGAAATGCACAAAAGAAAGCGGCGCTCGGTCTTCATCGCCTAAAGATTACCTGTCGAGAGTGATATAAATATAATACATAAAAAGCAGATTTTCAGGGCCAGCTGTGAAAGTAATTTAACAGCATATCTCCATCTGCCGGTCTCACCAATTCACAAACTTACTCAATATACCCCAGATCGAAATCTTCATTCTCTTGATAACATCCGCGGCAACAACAACACCAAAAAAATGTTTTCCTGTTAAACTCCTGCAGATAACGTCTGTGCAATTATTCCCCTCGTTTTTTAATGCTCGGCACGCTTTAATTCGCTCCGCGAGGCCTACAGCTCCCAAACAACAGCGAGCTAAAGTCTGTGTAATTGAAAATGTAAGTAATGTTTTAAACATGGGCTGCCTACCCGAGCAGCATTCTCATCAGCAGCAGGCCGGCCTGTGACGCTGTGCAGCCCAGATCCCGAGCTTTATGATGTCATGGCTTGAGAAATCGGATCGGGCCCACGAGGTACTTCCGGGTGAGGCCAGCCGTGCACGAGCCAAGACACGTTGTCTTGGCTAGGAACGTTATTTCCTCGGTGCAGCGAAAGGTAACTCCGGGGATCTCGAATGTCCACCACAAGGGTAGGGTAGTCAGTGCTGTTACAGTCGCATGATTTAGGGCCCCGATACCAGTTTTAGGTTATCAGATTTGTCCAGAAACAGGATTTGGGAAATGTCAACTTTTCTCCGAATTCAACAAGTGGAATTTATCCAAGAAAAAGGGCTCGGAGCTGGGGTCTAAAAATTGCAGAAACCAGTGCTCAAACTATTCCAGTGGCTTTTACACATAACAAGAGTATAACACTTGTAATTATTATACTCAAAAGTAATGGTAATTCTGGGTGTTTTTTATGCTGATCTCGTAATAAGGCCCTGAAGCAACTTCTGACAGGCTCATCAGAGTACACGTACTCTATCTAGTGTGTTGCTGAACATTGCACCGTAAAGTGCATAGACCCGTAAGTGCTGTGCCTCAATGTCTCTGAGGAAGTGCAATATGTGGGGATACTGACCGTGACAGCAGGACAGTCACCTTCACCAAATCCAGAGTGGATGACACCACCCCGACAAATTAGATTCACCCATCCTGCAGGGTAGGAGCAATCACAGTACGAGGTAAGGCTCCTGCTTTAAGATGACAGCACGAGGCCACGTGAAATTACCAGACCTGAAAACGGCAATCTCATCTCCTCTCATCTTGCTGTCAGCACTATGTGGTGCCAAATAAACTTCCTTTCATTGCATATGTCAGCACTAGATGGTGTCAAATTAGGCCCATCACCAGCTACGTCATCTCAACATAAGATTTTAATACGAAGTGGTGGCAAATTACAAATAGCGCATAAAAACGTATATCTCATCTCTTCACAGCATAAAATGTCAGCACTAAGTGATATCAGATTACAAGATAAAATGCCTGCAGCGTCTATCCCATCTCACCTCATCTCAAGGTGTCAGCATTAAGTGGTGTCAGATTACAAGATAAAATGCCTGCAACGACTTTCACATCTCATCTTGTCTCATCTCATCGTATCTCATCTCATCACAGCATAAAATGTCAGCACTAAGTGATATCAGATTACAAGATAAAATGCCTGTAGCGTCTATCACATCTCATCCCATCTCAACTCATCTCATCTCAAGGTGTCAAAATTAAGTGGTGCCAGATTACAAGATAAAATGCCTGCAACAGCTTTCACATCTCATCTCATCTTGTCTCGTCTCATCACAGCATAAAATGTCAGCACTAAGTGATATCAGATTACAAGATAAAATGCCTGCAGCGTCTATCACATCTCATCCCATCTCACCTCATCTCAAGGTGTCAGCATTAAGTGGTGTCAGATTACAAGATAAAATGCCTGCAGCGTCTATCCCATCTCACCTCATCTCAAGGTGTCAGCATTAAGTGGTGTCAGATTACAAGATAAAATGCCTGCAACGACTTTCACATCTCATCTTGTCTCATCTCATCGTATCTCATCTCATCACAGCATAAAATGTCAGCACTAAGTGATATCAGATTACAAGATAAAATGCCTGTAGCGTCTATCACATCTCATCCCATCTCAACTCATCTCATCTCAAGGTGTCAAAATTAAGTGGTGCCAGATTACAAGATAAAATGCCTGCAACAGCTTTCACATCTCATCTCATCTTGTCTCATCTCATCACAGCATAAAATGTCAGCACTAAGTGATATCAGATTACAAGATAAAATGCCTGCAGCGTCTATCACATCTCATCCCATCTCACCTCATCTCAAGGTGTCAGCATTAAGTGGTGTCAGATTACAAGATAAAATGCCTGTAGCGTCTATCACATCTCATCCCATCTCACCTCACCTCACCTCATCTCATCTCAAGGTGTCAAAATTAAGTGGTGCCAGATTACAAGATAAAATGCCTGCAACAGCTTTCACATCTCATCTTGTCTCATCTCATCACAGCATAAAATGTCAGCACTAAGTGATATCAGATTACAAGACCATCTCATCCCATCCCATCTCACCTTTTTTTATCTCATCTCATCTCAATGTGTCAGTATTAAGTGGTGTCAGATTACAAGAAAATGCCTGAAAATGACCATGCCCTCTCATCATAAAATGCCAGCGCTTGGTGGTGTCAGATTGGTCCTGAAAAAAAGCTATCTTCTCTCATATCGTCTCATCTCAGCATGAGATGTCAGCAGTCAGCCGTGTCAAATTACAAAAATAAGGCCCGAAAACTACTCTCTCGTTAATTGACAAGTAGACGCACCAAGAGAACAATTACATTTTTCCTGGAAAAGCGAAAACCCTTCCACTGTTTACACCGACCCGATACCCTCCTTAATAGTGACTTCTTTACTGTGGTTCACCGCAAGAGACTATTGGGCGCCTGCACTGCCTCACATGAGACATTGTTCCTTAGTGGCAGACATCTGAATGAATTACAAAAGAAGGATTGGTGCTTGCACATAAGACATACTACAGTTGTGTAAAATAATTCCTTTAGTACCTATGAAAAGTGGCGGACTATTCCAAGATGTTTTTTTACTGGAGCCTAGACTCTCACTCCACATGAAGTCATTGTTTTGGCTGGGCCAGGCATAAATTGCAGCATATATCCAGTGTCTTGAGCAAGGACCCAGCCCAGAACCTGCAATACCTGCAGATTCCAAGACACCGTCACAGCTTCAACATGCACATGAGGATGGAACAGTACCCATGAAGCCACTAGGGAAAGCAGCAGTATTCTAACACTTGTGTCATCATACCAAAAGACTGGTAGTTCTTCGCAAACGACGTCCAACACCAAGGTTTTGATCTTAGATGCAGTGCACACTTCATAATATAACACGGAGCATACCTCTTTACCACCCTTGACAATAGAACCTGACAGGATTCAAGATGGAGGGCAAATGAGCATGAAATGAAATGAAATGAAATGAAATGAAAATGGGATTTATAGAGCGCTACAGTTGCCCTGAGGCGTCCAGGCGCTGAAACTAAAACAGAAGGTGCCCTCAGGAGGTTACTACTTACTGAACAAAAAGGTTTTGAGCTGTTTCCGGAAACTAGTTAGGTTGGAATTATCTCGCATCTGCAGAGGGAGGGTGTTCCACAATTTAGAAACATTGTATGAGAACGAACGTCCTCCTGCTCTGGCTCTAAAGATTCTGGGGATTTTGGCTAGTGATGCGGTTGAGGAACGAAGTGTCTTGTAGGGCAGTTATGGAGAAATCAGGGAGCAGTTGATATCTGGACCCATTTTCCAGAAGGTCTGGTGGGCAATGCATAGAGCTTTAAACTTCACTCTGTCCCTAACAGGTAACCAGTGTAAAGTTCTTAGGCCAGTTTTTATTGAGGTCCTCCGCGGGACTCCCAATAGCGCACGGGCAGCACAATTTTGAGTGCGCTGAAGTTTTTGTAGAGTGTAGTCTGGCGCTCCAAGATAGAGGGCATTATTAAAATCCAGACGGGATTGGACAAGGCCCTGTATGATTATTTGTCTGGCCTCAAATGGGAGAAGGGGAAGAATTTTTTTGATCACCCTAAGGAGGCCGAAACAAGTGGCCGACACCTTGGTGGCCTGTGTATTAAGGCTCAGCGATTTATCGAGCCATACTCCCAGACTTTTGATGTTATCTCTCGGGGGTGGGGCCGCACCCATGCTTGTGGGCCATATCAGCTCCAAAGTAGAGGGGGCGCCGGGCCCAGGAGCATGAGCTCGGTTTTGTCGTCGTTGAGCTTCAGACATGAGCTCATCATCCAGCTCTTTACATCCTCCAGGCATGCCGCTAGAATGGGCAGTGATTGGAGGCCGCTCTTCTGTGCAAGGGAGACCACCAGCTGGGTGTCGTCCACATAGGAGATGATATTGACACCATGCGGACGAACAATCCCAGCCAGCGGCCTCATGTATGCGTTGAAGAGCGTAGGGCTCAAGGATGAACCCTGCGGGACTCCGCACCCCAAAGGCCTACTAGATGATACGGATGTGCCGTCAAAGACCTGGAAGGTTCTGTCCGATAGGAAAGACTCGAACCAGACCAGGGCTTCTCCGGACACTCCTAGGTCGGCGAGACGGTTCAACAAAATTTTATGATGTACCGTGTCAAACGCGGCACTCAGATCGAGGAGGATCACATGACAACTTCATGTCCCCAGTGTGTCCCTCAATGTCTGTCTTCTGTCATAAGCAGAGGCTAATGGTGAAGGAAGAGGCTGATTCTTGCCAGTCAACTAAGTACCTGCCAAAACACCTCCTCTTCACCGTGTTGGATCCCAGCAGAGCTGACTCTACCTACGACTACACCATTAGTATTCTGGAACCACAAAAGGACAACACCTATTATTTATTCTACTAGCTCGGCACAATGGAGTTTGTGAGGTGCGCTATATACATGGGTCTTAATGTTATTGGTATAGAGTTTGAACGAGTGGCTGGGTCTGGTAGAAAGCACTTCAAACCTTACGTCCAATCTCGATAACAAATATACACTAACCTAAGCCACCTCCTCTCCACCAGAGGTGTAAAGAGAGATAGTCAAAAGAGGATAGACAATGAAATAAGTATTTAATGGCCCACAGAATGGTGGCACTTTAGGTTCCCCCTTACCTCTATATTAGCCATTACTTGGGTAATTTCACCCAAAATAGGTAAAATGAACATTGCCGTTTATTTGGTATTTCAATTTCTTTTTCCCAAGGGCTCCTTGTCGCTAATGGTGACCAGTTGATGAGCTAAGGTGTTGACCTCTCATCCAGGAAACAGACACGTTTCAAGTACTCTCCTGATTGGCAGATGACTAGCAACGATTTGCGTTCCAGGCAGCTGTGGCATGGAGCGGGAAAGCTCAACCATCAAGTGGCACTTTCTGGAAACGGGAGAGATGTGTGCCAAAAAAAGCATGCAATGATGACTGGAGTGTATTTTTAAAATCTTTTAGAAATAAAGTGAGGAGGGGCATTTCCATGCAGAACCCAGTGGAATCTATAGAGCACTTTAAACGTGATATGTTGCCACATGGGAAGCCAGTGCAATGCCTTCAGAGTGGGCTTAGCATGACTGTCCCATGGGGCACTAATAACCAGGGGGGCTGCCAGGTTTTGAACTATCTGGAGTCTGGTCAGAAGTGAGGTTTTCATACCTATCACAATAGTCTATCCTAGAATGTAGAAGAGACGTCAAACAAACAAAAGGGAGACATTGGCGAAGACATTGCATGTGGAGCACACAAGCTGAGACGACTAAATAAATTGGAGTGTCCATCTGTAGGGTTGCCTCAAACAGGTTGTGGCAAAGGTCCATAAAAGCAAAAACCATAGCACCCAACAAGTCTGTACCCAACATATACTCCAGAGACCATATTGTTCAGTGCAAATACATATGTTGAGACTTTTCATGATTAACATTGGATGCTTGACTTTGGAGGTAAGCCTTGCAGTCTTCCTTGACTGTTAGACTGGGGGCGATGAGTTTGTAACTGACAAATTTGTTTGAATATATTATTGGTGACTCTCTCATCCTTTTAGATTTGAATGTGAAAATCACACAAGTTACTTAATCTAGGCCTGAATAGGATAAGAAGTCTTTACTGTGAGGTGAGGCCTGGGATATTTGGTTACTGTTATTTGCAGTTCCTATACTTGAACGTTATGCTAGGGTCGCTCTATAGACTTGATTAAATCAGATATTTTTGAGAGAGTCAATATTATCAGACTCTGCTATAGTGACCATTCAAATGAAGACATTAAAATGTGGTATGTCTGATATGAAATACCTAAGCACGCTTGAGACTTATACTTTTTTTTTCGCACTTGTTTATGTCGTAGAATTACTGCCAGGGCGGGGAGGATTTGATATACTGGATCTTGGTACTTAGTAGAGGCCACCGAATAATTGATAGAGTACAGTCATTGCAAGGTAGGCTACTGCAATGTTTTATTTTTCTCTTATTTGCTGACTGTAAGCTCTTTTAATTCATTGTATTTCTTCACCTTTTGTCAATGACATTTTTAATGATCGTAATATTGTACTAAAATGATGATTGTTCTTATTAGAATGGTATATAGGCAGGTGTAATGAGATTGTGATATTATTAGTTACAGTGATGTTCCTATACTGGATGTTCATTTTTTATAATGGAGTAACACCTAAAATATATTTTTTCTCTAAAAATTCATTCACAGCCCTGATGATGTCCATTTCGGACGAAACGCGTTGGCTGTTTTGAGTAATCTACACAACACTGATTTGGATTGAATTGGACTTTTTGTGGTATTGGAATAAAACTTCTGTTGCTGATATTGGATGAATTTTGCAACAATAAAACTTTGGAACACAGCATTTGATCCTAAGACTTTTTTACGAATATGACGCTCCTTCCTTGAAATTTTCATATACATATGTAGAGAACTATAAAACATTTGAAAACTACAGGAACCCATCAGGTTTGGCGCTCATTTTATCTTCTTGGGAAGGGGGAAAGCCATACCCAGTCTTGTTGGGAACAGCATAACAGAGTATGTGTGTTTGTAACATGCATATTTATCCAAGGAATTTCTTAGCACTTGACACATTTTTATTGTCACCCAACTCAATGGCCGGCATTTAATCAACCTAAGGATGAAAGGCTGAACCACCAGGACTCATACCTGTGACGATGGAGTTAAACCTAGAAGCCTGCTTCTGAACTATTAGTCTACGGAGCCATCATACCCAGAATTAAGCCTCTGTCCCGTGGATAGCGACGGGTTTAGCGCTGGTGCACCCAGTGGGACAATGTTTGTTGACGCCCCCCCATCTGCGATGGCCACCACGGATTCCCTCACAACCACCTTTTAACAGTGCCTTTTAACTCCGATCTCTATCCAGGAAAAACATTAATCCTTGATCAAAATAAACTTGGAAACTCGGAGCCCCTGAAGTCGGCAACCTGTGCGGTGGCACTGGTCGCACCGCCCTAGACACATCTACACTATAACATGGGATTGAACCAGTTGAGATATCTTTTATTAAACAGACATTTTGAACAAACTGATCCCCTCTAGCCTGTTATCTGGATTGTTTCTAGAGTGGACACCGGTAATAAAGTTCTGTAGTTGGTTGAATAGTGAGAAATGAATTATATGCTTAGTTTTAAATGGTGCAGAACCTATTATGGTAATGCCAGAGTACAGAGCACGGTCATTGTACTGCTCATGATCTTGGAAATATTTCCTCATCAGTAGTGGGGAAGCGACGGAATGAAACTTTTTTGCAGATTAGAGCGGCACAACTGCAGGCTAATTTGTGAAAAAATAAGTACCGGGGCTCTCGTCAGGAGGAAGCTTGCACCAGCCCATTGCTCCTATTAGCGCTGCCTATAGCAGAGCCAACTACAAACCATGACACCCTATGTGTGGAGAGAGGATATGGCATAACGGACACAGCTGCCGACTTTGGAGATGGGGAACCAGGTCCGAGTCTCGGCCTAGGCTCAATATCCTGTGATTCTGGGCAAATCACTTAATCTCCCCATGCCTACTGAAAATGATTGTGTCCTTGACTGGTGCTCATGAAAAGCACTCCAATGCTTTAGGGTCGAGTATGCGCTGTAAGCACCGGTGTTTACGTTAAGTGCCAGAGCAAAGCACCAGAAACCAGCGCCTCAAATTAAACATGGCGCGGTCGATGTTAGTAGAAGGCCACCATTGCCACAGTGTGGCCATGGGAGCTGCCTGGCAGCTTCATGCATTGGCACATTGATATAGAGTTTCCGACTGTGTGTTGTCACAACATTCACTATTGCCATTGCTATTGGGTTGGGAAAATCACTTAACTTTTCAAGACTGGCATGCACTGCAACCAGCCATAACACCACACCAACCTGCAGAGATAGACTTCATGCTCAGCAGCAGCTTTTGGGATTTGCTCATAACTACCAACTCAACCTGCCAACTCTGAAAGAAATATCACTGTATGAGAGGAGGGCCTTGGATGGGGTAAGGCATGAGGAGGGGGGCAAGGCCTGAGCCCATTACCGTGACTAGTCATGACAGGATTGTGACAGTGCAGCCTACTCAGTGTAAGGGTCTGCTGCTCACCTTAGTGTTTACCGTGTAATCACATTTCATCGCCAAGTGTCCTGTGAAATCTGTAAACACTGTGTGATTTGGCTGGTTTGTCACACAACAACCATAACTTCATTTGTCTCTTTTTATCTCATAACACTGTTATTCTACATGTGCATATTACAACCATTCACTGCCAGCCTTCCAGAAGATCTCAGCCCTTCAGAAGGCTCAACTTAAAGAGAAGGTACACTGACTGCAGGTGGTAGCTGTGGAAGTCACCTTGATGTGCCTCTCCATCGAATAGGTTCCCGCAGACTCAGAGAGCGCTGGACAACGGATGAAGGTGGAGAAACTTAGAGATGCTGGGCAAACCACCAGGCACTGAGGGTGCAGGTGCCCAATGGAACAAAATATTCAAAGGAGGCTGTGGACTGAGCTCATCCCAGACAGCCGCATCAGCGGTTGACTTTTCATGCTAAGGTAAGGTGACCAATTGGTATTGGAAATAGAGGGACAGCGGATGATTATTTCTCTTATTATTGATTTTAGAATTTTATTCAGGAGAATGCTTTGAATTGAATTTCCTGTAGGTCCTTTTTGGTTACACAGGCATGCACATTAATCTCGCCTTAACTGTTTGCCACAAAGAAGCAGGCATGCTGGAGGAGGAACGCAGCTCCCACAGTAGAATGCAGGACTTGTTTTTTGTGAGCAAGATATGCTGGGCCTAGGCCAGAGGCATTCATACATAATGCAAAATATCTTAAACTAGATGTGGGTATGAAGCAGGAGAACGTAGTGTACCTGGTAACAGCGTAGATGTGATTCCTCGCTTTCAGTTTCGCAGCACGTCCAACTGCAGTTTTGTGACCTTTGCAAATGAATGTTGGGCTTGCAAGAGGGGTGGACAGATCGAGAGTTGCTGCCATCCAAGCAAACATTTATCATGTGCATGCTCGTCATTTTGTGTCCAGAATAAATGTGCATTTTTCTTGAGGTTAAGCAGTTGGAAATTAAAGATAATGTCTGGCTAGCAGTTCCTGGACATCGGGGTGTGCAAGGTATGTCCCGATGGTTCATGCCAAATTTTCTTGATATCTTCTCTAGCAAATTTGCATAAAATTAATCTAAATAGAACTCATGTATATAGTGAGTGGATATCATAATACACTGGCATGGATCAAGCTGGCTAGATCTGCAGTAGTCACCCCTGATGTACCTCCACCCCGGGCTTATGTTTATGTAGAAATAAATGGCCATGCCCATGAGGGCCTGGTTTGCACTTTGTCGCAATGTACAAATGCATGGCCCCCTGAGGGCCTGGTTTGCACTTTGTCGCAATGAATAAATGCATGGCCCCCTGAGGGCCTGGTTTGCACTTTGTCGCAATGAACAAATGCATGGCCCCCTGTGGGCCTGGTTTGCACTTTGTAGCAATGAACAAATGCATGGCCCCCTGTGGGCCTGGTTTGCACTTTGTAGCAATGAACAAATGCATGGCCCCCTGAGGGCCTGGTTTGCACTTTGTCGCAATGTACAAATGCATGGCCCCCTGAGGTCCTGGTTTGCACTTTGTCACACGTTTTAACCCCTTCGCTGCGGCGGCTATTCCGCCGCAGCGCTAAGGGGGTGGGGCGGCCGCGCGGCGGCTCCATACTAGTGACGGAACCGCTCCGTCACGGCTCGCGGGTGAGCTGTGCTTGTGACGGAACGGTTCCGTCACGAACCCGCCCGCCCATTAAAGCGTTAGCGCAGGCGCAGAATTCGCGCCACGCAGGCGCAGCGAGCGGGCCGTGACGGAACCGTTCTGTCACAAGCACAGCTCACCCGTGGCTTGTGACGGAGCGGTTCCGTCACAAGCGTGCAACGGGTTAATAAACCAGGGTCTTTCAGATCATGCAAAGAAACAGGAAAGCGGAGGGGGAGCTTCGCCAAGAAGGAGCCTGCGCCGGACGCTCAGTAGACTTCATGGCGCCAGCCTCAGTGGTGGGGCATGCGCCCTCATCAATAGGAGGTCTATCAAACGCCAATAAAGGCTGCACCCAAGGGACCAGCACACGATAGCATCCGATGCAGGGTGAAGCATCACGCGGTTGTGGCGACGAAGGAGGAGCACAGGCTAGAATCACTGGAGCGAACGTACCCTAATTACCTCTTACATTTTTTATGAATATTTTTATTTTTCATGCAAAGCAGGCAATGAGGAAAGAAGCAAAGGGCCCTGCACAGCTTCTGTCACCATGCAGGCCAGGGGAGACAGGCTGTGGCTGGATCTCATTCCGCACCACTTCACTAGCCACCCAAAGGAGACGGGGACGGAGGGCCCTACAGCCACTAGACGCCGCTGAACTGTCAGACTCCACAGTATGCGCCCATGGCACGCAGAACTACTGCAGCGCGCAAGCTGATACGTCAATTCTTGTACCTTCTCAAGCAACACTGACGGGTCCCCCGGATACGCATGCTGAGCCCATGACGTGATTTCAGCCCCTTTCCCATGCCAAAGGGTGGACAGCCGCGTGAAGAACTTCCAGGCACCCCCAACTCGGGATCAGCATCTCTCAAGGACCTTAAGGATTCTGAAACATTGCCAGCTAGAAGGAATTAAATCCATTTAATTCCCCGAAAATGAGTTATCAGCTTCACAGTGCCATACTTCCCCAGGGCTGCAAGGACATTTTGCAAACAAAGCATAAAATTAGTAGGAGATCAGTATTACTGGGAGCGTGCGCTAAGCTGATATGGGCACCTGTAAGAAGCCGTGAAGCTCGCGAGCAGCGCACCCCCCTGCGAGCCTGCCCGGCTCAGCAAGGCTGATGTATGCGCATGCTAATGGCCTCTTATGGAGCTTTTTATCTGCAGTCCATAATATTAATGATATGTAGTTCTGTATTACCACTGCGTACATCTCCGCTATTTGACTAGCACTGCATGTGACATACTGTTTGTTTGGAAAACAATAAACATTTTTATATTGGAAAGATAAATACGATCAGGGCAGTCGAGGCTCCACAGCAGCCGTGCGGAAGAGGAGGACCCTGATCCCGGGCGCCTAGCTTTAGGACCATGGTAGTCAGATCCCTGAACCGGAATACGTGATTAGCATTAGGGGCGGGGCTTGTGAAAGAGGTAAATAAACCCCAATGAGCAGGGTTGGATTGGGATGAAAAATCGGCCCGGGCACGCTAAAAAAAAGTGGCCCACATTTGCATATTGCCTTTCCGCAAAAAACTGCTTTGGTGAAATTTTATTTAAAAAAAGGGGGTTAAAAAAATGCAAGGATTAGTTTACTCTGGTGAAATACACCTGAAGACAACTGAGGCCACTTTTAATCAGGCCCCCTGCCCCCGCTCAATCTGCATATATTAATGGGCCGGCCCAGCAAGAGAAAGGGAGCGGGACCTCTTCCGGTTGATAAAAGGGAGGTGATGTACGCCCATCTGCCTCCAGAAAGCCCACTCATGCACCCACTGGGCCGCTGGCGGCATCGAACAACGCAGAAGCCGCCCAAATCGTCCTCCAGGCTGCTCAGAAAAGCAGCCCACAGCTGAAATTCGGATACCGGCCCCTCGGGCATTGCCCGAGTGCCCGCGTTACCAATCCGACCCTGCCAATGAGCCTGTCCAAAAGCATAAACCACCTACGCATGCAGACCTGGTTTATATTTACTAAAACTGGGCCCGTACATGGAGTGGAATAAGGAGGGTCTACCATCTCCGATTGACACCAAAGGACAAACAGGGCTCTAACGACAACTCAACACTGAGGGGGTCAACTACTGAATGTTAAAGGATAAGCTCTCCAAGGCCAATGGAGAAGGATGTATGAACATTAGCATCACCAATGTACTTGTGGCACCATAGATAAACCTTGCACCTCACATGTTCCAGCTCCCTCATGCACTGCACGGCCTGTGACACATGGAATGCCCAGAGATGCTTCTTCACAGATGGAGGGGATCCATCCACGAGCCTCTCTTCCCCCAATCACAGTGAAATCTTATGAGTAATGCTTTAGCGTCCTACGCAGGCTGATGACGGACCTAATATGATCAGGCTGCAAAAAAAACCCTTGGCCATGGCCCACAGAACATCAGCCACTGCTCAAACCAAAGCCCTGCCCGGCCTTACTAAGGCACAGCAACCAAGGAAGGAGCTGTGCAAGTCTGAGAGTTAATATAATTACTTTTTCTCAAATCTTTATACACAATGAAAGATCTCGACTGCTTTTAATACATGATGGAATGAAGAATATAAATGTCTGTGGAACTTATTGGAGACTCATGTGTTGATCTCTACAATGTATTATTTGAGCGCACCCCAGTCTACGATTAAAAACAATGGATCTTGTTTTTAAGGCAGCCCAGCATTTCCTCTTAGGGAGAAGCTGGTTATTTTTGCTACTACTATTGCAATTGTTCCAAATGAGTCTTAAATCATTTTATATGGTGTTTTTGGTAATTGCAACAAACCAGCCTTTGTTGAACTCAGACCCCAGGGTGGTAGGGTTCTATATGAGTGGGCAGGGCAATGTGCTTCAAAATGCATTTGCCCAAATCAAACGTGGAGGTTGACGTAGCAGTATACTTAATGCACTCCAGCTGTGACCTGATTCAAATCAATGGGTAGAGCCGGGCTTCTATTCCCTAGGGTTGTACTACTGAATATCAAGCCTAAGAAAATCGACATACAAGTGTATACTGGAGAGAATATTGAGGGACAAAATATCAAAAAGTAGGTGCATATAGGGAGGTATAGATTTACTATTCCTAACTTCACATTTACATATCTTGAAGATATATATATATATATATATAGATATATAAAGAAAGGGTTGCCCCTGAGTTGAGAAGCACCCACAGGAGGCACACCACACACCGTTCAGGGAAGACTCTGCAGACACCGCGCCGCCTGACGTGTTTCGGGCTACGCCCTTCCTCACCTGTGCTGTGTCATGCCATTGAAATAAAAGAGGGGAGATACTTGAAGTTGTGTGTTTGGTGAGCCGCGTACAACAATAGCGGCATACGGAGCAGGAGGAGGGGGAAGGATTCAATGTGCAACCATCGTGTTTTTAAGAACTGTGAATCGTGTCTCACCAGCAGCCCACAAGGGTTGAATCAGAAGAACTCCAAGTCCCATAATGCTGTGGATGAACTCACCTGTGTTGTGTCATGCCATTGAAATAAAAGAGGGGAGATACTTGAAGTCGTGTGTTTGGTGAGCCGCGCACAACATGCCTATGAGGAAGGGCGTAGCCCGAAACGCGTCAGGCAGCGTGGTGTCTGCAGAGTCTTCCCTGAACTGTGTGTGCCTCCAGTGGGTGTTTCTCAACTCAGGGGCAACCCTTTCTTCCCGTATGTATCTCTTTTAAGCTGCTTCCTGCAGTTCTTCCGACTTACTTCCACCTCGTGGGCTGGTGCCAGGCAAAATGGGCGCAGGACCTGAATAATGAACGTAATTGCGCTGCCACGAAAGAAGAGAATCGCACTCTAGGATGTATTTCAGATAAATTTATTTGGATGAACCGTTTCAACCCCCTCGGTCTTTATCAAAGACAGAGGAGCTCGAAACGCGTCGGTCAAATACATTGTGCTGAAAAACATCCTGGAGTGCGGGTGTCTTCTTGCATGGCAGCGCAAGTCATTCTTTATATAATGTACTAATATATATATATATATATATATATATATATATATCACGTCAAACTCCCAAACTGCAATAGAGCACGAACGGAGAAACAGATTCTTCACTGGTTTCAAGTAGCACATATTTTATTTCTTTTTTCTTTTTCAAGTGAACTGCATGTGGTGAAGGAAAAGACGCGTTTCGGCGAACTCAGTCGCCTTGCTCATATGTACATACATACACAAACACATAAATAAAAAGCCAAGGCGCATATATGTGGAGATAGGTAATGAAAATCTATGCTTACTTTTCAATATTTTGGATTCGATATTTGCATGCCTCAATATTTTGGATTTAACATTCAGGGTACACCCCATCACCTAGACCCGGCTGTGGAATGCGTAAAACTTAACCTCCAATTCCTGCTGGATTTGCAGGCCCAATCTACATATTTCACATATGGACACAAAAAAAACTCACGCCACACTCTCCTATTTCAACAGCTGAAAGAGCAAAGAAAACAAGGGTCATCTAGAAACCAATAACGAGAATTTCAGTACAATGGTTTGCAAGTTTATCAGTGAAAAGAATACAACAAGCTACTGCCAAAAACAGGCTCTTTTATTAAATTGCTCATATATGAAATATGTATTTGCTTGAACTATTTCCCTCTTTTTTATTTACCCAGCTACCTGCCACCAACAACATTATTTTTGGCACATTATTTGGAACTGAACCATCACTGTCACCTGTGCCACCATCAGCCTCCATGAATAGTTTTAATGCCAGATTTCGGAGTTACAGGATTTTGAGGCAAAGTTACAATAGATGGTAATTGACTACCAATAGAAAAACATGAAGTTCCGCCCGCACAGTCATAACGTTTCACATTTCAGTTTTGACATACAGTTGGTGCATTTCAAATTAACCTAGTGGCACTGTTGCCATGGAGAGGATGCTCGTATATGGATACTGAGTGCCCACACACAAATGTAGCGGATCACAGTTTCGAAATGGAACTAGAATCCTACTTATGCTCCGCAGGAATCAGACAATTATTGCCACTTACCATTTCAGGTGCAATGTATATCGCTTTTTTTCAGTTTCTGAAACCGAAGCTTACTAAAAATATCTTTTTATACACATAGAGACATATAAGAGTTCTGTAGCGTCAATAAAATTGTGGGTGCAATGACCAGACACCCAAAGATCAGTAATGGTATGAACTAAATGCCATTTTAAGGGTAAAACATGCACAATTAAATAAACTCCAGTAAGTCTTATTGAAAAATGAACAGGCTAAGATGCAAACACTTTAATTAATCAAATAATTCCATAGGATGACTATGCACTAAGACGTCAAGCCCTCATGCTTGGCCTTGCTACCTTTCTTTGTCCCTGCCTATTATCCCAACAATGGGAACAGTTCATGCAGGGGCTCAATGCCCCCTGGTTTGATGAGGCTTCTAAGCTGAGAGGTGTGTGCATGTCATTCCCACTGCACCAGTGTGCTGAGTACCTCACTGGACACCATTCTCGATGCAACGAGTGACCAAACTCCCCACTGTTTCCTACCACTACGATTATTCCGAAACCTGCTACCCAAAAGGGTTTCCATGACCAGGCGCCATGATTTTAAACTGGGTGTAAACACAAGGGAGCATGGCATTTCAGCCAAGTAGGTTGACTACATCTGCTCCTATTGTCCTGTAAAGAGTAGACGCGATAAAGAAACCCAGACGCGTTCTGCACTAGACAGACATTAGTCAGCCTGGTAAAACACATGCACAGTGCTGAGGGGATAGGGGATGACCCACGGGACCCAGGCACAAGGGAGAAACAAGGGGCAGAAGAGAGACTGAGTTGCAAGAGATTATTTCTTGAAACCGACCAGTGGGCTACGTGGATTCTGAGTACGTTAAATCGGGCCATCAGGATTAAGGGCAAGGGTCTCCAAACCGGTCCTGGAGGGCCGGGTCCATGCCAGATTTTTTAAATAACTACATGTATCTCAATGGCGATATCCAAAAAATCTGGCATGGATCCGGCCCTCCAGGACCGGTTTGGAGACCCCTGATTTAGGGGGTGAGAAGGCCACATCGATCATTGGGAAGATCGGAGAAGTATGACCCACTAAGCCACAGAAGTGTGAATGATAATCTTATATATCTATATATTACATGAATTAACGTCTTCAAAGCCCAACCCCTGGAATTCTAGTAGACTTCCTAGGAACAAACATGATCTGCGTTTGCTTGACGTTTTGTTGATCAAAGGGGGGGGGGGCGCTGCGACAAAGGCATGTGCGTAACAAATGGGGTCATTGGTATTTCTGCAGTTACAATTTTGAAAATGATTTAAATGCTGAATGTCCTAAGTGTGGCTGTCCGCAGGTCATATGGGAAAGAACAGACCCCCAAGCACACTCTGTGCAAGAGGAAAAATTAGACTGCAACATCCACTGAGTCTGAGGCAGAAGGCCTCGCGTCCCTTTAAGGGCCTCGGGAGATCTGTATTGGCTCTTTTTAGTTTTTGCTATTTCAATTCCTTTATAGTGAAATATAAAATAAATCAGATCAGAGGACATAAGCTGCAGAAATCTCCTGCAGGAATCTCTCGCAATACCGAGACTGGAAAGGTTACAAAATATCTCTATGATAAACTACCTGTGAGTGCAAAATATCAGATTGTATCAAGCGACCAAGGAGCTTTTGGCAATAATATCAAAGGTGATTTATTCTGTATAACACCAGATGCACACCGACGGTGTTTTTAAAAGTCTCCACTGAGCTGAGTACAGTACCTCATTCCAAAGTACACCTGCTGAGAAAACCCAAGCCCTCCATTCCTCCTTCAATCTTGAGGATCGCAGGAGACACTGGGGTTACTTTACTAGCTGGCAGCCCGCAAGGGTAACAACCTCTGCAGTAGGCCAACACCTTACTGATGCATCGAGGCCAGGTCGCACCCACCCATACGACAAGGGCTTCGAGCCAGAATGGTCCACATTACCCGTAGACCATTGCACCGTGGCTAGACCCATGAGGGAGAGAGAAACAGTAGATGAAAAGTTAGCCTCCTTCTCGAAATATTGAAAGCAACAAAACAAAACCTTAAAACAAGCCTTCTCCTGTTTAGCTCCAAGGCTGTGGAATAAAATATTCAAAAACACCAGACCCAACACTAGCTCGTATCCATTCCTGCAAGATCTAAGGACTCGCCTTTTGAAAATGCACGTTATAAGACTTACATCTGCTTTCCCCTTCCCAGCCCCTCAGTTGTTCTGCAAATGTGTCTGCTATATATTTCAGATGTGTTACCTTTGCTTTCTCTATAAAACTCTCTGATTTTCAATGGTGAGGGGTTTGCCTCCCATGTGACTAGGTCTGCACTATTTAACCAACTTTAAGAAATTAAATGAATACAATTTACTGCAGTATAGTCAATACCCCATGTCAATGGTGCTCACTTTGTCAATGGAAGTCTGAGTGAGCTTGTTGGACTGGGACACACTTTCTGCAGGGAATGCACTAACCCACTACGCTCTCATATGGTCCCCTTACCAGAGCCTGGTTGATCAATCTATGGGGCAGCTTGATAGGATGGTTTGCTGCCTATCAATTCCGAAACCATCATGTCAATTGAAGCACCTCTATTTAAATCAATAATACAATTAACATCAGAATTAATGCGTTGGTACTGACAATATGATTTGTCGTAGGTGGCCTGTGAGGCCAGTCTATCCTCGTAGCCTTGTGAGGGCGGAACAATCTAGGAAGCCCTTGAGGGCAGAGCTAACCACCAGCCAGTGAGGGCAAGATACCCAAGGCTCTGACTTAGGGCAGGCCAATCAAGGAGCCAAGACAGTGCATCTCAGGCGCTTCACCAGCTCCGTCCTTCCTGGGAGACCCAGAAGGGCAGTCTTGCAGCTCTGAGAGGGCAGTCTGTTCTACGAGCCCCACGAAGGCAGCCCTGCTGCGAGCCCTGGGAGGGCAGTTCATCATCAGTGTGAGCTGCATGAGAGCAAGTCATCAGTAGGTGTTTGATGAGGGTAGACCATCACAGGATGGCGGCTCATTCTAGGAACTTAGGAAGGGCACTTGAGCCTGCACGAGATGATCATCCTGGCAGACCCAATCGAGCAGTCCGTCCTAGTAGCCTCTGTGGGCAAAGAACTGCCGAGGGCAGTTCATTCTAGGAGCTCCGTATGGGCTTTTTCATCCTAGGAGCTTCCTGAGGACTGTCCGCCCTGAGAGTCTTTGAGGGTAGACCTTCCTAGGAACTCCACGTGGACTTTCAGCCCTAGGAGCTAAGAGTAGAGCATCCTGGGAGCGAGGGCAGTTCATCCTCGGAACACTGCGGGAGGCGATCATCATCCTAGAAGCCTATCCAAGGAGTCTAACCCAGGAGCTCCACGGGGACAGTCCTTCCTAGGAGCTCATGTGGGTAGACCAGCACAAGTGCACCGTGAGGGCAGAAGTCACACTGCTCTCAAGCTCATTCCAAGCACCAACCACCGCTCCAGGAATACCGCATAACACTGAGAGTGTTCAAACACTGCACAACAAGGCTGTGTAGGAAAGAGGTAGCATCCCTCTACCCTCAGAACAGCCAGCGAGACACGTCATAGGCTTCCCACTAGTGAATCACCATTGACACTATACTGTACAAGCACCAGTAAATGCACTCCTTCCCTCGTGATGGCTTGCAATGCTTTCTCTGGTTTTAATTAAGGTTTGTGGTGTTTTAGGAAGACCTTTCTGTTGGGCAGGACGGGAGTGCAAATTTCTAATTAAATCACCAGGAAGAGAAAACATGGGCTATAGTTTGGGTTGAGGCTTATAAAAAAGATGATGCCAGGGCAGACATGGTTCTGTGAGCGCGCAGGTTACTGAGTGGACGGGTTGATCTAAGTATGGATAGTGGTAGGTCAGGTGTACTTTGAAGTGGCCAGAGCACATGCTTGGATTTGATAGATTTTAAGCACACCATGTGAAACTGGACAGGGCATTAAAGCCCAAATGGACAGATTGATTTGGGCAGAAAGCTACTCAGCAGAAGCTGGGAAGGTGTAGCGATGCATATGCATTTGTTTGATTTTTAGGGATTTAGGTTAGTGTATAAAAGCACAGGTTCACCGGCCAGTGCTTAATTTGTAAAATAATAAGTGCTGAGGCTCAATGTTTTGCTAAGAAGCCAAGGCTGCCACAATGGAAGGAAGGTTGGAGTGCTGAATACCAAGGCTCTTTAGTCTTCATTCCACCGCATGCGTTTTTAATACTCCACTAGGGATTCCTTGCCGCTTTACTTCTCACTTACATTGTGTTTTTTATCACTACTTTGTCCTTGCTGCTGTTTTTCGGGAAACATCCTTTACAACGTAACTAGTACAACGCAGTACCGTTACGACGCAGCTTTAACAACGAAAGTCGTTACAACGACTTTCGCTGGAGGGCGCTCTAGGATAGGGGATAGTTTAATTTACTATCCAACACCTTCTCTACTATCCACAGGGACTGGTGTTGGAATAGTAAATTAAACTATTCACTATCAGCGCCCCCCCAACGCGAGTCGTTGTAACGACTTGCGTTGTTAAAACTGCGTCGTAAAGGGACGCGTTGTAACGGTACGCGTTGTACCGTCATACATCCCTGTTTTTCTGTCTTTCTCTTCCATCTTCTTTCTCGCTTTTATGTTTCTCTCTCATTTGCACTGGATCAATGTCTGTAGAGGAAGAATGAGTGTCAGTCCCCAAAAAAGTCCACAACAATTAGTGCAGGTGAAACCCACTTGCAATCATTTGGCTCAAATTACCAGCTGACGCTGCATGACACTGCCTGGACAATAGAAAAAAAGAGGTTATCCCCTTTTAAATCCGAGTGCGGTGGCCTTCCACCTTGCTCCTGCCACACACTACAGTCACGTCACACTAAACCCAGTGATGCCCGAATATTTTTCACGTGGGGGTGCTGACATTAATGTTGCAAGACTGATGTCATGGGTAGTATAAATAATTCAAGTGCCACACAAAGAGCAAGTCTAGCAAATAAGACACATCCATTCATCAAGAGAGTGGTATGGGCGTAGTATGCAGCTGTTGGTGGTGCAGTTTTGGACCAAATGGTTGCAAAAATATTATTAAAGCCTGGTATGATACAGCACAGTGTTTTATAGACACTAGTTTTTACAGTAAAATGCCTCAAAAATTCTCACTGACATGCAGTTTTACTGATAAATGTATATAGACGATAATATGTGGACATAGGCTTTCAGCAAATGTTTACCATTTGCCATCACCAACTAAAATGTCTTGGTTTGTTTTATCGTAATAAAATCTTTGTTTCCATCACACTTGAGAATTACACAATTAAAATATAATGTGCTTTATTAGTATTACCTAACTGCTGATATGTTTTGAAATATTTAAAAAGTAATTTTACAGGCATTTAAATGTTGTGTGTTCGAAAAAAACGAACATCCTTTCCTTTTACACTCCCCGTGCCCCAGCAACATAGTCAGATAGTTCAGTTTACAAAAGGTTGTAGGAAGAGAAAGAAAACAAAACACCAGCCTCCCTCTTAAAAGAATAAGCGGCAAGTTGTCAGAATACAGAGCCTGGCATTTGACCTCTGACTTTGAAAGTACAGTAAACGTGACACAATAAAAACAACATTTAAAAGCATCTTTATGACTCATCCACCTTATGAACTCCAGCATGGTTATTTTGGGGGTGCTGCAGGACCTATGTCTAGGACCCAGGTTCGCGCCAGCTGTCCGGCACTGCACACTACACCAGCACCGCTAAATGTATCCATATACACCGAGCCCCTTCAAAAGCCACGCGTCTGTCCGTGCACGAGACATCACTGCTTTGCATTTGGCAGGTCGTTTGTATCTGCAGATGCTGCAACAACGCCGACAATAAATCCTGTCAGCCCAGAACCTCGTGTCAGCGGAGCAGGCCGCTCCTGGCCACTTGTGAATACGGCAAGCGTTTGGTGTCTGTGTCTTGCGCCGTGGCGGTTACTGTGTCGGAGCAGTCACGGCGTGTCACCGCCACGGGAAATAATACAGTGTGCGCTGCACTAGTGCGCGGACTAAAAATCACATTTCTAATCGCATTTTATGGCGGCGGACGTCTACAAATGAGTTTCCATCGATAGTACCAAACAGTAAGCTTGTCCTTTCTTCAGCGCAGAGCGTGTTGGTTATGCGGTTTGTTGCACGACTGTGTGGATAGCGCAAATACCACACCTGTCACACACGTGAGCACCAGTTGTGCAAAATGATGCTCTAGCAGGGAGTTGTTGAGCGCTTTCTGTGGATGCATTGCTCGCTCGTGTTTGTACTGATGCGCCACACGCATGTATGTATGTCCGTCTGTCTGTCTCCGGTGAGGATCTGTGGCACTGCAAGCAACCTTTCTAAAAGATACAAATCTGGCATTCGCGCAGGACAGGGGCCGGTACTCCCAGCAGTGCCTTCCTCGAGCACGCGCAGGCTGGAAGCAGGTACTAAAGCGCAGAGACGCCTGCAGCGTGCGCTATTCTTCCGTGCGCACGGCGTGCGCGCCCCTGCGCCGTCGCAGCGCACCCGCCGCTGCTCGCTGCAGCAAGGGCTGCTCTTCAATGCGCTGCGCTCCGGGCTGATGAGTCGCAGCGCTTCTCTCCGCCACCCCACACAGGCATAGCCTGCGGCTTAAAGGAAACAATGGCGTCTTTCTCGCGTTAATAAAGCCACCCGCTGCAGAGAGCTGCCTCTGACCAGCAGCACAGCGCTCAGTGGGTGCCTGCGCCTACTGCAGAAATCGGAGAGCACCCGACATATCACGAATTCGCCTACTCGAATCAGGACGTTATTCTTCCGATTCAGTCATATAAGTGTCATTAGAGTGGATAACAAAGGTACCAATTATTTAAGCAGCGACGGACAAGAAGACTACGTAGTACACAAGTGAACTGCGCTGCTATGGCGATCTTCCGAAAGAGAGAGCTTTCTTTTTTTTTTTTTTATTTCAAAGAAGGGACCTGAGAGGCAGGCCTGTAAGAAGGGACATGAGAGGCAGGCCTGTAAGGGACCAGACAGATAGGCCTGTAAGAAGAGACCTGGTAGGCAGGCCTGTAAGGGACCGGAGAGACAGGCCTGTAAGAAGGGACCGGAGAGGCAGGCCTGTAAGGGACCTGAGAGGCAGGCCTGTAAGGGACCAGACAGATAGGCCTGTAAGAAGAGACCTGGTAGGCAGGCCTGTAAGGGACCGGAGAGACAGGCCTGTAAGAAGGGACCGGAGAGGCAGGCCTGTAAGGGACCGGAGAGACAGGCCTGTAAGGGACCGGAGAGACAGGCCTGTAAGAAGGGACCGGAGAGGCAGACCTGTAAGAAGGGACCGGAGAGGCAGACCTGTAAGAAGGGACCTGAGAGGCATGCCTGCAATCAGAGACCTGAGAAGCCATCCCCACCCTCTGGTTTGTTTGTATGGGAGGTATTGGCTCATACACTGGTTGCCTATTGGGGTTAGGATGCCCCAACCACTGACAACCTCCAGACTTCAGCACACGCTCCGGGGAGCAGAGTTAATGAACAGAATGTATACATTTGAAATGTTTCTTGAGGAGGGCTGACCATTTGTTCAATTAACTAAGAGGGGTAGGTAGGCTGTTCCACAAGATGGAGGCATGGCCCGAGAAGGGGCTTCTTCAGCCTGCTTGAAAAGAGGCGAGAGAGGCCTTGGTGGGTTGCATGGTAAGCTCAGCTGATAGCCACAGAAGACATTAGAACCATGAAGAACTCACCAATTCTAGCTGGCCCCACTCATCAGCCACGGAGCCTTAGTTATCCTCATTCTGCAGCCAAGCAGCCAATGTACGGTTGCAAAATGTCCTTTTCATCAGAGTGCAGGCGCTAACGCTATCTATGTGCACTGCAGGAGACAGATCGGGTACTAGGATCAGATACATACAGATATCTTGGCCATGACCCAACATGGCAGCCCCTGCAGAGGCCACGCTTCCCTCAATACAGGCCGGTCTGCCCGGACCTGGGACACAGTACATTGCTTCGACGTTACCGGGGGGCCGCTGTTTGTACTAATTGAACGTCTGCCTCACTTCACCTTTTTCCCAGTTCTTTAACAAGTACTTCTCAGCTTTATGCGTCGAAACAACAGTTACAAGAGCTTTACGGAAGTGTTGAGGAGGATCCTGTGAAGTGGCATTCATGAGGCGGCATCCTGTGAGCAGACATCCTGTGAGGTGGCATCCTATGAGGCGGCCCCCTGTGAGGTGACATTGCGTGAGGTGGCATCCTGTGCGGTGACCTCCCGTGAGGTGACGTCATGTGAGGTGATGTCCTGTGAGGCGACATCCTATGAGAAGGCATCCTGTGAGAAGGCATCCTGTGAGGTGGCATTCTGTGAGGTGTAATTCTGTGATGTGACATTCTGTGGGGTGACATCAAGTCAGAGGGCATCCTGTGAGGAGGCATCCCGTAAGGTGACATCCCATAAGGTGGCATCCTGTGAGGTGGCCTCCTGTGAGGCAGCATCCCGTAAGGTGGCGTCCCGTGAGGCGGCCTCCTGTGAGGCGGCATACTGTGAGGTGAAATCCTGTGAGGTGGCAACCTATTAGGTGGCATCTTGTAAGGTGGCATCCCATGATGCGGCCTCCTGTGAGGTGGCATCCTGTGAGGTGAAATTCTGTGAGGTGGCATTCTCACATTCTGTGAGGTGACATCCTGTGACGTGACATCAAGTGAGGGGGCATCCTGTGAGGCAGCATCCTGTGAGGCAACATCCCGTGAGGCGACCTCCTGTGAGGTGACATCATGTGAGGGCACTGGGACGCTGCTCAACCAGCCCGTGCGCCCGAATATAGGAGTGCACACACTCAAATACACGATAACAGAGACAAGCACCTACACAGAGTATATCCCAAATACCAGAATAGAAAAAACCAAACACCTGATAAAAGTGATCGGCCCAGTCACAGATTGCAGAGGAGCGTGTGCCAAATATCATAACAGAAAAAATACATGATAAACAAATCAACCCTATACAGAGCGTGTCTCGAATATCGCAAAAATGTATCTGATAAGAAAGATAGGCTATGACACGAAGCCTCCCCCACATATCACTGTACAAAAAGCAAAGGCCTGTCAAGAGAGATGGCCTTACTCCTCCTATGCTGCTTTTCCTTGGCGCGAGAATGCATGAAATCAAGTTTCAACTCAGACATCACATCAGATGGCCCCAGTATATGGAAGAGGAGGCCCGCCAGCGCACGCATATATAATAAAAGAACGCAAGAGATCATTGGACACATTAAAAGGCAAAAAAAAACCGAAAAAACAATTGAAGTAATGAAAAAGACAGCTTCACGGAACCAGCCTCACCATACAGTGCTGTAAAGAGGGCCACTGGGGAAAACACTGTTGTATGTCAGCAAAAATGTGACTTTGCTGCACTTGCGTCATAATCCATCATCTGCAGCACAATCAGCAGATTTAAAAAAACAAAAAAAATCTAACACAAAATGATCAAATGCTATTAAAATTGCTGCACACGACGTGCAATATGACGGCAGACATTCCATGAAAGTTAGCAGCTTCAGCTCAAGCATATTGTAACTGCTCATTTATAATTGTGCCAATTTTGCCCACATAGTGTAATTGTCGCTGTTTGATGACCTGGGGAAGGGCTTTTTCCAGCAGCAGTAAACCATCACATTAAATACCTAAATATAATGTTAACAGAGTAGACAATTTTGTCTGGCTTTGTCGTCATTTTCTTTGTTACACTATGGATATTAACTTGCCTTTCCTTGTCGTACAATGAAGTCAACCCTCATGTATACTTTGGTGCTCCTGACCACTTACTTTCAGTGTCCCCAGTTATAACCAAATAAAACACACACATAAAAAACAAGCAGTGAACCAAAGTCTGCTGCTCGGTACATGCGAAAGGCAGCTTCAGACAGATGTCACCCCACCCCATTTCAGACTCAATGGTGGTTGCGATGGAAGGTCTCTGAAGAATAAATATTCCCCATCCCATTGTTGTCCCTCTGGCACATCCAACGCATGTTTGATTCACAGGTTGGTTGGGGCTTTGGCAAACAACACCCAACAAACACTGTTGAGCAACACTAATAGGATGGGATCAAAACACTCCACTCCAATGGTAAAGCCCCGACAAATGCCACCCACACATTTTGACCCCATTGTCGTGTACCTTTCAAATACATTCCAACACATATCTTCACAGTCTTATATGAACAACACAATTTATGCCTGATGAAATACACAATATATTCCCAGACAAAGAGGCTGCTCAGTGCATGCTTGTCCCTAAAGAGGCATGAGATAAGCCAAGATATTTAATACACCCCTGAGACCCGTCACCAGCTAAAAGTCAGAGAAAGAGCAGACACATCCCTGGGGCCCAGATGAGCAGCTGTGATCAAGGCACACTTAGTCTCTGCAACCAAAGGGAAGCTTTTGCTTACCCTCTCATGCCAGCTACCGGCTTATCACCGACCTTCCAGCTGGTAGCCCAAAAACATGCATTCAGTCTGAAACCCCAAAAGAATATATTTCCTCAGAAAGGCTACCATTAGGGGGGAAGCGCAGGAGAGGAAGCCAAGTGAGGAATGAGCAGAGGCTTATATGTGGGGTGCTACCCTCAGGGAATCAACAGTCTGTGCAGAAAGACCGGGCAGGCTTCTCTTGTGCACCCAGGCAATCCCTACCAACAACTAGGCCCTTCACACCTCATGCACAGAGCTTCACAGGCTGGCGGCGCTCTGGCTTGGATGCTCCTGTTATTCATGGAACCGAAAGGTCTGTTCATCAGGATGTAGAAGAGTGAAGGGGTTAGATTTTTATAA
Source organism: Lissotriton vulgaris (assembly GCF_964263255.1). Taxonomy (NCBI): domain Eukaryota; kingdom Metazoa; phylum Chordata; class Amphibia; order Caudata; family Salamandridae; genus Lissotriton; species Lissotriton vulgaris. The sequence continues at coordinate 196,284,945 of NC_141687.1, forward strand.
AGCAACCACTGCGCTCATAGAAATGCAGAGAGCGCACAAGTGCCTCTGTGCTGCGGCGGCGCGCAACGCATGCATTAGTTTATAGGAGACCCTTGAATGAATGATGTGATCTCACTAGTGAAGGCTGATCTTAACTCTAGACAATCGATGGACGTGCAGCCTGGGCAATGGCTGGGCATGCTTTGGAATAAGTCTCGCTGTGGAGGAGGAGACCCTACGGGACCCTCTGCGAGGCTGGGTGATGGCCTTGTGCTTCTGGAAGGCCTGGGGGGCTTGGGCAGAGAGAGGTGCCTGTCCTATCGCTTAATTTTCCTTATTTCCTCATAGGTCAGTCTGCCTCAAAGCTGGAGTGCCTTTCTTGCTTCTCCTCTGTTTCTGGAACCGAGCCACTGCTGCGCGCAATCTGTCGCTTATTTTTAACCCAAGATCCCACCGCCTCCCACGTAGAGACAAGACATGCGACAAATTACCCTGGCATGGAACTTCAGCAGGTACAGAGAAACCAAGATTTTGTAATGATGTGCCATAAATAGTGATGCTGGGTTGCATTACTGAAGTCTGTACATCAGGCGTAGTCAGGGTAGAAATGGGATTAAAAATCAGCCCGGGCACGCTAAAAAAAAGTCGCCCACATTTGCATATTGCCTTTCCACAAAACACTGCTTCGGCGAAGTTTTAGAAAAAGAAGGGGGAGTGGTCTCTGACAGAGGTATGTTTTCTTAACCCCTTCGTTGCGGCGGCTATTCCGCCGCAGTGCTAAGGGGATGGGGCGGCCGTGCGGCGGTCCCGTGCTTGTGACGGAACCGCTCCGTCACGGCTCGAGGGTGAGCTGTGCTTGTGACGGAACGCTTCCGTCACGGCCCCGCCCGTTCTTTAGAACGTCAGCGCAGGCGAGCGGGCCGTGACGGAACTGTTCAGTCACCAGCATGGGAGGGGTTAACTTTACTTAGATATTAAAAAAAATGCACTGATTAGTTCACACTGGCGAAACACACCTTAAAACAAGTGAGGCCACTTCTGCTCAGGCCCCCTGCCCCCGCTCAATATGCATACATTAATGGGCCGGCCCACCGAGAGAAAGGGAGTGACATCTCTGCCCGTTGATAAAATGGAGGTAATGGATGCCCATCTGCCTTAAGAAAGGCCATTCAGACACCCACTGGGCTGAGGTGGCATCCAAACAACAAAGACACCACCCAAATCGGCCCCCAAGGCTTCCAAAAAAAAAGTAGCCCACAGCTGGAACTGAGATACCGGCCCCTTGGCCATTGCCCTAGTGCCCGCCTTACCAATCTGACTCTGGGTAGTCCCTCTGCCAATGAAGAGAGCCTCTCGACTCTTGGGACACCATTTCTTAGTGATGCACAGCGCGCTACCCTCAGCCCCGGTGGGTGCAGCATGATATTACAATGTACACTGGTGCACATGGGGCAAATGCTTTCTCAGCGTGCCGAGAAGGCAAGAAAAAGGCGCTACATTTCATACTTTAAAGATGAGGGTAGTAGTGTTATTAGACACCCAGGTGATAACCGCCAACTGCAGATGCCAAGCTATACACATGCAGTGTGTATATTTTTGTACATGTACATATGTTTCATTACACAAAGTAGATTTTGAATCTGCACTCTATTGATATGTAGACAAATGTAAATCAGGGTTTTTAAAAGTAAAAAAATATATATCTTGTACAACCAAATATCTAACTACTGCTTTCCACCTAACTGTTCAACAGTCACCATTTCTCCTAAGCTACCCTGAGCTTAAAAAGTGCTCTGTTGCTGCAGTGTGGTTCCAGCGATAAATACAACATATGATTCTTTTACATGCACTTGCCTTTCGCACAGATAATTGCTCTCTTGTATATAATGCAGATTTACAGATCTGTGGTGTGTGATTTAACGCTGTGTGTCTTTCAATTAGCTATTTAACATTATGTGTCATTCGATGATCCCCTCCACACAGAGATGCTGTTCGCTTTTTGTGGCCCCTGCTGGTATTTGAAAAGAGCTTGGTGCAAAGGGTGCATGCATCATGTGTAGATTTCTGTGGATGAATTAGTGGAGCAGCCAGGGTAGAGCTTATGAACCGGGGATTTCTCATGGAATTGAAAAGGACTTGTCCAGCGTTGGGTGCTTTTGTGATTTGTCCTCCACACAAACAGTGCACGTCATTCACCAGCCAACCATCACTGCCGATGACCTCACGGACTATTTGTCCAAGAAAGGGAAAACAAGACGCAGACGGGGGAGGCGGGAGGCACACATGGTGAGATGTTGGAAGGGTCCATCGGAGAGCAGTACTGCTTCCCTTGGACCCAACAGTGCTTTACAGGTATTTCCAAAGTAGAGCAAAAGAGGACCATCGACTTAGCCACAGCGACCATTAAAAAGACCAAGAGAGAGCTGAATCAGTGTAGCTCATTTCACAAAAAGATCTGATGAATCTGGATGCACGGAGCTCTTCTCTGATCCACCACAGGAGACAGAAAACAACCACAAGCAACACATTTACAGAGAAGCGGCGAACGGACAGAGATATGTGCAGTGAATACAAACATCATGGGCGTAAGAGCAGGGCTGGATCTGGTCTCTTGAGTGAGCCTCTGTGGATCCTCATGATTTAGACACATCCACTCACACTCCGTCTATCGCCATGAATGAATCCAGTGTCACTTTAAGAGAACCTTCTCGTTCCGAAGGACCAGGCATCGGGAAGGAGCATTATTTAACCATCGAGAGTGAGATAATAATGCAAAGATCCCTCTGCTGCAAGCAGGGTGTGGACTAACCCCCCTCCCTGCGTGCACCGCGAGAAGCTCAATCTAAATAAAGGCCATTAGAAAATTACATCTTTCCCATAATCAACCATGTACACTCACACAATCTGCCCTTTTACTGAGAAATTTTTACCCAGAATCAAGCACAAGCTATTCGTGGCATTTCCTCCCTGCACCAAAAATCTCGGTGTTCTAGAGACCCCAAGGTTCTAGAGACCCCAAGTATGATTTTGAGGGTTGTCCCAACAGAGTATAGTTTAGCCGACATGTTGCTGGAAGACTAGAATACAGCAAAGGAAGCCACTGAGGCCAACAGTGATGCTGCCCAATAGAGAGGTTGATGAAGGAGCAATGTCTGTAAACAGTGAGGCTGACCAATAGGGAGGCTGGCCAATGACGAGGTTGACGGAGGCATAAGCCTTGTCAATAGAGAGGCAGGCCAACAGCAAGGTTGCTGAAGGTGTTAGGCTGGTCAATGGCAAGTCAGTCCAATACTGGCCAACCCATGAGGCTGTCCATTAGCGAGACTGACCAACAGCGAGACTGGCCAATAGCGAGGCTGCTAAAGGTGTGAGCTCGGTCTTTAATGAGGCTTCTCAATAGCGAGGCTGCTGGAGGTGTGAGCCAGCACCCAGTAGCACTACTCCGTTTGGAAGCAGAAAAATCCAAGGCACGAGGGATAGGTGCTCATTCACCAGTGGAGCCACAGAGCGGACCCGTGCACATGCACTATGAAGGAAGCCTGTGTCTCCCCAGCAGTGCTGGCATTCCTAGAGCTGGCTACCTCTACGTAGACACTCCATTATCTCAAGCGGTAGACCGGGCTTTTATGAAAGTGAAGGAGATACAGTTAAGATGAGATGGTCCGAAGCCCACTGAATGCCCACGAGTCTCTCGGAGACCACTAGCTATGTGGCATGATCCTCCATTCCAAAAATGTCTTTCAAGCTTGAATTACCTTCTGAGTTGTGAGCCACGGTTTGCCAAGCCAGGCCAACAACACGGAAAAACAGACTGCTGATTAACAAAACAATCTCGCCAAATACATATACTGAACATGTTTAGGTAGATTGAATAAAAACATTGCAAAGAACAGCTTTTTGAAAAATCCTGTGTGGTTTACTTCCAAAATAGAGATTTCGGAAACCCACCAGTGCACCATATTCCATCTTCAAATTGCATTAGCCTTTGTGGTGTTTCAAAGGACATGGCAATGGTGCAAAGGCCAAGCTTAAGAGCGGGTGCTAGTGGTTCACGTGCCCATTATTTTCATTGTTGATGCGATAACAGTGGCCAGAAGTGTCCACACATCTTATAGTGGAAAAATGGCTTCAGTTACATTGCAATAAGACAGATAGGATAAGGAGTATCTAAGGGTAAGGTGCCCCATCCTACAAGGACGACAATATATATCTGCTGGACACCCAGAGGCAGACATGCACACAACAAACATAAACAAATAATACCATGCATAGTGGACAGTGAGGTTTAATCACATTTGAGTGGTAGAAGTGCCATGCACATTGTGCCTGCTGGTAGACACGCTCTGTGACGAAGGGTAGCCTCACTGTCTATCCCTCCGAGACCCTCACAACTATTCACAAAGCAGACTGTGGCACTGGCCATCGGTTTATTCCCCAGATTTAATCATCAGATACCGACTAACCATGCATTTGTGCTTGGTGAAATAAGTGTTCTTGGCCACCCCCTCTTCTTAAAGGTGAGCATTTTGGTTGGTGCTTTAGTGGACTTGACCTGAAGCTCTAGACTGCCCTCTTTGGACACATCCATCACGGTCCAGTGTAGGGATTCAGCTCACCTTTCCAAGAACTTAAACGACTACTGTGAGCCCGGCCCAGATTCCAGAGAAGCTGAGCCCTGGCAGCTTGAACCTGCTCCCTGCTTCTCCCAGCTAAGCATTTACACACCCTCTGCATCTTTTCTATAGCCGTTTCTTGCCTGCAGGGTGGCTGTCTCCCAGGCACCGCCCTCAATGAAAAGGGCATCTCTCATACACCCTTCTACTGTTTTCAAGACTCCGCCTTTCGCCACAGGTACATCCCTGGCAGGCTTTGCTTTCAATGAGTGGTAGTTTACCCCCAGACCCCACACTTAAGCAATGAGACTGTCCTCTCAGGTCCTACTTTTAAATGACAATACACAACTCCCAGGAGTGTGCCTTAGGTGACAGGGGCGTCGACCCATGACCTACCATCAGGATCTCCTTGTCTGCCTTTAAGATGAAGACTCATCTTTCGTTGGCCTGTCCTGCCTCTACAGGTGGGCTTCAGCCGTCTAATCCTTAAGGGAAATATTAGCCTCTTGTAAGGCCCGCCCTAAATGCAAAGTGTTGTTGTCTCAGATCCTGGCCTCAAGTGAATAGTGCATCTCCTCTGTCTTCGGTAGGTCCCCTCCCTCAACCTACAGGTGCAGCAACCACAGGCCACACCCATCTGTCACAGAACCTGCGTAAAAGTGCAGGTGCATTCCTCCCAGGCAGTGCTTCACCTATAAGTGGATTCTTCACAGGCCCCGCCTTAGGCACAGGTCCATCTTCTCAATGCAGTATTCATCCTTGTAGTATGAACGTCTCTGGTTTTGTTTTTCAGCTGTGATTGTATCTGTGCCTCCTCTACAGGATACCTAGTGCTTGTGGACACATTCGGTTTGGCCCCCGGGAGACACCACCCCCAACTCCTATTTCCAATTGCCCAGTCTTCTGTTGCAGATACTCCCAGGTGCAGGGGCGCCCCGTCTAAATAGTCAAATTCAGGGGGGTTACATAGGGTGTCAAGTGAAGTTGGGTGCCAACTTCAAGGGGAAAAATTAAGTATTCGAAAAATGGTGAGGATGTCGAGTGCATGGTTGTCACAGGGCGCAGCCTTCAGCCGCCCAGACGGCATCATGTAAGAGAACCAAGGACAGGGGCAGAGGAGAGAAGACCCTCCGTTTGACGCTTCTTACTCTCATGAGTACTGTGTGCGTGAAGCCAAGCACAATAATTGGGACAATCTTATTGATACCAGCACCTACAACAGTGGAATGCGCTTCTAGGCGCCCAGTGACCACCATTCTTCGACTTGCCCGCAGTCGTGTGCCGGTATCAGACAATAATCGCTATATTCCTTTGCTTGTGTGCTGTAACGGCGCAGGCACGCGCAGGCATGGGCTACATGCTGCCTCTTTCATGAAAGGAGACGAGGTGTTTATTTAAATATTTATCACGTGCGCAAGACACAGCGGAGCACGGTGTGACGAGGACACATCAATTCATGGTTCGGGCTCAGTGCTGGGCTCAAAGTTTCCACAAGCGTTCAGACTGGGATAGTGGACGGTTTATTCAGTTGACATACCACCCGCCCTGGCTGCCCCTAGTAAGGGGCTGATGACACTTACATCAAGGGGTTGGGGGACAGGCACACGACAATCTGGCGTCCACCAGCTCCTGCTTTCCTCAGGCCGGGTGCACGACCGTTCTTACCTGTGCATAGGGCCGTCACCAGGAACCAGCCGAGCAGCGCTGACCCTCCAGGGCAGCCCATCCTTGACCAAAGGCAGAAGCAGAATAATCCAAGCAAAGACGGGGGTGCCAAGAAGTACTCGAGGCGCTGCACGTGCCTCGCGCCGTCAGTTGTGGATGAAGCAGAGGGGGCCCCTTCCTTGGCACACCAAGCTCCGCTCTACATATAATACTTGTTCATCCCCCCCACCCCCCAGAGTGGGGCAGAACTGGCGGCGAGAGCGGGCACAAGAGGCAGCAAGGGTCGATCCAGAAACAGAACAGGCAACTTATCCAGTGAAGGAGGGTGGCTGAGGAGAGGCTCCAGGGCAATGCCAGCAGTCACAGCCCAGGCACGCGAGGGGGGTACTGCGGGGATGCCAGCAGTCAAGGCAGAGGAGGGAGGCTCCAAGTCACACAGAAGCAAACTGGCACGAGATGGGGGACTTCCGGGTCAACGGCCCCAGCCCTTCCACGACAGGGTTAGAGGAAATATAGGACCGTCAGACTCCTTCACAAATGACATCAGTCTCAGCCCTCTGCCAGACTCCCCAGCCCTGGCGAGGCAGCGGATGGGCGGTGCTCAGGGATGCCAGCAGTCTCCGCGCTGGCACGGGGCACCGGGACCTCCAGGTCGCAGCCGTCTGATAATCACGGAGTTGTCTCCAGGTCACTGGAACAAGTGCACACAGTGACTCCTTCCCTGGGGTCCCTGAATCACTGCACACTGGAGATGACAGGGCTGGCAGACTGGCGTTCCCCAGGGAGCTCTCTGGGGGGATCCAGGTCACTACAGGGCTGTCCTGACATTTGACTTCTCTTTCCCAAGGGGATCCCAGTCACTGATGATGTCGGAGACACTCCCCGAGCCTCCTGCTCGTGTTGGGAGTTCCACGTCCCAGCAGCTTAAGCTCCGGCTCGTGGCTCAGCAGGTGTGCGCTCCCGGGCATCCTGCTTGTGGGGCGGCAGGAGGGCTCCGGGGCATCCCCCGCGCCCCAGCGCCGCTCTGTGCAGCAGGTGCATGGAGCCTGGGGCTGGAGGGCAGCATCCCGCAAGAGCGCTCGCGCCTCTCACTCCCCTGCTCCAGCCGGAGGACGCTTCGCACAGCCTCAGCTCCCGCGCGCCGCAGCTGCACACTGAGCGCTCAGCCCGCGAGCTGCTGCGCGAGACTCCTCAGCGCGCGCCGCTCCCGCCCCAGCGCGAGCCACTCAGCTTGGGAGCGCGCGCCACGGACTTCCAGCTCGTCGTCACTCGTCGCACTCGGCGTGCTGCTTCTGAAAACGGGAGACGGCGGAGGGGGGCGCTCGACGGCCGTCTCCAGCTGAGGACTGGCGCGCGCCTTCATCTGCCTCCCACCGCATACCAGGAGCATCTCGCGGACACGACGGCGGAGACGCTGGCTCTGGGAGGGTAAAAGTTAAGCAGTGAATGGGGTGGTCCAGAAAGATGTGTTTTGGTGGGAATTAAAAGATGAAGGACGCAGCGGCATAAATTTCCAGCAGGGAAGAGACCGACCAAGAAGAAGGGCCATATCCGAAAAATAAAGATTGCAAGGAAATAGCAGATGAGACTCAGGTGCCCTTAAAAAATACAAATAGAAACAGTGCTTTAATGGCCAGGTATTATCCGTTACTGAGTACCCGCACCTCTTTATTTTGAGAGTGAGAGTACCCGCACTTCTCAGTAGCAAACAGCATAGTGAGTACCCGCACTTCTATTTTTCCTTTTAAAGGGCTGAATACAAGGTGGACACAAAATATAAAAGAAAGAGGAGGCTGGGGAGGGGGGGGGGCAGAGGAAGGGGGGGGGGGGAGGGTGGAGGCGGGGAAGTAGAAATCAACAAAGATAAGTAGTAGTCTATACCGTAGAGACAATGACGTACAAAACACCACATAGCCAGAAAGGTGTGACACTGTCTACTAGAGGGACACTGCACTGACTGTGCCACTGCCAGAAAAGCTTGTCAATAATGTCTCATACTCGGGGTGGGCGGTCTCAGTCCACAGCCACCCTTAAAGGGGCCATTCACTACCACCAAACCGGGGTAGGTAAGTGGCCTGGTAGGTACATCAGCATGTACACTGCCATAGTAGGAATGAACCCCCATGTGGGTTTTCCCTACCTAAGGGTGCTCACCTGTGGTTTCTAAAACATTGGTCAGGTCTGCAGTGACCGGCAGTTGGTTGCATGCTTGCACCTAATATGTTTTAAGACCTGTGTCTTTTGACTTTGAAAACTTTATTCGATCTTTGCAAATTAAGATCATGAAAGCACTTCAAAACAAATCAATCAGGGACAATGCAATGTCCAGCATTACATTCCTGTGTTCATCCTTATTTAGGTGTCAAAGCCAAATACATTGAAATAGCCAAAATTAAAAACAGTGCAACTTTGATACAACCATATACGTGTTTAAAAATAGAAGTTGTCTAGGAAAATGTAAAAATAATCATTCAGAATCAAGACCCAACTGTTTCTTTTTTCCCATTCTGGAGTTCTGGACTTTTTGGTTCCGTCCAGAGGTGTCAGGGATAACACCCGAAGACCCCGGAGTTCCACCTGTCTCGGTGCACAAATAAACAGAAACACGGGCTTCTCGATGGTGGCGTCAAAGACCAAAGGTTTATTACTGCAGGGACACAGAAGTCACAGAAACTACACACGGGCAGTATCTAGGAGCCTGTTCGATTTGCACAAAAAGGTTTGCTCCTTATATACTAAAATTTGAGCTCGAGGCAAATTCTTTACATGTAATACATTCCCAAACCTTTGTGTCCTAAACAATAAATATTTGGCGTTGCACAGGAATCGTCGACAATATCTGATGTCAAAACATTATGAACGAGGGGTTCCCACTTTTCCATCATAATCTCATGTCAACTTTTCATTCAAGACCCGGACCGCCTCATCGTAAATTTCGTTACCTCCCCCTAATAAAGGCCCAGAAGGAAAGGAGCAGAGCCAGGTGCAGAAGATAGAAAAACAGGATAAGGGATGTTTGTGGGTTGTAAATGGGCAAGGCTACCAGCTTCGGCCGCCTAATCACGATCAGGCCAACGAACACAAGAACCAGTATAGCAGGACTGGCCTCGGGCAGAGGAGGCAGCCTTTGTCGAGTCATGCAGCCACAGCGTGTTCTGGTCTAAGGTGCACGTGTTACTGGAAAGGTGAATCGCCGGCTAAGCCTACGTGTCCTTAATCGAAATTGAGTAATCAGGGGTTATTGCGTATGTGAGGTCAAGAAACACAAAATGGCTGCCATGATCTAAGATGGATGCCATGGGTAGATCGGAAATGTGTTTGTAACAGGTGTACTCTTGCTTGTAGCATAGCGAAAACACCAGGATATGCTAAATGGATCATTTGCGGTTCGCTGATACCAATATTATGTATTTCCGACAATATTGAAAACACGGGTTCAAATCGTCACAGAACCTCAGACCCTCCTTTTGCCCTTACATAGGCAATTACTCAGTCTATGTCAGAGTCTAATTCTATGCTCATCAGGTCAGTGACATGCTGTTGTATCATCATCCTTTCTCGTGCCTTTTCTCCAAACGCAGGTGGTTTTCTAAAACAGGTTGCAGCACAGAGGCTATACAAAGCGGGACCACACTGGATAATCAGGCAGTATGAGAATAGGAATACTAAGATGACACCAATGACCATCAGAACCTTCCATCCCCACGCTGATATCAGAGTCCAAAACCACTCCATGAAGGACCAGTTTCCTTTGTCTACGTGTATAGAGTCGGAAATCTTGTGCAGCTTAGAGATCGCCTCATAAACTGTTGGAGCATTATTGGGAATAAAGACACAGCAGCTTGATTGGATCATTCTGCATACTCCACCTCGATCTGCAAGTATTACGTCTAGAACCATACGGTTCTGCAACGTCATGAGTCTATCCGCCTGAAGCTCAGCTGTCAAATTGCTAAGGGCACCAGCAGTTTCGGTAATAGTAGATTCAACTACCTGTGTTAGCTGACGTATGTTTCTACTATTGGCCATAGGCCCCCAGAACGGAAGGAAACCTTTGAGGAAGTCTCCAGCTTCCTGACCAGTGGTATCTTCTTTGCTGAAAACACCTCTTGCTACTCTGGTCTTGTGATAATCAGATGAAGCAGTGTATGTTGGAGGCAACAAACGAGCAATATAACATGAACCTGAAAAGTCAGCAGGCAACCATGTATACGCTCGGTCTTGACAGATGAAGTAGGTACCCCTAGCAGTAAGGAAAGCGGGGGAAGAGTTAGACGGAAACACATACGTCTCAACGCACTCACTCCTCCCTAGCTGAGCTCTCGGATTTCTCCCATTACCTTGCAAACAGACCTGACCTCGGTGAGGTACGACCCAGATTGGAGTGGAGCTTTTACGCTTGCTCTCTCCCAAACTAAGGCGATACTCTGAAGAATTCCAACTCAAATATACTCGTAATTCGTCTCTAGGGTAAGATGGAGTATTATTGACGTCCTTGATCATGTCAATAATTCCCTGGACTAAAGCTTTGTTGGCAGAGTTATATTTAGTGGAACGTGGTGGACGTGGAGGATAGGTTTCAAGGGCATAAGCAAAGATGGTTTGAAAGGCCTGAAATGATCCATTATAGCTAAAAGGCAAAACCAGATAGGGAATGCCTTTACCCATAGTGTGGGGTATCAAGCCACACACCCAGCAGTCTGTAGTGTTAACTACCAATTGGTGTTGGTGCAAGAGCTGTACGAAAGTGTTATTGATAAATTCTGAGCGTCGAGCTTGCTCGTGTTCAGGAAATGAGTGAAAAGAGTGTATAGAAGAAACAGTAGAGGTAGCAGGATCAAGGGGAGGTACTGTAGTTACTGGCACAAAGATTAAATTTATACCAAAAACGATTCCACCCACCAATGTTATCAAAACAATTAAAAATGTAATAGCACATTGTATCAGAAAACATTTACTATGAAGGATTCTGTAAAGTCTGTTTCTGCGAACATAAATCACATTTTCTCGTTGCAGCGCAGGAAGCTCCATCTTCTACAATCCGCTCGCGACCACTGATGATGTGTACGTAGATGAAAATGCCTCTATCAGCCCTGGGAGTTCCCAGAACTAACAGAAAGATCGACCTTGTGTCTGACCCCCGCAGATTCAACTAGGCACACAGCCACGACCCTACGGCTACCCAGACGTCAAGGCAATTTTAAAAACAATAAAACAATAGCAAACTTCCTGACTGGAGGCAAAAGTTCAGAATTTCAAATATCACAATAGGAAGTTTCCTGCTTTATTTGTCCATATTACGAGATCGTAAGTTGTATCTTAGTTTTGCAGGAACCGTTTGATCAGGAAACAGTGTGTTGTCAGTAGAGGTTTCAATGTTCAAGTTCGCAGATGGCAAAGTTTCTTCTGATGCAGAAGGCAAGTGTTCAGGAATCAAAGAAGTAGTTTTAGGAGGAGAGTCAGAGTTCGAAGTGTCAGTTATCAATTCGGCATCGCTGAAAGGGACAAACTTGGGTGTTCGCTCGAACTCAGAGGCACCAATTCCCTTCTTCACCCAGTTGTCATAAGGAAGTGGCAAGGGCACACGTTTGACATGGGTCGCATGGATCCAATGCTTGCGACCAGCCACACGAACAGCAGTTCTCGTTGTTAGAAGTATTTGGTAGGGGCCAACAAATCTGGGCTGAAGGTTCTTCGTCCTCGCAAAGTTTCGTACCACAACGTGGTCACCTGGTTTCAGCTGATGCCCTGGACTCTCCGGAGGCTTTGGCAGTGCGTCGAAAACCTGTTGGTGAATAAGACTCAATTTAGCAGTCAAGTCGTAAAGGTAATCAATCAACATTGGATATTCCAGAGAACAAAATTCCTTTGGCCTTGGCACTCCCCAAATATTAGCAGGACGGCCAAAGACAATTTCATATGGACTAAGCCCTACTCTAGAATGCACAGTCGCTCTCGTGGATAACAAAGCCAAGGGTAGTGCGTCTGGCCAGGATAAACCCGTGGATGCCTGTATTTTAGCTAGTTTTAGTTTGAGGGTGCCATTGTAACCCTCAACTAAACCAGCAGACTGGGGATGGTTTTCACTGTGGAACCTTTGTTTTATGCCTAAACCGGCACACACACTCTGCATAACTTTCCCTATAAACTCACTTCCGTTATCTGACCATACAATCCGTGGCATTCCGTACCTAGGGAAATATTCTTTGAGAAGAATTTTGGCAGTTGATAGGGCAGTATTGTCTTTCAGTGGATATGCTTCGATCCATCTGGAAAATGCACAAACTACCACCAGGACGTACTTTAAGTTATTACAACGATCCATGTGTATGAAATCTAACTGAATTACTTCAAAAGGGCAGGAAGGTGGAGCGAAGTGACCAGCAGGTGTAGGGGTTCCCTTGCCAGGATTATGCATCAGGCATACCATACAATTTTTCACCACTCTTTCTGCACATTTACTAATCCCATCATTCTTCCAAACTGGAGCTAACATTTTACAGATTCCTTTAGAACTTATGTGCGCTATTCCATGTGCCATTGTCACCACAGCGAGCACGTACGCATCAGGCAACATCCAACGCTGTTGTTCCGACAAATCAATCCAACACCCACTCGAATCCAACTTGCCCGTACTTTCTTTCCATGCACGCTTTTCCTCCTCAGTTGCCTCTTTCTGAATCTCTTTCACACTTTCCACTGTATCCTCACACATTCCAGACTCGGAAATCCATCTTGCAGACGTGGCAACATACATTCTACTCATCATATTTCTAGCTGTCTGCTTAGCGGTCTCGTCAGCAAAAGCATTCCCACGACCAACATCATCCGTGATTGCTTTATGCGCACTGCATTTCACAATCGCCACTTCAGTCGGCAAGGTTAGAGATTCCAACAAGTCGTTAACTAGCTGACCATGTTGAATCTTAGTCCCATGGGACGTAATGAAACCTCTTTCTTTCCACAAACGGCCAAAATTATGGGCCACGCCAAACGCGTACTGACTATCTGTGAACACATTCACTCTCTTTCCCTTAGCTAAAACACACGCTCTCGTTAGAGCGATTAATTCTGCAGCTTGGGCAGAATTCTGACTCACTCTCGCAGTCTCCACAATCGTACTCAAAGTCGTTACTGCATAGGCAGCAGTCACATCACCATTCTCCAATTTGAAGCATGACCCATCAACATACAACGTGCCATCTGGATCTGACAATGGGGTGTCTTTTAAATCAATTCGTCCTTTTGTCTCTTCCTCGGTTCTGAAACAACAGTCATGGGGTTCGGAATCACTCGACTCTTGATTAGCCGGCAACAGTGTTGCTGGATTCAATACATTGCATCTTTTGATCTGAATATGACTCGCTAGCAGTGTCAGCTCATAACCAGATAATCTAGCACTGGTAAGGTGTTGCGTTTTGGTTCTGTTCATGAGTGTATCCACAGCATGAGGAACCATGACCACTAGCATGTTATTCATCACCAAACCAGCAGATTGTCGAATGGAAGCCGCAGCTGCCGCTGTAGCTCTCAAACAACTAGGTAACGCTCTAGCTACCGGATCTAATGTTGATGAAAAATACGCACAAGGGCGTTGTTTATCACCAAATTTCTGTGTCAGAACACTCAACGCGCAACCTTCTCTCTCGTGAACATAGAGCGTGAATGGCTTGCTGTAATCCGGTGTACCCAATACAGGAGCTGAACTTTTCGTAACTCAGAAAAACTCTCCTGACATTCAGCAGACCATGGCACCGGACTCTGAACATTTTTTCCAGTCAAAGCTACCAATGGTTTTGCTAAAAGAGAAAAATTTGGGATCCACTGCCTACAGTAAGAGGTAATACCTAGAAAGGCACGTACTTCTCTCTGTGTGCGAGGAACACTCATCTGCGAAATTGCTTTTATTCTCTCTGGGGTCAACTTTCTTCCCTCCTTTGACAAGAGATGACCTAGGTAGGTCACTTCTTGGCAGCAATATTGCATTTTCGAAGGTGACACCTTGTGATTCAAATTGGACAAATGATGCAATAACGAAATCGTAGCTGCTTTGCAAGTTTCCTTGTCATCAGCTGCCACTAGAAGGTCATCTACATACTGCACTAGAGCAGAACCTGGAGGAAGTACAAAGGAATCTAGCTGACTTTTTAATGCTTGACTGTAAATGGATGGGCTCTCACAATAGCCTTGTGGAGCGCGTTTAAACCTGAAGCTTCGACCTCCTAGACAGAAGCCGAAAATATCTCTGCTTTCCTCGGCTATCGGAATGCTGAAAAAGGCATTCTTTAAGTCGATGACTGAAAACCATGTGGCTGTAGCAGGAATCAATGTTAACAATGCAGTAATGTCTGGAACCACAGGAAACTGCGGAACCACATTTTTATTAACCTCTCTAAGATCGATAACAAATCTATATACTGGAGGTTTTGAAGGATCAGTTCGTTTCAAAATCGGTAATACAGGACTATTACAGACATTTCCTCTAGTTTCTTCAACCACACCTTTCTTAATCAAATCTTGCACAATCAATAGAAGTGCACGTTCACCTTCACTAGAAATTCTGTATTGAGGAATTTGTGGAAATTTGACATTTGCTTTTAAAGTAACTACATATGGTGGTATTTCTAAAAGGCCTACATCATTAGGACCAGTCGCCCAAAGAGTATCAGGGAGTGAACGCAGCTCTGGCGGGAGTGCATCCATAGACAAGTACATTGGAGAGGTGATTCTTTTACCCAACGTAAGCTGTACTCCTTCCGGAGAACAGTACAATGTCGCATATAGGCGTTTTAACAAGTCTAAACCAAGCAGATTTTCATTACAACCTGTCGTCAAAATCAAGGGTGCTTTCAATTGACACGGTCCAACAGAAATAGACAAAGGACCAGATACAGGATTGTAAACAGGGGCGCCTGAAAAACCTACAGAAACATTTGTTAAGCCGGACAAAGGTGCGCCAGGGAGTTTTGCATGAATGATAGAACTTTTTGCGGCACCAGTATCCAACAGAAACGGTTCGACTACACCTGATGTTGCTACTGCGACATAAGGCCCACTCTGATCCACTGGAACTGATACTACTCCCTCTCTCTGTCCATGACTGTCCTAGTACTCATTTTGTTGAAATCCCTCAACGTTTTCACAATAGTCCTCAACATGATACTGTTGAGATCTATTTTGTTGGGCAGACTGTCCATTCCGCTGATCAAAGTGATTGGAAGGGCGATCGTTCGTTTGTGGAGGCATAGCACCTCGTCCTCGACCTCTAGAATTTTGCACAAAACCACCCCGACCTCTCTGAGCTGTTGCTGCGTTATTTTGCGCTAAGACTGGACACTCATTTTTATAATGACCCTCTTTCTTACAATATGCACATTGATTCCATTGGTATTGTGGTCTTTGAGAACCATAATCTGTCCTTTGATACGACCCTTGCTGTGTATTATTCTGATTCATACGAGGCGGATATGCCTGTTGCAGAAGAACTTTAGTCTTTAAATCTTTCGTTTTCTTATCTGATTTCTCTTTCTCCTCTTTATCCCTATTTTCATAATACTGTGCGGTTGCATGTATTTGCGCAGTTGTAGAGACAGCCCACGCACTCTCGGAATCTTTCAATTTGTTGCAGAGCTCTGGTAGCAAATTGTGTACAAATTTATCGACAAATAATCTTTGTCCTCCTTCTGTGCTCATATCCTGACCACTGTGATCTACAAAAGTTTCTTCGAACCTCGTGAAAAAGTCGGAGACACTTTCGTCTTTCTTTTGCCTGCATGCGGACAACTTGTCCCAGTTAACACGCAATGCTGGCATCAGAGTCTTCATTAAGTCGATTATCCTACCTGGAAGATTAGCAATTAGAGGTTCGGGTTTGGAACCACCTATCTGCTGACCATCCGCTGCTATGATAGCTGCCCAGTCACCACCTAGGGCAACTGGATGATTCTCTTTACGAATTTTAGCCCAAATTGGTTGCGGAACTACATTCCCAAATAACATGTCAATGTCCGCTAGATTCATTACACAAGCCTCAACTGTTTGTGCTAACTCCTTATAATATCCGGCAGGATTCTTACGCGGATCTGGTAAGGCCTGTTTCACTGCCAATACTTCGGCTCGCTTCCACGGAATGTGTATCCACACTCTCTGGAATTGTGCCGGAGCGGCTGCAATACCACGATTTGCATCAGCTTGCACAGCTTCACGCCAAATAGGTGAGACCTCTCTCATTGGATATTGGCGATTATGCTTCGTATTACTTTTCTCTAAGTCCCTCGGTGAGCGAAGTGATGGATCATTCCTATAACTTAAAACCAATTCCATCGCTTCTTTTATATTTTGACCTACTATCATTCCTGCAGCAAACTCTTTCTGAATCTTAATTAAGTCTTCTAAATTTGTTTCAGAGTCATCTTCTTCTAGTTCCTCACGTAAAAGAGAGCACATCTCGTCGAAGACATATCGTTGTGTTGGTTCGTTCCACTGCATAAATGTATCTAGTACATCTCTCGTACTATATCTTCTACTTTTCGAAATCCATCTGAGAGCTGTGGAATCTAATATTCCCCGTTCCTCAGTACTTGGGAGCTGACTACGTCTTTGCACAGACTCAGAAGTAGGAGTCTTAATTAAAGATTTATAGAAGGGAGACAGAATGTTAGAGACAGAATCAGTGATTCTTCGACGAACCGAAAGCGGAGTCATAATACTAGCAGATGTAGAGAACACAGTAGCAGTTGGAACAGATTGTACAGGGACAGTAGGAGTGTCAAGTAAGGTAGTAGGTGTAAGCAATATAGGTATAGGTAAAGAAGTCGGCAACCCAGGAAGAGGTGGTGCCGAAGGAACATTTACATTAACCACAGGAGGTACAGGGACTTGATTCTGAGGGGCAGGAGCAGGAATACCAGGTTGTCCAGCAACCGGCAATTGAACATTTGGTACAGGTGGAGCCGTAGCACCTTGTGCATACGGTGGAGGTGACCGTAACAAGTAAGACAACAGAGGATCGTTTTCGGGGTCCTCTACTATCTTAGTTGTACTCGATGGCAAAGCAGGATAGCACTTATCTATCGCTAGGTTACGCTCTCTAACAGCTATCTCCATTGCTTTCTCAGACTCGTTATCTTGCAGCTGCTTAGCCGCTTGTTCTAAAGTTAACTCTTGCTCTTTCTGTTCTTTCTTCAACCTTTTAATTTCTCTCTGTTTAGATTCTTTTCGCCAGTAACGGAAAGAATCAAACATTGCCGGCCGGGCTTTCTTTTTAAACAATTTCACTTCTAAATTGTCAAGGATTTCGGGTTCAAAACTACCATGTAGTGGCCAACTAAGGACACCATCTTTTTCAGTGTATCGGACCCACACCTCATTATAAGATATAGGACCCACACCATGCTTACAATAAAGATCATATAAGGGAGTTCCGATCGGAGGAACCAAACATGAGTCCTCCAACCGGGAATCACTGTTGCAGCCAAAGCACGACAACATACAATTTTTCCGACTTACCATTTTATAATCCGGAACACAGAACAAACAAACAAAAACAGGAATGTGCACTCGAACCAAGAACTTAGGCCTACCAAAAGCGAACAAATGTATCGATACCCAAACTAAACCAATAGATTATCGTAACCAGAACAACCAGTGATAATCTTACGAAACCAAACCAAACCAAGAACCAAAAGGATTTTAACAACCCTTACGAAGTAACCAACTAGCAACCACTAAATACTTAACTGAGGCACTGAAGACGTCACCAAGGAGAAACCCGTCACGTTTCGCCGTACTAAGGACTGCACCTCGGGTCCAAGACAGGGCGACGGTCAAGGCAACGGACCACTGCAGCCGTCCTGAACGGGAACCCTCGTGGAAGAGAACGTCGGGCCACTTTTGCGAGATGCCGGGATCGATGAAGTGGGGCGCCTCCCTCAGGAATCTTCACACGAAGCTTCTCGAACTCTTCAGGCTTTTGGACCGGTACCGAATGACGTCGCCCCACGTTGGGCGCCAATTGGAGTTCTGGACTTTTTGGTTCCGTCCAGAGGTGTCAGGGATAACACCCGAAGACCCCGGAGTTCCACCTGTCTCGGTGCACAAATAAACAGAAACACGGGCTTCTCGATGGTGGCGTCAAAGACCAAAGGTTTATTACTGCAGGGACACAGAAGTCACAGAAACTACACACGGGCAGTATCTAGGAGCCTGTTCGATTTGTACAAAAGGTTTGCTCCTTATATACTAAAATTTGAGCTCGAGGCAAATTCTTTACATGTAATACATTCCCAAACCTTTGTGTCCTAAACAATAAATATTTGGCGTTGCACAGGAATCGTCGACAATATCTGATGTCAAAACATTATGAACGAGGGGTTCCCACTTTTCCATCATAATCTCATGTCAACTTTTCATTCAAGACCCGGACCGCCTCATCGTAAATTTCGTTACCTCCCCCTAATAAAGGCCCAGAAGGAAAGGAGCAGAGCCAGGTGCAGAAGATAGAAAAACAGGATAAGGGATGTTTGTGGGTTGTAAATGGGCAAGGCTACCAGCTTCGGCCGCCTAATCATGATCAGGCCAACGAACACAAGAACCAGTATAGCAGGACTGGCCTCGGGCAGAGGAGGCAGCCTTTGTCGAGTCATGCAGCCACAGCGTGTTCTGGTCTAAGGTGCACGTGTTACTGGAAAGGTGAATCGCCGGCTAAGCCTACGTGTCCTTAATCGAAATTGAGTAATCAGGGGTTATTGCGTATGTGAGGGCAAGAAACACAAAATGGCTGCCATGATCTAAGATGGATGCCATGGGTAGATCGGAAATGTGTTTGTAACAGGTGTACTCTTGCTTGTAGCATAGCGAAAACACCAGGATATGCTAAATGGATCATTTGCGGTTCGCTGATACCAATATTATGTATTTCCGACAATATTGAAAACACGGGTTCAAATCGTCACGGAACCTCAATTCACGCCCACCAATAACGTGCAAACAAGAGGATCAGGCAATGACTTTAGGAAATATGGTGCAACCCGACACTGTTGCAGGTGAAATCGCTTTAAATTCGGTACAATACGTTCCTTTCTTTGTTTCTTAAAAACCCTTCAAAAGAACATTAAATGGAGTACGCACTGAGGGGGACTTCCCGTCACAGGAGCACTGTAATAAATCTGTATGTTTAAAGCTTTTTGGTGGAAAAACCCAACATCAGTGGAAGAAGGTTCAAACAAAAGCGAGTTAAAATAAACTTGTGTTGAGCGAACGGGATATCGGCTAGGTATGAAGTCTAATTGATAAACAAGGACATATTATTTAGTGTAATTCTTCTCCTTTCTGAGATATTGCGCCCTCTTAATTAAAATATCCACCAATTTTTCCCTAGAAATTCTTCTGCAAGCTGTTGGGTCTTTAAATCATTCTTTAAGCCCCAAATTTGTCCTTTCCGCTCTACATAATTTAGCCATCTGATTTTACAGTGGTTCTCCAGTTTTATGCAGTCTGTAATGATATTTTGAGTTAGTCAATGTATCTCGACTCCATACGGAGAGCCACAGGAGAATCAGGGCCAGCTTAATTGAGTCGGCAATATATGGTAAATCCAGCTAAATATGTTAAATGTCGTTTGAGTAAAATTGTGGTAAGGTCACCGTGGACTTAAAAAACTTATTTTCATTGTCCTGTAATGAATCAATAGGGGCCATCCCCCAAACCCCAGCCCCATACGTTACTGCAGATTTTGCTTTGGCCTAGTAAATCTTCTTAATGGGGTCTTATGAGGAAAGGCCCTCATCGTCGTTAAACTTCTCTTTAGTCCCAAAACTCTACCCTTCACCAGTTGTTGCCACGTTTGCTTTCTATTAAGAAGGACCCCAAATAAGGAAAGAAATCCACTATCCCTATTTTCCCAGAATTCATATAAAAACAAGGTGTTTTAGCTGGTTTTCCTGCCCCAACTGCAATTACAAAGGATTTAGCTTGAATGACTTGGAGGTCCAATGATACCATAAAGGAAGAGTAGGCTGAAATGAGGGTCTAAAGGCCTAGCCGGACGGCTTACCTAAAAGACACAACGGATGTGTTGAATTTGCTCCAGGAACAGAAATTTGATTCAGAGAGAAATGTTCTAGTCAGTCTGGAAGTAGAGTCTCTCTATATAAATATCCCTCAAATGGAGAATCTACGGTTAGTGGAAGAAATCCTCTTCACATTGGATTGAGAGTACCAGACGTCGAGACCCTTTATCCTCCAATTGGCAGAGATAGCTTTAAATAGGAATTTCTTAGAATACCAGGAGACGTTCTATCTGCTAACACCTGGGACATCAATGGGGAGTGTTTTCGCCCCCAGCCTGGCAGGGCTCTATTTAGCAGCATTTGAGGACCAACATACTTATGAACAAAGAGGGCCATGGCATAGTTATGGAGGTGCTACATAGATGACATCCATCAGCGTACCTCAACGAACAACTCACCATCTACACCCCAAACCGCCAGCTTCGCTCCGCCGACCTCGCCCTCGCCACCGTCTCCTGCCTCCGTCGAGCGACCGCCGGCAGCAGATCGTTCTCCCACCGCTCCGCAAAAACCGGGAGCAACCTCCCCATCCACCTACCATAGACCCAGGACCTACTGGCATTCAGGAGACTCCTCAAGACCTGGCTGTTCGAGCAGTAGCAGGGCCCCCCCCCAAGCACTTTGAAACCCTCACAGGTGAGTTGTGCGATCTACAAATGTTCTGATTGATTGATTGATCCCCCTTATTTGGGAAGGAGATGCCAATTCCATTCAGGCTTTCCTGGAATGGCTGAATATTCAGAATCCTTTCCTCCATTTCACCTCAACCATCACAAAGGAGCAATTACCTTTCATAGAGCTGGTCATCTATCCACAAGGAAGAGGTCTACACACCAAGATGTTTCACAAACCGATGGACAAAAATGGATTGCTGTTGTTCTGGAGCTTCCATCCGAAGTCCTTAAGGGAGAACCTACCGGTTGGCCAGTTCCTGCGCATCTGCAGGAATTGTTCTGACATAAAAGAGTTTAAATCAGAAGCAATCACTCTATCAAGAAAAGTCACAGAGAGGGAATATCCATGCCGGACAGTAGAGAGGGCCGATAAGAGGGCATGCAATTGCAACAGAGACGCACTCCTGGAGTCTAGGGAAACAACTGACACTGACAAGACCATTTGTGTCCCAACGTTTATTACAGCATCTAACAACATCAAAAGGATTATTCTAAAGAATTGGAAGATTCTCAACTCAAATGGCCTGGCTTTGGAAAAACTACTTTTCTCATTCAAACTGAGTTAATTAAAACATCAGGGACCAGCTAGTACATACTAGACCAAGAGTGTTTCCTACCAGACACTGCCCATCCTCCATTTTGGAGAATACACGGACACCTCTCCCCCCTGTCTTAGAACATTTTAGATGTGGTGGTTGTGACATGTGTCATCTCACTACTAACTCCAAATTTGTGGACGTAGGACTGAAGCATCCATGGGAGGAACAACAGTATACAAACTGTAATAGCGCCAATGTCGTCTATAGATTGAAATGTTTATGCAACATTGTTTACATCGACAAGAAAGGTGAAGATAAGAATCATGGAACATCGGTCAACATTTAGATGTCAGAGAACAGTGAGCTGACTGACCAGCCACTTTAAGGAGAGAGGACACTTGGCCGAAGATTTCCAATGGACTATACTGGACAAGCCAAATATCAATATCACACTTAACCCGGATCACACCCTCTTCCTAAGAGAGCAAAAGTGGATTTACAGAGTCCGGAGCCATGTTGAGGGGCTCAACGATGAGATCCCTTGGTCAACTCTAAAATCTATGAGTGACCATTCTAAAGTTTAAGGCCATGGAGGGACCCGTCAGTGGTGTATACTAAGGGGTGGTCATTCTGCACCATGCCTCCCTGGATTTTGGCCTTTCAGTTACTTCAACAGATTCGATGGGGTCCCCACACTGTACAGGCGGGTGCCTCTGTATTCAGGGCCCTCATGAGTGTCCTCACTCTATTTTAATGCAGGACAGCCCACTTATTGAGGTATCCACCACTTTGATTGTGTTTAGCAACTAGGATCAAGTACCCTGACATTAAGAACTATGGGTGTACTTTACTTTATGATGGGTTCCTTATGAATTTAAGGTAAAGATTTTATTTCAATTTACTTTAATTTAATTTTCTTTTAGCAATTTCATCTGCTCACACATTTCTAAAACCCAAGTACAAATGAGGAGTTTTCATACGGGCTAACAGTGGTTGAGAAGGGGCCCCCTCATTTAATCCCTGTACATTATGTGTATGGCTGTTAGAAGGGGCGGCCCCAGAGGTCAGGTTATGTCAACCCGACTGCTCCGTGACCCACCTCTCCTGCCAATACTACTGAGCCTTGACGAGAGGTCCCCACCCGGGAGGACTTCGAGTAATGAATCATACACACTGAGATCACACCACACTTACGAACGGACACAACACTGTAGGTTTTCAGTAACACGTTCTTTATGAACAGGAAAAGGAATCAGAACTCTTATTTGCAGGCGATCGAGGGATCGTAAAGTCTCAGGGATTCGGGTAACAGGGAAGCGGGACAGTCTTAGTCGTTTGGCCAGTACGATGCGTATCCTGCGCACAGCTCTCAATCCTCGAGCCGGGGGGATACGGGAGATGACAGTCATACTGGATGTCCTACTCACTTCAGGACGACTCAGTTCTTGTTGGTAGCGTCGATGGTCTAGCCAGACCAGAGTACTCCTCGAGCCGCGACGGAGTCAGCAGGGCTCGATCCGGTGGATAGTTCTTGAGGAGCCGCGACCACGTCAGCAGGGCTCAGGAGGTCCGATGAAGATCTTTAAGGTTCAAGATCGAGCCGCGACGAGGTAAACAGGGCTCCGATGTTCCGGTTCCATAGGTACGACGAAGAGCCACGACAGCGTCAGCAGGGCTCGAAGAGTTCCAATGTTCAGTTTTCCCCAAGGGTCAGCCGCAATCAGATCAGCAGGGCCTTCTTGTCCAGGATACAACTGCCCGCTAGTTCTTGGCAGGGCATTGATTTAGTCCAGTGGTCCTTTGATGTCCGGACCCTCGCAGGCGGAGGTCTTTGGCCTTGGGGGCTGGTCATTGGTGAGGTCCGGCGGTTGGCCGTTACCTTGGGGATGGTATGAGGCAGTGAACTTGTACGTCACCCCACACTGTTGCCAGAGGGACTTCATGTACTTGGAGATGAAGTTCGTCCCTCGGTCGCTCACTACTTCTCGCTGGAACCCCACCCGGGAGAAGATCCCCATGAGAGCCCGCCCCACTACGGGGGCCGTCACCGTTCGAAGGGGAATGGCCTCAGGATATCGGGTGGCATGGTCTACCAGGACAAGGATGAACCGGTGGCCTAAGGAGGTCCGGGGGTCTAGGGGCCTCACAATGTCTATTCCAACCCGTTCAAAGGGGGTACCGACCACGGGGAAGGGTTGGAGGGGAGCCTTGAGCCTCCCTCCGCTCTTTCCGCTGGCCTGACATGTAGGGCAGGACTTGCAGTGGGCCTCCACATCGGAGCGCATGTGGGGCCTGCAGAAATGTGTGACCAGGCGGTGGTACGTTTTGTCTTGTCCCAAAGTGTCCCGCCAAGGGGACATCATGGGCGAGGTTCAGGAGAAAGCTGCGGAAACGTAGGGGTACCACCAGCACCCGGGCTGACCCTAGTTCGGCGGACTTTTGCTCACTATACAGTAGGCCGTTTTCCCAATATACGTGGTGGGAGCCGACTGGTCACCGGCGGCCTGGGCGGCGGACTGCTGCTGCGGCCCCACTAGAGAGGGACAGGAGGTCTGTTCCAGGCAGAACTCCTCTCGAGAAGGCCCACCTCCTGGCACCACTGGACTAGCTCGGGGAGGTCGTCCGGGTTCGGGGTTGATTCGTCGGCAGGGCCCAGGGAACCCGGGTCGGGGTTACTGCCCTCGCCAGGAAGATCTAGGCCTTCAGTTCGCCCGCTGCCCTCCGGCTCGGCGGGGACAGGGCGAGGGTTCTCGGGTTCCACCCCCTCTGGGGCGGACACTCGGGCAGTCATGGATCGTGTGTTCACGCAGGCCCACCATCTCCAGGTGAGTTCTCTGCTCTACCTGCTTCCAGGGGGAGCTCTCCAGGTCGTTACCTAGTAGACAGTCCACGGGCATGTCAGTGCGGACTGCTACTTGTAATTTCCCGAAGACGCCCTCCCACTCGAATGGGACCTGAGCTATTCGGCAGGTGCGGACGGAGTTGTCAGCTGAGATCACCCTGCAGGAGGCGTGGGGTATAATTTGGTCTTCTGTAACTAGGTGCCCCCTTACTGCAGTAATGCTGGCCCCTGTGTCTCAGAGGGCCCCTATGCGGTGTCCGTTGACGGTCACCTGCTGTCGGTACTTTTCAGTGTTATCGGGCAGGAGTGCTTCGGGAACCATCTCTCTATCCCCCAGGGAGACTAAACTCATGGCTGCTGGTTCCCACCCCTCTGTATCTTCTCCCTCTTCTTCTTCCAGGGCCACTGTGGCTAGCTGGCGCGCGGGGGGCTCGCAGCAGCGGGTTTGCTGAGCATGGGGCAGTTGGGGTCACTGGCATAATGCTCTGTTTGTTGACATCAGTAGCAGTCTGTGCTTATTCTTGGTCCCTGTTGAGCTGGGGGAACCCTGCCCTCGTGGCAGAAGGAGAGGTCCCGGACTGGTTTCTGGGGGGGCTTTGGGGAGGCTCTGCCTGGGGTCCCCTCTGTCTACCCTGGCCCCTCTGGTGGGGAGATCCTTGCTTGTTTCGGCCACAATCCCCCACGGGACCCCATGGGACTCTGGTGCTCACTCATCGATCGGCCTCAACAGTCAGCTTCCGGGGGTCGGCCAACTTGCTGTCCAGAAGGTGCTGTCTTAATTCAACAAAGCAGTTGTTGGACAGGTGTTCGTAGGCAATGAGATCAATGAGTCCTTCGAAGGTGGTCACCTTGCTGCCCTTGATCCACCCTTCCAAGGCCCGGCTGTAGAAATTCACGTATTCCACCCAAGTGGTGCCGGGGATCTTCTTGCAGTCTCTGAATCGTTGCTGGTACATCTCGGGGGTGAGCCCATATCAAGATAGTAGGGCGTCCTTCATATGGGGGTAGGAGTTCATGACGGTGGTGGGTAGGTCCAGCATGGTGTCTCTCCCCTCACTGAGGAAGCGACCCCATAATCCGGCCCCCCAATCCTTTTCAGGCACTCGATGGGAGGTCATGGCGACCTCATACGCCTTGAACCATTGCTGGATGTCGTCCCCCTTGTAATATTCCTTCACGGCATCCTTTGGTATATGCACTTTAGCTTCGGCCAGCGCAGGGACTTCTCTGTTCCCCGGGGGTCGGGCCTCTTCGTTTCTGGCCTTGAGTTCTAGTTCCTTTAAGCTGCGCTCATGTTCAAGCTGGAGTTTCTTTCCTTCATGCTCCCTCTGGAGCTTCTTTTCTTCCAGTTCTCCTTGCACCCTTAATTGTTCTACGGCCAGTTTCTTTTCAGCTAACTTGAGTTCTTCTATTTTAAGGTGTGCCAGTTCTAGCTCGTGGTTTCGGTTGCGTTCTCGGTCTGTCATTTCTTCTATCGACAGAACCTTCTCCGCGCTGGTATTTCGTGTCAGGGAGTTGGCTCCCTCTTCTTCCTGGCCGTTGGCGTCTATCGGTGTCTCTTCCTGCATGCCATTTCTTTCTGTCGGGGGGATATGGGCTCCGGCGTCTACCCAGGCCGGCAGGGCTTTCTGGTAGTCGTCTTTGGTACTCAACCCAAGGGTAGCGATGTGGAAGTCTTTGCAGAATTGTTTTAGTTCTCGTGGGTAGATTCTTCCAGCAGGTCCTTTTGGAATGTGGTCTTTTCGCTTGTTCCGGTGAGACTCATGGTTGTTCTTCATTCAGGTGGTGTGTCAGTCGGTCTTTTCGCTTGTTCCGGTGAGACTCATGGTTGTTCTTCGTTCAGGTGGTGTGTCAGTCGCTTTACTGTACGATTCCTAGACGTAGGCTCTTATCCTGTCGCTTGCCACCAATGTTAGAAGGAGCGGCCCCAGAGGTCAGGTTATGTCTACCCGACTGCTCCATGACCCACCTCTCCTGCCAATACTGCTGTAGCGCAATTTTAGGGCGCCTCTTTACGTTTTGTGCTCCTGTAAAACTGTTTATTCCACGATTTAAGTGAATTTAACTTAACCCTGCGGAGCCATCACTGTATTACTTTCTTGTCACCTTGCGCCGTTCACGCTGTTCACTTTCAGCACTTGCGTCTTCACTTTTCACTATTTGTATAAATTCTTCACTCACCAAGTGCCCTCGGGTTGTCACATGATGCCCTCTGTACAGTGCTGTTTAACTGTATTTCCATGTGAAACACCCCCCTTTAATTTGGTGAATAGCAAGCTTTTAAACCATACAAGCCTCCTTGTTTCTTGTTTATGTAATGCAGACTGCATACATTACTTAACTGTCTCAAATTGAAACCTGTTGGGAATTGTTATTGTTCTTACTTCACACCCATCCCGACGTGGTCTATGGGTTTACTCCTGTTGTTCTTACACACACCAAATACAATGAGGCATTGTGGGATTTCGTGCTATCACAGCGGATCCAGTGATATTCATCCAGAGCAAGCACATCGATAGAGCGCTACACCTTTTCGTCTACCATCATGGGGTTTATTGGGCAGCGGTCTATACGTCCTCCCCTGCCACATAACACCAGCCATTGGGGGCGTTTAACGTACGTGCGCAGCCTTGCGTAGCTTGGGGAGACACAGTTCAAAACCTTTGCAGATGAGCTTTGCCGGTGACCTACACGGCGACGGGAGGGACCGATGGGGGCCAACAACTCACCTTGACTCAGTAAGTGCGGATCAGAGGGTGCACACAGTGACGAGGTTTTCCCAGTCCCGATGGGCAAACACTCATCTTGAAGTAGTAAGGGCAGACTCGAGGGGGTAGACAGTGATGAGATTGTCTCCGGCTTTTTATGGGCGTTTCCATAATGCTCATAATTGGTCTACCCGAGGTGCTCAGTTTATTGCAAAACTATTGTTACGATGAAATAACATGACACTGACATGAAGTATAGCCACAGGGCCATCCTTAATATCGATGAGTGTATGGTGTGCATATTCTAATCCAATTTATTGCGTCTTACAGAGTTTGACCACAGGGAGTTGTTCTCACTCCCCCGCCATTACGTGTGTTGAACTTTAATAAACTCCGTAAGTGCAAGTACTTGGTTATGTGTCTACCTTGTCTGTATCGCAGGCGCGCAACACCCATTGGAATCACCGGGCTTCAGCCCCCCCCCCCCGTCGTGTGTGGCAGCCTGGGATGAGACAGATCCCGGGCACACACAGAGCTGCACCCAAACGTTTCATAGGTCTTTAAAAGACCATTTCAATGTTAATGAGGCCTTGCAGTTGTTTCGCCCCTTCTAAGAGCCGCTGCAGCTCCACTCTGCCTACTGATTAAAGGTTCAGCACCCCCCGAAATTTTTTCTTAGCCCCCCCCCGGAAATTTGGCTCTAGTTGCGCCTCTGCTGTATCATATGTACATATTGCCAGAGCTGATTAACATTATATGCACTCAGCACTTGCCGGACGGTAGGTGCTTTGTTAATATCCTCGGAACTATGTAAAAGCGAACCGCAATGTCGTGGCCATGTTGTTTTTAAAGTTTACTCAATGTTTTCTTAAACCGTATAACACTTGCGAATATACGACTGTGTTTTTCCTTCTTAAAATGTTAAATTGTGCACTGAAATGTATTGTATATACACAAAAGTTTTTGCAAAAGTGTTAACCTGATGTAGTTTTAATTACGATGTCCGTACATGATCTAGAATGATTTGGTTAATACGATGCTACACTGTTATCTGCACTTAGTCAATTGTGTAACGATGTAAAGATATTACTATACACAAGACCTCCCAACTCCCGGGTTAATCTTTCTTCACTCTAATTACACCGTATCCCCCACCGACGTGCGATGCACGCGAGCAGGACGCTTTATAACGTTCTCGCTACCGACCAGCCACTCTGCCGGTTTTCAAGTTCGGACTTAAGACGTCGTTTTCCGAGGTGAGAAACTGTCTAGCCCCTTGCTCACTGCCTGTAATGGGATCCCCGGTCCCATTCTAATCTAGGGCTTTCTTTCAGCAGCAGCAGTGATAGCACCTTGAAGAGAGGACTTTAGGCTACCCTTCTAACTGGGGTAAGTGTGCCCCCTTTTTTTCACTCCCTACTAGATGGCCTCATGTAGATGCCGCTGATTACTAGGTTTTAATGGCAGCTCCTCTCACCATAGATGACGATGCCACCTATCCTGATTACAACTGATGTGGGGCCTTTGATGAAGTTTAGGAACCTCTGGAATAATCAAGACAATGTTTTACTTTCCGTATTCACTACCCTGATTCATACATGGGTAAATTCCTGATGGTGCAAGGACAGCTCAGTCTTGCCAATTTGTTTTTAACCTGTGCACAAACCTCACACACTACTATTTACACCTAGGCATATAAGTTTGACGCAACCCCTGTACAAAGGTTGCCCTCCCGTCCTGAAGAGGACTTGCAGGCTAAGGCCCCCACTTACCCCGGAGCATTAAGTCGGGTCGAAACGTCAACGCCCATCAATACCCTACTTGGACCACGAATTCCCCCATTGTGAAAACGTGCCACACGAGAATTTGTATTGTGTTACGTATGAGAAACAACTAAGATTGAATACTAAATGTGGCCAGGTTGTAAAAGTGACTGAGATCATATGACCAGTCTAATCAAAAGCACCAACTTTTGCTTCTTCTATTCACCCTTTCATCACTTGAGCACTTCTTTCTTGCACGTCCTTACGAGTAACCTCCTCTCTGTACCTTAAGTGTCTATAGGTAAATGAAGTAACAATTTACTGTTGAAATACGGTGGAAATAAAAACTCTTAGTTTCCTAATATATTGTTCTTGGTTGTTGCACTTCCAGCTTAATGTTTCTATTAAATACTGTGAGCAATTAATGCCAAGGCTCCAATAAGCATTTACAAATAATGATTGTAGGTTTGCTTTAATCTAATTAAATCAAGTTCTAGGACCATTGTTTTTCATAACGAATTGTACCCAGGTCCAGGACCATTTTGGGTCACCCCATTTTTGATAATGGCTACCTTCTCTCCCGAGCAGTGATGGTTGGATCTCTTGAACTTGCCAAATGGTTCTTATTGTAGTAGTTAATTAGTATCCATACCCCTTCTTTTCCCAATTCTAAAATGAAAAGATGGAAATACTGGCTAATGGCTTCAAATTTCTTTACTTTAATTTCCGCAGTATTAGCGACTAATGTCAAAAGGACCCCCATAGACCTCCCTGAAGCTGAAGGTACTGCCTTTGTTTGAAATGAGCAGTACCCATTTATAAAAATGGGCTCAGTTGCCCATGTCTCCTGGAAACAGGTGATGTCTTTGGATTCCCACACTTTTAACCAGTCAGGATTCTTCAGTTTATTCATAATCCCGGCAGTGTTCCAGGCCGCTATCTTAAATAATGTATTTGACCCCTTCTTATTAGCATTGCTTCCAGAGTATAGGTGGGTGTCAGCGGGTTTTGCTTTTGATATACCTGGGGCCTGGTTTACCATTGGTTTTAGTCAATCACATTGTTACAGGTCATTGAGAGGTGCAAATCTATTCTCAAGGATTACCCTTGAGGTTTAAATTCCTTTATAAGTGTCAAAGGGCACCTAAAAAAATCTAATAGGATAGTGCTCAGATTTGTGTGTCATTTGGGGGAACCCTATGAAGATAGCTCTTGGGGCGTGATGGTTATTAAAATTCACAATCACACAATCGCCCTCCATTGATTTGTGGGTCGGACCCAGCCGCTCCACCCTCCTAGCCATGATAATTTGTTTGGGTAGAGGTACTGCCCCATTTCTCCTGCTGGGGGCTTTACGAGACAACCATGCAAAGATGTATTTATTGGTTGGATGGTACTTTCCGCCTGACCTTCCTTTAAAGTTTGAACATTAGCCAAAATCAGCACAAAGGGGGCAGAGGCCTGGGGGAGGTGCAGAGATTGGTGAGCATTAGCGGGTCTCCCCAAGTGCGGTCTATGATGACAAGAACAAAGGGCCCTCCCTCCATTCTCCTGAGTAGTTAATCAAGTGTTTCTACCTGAATCAAGTGAGGGGGTTGAAGAGTACACTGTGGGGGATTATCTTCGCCCTGCGTCAGATGGTTGTGTGCTGGGTGAAGGTGAGACCATTGAGGATCGCCACGAAAAGTGGCTACCATGTTACTCTCATTGCTAGGCATATTTAAATTTCCCTCTGTGGTAATAGGATCCCTAAGACCTGTGTCCAAGATGCTATTGCAGGCTGGTGTACGCATTCACGCCATGGTTGCTCTTAAAGACATGTCCAGTCTGCTATTGCAGGCTGGTAGGCGCTTTGCACCAATGGTGCTTTTAAATAGCTCCTAAATTCGTGTCCAGCCTGTCTTTGCAGGCGGGGTGTATTTTGCACCAAAAGCGTTCTTTAATACGTGTCCAGACTGCCAATACAGGCAGGTATGCACCCTTGCACCAATGGTGCTCTTAAATATGTGCCGAGCATGCTAATGCACGCTGGTGTGTACTTGGTATCAATGGTGCTCTCAAATACGTCGTAATCAACTGGTAGGGAGGAGGAATTTTGGTCCATTCAAATCCCCAATCTCAATATATCAAACAATCAAATGCGAGAAAGGACACTTGTAACTACGTGACCGTAGGTTAAATTGAATCACCCTCATAAAGACTATGTAAATAATGCGGTGTATATCGGTTTTCCGCCCCACATACGCGTTGCCAACCATGTAGTATAATGAGATCGAGTAACACGATCCTTGGATATACCCATTTTTTTTAAATTACAAAATCTCACCTTTTTATATTAAAGTTTTTTGCGGTGGAGTTTTGCCTTTTAAATATCACCTTCACTTACTCCATTTTTTCGGGGGTGTTCCTTTTTTATCTCTGGACACCACTACCTTAACCAGAGGTTGCCTCAGGATGAGGCTGGCATACAGCATAAATTTGGACACCCAATGATAATGCCTTAACGGGTATGTGGGGCGGAAAACCGATATACACGGCACGATTTACATAGCGTTTATGAGGGTGATTCAATTTAACCTACGGTCACGTAGTTACAAGTGTCCATTCTCGCATTTGATTCTTTGATATGCTCTTAAATACGTGTCGAACCTGCCATTGCAGGTTGGTGTGTGTTTTGCACCGATTGTGCTCTTCAAAACTTGTCCAGCCTGCCAATGCAGGCTGATGTGCGCAATTATGCGCTTAATCAGACTGGCCTGTTTAAGTCACTAGCCATCCTGAGAGGACCTTTTACTTCCACCTGAGTACCCTGAGGGTACACCTTAAGGAGTGAAGCAGGTGGAAAGTGAAAGGCAGGCCAGGTACAGGTGTGTGTCACCTGCCCAGGTAGTGAGGAATCTCAATGCGTGTTTTCACTGCCTATAAGGTTTGCTCTTTCCATAGGCTAACATGTGGAACTGGTTGAAATCACTTCAGACTGCAATAGAGGATTGCAGTGGAGCAGCCTCATGATGTTTCCTATCTTTGGATTCACAGTTACAACTCATCGATTGAAGGTATTATATAATCCCTAGTCTAAAAGCCATGACCTATGACTATTGCAATAGTTACATCCCTGCCAACATTTACCCGTTGTGTCACAGCTTGATTAACGCCATTGATTGGCTGGCCCATCAATTTCAATGCACTGCATGAGAGGCCTCTTGAAAATCAGGTACTTCATTCTGCTGCAACAATGCTGTAATGTATGCCTATATGTAACAACTAGCAGCCTGCCCCAGCGTTGCCTGGGGCAGAAAGGGGCTGGGGGCAGTACACCCGCACCCGCCCCGACCCCCTCCCGCACCGACTCCCTCCCGCCCCGACTCACTCGCGCCCACCTCCCGCCCCGACTCACTTGCGCCCCCCTCCCGCCCGACTCACTCGCGCCCCCCTCCCGCCCTGACTCACTCGCGCTCCGACATTTTCATTTACTGCTGCCTCCTTCTTCACACAGTCTTACTTTCCCTTCCTGTACCTGTGCCGCCGCTCGTCACTGCACAGCCGCTCGTCACTGCACCGCCCTCCTCCTTCGTCATCACGCACGTCGCGTAGCGGCCAGCGCTAGGTCCCGGCCGGCGCTACTCTCAGGGGACTACTTTGTTTACAAACGTCATTTTTTTATTTACTTTAAAAAAAAATGTATATAGCCTATGTCCATCTACACACCCTGACATTTTCATAGATGTATCGGGTGTGTAGATGGCCGCTGTGGTTCCCGAGTTTACCTGGCCAAAAGGTGCAAGTTCTCTCTCTATAATAGTAGTATAAATGTGTAGGGAGGTCTTTATTATTTTAATGACACCACATTTTTTACATTCTTTTCAATTTAGACATCTCCAGTCCACCCCCTGAGGATAACCCGAGAATATAGCAGGGTTTGAAATGCATTGGTATTATGGCTGAATCTAATTAGCTTTGGTTGGGCTACACATGGGAATTGGCAGAAGAAATAAATCCCCATTAGTGACATGACCCATTAGATTATGTTATCATCTTCAGCCTAGGATACAGGCAGGACCTTTTGAACTGAGTAAAGTCCGCATGTTTTTTGTTCTGTATACAAGGACTGGTGCCCTCTAAATCTTAGGAGGACAATAAGAATATGAATGGTGTTTATGTTGTACATATTATGATATTTAAGTTTTTTCATTTTTCATATGGTTTTGTGATTCGTATGCAATTTATGTTTTTTGTATGTATCTAGGTCACACTGAAAAATTTGGTCCACTTCTCTATGTCATGAACGTGAAAAACGCTTGAAATGAATGTGAAATAAAATCACATGTACTTAGAATTGATTGTCTAAGTGCAGAGTAGTAATTCCGTAAGATCCTATCTGGACAGTTGTTTGTTTTTGACTTCTAGAAAGTGGGCATTTCTATGCTCACAAACTCTTTGTGTGCTTTGTTACTTCGGTCCTGTCCGCACTGGAGGTTGGGGGAGTACATCTGGGCATTTCCCAGCAAAGAGCTATTAAACACTGGGCATTCAATTGTAATGACAGACCTCTGCCATCTGCGGGCCTGGCTGCAGAGATTGTAGGAGGAGGTTTTGACACCTGGCCTCCTGAGTCAGATCATAGCACAACTAAAGAATAATATCTGCATTCCACGACCTCATGGCAGACAGGATGGAAACCTAGGGGACATATCTGTGGTTTAAAGGGAGACCTTCTAAACTGCTCCCAACTTCAAAGGTATGCTCCAGTTTAATTACTGGTACCATACTTGCAGCACATGGTAGAACTTGACTATGTTGTGCACATTGCCAGAGGACTCTGTTGTGCCTAAGGAGGATTATTCCCATTGAAAGGGACTGCATGACCTTTCCTGAATAGTGGACGGGCTGGGTCGACTACCTGCTGCTGTGTGGCATCCTGAGTGTGGTCTCAAAGGGCTTATCGAGCTTACCCCCTGTTCTCTGGGAGGTATCAGAGATATCAAAGATCTCCAAAGATGGATCCACACCATCTACCTGTGACACCTGAAGCTCGGTGTCCTCTCAAGGG
Organism: Lissotriton vulgaris; assembly: GCF_964263255.1. NCBI lineage: Eukaryota > Metazoa > Chordata > Amphibia > Caudata > Salamandridae > Lissotriton > Lissotriton vulgaris. The sequence goes on from NC_141687.1 coordinate 196,318,847, forward strand.
CCCACATAGTGTGCTGGAATCCAACTGGTAGCGTGGCGTGGGTGTGGAACTGAGATCTGTACCTGTATACCGGATTGCCTTGTGAGGAGCCTGAAGTCTGGCCTGCATCTAGAGCGTGTAGCTCCCTCATCGTGGGGGACCTTGGCATGCATAAGCGTCTTGTCGGTGGTGAGCGGATTCACCAGTTTATCGATCGTGCTGCATTTGTCTCATGGCGACGGTATGCTCACTGCCTGCAGTGTCCAATTCACAGGTTGCGACCCTCGTAGTTGGTATAACCATAGTAGTGACTCACTCTACCACGTGAGGCATTGCTGATCTTGCACCTGTGTGTATGAACAGAACTGTCTGGTGCGACCAATATCTATGTGCACCAGACGTTGTGCCTCATTTCCAGGAAGGCATGTAATTTGCAACTCTTCATTGTGCATATGACTGGAGCTGTCTGGTGTGACCATATCGACGTGCACTGTACGTTGTGCCTCATTTCCAAGGAGGTACAGATTTTTTGACTCTTCGTTGTGTGTGACTGGAAGGGTCGGCTGCGACCCAGATCACATGCACCCGACGTTGTGCCCTGATTGCCTGGGTGGTCTCTGATCGACGTGTGCCTGCTCCTTCCGAGAGACCCCCGCTGTTTCATTCTCCAGTCATTCACTGCGATACCCCTCTTGTGCTTCGCTGAGATGGCTGGTGCTGGAAGGCCCTTTGGTGTGACCATGTATTGCCCTCAGCCCGTGTCTGCTACGCATCCTGTGGGAACTTTCTCAAGTGCTTGCAAAACCTCTTTTGAAGACTGCCTCCTAATTTACCTTGCTTCCTACCCCCACCTCCTTCCTAGAACCCAAACTGAGAGGAACTTCAGCCGCATGCAGCGTAGGGCCAAGGTGGAAGGGCGGGGAGTCTCGCATCGGTGGGTGTAGGATAGTCGGGGCGAGTTGTAGGGCGAAAGGAGGATTGGGGCCAAGGGGTTTGCTGAGTATAACCGATTGACCTGCTGGTTATCAGTAGCACCTCATTAGGGTGCTAAGTGCATATGTGTGCAAACACTTCCATACAAACATGTCTGCTAACCGCATTGCCGTGCAGAGTGAGTGTGTGTGTGGGAGTGACAGTGGTGAACCACCCGCGATTAATGACACTGGGTTTGCCTGATACGTTGATTTCTAGCCAGAATAGCAATACATTTGACTTTGGTTTTACCTACATGGCTAGGGCCAGCGGTGCTGCTAAGAAGTATTATAATTTGCGGTTTGTACATATTTCTGTTTTCGTTTTGACCCGGGTTGCAAGTTATAACTGTGTGGTATTGAATTACAAGAAGTGCTAGGGAGGGCCTGAGGTGGACAACGTATTGCAACGCAGAAGGGTGTTAGGGGAGGAGGGGTGTAAATTAGGATCTTTCCTGAGTGTGCATATTACTGAAATTATTTGAACACGGCTGGGTCTAGTACAGCTAGTAAACATTTCAAATGCGATTTATGCCCAGAGATACATGAAGTTCATGTTATGTTGATTATGTGTGCAGAATACAAACTTTATTTTCATACATCATAAGGGAAGTCTCTTTTGTGACGCTCATGGAATTTATCATGAGTGAGTGCTGTGCCAATGCTGCATATATTTCCTCTGTGGTAAGCCTGACATGGGCTGGATGTCCTGAGAGTGGGCAGCAGACGATGCTGTTCTTGTTATCCACACAGCAGGCATCCTTCAGTGTCTTTTTGATGTTCCTTCTGGTTTGATGGATAGTCTAGACCTGTCAACTAATGAACAAAATTCTCATGTAATGGTGGTGGGCCCAAAAAATTTCCAAAACCGAAAACTTTGTTGTAACGGGCCAATACATAAGTAGGGTGGAACATTTCTCCTACCATGGCATTCTACTTGACTCATGCTGACGTTGGCAACCATTGGCCAAGTAGAATACGACAAGCTTTAAAAGGGCCACGTCTGGCATTGAGGACTTCTTGTGACGTTTGGGTCAAAAGCCTATTAACATTCTGTGAGCTGTCTTCAAGGCTAAATGTATTCCTGTAGCCAGTTTGGGCATTGATTTGTAGGGATATGTTCCCATCAAACAGATTCACATATCGGAAATCATGTTTATGAGGGGTCTCCTGGGTGTCCCTCAGGACATCCCCTATTAGGAAGTTGATGAGGAGCTAGGTCTGGGTTATAGCTCAGTCCTGATATTACTTCGATCCCTTCTGCTCTGGGTAAATATGAGGCTGAAGGAGGAGCTAAAGCTAAACAAGGTAATCATTTAGGACTTTGTGGGTTTGGTTAACATGCTGCACATCCCCTGGTTGTATTACATTAAGCATACTCTAAAAGTGTTCGGAAGAGCAGATCTCTTTTACCATCCGGGCTGTGTAGTTAAAGAAGATGTTGCATGGTTGAAGCAGGCTTTATCTTCAAGGGTGGCAGCAGGTTGTGAGTCTTCTGCCTCTATTAAGAAATCCGTGCAACAGTATATTTTGGTGAGGTTGGTCAGAGAGTTGGAGCCTTACCTAAACTTGGTAACGTCTAGTCATCACCGATGGCTGCTGAACTACTTCAGACTGGGCATGTTCACCAGTTGTTGCACTCTAATGGCTGCTGGTTTAAGAAGTCTAATCCCCCTCTGTGTGGGTGTGACAACATTTCTGCTTCCGATATGTTGCACATAACTTTTATTTGTACGAAATTTAACATGCTCCATTACCGATTTGTTAGGCCACTCCCATTACCCATGAATTTCAGACAGGCAAGACCTACTCTTTTTAATTTTTACAGCACCTATCGACACCCACTATTTATTTTTATGTGCCTGTGTTTTTATCAGTAGTTTTAAGATGGTAGGTATAAGCATCTATCTGCTTAAGGTAAGTTAGAGTCTCCATATGCAAATGTATTTGATATGTTGTTTCCCCTTGATGAGTTTTTTTTAGGCGATGTTTGTATTTAACTGTTTTTAATTCAATTGCTTTGTCTGTAATTTCTCTTTTAATTGAATATGTACGCCTACTTTTAGGATTTTTACTCAAAATCGAATAAAGATATTGATGTGGATCACGCTCTATTTTTCTTCATTCATTAATATTTATTAATTTGACTCTTGAAATGAAATTGCTGCTAGATACATAATATCAAGTGGTGTATAATTGTTTTGCAATTAATTTTAAGAAAAAAGAGAGAGTAGGGAAAGGAATTTGGATCATTTCTATAGGACTGTGCAGAAGTGGTATATGCTGAATAAGATTTAGTTCATAGTTCAAGTTGGAAGGGTGGTGGCATCGAATTTTGTCATTTTCATACAATGCCTTGTTTCAACCTGCTATATTCCTGTCACCTCCATCTACCAGTGGATGATGCCAGAGTCCCTTTGTTGCTTCATTCACATGGTTGGGTGGACCCCTGTGAGCACTCTGTCTTTGTGTGATACATGCCTCTTCCCCTGTCCATTTCCCTTTGTCCTCCTGGCCTTTTCTCCTAACCATTGCCCTTCTTCCACCCACTCCCCTGTCTAATCCCCTTCCTTCATCCTCTTGCCTATCTATTTCCGTTCCTTTTCCTGCATTGCCTAACCAGACCTATTCCTTTTGCTTTTCTGGCAGATCACATATCCATACTGCCAAATCTATGCCTTAAGCCCACCGGAACTCCTTTGCCATGTCACCCTGGATGGCACCTGCTCTCTGAGGGTCAGATTCACGAAGGTAACTCACACCTTTGAGTAATTTAAACTTTTGAGTAAGGTTACTAGTTTTTGCTCATTCACAAAATCATAGTGTAAGTTACTATTACATAAAAAAAATAGTTTGTATAGCACCCCGCATGGCCAACCACTGATTCTGCAACACCCTAATGGAAAAAAATAGAGGTAGGGAATTAAAGTAAGCGACCATAGGAACTAATGTTAAATAAAAATAATTTAAACTAGTTAAAAACATAAATCAATATAAATTAATGTTACAAATATATAAAAATAGTACATTTGTATTACTTAATTATGCATCAGTTTAGTGCCCTATTTTGAATCTAAAAATGAATGTAACACTAATTATTATTAAGATATAACTACATTAAATGTTAATTAATTCAATACAGTAGTATTTAATAATTAATAATGCATAATAATGTTTTTTTCTTTAGGCAGGAAATTATTATTTTCTGAATCTCTTAATGGAACACTACAGGGAGAAATACAAACTTTTTTAACTTTAAATTTAATATTAAGCATATTCCTGTATTAAATATTTTTGTAAATTCATTTTATATATGAGTTTGTTTTTAAGATTTGTCACAAGCATCGATTGCATTGTTTATTGTGTACATTTCAATCTTTTTCAATTTTATTGAAGGGTGTATATATAATACACATTTATATATTGTTCTTTTGGCTACTGCTGTACTTCATGGTGATGGTTTGACTGTCTGAATGTGGTGTGTAAAGAAAAGTGTATGCTTATGAGAAATCCCAAAGGGAATTTATTTCTGACCTGGTATTCTTTAGTCGCCAGTGAATTTTGGATGTCCCATAACCGGTTTCCTAATAATAGGGATTAGATACTTCTTGCTAAAATCAAAGGGAATTTATTTCTGACCAAGTGTCACTTTGGCATCCTGCCCCTTTGGTGAGTTGGACCCATCTCTTTTCTGAAGACTATAGAATGCCTCCAATTGCTGTAGTCCCAGAAGCACTGTGTCAATATATGCTCCTTCTTAAAAAGCACTATTATTAGGAGGAACTCAGTGCTGTTTTAATTTGCTCCCTTTTTTGCACCAGAGCAATTATTAAACGCTAACAGCAATGTTATTTTGCTATTTATTTTTTTCCACAATGAATTGCCACCTGCACTTTTTTGGCCTACATGCAGGGGTGTTTATTAATGGGGTCCTACTTCCTTATTTGTGAACTGTTGGTAACATTCATGATGCCTTGAACTCTGAATGGAAAGGGGCGACCATTCGGTCCCCCCGAACGTATGGTGGAGTACCACGATCCCCCCGGGAAGCCATCTTGGGCGGGAGGCGAGTCTCGGCTGGTATGCCCGAAGCGGCGTAGCCGGGGCGCGCCCTTTTCCCGCCCTAGAGTGGGCTGGCCTAGACACCGACGCGGCCGGCCACGCCCTCGGAGGCAGGCGGGGGCGGGTTTACGCCCACCCTGAAGACGGATAAAAGGAGCGGAAGCCAAGAAAGCATCCTCTTGTTCCTGTGCTCTGAAGCTGCACCTCCCCGCTGCACGTGAGCTCGAGACGGAACGAAGAGCCAATTTTGAGCGTTGTAATCTTTCTTTTTGTCTTACAGATATCCCGTCTGAGAATGCCTAGGAAAGTCGGAAAGCGGGTCGGTACCGAGCAGATGCTCCACATGCTCACGAAGGAGATAGCCGATCTGAAGAAAAAGGTGGAGGCTAAAGACGGGCCGGGAGGAACGAAACGGCCTTTGCAGGGAGCGGTTCCCGGTGAAAAAAGCAAGAGGCCCAGAAGGGGAGCACTTGGGGGAGACACCCCCCGGTTCCCGATACCCCACGTGAGGAGCCAATCCCGGTGCCGAAAGAAGGGAATCCAATTCTGTGGTGGTCACCCCCGTGAACAGGGAGGATATGCCCCCCGAGTTAGCGGCACAATTGGCAGCGTGGTTGGGAAAAGATAGCGAGGGCGCCACGGCTGACGACGCCCGGGCAGTAATGAGGCAGCTGCGGGAATCGAGGGAAGCTGCGAAGGCAACATCTTCTGTTCCCTTACAGGTTCCGGTGGCTGGAAGTACAGCAGGCCCAAGTTCGGCGACAAGCACGGGGTCTACTTCAGGTAAGCGGCCATTGCCGATTGTGGGGGAGGGGTCTGTGCCTTCTCGAAAGGAAAAGATTGCACAGCATGTCCCGCTAGAAATTAAAGAGTTGATTTGGGCGGATAAGTATATAAATATGTTTTCATTGCTTACCGACCATTACGAGATAGAGCATGTAAAGAGTCAAAAGGAGCTCATGCATCCGAGTGTTTGGCGCGCAAAAATGGCCGCCTTTAAGGTCGACGAGACCATTGGTACTTGGGGCAGAGCGTGGGGAATTTTTACATCCATCATGGGTGAGCGCAGGCCCGAGTTGCTGACCGAGTTACCCATTTATCAGTCACGTATTATGGAGTATTCTGTGGCATATGGGGGCAATCAGTGGTTCTGCTATGACAATCTGTTTAGAAAAGCTAAAGAACACAACCCATTGTTGTCTTGGGATTGTTACGACTCCGTGTCATGGTAAAAAATGGAGAGTACAGGAATGTTGAAAGTACCATTGGTAGGGAGTAATGGGGGGGAATCTTCCCGCCAAAACTCTGCGACACCCTTTCGGACGGGTGCAGGTAGCGAGTACCACTCGAAGCCGAGTGGCAACACAGGTAAAAGGTTGATCTGTTGGAATTTTAACAGAGGGAAATGTACGAGGCCCCAGGGGTCATGCAAATTCAGACATGAGTGTGGGGGGTGTGGGCAGTCATCCCATCCTGAGTCCATGTGCAGAGCCAAAACGGGTGATAACGGTGGTAAGGGAGGCGCCAAACAGGTCTAATACAGTCCGAGGGGCGCCTTTACCTACCCCGATTGATACCATGACAATGATTCCTTGGCTCAGCGAATACCCGGATCATGCTTCCGCTGGGGTGTTACGAAACGGGTTTTCATATGGTTTCCGCATCCCGGCGGGGGATTTTCGGGGTGTACCGAACTGTAAGAACCAACTGTCGGTCTTGCAGCACACGGCGGTGGTGCAGGTAAAGATTGGGAAGGAGGTGACTCGAGGTCGTGTCGCCGGTCCCTTCGATTTGCCACCAGTTGCTAACTTTGTTTGTTCCCCTCTAGGGGTGGTCCCCAAGAAGGACCCGGGTGAGTTTCGGCTGATACATAACTTATCAGCCCCACGTGGTCTTTCCGTGAATGATGCGATAGACCCGGAAGTGTGTTCGGTGCGGTACGCATCTTTCGATGAGGCCGTTGCCATGCTAAATCGCCTGGGGCCCGGGACGCTGATGGCAAAATCGGACATCGAGTCAGCGTTCCGGTTGCTCCCGGTACATCCAGACGATCAGCGTCTCCTGGGTTTTCAATTTCAGGGTCGCTATTACATGGATAGATGTATGCCAATGGGATGCTCGATTTCATGTGCCTATTTCGAGAAATTCAGTTGTTTTCTGCAGTGGGTATTCACAAGGAAGACAGGTTTTCAACATGTTATGCACTATCTCGATGACTTTCTGTTTTTGGGGGCAGCCGGGGATCCTGAGTGTGGACAGGCTTTGCATGAATTTTGTGTTCTAATGAATCAATTTGGTGTGCCATTGGCGCCAGGTAAGACTGTGGGTCCCTCGACCTTGATCGAGTTTCTGGGGATCGAGCTCGACTCGGTGGAAGGTTGTTTTCGATTACCCATGGAAAAAGTGTTAAAATTCAGGTTATCCCTTGTGACATGTATTCGTGCAATGAAAGTAAACCTGCATCAATTGCAACAGGTGGTGGGTCAGTTGAATTTTGCCCTAAGAGTGATACCAATGGCGCGCCCCTTTTCCCGCTCGATTGCGCAATCCATGGTCGGCTTGAAGGAAGGACATCACCGCACGAGACTCTCGGCAGAGGTTCGCCAGGACATGCGCATTTGGATCGCATTTCTGGCGGATTTCAATGGTCGAATTGTCTGGAACAAACCAGCGGTGTCTTCCGAGGAGTTGGGGCTTTGGACAGATTCGGCGGGGAGTATAGGTTTTGGCGCCATATTGGGTACACAATGGTCGGCACAAAAATGGCCGTCATGGTGGCATGAATGCGGGTTGACGAGTAACATTGCTTTTCTCGAATTGTTCCCTATTCTGGTGGCTTTGAAAACATGGCCGGAAGGGTTTAGGGATCACTCTGTGGTGTTCTGGCCTGATAACATGACCGTGGTTGAGTGTATCAATAGTCAGGCAGCACGATGCAAATTGATTCTGAGACTGCTCAAGGAAATTGTGTTGTTATGCATGCAACTGAATGTACTGTTTAGGGCGCGACACGTGCCGGGGGTGATAACCAAGCGGCTGATGCGCTTTCTCGTTTCCGTATGCAGGCTTTCTGGGGTTTTCTGCCCACAGCGGACCCGGTGGCGGCACCCTTTCCCGAAGCTCTCTGGTCTCTCGGTGCCCCGAACTACAAAACCTCGTGGGAGAGAGTTTAGCACCCAGGACGAGGAAGGCATATGAAGGGGCGTTCCGTTCCTATTGGGCCTTTTTGGGTGCTGCCGGGGGGGAGCTTTGGGGTCAGGAAGAGTTTGTGGTGAAATTCCTGCTCTCTTTACGTCAGGCAGGTAAATCAGTAGCTACGGCCCAGAGGCATCGGGCCGCCATTTCCTTTATGGCAAAGGCTCATGGGATCCAGGACCCGACAGCGTCTTTCGTTGTGCAGAAAGCGCTACGTGGGTGGCAACGCCTTGAGGGTCGCAGAGTAGACGATAGGCACCCGATAGGTCTGGATAGGTTGACCCTGTTGTTGTCCGTACTTCCGGCAACGTGTTCATCCCAGTACGAAGCAGTGTTGTTCCGAGCCGCATTTGCACTAGCATTCCATGGGGCTATGCGGGTAAGCAAATTAGTGGCAAAGAACAAGCGGGATACGATGGGGGGACTGTGCCGAGAACACATTCAGGTCAGGGAAGAGACGATGACAGTCTCGTTTGTTAGGTCCAAATCCGATCAGGATGCAATCGGGGACTGTGTAATCATTCAGAGGGTCCCCGGGTCTTCCATGTGCCCTGTGGTGTGCGTAGAGGAATATTTAGCACAGAGGGTAGCAGCATGGGGGGGGACCTTGTTGAGGCACGCTGACGCCACCCCACTGACGAGGTTTCAGTTCCGGAGGGTGCTTGCAATGTCTACTTCGGCCGCGGGCTTGAACCCCGGCAAGTTCGGGACCCATTCCTTTCGGATAGGGGCTGCTACTGAGGCTACAGCCAGGGGTCTGAGTGTGGAGCAAGTAAAGCGTGTGGGGCGTTGGTCCTCTAACTGTTATAAAAGGTATGTGCGGTTGCACATGTTGTGAAGCTGTAATGATATACTCACGCTTCTTGTCTCTGTTTGATTTTCAGTTACGCAAGCTTACGAAGCGGGGCGGACTGTACGGTCGACCCGACTCATGGGGAACAGCGGTCAGAAATCACCGTCTGCGAATAAGGAGGTGTGGGTCGTGGGCCACACATACGTGAGGCGTGCCGCGGACGTATTCAAAGCAGGTGATATGAGTCACGTGGCTGGGGAATACGGGTACAGGGTGTCCTTCTACGGAAAGGGCGGGCTCTGTATTGACCAGTTTCAAGTCTTTTTTGAGGGTTTGTTAGAGCGGACGAGGTCACCGCCGTCTATAATCATAGTCCATCTTGGGGGTAACGATCTCGTGGCCACTGGTAGACGACTTCTTCTTGAGGCGATGCTTTCCACGGTAAGTTGGTTGGCAAGAAGAGTTCCAGGGTGCACAATTGCATGGTCCCATATGATCCCACGGAAAGTGTGGCGGGGGGCTATTTCGGTTACTGCTTTGAATCATTCAGTAAGGAAGATAAATAACAAATTGAGTAGATTGTTTCGTTCAAATACACTGCATTCGGTTTCGCATGGTTGTATCAAAGGGGACAGTATGTATTTGGGGGACGGTGTTCATTTGTCCCGGGTGGGGAACGAGTTACTCATAGGAGACTTCTTAGCCTGGTTAAAGGGTTTGCAACATGACCTGTAGGTAGGAGTGTTTTGTGGGGGGTCCGGATAGCCGGTCAACTATCCGGCCTGTGGCGGTAAGGTCATGATCGATGAGCAGTAATTCGAAGATCCCTATGATGGGGCGTCACCCATTACGGATGGGAGCGCGCGGGGGAGGTGGCCAATTGGCCCCTCAACGGGGAGGCGGTCCTGTCTAAGGAGAGGCCGCCGGAAGGAAAGGAAAGATGGTCAAGGCCCCTTCCTGGATAGGAGGGGCTACGGCCCCTCCTGGGGAATTTCCCGGGGCCAGGACATCTGCGACGGCAGATGGGTAAGTTGTGTGGGGTGCGGGAGGGGGTTTACGCTACCTTTTAGACACCTCACACGAGTCCTCGAACGACCGTTAAATGGCGTCGAGTTTATTGGGGCCCCCGTCAAGTACAAAGGGAAATTGGTGGATGCACTTGAGGTACGCCTGTGTGCGGTCGCTCCTCTCACAAGTGAGGGGGGTATGTCTGGTTTAGGGATCTGACACCGGTTACGACCTTGCCGTTGGCCCTTAACGTTAGGATGTACAATTTCAGGTCAGGTTATTTGAATTTCTTTTTTTTATTATTTACATATTTTCACATAAGTAGTGGTCATTTTCGCACTCTGATGAAAATTTCATTGCATGGAATCCGAGGGTTTCTTGTTTTTTCAGTGACATTTGCAAAGGAACACGCCACAAAATGTTAATGGGACAATTGTGCTTGAGTTGTGTTCCAGATTACACATATATGTTCCCAGACAGTTGATCAACTTATTAAGTGCAATTTGCAGTACATTTTATAATAATCTCTTATAAAAGGGGCCTTTATTTGGTATTTTCCTGCTAGGAAAATGTTAAAAGAAAGTGCTATTTCCAAAAGATATGCCGAAAACTCTGTCCATTTTAGAGGAATTTTCCAATTAAAACAATCAGTAGAATCCCTCGAAAGAAAGTGCCTGCTTTTATTTGAATTTTAACAGAATGGAATGGAAATATGTGGATACTTTTCATTCAAAGGAAATGTCAGTAAAGTGCAAAATATTCAGACACTCTGTGAAATGTTGTTGAAAGACTTCTCAGGAAATTCCATGTAGCATTCAATAAAATTCATGAAAACTTTCTTTCAGAATGTGGAATTCACAAGAACGTCATTTCAGAAACGTCATTAGAATTTTTGGGATCCAGTTCCCTACATATTTCTCTCAGAAAAATAGGTCTTGTGGAAGTTGTCGATACTTTCGACTTTGCATCAAACCCTTAGCACAGCATATTACTGCAAATACCTATACAGTGGAAAACACAATTTATAAAGACTCCTAGCTAATGCAACATTCTCAGTGAAACGTCTCATAGTTATTTTCACGCCATGAAACGACTGTCAAGTCATATAACCATTTGAGGGTATTGCTTTTGTAAATATTATCTAGAAAGACAATTGTTAGAAGGTGGTTCTGACACTATGGACCGCCCGGATTTTTCGCTTTTTGAGCACCTAATTGTTGAGTTTTTACTCTGAGGGAGCCTCCAAATCTGGAACTCACCCACAGTGAGCTCATAATGAAGGAGACTGCATGGAGATTTTACTGGTGTACCCCTGGCTTGACTAGGCCGCTGCGCAGCAGCTGGAGTATGGGACACCGTGCTGGTTACATGCAGACACAGGTGTACATGCGTGTGCACACGTGTAGGGGCTGCACAGGGGAGATTCCTAGCCTGCGCAGTCCAGGAGCAGCTACAGAGTGAATGGTGTGGCAGGACTTATGAAGAATTGGGTGGTGACATGGAATAGGCTTTATACCCTGGAAAGGAAGATGCCAGGGAAAGTCAGCGTGTTTTACTGTGTTTTCACTTCATTATTCCCCATAGGGGATGTGGGGCCCATGGCTAAAATGACTTCCACAAAGCCTACAGATTCCAGACACGCACTAATGTCCAGTGTAGCGGATGTGAAAATGAGAATTCTGCAGAGTCCAAAGTCATAGTTGTACTGCTTTTGGGTCGTCCAGAAATGTCATATTTCTCTGAGTCCCTGGCTGGGGTCTGGCCATGGCAGGTTAGATTAATGACCTTTCTTCCCAGAACGAAGATCTTCCCCCCAAGGAGAAAAGATAGGTGGAGCTACAAGCCAATCCATCAACTGCTGTTGCTGGGTGCCAGGCACCAGGTTGCACCAAGGAGGGAAGGCAGTAAGGGGGAAGGAGTTGAGTTTCAGAGGCCATGTGGCCAGAGACACTGGACGACGCCATTTTGAACAAACCCAGGGGCTGGACAAGAAGGAGGGAGCAGGGGCAAGGAAGTGATGTGTCGCTATGGACAGTTGGAAGGAGGTACTCCTGACTGCCCCCCAGGGCCCTAACAGTGCCAGAAGAAGATCCCAGGACCGGTGGGCAGAGGCAGCCTCTGCGCAAGGAGACGAGAGGCCCAGGAGGAGAGCCAGGCGAAAGGCTGGTGCAGGGAGCCAGAGAAGACCGCTCCCTGCAGAATGCACCCTCTTGGAGACCTGGAAAGTGAAGGAGAGTGCTCCCAGTGGCTGGGGGCGCCACCAGGAGCAAGACAACGTGAAAATGGGGCAGATCGGACCCCCAGGGGCTGAGATATGGCCCCCGGAAGGTAGGTGACCTTTGACCCCTGAGAAGACCGACGACGAAGCGCATTGGGCTCCGCGGTTGGACTCAGAGATGCCCATGGGGGGGGTTAGGTCCCGGGGGCTGCTCCCAGGAGAAGCAAAGTCGGGGTGCACCATTGCGCACCCCATGAAGTGTCCCCCCGGGGTGCCAGGATCCCACCCTGGCCCTCGCCGAACCTGAGGCTGGGGAGCGCCGTTGCGCTCCCCACAAAGAGATGCTGAGGTACGAGGAGGCGGGGGGGGCGCTGTCTCGCCCCCGCAAAAATGGGCCCAAGGGTCCTGGGACCCCATCCCTGGGCCCAAAGCGAAGCCGGGAAGCGCCGTTGCGCTCCCTGTGAAGATTCACTCCTACGGGGGGGGGCCAGGAGCCCACCCTGGCTCCCGGCGAATAGGAGGCGGGCCCAACTCCGGGCCCCAACAAGAATGCTAACGTTGGGGGGGGCGCCGTCGCGTCCCCCCCCCCTGGAAGTGGTCTAAGGGCCCGGGACCCCATCCCCGGGCCCTGGAGAGTGGCCGGAGGAGGGGGGAGTGCTGTTGCACTCCCCCGAGGCAGGCACAAGCTTCCGTGTCTGCCCGCAGCAGACCACAACTGCAGGGCCGGCTCCCGCGGCAGCACGCAACGGTGCTGGCCATGCGGGGAGCCAGCGGGGGCTGCTGGGGGTGGACTCTTCAGGCTGCCCTCCAACGCGTGGGCATGCGGGGGTCCCGGAGGGGACTGGGACCCCCAAGACGGACCAGGGAAGTGCCAGGGGCCTGGGTGGGACAGGGCTTCCGAAAATCGACGGATCAGCCGGGGGTGGGCTCCCCGAGCCAAATGACTCACCTGGGGGTCCAGGTGGGACCGGACCCCCCCACAGACATCCAAAGCGGTGTGGGGCACACATCGCTGCTCTCCCCAGCACAGCGGGGGAGCCGCTCATTTAATATGCGGGAAATCGGTATGAAGCTTCCCAGAATGCCTTGCAAGGCATTAGGAACTCAGCTGTTTTGGAAGCTGGTGGCCCCCAGAGAAGGGGGTCAGCCTCATTTGTTTAAAGAGGGGCAGGGGGAGCTGCAGGAGCAACGCAGCCTCCCCCAGCCCAAAGAAGAAAGTCCCACCCTAAGTGTCTTTGGGAATTGGAGAGAATAACCCCTCAAGGACGAACATACATTTTAAACCTTCTGGGCTGGCAATTTTGTTCTTCAGCTGAGGGTGATTGAAAAGTGCTTTTGGAAGTGAAAGTTTGAGGTGGTGGATGTCTGGAAGAAAGCATTCCCTGAAGGTGAAAAGGTGTAATTGCACCACAAATGTGTTTACTAACTTTATTCTTTTAGAGGGACTGACTTCAATGTGAAGTATTGGTGTAAGGTGATGTCATAAGCAAAGTGGATTTAAGTGGCTAGACACTTCTGCTAGGGTGTCTGACTGTATGTAAAACTTAATCCTGTGATCATCTGTGATGCCTTTAGGGCTGTAATTGCAATGCATTTTTAATGATATCCAAATGTGCTGAGTACTTCATTCTAAAGTGTGCATAAACATGTATTCTCGCTGCTGCTCTTAGGTGAAGACCCCAGACTATTAGCCCTGAAGATGTAGAGGTGCATACTGTATGGTCAGTAGGAGATGCTCAGTCAGGGTCATGTGTCACCAAGGCAGGTGTACCCCTGTTTAATGCTTGTTGAAGTAATGGGGCGGGGTCGCCACTGGGATGGTGCCAGTGCGCAGGGCCCTCGCTCCAGGTTAAGACCAATTCACTGCGTTGGGGGCAAGATGATGTACATACATGGGAGGGGTGGTACTAGACCCCACCCCCCCCCCCCTGCAGGAGGGGTGGAGATGTTATGCAATGTCACAAAGTAATTCTATCAGCTTATGTATATTTGTAAATTGGTGTATAGTATTGAGTGGTGTGTGTGTTTAATAAATGTACTCTTACTTTTATAAAGCAAAGTACAGACTGGACAATCAAAACAACCGGCAAAAGTCTGCCCTTTTTTCAACATTCTCTGAACCCACAGAATAGTATTTTTTTTAAAAGAAGCAGACTCCGGAAGATGAACTAATGGCTGAGAGATGGCAACATTTAGGCTTGACGGAACTGCAGAGGGCCACATGTATTTTTGTTGGAGTTAATTGACAGGAAAAGAAGAACGGAAGAGATGTAAGTCTTGGGCACTGCAAGCAATTTAGTTAAAAGATTCATCCCAATGATGTGGAAAGTTTGTGAAACCCCACAATTAACATGCTGGAAGACAGAAATGATGGAATGGTGAGAACATGGAGCAGAAATTGTCCTTCCAAGCAACCAGGAGAGGTTAGTAGAAGAATCTTTGAGAGTGGAGGAAACTAGCACCACTAAGCTCTTTTAACGACTGTAAAACTGTTGTCAATTGTGAATTATTAGAGTGGTCAAAAATGTGAAACCATATGTGACATGTATTAATTTCAGTGGGAGATGGGAAATATTCTTGGAAGCTTAGAGAATCATGGTGTGAGAGGAGAGGAGTAGACAACCAAGTAAGTACTGATCCTTGTTGGAACTGCCATTTTGTCTTATAGTGTTTTGGTTTCCTATAAAATGACGGTAGAAAGTGCTTAAAAACACATAGGGGCTTATTTACAAGTCTCTTATGCCGTCGTTGCATCACTTTTAATAAGGGAAAAAGTGACGGTGGCGCAAGGGGCTTGTAAATAAGCTTCAAAATGTGGTAGACTCGAATTAAACTCCAAAACCATGGGCCTTATTTATGAAAAGTGACGCATCGCTGCGTGAAAACAGCGATGCGTCACTTTTCACTGCGCACTCCTTGCGACACCAATGATGCGTCATATTTAATGTATGACGCATCATGTCGCAAGGAGTTACAGATACGTCAGTATTTCTGACGTATCTGTAAGCGCAAAAGTGAAGCATTGCAGGAGTGTGTCACAAAAGTGACGCAACTCCAGCAATGCGTCCTTTCACATGGGGAAAGCTCCTTGTGAAAGGGCTTGCGTCAGTCTTACGCCTGCTGTGAGGCAGGCGCAAGATTTTGACGCAACAGCGTCCTAAAAGTGACGCAGTGAAATCTCATAGATTTCACTGCGTCACTATTACGAGGCTTTTTGCGGGGGAACTCCCCCTCTGCATACATTTTACCAGACGCAGGTATAATGTGGCGCAGGGGTTTAAAAAGTGATGCATCTACCTAGATGCGTCACTTTTTAAATATGGCGCAACAAGGCGCATGTTTTACGCCACCAATGCGTCACAAAAAGTGACACATCAGCAGCGCAAAACTGACGCAAGGCCTCATAAATGAGGCTCCTAGTCTTTAAATATGACTTCTTTCTTGATATGTAATCAAAGCAACACGGGCTGCTTGCATTTCTTAATCCAGTTTCAATCGATTAATGGATGTGGAGAAAATTAAAGGTAGGCTAAAGCCATCAGGTATACATCTGTCTAACGCATCTCTTCATAATTCTAAATGATGTAACTCTTTTTGAACAGCGTAGAAAAATGCAAAGCATGCGACTCTGTTGCTCCCACAAAGCTTTGTCATAACCAAGTGGCCCGTACTGGAAATTTGAAAAAATAAATGCTGAAGGCTTGCTAAATGCTTTAACTACCTTTTTTATGTTGTTATTTATTGTAAACTACTCTATTTTTCTTGATGACAATACAATTGTTTGTAAAATACTTTTTTTATTCTTTTTATTTCAAAGTGTTGCTGGTCAATACTGTCTCTTCATTGCCCAGGTCTATTATGTTGTCATTTTGTTGCATACCTCTTTATTTTTCGTGATGACAATAATTGTTTTTAGAAAATACCATCTTTAAAGTGAGAAGCCTTAGTTTAGCCTGAATGAGAGCAACACTGGAAACAACAATCTCTCACTACTTCAAAAACAAAGCATGAGGGGGAAATAAAACAAACATTGGCAAAGAAAGTCCGCTCTTGCCTTTAATATGTGGCCAGAGAACTGCTTGCCTTTTCAATGCTTGTTTGCTTTAGCATACTTTATGACAGAAGATATTCAAAGGTAACTGCTTACATGCGCACATTCATGCATGTGTCACCTTCATGGAATTATTTCTCACAAGCATGACCAAAATCATTCAACATAGAGCACCTGTACATCAGCACACATGTGCACACATTGATAGACATCTTTGACTTATTTGGTCATAAAGCATTAGAAAAATCATTCCAAGATGGCCACCTGTGCATAGTTTATGACACATAAATTGCGTTAGAAATTGGTCGCCACCGGTGGTGGCTTTGCCAATGCTTGAGTCACAATTATATCAGCAGTCATTTTGGTTGAAATGGGATCAGATATAGGAAGAGAGAGAGAGACAGAAAGATAGAGATACATCCGATAGACATGCATCAGTAAGAGAGACAGAAAGTGGAGAGGCGGCAGAAAGAGAGACAGAAGTGAGACAGCACAGTGAGAGCAGGGTACGGAAATCGGAGCAGTGTAAGATCGCTGGATGAGAGGTTGGGTTTGGGAAGCAGAGAGAGAAAGACCAGGGTGGAGAGCCGTGGGGGTATCTCTGTGGGGCCTCTAACCTTGGAGGCAACAGTAAAAGCATATACACTTCCATAGACAGCAGAAAACATGGCTATTTCCTAGATAACTCCACCACTCACATTCCAGCAAGAGAGCCCACAAAAAGAGTCACACCCTGTAGCGCAGTCCTCAGCTTACACCCCATGAATTGCAAACATCCCATCCAGCACACTGCTTTCAATATGCAGGTAAGAATTGCTGATCTATATTTTGCTGTGGCACTATATAGTTATGTACTTGCATAAATAACAGTTATGGCCCACAATAATACTAAAACCATAACATGCAGTGGACAGCAGCAAATTATAACTTATACCTCTTAAATTCATGTAAGATATATCTGCTATGAGTGTTGTCTTTCACCAGCACTGTATAGCCAAAAAATAATCACCAAATGAACAGACATGGAATAACTGAAGAGATCTATCACACATTGCTGAACAATTTGATCAAATTAATATTGACCACCAGTGCAGGTCCCAAATATCTATACAATCGAAACACAGCTTTACATCTCACCGACACTCAGATATGGATTGACAACAAATTTGCCCATCCCAACAGTTCTTTCCACTTCTCTGTCCCTCCATGCCATCTCAGGACCACAGCTATAAACAAATTCTCAGATTGAACAGCCCAGTGCAATAACCAGCTAAAGAGACTATATCATAAGAAATACCATAAAGGAACCAGCAGAGCTGTTGTTCAAAACTACCAGCATACTGAAAACCATAAAATTGCATGCCTGTCTCTCACACTTTATCCTCCACCACAATGCTATGACCTGTGTCCTATAATAAGATAACTGCACCTCAGTGGTCATCCATCACGACATTGAACCGCTTCCCACATAGGAACAAAACAAAGACAACATCCTTTCAACCACACACCCAACAATGTGTAGCATGCTACCCATGTAGGTAAGCACTTCAGCACCCCACAAAGGGGTAGTAAGCACACACCATATTAATGCTGCAATGCAGTACAATATATATACAGTTGGGCAACTACAAGGCAACAATTTCCTGTTTGTAGGATGATTTATTGAGCACTTGTAGATTCAGTTTAGCAGAGGTGACATTAACTCCCACTTCTAAGGTTGTTTAGAAACATCCTCCACAAATGATGGTGCTAACAGAGATAGCACCCCGAAATGGAGCATAGAAAAAGGGTAAATTACTGACAGGCTGTCATCTGGCATCCTACAACATCAGGAGTAATTTGCAAATACTAGCGGCCGCTTTAAGCACATCCAGGCACCACTAAAACTGGTGCAAGTGAAATTGGAAAATAAAGGAGGTTTCATCTGCAGGTACCATAGCCCTGAATACAGCTGATGGCATTCTTGTGTGCTTGTTGTTTTGCACGTGCTGTTTGCACCAGTACAACTCAACCCCAGTACATAACACTGCCAACTAATGGGCCCCGGAATGACCTGTGTGCACCACTAACTTTGCAGCAACAGTTCAATTTGCAGTGGTCCACCAGCATGCTCACAGTATCAGGGTGTACCTAAACACCCAGTTTTTATTAGAAGTACAGTTCAGGGATGGACTGGAATGGCCATGTGGGAGAAAAGGAAATGTCATGGTAGACTGAAGATCATAGGTCTGCTTTTAGGGGTGGATGGACAGACAGGCCATTAGTCATCGAACTGGGCAAACATCCTCAATTATCTTGTAGATGTGCATATAGTTAGCACCCAAGTCTTCCTGGAAACAGTCAGGCCCACTCCCTACATTCAGTATGTCAGGGGAATGGTATGAATACATTTTCCAGGGCTGCCTTTTACTCCCAGTCCATCAAAGATCAATTGAGGGAGTACAAAGCTAGTTTAAGGGGTTTTACTATTTGCACAAGAGCATGTATATTTCTGAGGAAAGGGGCTTTGTATCAATCTCTGGTCTCAATCTTATTGGTGTATTTTGCCTACCTACTGTGTTGCACATGTGACCTGGAACTAATTTTGCAATGTAACTGATGTTCTAATCAGTTGAATCACACATTTGCTAGTCGCATGCGGTATCAAAGGCCCTGCCATGTCAAAATGTATGAGGCTGGAGGCATTTTCTGATCCTCTGTTAGTGGCTCTGAATGCGAATGGAGACCACCACCCCTGCATCTGCATTCCCTGCAAGTCAAGCAACAGGGGCTTCTTGCAATAATAAAAGTGTGCATGCAGGAATGATATCAGGAGAGCATCCAGCAGTTCCCTCGACTGTTGTCTGGTTCCACTCCCCCACTGTCCCATGGCAACAGCCTTCGCTTTTTGAATCAGATCCCACACGATGATTGAGGTCATTATCTGTCCAATAATTTGGGTTGAAAACCGTCGATGCGTTTCATTGAAAATAGCAATTAGGGAGAAGGCAACCCTTTCACGCCCCCTATCTTTGCAATTCATGACTTGCAAGCCTCGCAAAAGGCACTCCCAAAGTTCTGAAGACTTTTCTAACTTCAAAGTACATTAAGTACAATGGAACCCTCTCTTTGCAGTCACAAAGCCTGTGATAATGTGTCTTTAGTATTAGGTACAACTCCCTTTTGCAGTCACAAAGCCTGTGATACTGTGTCTTTAGTATTAGGTAGAACTCTCTTTTGCATTCACAAAGCCTGTGATACTGTGTCTTTAGTACTAGGTACAACTCCCTTTTGCAGTCACAAAGCCTGTGATACTGTGTCTTTAGTATTAGGTAGAACTCCCTTTTGCAGTCACAAAGCCTGTGATACTGTGTCTTTAGTATTAGGTACAACTCCCTTTTGCAGTCACAAAGCCTGTGATACTGTGTCTTTAGTATTAGGTACAACTCCCTTTTGCAGTCACAAAGCCTGTGATAATGTGTCTTTAGTATTAGGTACAACTCCCTTTTGCAGTCACAAAGCCTGTGATAATGTGTCTTTAGTATTAGGTTGAACTCTCTTTTGCAGTCACAAAGCCTGTGATAATGTGTCTTTAGTATTAGGTAGAACTCTCTTTTGCAGTCACAAAGCCTGTGATACCGTGTCTTTAGTATTAGGTACAACTCCCTTTTGCAGTCACAAAGCCTGTGATAATGTGTCTTTAGTATTAGGTACAACTCCCTTTTTCAGTCACAAAGCCTGTGATAATGTGTCTTTAGTATTAGGTAGAACTCCCTTTTGCAGTCACAAAGCCTGTGATACTGTGTCTTTAGTATTAGGTAGAACTCTCTTTTGCAGTCACAAAGCCTGTGATAATGTGTCTTTAGTATTAGGTAGAACTCTCTTTTGCAGTCACAAAGCCTGTGATACTGTGTCTTTAGTACTAGGTACAACTCCCTTTTGCAGTCACAAAGCCTGTGATAATGTGTCTTTAGTATTAGGTAGAACTCCCTTTTGCAGTCACAAAGCCTGTGATACTGTGTCTTTAGTATTAGGTACAACTCCCTTTTGCAGTCACAAATCCTGTGATACTGTGTCTTTAGTATTAGGTACAACTCCCTTTTGCAGTCACAAAGCCTGTGATACTGTGTCTTTAGTATTAGGTAGAACTCCCTTTTGCAGTCACAAAGCCTGTGATACTGTGTCTTTAGTATTAGGTAGAACTCCCTTTTGCAGTCACAAAGCCTGTGATACCGTGTCTTTAGTATTAGGTAGAACTCTCTTTTGCAGTCACAAAGCCTGTGATACCGTGTCTTTAGTATTAGGTAGAACTCCCTTTTGCAGTCACAAAGCCTGTGATACCGTGTCTTTAGTATTAGGTAGAACTCCCTTTTGCAGTCACAAAGCCTGTGATAATGTGTCTTTAGTATTAGCTAGAACTCCCTTTTGCAGTCACAAAGCCTGTGATACCGTGTCTTTAGTATTAGGTAGAACTCTCTTTTGCAGTCACAAAGCCTGTGATACTGTGTCTTTAGTACTAGGTAGAACTCCCTTTTGCAGTCACAAAGCCTGTGATACTGTGTCTTTAGTATTAGGTAGAACTCTCTTTTGCAGTCACAAAGCCTGTGATACTGTGTCTTTAGTACTAGGTAGAACTCCCTTTTGCAGTCACAAAGCCTGTGATACTGTGTCTTTAGTATTAGGTAGAACTCCCTTTTGCAGTCACAAAGCCTGTGATACTGTGTCTTTAGTATTAGGTAGAACTCCCTTTTGCAGTCACAAAGCCTGTGATACTGTGTCTTTCGTATTAGGTAGAACTCTCTTTTGCAGTCACAAAGCCTGTGATAATGTGTCTTTAGTATTAGGTACAACTCCCTTTTGCAGTCACAAAGCCTGTGATACTGTGTCTTTCGTATTAGGTAGAACTCTCTTTTGCAGTCACAAAGCCTGTGATAATGTGTCTTTCGTATTAGGTAGAACTCCCTTTTGCAGTCACAAAGCCTGTGATAATGTGTCTTTCGTATTAGGTAGAACTCTCTTTTGCAGTCACAAAGCCTGTGATAATGTGTCTTTAGTATTAGGTACAACTCTCTTTTGCAGTCACAAAGCCTGTGATACTGTGTCTTTAGTACTAGGTACAACTCCCTTTTGCAGTCACAAAGCCTGTGATACTGTGTCTTTAGTACTAGGTACAACTTCCTTTTGCAGTCACAAAGCCTGTGATACTGTGTCTTTAGTATTAGGTAGAACTCCCTTTTGCAGTCACAAAGCCTGTGATACTGTGTCTTTAGTATTAGGTAGAACTCCCTTTTGCAGTCACAAAGCCTGTGATACTGTGTCTTTAGTATTAGGTAGAACTCCCTTTTGCAGTCACAAAGCCTGTGATAATGTGTCTTTAGTATTAGGTAGAACTCCCTTTTGCAGTCACAAAGCCTGTGATACTGTGTCTTTAGTACTAGGTACAACTCCCTTTTGCAGTCACAAAGCCTGTGATAATGTGTCTTTAGTATTAGGTAGAACTCCCTTTTGCAGTCACAACGCCTGTGATACTGTGTCTTTAGTACTAGGTAGAACTCCCTTTTGCAGTCACATAGCCTGTGATAATGTGTCTTTAGTACTAGGTACAACTCCCTTTTGCAGTCACAAAGCCTGTGATACTGTGTCTTTAGTACTAGGTAGAACTCCCTTTTGCAGTCACAAAGCCTGTGATACTGTGTTTTTAGTACTAGGTACAACTCCCTTTTGCAGTCACAAAGCCTGTGATAATGTGTCTTTAGTATTAGGTAGAACTCCCTTTTGCAGTCACAAAGCCTGTGATGCTGTGTCTTTAGTATTAGGTACAACTCCCTTTTGCAGTCACAAAGCCTGTGATAATGTGTCTTTAGTATTAGGTACAACTCCCTTTTGCAGTCACGAAGCCTGTGATAATGTATCTTTAGTATTAGGTAGAACTCCCTTTTGCAGTCACGAAGCCTGTGATACTGTGTCTTTAGTATTAGGTAGAACTCTCTTTTGCAGTCACAAAGCCTGTGATACTGTGTCTTTAGTACTAGGTACAACTCCCTTTTGCAGTCACAATGCCTGTGATACTGTGTCTTTAGTACTAGGTAGAACTCTCTTTTGCAGTCACAAAGCCTGTGATACTGTGTCTTTAGTATTAGGTAGAACTAGACATGGGCGAATTTTGCGAATCTCGCGTTCGCGAATTTTGCGGATTTGCGAACTCGCAATCCGCAAAATCCGCAAATTCTCGCGAATTTGCGGATTTTTTTTTGTGTTTGCGCGGGTTTCTGCCAGTTCGCGAGGGTTTTTTACAATGTCGCAAATTGCGAACTTACCTGTCGGGTCGCAAGTTTCGCGAACTTGTTGTTTCTACGTGTCCAGCCTGTTTGGGACACTCTTCTTCATCACTGCCACTCTCTGTCACCACTGCCACTCTCTGACTACTCATGCCACCCTCTGGCCCACCCATGCCACCCTCTGTTTCATCACAGCACCCTCTGGTTGTCCAGTCAGTGTACATTATTGTGGCAACGCAAGCACACCTTCCCTGCCTCAAGTGACCTGAATTAATTTGGGGCTGATTAATGTGTCACAGAATATTTTTTTAGCTGGCACCTGCTTCCTTAGTGCTTCCTGATTAGTGATCTTTTGCACTTGCTAAGTGCTTTCATTGTTGCAAAATTAGTTACAACACCTGCCCTGCCCCAACTGACAATAATGCATTAGGGGCTGATTAATGGATTTGAACTTCCAGCCTGGCTCCTGCTTGTCTCCCTTAGCTGTAATTCAGGACCTTTGTGGCATATGTGTAACTATTCTGAGGTTCAGAGCAGGGTCACATAATAGTTTCAACTGGCAACTGAACTCTGGAGGGGCCCCTCAGGAAGCACTACAGGAAATGGCTACTAATGATGAGCCTGAACTTTTGAACCTGGTAAGTAGTTACTTTCAGTTTTGCTAAGATCGTATTTCTGCAATTTTGCACTTATTCGCGGGGCGCGAACTCACGCGAACAGTGCGAACAGTGCGAGCAAAATCCGCTGCTCGCGGATTTGCGGATTTTGCGGGAGATTCGCGAATCTCGCGGATTGCGAATTTACCGAAAATCCGCAAAATCCGCGAGCGAAACGGATTTTCCGCCCATGGTTAGGTAGAACTCCCTTTTGCAGTCACAAAGCCTGTGATACTGTGTCTTTAGTATTAGGTACAACTCCCTTTTGCAGTCACAAAGCCTGTGATAATGTGTCTTTAGTATTAGGTAGAACTCCCTTTTGCAGTCACAAAGCCTGTGATACTGTGTCTTTAGTACTAGGTACAACTCCCTTTTGCAGTCACAAAGCCTGTGATAATGTGTCTTTAGTACTAGGTAGAACTCCCTTTTGCAGTCACAAAGCCTGTGATAATGTGTCTTTAGTATTAGGTAGAACTCCCTTTTGCAGTCACAAAGCCTGTGATAATGTGTCTTTAGTATTAGGTAGAACTCTCTTTTGCAGTCACAAAGCCTGTGATAATGTGTCTTTAGTATTAGGTAGAACTCTCTTTTGCAGTCACAAAGCCTGTGATACTGTGTCTTTAGTACTAGGTACAACTCCCTTTTGCAGTCACAAAGCCTGTGATAATGTGTCTTTAGTATTAGGTAGAACTCCCTTTTGCAGTCACAACGCCTGTGATACTGTGTCTTTAGTACTAGGTACAACTCCCTTTTGCAGTCACAAAGCCTGTGATAATGTGTCTTTAGTATTAGGTAGAACTCCCTTTTGCAGTCACAAAGCCTGTGATACTGTGTCTTTAGTACTAGGTACAACTCCCTTTTGCAGTCACAAAGCCTGTGATAATGTGTCTTTAGTATTAGGTAGAACTCACTTTTGCAGTCACAAAGCCTGTGATACTGTGTCTTTAGTATTAGGTAGAACTCTCTTTTGCAGTCACAAAGCCTGTGATAATGTGTCTTTAGTATTAGGTAGAACTCTCTTTTGCAGTCACAAAGCCTGTGATACTGTGTCTTTAGTACTAGGTACAACTCCCTTTTGCAGTCACAAAGCCTGTGATACTGTGTCTTTAGTACTAGGTACAACTCCCTTTTGCAGTCACAAAGCCTGTGATGTTACGAATAGTAGGATTTGTGATGGCGGTTCATATATAAAGCCTAATTTCTGCACGAATTCGCCCAGTTACACTTTTAAACCCAACACCCTATCACTGCAAGGTTTGCAATTTTGCAGCACAGAAGCACATTTTGAGTTGGTTGTCTACAACGTTTTTGTTTGCTTGCTATGCTAGAGGAGTCCATATAATGATGCTTTCCTATGTTTGTCATTTCAACAGAGGAAACATGTATTATAGGGGTAGGCCTATCTCACGTCATCATGCAGAATTACCTAAAAACCCTGCATGATTATGAGTACTTACACAAGAAGAAGAATTCTGTGTTTAGCGCTATTTCTTCACACAAAAAAGCTCCCTCGAGTCTAAAATGGGTGCGAGGATGTATTTTGTGCTAAGAAATTGTGCTAAATTCAACTATGGCCGAGATACCCGCCACCCCCTCTCAACACAATCCCCGAAAGGAGGGAAACCGGAAACAGTTCTTGAAGTTTTTGGAAGTGGGATGGAGTGACCATCCCGGCCGTATTTATTAAAACAAAATTAAAACATTAAACGTTTCATGTTATGTACAATTTCATTACCATATTGCGATGTTTGGCTAACCTTAACAGATTCTCTAATACAGAGGTTCTCCTAGCCGAACTAGCATCTTACAAAACATTTCTTGACATACTGAAATTGTACAACCTAACGTTTAAGGGCCAACGGCAAGGTCATAACCGGTGTCAAGATCCCTAACCAGACTTACCCCTCCCACTTGGGCTGGGCGACAGCACGGAGGCGTACCTCAAGTGCAACTATTACCAATTTCCCTTGACTTGACGGGGGCACCTAAAGACTCGACGCCAGTTAAAGGTCGTTCGAATACTCGTGTGAGGTATCTAGAAGGTACCGTAGACCTTATCCCAACCCCACACAACTTACCGCATCTGCCGTCGCAGATGTCACTGGCCCCGGGAAATTCCCCAGGAGGGGGCTGTAACCCCTCCTACAAAGGAAGGGGCCTTGACCGCCTTTCCTTTACTTCCGGCGACCCATCCTTAGAAGGGACCGCCTCCCCATTGAGGGGCCAATGGCCACCTCTCCCGAGCGCTCCCATCCGTGTTGGGTGACGCCCACTCATAGGGATCTACTAATTAGTGCTCACCGATCATGACCTTACCGCCTACCAAAATAAATACGACAGTGCAAATTAATCTACGAATACATTGGCCACTATGACCGAAAGAGCATGCATTAAAAATTCAACACTAAACTGAATATCTTTAATGGCAAACATACTCAAAAACGACCATTCTTTATTAACTCAACATTCGCATGGTACTACAACCTGTATACGAAAACCGAAGCAAAATTAATCAACTTTATTAAACACAACTGGCTGTCTTCAGGGGCTGGTGGGTGGGTCAAAATTGGCTCTTTGTTCTGTCCCGAGCTCACGTGCAGCGAGGAGGTGCAGCTTCAGAGCACAAGAACAAGAGGATGTCTTCTGGTCTTGCGTCCCTTTTTATCCGTCTTCAGGGCGGGCGTATACCCGCCCCTGCCTGCCCCGAGGGCGTGGCTGGCTGCGTCGGTGTCTAGGCCAGCCCACTCTAGGGCGGGAACGAGCGCGCCCCAGCTACGCCGCTTCGGGCATACCAGCTGAGGCGCGCCTCCCGCCCAAAAATGGCTTCCCGGGGGGATCGAGGCACTCGGCCATACGTTCGGGGGGACCGAGTTGGTCGCCCCTTTCCATATGGCCGAGATACCCGCCACCCCCTCTCAACACAATCCCCGAAAGGAGGGAAACCGGAAACAGTTCTTGAAGTTTTTGGAAGTGGGATGGAGTGACCATCCCGGCCGTATTTATTAAAACAAAATTAAAACATTAAACGTTTCATGTTATGTACAATTTCATTACCATATTGCGATGTTTGGCTAACCTTAACAGATTCTCTAATACAGAGGTTCTCCTAGCCGAACTAGCATCTTACAAAACATTTCTTGACATACTGAAATTGTACAACCTAACGTTTAAGGGCCAACGGCAAGGTCATAACCGGTGTCAAGATCCCTAACCAGACTTACCCCTCCCACTTGGGCTGGGCGACAGCACGGAGGCGTACCTCAAGTGCAACTATTACCAATTTCCCTTGACTTGACGGGGGCACCTAAAGACTCGACGCCAGTTAAAGGTCGTTCGAATACTCGTGTGAGGTATCTAGAAGGTACCGTAGACCTTATCCCAACCCCACACAACTTACCGCATCTGCCGTCGCAGATGTCACTGGCCCCGGGAAATTCCCCAGGAGGGGGCTGTAACCCCTCCTACAAAGGAAGGGGCCTTGACCGCCTTTCCTTTACTTCCGGCGACCCATCCTTAGAAGGGACCGCCTCCCCATTGAGGGGCCAATGGCCACCTCTCCCGAGCGCTCCCATCCGTGTTGGGTGACGCCCACTCATAGGGATCTACTAATTAGTGCTCACCGATCATGACCTTACCGCCACAGGCCCGGATAGTTGACCGGCTATCCGGGCCCCCCACAAAACTCCTAGCTAAAGGTCATGTTCCAACGTTTTTAACCATGCTAAGAAGTCTCCTATGAGTAACTCATTTCCCACCCGAGACAAATGCACACCATCCCCCAGATACATACTGTCATCATTAATACAACCGTGCGAGATAGAATGCAATGTCCTGGAACGAAACAACCTACTCATTTTGTTATTAAGTTTTCTAACAGAATGGTTCAAAGCAGGGATCGAAATAGCCCCCCGCCACACTTCTCGTGGGATCATATGAGACCACGCAATTATGCACCCCGGAACTTTCCTCGCCAACCAACTTACAGTGGAAAGCATTGCCTCCAGGAGAAGTCGTCTACCGGTGGTGACCAAATCATTGCCCCCTAAATGTACTATGACTATAGACGGCGGTGACCTCGTCCGCCCTAACAAACCCTCAAAGAATGCCTGAAACTGGTCAATACAGAGACCGCCCCTTCCGTAGAAGGACATTCTGTACCCGTATTCCCCAGCTACGTGAATCATGTCACCTGCTTCGAATACGTCTGCGGCACGCCTCACGTATGAGTGGCCCACGACCCACACCTCCTTTCTCACAGCCGGTGATGTCTGACCGCTGGCCCGGTGTTGGGTCGACTGCATAGTCCGCCCCGCCTCGAAGGCTTGCGTAACTGAAAACCAAACAAAAGACAAGAAGCGTGAGTACATTATTACAGCTTCACAACATGTGCAACCGCACATACCTCTTATAACAATTGGAGGACCAACGCCCCACTCGTTTTACTTGTTCCACATTAAGACCCCTGGCTGTAGCTTCAGTGGCAGCCCCTATCCGAAAGGAATGGGTCCCAAACTCACCCGGGTCCAAGCCCGCTGCGGTAATTGACATCGCGAGCACCCGCTGAAACTGAAACTTCGTCAGTGGGGTGGCGTCCGCGTGTCTCAACAATGTCCCCCCCCATGATGCCACCCTTCGTGCTAGGTAATCTTCTAAACACTTCACCGGACACATGGAAGACCCTGGAATCCTGCGAATGACTATGCAGTCTCCCACCCCACTTTGATCGGTTTTTGACTTGACAAAGGATACAGTCATAGTCTCACCCCTGATCTGAACGTGTTCCCGGCACAAACCCCCCGCCACATCCCGCTTGCTCCTTGCTACCAGCTCACTTATCCTCATAGCCCCGTGAAATGCAAGCGTAAAAGCAGCTCGGAACAAACAGGCCTCGAACTGAGATGAGCATATGGCGGGGAGTGTGGCCAGCAACTGGGACAACCTATCCAGACCTATCGGGCGCCTCTCATCTACTCTGCGACCCTCAAGGCGTTGCCACCCACGCAGCGCTTTCTGTACCACAAAAGACGCTGTCGGGTCCTGGATATTATGAGCCCTGGCAACAAAGGAGATGGCAGCACGATGCCTCTGGGCTGTAGCCACCGACTTCCCAGCCTTACGCAAGGACATCAGAAAATGTACCACCCAATCCTCATGCCCCCAAAGTCCCCCTCTCTCAGTCCCCAAAAAGGCTAAATAAGCCCGAAACGCCCCTTCGTATGCCTTCCTCGTCCTTGGTGCTAGACTCTCTCCCACGAGGTAACGAAGTTCGGGGCACCGAGAGACCAGAGAGCTTCGGGAAAGGGTGCTGGCTCTGGGTCCGCTGAGGGAAGGAAACCCGAGAAAGCCTGCATTTGAAAACGAGACAGTGCATCAGCAGCCTGATTCATCACCCCTGGGACATGTTTTGCTCTGAATACCACGTTCAGTTGCATACACAGTAAGACAATTTCTTTAAGCAGCCTTAAAATCATTTTACAACGTGCTGCCTGACTATTAATGCATTCTACAACGGTCATATTGTCAGACCAAAATATGACAGAGTGATTTTTGAATCCATCGGGCCAGGTTCTGAGGGCCACCAAAATGGGAAACAGCTCAAGGAAAGCAATATTACTCGTCAGCCCCTCTTCGTGCCACCATGTTGGCCACTTTTGTGCCGACCATTTTGTGCCGAAGATGGCGCCGAAACCCATGCTTCCCGCTGAATCCGTCCATAGACCAAGCTCTTCAGAGGACAAGGCCGGTTTGTTCCAGACGACTCGACCATTGAAATCCGCCAAAAATGCTAACCAAATACGCATGTCTTGGCGGACCTCGGCCGATAACCTCGTGCGATGATGACCCTCTTTTAGGCCGACCATCGCCTGTGCAATCGAACGGGAGAAGGGGCGGGCCATCGGGATCACCCTTAAGGCAAAATTCAACTTCCCCACCAATTGCTGCAATTGATGCAGCGTAACTTTAGATGCAGTAATACACATTTGCAGGGCTGTCCTGAATTTCGACACTTTGGGAGCTGGTAAACGAAAACAACCCTCACTAGAGTCCAACTCGATCCCGAGAAACTCGAGGCAAGTCGTGGGACCCACAGTTTTACCTGGTGCCAATGGCACGCCAAATTGATTCATTAAAACACAAAATTCAGTCAAGGCCCGGGCACATTCATCCTCCCCAGCGGCCCCAAGGAACAGAAAGTCATCGAGGTAATGCATCACATTCTGAAAACCCGTTTTCTTCGTGTAAACCCATTGTAGAAAACTACTGAATTTCTCGAAATATGCACAAGATATAGAGCACCCCATCGGCATACACCTATCCATGTAATACAAACCTTGAAACATGAATCCCAAAAGACGTTGGTCTTCCGGGTATACCGGGAGCAAACGGAACGCTGACTCGATATCTGATTTCGCCATCAGCGTCCCGGGCCCCAGGCGATTCAAAATGGCTACGGCCTCATCGAATGATGCGTACCGCACCGAACACATTTCTGGATCAATTGCATCGTTTACAGAAAGGCCATGAGGAGCTGATAAATTGTGAATCAATCGAAACTCACCCGGGTCCTTCTTGGGGACCACCCCTAAAGGAGAACAAACAAAATTCGGTACCGGGGGAACACGAAACGGGCCGGCAACCCGACCTCGGGTAACCTCTTTCCGGATCTTATCCTGTACTACAGTCGTATGCTGCAAGACGGAAAGTTGATTTTTGCACGTCCCGACACCCTGAAAGTTCCCCACCGGGATGCGGAAACCATATGAAAAACCGTTTCGTAGCACCCCAGCAGAAGTACGATCTGGGTATTCGCTGAGCCAGGGAATCATCGCCAGGGTATCAATCGGGGTTGGTAAAGGCGCCCCTCGGACTATATTAGACCTGTTTGGCGCCTCCTCTACCCCCATTTTCACCCGATTTGGCTCTGCACGAGGACTCAGGATGGGGTGCCCCACAACCACTACATTCGTGTTTGAATTTACAAGATCCCGGGGGCCTAGTACATTTATTTCTGTTGAAATTGAAACAGAAACCCCTCTTCCCTGTATTGCCGGCGGGTCTCGGGTAATCGTCTGTACCCGTACCCGACCGAAAGGGCGTCCCCCCATTTTGGCGGGAGGACTCACCAACAGTACTCCCCACCAACGGCACTTTCAACATCCCCGACTCTTTCATTTTATTCCATGTCAAAGAATCGTAACAGTCCCAGGTTAAACTTTTGTTATGCTCCATCGCTTTCCTGAAAAGGTTGTCATAACAGAACCATTGATTACCTTGGTGCGATGTCGAGTACCCCATAATTCGTGACTGATATACTGGAAATTCAGGGAGCAATTCAGGCCTACGTTCCCCCAAAATTGACGTAAAAATTCCCCAAGCATTACCCCAGTTACCAATATTCTCATTCACTTTAAAGGCGGCCATTTTGGCGCGCCAAACACTCGGATGCATCAGATCCTTTTGACCCCTAACAGTTTCGACCTCATAGTGATCAACGAGCAGGGAGAAAATGTTTACGTATTCCCCCGCCCAAATCTTTTCCTTTATTGGCAAAGGAACATGTTGCCCCAATTTTTCTCTACGAGAGGGTGTTGACTCATCCCTTGCGATCGGCAATGGCCGCTTACCTGCACCGGACGCTACTTCCGCCCCTCGTGGCTTGTCTATCACCGCATCCGGCGCGGGCACCTTGGCTGCATCACGTTTCTCGCGCAACTGTTTCATGATTGCTTGCGCTTCGGCAGCCGTGGCGCCCTCTGTACTGTCCCCCAACCACGCTGCTAGCTGTGCCGCCAACTCGGGAGGCATACCCTCAGCAGATGTCGGGGTGACTACGACCGGGATCGGGTTCCCTTCCTGTGGTACCGGGGCCGGTACCGGGGCTGGCGGCTCGAGCGGGGAACAGGGAACCGGGACGTCTCCCCCGACCGGCCCCCTTCTCGGCCTCTTAGGCCTCCCTCCGGCCGGTGGACGTCCCGATCCCTCCTCGCCGTCTCGCCCCGCCAACTGTTTCTTTATTTCGGACATCTCCTTCATGAGGGCCCGAACCATCTGGTCAGTCGACATTCTCTTGGCGCCTTTCTTGGGCATCTCTCAGACGAAATATCTAGAAGACAAAAGAAAGATTAAAACGCTCAAAATTGGCTCTTTGTTCTGTCCCGAGCTCACGTGCAGCGAGGAGGTGCAGCTTCAGAGCACAAGAACAAGAGGATGTCTTCTGGTCTTGCGTCCCTTTTTATCCGTCTTCAGGGCGGGCGTATACCCGCCCCTGCCTGCCCCGAGGGCGTGGCTGGCTGCGTCGGTGTCTAGGCCAGCCCACTCTAGGGCGGGAACGAGCGCGCCCCAGCTACGCCGCTTCGGGCATACCAGCTGAGGCGCGCCTCCCGCCCAAAAATGGCTTCCCGGGGGGATCGAGGCACTCGGCCATACGTTCGGGGGGACCGAGTTGGTCGCCCCTTTCCAAGAACATGAATAGCAAGCACCAGCAGTCCCTCATGCTTACTAAATGTGCGCTTGGGTAGGATTTTCAAACAACTTACCTGTGGCATTTCGCACTGTTATCTTATCATAAAATACTGCCCTTGCTTCCAAAATGGGCCTGAGAAGGTATTTTGAATTCAGAAATAGTGCTACATGTGCTGTTGGGGTAGACTATTCCTCCCAACGTACTTCCGTCATCTAGCACTATTTTCTTTGTGCAAAATGCAGCAGAACACAAACAGCGAGTGTGAACAGCCGCTCGCAGAAGCTAAATGTGCTCTCGCAGAAAGATTGCTTTCCCCCAAATTGCTCTTAATTACGTCAGCAGTAATCACATTATTATCGGTAATTCTGTGTCAAGAGTAACGAAATTACTGAAATCACTCCAATTACGCCAGTGTAATTAAAATTATTCCTGGCCTAGTTTACTAAGGTATCCTCAAGTGCATATGTAAATTAATTGTGTGATTCAAGTGGCAATGTGTTTGTGTTAAATTGCTTACTTTTCACACTTGATTTTATACTGGTTTATTATGATCTGTTTATCCAATAATCAGATCACAGTAAAGCACAATAAGCTGATTATCTGGCCTACGCTGTGACCTTTTAGTAGCAAATTACTGACCTTGAGCTTACTTTTCCACCTGACATATTGGCGACACCTACCTGATACATCAAATTAGTGCATGATATTGTATGCATGCACTTCCCCCCACTCTTCACTGTACTTATCTTGTTCTTACACTCTGTGCCAGGCTTTTCTCCCATGCATTGCAGCCTCTCTCAATATCTTGGTCTGATTAGGATTAATGCAGAAATAATGCATTGGTTTTTCAGCAGTGCTTTACTTTTGCCGGTGCTCAGCACTCATTTCTAAGGGCCAGATGTTCGACCATTCCGTTTTGCGAGTCGCAAATTCTGATATTTTGTGACTCGCAATTTTGGACTTGCAAAACGGAGTGTACTAATATGTCTCAGACACATTTAGCGATTCCCAATGGGGTTGCAAATGACTTGCCTCATCAATATTCATGAGGTATATCGCAATTTCTGCGACTGCTTTTTAAATAAAGCAGTCTTTTTCAAACGCAGCCCGTTTTCTATAAAGGAAAACAGGCTGCATTTAAAAAAGAAAAAGTGAAACATTTCTGTTTCATTTTCTAAGAGTAGGCAGTGGTTCGTGGGACCACTGCCTGGTCTTAAAAAATATTTTCACTGCCCAACACAAAGAGCAAAGGAGTGTCTGGGCACCCCTTCCCATGTTTTCTACTGGCTTACCACCTACTTGTAGGCGGTAACGGCGATTGATTTATGACCGCATTTGCAGTAGCAAAACAATCGTACATACCAGTGCGACACACTATTAGGTAGGGACGCCCTTGGCACGCCCCTTCCTAATAGCGACTCGCAAACCTTATTCTGCGAGTTCATAATAGGTTAGCGACTCGCAAAAAAGGGTCTTACATCTGGCCCTTAAATACGGCACATAATTATCAGAGTCCGCCACATAGTGATGTTGTCTGCCTTTTTTCCAACATCCCACATCAGCAAAGGGTTTAACAATCAATCAGGATTTGTTGAGCAGTTCTGCTTCACCCGTGAGGGTCTCGAGGCGCTGGGAAATCATGCTGCCTGTTTTACCAATGGTTGAAAATTCAGGTCTTGAGGTCCATCCTGAACTGCTGGAGTGATGGTCAGGCTCTGAGGTGCAGGGGGAGGTTGTTCCAGGCCTTCGCCACCAAGTGGGAGAAGGAG
Organism: Lissotriton vulgaris; assembly: GCF_964263255.1. Taxonomy (NCBI): domain Eukaryota; kingdom Metazoa; phylum Chordata; class Amphibia; order Caudata; family Salamandridae; genus Lissotriton; species Lissotriton vulgaris. The sequence continues at coordinate 196,352,270 of NC_141687.1, forward strand.
CGGCCTTCACTCTTCATCCAGCGGATGCATCGGGTGGGTGCTAGGGACAGGGATTCAGAACGGAGTTTCCTGGCAGGTCGTTGAACATTCACTTGTTTGTTGAGCTACGCCGGTCCTTTGTTGTGTAGTGCCTTGTAGGCATGGGTGAGCATCTTGAACTGGTATCTCTTCGGGATTGATAGCCAGTGAAGTTTCCTGAGGTGTGAAGGGTCATGTGCGTCCATCAAGGAAGGTAGAGGATGAATCAGGCTGCTGTGTCTGGATAGCCTGGAGTTTCCTCATGAGTTAGGTGGTGATTCCTACATAGTTGCTGTAGTTGAGTCTGCTGGGAGATGAGAGATTCCGTGACTGTTCACCTGGTGTTGAGTGGGAGCCAATTGAATACCCTCCTGAGCAGTCAGAGGGTGAGAAAGCAAGCGGAGGAGACAGTGCTGGTCTGCTTCTTCATGGATAGCTGGCTTTCGAGGTTAATGGCGAGATTGTGGTGCCTGTTCATCGGGTTTGGGGGGATGGGTCGAGCTCAATTGGCCACCATTCGTTCCAGATTTTGTCCTTGCCTTTCTCAAAGATTAGTATTCTGTCGTGTCGGTGTTGAATTTGAGACAAATGTAGTTCGTCCAGATGGCCATGTCTTCCATGCATCATTGGAACTTGTCCTTGATGGCCCTTCGAAAGTTTGTCAGGTAGAGGATGAGTTGGGTGTCGTTGGTCTAGGAGATGATGTTGAGATTATGGCTTTTTATGACATTGGCCAGGGGTCTATGTTGAAGAGGGTTGTGCTGAGGGATGAGCCTTGAGGTACACCACAGGTGATGTTCTAAGTGAGTGAGGAGTAGGGAGGGAGAATGATTTTCTGCGTCCCTTGAGGTAGGATGCAATCCACTTGACGGCTACTCCTTGGATTTTTATGTGGTGGAGTCTGTTGATAAGTATATGGTGAGATATGGTGTTGAAAGCGGCTGAGAGGTCGAGGAGGATGAGTGCAGCTTTTTTCCACTGTCTAGCAGCATTCTGATGTCGTCCATGGCTTTCTCTCTGCTGTCGTTTGCTCTGAAGCTGGATTGGGAGTGGTCCAGGAGGGTGTGGTTCTGAAGATGTCTAGTGAGTTGGAAGTTGATGACTATCTCGATGACCTTGGCTGGGAAGGGATCAGGGTGATGGGCCAGTAGCTCTGAGGTTCTCCTGGGTCAACAGAAGAATGCTTCTTCAGGGACAGCTTCACGTCGGCATAATTCCATTTCTGGGGGAAATAGACCATGGTGATTGAGGAGGTGAGGACCTTGGTACGTTCTTTGCTGATGGGTTGATTACCGAGGCTGAATGTGTGGTGGAGGCAGGGGTTTGCAGGGGCTCCAGGATAGATGGATCTCATGATGAGAGCTTGCGAGGGTGTGATGTTGTTTGTGGTTGGTGAGGGGTTGGTGAACGCCTTGACTATGTTGAAGAGTTCCTTGCTGTTGTTGGAGTTGTCACTGATGTGGGTGGCGAGGGCAGTCTTCTTTGTATTTTTCAGGAGGTGGTGGTATCGGTTGAGTGCGTCTTTAAAATGTTTTCTGTCCACAAGGGTCTTACTGGCATGCCATCTTCTTTCCTTCTGCCTGCAGTTTCTGGGTTTTCATTTCTGCCGTGAACCAGATGGGGTGTCATTTTTGTGTCTTGGGGTTGGTGGGTTTCTTCAATGTGACTTTGTCAGTGCTTGCTGCGATCCAGTCCAGAAAGTAATCTGCAGCTTGTTCTGTGTCTTCAACAGTGGTAGGTAGGTGGGAGTTGAGGGTGTTGGTCCATTGCTGCTCTGATACATTCGACCAACTGTGCCATGTCTCGCTGGTGGTGGAGGCGGGGCTATTGGGCGTTCTGAGATGATAAAGTTGACGCAGTGGTAGTTGGTCTAGGTGAGCTCCTCTGTGTGGGTGTATTTTACTCTATTGCTGGCTGAAAAGCCTAGGTTGAGCATGTGTCCTGCAGTGTGGGTGGGGTCGGTGACCAGCTGTTTGAGTCCGAGTTTGGCCATACTTTCTCGGAGGTTGGCTGTGTTGGCATTGTCGGTTTCTCAGGGTGGAAGTTGCGGTCGCCTAGGAAAATGTACAGATTTGAGTTGATGGTAATAGGGGCAATGAACTCAGGGATGGTGTTGCAAAAGGCAGGGTGGAGTCCCAGACGTCTTTGGATGAGGGTGCCTTGATGGTGGTTTTGCTGTTATTTTGGAGTTAGAAGTTGAGGTGTTCCATGAAAGGGGTGGAGTCACCTGTGGTGGTGGAGCATTTTTCTTTTTAAACATAGTTTAAACGACGTTTACACATTTATATCATTACATTCCCATATACTCAGCCAGTAGCTGTGACAATATTTAATTGTACTGTTAAATATACATTATACAATCTATAACATTTTCATCAATTAAGTACTGACAATCATATATCCAGTTTGTCCTAATATTCACAGGTGGTGGTTGAGCTTTGAGGTTCTCTTTGCAAATTATGGCGATACCGTTGATGTTTCTGTTGGATCAATCCCGGCATACGATCTTGTATCCGTCCGGGGTGGTTGTGGTGTTGTCCGGAGCAGATGTGGGGTTCAGCCAGATCTCTATTATGAAGACAGTATCCGGGGAGTGATGGTGTCCCATGTTTGTGTGGCGTACCTTCCAAGTGAGCGTGAGTTGATCAGCAAGTAGTTGATATTTCCGGAGGTGTTGACATCAGCCTTGCTGGTGGGTGTGGTATCTTCGGTGATGCAGGTGAATTGACAGTTGCGGCTTGAAAATTAGCCTTAAGTGATCCTGGGGGAGGCATGGGTGCAGTTGTTGTTGTCCTGGCATCCGCGGTTGAAAGCTCGAAGTTCGTCCGAGGTGAAACGGTGGCGGTCCGTGGGAGTCGGGGGTCCTGGTGCTGGGTGTGGTCCAGACACGCGCGGCAAGCCCTCTGCGTGCGTCTGCTGCGTGGTCACTCTGCAGTCTCCATACTGGAGGGAAGAGGGGCTCTAGGGGGAGGGGATTGAGAGGGGGAGAGAGGGCGAGGCAGAGACCCCCATGGGGAGGGGTACCATCTGTGGCAGAAAGGAGCAGGAGGCGAAGGTGCGGGGTACACCAGCAGTACTGCAAGGCAAGAGACATGGTAGGGGGCAGAAGAAGGCTAGGGCGACCCGGAGGAAGGCAGAGCAGACAGAGAATGGTTCGCATAGCAGGTCAAGGCTGCCAGGGGCCATCTGGGGTGAGCACTGCAGGGAAGCTAGCTGCAGTGAGTGGGGCAGATGCTGAGCATGGAGGCAGGAAAGGGGAGAGCAGGGAAGAGATGGTGGCCAAACCCAGCCCAGACTCACCTGGGCTCTGATGGGCGTAGATGGGCCCGTACCTAGCCCGCTTGCGTCCTACAATGTTTCAGATGGTGCCCTGCTGTATTGTGTTTGTGGCAAGAAAAAGCAGGCAGAAAGTTTCCTCACAGTAGCAGAGGCTGCTGGGAGGTGTGTCTTGCTGGAGGGTTTGGAGAAGTCCTGCGATGCAAGAGTTGGTGCCCTGCTTTACGGAGCTCAGTGGCACGAAGAAGCAGGCAACAAGTCTCCTCCCAGTGGTGGAGGGTGTTGGGAGTTGTGTCTTGCTGGAGGTCTGGAGAAGTAGTCTCCGCCCAGTGGCGGAGGGTGCTGGGAGGTGTGGTCTTTCTGGAGGGTCTAGAGAATGTACAATGTAGGTATACTTTAAAAATTGATAATACCCTAGCGCTCAGCCCTTGTGACAGATTTGCATTTTTATTCCTTTAATTTTTTATTTATTTAATGCGATTTTATATAGCGCGAACATTACCCAAAGGTGTCAGAGCGCTTTACATAAGAACCTGTTGCAAAACATAAGGACTTAGGATTACATGCGTTACATAAAAGAGACAAACAGAAAAAATTGCAAATGTACAAGATGTAAAGTCACACAAGGAAGACATACAAACAGAAAGAAAAATATCTTGGTTAGGCCATTAACTCTGTTTATCACCCAGTGGGGCTTACTGGGCCTTACCGGGCCATTCACTCCGAAGGCCTAGATTTCCTTTTTTAGCCTTTCTTATGACCTACATAGGGAAAGCTCATTGGTAATCTACTACCCAGAATTATTAATACCACTGAATACGGTACTACTGTATGTATAGAATTAATTGACTAATTATTTGTATTAATTGTAAAACAACTAGCAAACTCTTTCTTCAGCGAGACTGGAAGACCACAAGGAATAAACAGTGCTGACATTTTTCTAATGCTCATAGGAATGCTTGGACACGTTTCCACTTTTTTGTTATTTGAAAGTAATGGTATGTCCATGAAAGTTCATAAATAAACTCTTAACCTTAAGGCTAGGCATGTGCACACTCACAAACTCTCACCACGCACCCATGACACTAAGACAGGCAGAGTAGGGGAGATTCTCTTATGCAGGGCTTATTCCTCTCAAAGGCACAACTCTGTGTGCTGACTGGTGTAGCAGCTGCATCTTCCTTAGTGCCTCAGTTCAAGCACATGATGTTCGTTCTCATCTTTTCTGATCACACATTTAAAGAGAACATTGCAAACTAACTTAGGGCCTGGTTCACAGAACTAACTTAAAACAAAATCCTAAACTTACTACTTTTGGTATTCACAGAGGTTAGGATTTTGTCTTAAGGTTGTCTTAAGACAGACTTAAGACAGAATCCTAACTTAAGTCTGTATTCAGTCTGTTTTAAGACAAAATCCTAACTTCTGTGAATACCAAAAGTAGTATGTTTAGGATTTTGTCTTAAGTTAGTTCTGTGGATCGGGCCCTTTCTATGTAGTTAACCTCAAAGCCCTTGAACCAGATTCTGCGCGCCCTGACTTAGAGGAAGCCTGAACATCATTGCAGCATAAGAGCAAGTCCTTCTTCTCTGACATCACTCCAGGCTGACCCTTGATCTTGGAAGGAGTCTGGTCTGCCATCTTTGATTGGGTTTATCTCACAGAATTCAATGGAGGGTAAATGCGGCTAGCAAACACCCCTAAAAAGAGAAATACTTGCCAATAATGAGTCCAAAGCCCTCCAGCACTACTTGCCACAGTAGTAAGTGATCACAATTCAGTAGTCGTAGGTGTTCCAATTACTCTCGTGTTTTGTTAGCATGTGGACCTTTCTAGCCAACACGTCTTTCATCGATTATGACTTAATCTGGGCTAGGAACCATATTAAGCGTACACCAGATTACTCCAACAATAAGCTATACTATTTCCTCGCACCACGTGAATTGCACATGCCCACAAAAGTGGTAGACCTCAATAAGAGAAGTATTTATTAAACCAAAACGTCACTAAGATGTAATCATCATACCTAAAAGCCTACATAGAGGCAAACCTGAGGCTTATGATGCAATAACCACTGAACATCTTTCAAACCAAAGAGTGAGCAAAAATAGAACGTGAAACATCTGGGTCCCTTATCTGGCTAAGGCATTGGAACACCTCAAAATGACCATATTTTATAAAAACAAAGAAAAACTGTCGGACCACCTATTTACTCATGCATCCAAGCATGCCCTGTTTAACAGTGTACCGAAACAACATGTATATCTCACTGCTTATAATCTTCCTGCAACAATCCTGTATCTATAGACTTGAACAAATAGTCAGCTACAACATTTTACCTTGGCAAGCTCATCACCTACGCGACATGTGCTCAGATCAAGCCTCGGCCTCGTAAACTTTTTCTGGCTGAGATGTTCAATTCAGGATCCCCCTGAACAAAACTCTTCATCAGAAGATTCAATGCATTTTGATAATAATGACATGGATAAAATGGGCACATTTGCCTCACTGTGCTTCACCCTACATCCAACACATTCCAGAGAAACAAGGCCCTCAGACATCCAAAAATGACTCTAAAATAATCTTAGAAATCTTAGCCAGTCACAAACTGAACTACAAACTGAACAACTGAACTACGCCAGTAAGCCTGGAGAGATTTCTATTCTGCAACCAGTGCTTTCACGCAAAAGATCAACTTGTTGAACTTTAGATGCCATCACAAACGCATTGTTACTCCATTCAACGAAAATGGAGTATCAAACCCTTGTCTTGCACAAGATCAGCAAACTGTGGCCTCAATAATAAAAGAATGGGACTGAAAGAAGAGCAGTAAGGCAATCAATGAAAGCTCATGGTCAAATGATATGCACTGAACAGCGCTCTTGTTCAAGTTAGGCGAAGTGCCTGAGGGAGACCATTGAATTCTAGATGACTGCAAGAAATTGCTGAAGATTAATCTCCAGCCTTTAGGCCAACTAAGGCAGGAGAGTTTTCCAGATACAGTGCAGGCCATCCACCACCGAAACAATGGGGGAGCTAACCTCAGCATGATCACCTGTCCACAGATCCAACAACTCCCTAAAGCCAGAGAGTCTAGCACGCCCTAAAATCAAGAATAGCAAGCTAAAAAAGGAATGGAGGCTGCAAGAAAAACTAATAAAAAAGCCCCTATGATACTCACAGGCAAGGACGATCAAGCCAGAACTTGACTATCAAATACCAACAGGATGTCTACCTCCACAGGAACAGCGGAGACTGAATACCCAAAAGGCTTTGATGAACCCGCATCCAGGACTACTATGCTACATGATCTGCAAACCTCATACCGACAATCATAGAATCCCTACTAGGTCATGTAATAATGAAGCAAAAATGCATGCCTTTCAAACATATATTGGACTTATCAGTACTGAAAAATATTAGAGGTCTGGGCAATAATCGTGATGAGACAAACAATACATTTGCAAGAAAAAAAGATGCTATTAATAGGAATCTGGGAAGAGAACACAACAAGGTCCAGGCAGCAAGACCATCTCATACCAAATCTTTTAAATGCCCCCCAAAACTGACCAATACAAAGGAAAAAGCTTTCGAACAATAGCAAACTCATCATCAAGGCCCTACGCCAATAACACATCCCACGTCCACAGTAGATCCCACAGATGACCTTGCAGATATGACCAACACGGGGGCACTCACAGACACCACCATGAATTCTTGGACAATCAAACAGTGGATTACTGTTACCCTAAGAAGCCTTGTGGAAAAGACCTAAGCCCAACTTTGATAAAAAAACAACTGCCCTGCACATTTGTGATTCCTCTAAGGACTACATCTCACCAAATAAAATTATATTCACCCCATTGCATGAATCAAGAGCAGTCTATGTTTGAGCCATGCCTGGATAACTACAATCCTGGCTAACTCCCGACCGGGGCATAAATGTTACTCAAAAGCATTGAGGAGCCATAACCCAGGGTTCCGGAGAAAACAGAAAGGAAAAGTACACAGCCCGGCTGCCATAACATTAAAGTGGCTTTCAGATCAAGATGTTCTAAGTAAGGCCTTCTACTTACTTCAATCATGTCATCCTGCAGACTCCGCTCAGTAAAGGCAAGGACCATATCCATTGCTCCAGCAAGAGAAACCTACATTTTAAATAATCACCCAAAGCCTATTGACTACATCCTAATCAACATTGAAGCATGGCACTTGGTGGTAGACAATAAAGTGGAAAGTCAAATGGAAAGTTACCATGATCCATTAATTACAACTTTTATGCAAGATCTGAAATATAAGCATTACAAAACAGAGCCCCAACTAGTAACTCATATCTTGACATTCAAACATCGAACAGTCATAATTTACTGGCAATCAACCAACAAGATGGCAACCTAAACGAAGCGTTCAATGGGAAAACGGAATTGATCTCCAAGCTACAAAGCGAAATCCCAGGGAAGGCCGCAGACATCCTTCTAATCTCAGGGGCATAATACAGGTCAACCCTCACCCACCCTCCAGGGACTCCAAACACTTCAAGAGGGGAGGAGGGGCGAGGGAGGGGGGGCGTTTAACCCCAGACTAATAATGAACTTCATTTTGGTTACCACCGCTATCTCATCTAGGAGTCTCTGATGCACCTGGGCTCATAACTGTAATTGAGACAAAAGGACACCAACAGGAATAAAAGGGACAACCTGGTTATGGTCTGATGATGAATGCCTCAAGGAAAAACGAGTATAAGAAAGGCTCTGCGAGCACAGCACCGAGGCCAAGAGGAGAATGAAAGCTTAGGAACTTCAGGAGAGATTTTAAACTTTTGATAAAACAAAAAAGAAACTTCTACAGCAAAATCTTGGATCTTGGACTACAGGAATCGGACCCAAAAAGTGGCTAGAACACTTTTCCTCCATTTATATAGGTCACCAGTGCCAGCGGAATAGATAACAACGAAAGAACCCAATAAAAAGACTTGCCAGTTAATGATTAGGATACTGAATTTACAGACAACACGGTTACAAAGGCAATCCTCGACCACAAAGCACCAGGACCAGACAGAATTCCCTCTGACACTTTTTGCTCAAAAGTCAAGCTTTGAGCACCACTCCTAAAAACTGTTTACAATGCTATCTTGCCATCAAGGAGGGTCTCAGGTTCTTAGAAATCAGGAATACTCATTCCCATTACTAAAATAGGGTCACATGCAGACCCTATGAATTATTGACCAATCCCCCTTTTAGATAGCACTGGGAAAATGTATGTGAAACTCATTTTGAAAGGACGGCCAGCAATTTTGTCATAGCTAATCTCAGAACGTTATCCAGGCAATTACATCGGAATGTTAGACCAGGCAATAAGACTTTACGTACATTAAATACATATAATTGTAGAACTACACACTTTTTTTTAATTCATAGACCTGAAAGTGGCATTAGACTCAGGGCCTGTCCACCACGATCTTAATCAGGCCCTCAGTCAATAAGAAATCTGTTTTGGAGCGCGCTGAGAGATCGAGGGATATCAAAGAAATTGCTGTGTGTTTTGCAGTGACTCTTCCATGACGCTACAGCAAGACTGAGATATGGAGCAAAGGAAGATTACGCAACAGAATTATCGATACAAAACAGAGACCGCTAAAACTGCATATTAGCACTGTCTTTTTTCAATCTATATATAAATGATGGGGAAAGGTTCCTTGAGGATTTAAACCTGGATGTCCCGATGGTTGGAGGTGAAAAAGGTCCTGTCCTCCTATTCGCTGATGATGCAGTAATGATGACACAAAAAGAGTTGGCAATGCTTTACTTGCTGCAGGGCTCTGAACGCTACCGTGCCACCTCCAGAAAATGTGGAGAAAACAAAATGTTTGGTCTTGAACTCTCAAGTCCCACTAAAGGAAACAATTCACGTCGGTGGAAAACCCTTAGATCATGGCTATGCCTCCGACGACACAGACATTCGTTTCGACCACATATGGCCATGGGTAGAGCAGGTGGAGAAGAAGACCACAGAAATGTGTCAAAACACCAGAGCCATCTTGCACTTCAAGAACAATTCAGCAGTGAATCAATAAAATCCATTCTCCATGTGTACAAAATGCCACCCCGTATGGAGCTGAATTGTGGGACTATATATACGAGTACCAGGCCTGCATAAAAATTGTGTTTTGCGACAAATGCTGTGCATGGGTCTGGCCACTCTGATGGAAGCAACCAGCCTAAAACTTGGCACAATCAGCATTGAGGCTGTACCCTACCTTTAACCCTGTTCTATATTGGGCCACAATAGGGTCAAACCCTGAATCCCAAATCTATCTAAAGATTCTCACAACTATTTTGAATCCTAAGAAGTAATTGAAAATTAAGTGGCTGGATCATGTTAAATAAGTTCTATAGAAGATAGGCATGCCTGACGTTTGGAATAAACCTGGCTTGTTGTCTAAAGCTAGTCAAAAACTGGCACAGAGATGTCCCTCAACAGAAGTAACTTAACTTAATTAGTAAAGGATAAACAACGATTTGAAAGTAAAATCTTCAAGCAACTTAGAATCTTATATAAATCCCTTGACACCCGAATTGATGGGAAGTCTGTACATAACATTTAGACTAAGGATTCTCGTGTCCTAACTTTTGTAAAAAAAGAAATGGCCCTCCTTTGGGAGCACTTCGGACCACAGCTCTTTGGCGGCCAAGCTACAATAATGCACTTCATGTTGCTGTGATGCAAAACAATCGGACTCCGGAAGTAATTTCTGCGCCCCATATTATGCACAGATAACATAAGAGCATGTAGAGAGGCATTGGATCTGTACACGAGAAAGGACTCATAAAACGTATTTCCACCTTCGATGGAAATTAACAAGATAGACTGTAATGTTTTTACTGAACCAAGAAAAGGAACATGCTTTTAATAATTGTGTAATTAAAGTTGCTATTTTGGAATTGTAATTTATACAAAGGTAAATTCGATTAAATGTGCTTTTTCTTTTTACATCTGCCATGAATCTACGAAGGCTTTCCTGCCAGGAGTATTCCCATTTACGAGGGCACTGATCTCCATCATGAGTCTGGGGATCTCCACATTGGTAAATTCCACTTGAGGGGGTGGAATGTAAGAATATCAAGCCATGGTTTGGCTTGGAAGTTTTGGAATTTGGCACTCATAAACATGTACATTTGTGGGCCTTCTAAAACTTTGATCTGACTGTTTCCAGAGTAGCTCCCATGGTGGGAATATTGAGAAAGGTGAAAGCATCAACAGCAGATTGGCTGGGAGTGTAGGAAAAAGGCTTTCTCCACAGGGAAAAATGTTTTCCCTGCACAGAAAAAAACCTTTCATTTGCATATGGGGTCCTATTTTCTCTGTGCAGAGTACTCCGCTAAGGACAAGGCTGAATAGCCTGCATAGGAGCCTGATTAAAAAGTCATATGATCTTCCATGGGTTACAGCTGAAAACCTGAGCCTGGTGCGGCTTTAAAGGCGTGCTCATGGGAATATCGATGAACAGCAAAAAAGTTGGAAAAGTATGTTTAGGCAGAGCCCTTTCTTTACAAAATGAAATAGCAAGTTGAATTTGCACTGGAATTTTCCCCATTATACTATGGGTCTTATTACTTACTCACTGCGGCAGTCTGACCGCTGCCAACTTGCGAGCCTGCCAGCAGTATTATGATGAGGGGGTTGGACCACCACAGAATCGCTGCATCAGTTGGGAATCCAGGATCCCGCGGATGTCGCGCCCGGTCAGGGAGCTGATATGCTGGCAGTGCTAATAAGGCACATCTGAGCATACTATGAGTTACCTGTCCAGTCCCCCATTCATGGCAGGGAGTCCACCATGAAAAGGGTGGCATAGAGACATCAAAGGGGCCCCTTGCCACTCCTGGGGGTGCAAGCATGGGGGCACCTGTTGTGCCCCCTGGATTTGTACCCCCAGTTCCTGCATGATATTGCATGCATGTCACACTGTGCAGGAATGTGCATTCAGTGCTCTTACAGCTGCGGTATGCCTGTTAGCCTCTCTCATGAGCTTATCAGACCACAGGCGTCAGACGCCGAAGGGTGAGCGCCCTACGGCCTTGGTGGTCCTCCAGTGGCTGGCACGTAGGGGGTATGCCCCTGGACGACAGTCAACGTCGTAATAAGTCCCTTAGCTTGTGGAAGAAGAAATTCAACCAGTGGACTTTGCTCTAGATTTGTACTTCCACAGAACTCGGAGGATTTTCCAGTACTACCCAAGTCTATATCGGTGCCCAAATCTATTGTGATAACAATTGTCATCTCAACTGTAGAGACCTCTTAGAAGCCACTTAGTTCATCAACTACTTTGTTCCTATACTTTTGCTATGTTTTCCTTTTCGGTTCTTCTCCCCTTTCCCTCTGAAATGACCCTGACTTTCCTTTTGCTCAGACTTGCTTGTTGGACTTTGAACTTACCTTTCCTGGAGCATCGGTCCTGGTTATTGAATGCAAAGGGTCTTTGTGTTATAAATACTCTTGCAAAGACCGGAAGGGCTAACCTTCAAATTGTAATGTTTTAACTGGCATGCTTTAAGCCACATTTTATTGTTTGTTTCTCTTTTAATCATTCTTTTACTTCATAAAATTGTATACACTGTGATTTGTGCGACCTTTTAAAGATATGTTTTATATCTAAATAAAGGAATTATTATTATTATTATTATTATGAATACTCTGATTTTCTGATTTGTGTTCTTTTTCAGAGAAAATATAATGAGGACTCTGAACCAATATCCAGTAACAGCTCTTAACCAGTGTTTCCAGTGTCTCCCCATTTCCCAATGTCCCCCGTATCTAATTGACATATTCCCATTCTTTTATTTCAACTGAAGGAAGTGGAATTCCCTTCGGGTCCCTTTTAGTTACATCTCACCTTCTCCAGCTACCTGACACATTCCTCTTCCAGCCTGTGGAGAAATCCAGGAAGAAGGTAGGAAGAAGAAAAACCCAGAAGATGCACTTGCTCCTGAACATATGGTGACTCTTGAAGAGTCCTGCATTCATAGAAAATATGTGCAATATTCTAATTCCCTTTAGGTAAAGTCTATGCAGTACTGCGACCCATCTGTTTCCTTTTGCAACGAGAGTCTCGGAAAATTACCACCTCGAGATCATTCTCCCATCACCTCTCATTTTGATATGTGCTTTGATTTAGATTTTGTTTACTTTGCAAAAGTGTTTTGTTTATAGTGAGTTTGTATTTATTTTGCATTATGTTACTTTCACATTTCGCCTAGCATGGCCTTGATTTCCTCTGCCCTACCTATACAGTAAGTGCCACATGTTTTTTTTTCATAAAGTAAATGTTGTGTGCTGTTTCACATGTGCTTACTATTTCATCCTAATATAATATCCTGTGTGTGGATGATTCAATATGTTACATTTAATCATATCGTTGCAATTTGCACAGCTAAGACTAGGGAAATAGCTGGGAAATCTTTCTGTCTATTGCATAATATATACCGATTATTGTTGCTTATTGTGTCTTTGTTCTGCAACAATTCGTTTTGATTGTGCATTATTACTCTACAGGTAGGAAACATTGACTTTTCAATTAAATCTGATTTATTTAATCTTCTAATTAAATTACATGCCTGTGCTATAATATAGTTTCCATATCAACCCTTGGATTGTACTCTTTTATTTGTACTCGAATAAATTGTTCTCTTGAGAAGGTCTGTGTCTTAATTAATGCTGGTTGTTTTTTAATATACTCTTCTTTTACACCTATTTCAAATTAAGGTTGAATGTGGTAAATCGTGTTCTTCAGCTGAGATGATCCTCTTGAGGCCAAGCAATTGACTAAACAGAAGTTATTTATTTAGAGTTTGCAGGAGGAAACTTGCAGCATGCAGTACATTATCCCATCAGTAGGCACAATGTACTCATGTGTTTCCTATTTTCTATTCACATAACAAAGAGGCACAGACAAGAAATTCATTTTAATTCAAAAGATCAGACAGTAAAATATGACCCTCTCATGTCTCTGATTTATCTATTTTCTAATCAAAATCGCGGGTACAATATTGCATCCTATGGAGGTGTAGGGGCATTCAGGCTCCCCCCAGAGTCCCCCACGAACACACAGGGGGTCCTGAGTGGGACCAGGACCCCAGAATGGAGGCTGGGCCCTGGAGGATGGGGTTCGTGTGGCCAAAATCGGCCGGGGGAGTGAGGCTATGTGGACCCAACCCTAAGAAAAGTTAATTTAAAGAAAAAAACATCAGTCCCGGGGGAAGATGTCTGAGGCCCGTCCCCTATTCACCATTCTTCAAACGTGCCTCCTAGTGCATTACTAGTTGGTCCTTGGGGGACAACTACCCCCCTGTTACCTCTTGTAAGTCCAACACGGTGGGATTGCTGAGAAGTCATTGGAGGCCCGCCCTCTTTCTCCGCCTCTCTGTAAATGTGTCTCCTTATGCACTACTGGTTGAGAGATGCTGTAGGTCCTTGGGGGTCAACTAGCCCTCCTGTTACTTCCAGTAAATACCAAACAGTGGTATTGCTGAGAGGTTGTCAAAGGCCTCGCCCACTTTCTCCACAACTCTGCAAAAAACACCTCCTGGTGTGCTACTGGTTGGGGGAGGAAGTCCCCTTGGATGCTAAGAGTCCTTAGGGGCCAATAACCCCTCCTGTTACCTCTACTAAGTCCCACACAGCGTAATCACTGAGAGCTGGTCAGAGGCCATGCCCCCATTCTCCACCACTCTGCAAATATGCCTCCGGGTGCAAATCTGGTTGGGGGAGGCTGTCCTCTTGGATGCTGAGGGTCTTTGGGGACCAAGAAGCCCTCCTGGTACATCCAGTAAGTCTGACACAGCGAGATTCCTAAGGGCTAGTCGGAGGCATCATCCCCTTTCTCCACCTCTCTGCAAATGTGCATACTGAGAATTCACTTAATAAAATTAAAAAACCAAAGGTTACAGGGACGTTATAGTTAAGAAATTGAATATAAAAAAACTTTTGAAATTCCCTGAAATGCTGTAGTTAGGTTCAGATTTCACTCGGTGCACAGACATAATATCGACCCCAAAATATCGTTTGGACATAATATCGAGTTTTCAATTTAGACTGGACAAAATATCGACAGGACAGAATATAGATAACGAAAATATTGTTTATAAGGTAAGTGATGTAATATCGACCGTTAAAAATATAGAAAGTTAAAATATCGAAGAATATATTATAGATAGTTAAAAATATCGATTTTTTAATAATATCTAATTTTTTATAGTGTATTTTTATGTTATAAAATGTGTGAAAAGTGTGTATTTATGTTATAATTAATTTTAATTAATGAACTTTTTTATAATTATTGTGTAATTTAATTCTGTAGCGGGTTGTGGGTTTATAGGGGAATAGGGTGGGAAGTAATTTAATTATAATTAATTAAATATGTACATTTATTTATTGATAGTAAATTTTAATTAATTAGCATTAATAGGTGATCAATTGAAATAATTATTGTTAATTAGTAATTTTAATATATTAATTATTATATTATATAAAATTTGTAATTATTTTTAATTAATTATTAATAGATATTCATGAATTTTTTTTTAAATATTATATGAAGTATTTACTTTCCCTAATGTTGTATTCTCTGGAGTGAGAATATTAATTTTAACCCTTACGCTATCCAAAGCTTTCCCTACTGTTGCACATTTTGGAGTGGGAATAGTAATTTTAACTAACCCCTACGCTATCCAACATTTTCAGTACTGTTGCACCCACTGGAGTGGGAATAGTAATTTTTACCCCTACGCTATCCAACGCTTTCCCTACGGTTGCACCCACTGGAGTGGGAATAGTAATTTTTACCCCTACGCTATCCAACGCTTTCCCTACTGTTGCACCCACTGGAGTGGGAATTGTAATTTTTACCCCTACGCTATCCAATGCTTTCCCTACGCTTGCACTCTTTGGAGTGGGAATAGTATTTTTTACACTTCTGCTATCGTACGGTAATAATATTGGATATTATTTAATTATATTATGTTACTATATATATATGTTTTAACACTACAAACACCAGCAGGCCATGCGATTGGCCGCGCCCACTGGGGCGGGTTTTTGGACAAATACAGGTGCTTTGAAACATTTGCTGATGCACGCCCAGATGAATCGAGCCTAAGAAGAAGTGCAGGAGCACGAAACGTCTCGGCTTTGATTTAATTGTTGCATTGCCAAGCCTCTGATCATTCATAGACAGCCTTCATTAAAACTTTCAGCATAACCTACCTGTTGTGGGCCTTTCCGTCTTGGGCAACCTTTGTGTGTTTAATTGGATACGGCGAGCCTACGCCGTGGAAAGAGCACCACTGCTAAGTAGCAGACCCTCGGAGACGCTGTAATGGCGTTCCCGGGCGAAGGGACAGGAGCTGTTTTGAAGGTACTGAGAGGTCTGTGAACGCGATGATGGATGAGCAATGACCCACTGGGGGTAACATGTGATTTTAATTACTGGGTGGCACCGCAATCTCACCAGAGAAAGACCATCGCACTACAAACACCAGCAGGCCATGCGATTGGCCGCGCCCACTGGGGCGGATTTTTGGACAAATGCAGGTGCTTTGAAGCATTTGCTGATGCACGCCCAGATGAATCGAGCCTAAGAAGAAGTGCAGGAACACGAAACGCGTCGGCTTTGATTTAATTGTGCGCAGATTATGGCTTCCATCTCCCAATCTGTGAGCCAAACCGCATACAATTTTAAAAACTGTATGGAGGCGGTCGCCGGATGGATGCTTAAGAACTTCCTTAAGTTAAATGGCGAGAAAACGGAGGTTCTTGTTTTCGGAGGCAAAAGTGAGATCTGGTCTATGGATTGGTGGCCGTCTGTCCTCGGGGCCTGTCCTACGCCCACTTTCTCTGCCCGTAACCTTGGGATCATATTGGACACCTCTCTTTCCTTGGACAAACAGGTCAGTAGGACAGTGTCCACTTGCTGTAATGCCCTGAGGGTTTTAAGGAAGATCTCTCACTACCTTTCCCCTGAGGCACGCAAACAGGTAGCAATAGCGGTCATTGCCTCGAGACTGGACTATTGCAATGCCCTATACCTTGGCATTAGCAGTGGTCTCATTCAGCGCCTCCAGACCGTACAGAATGCGGCTGCCCGGTTTGTTGTAGGTGCTCCTAAACGTTCCTCGGGCACCACCATCAGAAAAGACCTGCATTGGCTCCCCATGCAGGCAAGGATCAACTTTAAGGCTCTATGCCTTACTCATCGTGCCCTTAATGAATCTGGACCGGAGGCTATTCGTGCCCTGGTGGCCCACTATGTCCCTGGGAGAGCACTCCGCTCTTCCAACAAAAACCTGCTTGTGGTTCCTCGTATATCCAAGGTCCGGTGGGGAGGAAGGTCTTTTCGCTTCCTTGCGCCTAGACTTTGGAATACGCTCCCTAGTGATCTTAAGTTGATCTCCTCTCACCTTCAGTTCCGCAAGGCACTTAAGACTTGGCTATTCCTAGCAGCTTATCTCTAAGTTCACCCCTGGTTGATATCTGAGCTCTCTGGTTACCATCTTCAGCGCCTTGATGCCTATGGGTTTAGTTGCGCTTTCTGTATACAAATCGCCATTAATAATAATAATAATAATTGCCAAGCCTCTGATCATTCATAAACAGCCTTCATTAAAACTTTCAGCATAACCTACCTGTTGTGGGCCTTTCCGTCTTGGGCAACCTTTGTGTGTTTAATTGGATACGGCGAGCCTACGCCGTGGAAAGAGCACCGCTGCTAATTAGCAGACCCTCGGAGACGCTGTAATGGCGTTCCCGGACGAAGGGACAGGAGCTGTTTTGAAGGTACTGAGAGGTCTGTGAACGCGATGATGGATGAGCAATGACCCAACTGGGGGTAACATGTGACTTTTAATTACTGGGTGGCACCGCAATTTCACCAGAGAAAGACCATCGCACTACAAACCCCAGCAGGCCATGCGATTGGCCGCGCCCACTGGGGCGGGTTTTTGGACAAATACAGGTGCTTTGAAACATTTGCTGATGCACGCCCAGATGAATCGATTCTAAGAAGAAGTGCAGGAGCACGAAACGCGTCGGCTTTGATTTAATTGTTGCATTGCCAAGCCTCTGATCATTCATAGACAGCCTTCATTAAAACTTTCAGCATAACCTACCTGTTGTGGGCCTTTCCGTCTTGGGCTACCTTTGTGTGTTTAATTGGATACGGCGAGCCTACGCCGTGGAAAGCGCACCGCTGCTAATTAGCAGACCCTCGGAGACGCTGTAATGGCGTTCCCGGACGAAGGGACAGGAGCGGTTTTGAAGGTACTGAGAGGTCTGTGAACGCGATGATGCATGAGCAATGACCCAACTGGGGGTAACATGTGACTTTTAATTACTGGGTGGCACCGCAATCTCACCAGAGAAAGACCATCGCACTACAAACACCAGCAGGCCATGCGATTGGCCGCGCCCACTGGGGCGGGTTTTTGGACAAATACAGGTGCTTTGAAACATTTGCTGATGCACGCCCAGATGAATCGAGCCTAAGAAGAAGTGCAGGAGCACGAAACACGTCGGCTTTGATTTAATTGTTGCATTGCCAAGCCTCTGATCATTCATAGACAGCCTTCATTAAAACTTTCAGCATAACCTACCTGTTGTGGGCCTTTCCGTCTTGTGCAACTTTTGTGTGTTTAAATATATATATATGACTGAGAGCTCTGCGCTACACCGGATTATTCCTGGAATATATATATATATATATATATATATATATATATATATATTCAATGAAAAAACCATTGGTTTTAGGCCATATATAGTTAGGGATTTGTATTTACAAAACCTTATTTTACTCGCATAAAACCATTGAAATTCCATATATAGTTAGATGCGCTAACTATATATCGCGCACCCGCAATCCACTGCTGATGATGTCACATATTACATCATTCATGACATGGTCAGTGACATCACTGATGACATCACTGATGACAACTCAAATGACATCACTGATGACATCTCAAATGACATCACTGATGACATCACTGATGACAACTCAAATGACATCACTGACAACATCACAGATGACATCATTCATGTGTTAATACGATGAACCTCTACAGACTCTGATATATCCTTAGATACACTCAGTGAAAACAGACACTCACAGACTGTCACTCATCCATGGAGTTACTCATACACCTAGACAGTCATGCAAAGAATCAAACACACCTCCAATTCCTCAACTATACAGTTATACACACCTTACTTATTGAAACATATTCTAATACATATTTACTCTCTTATACAATCCTTGATACATGTTCACAATGATCCATACAGCCACTCACACATTCACTGGCTGTTATGCACAGTTATTTATATATGTTAACTCTCACATGTACTGTGTTTTACATATGTACTTACTTTGACATGTAGCACTGAGATATCCATTCACTCACCAATACACTCATGCACACAGTCAACCGCCCATATAGCTGTTTCCACATGCACTCTTGAACTCATACACCTAGTGAATCAACTGCTTACACATCTATGCACAGAGTCACACACCTCCCAGCCACCCACACACATACTCAGTCTCCCATACAAATACTTGAGCAACCAATCAATAACCCATATAGTTATTTATATAGCTACTGATCAACACATGCAGCAGTTTACAGAACAACAGATATAATGATACACAAATTAATACAGTTTAATCACTAACCCATGCACTCAGTGAGACACATTTAATCACTCCCTCATACAGTCAGTCATGCACCTACTAAATCCTTCATCCAGACATTTATACATCCACTCATTCTTCAATATGTAAGACATATTTTAACTTTACAGAAACTTCCAGTCACTGGATGTTGTCATCAGTGATGTCATTTGAGTTGTCATCAGTGATGTCATCAGTGATGTCACTGACCATGTCATGAATGATGTAATATGTGACATCATCAGCAGTGGATTACGGGTGCGCGATATATAGTTAGCGCATCTAACTATATATGGAATTTCAATGGTTTTATGCGAGTAAAATAAGGTTTTGTAAATGCAAATCCCTAACTATATATGGCCTAAAACCAATGGTTTTTTCATTGAATTTTCAAGGTTTTGTAAATGCAAATTCCTAACTATATATCGACTATAAGCTATGGTTTTTTCAGTGAATTTCAATGGTTTTTAATAGCAAATATGAAAAGCTTTAAAATGTCAAGTACGTGATAGATAAAAACATTTTCGTATTTATGCACGCTGATGTGCTTTGAACGCTGCACCCCCCCCTCCCCTCTTTTCTCTTAGTAGTACTCTCTCTTTGCAGATAGTGAACGGTAGTTAACGCAGACCTTTACCCCTGTTGTAATCCGTCGTACCTGCTTGTCTCTCCATTTGATTGATTGTTATCCAAGCATTTACTGTTTTACAATTGATTCTCTTTGGTTCATTATCTATTTACAAACAAGCACAAAGTCGCAATACTCTGTTTAGTCTTTGCAGATAGTGAAAAATCGTGTAAAAAAATAAAAGTAATCGAGCAAAATCAGTAGGCCACTAATTGGATCTCTTTTTGACCTCGCTAAAATAGAAATATTAGGAACAACCCTTCATGAGAAATACGAAAATAGTGAGATGAACTTAGCTCCACACCATGAGGGCTGCAAGACAGCTCGACTCCGTCACCAACCCCGCCCAAAATAACGATAAACCCTATGCAAATATTAAAAATATAGACAACACACCAGCAAAGAAACAGGGTAAAACATTTTATTAAATAACTATTTACATAACTATTTTATACTTTTTATTGCCCGATCCGGCTAGCTCAATCGATCGAGCATGAAACTCATGCACTCTGATAGCAAGCGTTGCTACTGATGCTATGCAGACCAAAACTGGTTTTCAGTTTGTACATTTTTCTAGATTTTTCAATCCAAGGTTGGTTGACTTTGTAGAACGATGGCTTTAGATTTACAACATACGGTGTGGTGGCGCGGACTGGGAGGGGGCGCTTCGCTCCTGCCCCCTCCCCAAGTAAGATTTTCATACGTGAAAGTACGTTAATGGTTTTGGTCCCTGAGTTGCTTCAATGTTGAGGTTCCGTGACAATTGTAAGTGGTGTTTTCGACTCGCACGAATATGGTCGAGTCTGGTATCTATGAACCGCAAATGACGAGTTTAGTGGGTGTACGCAGTTTCGTTGTGCTAACCTAAATCGTTCGTCTGTTACGTGGGTATTTCTACCTGTACCCACGGGTTCCATCTTAGATACGGCATCCATTTTGTCTCTTGCCCTCAAGTAGCCAGCGAACGGACGTTGTCCGCTTCGCGACCCTGGGACTCCCAAGATATTTGCGGAAGACACATGTCCTTTGTAAGTGTCTTTATGATGAGGGGGATGCTACTGTAAAGCAGATGGCGCCGCTCGAGGCTCATCTTGCCGCACGGACTTATTGTCTCAGCCGTGCATCTTATTAGGCACGTCCCTTTGATGCCTGTATCTCGTGTTTCTCGATACCTCCCCTTTTACACCCTTTCCGATTTCCCCACTGTCTCCGTCTTCCTCTACACCTGTTCTTGTTCCTATTTCGATCTGTTTATTACCGATTGGAATGCACTAATGTTGGGAAGATGGGTTTTACAGTTGGGAACCGCCAAATGTTTCCGCACTTATGTTCCGGACTTTGTGTGTTTCAAAGTGACCAAAAGAGACCCCTCTGGGGGATGATTGTGGGAACCGGGTCATAAACTTTTGTGTTCAATGTAACTCTATGGGGAAATTGTGTATAAAAGGAGCGACTCACAGAACCAATTTGAAGCAGTCTCCCCAAGTTGCACGTGTGTTACTTGTCGTGACTTCTGTGTTCCCTGCAGTAAATAAACCTTGAATCTTTGACGCCGAAGGAAGTGTCCCGTGTCTCTGTGATTCCTACGCCAGAGCAGGTTACCCACGAAGGTTTCAGGTGTTGTGCCCTGGCACCGCTGGGTTCTAAATAACCCAGTCCTTCAGTTGGCGCCCAACGTGGGGCTGCATCAGTGGTACCGGTCCAAGCCCGACGATCGTGAGGAACTTCGTGTGAAATCTCCGAGGGAAGGTGCACCCCGCTTCATCGATCCTGTTGTCGAAATAAGTGGCCCGAAGACTTTTCCCGCGAAGATTCCCGCCTCCGGACGGCTGCGACAGACTGCTGCCCTGACTGTAGACCTGTTTTGGCGCCTGGCGTAGACCTTGGTAGAGCGAGACGATTGACGGGCCTTCCTGGTGACGCCATTGATCTTTGAGTTAAGTATTTGTGGGTCGCTCCCAGAGTTCTTGGTTGTTGACACTTTAGCGAGTGTTTTTGTTGTTGACGCTGTGAGAGTGTTTTTGTCGATGACACTTTGCTAGCGTATTTTGTCGTGTTGTTTGACGACTGCAGCCGCCAAAAACCGAGGGTTTTGTTCTTTGCTGGGACTTGGTAATTCCCGTAACCCTTGAAGTTTGTGAAACTCGGCTAGTGTGCAAGATGCCTGGTCGCAGTACTTTGTTTAGTTGTTTCAGACCTTGTGGTACGGATTCCCGACTGGAGGACTCGTGTCCGATACCTCCGGTTGGAACTCCCACTTATGAACTGTACAGTAAACATGGGCTAGGCCCGATTACTTTTAATGATTACTGGATCAAATACACAAAGAAGGACGGTGACCTTCGTTGGCCACCTCATGGTAGCTTCGAGGCCCCGATCTTAGATAATTTAGAGATTAAATTATTCGAAAGAAAGTCAAGGCCGGCCATGTTTGATGCCTTTCGGTTGTGGCGCAAAGAAGCCCGACAGAAAGAAATCAGACAGACTAAACGAAATCAGCGAGATAATGTTGCTACCATAGTGAAGAAAGCAGAGCAATTTCAGCGTGACAAGGAGGTTAAGGATAAGGAAGTGTTTGATAGATTACAGCGTATGACCGTGGATAAATGTTATCCCGCTTTGCCTACGGAGTCGGAAAAGAGGGAAGAGTCAGTTGAGGATCCTTTAATGTCTTATCTTATGAAGTCGCCACCTCCGTATGTACAGGGTACCGCAGCTCCCGTGGTTCCTGCCGTACCTATTCCTCCGCCTATTCTCCCTGTGCCTGTTCCTCAACCTGCACCCGCTCTTCCGACTGTTCCTGCTCCTTTGCCTACTGCTATCCCTACTGCTCCTCCGCTTCCACATACTCCTGCTCCCGCTACTGCTCCTGTTTTGTTAACTCCTGCTGTTGCTACTGTTTCTACTCCTCCACTTGTTAGCCCTGTGTCCTATACTTCTCCCTCTACTCGTTCCCGTAATTCTCCTCTTGCGGCCAGTTTCTTTCATTCGCTCGGACCTGTTCTTGGGTCCACTGGTTCCGATGGTCCTCAGAGACGTAGTCAGCTTCCTGGTAACAGAGAACGCGCTTCGCTATATAATATGGCGATGGGTTGGATGATGCATCCTCTTCGAAATCCGCCACGTGTTGTACTCGACACGTTTTGTCAATTCAATATACCAACTCAGAGATTTGTGTTCGAGGAAATGTGTAAGGTCCTACGCGATCAGATATCGGCCGATGCACCTGACGAGGTGCTGACCGCTTTGTCTGATCTTCAACTTCAGTTCTCGAACGGACTGATAGTGGATACCAACGTTCGACGTGCTGTTGAGCGGTTGCTATCTTTCCGTCCCACTCCTATACCTCAAGCCTTGTTTGTTGAGGATGTTGAAAGACTGCCAGACGAGTCTGGTCAGTTTCCCATGCGAGAAGTTCCACCGGTTTGGATACCAGCTAATCCTACTGCTCAACCTCCGACATTGGCGCATTTCCAGAGAGTATGGATACATCTCCCATGGAAACGCTCGGAAGTGTTGCAGGTGAAGCAGTCTTTGCCCGACCCTCGCAAAAATCCTACAGGGTATTACAAAGAATTATCGCAGCTCGTAGATGCTACGGTAATGAATCTTTCCGATATCGATATGTTGTTCGGTAATGTCGTACCGCAACCGGTATGGGCTAAGATTCGTCACGAAAACCACCCGAATGAATTAGGTGGTGCTTGGGCTGCCATTGTAGCGGCAGATGCCGGACAAACGGCTGCTGCTAAACCCGGCCAGCTGATTGTTGATCTACCTCAAAGAATAATAACATTAATGAAAACCCTTATGCCAGCTATGAGGGTAAATTGGGACAAATTATCAGCTTGTAAACAAAAGAAGGATGAGAGTGTCTCCGACTTTTTTACGAGGTTCGAGGAAGCATTCATTGACCATAGTGGTCAGGATATGAGCACTGAGGGTGGTCAAAGGTTGTTCGTGGACAAATTTGTCTCTAACTTATTGCCCGATTTGTGCAATAAATTAAAGAATTCAGAGAGTGCGTGGGCCGTTTCTACTTCAGCTCAGATATTGGCCACAGCACAATATTATGAGAACAGAGAGAAGGAAGAGAACGACCGCACTGACAAAAAGACGAAAGAGCTTAAAACTAAAGTGTTGCTTCAACAAGCGTATCCTCCGCGTTCAAACCAGAATGCATCCCAACAAAATAGATCGCAGTCGCAATCGAATCGATCACAGCCGTGTAATGATTCCTCCTCCCAAAGATCATCGTTAGGGTACAATCAATGTGCTTATTGTAGACAGGAGGGACACATTAAATTCAATTGCCCTGTTCTGAATGATCCCAATAGTGGTAATTCGTCCAAAGGAGGTCGTGGTGGTTCACATCAGGTATCACGTGGTAGGGGCTGTGGTGCTCAGAATGATCGTTCTGACACCTCTTCTAATTCTAATAATTGTTTCGACTAACGTGGATCATCGCAAGGACGATCTGCGCAGTACAATGTAGACGATTATTACGTCGATCAGGGAACTGACGACAGTAATTATTAGGACAGCCAAAGACAAGGAGAGGGAGTGGTATCAGTTCCGGTTGATCAGAGAGGGCCTTACGTCGCAGTTGCTACATCGGGCGTCGTTGAGCCTTTTCTGTTGGACACTGGTGCAGCGAAAAGTTCTATCATGCATTCGAAACTCCCTGGCGCACCTTTGTCTGGCTTAACAAATGTTTCCGTTGGATTCTCTGGCGCCCCCGTTAGTAATCCAGTTTCGCGCCCTTTGCCCCTTACAATTGGGCCACGTGAGCTTCAAGCTCCGTTAATTTTGACTACTGGTTGTGGTGAAAATCTTTTGGGTCTGGATTTGCTTAAACGTTTGTATGCAACTCTGTATTGTTCTCCTGCAGGTGTAAAGCTTACGTTAGGAGAGAGGGTTGTCTCTCCTATGTATTTGTCTCTCGATAAGCTTCCACCGGAATTGAATTCTCTTCCTGCGTCTTTGTGGGCAACAGGTCCCAATGATGTGGGCCTGCTTGATATCTCCCCTTATGTTGTTCAGTTGAAATCTAATGTGCGATTGCCACGTATTCCCCAGTATCGTATCTCTCTTGATGGTGAACGAGCATTGTTAGCGATCATTTATGATTTGATCGAGAAAGATGTTATTGAAGAGACTCGGGGAAACGTGTGCAACAGCCCTGTACTGCCCATTCTTAAACGTACTGATCCTTCAAAACCGCCCGTTTATCGTTTTGTTATTGATTTACGGGAGGTGAATAAAATTGTGGTTCCTCAATTCCCTGTTGTGCCTGACATCACGACGTTACTGACTCTGATTCCAGCTTCTGCATCGTGGTTTTCGGTGATTGATTTGAAAAATGCGTTTTTCAGCATCCCGATTGCCGAGGAGAGCAGAGACCTTTTCGGTTTCTCTCTCGGTGGACGCAGCTTCCGGTTTAAGCGCGCTCCTCAGGGCTACTGTGAAAGTCCGTCGATTTACAGTCAAGCCTTGAAGGGTCAACTGGATGCGTTTAGGTTGCCGGTTGGTGCGGCCTTAATCCAATACGTCGATGACTTATTGGTGGCTGCTGATACTCAGGACATTTGCAAAATTGCTACGGTGTCGTTGCTGCAACATCTCTGTGAGTTGAATCACAAGGTGTCCCCTTCTAAACTCCAATATTGTTGTCAAGAAGTAACCTATCTAGGTCACTTATTGTCAAAGGAGGGAAGGAGGTTGACCCCAGAGAGGATTGCAGCGATTGCGCGAATGGCTGTGCCAAAAACCCAAAGAGATGTTCGTGCCTTTCTAGGTATCACGTCGTACTGCAGGCAATGGATTCCTAATTTTTCATTGCTAGCGAAACCATTGGTGGCTCTTACGTGCAAGGATGTTTCAACTCCTTTACCATGGACGGAAGAATGTCAGAAAAGTTTTTCTGAACTGCGTGATTCATTGTGTTCGGCTCCTGTGTTGGGTACTCCCGACTATAGCAAGCCGTCTACATTATATGTTCACGAGAGGGAAGGTTGTGCTTTGAGTGTCTTAACGCAACCTTTTGGTGGCAAACAGCGTCTATGTGCATATTTTTCTTCGACCTTGGACCCAGTAGCTAGAGCATTGCCGAGTTGTTTGAGAGCAACTGCGGCAGCTGCGGACTCCATCTGACAATCAGCAGGACTGGTCATGGATAATATGCTTACGGTGATGGTTCCGCATGCAGTCGATACTCTTTTGAATCGTACGAAGACCCAGCACTTGACGAGTGCGAGATTGTCTGGGTACGAGCTGACGTTGCTGGCAAGTCATATTCAGATAAAACGTTGCAATGTTCTGAACCCGGCAACTTTGTTACCAATTAGCGCAGAGTCAGATGAAGTAGTAGAACATGATTGTTACTTGAGGACAGAAGAAGAAACAAAAGGTCGAGTGGACCTTAAAAACACTCCATTAGAAGATCCAGATGGTACATTGTATGTGGATGGGTCATGTTTTAAGTTGCCGAATGGCGATGTGACTACTGCCTATGCTGTTGTAACGTTGAATACTGTTGTTGAGACTGCAAGGTTGAATCAGAATTCTGCCCAGGCTGCAGAGTTGATCGCTCTCACTAGAGCGTGTGTGTTAGCAAAAGGGAAACGTGTGAATGTGTTTACCGACAGCCAATATGCATTTGGCGTCGCACATAGCTTCGGACGACTGTGGAGAGAGAGAGGTTTCTTGACGTCGCACGGTACGAAGATTCAGCATGGCCAGCTTGTGAATGATCTTTTGGATGCACTTACGTTGCCTAAACAAGTAGCGATTGTTAAATGTAGTGCGCATCGTAAGGTGACGGATGATGTTGGTCGTGGTAATGCGTTTGCGGATGAGATTGCTAAGGAGACTGCCCGGAACCTTAGCACTCGAATGTATGTGACGAGTTCGGTTAGGTGGCCTACAGAATCGAGCATGTGTGAAGACACTATTGAAAGTGTGAAAGAAATTCAGAATGAGGCCACCGAGACTGAAAAGGTGAAGTGGAAAGAAAGCACGGGAAAGTTGGATGTGAATGGTTGTTGGATTGATTTGTCAGATCAGAAAAGATGGTTGTTGCCCAATGCGTATGTGCTGGCCGTTGTGACAATGGCGCATGGGTTAGCACATATTAGCGCGAAAGGTATTTGTAAATTGTTGTCCCCTGTGTGGAAGAATGATGGTATTACGAAATGTGCTGAACGTCTGGTGAAGAATTGTATGGTGTGCATGATGTACAATCCTGGCAAAGGAACCCCAACTCCTCCTGGCAGTTTTGCTCCCCCTTCATGTCCCTTTGAGGTGATTCAATTGGACTTCATCCATATGGAGCGATGCAATAACCTGAAGTACGTTTTAGTAGTGGTTTGCGCATTCTCCCGATGGATCGAGGCCTATCCTCTCAAAGACAATACTGCTTTGTCTACTGCGAAAATCCTACTGAAGGAATATTTTCCTCGGTATGGAATGCCTAGAGTCGTATGGTCAGATAACGGAAGAGAGTTTGTGGGAAGTGTGATGAAGAGTGTGTGTAAGGGCCTTGGAATTAATCAAAAATTCCATAGCGCCAATCATCCCCAGTCAGCTGGATTGGTCGAGGGGTATAACGGTACCCTTAAACTGAAACTAGCAAAGATTCAGGCTACGACTGGTCTTTCGTGGCCTGACGCTTTACCTTTAGCATTGCTGTCAACTAGGGCGACTGTACACTCCCGAGTAGGGCTTAGTCCCTATGAAATAGTGTTCGGCCGTCCTGCGAATGTCTGGGGGGTTCCTAGGCCAGGAATGTTCTGTGATCTTGAGTATCCAATGTTGATCGATTATCTTCATGACTTGACTGCTAAACTGAGGTTAATTCATCAACAGGTTCACGACGCGCTGCCGACGCAGACGGAGGGTCCAGGCCACCAGCTCCAGCCCGGAGATTGGGTGGTGACGCGGAACTTTTCGCGCAAGAACAACTTGGACCCGAGGTTTACTGGACCCTACCAGGTTCTCCTTGCCACGAGGACTGCTGTTCGTCTCGAGGGACGTAAGAATTGGGTGCACGCCACCCATACCAAGAAGGTCCCTATCCCTTTGCCGGCAGACCTGTGGGTGAGGAGAGGCATTGCATCAACTGAAACAGAAAGATTGCCGGCGTTCGTACCTTTTAGCGACGCACAACCTGTCGGAGAATCCTCAGCGCAGCAGAAAGACTCTGTTGAACAATTGTCATCAAAAGACTCAAGACCAGAACATTCAACTGATCAGCAGGACGCTGTCTCTTCAACGGATCCTTTGTTTGACGAGCAGACACGTCCTGGGAAAACCCGATACTTTTTGCGATCTAGCACTAAAGACTAATAAAAGATCCTGCTTTGCTGTATTGACAACTGCATTATCCCGTTTTCCATGATCAGTTTTTGAACGTTTATATTATTGTAATTATCCCTGTATATATACATTGAGCTTCATTCCTTATACTTTTTGCTTCCACAGCCGAGAGACATTGTTTTGCATATATATATATATTGTGCATTAAAGGCCGTAGGGCCGCGCGCGTACTTCCTTCTGGTTAGTAGGTCTTGACGCTAGGTTAAAGACCGTCGGTTCCTGGGAACTCCTAGGGATTGACTATTGCTACACAGAACGAAGTGCGTCAAGAAACGTTGCGGACGGTCGTAGGGAATGGCATTTTCGAAGCTGATGGACTTGGAAGAAGCTCAGATACAAAGATTCAAGCTGCAACAACTTAGTCGTACGAAATGTTTTATATTTCAAATGTTTATGTTATTCTTGACTGTTTCTGCATTCTTGGCGGGTGGGGTGTATTATATGACCTCTGGTTTTCTGTCTCCTGTTTTACCTACTCCTACACCTGATCCTAAACTTACTACTGTTGCTTCTCCCCATTCCTTTCATGTCTTACCCGAACACGAGCAGGCTAGACGTGCAGAATTCCGCAACAATTCCTTTATTCAGCTCCTTCACCAGCATCAGTTAGTGGTTAATACTACTAATTGTTGGGTGTGTGGGTTGATGCCACATACTACGGAAAAGGGAATTCCATATCTGGTGTTACCGTATAGCTCCCAAGGGTCTGCTCGAGCATTTCAAACAATGTTTCGAAGCGCACTGGGTTTCCACCCTATTCGAGAACCACGTTCCCCCTACTCTGGTCCTACCTCGTATCAAAAACCTTTGTCGATAGCAATAGAGGACTTAGACAGTGATATCTATGATCCCTCGCTTATTCCCGAAGAAGAGATACAAGCTTATAGGGTCCTGAGTAGAGGCGAGTATAGTGTGTTCACGAGTGAAAAGCAGCTTAAAAGCTCACCTCCGATATGGGTCGTACCCCACATTGGTAATTTTTGTCTGATGGGTCGTGGTCGAAGATCGAAAGCCCGACTTGGAGAGAGTGCTTGCACTGAAAATTATATGCTGCCGATGGTCTCATCCCCTGTGTTCCTGGCTGCCAAGGGTACATACTTTATCTGCCATGATCGTGCATATGCATGGTTGCCCGTTGACTTTATGGGCTCCTGCTTCATTGCAAATTTGTTGCCTCCGACGTTCACTGTAGATGCCGATTATCATAAGACTAGAGTTGTGCGAGGCGTAATTAGCAAAGAGGATACTGCCGGTCAAGAGGCAGGAGACTTTTTCAAGGGTTTCCTCCCGTTTTGGGGACCTATGGTTAATAGTAGGAACCTGAGACAGTTGACTCGAGTGGTAGAATCAACAGCTAATATTACTGCCAGTGCCCTTGGTAATATCACCACAGAACTTCAGGCAGATAGACTTATGACATTACAAAACCGTATGGTTTTAGATGTCATCTTAGCAGACCGAGGTGGGGTATGTAAGGTGATCCATTCGAGCTGCTGCATTTTCATTCCAGATAATGCTCCGACCATCTATCAAGCCATCTCTAGGTTGCATAAAATCTCTGAATCCATACACGTGGATGTAGGGGATTGGACGCTACTTGGGTGGTTTTGGGGCCTGATGTCGACTTGGGGTTGGAAGATTCTGATGATTATCGGAGTTGTTGTGGCGTTCCTGTTCACGTGTTGCCTTTGTGTGCAGTGCGGTCCTGCCTTATGTGGCCTTTGTGCTACAACGTGTATGAGACAGCCGCCTGTCACCAATGGGACTCGGTTGGACAGAGCTATGCTACAACAGCATCTAGATGGTCTGATGAATATTGAGTATGATTCCGACTAGTGCTTGCCTACATGAGGGCAAAAGGAGCGTCTGAGGTTCCGTGACAATTGTAAGTGGTGTTTTCGACTCGCACGAATATGGTCGAGTCTGGTATCTATGAACCGCAAATGACGAGTTTAGTGGGTGTACGCAGTTTCGTTGTGCTAACCTAAATCGTTCGTCTGTTACGTGGGTATTTCTACCTGTACCCACGGGTTCCATCTTAGATACGGCATCCATTTTGTCTCTTGCCCTCAAGGAGCCAGTGAACGGACGTTGTCCGCTTCGCGACCCTGGGACTCCTAAGATATTTGCGGAAGACACATGTCCTTTGTAAGTGTCTTTATGATGAGGGGGATGCTACTGTAAAGCAGATGGCGCCGCTCGAGGCTCATCTTGCCGCACGGACTTATTGTCTCAGCCGTGCATCTCATTAGGCACGTCCCTTTGATGCCTGTATCTCGTGTTTCTCGATACCTCCCCTTTTACACCCTTTCCGATTTCCCCACTGTCTCCGTCTTCCTCTACACCTGTTCTTGTTCCTATTTCGATCTGTTTATTACCGATTGGAATGCACTAATGTTGGGAAGATGGGTTTTACAGTTGGGAACCGCCAAATGTTTCCGCACTTATGTTCCGGACTTTGTGTGTTTCAAAGTGACCAAAAGAGACCCCTCTGGGGGATGATTGTGGGAACCGGGTCATAAACTTTTGTGTTCAATGTAACTCTATGGGGAAATTGTGTATGAAAGGAGCGACTCACAGAACCAATTTGAAGCAGTCTCCCCAAGTTGCACGTGTGTTACTTGTCGTGACTTCTGTGTTCCCTGCAGTAAATAAACCTTGAATCTTTGACGCCGAAGGAAGTGTCCCGTGTCTCTGTGATTCCTACGCCGGAGCAGGTTACCCACGAAGGTTTCAGGTGTTGTGCCCTGGCACCGCTGGGTTCTAAATAACCCAGTCCTTCAGTGTCACTGCCATTCTCAAATGGCATAAGTTCTGGATGTTGGGTGCCATAGTTCAGAGTTCTGAGCAGCGCTTGTAACACTGTCTGAAGCTTATTTCCACCTACTGCAGCTTCACTATTCTCAAAGTAAGTGAGTGTCGTTTGTGGACCTGACTGCATTAGAAAACAATGTCATATGAAACCTTCCTAAACAGCTTGACGGAGGCCCCCGAGGGGCGGTGTGATGGCCATGGACTCGGAGAAGACACTTGGCTCCGACCCCCTCCCCAAGTCTTATAGCACCGGTGTAGCCTGAGATCGCCCCCGACATAGGCGGCCGGCTCTCGGGGTCCGGCGGAACTTTTTGCCTTTTGATGACTCTTCTATTCTGGACCTTGTCCCACAATCCGTTTGACCTGAAGACACGCTGTAGTGGGGCGCCCCTTTACCGTTTCAGTTGCCATTCCGCCCGCTTTTGCTACACTGTGCCTCTTCCGCCATTCAGCTGTTTACCGCCCGCTCTTGCGACTACAGCGTCTCGCTCACCATGTAGTTCAGTTGCTCCCGCTCTTGCGGTGCAGCGATAGGCGGCTGCCACAGGACTCTCAAAATGGCGGCCGGCTCTTCGGATTTGGGCCTGGTCCACTAAAATGGCCCTGGGACTCCTTGGAACTCGGACGCTTCCCTGATAGGGCTTGGGTCCCATTCTCGAAAACGTCCCCTCAGCCGTGAAGATTCTACAAAAGTCTTGGGGGCCCCCGACTCCCGCAGGCTTCTGGTGGGGAGCGGCTGCCATGTCTGCTTGTGAAATGGCCACGACGGAGCTACGAGATGGTAGTGCTCTCATGCTGACGCCAGCTTTAGTCTGAAACATCCAGAAACACTGTAGACTACCAATTCGATCAGTTCCGGTAGCGCCCCAACATGACCCGGAAGAGAAGAACTTGCCCTCCCCTCTTTGACTGATGGTTCTTGTTGCCTGTCCCCTCTGTTGTCATTTAACAGAACTTTTTTGACTGCTGAAAGGGGTTGTGTTCCGAACGCTGGTTGGTGGAGACATTTTGACTATATTCTTGACCTACGTTGTCACGTAATGCGTTATATGACACGCCGCGTTAGCGCACCCGGAAGTGATCCGAGGCGCGGCGCGCAGCGCGTAACGTAAGCATAACAGGTCATGTGACTTGTTAATAAAACTTTTCATTGGTTCATTTTACTTTTGTTATTTTAATGATAAAAAGCTTGGTCATATGACCTAAAAATTACGCTTTTTATTGTTTTCGAACATTATTTTTTTTTAAACATATGTTATAATATTCCAGGCTAATGTACTTTCCCGGAAAATTTACAACTGTCCTGCAAGTAAAATATATTCCTTTTTCGAGAAAAAGGGCGTTTCTTCGTTCCATGACGGAGCCGTTGAGTAAAAGAGACTCGGCCTGCTGTCTTAGTCGCCGATACGCCTGATTATCAGATTCTTATCGATCACTTTATGTTGCAGAAATAAAAAAAAAAAACTGCCCTTGACCATTTATCTTTACTGCGTTCCTACATATTATACCTTTTATCCGTCATGTAATTGGACTGCTTTATTTCACTTGCCTTTTACTGATTCGAAAACAGTGACTAAAAGTAAAAACGTTACCAATGTAAATACTACTACCGTGTTTTGTTTTAAAAACCTTTATTGTGAAAATGTCAGTATACAAATACGGGCCTATAACCACATGGGCCGGCCACGGAGCAAACTGAAATCGTATATGATGAGGAGACATTTACACTGTAGAGGAACGTAACGAGCGGGCCATTAGGTTGGAAGAACTAAGGTGTCTAACAGTTGCGGAATCGGTGGACGTACATTTTGTAATTAAAATAAGACAGGGCCACTTACAATAAAATTTTCTAGATATACATTTGCGGGCAAGGAGTTACGAGTCCCATTTATACCGGCGCCATTTTGGGCGAGCCCGGGCAGGTCCAAGATATAGTCAAAATGTCTCCACCAACCATCGGCCAGACCAGAACCCCTTTCGGCCCTGTATGCTACAAGATGGTGTCTTCCATTCAGAAAATATTGTTGGCAGCATTTTGAAAGGAAACAGAAACAGCCGTTCTCCTAGTGAGTTTCACATTGTTACATTTAGGAAGAATGTTGAAGAGTAGTATGTGGAAAATCTGAAGCCATTTTTCTACAAACTCTCAATCAGCCTTGGATGGAAAAAAAAATCCTGAAGAATGTACAAACTGAAAACCAATTTTTGTCTGTATAGCATCAACAGCAACGCTTGAGTCAGCTTTGTGTCAAGCCGCCATTTTCATTCAATCAATAGCGTCCCCCTGCAAACATTCAGGGACCTGGTCGTGTCTTCAGATGAAACGGATTGTAGGAAAAGAAACAGAAAGGAAAAGGAAAAAAGTTCCGCCGGACCTCGGGAGCCGGCCGCCTATGTCATGTGCGACCTTTGGCCACACCAGGGCAATAGTGAAGCTGCAGCAGGTGCAAATAAGCTTCAGACAGTCTTACAAGCACTGCTCAGAACTCTCAACTGAGGCACTCAACATCCAGGACTTGCCATTCGGATCTTGGCGCCTTGTGCTGGTTCCGACCTATTCACACATCGGTCCACTACTGACATCACCTCATAAGCCAACGGGGCACCCCACGCCGACTTTCGGCACAGCATTGTATGATGGCCACACCAGTGCGGCAACTTGCTGGACACAACCTCGGTGCCATCCGGATCTCGGCGCGTTCGAGTCACTGTACCGCAAAACTGACCGGAACTCAGCTGGACACGCCGTCTTTCGGCGCAGCATTGTAGGATGGCCACACCAGTGCGGCAACTTGCTGGACACCACCTCGGTGCCATCCGGATCTCGGTGCGTTCGATTCACTGTACCGCAAGAGTGACCGCAACTCAGCTGGACACGCCGTCTTTCGGCGCAGCATTGTAGGATGGCCACACCAGTGCGGCAACTTGCTGGACACCACCTCGGTGCCATCCGGATCTCGGCGCGTTCGATTCACTGTACCGCAAGAGTGACCGCAACTCAGCTGGACACGCCGTCTTTCGGCGCAGCATTGTAGGATGGCCACACCAGTGCGGCAATTTGCTGGACACCACCTCGGTGCCATCCAGATCTCGACGCGTTGTGCTGCCTTCGGCCTATTCGCACATCGGTCCGCTACTGACGCCGCCTCACGTGCCAACGGATTTTCTACGCTTTTTGTAGCCCTATGCCGCATAACAGGTCATGTGACTTGTTTATAAAACTTTTCATTGGTTCATTTTACTTTTGGTTTCCTAAAGATGGAAGGCTTGGTCATATGACCTTAAAATAACACTTTTCATTGGTTTAGAACATTTTTTTTTCCCAAACGATGAAAGCCCCACCTTGTTTCTGGATCATTCAGACTGAAGCTGGCGTCAGCATGAGAGCACCACCATCTCGTGGCTCCGTCATGGTCATTCCGCGAGCAATCATGGCAGCCGCTCCCCACCGGAAGCCTGCGGGAGTCGGGGGCCCCCAAGACTTTTGTAGAATCTTCACGGCTGAGGGGACGCTTTTCGAGAATGGAGCCCAAGCCCTAGCAGGCAAGCGTCCGAGTTCCAAGGTGTCCCAGGGCCATTTCAGTGGACCAGGCCCAAAACCGAAAAGCCGTCCGCCATTTTAAGAGTCATGTGGCAGCCGCCTATCGCTGCACTGCAAGAGTGGGAGCAACTCAACAACATGGTGAGCGAGATGCTGTAGCCGCAAGAGCGGGCGCAACTCAGCTGGATGGCCGCCACCTGGGGAGGCCCGTTCACGCCGCCTCCCCCACGCCCCCCCCCCCGGCCGCCCCACGCCAATTTTCGGAGCAGCATTGTAGGATACGAAAACCAGTGCGGCAGTTTACTGGACATCACCTGGGTGCCATCAACATCTCAGCGCGTTCTGCTGCCTTGGGACTATTCGCACAACAGACCGCTACTGACGAGGCCTCCCCCCGCACCACCCGGGACGCCCCACGCCAATTTTCGGAGCAGCATTGTAGGATCCCAAAACCAGTGCGGCACCCAGGCGACATCACCTGGGTGCCGTCCAGAACTCTGCACGTTGTGCTGCCTTGGGACTATTCGCACAAAAGACAGCTTCTGACCATTGTTGCTTTTTTGGGTGAAAAATGTTTAAATGTTTTTACAGTTTTTGTTCCGTTCATTATATTTAAAAGTTAATAAAGTTTTATAATGTTACTTTGTTGGGGTGTTATAAATTTTTTTTAAAACGGGTGAATGGGGCCTTGAATCGGGTTATTGTCATGTGTGGGCTTTGCAAGTGTACTGCTACAGGATCGGACATTTCAAACTCAAATGCACGTTCTTTTTCTTACCTTTCCGAAGCATGGAGCGCAATAGCAGGCAGAGAAAGGGTGATGCACGTGTTGAACACTACCTGACCTGGCAAGTTGCTGGCAGTGCCCCCCCGCCCACTCCTGAAAGAGGGCACACACACACCGCCGCCCCGAGTACTTCACAAATCTTTAAAAGACCATGCGCTTGTTCATGAGGCTTAAATGGTTTATCACCTCTTCTAGAACACCTGCATCGACCCTCTGACGTTTCCTGGAAAAATTACCACGTAACACAATACCAAGCCCTGTCAGCTGAAACCCCCGAGGAATCGTGGGGCATATTATCAAGGGGGTTTATCTCTGCTTTTTTGGCTTTAAAAGCCATGAAAGCGGAGATAAAATTATCTCCCTATTACCAAGCTGTCGCTAACACCAGTTAGTGACAGCTAAAAGGAGATAGCGACCATCTTGGGCCCCGCTTTGCATGTCAGTGATACTTATCACTAATGACATGCAAAGTGGGCGTGCCAAGATGTTAGCGACTGGAAACAGTCCCTAACATCGCTATCTCCTATTACCAACTTTTGGAGATATTCGCGCTAAACGCGAATATCTCCAAAAGCTAACACCTGCCCATAGCAGTTCTTAGCCATGTTATCCAATGGGAGGTGGATAACATGGCTAAGAGCATTTGCTCGATAATACATGAATATCGCTGACTTTTCTGCGATAATAGCAAGGTTTATCTGCGATAAAAATCGCCGATGTGCGGCGAAAATTTTTGTGTCTAAACAAGTTAGAGACAAAAATTATCGCTAGTTGTTCGTAATATGCCCCCGGGTTTTTGCTTGCAGAAATCGGGAGGCGGGAGACTAGCACTGAAATCAGTAGTCTCACGCCTGAATCGGGAGGGTTGGCATGTCTGGATTCTCTTTCGCTGGGGCCATAAACTACATCCGCAGGGGTAGGTGATAGCCTGGGACCAGCCTGGCATCTAAAATGGCTGCCGTGCACGACAAAATTGTGGCATTGGAAAAAAGGCAAGATGGCGCAGACAATGTTTATCAATAAGGATTCATTTATAACAAAATATTTTATCGCAGTGACAAATTGGCGGTCCACATTTCCTGATTTCCATCGAATCGAACGTTAACAGACGTCACGCAGCAAAAAAAATAAAAAGCTCACGCACAGCCGCTGGAAAAGATGTATCAACATATATGAGCCTCCTCAGCCACCCTCATGAAACATAGGGGATTAGGATACGTCTCCCGCACCCCCTTATACCTAGTAATTTAATTAAAACGAATCACAAAATGGCGAATTCCCGTTTCGCTACCAGTTTGCGGCCCAGTTCGCGGCCCGTGAAGCGCTTCTACCGTGAAAAATCATTTTTTTTTATTTTCCCCACGGGACCCTTTAATAACCCCAACAACATTCCTAGGAGGTCAAGAGGGGTATACCTTGCCCCCTTTCATTAAATTCCCCCTTCGTTTTTCACCTCTTCTTCTCTCTCGATCCTACCGAGAGATAAGATGGCGGCCGCTCCGGACTGTCACGCAGCAAAAAAAAAAAAGCTCACGCACAGCCGCTGGAAGAGATGTATCAACATATATGAGCCTCCTCAGCCACCCTCATGAAACATAGGGGATTAGGATACGTCTCCCGCACCCCCTTATACCTAGTAATTTAATTAAAACGAAGCACAAAATGGCGAATTCCCGTTTCGCTACCAGTTTGCGGCCCAGTTCGCGGCCCGTGAAGCGCTTCTACCGTGAAAAATCATTTTTTTTTATTTTCCCCACGGGACCCTTTAATAACCCCAACAACATTCCTAGGGGGTCAAGAGGGGTATACCTTGCCCCCTTTCAATAAATTCCCCCTTTGTTTTTCACCTCTTCTTCTCTCTCGATCCTACCGAGAGATAAGATGGCGGCCGCTCCGGACTGTTTAGAATGTTGACAGACACCGGAGAGCCAATCAGCTTTCTGCGCGCAAAGTTCAGTTTCGCGAAAAGTAAGCGGACCGGAGCGCAGCCCGGAGCGCTGTTACAGATATATATCTTGTTTTGAACGTTAATTTCTCAAAAACTACTGGAGCACATATATTGAGACCTAGCAAAGGCACATCGGGCTAACAGTCCCTACAATTTTGCCAAGTTTCGTGCAAATCCATTCAGCCGTTCGAGCTAAAAGTGAGTCCAACCACCCTATGGAAAACTCAATGTTAAAAACACGTTTTGGGACCCCCCTTTTTTCTCGGCCCCCGCTTGACGAACCCCCCCCCCAAATTTTCAGGGGCTGCTCAGAAACAAAATGTGCCATTTTCCTGAAAATTTCAGCCGATTCTGTCCTCAAACGCCAAAGTTATTAGACATAGAATTTTCAAAAATCCCATAGGGAATTAATCCTAACTATATATACCTACTGGCGATAGCCATATATATATATATATTGGAAACTTTTCAGTATCACTCCCAATTCCACTGGAACAGATGAATGCAGACCCAGGTCTAAGTGCAAAATTCTTTATCTCTTTAAACGCCCAACACCAGCACCATAATATATATATATATATATATATGTGTGTGTGTGTGTGTGTGTATATATATATATATATTATATATATTTTTTTTCCATACACATAAAAAAATAAAATGTACAACAAATAAACCGCAAAAATGTTTACCATATTTCTGCTTTAATTATACATGAAAAGTAAACAATATAGGGGTATAATGTACTATTCCCACTTCAGTCGGTGCAACAGTAAGATTCATCGATAACCGTATGTATACTTACTAGATACACACATTAGGTGTGTCTTCACATTTATTTTGAGAACCAAATTACAGGTTCATATTGGGAGTAGCAAACATGAGGCTGGTCCTCCTGTTGTCCTGAAGAAAAGGTTTAGGGGACACCTTGAAACATGTCAACGAGATAGTTAGGTTTTAGACCACATTCAGGATCCAATTCCTACATCTAACCCCTTTTTATTATACCAACTAGAAGCAAGAATAAAAATGCAGGCTTACTAGTTAGGTATTTTTAACTCACACTTAAAACACCACTCCACCATACACCACACTACACATAGTTCAAAAAAAGTGCTACTACGTATCCTTCGCAAGTCGCAGCACGCCCCAAGCAGTAGATGCTTGGGAATCCCCAATGATGAAGCATGTCTCCTAAGGGCATCCTCTAGTGAGTGAGGGAACTAAAGAAAATAATTTTGTTTTCCAAACGGGTAAATCCAATTGGTATGACCTACTCTTTTCTTTCTCAGACAGGCTAGCTTCTCACAATCCATGGAGTATGGGTTTTTAGTATGGTATGAGAAAGTCAACATTATAGGTGAGTGGTCTGAAATGCCTCTGGGCTTTATCGCTATGTCGTCGACACTCTGCAGACTATCAACTGACGTCAGGAAGTAATCTATTCTGGATAGGCTGTAGTGTACGCTCGAGTGAAAAGTGTATTGTCGTGTTGCATGGTGGCAGTGCCTCCAGACATCAATAAGCCCAAGCGCCTCTGTAAAACTCTGCAGGCGGGAAACCCCAGGTGTTTGCGTCCTCACTGGGTATCTGTCTAGGTTACTATCCATCGTAACATTAAAGCCAACTCCGATTATAAGGTCACCCTCCGGCAGAGCAAGCAGAAACTCACCAAGGGCTGGAAGCGTCCCCGGGTGCAGAGCCGGGGTTATGTACACCGATACCACATTAACAGGTTTTCCTTCCCATTGACCATGGAAGGCTGCGAATTTCCCCTGATCGTCTTTTTTCGTATGATGTACTATGAAGGAGGAGTGTTTCCGTATCAATATGCCCCCACCCCTGGAGCCAGATGAGAACTCCGAATGCACCACCATCCTGTACCCCCACCGATCTAATGCCTTACATGTAGTGCCAGTGAGGTGTGTTTCCTGTTTCCTGCTGGAGGGCCAGCGTTGGGGCCTGAAGTTTTAGAGCCTGCAGCACCAGGCCCCTCTTGATTTTGTCTCCCAAGCCATGTTAGTTCCTTGTGAGTAGTGTTAGGGGGGTCACTTGAGTACTAAGGGGCAGTTCTGACGCGCATTCAGCTGGGATTAATGTAGCCATGGTTACAGTAGTTAAGGAATGTATGCAGTAACTTGCCCGTCTGATGTGCAAACCCAGTGGGTACGTTGCCAACCAGTCAATACCGTTACAAACTGAAACCACAAACTTTAAACACCATGTTCCCCTGCCCGGTGTCCCACCCCCTCCCTGCCTCCCTGCCCGACGGACTCAGAACTGCCCGTCTTCCCAACTTAGCAGAGTGCTCAATCCAATTACGTGAAGGGGGTAAGCGGCCCAATGAGAGCGTAGTCCTTCCCCTCCCCTAAAGACTGCATCAGCTTAGTGTCCAAAGCAGGCGCGACTGCACAACAGTTCCGGCACGTGTTCATATACGTTCGTTCATCTCCCAGCTTTCAAGTTCACCCTTGACCGAGGTCTTCAGCTTCACTCAGTTGTGGGTGAGTATCCTCAGCCCGCCGTTGATCTTGATCGTCTGCATTTTCAGCCTCACCCTGACGACGTTAGTTTCTGTTTCTGCATCTGGGCCCACCGGTTTGTTGCCAGCCCTCGATCCAATCATGTGCCTCCTCCGGTGTATCAAAAAACCATTTCTTGCCCTCCGCCACGACTCTAATCTTGCCGGGAATAACATTGAGTAAGGCAGTTCCCTGGCTCTCAGTTCTTTTTTGACCTCCGTGAAGCTTCGGCGGCGCCTAGAGACCGCCGTTGTGTAGTCTGGAAAGAAGGACACCGTTGAATTCTGAACTCGGATTGGAGGGGCCACTCTGGCGGTTTGTAGTACGGTGTCCCTGTTGCGGAAGTTGAACAGACGGGCAAGTACTGGTCTGGGGGGGGCCCCGGGTTTGGACCTCCCCCGAGGAACTCTGTGGGCTCTTTTGACTGAGAAAAAGGTTGACAATCCCCTGGGTTGTAGCCGCGTTTTTATAAGTTCCTCTACATATAGGTCCATTGCCGGGCTCCCTTCACTTTCAGGAATTCAGAGAATTCTTACGTTATTTCTTCGGGAGCGCCCTTCCTGATCATCCAGTTTCGCTGTTATTAGTTTGTTCTCAGCCTCGAGCCGGGATACTGTTTTCTCTCTGGGGCTGCTGTGTCTGTTACTAGAGTTTTAGTGACTTGTTTGACCTCTGTGTCTCTGGTCATCATTTTTTAGAAGTCTGCCCTCAAGAGAGATACATCCGTTGATATGGACCCCACTGTTGCCTGGACCTTAGTAAGGGCTGCCATTATGTCTTCCGAAGTTACTTTTGTGGTGCCTTCTTTCCCTAGGGTCTTGTCCGATTGGTCCCTTCGCTCTGGGAATGGCTGAAAGTCCTTTCCGAAACCGTATTTGTCCAGCTTGGACTGCGTGGCCTGGTTCCGTGGGCCCCTGCCCGCCATTGTACCTACGTGGTTTGTCGGGGTACCTCGGGATTGTCCACTGTTGGCCGCAGAACTCTTAGATCCACACGGCCCATCGGCGTACTTCGGGGCCCTCTCACTCGTGCAGTCTCACCACCTGCGGGTCAGAAAGTGCGGGGGGTCGCTGTTCATCCAGTCCCCCTGCAGTTTGGTACAACTATCTGCGGCAGGTCCCAGTATGGAGGTTATGTAGGCCGTACTCCAGGTTGTCGCCAGTACACGGCCACCCACGTGAAAACAACCGGGTCCCGCCACCCCCGGCTAGGATCGTAAACAGCATTCGTGAGTGGGAGGGGGGGTGTCGCGCCGGGCCCCACGTCTGGTCCAAATGGCTTGGGACACTGTCCCCACTGCGTTGCTGGGCCGCCGCGTCTCCGGCACATTTAGAAGCCCAGGCTCCTGAGTAATCGAGTCCCCGGCTTCCTCGCTATGGGTAGGCCTCACCTCGGGTCCGCCCATCCTGTGGTCGTGTTCGCGGGCCTCCAATCTACAGTGCCCGTTCCCGCACACGGACCAGCTGCGCTCCAGCGCCTTCCTCAGCCGAGCGCAAGGGTGCTATTGGGGCAGCCCACACCAGTCCTCACGCTTCTGCCGCTACACCATCTCCCGCCGAGCGTGCTCGTCAGTCGTGTCCCCGGCCTCAGAGGGGTCTGTAGGCCGCCACAGTCCGCCCCGGGTAACACTCGATTCCGGTTTCGGATTTAAACCGGAGTTAGTTCCTCAGACGCCGCTCTTCTCTATCCACCAGCGAGAGTCTCTGGAGCATTATTGTATTGCGGTCAAATAATCTGATCGTTGTGGAGGGCTACTGCTTCCTTGGAGCTCCTCTAAGCAGCAGCCATCTTATTCAGACGCTAGCCACGCCCCACTGCATGGCATTTTAAATCCTCGTTTCTAAATGCAAACTCAGGCTTAAAGTTTAACAAAAAGGATAGAAAGTAAGAAGAAACAGCAGATTCTAAGCAAATGCAGTCCTGCCAAGTATCACACATCAGGCGTTTGACTAAAACATTTTTATTTAATTTATTTATTTTTTATTTTATTTATTTTTGCCATTTCTAAAGCGCGAACGAATACCCGCAGGCGTCTCGGTGCTAAACAATTCGCATAACTTCGGCTCAGTATTAAAAAGCTCCCAATGAATTTAGTGGATGTTATTGGTTAAAAAGCCATGTCTTCAAATTCTTGCGGAACTGGAGAAGTGAGGGGCTTCGTCGTGACCCTAACCTGAGCGTTTAGGAATAGGCCGTTACAGTAATCAAGGGACGATAAAACCAAAGAGCTAACCAATATTTTAGTAGCTGCCTCTGGCAGGAACGGGCTGATTTTCCTAATCATTCTTAGTTTGTGGTGGGCTGTAGTTGCTACTTTGTTTGCATGATCCATGAAGTTGAGACCCTCATCAAAAATGACTCCCAAGTTCCTAACCTTAGCTGTCGGACTGGGGGGTGCTCCAAAGGCTGGTGGCCACCAGGATGATGACCAAACTGGTGAGAAGGGTCCAAAAATGACTACCTCCGTTTTTTCAGATTTGAGCTTGAGGCAGTTTGTTGCCATCCACTCTCCAATTTCCAGCATTCCAGTTTGAAAGCGTTGTGCCGCCTTGCCTCCGTCACCTTTGATGGCCAATACCAATTGCGTATCGTCAGAATAGGAGGTTAGGCTCATCCCATGTGCTTTGATAACATTAGCAAGGTCCGAAACGTAGATATTAAATAGGGTCGGACTGAGGGATGAGCCTTGCGGAACCCCACACGGCAGCGAGAGCTGTGCAGATTGGTAAGGTCCCAGGGTGACAGCTTGTGTTCTGTCTGCCAGAAAAGATGCGAGCAAATCTCTAGCAGAATGACAGATACCCATTTTTCCGATACGGTCGACCAGGATCTTATGGTCGACCGTGTCGAAAGCTGCTGATAGATCAAGTAGTACCAGAACTGCTGTCCCGCCATGGTCCCGAATTGCTCTGTCCTTGTCTGCAGCTTTAATCAGGGCAGAT
Source organism: Lissotriton vulgaris (assembly GCF_964263255.1). Classification (NCBI taxonomy): domain Eukaryota; kingdom Metazoa; phylum Chordata; class Amphibia; order Caudata; family Salamandridae; genus Lissotriton; species Lissotriton vulgaris. The sequence continues at coordinate 196,394,846 of NC_141687.1, forward strand.
TCGGTCCCGTGATACTTTCGGAAACCGAATTGTGTATCGTCCAGCAGTCGGTATATCTCAATGTGCTCCGATAATTGTAAATTCATGGCCTTTTCGGCCACTTTGGCTATAAAAGGGAGACTTGCTATGGGCCTGTAGTTTTTTAATTCATTTTTGTCCAGGCTTGGTTTCTTCAATAGAGGTTTCAGCAAGGTGTTTTTTAGCGGTTTAGGATATATCCCGGAGCTCAGTGTGGAGTTACAAACTTGTGTAATGACTGGAATGATAGAGTCCATCACTGGTGGGAGGACTGAGAAAGGACAAGGATCGAGAGCGGATCCTGTTTTAATTGTAGAGACAATGGTCCTTATATGATCGGTTGTAAGTACTTTAAAGCCGGTAAAGGCATTTACCGGGTGTATACTGGAAGAATGGATGTTCGTCGTGGTTGGTTTAGAAGTAAAGGCTTGGTATATGTCGTCCACTTTGGAGAAAAAGAATTTGGCCAAGGCATCGCACAGTTCTTGCCTGACAATGTTTTAGTAATCTCGTATAATTGCTTGCTTGAGTTTTCAGCTTTGTTAATTTGTTCTGAATAAAATGATTTTTTCGCCTTTACAATCATTGCTTTGTAGACAGCCAATGAATCTTTATAACCGGTCTTACTCGCTGTATCGTGTGTTTTCCTCCAATGCCTTTCCCTGTTCCTGTTGCATGTTTTTTGTATCTTTAATTCCTCAGTATACTATGGAGCAGTCGGTGTGGATCTGTTCCTGGATAGGGACTTAATGGGAACTAAAAGATTGGTAGCATGACCAAGCCAGTCCTGGAATTGTTGTGTTGCCATATTTGGATCGGTGGACACCAATGGACGGGTACAGTCCAACTGTGTTTTTAGATCTGACTGGTTTATGTTCTTCCAATCCTTAAAGGAGCCTCGGCCGGTGGAAATCACTTTCTTACTTGAGTGTGCCTTAATTGTCATTTTACTAAATATAGCATAATGATCGGTCCAAGGCATCTGTAAAATATCTGTTATATGCAGACCCTCAACGTTAGAAAATATACCATCTAAGGTGTGCCCCGCCAGATGAGTAGCAGAAGCAACCAATTGTCCTAGCTACAATGTCTTCATATCTGTAATAAGGGCGGAAGTGTCACTGTGGTTATTTTGTTCTAAATAAAAGTTCATGTCGCCCAGAACCGTGAAAGACTCTTCTGTAGCTAATAATCTAATATGGTATTTAGATTAGTAAGGAAGCCTGTCCTTGTTCCTGGGGGTCGGTATAAAAGTACCCCTTTGAAATTGCAAAGAGCTGTGAGCTTAATTCCAAACTGCAGCGCTTCGCATGAGGTGGTAGGAATGGGTGAAGTTCTAACTGTGAACCGATCTCTAGCTATGATGGCATCTTTTTCATACTCTGTCCTGTCGATGGACTTTATATCCATTTGGTACTGCAATCACTAAATCTGGGTCCGACGAATCATCGGTCCATGTTTCCGTGATGAAAAGAATATCTAAGTTATAATCGATGACGAGGTCCGCTATTTCCTGACTGTGCTTGCACAGTGAGCGCGCATTAATGAGAGCCATAACAATGGTGGCGTCTTTAAGGTTAGTTTGTTGCTTAGCGTGAGTTTTAAAGCTATTTATTGGTATTGTGCTGTTACAGTGTGGACAGAGCGTGGTTATTTCATTTAATGCAAGTTTAAGGTCAATCTTTATACAGCCGGGAGCAGGCAATGGTCGGAGTTCCATCAGAGACGTGCAGGAGTAAACCAGGTTGTGCTCGGTTAGAGGCCGGCCAGGGGTTGAGGCCCTAGGCCCGGTCCCGGCGCGGATGGACGCAGACGGGCTTGCCTTTGGCGCACCTTCGGCGCGCCTGCTGCGCAGACGGGATGGTCTTCTATTTTTATGCATGTGCGAGGCGGAGTTGGAGGAGGGTGGGAGGGGTCCAATCACTACACCGCAACCCTTACCTCCCAACAAGATAGCGGCTGTGGTGGGTCGAGTGAGGTGTCAGCGCCTGGAAAACGGCAGCGCAGTGGGCAGGGAGAGCCGGTAAACAGCCTCGGAGCGACGCTAGTCTCGCGCCGAGGGAAGGGCGCAATATTTTAAAAAGTGGTTTTAAAATATCTACAATTTTTAAAAATAAGCTATTATTAAATTAAAAACGTGCATTAAATCCACTGAGAAAGGTAGAGCAAAGATCCCCCGGCTTCCGCATCAGGGGAGAAGTAAACAAATGTCGCAGTGAATGGATGCACACCCTTAAGTATTCTGGGAGGGCGGGAGGGTCCAACCACTACACCGCAAACCTTACCTCCCAGCAAGATGGCGGCTGAGGTGGGTCGAGTGAGGTGTTAGCGCCTGGAAAACGGCAGCGCTGTGGGCAGGGAGAGCCGGTAAACAGCCTCGGAGCGATGCTAGTCTTGCGCCGAGGGAAGGGGGCAATATTTTAAAAAGTGGTTTTAAAATATCTACAATTTTTAAAAATACGCTATTATTAAATCAATAACGTGCAAGAAAACCGCTGAGAAAGGTAGAGCAAAGATCCCCCGACTTCCGCCTCAGGGGAGAAGTACACATTCAGTGTGGTGGTCCACATCACCATACTGAAATGCAAAGTCACACATATTTAGTACCTCTCTGGCTGTCTAGTAGCCAGAGCGCTGGATGCCAATACACCATTTTTGACTGAAAGCTTAACGCGGCTGCAGCGTGCTATGAACTTTTCCTGGCAGGCTTAGGGACAGCCTGAGCTGCAGTGCAGCTGCTACTGCTACAATGTAACAGATGGATTCGATTGACCGCGCAGCAGCAGCACTACTGACACATTTAATTGACATCAGGAAGGGTCAAGGTTACTAGGGATAGGCAGACACTAACAGCCAGCCAGTGACTCACAGTAGTAGGCGGGTAGGTTCTGCTGCAGTTGCCTGCAGTCACAGTTGAAGAAAGTTTGGCTGCTCAGCTGGTGGCAATCATGTAGGCTAGTGTACAGCTTGCTGTGGCCGGTAAGAATCATGATCCGGCGACACCAACAATGAATCCGACCCCCCACTGGCAGCTGACTGAACCACGGACTGTTGGCCAGTGTGGTTTGCAGCTGTCCAGAAAACCTTCCTGACTGTGAAGCAATGTAGCCTCAATCATGACCGGCAATGCCGTGGGCGGATCGGTGTCCCTATCCGGTTACAGAGGCCGGTCAGCACCAGTCTGGCTCTCACTGGCCCTCGGCGCAGGGAATACCCAGCTGAGCCCCTGAGGTATAATTTCAAACGTTGGCGGGCCTAATGTCCTTGCACCACCGTCCATGTGATATGGTTGATTGGATTGCACTTTAATTATAGGCATGCTTCACAGCTGATATGTAGGCACATGTTGCGCACCTGCTTATTTGCAGAGAATGCCGCTAATTATGGGCGCAGATTACCATTTCTTGAGGCCATGTTGCAGTGCCTGCTTATTGCTGATGTAGTTTTTTTGGGACGTGGCGGTTTTGAGCCGACTCAGTGAAGCGGCAGCCGCGCTGCATGATTCTCACATGCTGGGCTCAGCTAGAGGCTGGAAGTGTGCCCGCCCTTTGCTCGGACTCTCCAGGGGCACACTTTACTTCTGCAGGCTGGATCCAAACAATGTCTCCCCTGAAGAGGCGGTGCGGAGGGCAGTTAGGGCCAAGCAGAGGCCCCCATAGCTTGTTCTTTCCTGTTGGGACACATCTGTCCTTCATTGCCCTGTTTATAGAGGGCCGGTTGTTGGCCTTCTCAGGGCACCGTTAGGGCAGTCTGGGCTACAAACAAACCCAGGCAGCGGAAGCCATTTCTCACTCACCTCCCTGAGGACGGGATGCCAACTTCCGCCTAATGGCCACTCTTTCATCGCCCCACCTGAGAGGAGTCTGGGGCAAAGATCTGCAGGCCTCATTCAAGAGCTCTCAGCTGAAAAGAGGTGTATTTTAGGTGAAAGTTGGGGGTTTCAGAGGGCCCAGACATATTTCTTTCACAGAGGAACGTATAAACTATAGCCATTTACAGTAGCTATCAACTGACATATACCACTGGTATTTGCAAAACTGTATTTTTAATTTCATGTGGATTAGATGTGAGTTGCTGCTTTTTTACTAGGTTAGTGCCCTTCCATTTGTGTTGCTTTACAACAGTTTTTTTTTAGTTCAAAGTGTTTTATTGAATTTGTTGTATAAACAACTAATAAAGACAATGCAGAAAATATTGTTGAATAGCAAAAAATACCTAAAGAACAAATCATAAATTATACATTACCATTAAACATATTACAATAGGTATTTAGATACAACATATTCAAGAGATACAAAAAGGAGGACTGGAAGGAGGGGAAGGGAGGGGACAAATATAACAACTAATGCATATTGAATATACAGAGCCACTATATTCTATAATACAAATATACTATTGGAAATAAAATCAAAACTAAAGTTATAAATACAACTTTAAGAAGATAAATATACATCAACAGGTGTCCAAAATGATTGATAGCCAATTGAATTTTGATTAATCCCATTCATGGATAATTGAGCACCTCTTCTAGTAAAGGTAACCCAAGATGACCAAGCATTAACAGACAACATAGACACATCTTTCCAACAAAAAGTGATGTATTTTAACGCAGCAGAGATTAGGAAATTTAAGAAGTTTGTTTTCTAAATCATGTAAATTTTGTGATAGAATAACAGATTTACATATTATTAATTGATAGGAAACATCTATATGACGTTTTAAAATCTTTTTTATGATATATCAAACTTCAGACCAAAATGTAAAAACTAAAGGGCAATCAAAAAGCATATGTTGTAAGGTACCTAGATGTAATTTACAAGGCCAACAATCTGCAGATGGAAGAAGTTTAGCTTTAAATAAACGTAATGGAGTCCACAAACAATTGTATAAGATATAAGAATTGGTTTGGTAAATTGAAACAGGTAGCCAACCAGATATACAACTAAGCCAAATATCCTTCCACATGTCAATAGGTAAAGAAAGTGAAAGTTCATTGTTCCAAAATTTTTAATTCATTTCTAAATTGCTACCTAGAGTATCTGATAATTTCTTATATAGAATGGAAACCCCATGAGATGAGGCAGAGATTGTTTGAATGTAAAATGGTAAATCAGCTGCGACCTTAGATGGAATATCATTGGGGAAGGAATCTAATATTGGATTGCACAAATATTGATATTTAATAAGTTCAATTCTAAGTAAACCACATTTTTCTTGCAACGTTTCAATAGAAATAAAGGTATTATTGGAATAAACATCTTTTTAGGATCAATCATTTTTATTATGTGGTATAGAATGGATAACACTGCTCAACTGCCTATATCTACCGGCCGGCAGAGCGAAGTGGCTTGGCCAGGACACAGAATATAGGCCTCCAACCCGGAGGGCGACCCGCGTAGAGAAGCTTCAGTCCATAGCGTTCATGGTAGGCAACTGCTAAGATACCACTTTTATAAGAAAAAGAACAAGGAAACAGACAAACACCCCTACCCTCTGCTCCCCAACCCCCCCCACTTCTCACCCCCTCTGTATCAGTGTTTATATTTCTATCCTACCCACCTATGGCTGCCAGTCACCTCCTACAGTCATTCAAGCTACGGGTGTGGCCCCAACCGGTTTCAACGGAATAAGTTGTAGAATTGGCAGGTACTTTGGGCAAGTGACATCTCTCATTTCCTTGGAAAGGAGCTGCAGAAAAGGACCCCAGAGCTTCACGTATTCTGCTCCTTTCCCCTCCATGCTAAGTTAGAGGCGCTCCATTGCGAGGATATGCCAAAGTCTCCCGATACAATTGCGCACATCAGGTGCAGCCAGGGAGCCCCATTGAGCTAGAAGGACCTGTCTCGCCGCAAGCAAAGCTAATGCAATCTGTCTACCTCTCAGAGAGCACAGCGGGAAGGATTTGGGATGGATGAGTCCTAGATGTGTGTTCAAGGGACCGGGGCAGTGTAATTTGGAATGCTCCATCAATGTCATCAAGAACTTCAGCCCAATATCTCTCCAATTTCGGGCAGCGCCACAACAGGTGTACCAGAGTGCCAGGAAGGCCACACCCCCACCAGCAGAGGCCTGACTTAGTTCCATCCCAGGATTTGATGCGCGCTGGTGTATAGTACTAATAAGCGACTATCTTATAGGTCGATTCCGCACCCGCGGTATTAGAGGCCGTATGATGAGCACAATAGAAAATATGTTCCCATTCTCTGGGCGTCAAAGGATGCCCCAGTTCAGCCTCCCAGCAAACCCGCTCCTTTGTACGCTGCTTCGTAGGGCGTTTAAGAATCATCGCGTATAGTTTACAGTCATCCTTTTTGCAAACCAGCCATTTTTCGAAAGTGGTTATGGGGCGGGACATCAGGGCGAAATTGCCGGGCTGCGTCACCCAGTGTGCGAGCTGCGAGTACTGGAAAGCCACGGAATCCAGTAAGTTAAAATATTCCTTGCGTAATTGGGGGAAGGGGATCAAGTCATCTAGGTCAAATAGGGACCCACTGTGTTACAACCTTCCTCTCTCCAGCGATGGAAGACGGGGGACGCGCATCCCGGTGGGAACTCAGAATTATCTACGATAGGGGTCATAGGGGAGGGAAACGTGGTTCAGCCCTGTACAATGCTCACTGATACCACACCTTGAGAGTCAGTGAGGTTACAGGCGACGAGTAGAGGCCCCATGCTCTGTACTTGCGCGGAAGCCAAAGTTCCCGCCAAATATTGCAGCCAGCCACTGTTTGGTCCATAAAGTTCCAGTGTTTGCTGGACAAAGGCCTACTCCACTCGGCCACTTAGCGAAGACAGGTCGCTTGATAATAAGCACTCAATAGGGGGAAGCCCAGCCCTCCCACAGCTTTCGTTGCAGTGATAAGCGTTAGTGCGAGCCTCGGCCTCTTGTCACTCCTCAAGAATTTATTAAGGAGCACTTGTAGCTTCTGGAGGACAGCTGGCGGAGGACTCAGCGGGAGCATCTGAAACAGGTAGAGGATGCGGGGCAGCACAGTCATCTTCACCGCCGCTAACCTCCCATACCAGGCAAAGTTGAGGCAGGACCAATCGGAGAGCGCTTTGGTAGTTTGGTCTACCAATAGCCTGTAATTGAGGGAGACCGTTTTTGCAATAGAGGGAGTCAATCGAATTCCCAGATATGTTATATTGGAGTGCACCCACTGAAAGGCAAAGTCCTGTTGGAGATCCCGGACCTCATCTTCAGGGTTTGAGATATTCAGAATTAGCGATTTCGAGAAGTTCACTTTAAACCCCGCCACCGTCCCAAATTCAAGAAGTTCCGACGCAAGGTACCGTAGAGTGGAGTGGGGTTGAATGAGCGAGGGAATAACGTTGTCTGCATATACACTAATTTTGTGAGTGTCGGCGCCAAATTTAATTCCCGTTATATCCGGATTTGAACGAATGCGTTGGGCAAAAGACTCCATGTACAGCGCTACGTGGCCTCCGGGTAGCCTGCGCTTAATAAAACCCATTTATTAATAATAATAATAATATTAATAATAAATAGTAACGGGGACAAGGGGCACCCTTGCCGCGTCCCTCTCGAAATGGGCAAAAGGGCAGATCTACTCCTGTTCACCCTCACCGCTGCCTTAGGAGCCACGTAAAGACATTGAACCCAGCGAACAAAGTCATCCCTGACAACATAGGCCCACAAGACCTTGAATAGATAGTCCCAGCAGTCTACCCGGTCAAAGGCCTTTTCTGCGTCTATGGAGAGGAGAAAGGCCTTGGTTTGAGAGCGGTGGACCAGGTCTATAAGGTGAAGAATCCGTTTGGTATTGTCCTCTCCCTGCCGCGTCGGAATAAATCCGGATTGGTCTGGATCAATGATATCATCCCTCAGAGGGCTAAGGCACGTCGCTAGGATGCTCGCGAAAAGTTTTGCGTCAATGTTAAGATGAGAAATCGGCCGATAGGAGCCACAGTTTTTTGGATCTTAATCGCTGCCTCCGACATGGAGGGGGTGACCTCCCCGGTGTCTAGGAAGGAGTTGAAATGGCGCGTTAAAAGAGGATTCAGCTCCACACAGTAGGTTTGGCGAGCTTTAATTGCGCTATCGCTGATATGACCTCCTCTATGCGTATTGCAGCGTCCAAAATGTCAACTGACAACTGAACCATCGGCTAAATGTTACAGGAGTCAATGTACTCCATCTTCCCTCCCGGGCTTGACGCCTCCCCACTATACAGCTAGGCAACAAAGGAAAAGGTTTGGCTCAAGCGCAGTAAGGCTGCGCCACTAGAAGTATAAACAAAACAAAATGCCAATACTGCTCAATTAATATTTCTATTTCTGATGAGCAACAACATTAAACTATTGCCATACATAGAGGACACACAAATGTCAGAGTTAATCCATTTTAATTTTTTATTTTTTATATGTTGTAGATTTTTTTTTAATTATAACAGGGTTGTCAATGTTCATATAAGCGAAGGGAGGGAATGGGATTGTTTAAAAGAATTATAAAGACCTTCTCCAAGTGCAGTGAAGAACTGCAGAGAATCAAAAGTGCAGCGAGTCAGTGATGTCTGAATATAAAGGGTCAATCACACAAAACAACTTCACAGTCATCCAACAAACATACTGTGACACAATCAAAAAAAATTCAAAAAAATCAGACTCCTTTCATACTGTGTCAAACAAACCAGTGAAAAAGGTTTTGAAAAGAAAGACAAGGAAAAAAAGAGAGAAAGAAAGAAGTTTTTTGAATACCCTCACCAAAAAATCCAAAAGATTATTAATGATTTTAAGGGGTGGGGTATTAATGCAATTATTTCAACAGTTTGAAAAACACGTTTCAATTCAAGTAACAGGCCATCAGCATATCTTTATATTCTACAAAAGATCACCAATATTATTTTCATTCGATTGGCCTGAACAACAAAAGCAAGGGTCGACGCGTTTCTAAGCCTATTAGACATGGGGGTTCTCCTCAGGACCTTAAGGGACTGAATCCTGTGAAAACATAAGAATAACACTCCTTACTAGTAAAACTCCTAGGGTCAACCTTCAACTTCAAAAGAACCAGCACTTGGCTTGGTGAAGTTACCTTAATATCCTCGGTGTGTTATGGCAGTTAGGTAACCTTCTGGTTCCAAAATGACGCGCATTGCGGATGCCGTTATCCTAAAATGCTGCTGCACCAATATACTGCTGTTAAAACCAAAACAAGACTGGATTGGAATCTCCAAATCGGAAGATTAGCACTACTGCGTTGGAATAATCAAAAACGGGCGTTTACCTTACATCTGCCTTCAGAAAATGTCCTTCTCTCGATTATTATTATTATTATTATTATTATAATTACATTTATTAAGCGTGCAGCTACCCGGAGGTTTCCCGGCGCTAAGGGAAACAGAACGATATACAGGAAGAGAGGAGCGTCATACCAGCAGTTTAAGTATTAAAGAGCCAGGTCTTAATTCCTTTACGGAAAGTCAAGAAGCACATTTCAGAACGCAGAGGTGGGGGTAAGGAGTTCCAAAGAGAAGGTGCTAACAGGGAGAACGAACGGCCTTCCATTTTGGCTCTCTTGACACAAGGTATCCTAAACTTATTCTGGGTGGGTGACCTAAGTGTGCGGGTCGGATATACTGCTGCACTAGAACAGATAGGTAGTGTGGAGCTCTTCCAGTCATGATCTTGTGCATGAGACATAGTGCCTTGAATTTGACTCTGCTCTCAATTCGCAGCCAATGCAGTTTACGCATATGAGACGTGACCGGGGTTCTGGCGGGTAGGTTACAAATAAGGCGAACAGCCATATTCTGTACCACCTGGTACTTCCTAGTAACCTCCTTGCAGGCACCCAGGAGTAAGATATTCCCATAGTCCAGGCGTGAGGTGACAAGAGCCTGGACTACAGTCCTCAGGGTGTCAACAGGCAGCATCCATGTGATTTTCCTCAGCCACCTGATGATGGTGGTACAGGTGGCGGAGACTTTCACGACGTGTTGCCTGAAGGACAATTGATTGTCAAGGAGGACCCCAAGATTGCGAGCAGTCGTAGTTGGGGTAGGTAGAGGGCCCATCTCCGGTGGCCAATGTTGTGGGCCCCAGAGCGAGGTGTCAGAGCAAAACTTTGCTTGCCGGTTTTACAATTTCACCCGGAACCTGTATAAGGAACACGGAACACGGAGATTGACATTAGCCGTGTACGGAGATGTTACGTGCAGGGTGTCCTGCCGAGAGTTTCCTTAGTTAACCGATTCTACAAGTGTTTGCACATATCTTGGTCCCGCCGGGTTTCCTCTCCTACGCGGCGTCTCTCGAACGGCCGTCGCTTGTCAAAGCTCGTCAGTGTCGACTAATAGCAGAGAGACGCGGCTGCCTGCGTGGTGTCGGGAATTGTAGTTCAAAGCAAGTCTTGGCGATAAAAACATGGAAAACCTTTTGCATGCATATGAATAAGCAGTCTCAAATTCTGCACATAGCAAAGGATCGGTGTCTGTAATTAAACTTGTTTGTTGTTATAAAGGTTTTTTGCAGATTATGTCCATGGTGTAACATTTGAAGGCTCGAGAAATGGATGAATAATGGCGAGTTGGGGGCTCGTGGAGCCCGGGATAATTTCACTGTAGTCCTGGTGGTCTTGGTGGAATGATCAGCAGTCTATGCGATGGGGGATAATCAGTCGGGGATCTGCATATGGTGCATGCATGTTTTAAGGCGATAATTGTCACTAAGTAGTCTTTATAGATGGTATAGTTCCGACATCTCATTCAGTCCTGTGACTGATGAGTTGTATTTCAAAATCAGAGTCGCTTCTCTAGAAGATAATTTTGCCTGTGCAGAATTAACTAAGGAAACTCTCGGCAGGACACCCTGCACGTAACATCTCCGTACACGGCTAATGTCAATCTCCGTGTTCCGTGTTCCTTATACAGGTTCCGGGTGAAATTGTAAAACCGGCAAGCAAAGTTTTGGTTTATCGAGAGAAGGACATTTTCTGAAGGCAGATGTAAGGTAAACGCCCGTTTTTGATTATTCCAACGCAGTAGTGCTAATCTTTCGGTTTGGAGATTCCAATCCAGTTTTGTTTTGGTTTTAACAGCAGTATATTGGTGCAGCAGCATTTTAGGATAACGGCATCCACAATGTGCGTCATTTTGGAACCAGAAGGTTACCTAACTGCCATAACACACCGAAGATATTAAGGTAACTTCACCAAGCCAAGTGCTGGTTCTTTTGAAGTTGAAGGTTGACCCTAGGAGTTTTACTAGTAAGGAGTGTTATTCTTATGTTTTTGCAGGATTCAGTCCCTTAAGGTCCTGAGGAGAACCCCCATGTCTAAGGGGCTTCGAAACGCGTCGACCCTTGCTTTTGTTGTTCAGGCCAATCGAATGAAAATAATATTGGTGATCTTTTGTAGAATATAAAGATATGCTGATGGCCTGTTACTTGAATTGAAACGTGTTTTTCAAACTGTTGAAATAATTGCATTAATACCCACCCCTTAAAACCATTAATAATCTTTTGGATTTTTTGGTGAGGGTATTCAAAAAACTTCTTTCTTTCTCTCTTTTTTTCCTTGTCTTTCTTTTCAAAACCTTTTTCACTGGTTTGTTTGACACAGTATGAAAGGAGTCTGATTTCTTTGAATTTTTTTTGATTGTGTCACGGTATGTTTGTTGGATGACTGTGAAGTTGTTTTGTGTGATTGACCCTTTATATTCAGACATCACTGACTCGCTGCACTTTTGATTCTCTGCAGTTCTTCACTGTACTTGGAGAAGGTCTTTATAATTCTTTTAAACAATCCCATTCCCTCCCTTCGCTTATATGAACATTGACAACCCTGTTATAATTTAAAAAAAATTCTACAACATATAAAAAATCAAAAATTAAAATGGATTAACTCTGACATTTGTGTGTCCTCTATGTATGGCAATAGTTTAATGTCGTTGCTCATCAGAAATAGAATGATTAATTGAGCAGTATTGGCATTTTGTTTTGTTTATAATCCCCACTATACAGGCACTAATAGAAGTGGCGGAAGGAATCCACAATAAGGGCACCCGCAGAGTGCTCAACCGCCTGCGAACCCCTAATAGACTGGACAGCTGAGAGCTGCGCCCGTGCCCGCAGTCTATGGGCCAGCATCCTACCCCCTTTGTCCCCACTAAGGTAAAATTAATGCCGCAAGCGCAAGAGGGCATGTTCCGCTCTATCTAAGTCCAAGTGCTTTAGCATGCGTCGCTTTGTTTCCAACCCCTCCAAACTCGCGGGGTTTCCGTCCACTTTTGTACTGCCTCCAAAGCTCCCCTTCCAGTTCTGCATGCTTAGCTTTGCGAAGTCGCGCAAATGATGCTGCCAGCGCAATGAACTCTCCCCTCACCACTAATTTCAAGGCTTGCGACACAGCTGCCAAAGGCGAACCCTCCTGGTAATTTTCTGCAAGATAATTAGTGATTGCATCATGTATTTGGGTCACAATCGATTCCGAATGGAGCAGGGAGTCGCGAAGACGCCAGCCGGAAGGCGTCCGCCACAGAACGTAAGCTGAACTGAGATAAGGGCATGGTCTGAAAGGGAGCGCGGGGTAATCTGGGCCTCAGATAAGTAGGGCAGATGAGAGGTTGTGGCTAAAAAGGGGTCGAGACGGGCATAGGTTTTGTGCGCTGCAGAGTAGTAAGTGTATTCCCGCTCAAGAGGGTGTTGGACACTCCACACATCATGCAGTCCACCATCAACCAGCCATTGCCTACCCCCCTGTGACAGTGCACCTGCCTGATGCAATCGCTGTTCAAAACTGTCCATCCCAGGATCCATCACCACATTCAGATCACCACCCACCAGGATCTATGAGTCTGGAGACGCCAGAACCTCGGAAAGGGCCACCCGCAGGAAGGGTTCTCGTCATTCATTCGGGGCATATAATGATCCTAGTGTAAGCTGTGTGTCCCCCCCACTGGACCTGGACCCCCAGGAATCTGCCCTTGATATCAGCTACTTGGGAAAGCACTTTACAATGCTCGCATGCACTAAAAAGGATTGCCACCCCATGCTTCTTAGCTGACCTGAGGACCATAATTGCAATGGGAAGCACCTGTCTCTCCTCCGCCTAGTATCCTTAGGAAGAAGGTGGGTCTTCTGCAGCAGACACACATCACCCCATGCATTCTCCAAGAGGGAGAGGATGGCTGCACGCTTGACTGGGCTATTCAATCCCCTAACATTCAAACTCGCAATTTTTAAATCTCTAGTCATAGTGCCAATGGAGTGATTAGGAGCCAACTAGTCACCCAGAGACAGAGGCATGAAATGGGAAAGAAGGCTGTGACCACAGGCCATATATCTGCCATGATTGGCCAAAGACTGATGCGGAACCCCCAAAATAACCCCCAAACCCTCTCCCCTAAATCATAGTGTAGAATAACATAACAAAGAGCGAAAGTCACAAGTCTTGTACATGGAGAAGGGGATCAAGGCACCATTCCAGGAAACGTAACGCACCTGTTACAGGGCAACTCCACAATACAAGGATGGAGGGATGGTACCACTTCTCAACAGAACATTTTCCCGCCTCCGGTGCCAAGAAACAAACCTGATGCCAATCGAACGGAGCTCAAGGGACGTCATTGTTGTCAGTCACCCGTACCACTGATGTAACAGCCGCTTCTCTTTCCATCAGGATAGTGGACATATCCGATGTCGACAGCCAGGGAGATCCCCCGACCCCCTGCCAGTCAGTGGAGCGTCTCCGCCGCCCCAGCTGAGAGGAGTGGTGCTCCAATCCCAGGACATCATATGCGATGGACAGAGAGCTGATCTGCTGGAGCTTGCTCTGGAGTTTAAAGATAAGTCGGAATGGGTGACCCCATGAGTAGGGAATGCCCCTTTCACTCAGGTGATTGGTAATTGCTTATGTAGGTACTATTGAAGCTATGTATTTCCCCATTATCAATGCATCTCTTGCCATCTTTTCGGCGTCCTTGTGCATAACCCTCCAGGAGCCCTCCCATCCGCTATGACTACTTTGCTGGCCACGATTGCGGATCTTTCACTTAAACATCCTCACTTCACTGTGTTAGGTGATTTTAATCTGCATGTAGATGTGGATACATGTGTGCGTGCCAACAATCTACTGGACACTATGCTGGGCCTTAATCTAAAATAGTGGGTTAGGGGACCCACACATGTAGCGGGCCACACCCTTGACGTTGTGTTTTCAAACTGCGCTGGCCTTTCGATGCTTCCTTCTCTTCCCCTCACATGGTCTGATCACTGCTTGATCCCGTTTGAGTTGTCCCTCCCTCGGCCTCCTAATATTCCTTCCAAAATCAGAGAGTCTGGGCGAAAATGGCACAAGTTTACATACGATGAATTGGATCAAACTCTACCTAAGATGCTAGAGCCACTGTTTGGTAACCTTGATACAGGAGTATCTAAATTCAATGAGTGTCTTTCTGCTGCAATTGATCAAATTGCCCCGATGCTTCCTCTTACTTCCTAAAGACTAAAACCTTCGGCACCCTGGTTTACGGTGGAATTGTGGGAGGAAAGAAGCAGCTGTAAAAAATTGGAACGTGCCTGGCGGCGGGCTTACGATCCGGTTGCTAATGCCTCCTACAGAAGGGCTCTCAAGAATTTTCACAAACTTAAATGCAGCATTATGAAAAATCATTTTATAGAAAAAATTAAGACCGCGGAAAATTCAACAAAAACCCTATTTAATATTATTTAAACATTCTCTAACCCCCGTGCCTTGGCATGCTCTAATGTGCCCAGCCAATCTCTCTGCGATGGCTTGTCAGACTTTTTCCATGAGAAAATTGTAAAGATCACAACAATGATTAATCAGAATAGGACAGTGTCAACACTAAATAATAATATCACTCAGGATGAACTGTTCACCTCTTTTAAGCCCCTAACTACTGAACACGCCCTTTCGCTATTTCGCAATTGCAAATCAGGATCCCCCCTTGACCTGGCCCCGGCACGGATATTGAGAGATCTGGCCCGCTACTGATCAACCCGCTGATGGAAATCTGGAATGTCTCACTGCTCTCTGGCCTGTTCCCCTCTGCGTGGAAGCAGGCTATGCTGATACCAATCCTCAAGAAAGCAGATGCTGACCCGCTATGCTTTAGCAATTATCGCCCCATCTCACTCCTCCCTAAACCAACAAAGATCTTGGAGAAGGTGGTACAGGAGCAACTGTCGGAATTCCTGGAATCACAACATCTGTTACATGATTCCCAGTCAGGCTTTAGGCCGGGCTTCAGCACTGAATCTGTACTTCTGGAAGTGACTAAGTCGATTCGGGAGTGTGTGGATAGAGGAGAGGAGGCCATGTTGGTCCTCCTCGACCTATCCGCAGCTTTCGATACGGTCTCACAAGATATCCTTCTGGACCGGCTTCATGACATTGGCAACGGGGGGATACCCTTGGCATGGCTGAGATCTTTTTTGAGGGATAGATCCCAACAGGTCTTTCTTAGACCATACGTTTCCACTGAGAAACCCTTGGATTATGGGGTCCCACAGGGCTCGGCACTGAGCCCTCTGTTTTTTAATGTATATTTAGCCCCGCTAGCTGAAGTGGTGGAATCCTGGGGTGTCAGAGTGATCTCTTATGCGGATGACACTCAGCTTGTATTTTCATTTAGAGATCACTCTGATGGTAACTTGACTAATTTCCGGCAATGCCTGGTTAATATTGCATCCTGGATGATAAGCAATAATCTCAAATTAAACACAGATAAGACGGAGGTCTTATTTTTTCATCAAAAATCTCCCTTTACAACTAATATATGGTGGCCATCTGAACTTGACCCCCCCCTGTTCCTGTACAAACTGCACGAAATCTGGGTTTCCAATTTGACACTGCTTTGTCCTGCAAAACCCAGATTAACAAAGTCTCGGCAGCTTGCTTTGGCAAGCTCCGCATGATTAAGAAGATTGTCCCCTTTCTTCCTCTTGATTCGCGCAGGACGGTAGTGCATGCCTTAATTACGTCCCATCTGGACTATGCAAACAGCCTAAATGTGGGAGCCCCGGCTTGCCTGATTAAACGACTACAGATAGTGCAGAATGCCGCGGCCAGGCTGATCTATAACATCCCGTATCGCCATTCCATCACTCCGTATCTGGCTAAACTGCACTGGCTACCGGTAAGCTTCCGCATACAATTTAAGGCCCTAGTCCTGGCCTTTAGGGCTCTTAATGGTAGAGGTCCTGCCTACCTGAGACATAGACTCAAACCTATTCAATCGGTACGTGACCTTAGATCTAACCATCTGCTCTTGATGTATACCCCACGTTTCCGTCTTGCACGAACTGGGGGCCTGGCCTTTGCTGTAGCTACTTCTAAAGTCTGGCATCGCCTCCCCCTAGATCTTAGATCCTAGATCTTAGATCTATCACATTTGAGTCTCTGTTTCAGAGAAAACTCAAGACCTGGCTTTTTTCCATGCTCTAGCCCTAATGTATCTCTTTGGTGCCGGTTTGTCTGCAGCGCCGGGACACCCCCGTTGGGGGTAGCCGCGCGCTTTATAAGTTTCTAATAATAATAATAATAATAATAATAGTCTTGAATTCTCTGCGCTTTGCGAGGGTGGAGGCCGCTAGGTCCTGAAAGAGCGCCGGGTGATGACCCCGGAATTGCACAGGATTGAGGTCGCGGGTCTTGCGAAGGATATGCTCCTTAAGCTGGAAATCATGAACACATACCAGAATGTCCGGTGGGGGAGCCTTAGCGCCTCTTGGTGGGCCGACACGATGGACCCGATCCATCTGTATTTCCAATCCCTCTCCTTCTAGGATTTGCCGGAAAAGCTCGCAGACATATTCACGCAGATCATCTTCTTCACCCTTCCACGGCACCGCTCGGATTCTAATGTTGTTATGCCGAGACTGGTTTTCTAAGTCCTCAGCGTGGGCTTGGAGGTCTAGGTTTTGCTCCGTGAGGCGGATGACATCTTGCTGGAGCAGACGGAGATCGTCTTCCCGACCCAGGTCGTAATCCTCCAAGGTTGCCACCCGCTCGCCAATGGCATCCACATCACGCCGAACCTCTCGTAGGTCGGAGGAGAGCTGAGAGCGAAGCTCCAAAATATCTTCTTTTATAGCTGAGAACAGCTCAAGCATAACGGCTTTGGTCGCCGGTGCTTCATTAGTCTCCGATGGTGACGATTTGGCGTCTGCGTGAGAAGTGGCCTGACCCGTTGATTTCTGTAGGAGATCCTGGAGAGGCTTGTCCTTCCTGTTCCTGGAAGAAGACATGACGGCTAAGTCACAGGTCTATTCTCCAAGGTGCGGGGTTCAGGTAGAAGTGGCATTAGTACACCGAGGAGCTCTAGCAATGCCCACCACTGACATGGCCCAGAGCCAGGACTAGGGCAAAGCAATAAGACACCAGAGCTCAATATTAGCTGGCCCACATGGAGATCGGGGTATAGGTGAGCCTGGGCCTCACGTATGCTGTGAGTTAAACAGTCAGTACATAGGAGGCGCCCCTGCCCTCCTCCCACCCCCAAGACTCTCCCTTTCAACCCCCCGCCACGTGCTCGACCCCGAAAAGCTCCACTCGGGGGGGGGGGGAACACTCACAGAGCCCCGGGGATCAAGCTCCTAGCCGGACAAAAGACCAGGGCAGCACTCCCTCTCAACCCCTCAGGTGACACAAGGCACAGTACAGGTCCGAGCACCCCGTCTGCCCATTCACAAGTCAAGAGTGGGCCCCCTGCACCTAACAGAGCGAGTCTCCCAGGCCTCGGGCCCCCAGCAAGGGCCGAAGAGCGATCCCCGTAGGGGGCCGACCACCACTGCTGCAGTTCTCAAAGCACACCGCAGCGAGGGACTCTCCCGGTATGGGCCCCAGTCACAGTCACCGTTGCACGGGGGGAGACACAGGCCGCCGACCTCCAAGACCGCTGCTCCAGTCCAGAAAAGCACCAGTGCCAGCCCTCCGCCCCGCCAGCACACCACCACTCCACACTTCGCTGTCCACCGACGCGCAGACCCATCTAAATCTCCGGGGGGTAGGACAGCAAGCCGCTTAGCCGCTAGGCCTCATCCAGGCCAGCGCACCGGAGCGACTGCCACCCGATGCAATCAGAGCAGGGATCGCAGATCTGGGCTAACGTAGAGGGTCTCTTCCCGCTGACCCGTGGGTCGATCCCAGCCCCACTCGCAGTGCTGTCTCGTAACCTCTAGCACCCCAAGCAAAGTTCACCGGAGCGTAGCTAATGGCTGCATAGAGGGGGGGAGGACACCCACACCTGCCGACACCACACAGTCTCACTGCCAGCGGCCCTCTCCCCCGACTGCACCGGCAGATACCGCCAGTCCTTCAGTATACCGCCGTCACTGGGAAGTACATCAGGCTCGCCACCAGGCCCCTCCGTTCAATGCTGCAGGGCTCGGGGATCACAGTAGGCACATAGATGCTGTCCAAACATGCTCAATGCAGGCTCCCCATCCTCCCAGCAGGACAGGACCGGAGCCCCCTCTCACTGTGCTGCTCTATGCTTGGGTCTTCTACTCTCCTCCACACCGCTTCTCCACACTTGCGGGCCTTGGAACTGGCAGACCCATACAACTGCGGGACAGAGACAAGCAGCTGTTTGCCAGGTAGGACTGCCCGCAGCACTCTTGCCAGGAGGGGGGTACCGACTGCACCGCTGCCAGGCCATGCTCTCTCCGGTAGACACGGGCCGCGTTCCCACTTCGGCCTCACAAAATGGCAGCTAGAAGGCAGACCCTCGATCCCCGCCTTCCAGGCTACTCCACAGGACAGGTCCTCGACTCGCTCACCCCTCCGCTTTGCTGTGGAAGCTGTCAACTCTCCACAGCTCAGGCAAATCGGCCGCAGCGCTAGTGTCTCTGCTGTCAGCACCTCACCGACAGATTCAATGGGCCGCAGCAGGGCTGGGGCCGGACGGCTCAAGCCAGCACAGAATACCACCAATCACCAAAATATACCCACCACTGGAGCGGGAGGGTCTGCGGGAGCGTCCACGCTAACTGTCCAGCGTGATTGGGCACCCGGAGGGCAGATACTCAATGCTAAAATAAAGTCGGCACCGGAGGGACAGGGAAACACGTCCTACTCCGCCTCCATCTTGGCCACGCTACGGAATAAACATCTTTGAGATAAAAAATACCAGCTTTAATCCATGAGGACCAGAAACTAATATTTCTATTCAATTTAATAATACTACTATACAATAGAGATAATTAATCAGTACTTTTCACGGGAAACAGAAAAATTAAGTCAAGATCATTAAATAACATTTTAGTAGATTTAATAATAACTGATTTTTGAAAGAATGTGGCATTATTAAACATAGACACCAAAGTAGGTTATGGAAATGGACATACTATTGACTTCTCAATACATAGCCATGCACGAGGATTATTTAAAAAGGAATGGTTAAACCATAATGAACTTTGTTTTAAAATTAAAGCTTTATGGTAAAGAAAAAAGTCTGGGATACCAAATCCAGCATTACCTTTAGGTACTTTTAATTTTTTATAACTAATACGAGGTCATTTATTGTTCCATAAAAACTTAGACAAAAATGTATCTACATCTTTATAAAACTTTAATGAAAATTGTGTAGGGAGCATAGCAAGGGTATTAAAGATTTTGGGAGCAATAGTCATTTTGATGAAATCTATTCTGCCCCACCATGAATGATGTAATAACGCCCATTTAGATGTTTTGTTTTTAATATAATTTAGAATGAAATCATAATTTAAATTTATTGTGGATTTTATAGATAAGGAAAATAAAATTCCAAGATATTTTAACTTATTTTTTTGCCAAATAATTCAACGCATGGGAAGCATATCAGGAGTGCAATGAACAATTAAGGGAAATAAATATGTTTTGTTGGTATTTAAAGTATATCCCGAAACTGTAGAGTAATTTGTTATAATTTCCATTAATGATGGGAATGAAGATATAGGGTCACTAACAAATAAAAACACATCATCCGCATAAGCATGGGCTTTAACAATACCATCTTTATTATTAATTCCTTTAATATTATCACATTTTCTTATAGAGGTAAGAAAAGGTTCAATGCCAATTAAAAATAAAAGAGAAGAAAGAGGACAACCATGTCCTGTACCTCTAAAAAGCGAAAATTGATTTGAGACTTGGCCACTAATGAATAAACGAGCAGTAGGGGCAAAATATAAAGTGAAATCATGCGTATAAAAATATCCCCAAAAATAAATGAGGATAGCGTAGAAAATAAAAAATACCAATGGATTTTTATCAAATGCGTTCTCAGCATCTAAGGCTAAAATTCCAGATGGCAAGGTTAAAGTAGGACTTTATTCAATAATATGTAGCAAGGTTCTTGTATTATTAGCAGAATATCTATTCTTCATAAAACCAGATTGGTCAGGGTGTATGATAGAGTCTAATATGGGAGCTAATCTAGTAGCAAGTATTTTAGCATATAATCTACAATCTTGATTAATTAAGGATATGGGACGATAATTAGACACAAGAGAGGGATCTTTGCCTGGTTTTGGAAGTACTATAATTAAAGCTTCGGTAAAAGAGCCCGAAGTAGTTCCTGTGGTTTCAAAAAACTTAAATAGCTGATGTAAAAAAGGTAACAGGTGTAACTGAAATTCTTTGTAAAATTCTGCTGGAATCCCATCTGGACCAGGAGATTTGTTCTTTTTAAGGGATGTTATAGCTGATAGGATTTCATCTTTAGTAATAGGTGCATCAAGCCCAATCTGTTTGTGAAATCTTGGGCAAATTATAAGAGTTTAAGAAGGAATCGATTAAGGAAACATTATTAAAATCAGGTGTATTATATGATGCAGAATAGAAATTGAAAAAATCATTAACAATTTCTTTGTGAGAAAGAGCAATGTTGCCATGGGGACCATGAATTGAATTGATTTGAGTTTTATCTTTCTTTATACGTACAAAATTAGCTAAAAGTCTACCAGATCTATATGAATTAAAGCTAAATCTGGCTTTAGCATTTGAGCTTTAGATACCTGCTCTTTAACTAAGGATTGAATGAAATTCATAGCACAATTTTTGTAGCTTAAATTTATATTGAGGATGGTTAGATGAGATAAAAAATTGCTCAAATTTCGCAATCTGTGTGTGAAGAATTTTGGCGTTTTCGTGAAAATGTTTATTTTCATGGGCCATAATAGATATAGTAACACCCCTAATATAAGCTTTGAAAGCATCCCATCTATTAATTATAGAAGTAGAACCTTCAGGATTGAGTATAATATATTCTTGAATGGCAGAGAAGAGTTTAGGCTTGTTATATTCATTTAAAATTATACTAATGTTCTTTGGCCATCCAGATTGTTTAATAAAATTTGATTCCAAATTCAAAACCAAAGAAATCATAGCATGATCTGAGATGTCAATGTTACCAATAGTAGGAGTAGTTATTGAACTAATTAGGTGCCTAGAAACCAATAAACAATCAATTCTAGAATGAGAATTATGAGTATTTGAGAAGAACTTAAAACTTTTTTGGTAGGGAAAAGTAATCTCCAAATATCAGCTAATTTAGTAGTCTGAATAAATGACTTAAAAGCAAAATACACTTTACAAGGGTGAAACCTAGAAAGAGATAATCTATCTAATAAAGGGTCAGAGATAACATTAAAATCACCTCCAACAATTAAAGGTGCATTACCGATCTTTAGAACCTCTGCAGTATGGGTAGTCCAAAAAACTGGGTCATCTGCCGTCAGACCATAAACATTTAATAAAAATAAAAATATGTCATAAACTTTAATTTTAGTGAGTATATATCTACCTTCCTTGTCAGAAGTTTTACTCAAAATTTGACAATTAAATTTATTTGCAAATAAAATAGCTACCCCATTTTTCTTACCATTAACAAGAGAAGAGAAAATAATATCTCTCCCATTTCTTCTTCATATAATCTAACATTTTATCATGTATATGAGTCTCTTGTATAAGACAAACATCCGCTTTAGAACTACTTAAATAATCTAGAATTTTTGTACAATTAACTGGATGACGTAAACCTTTAGCATTCAATGAAACTACTTTAATATTGTGTGAATTAGCCATAATAGAAGAAAGAAGAACAGAGATCAAGAAGAGGAAGATAAAGGGAGGTCTAGAGAATGAGATAAAGGTAGCACCAAATAAGGAAGAAAGAAAGGAAAAATGAAAAAACATGGAAAAAACGACAAACAGAAGACATAAATGTGAAATGTGAAACGCGCACACGCTTTACAAGCATGACCAGAACCGTAGGAGCCCTTTATAAATAAATTTCAGTATTGTGTCAGAAAAAGCATAACTGGTAACATTCATGGTAGCAGAGTCATTGGAATCCATTGAGTGCTGTGACTGATGTTCCAGAAAATGTCAGAAATCTTCTGGATGTTGAAAGGACTTCGAGAAGTTATCCTTCCAATATGCATTGCCGATGGATCAAAAAGACCATATTTGTAGCCTAGACTCAGTAGTTAAGGACGAAGAGCAGTGAATTCTTTATGAATTGAGACAGTTTCTTTGGCGAAATCTTGATGAATGAATATTTTGTTTCCATTTACCATCAAAGAATGACTTTCTGTAGCAGCTTTTCTAATTAAAACCAAATGGTGGTGTCGAAGAACTTTAAAAAATCATTTGTCGCGGTTTTATATGTAGAGGGTTCCTATGTGAGGGAATCCTATGAGCCTTATCAATTTCAAACTTTTCTTGGAACTTAATTTGTAAAAGACCAGGCAATAAATTCTCCAAATGTAGGGGCTCATTAGGATGACGGACGGAAGTGGCTCCGCAGACCCAGAGTATGCGGAACATGCCTATTTTCCGTGCGCCCATCGCGGACACTCCGTCCGCCAAATCAGGATACGAAATACGTGCCAAAATCCGTCCGCGGCGGTAGAACACGGTCCGCCGCACCACCACACCCAACCACGCAGCGGACGTAACCTATCCAGAGACTCCGCCGTACGGACTGACGTCTAGGACCGTCCTCCAAATCAAGATGGCGGAAAACACACATAAAAGCGCGGCGGAAAAACAACCTGCCTGAACACGGCGGATGCTCCACAGCGACCATACCCACCACGAGCCGCTCGCCGACATGGACCCTGCACTACAGGCTTACCCGATACTCTACGCGATCCACTACGTCCTCGTCCTGGCCCACCATCGACGACGACGCAGGTAGGCTACAAACCATTCGCTGACTGGAGAGGAGTACCTGCAAGGTCCGTGACGTAGGGAGGGGGGAGTGACATGTCCCGAAATGGACATATTCCTGTGTACGGCAACGCCTCCAAGAGTCGTGACCCAGGTAGGGGAGAGTGACATGTATCTGAACCCACCGCCCTCAAGAAAATACAAATCCACACCAGCATCACACATGCAAGAATGACTCCGACAAACCACGACACATGAATCACAATTTTATTTACGCAGAATCGGAGTAACATCACAGTCTAGGATGGAGCATGGGCAGTGTGGACACCAGAGCAGGTACATCAGATGCAGTACATCAGTATGAGGATAGCAACAGGGCAGCAACAGGGCAGTGTGGACACCAGAGCAGGTACATCAGAGGCAGCACATGAGAGGGCACAATGCAGTATCAGAACAGCAACAGGGCAGTGTGGACACCAGAGCAGGTCCATCAGAGGCAGTACATCAGTATCAGAACAGCAACAGGGCAGTGTGGACACCAGTTCAGGTACATCAGAGGCAGCACATGAGAGGGGCTAAGTGCACCAACAGTCCATGGCAAGGCACAGGTCCATCAGAGGCAGTACAGGAGAGGTGCTAAGTGCACCAACATTCCATGGCAAAACACAAGTCCATCAGAGGCAGCACATGAGAGGGCACAATGCAGTATCAGAACAGCAACAGGGCAGTGTGGACACCAGAGCAGGTACATCAGAGGCAGTACATCAGTTTGAGGATAGCAACAGGGCAGCAACAGGGCAGTGTGGACACCAGAGCAGGTACATCAGAGGCAGTACATCAGTTTGAGGATAGCAACAGGGCAGCAACAGGGCAGTGTGGACACCAGAGCAGGTACATCAGAGGCAGTACATCAGTACGAGAACAGCAACAGGGCAGTGTGGACACCAGAGCAGGTACATCAGATGCAGTACATCAGTACGAGAACAGCAACAGGGCAGTGTGGACACCAGAGCAGGTACATCAGAGGCAGTACATCTGAGGGCACACCACAGCAACTTACAGCACACTATCAGGTGGATTACGTGAAGTACCCGCATCGGACAGACTGCCAGCACCAGAAACCGGAGTGTGACACACAGCCACAGATGTAGTGACTGACACGTGAGCCACAGACCCAGATACACTGCCAGCACCTGATACATGAGTGTGAGACACAGCCACAGCCCGAGTGACTGATACATGGCCCATAGACCCAGATACACTGCCAGCACCTGATACAGGAGTGTGAGACACAGCCACAGACCGAGTGACTGACACATGGCCCATAGACCCAGATACACTGCCAGCACCTGATACAGGAGTGTGAGACACAGCCACAGACCGAGTGACTGACACATGGCCCATAGACCCAGATACACTGCCAGCACCTGATACAGGAGTGTGAGACACAGCCACAGACCGAGTGACTGACACATGGCCCATAGACCCAGATACACTGCCAGCACCTGATACAGGAGTGTGAGACACAGCCACAGACCGAGTGACTGACACATGGCCCATAGACCCAGATACACTGCCAGCACCTGATACAGGATATGTCTCAACTGATACCCTGCCACTAACAGACACATGCGAGTCAACTGCACCAGCGCCACTGGGACCACTGAAATGATGAGCCACAGGGCTGTATGGTCCAGGAGGCAGGGTGGCTCTGGGAGCGGGAGATAGTTGCAATTGTGCGACATCGGATTGTGCATGTGTCAATGCTGTGTGTCTACGTTTCTTTTGGACATGTGCCTGCACCCTGGACAGGACAGGACTTACAAGTGGACCGGACTGAGAAGAAATCTCACCCACCATGGGAGTGGCATCTGCTGTGGGGGAATGCTCTCTGGGGACTTGCTGGAGCCTGCTTGTCGTTTGCTGTGTGGCTGCCTTGTGGCCTCTGCAACATGTGTGATGGGGGATGCTACTACAGGGTCCACCTGCATCCGTCCCTGACGGGCCCTGATGGGAGTGGAGGTAAGGGGTGACTCCACTGCGGAGACATCTGTATTCCGTTTCCCAGAAAACAGCTGCCTCAGTGCAACAATGGGTGATGTATGCCTGTCCCTGACAGCGCCACTGTCCATGGCAGATGCCTTGGGCCTTGGATGTTCAATTTCCGTAGGAGTACTGTTGTCTGCGGACTTTCCCTGTTCCCTGGATGGTGCCCTGTTCCAGTCAGCAGAC
Source organism: Lissotriton vulgaris (assembly GCF_964263255.1). Classification (NCBI taxonomy): domain Eukaryota; kingdom Metazoa; phylum Chordata; class Amphibia; order Caudata; family Salamandridae; genus Lissotriton; species Lissotriton vulgaris. The sequence continues at coordinate 196,420,236 of NC_141687.1, forward strand.
TTGTTGTGTGTGGTGTACATGTCCCCAGGACACACCTTCTGCCCGTGTGTGTCCCTGCCCCTGGGAGTGTCTGTGCTCCTCTTAGGTGCGTTTGTCTTGTCACTGTCCTTGTCCCTGCCCTTGGGAGTGGCTCCTTCCTTCCTAGGTTCCCTGCCCTTGGGAGTGGCTCCTTCCTTCCTAGGTTCCGTGCCCTTGGGAGTGGCTCCTTCCTTCCTAGTGTCCCTGCCCTTGGGAGTGGCTCCTTCCTTCCTAGTGTCCCTGCCCTTGGGAGTGGCTCCTTCCTTCCTAGTGTCCCTGACCTTGGGAGTGGCTCCTTCCTGCCTAGTGTCCCTGCCCTTGGGAGTGGCTCCTTCCTGCCTAGTGTCCCTGCCCTTGGGAGTGGCTCCTTCCTTCCTAGTTTCCCTGCCCTTGGGATTGGCTCCTTCCTTCCTGGTATCCCTGCCCTTGGGAGTGGCTCCTTCCTTTCTGGTGTCCCTGGCACTGGGAGTATGCGAGCCCTCAAGGGATTCATTCGTCTTCTCAATGTCCCAGTACAAGGTAGTGTCACTGGAAGTGGGAGTGAGTCTTGGCTTGGTAGTACCTTGTGTGTGGGATGGCTGTGCAGCATGTGTGGCCATTACACCCAACCCCTCTTTAGCTTCACGTGTGTGTACTCCACTATATCTGATGTTGTCCTTTTGAACAGATTCACCTGACCTAGGGGATGGGGTCTGAGGCCTCCGTGCCTTGACGTGCTGGCTGACGCTGCTTCTAGTGCAATAACCTGTATTAGAGTCCTGGTCAGAAAATTCACTCCCACCTGACACATCCAGAGTTGTAGATGGTGGAACAGAAGTACCACCCAGTCCATGCGACTGTACAATGGCAGACGACACACTGTTAGACAATGACTGCAGTGTCCTGCAGGGGGCCTGAAGCGGCGGTAGTTGGCATGGCCGGAACGGCGGTCATGGGCTGCGCCTGTCACAGCGGTAGAGGAGGGGGCCTGAAGCGGCGGTAGTTGGCATGGCCGGAACGCCGGTCATGGGCTGGGCTGGGCCGGCCGGTGTAGGCTGGCTGATGCAATGTCACTGTAAGGGGGGTCATGAACGGCCATGTGCATGGACATCAGCTTATGGATGTTTTGGCCTCCACCCCCCCCACCGAATACGTGTCCCGCCATGGTGGCGCCACTGTTACAACTTTGTTGCAAATGATGCATCCATCCCGGTGTGTAGCATATGCACTTGCCGGTGTGTGAGCGTGACGGTCTGTGCACGTGCAGACAATGGGAATGTTGAACGCGGGCCGCGTATGGCCAGACGTAAACAGCGGAAGCAGTGCACCGCCATGGTGGCGTCAATGATTGCATGTCAGATGACGATGCACCTTGTTTAATTGTCTGCAGCTGCATGATGACGGTTGTGTGCATGATTGCGTGACTCCACACTTCATGCTCTATCCCATGTTTTTCCATACCATGACCATCGGTGTGCCACTAATGTCCGTCACTTTTGGGTCATGTCACATGTCTTGTTGGCAGTGATGTAGAGGTGAGACAGAGTGCATTGCACATGTTGCAACCCATCATGTAGCTGGTGGGTGCACATTGCTACGTCAATCCATGTTGTTGTGACAATCAGAGATGTCACACATATGCTAATTGAACACTGCCTATTACATGTTGGATAGAGTGCGGTGACATGTGAGTGAGTTGCACAGACATGCGTTGTATGTGAATTGACTTCCATTCCATTTACTCCCACACAGGAGGGCGCAAAATGTCCATCGCCCATACACTGTGCTGGAGGATATGGTGGACGAGGAGGTGATCAAGAAATTCAAGCTTGATCGACGTCGATTGCTGGAGCTTGTGAACCAGTTGTCTCCTCACCTGCAGCCGCGGAGAACCTATCCAGGCTCAATTTCACCCACCCAAAAGGTGATGGCGGCACTCCATTTTTTTGCAACAGGCACATTCCAGTACACTATTGGACATGCCGGGGGAATGTCACAGGCCATGTTCAGCACGGTACTTAGGGATGTACTGACAGCCATGATGCTGTACAAGAATGACTAAATACATTTTCCACAGGCGGCAGAGTTGGCAGCGGTCAAAGCAGACTTTTATGCACTGGGTCGCATACCACACGTTGTGGGTTCAATTGATGGCACGCATATTGCGATCATTCCACCACGGGCACGTGAGCAGGTGTTTCGGAATCGGAAGCACTTCCACTCCCTTAACGTGCAGGTGGTGTGCCAGGCCGACAACATTATCTCACATGTGTGTGCAAGATTTCCTGGCTCTGCACATGACGCCCACATCATGCGGAGCAGCATTGTCCCCCAACTGATGGCAAATCTGCGTCCGGCACAAGCCTGGCTTGTTGGTGAGTATGCTGTGGTGACAGGAGTGATATCTGGGTGGCTTGGTGTGGGCACATGTTCAGGTAGTGATGTTTCTCTCTCTCTCTAATTTCCACAAACACAGGCGACTCGGCTTACCCAAACAGGCCTTGGCTTCTAAGTCCAATTCGCAATCCCACCACAGCAGGAGAAATGCGATACAACGATGCCCATGGTAGGACACGTCGAGTGGTGGAACGAACATTTGGCCTGCTTAAGTCTAGGTTTCGGTGCCTGGATAAGACTGGAGGGGCCCTGCCTTACGCACCAGGCAAAGTATGCAAGATTGTGATTGCCTGCTGCATGCTCCACAACCTGGCTGTGCGAAATAACGTTGAACTGATCTTGGACCCAGATGAACAGCAAGTTCCTCGCCCTCCAGACCCACCCATGTCAACTGATGAGGATAGTGGTGAGGAGGAAGGTGTGGACCAGAGGCGCCAGCTCATTGAACGCTACTTCCCTTGATTGTGAGAGTGCCCCTCTTGTGCTGCTTGTGTATGCCCTGTGTAGGTTTGCTGCTCTTGTGTCATTGTGTTGGGCATCATCTATGTGTTTTGTTATGTGATGTATGCATGTGTGTGTGTGTCTTCATTTATGAGTACATGCACTTCTCCATGATGTGTGTAGTGTCATCCATTCGTGTAGTGATGTGTGTGGTTTGTTGTAAGTTGCACTGCATTGAGTTGGGATGAGTGTGATGGTGTTTCCTAACTTCTGTTTGCGATTTCTATGTTTCCCTAGGTCACTCCCTTGCGGCATGATTCTGTACCAGTTGGATCTCTGAACCTGGTTACGTCTGTTTCTGATGCAATCATTTGAATAAACATGGAGGCAACACATCATTGAGTGAGTAAGTGTCATTTATTTACAGATTGTGCATAGGTGTAGGTGCATATTTACAAATGAGTGAAGGGGTGGGGGAGTGAGAGTCCAAGGTAATGGCAGATGAGATGTCCGTGCAGACACCACATAGGGTGTTGTCTGCCTAGTGCAGCAGGCCTGTGCCAGGTGGGACCGGATAGTTGGCAGGGTGGATGGCAGGGTCAGGTACTCAAAAGAGTCATTGTCGGCTCCTCTTGGAGCGTGTGGCAGGAGCTCCGACACTGCTCTCGCCCACTTCCTGCCTCGGAGGGCCCCTCCGTCTTTGTGTCGGGACGGAGTCAGCTGGGGGCGCTGGCTGATCAGGTGGCACATCCGCCGCCAGGGGCGCAGGTGGCGGTGGTGGTGTTGTGGGTGGTGCCGTTGTTTGAGGGGGGATGTGGTGGGTGGTGTTGGCGGATGTCCTCGTGCTAAAAATGTCCACGAGTTGGCCAAGCCACCTCTCGATGGCCCCCAACATCGCTGTGTTGTCCACAAAGTCCTGGTGGGCCCGGTCTGCATGTGCCTGGCTACGTGCATAGCCCGCCTCCACCCGGACTAGTGCTTCAAGACACTATTGCACGGCATTGGGTGTAGTGTCATCAAGCCTTCTTTCCGCCGTGCTCCTGCCTGCAGGATCTGCCCTTGCATTAGTGATTTGCCTCACTCTCTCCCTGCGTGGCTGGGATGGCGCTGCCCCAGCGTTGGCCGGTGGGTTGGGCAGGGTGGCAGGGGCAGAAGTGGTGGTAGTAGTGGTGGTGGAGGTGGTGCTGGAGCTAGCTGTGCAGGTCACAGTAGCCGGTGTTGTGGTGATGCCAGAGCCCGTTGTTGTTGTTGGTGCAGGTGTGACCTGCGAGCCAGAGGTCCCTGGCTGGCTGCTTGATCCGGCACCATCCTCTGCCCCGGAGGTGGCTGGACAATCGTCCCCTGAAAGTTCAGATTGTGGGGATGCTGGAGGCCTGGTGTTAATTGCAGCAGTCAGATTAGGATCCCCTGCAAAAAGAAAAATGTGAGGATGAGTCATGTTGCCTAAACGTGTACATTTATTTATGTTTGACATTCAGTCGGCATTGGCACACACCCCACCCACCACCACCACCACCCTCTCTATGGACATGGGGGCCTGTTGGGAGTTGTAGTTCCGTCCCCTCACACACCCCACCCACCACCACCACCACCCTCTCTATGGACATGGGGGCCTGTTGGGAGTAGGACTAGTGACCCCTCACACACCCCACCCACCACCACCACCCTCTCTATGGACATGGGGGCCTGTTGGAAGTAGGACTAGTGACCCCTCACATACCCCACCCACCACCACCACCACCCTCTCTATGGACATGGGGGCCTGTTGAGAGTAGGACTAGTGACCCCTCACACACCCCACCCACCACCACCACCCTCTCTATGGACATGGGGGCCTGTTGGGAGTTGTAGTTCCGTCCCCTCACACACCCCACCCACCACCACCACCCTCTCTATGGACATGGGGGCCTGTTGGGAGTTGTAGTTCCGTCCCCTCACACACCCCACCCACCACCACCACCCTCTCTATGGACATGGGGGCCTGTTGGGAGTAGGACTAGTGACCCCTCACACACCCCACCCACCACCACCACCTCTCTATGGACATGGGGGCCTGTTGGGAGTAGGACTAGTGACCCCTCACACACCCCACCCACCACCACTACCCTCTCTATGGACATGGGGGCCTGTTGGGAGTAGGACTAGTGACCCCTCACACACCCCACCCACCACCACCACCACCCTCTCTATGGACATGGGGGCCTGTTGGGAGTTGTAGTTCCGTCCCCTCACACACCCCACCCACCGCCACCACCCTCTCTATGGACATGGGGGCCTGTTGGGAGTTGTAGTTCCGTCCCCTCACACACCCCACCCACCGCCACCACCCTCTCTATGGACATGGGGGCCTGTTGGGAGTTGTAGTTCCGTCCCCTCACACACCCCACCCACCACCACCACCCTCTCTATGGACATGGGGGCCAGTTGGGAGTTGTAGTTCCGTCCCCTCACACACCCCACCCACCACCACCACCCTCTCTATGGACATGGGGGCCTGTTGGGAGTTGTAGTTCCGTCCCCTCACACACCCCACCCACCACCACCACCCTCTCTATGGACATGGGGGCCTGTTGGGAGTAGGACTAGTGACCCCTCACACACCCCACCCACCACCACCACCCTCTCTATGGACATGGGGGCCTGTTGGGAGTTGTAGTTCCGTCCCCTCACACACCCCACCCACCACCACCACCCTCTCTATGGACATGGGGGCCTGTAGGAGTGGTTTAGAGGTTGGTGAGTATGTGGACTGCATGCAAGGCTGGGGTATGTGAGATGTGTCTTCAGAGTTGGGTGAGGCACACCGTGTTGTTGTGTTTGTGGTGCTTGGTTGGTACTTACCAGCCTCTTCTCCATCATCAAGCCCATCGATGGTCTCAGGGTGCAGGATGGTCAGCACCTTCTCCTCTCACTCGGTGTACGGTAGGGGCTCCGGGGGGGTTCCACCGCCTGTGTGGTTGGCCCGGACGAAGTTCCTGGTTCTGATGGACTTCACCCGGGTCTTGAGGTCGTGCCACCGCCTCTGGATTTCATGCCTGGTCCTCGGTACGGTCCCGGAGGCATTGACCCTGGTGACGATCCGGTCCCACAGGCTGTTCTTCCGAGCTATGCTCGTCTGCTGCACTAGGGATCCAAAGATGTGGGGTTCAACACGAATGATCTCATCGACCATTACCCTGAGCTCGGTGTCTGTGAATTTCGGATTCTTCTTGGATGCCATGGTGCTCGAGGTGTGTGTTTGTGTGGATTTTGGAGGTGCTGGTGTGTGGTGTTTGGGTATGGTGTGGTGGGTGTTTGTGTGCAGGGTGTGTTTGGGTGTGGGTTATGTGTATGAATTAAATTGTTTGCTGTAGGCCAAGTGTTGTCTCCTGCTAGCAGCTATGCTGTGATGCAGAGGATTTCTGGAGTGGGTGGGAGTTAATTTATAGTCTGTGTGTTGGCCCTGTGTGAATGTTGATTGGCAGTCAGGTGATAGGTGGGTGTGTTGTCAGGTGTGGTTTATGCAGTTCTTGGGGGTGGGTCATTGTGTCTTGTGTTTGGTTTAGATGTGTCAGGTGGGTGTTCGTCCATTTTCCTGTGTTTGGTGATGAATTCTGTCGGTATGTATGCCATTGGTTTGACTGTAGGGATGTTGGACTTCCGCTGTGGTGCACCGTTTCTCCTAGCATTGCTACCGCCGCGGACGTGGATCGCGGTGGCTACCGGGGTACTTGCGGAGTTATCCTAATTGCGGACACGGACAGTACGCAGGTATCGCGGGGGAGGTTGTTGTTCTCCTGGTCATGTGCGTACGCGGCGGTCGGTGTTTTGTAGGTTCCGTCCGCATGCCGCGGCATCAGGTGTACTTCGACCGCCGCGGACGGAGATTGTTGTGCTCCGTCCGCCGCGGTCGGCGTTTCGGTCACATTTGATCCTAATCGCTATTGCGGTTTTTTCGCGGGCAGGTCCGGAGTATCTTGCCACCTTCCTCGGCGGACGGAACACGTTTCCGTCCGCGATCCTAATCGACCCCATAATCTGCAGTTATTTCCCTCAACATCTTCCGGCAGATTAAATATGCATAAATTGTATTGTCTGTTACGATATTCCAAGTCCAGTCCAAGTCCAGTAATGTTGAGCACATAGGTTAGATTTTTGACTCAAGTGGAGTAAATGTATCAAGTTTGACCTTATTTTCCTGAATTTTGATGGAATCATCCGTTATTTTCATTCACAGGCTAGCCATTTCTTTGCGCACATTTTTTACTTCAGAAGCAATAGTATCTGTATTAACTCGAAGAGCCTAAATTTCCTCCAATATTAAAGACAGTGAGGGTTCAGAAGACTTCACTACCTTAGATTTAGCAGGAGGAGGAGAAACCTGCTGCCTCCTTTTATTATTTATAGAACTTTTAATTTCCATATTGACGTAAAAAGTGACAAAATTATAATTGCAGAAGCCAAATTTTGTATGGGAAAGCAAAAACTCTGGAAATACCCAGAAATTACTGGTGCAGCAACTAAAATGGGCTGGGGAGTGGCTAGGCCCAAGCCAGGCCCTTTCCTGACAGTTCACTCCGCCCCCTTGACAGAAAGCCTGGCTGTACCGGATTGCTTTGCAGGGAGCAGGAATCAGGCGAAGAAAAAACCCACTTCAGCTGTAGGAAATTGAGTAAAATTGCTCCACAGTGCAGGTAAGGGCTTCACAGATATAACGACCACCTTCAGTAAACGTTTCTGACGAAATTCGCCGTTTTATAGATAAAAACGGGCTGAAAACGCACCGAGACCCCTTAGCGGTGGCCATCTTTGAATCACGCGCTTGCGCGTCTCTTTTATAGATAAAAACTGGCTCAAAACACGCCGAGACTCCTAAACTGCGGACTTTACAACAGTTTTAAGATCTTCTTAGAGTTTCTCATTCCTCAAATGGGGGAAAATTCTCATATTTAGAGGTTTACCTCATGAGCTTCATTGATTTACTTTGCTTGCGAGAAAATGCCACTCATAGTCGTTGAACGCACTCATAATTGCACTGAAATTAAAAAAAGTTTCACATAAGCAATCTGAAACCTTGGCAGCTATGCAAATATAAAGCCATGATCCATTCCTTGTCCTCAAATTCATCCTCATGAAGATTGTGGGATTGAAGGAGTAGTGGCTAAAAAAAAGAAAATAATGATAATAGCACAAATGAATACTTTAGAAGATAAAATACTTAACTATTATCAAAACTCATAATAAAAGAGGAGTAATAGAGTTATTAACAAATTTATTTTGTCAAATAAGGCACCAATGATAGGATAATACGTTCCCCTTTGTCTTTAATAACATTTGGACTTACCTACATTTAAAACTTTAGAAACTGGGGACAAATCTGCAGCGTTTAAAATTTCTTCTAGGCAGACACGAGAAAAATTATTTAGACTTCAAAACACCATGGACAGAATGGGTCTCAAATGAAGAAGTATCAATGCCCTGCAAACTCACTTGACAAATTTGAATAGGGTGGCCCCATTGATAGGTAAATAGAGTTTTCTAAAGAAAATGAAAAACTGGTTCGCAATTCATTTTCCTTGAGACATCAAGCAACACAAAGTTTTGAAGGGTTAGGTAAAAAGGGGTATTTCACACTGGAAAAAATAGTCCTGTTTCTTTTATAAATAAGAAGCCACATTCCAGTAGAAGTATTGTTTAGCCACCAAATCTAGATCCTGACATCTGACATGCTTTTCAATTTTTGTTAACGTAATAACATTGTCAGTTTAAAAGATAAGACCTTGAAAGAGAGAACAATTATCATTCCTTTTCATGATTCAATCTTTTGCAAAACCTGTTTCACCCTCATTGAAACTTGCGCTTGAAAGGAAGAAAGAAAAAGGCAGAGACACATTGAACCTACGTTCTTTAAGAGGTGTACATGTTGTAGGGCTTTCACCCACAGATTTGTCATTGTTGAACTGATGTTGAAATATAACCGCTGATCCGTAAGTATGGACGCTCTATAATACTTTCCTTTAGTAGCTAAAGATACTAAGAAATTTACCATGTGTGATCACCAACTGGACCAAAGTGACAGACAGATTTATATTTTTTCATGGTGCCATGAACAGGCACTGTTGATAAAGGAGAGCTTGTGATGAAAGTCCGGGGACAAAGATGTTTGTCCTGAAACCTTCATTGCCCTCAACTGCAGATGTACATAAGTGACGAGAGAGTAATGCTGCCACAAGAAGTTGCTTAGTCGCTAATGGTAAGAAAGAAGGTAGACTGGACAGTCCTCCGACACCGACAGAAGATCCAAACCTGGGTGCTCCAAAAGAAAGTCACAACGATAAACTTCTCTAGTTTTCTCCAAATCTTTGCAAGACTACAATATCTCATGAGAAATTGAGGAAAGGTACAGGGAAAACCCGGAGACAAAGGATGAAGGAAAGCCATGGTGGAGATGTCTAAATATGGGACCGCACCAGTAGTCCAGCCAACTTGGTGAGGTAAAGACCTCTACCACCCGCAAAGACGACGGGCCACACACCAAACTGTAAATCAGGCAAAACGTGCGAGGTTGAGATGAAGTTAGAAGTTGCGGTAGAAGCATGGAGACCTCGGCGGCCCAAGTGCCACTAAATATCAATTTACAATAAGCTTATTTGAAGAATCTAAGAACACTTATAGGACTGCCATCCAGTACCTAAAAACAGGGTTTAAAATTGAGCTCTGTGTTTCGATGGTGCATCAACTTAATGGAACTAACCCGCAAATGTTGGTTGTTTCATGCCATTGATTTTTCGGAAAATGTTTTCTTTGTATTTTGATAACTTTACTATTTTCTCTTGCTAATGTTGAGGGTAAAGCTAAAAAGAAATTCAGAATAGAGGCCTGCGCTCTTGACATAAAATCATAGATTTTAAATCACAAAATTAGGATCTGTGGAATTTTGTGGCCCCATATGGCACTTAAAACTACAGACAATAAACCACGTGGCAGGATATTCTGTAATTGGAATTTTAAGGTTGGTGCTACAATTGGGGTTCTCGATAAATTGTCATGCAAATTTGCATTGCAAATACACGGAACACCCACAAAGCCATACATTTGTTGTTACTTAAACAAATTGGCGAATCTCTTTGTAAACTCATTGTACATGTTTCTCCGTGAAGTAGATGTGTGATGTAATGTGTGCAATAGTCCTACAAACTACAGCGCAGATTTACAAACCCCTTGGTCACGTTTGCGCCGCTGTTGCGTCACTTTTTGTGACGCAATGGTGACGCAAACAATGCGCCACATTGCGGCCCATTTACAACGTGTCACTTGTGAAGCCCTGCGTCACATTAAACCTGCATCAGGTATAATGAGTGCAGGGTGGGCGTTCCCATGCAGGAAAGCCTTGTAAAAGTGATGCAGTGAAATCTACAAGATTTCACTACACCACTTCTATGACGCCACTGCGTCAAAACCTTACGCATGCTTGAAGCAGGCATAAGGAGTGACACAGTACAATAAGTATAAGCCTCAACATCCATTGCTGGAGTTGCTTGGTGCTTGCGACATAACTCCAGCAATGCGTGACTTTTAGGCCAACAGATGTGTCAGAATTTGTGACGCATCTGTCAATCCCTGTGCCATGGTACTGCACATCCATGGTGATGCAAGGTTATAGCAAGCTGGAGCAGGGAAACAGACGAATCTCTACAGATGCGTCAGTTTCTTGTAAATCTGCTCACTCATTTTTTATAGTGGCTGAAGAGAAAATTTCTTCGCACAAAAGCTTTTTTCCACATGACAGAAAAAAGAGAAAAAATATTTCCACACTTACCTAAACCACAGAGATTTTCTGCTGTACAGAAACATCACAGCCATAGGGTTAGGTCTGAAAGATGTCAGGGAGTCAATGAAATTCATAGTTTTGTTCCTGGAGAATACTGAAGCTTCTGAGAAATTACAAACAAATAGAAAAAAAAACACAAATCATAGGTAACCGCCTATGGTTGCATGTTCCACACTTCCGTAAGTGCCCTCAGAATGCATGTGGAGAAGGCAGCATTGGAATTGCCACGTTTCACCTGCTGGACTGAAAACTTTTCAAGAACAATTCTAACGCCTTGTCCTCTCCGATCCCAAATAGTCTTCCCGTGCTAGAACCAGGGCCGGACTGGGAACCGATACCGGCCCTGGCAAACTGCTCGTCCCCCACCTCTCCCCCCCCCCTCGGAGGCAAGGGGGGTCGCAGAGCTGTTTGCTAGGGACGGTTTCAGATGATTTTGTTACAGGGGGCCGATATTGCCAGCCCCGATAAACAAAAAAAGGCCCCCCAGGGGCGCAATACCAGCCCCCACACTGGTGGCCCACAGGGTAAACACTCGGTGCCCGCTATGGCCAGTCCGGCACTGGCTAGAACCAGTGTGACTTAATGTTCTGGATTATGTCTCACGTCAGAGTTATAGCGTTCACAGCACTGATGATAGGGAGCCAGGTTGATCTCAGGCATCTACTCCCGAGCTTGGCAAGAGAACTGTAGAACATGAGGAAGGTGGCTATTTATGCATGCTTTAGGACAAACATCAATCTTTTCTGCCAGTTCTGTGCCACTTCCTGCTGAGTGTGTGAGCGCAGAGCTATTACAGCGGGCTCGTCCGAAGCGTGTGATGATTAAGTGCATTTCTGAGATTACCCAATACCCACTTACATCTATGAATTCCAAATCAATTACATTCATTAGTAAAACACATCTTATCCCCCGTGGTCACAAGATGCAAAAATCATAGTGTTTGACCAAAATCTTCTTTTTATGACTGCTCTGCTTTGTCTGCATCCACTACAAAGTCACTTATGTATTTTACAGCAAAATCACTATGCATATGAATACTTTGCTATATAAAGAGCAGTGCCTTGTTGCCCTTTGTAGGGAAACAACCTGTACAATGCATTCATTACATCGCACTACACGTACAACGCAGTAATTACATCGCAACATCCCTTACAACGCATGTCACTACAACGCAGGCATTACAACGCATACCGTTACAACGCACAACACTGCATCGCATGTCACTACAACGCAGGCATTACAACGGATACCATTACAATGCATACCATTACAACACATAGTACCCCTACACTATCTAACACTTACCCTACTGTTGCACCCTCTGGATTTAGAATAGTAATTTTTACCCCTATACTATCTAATACTTACCTTAAATGCAATGTAATGGTATGCGTTGTAATGGTATGCGCTGTAAAGATAGCATGAGATGTAATGTAATGCATTGTAAAGATATTTTTTTGACCCCTTCGATGCTGGTGACGGAACCATTCCGTCATCAGTCACGGTTGAGCTGTGCTGATGACGGAATGGTTCCGTCACGACCACACCCATTATCATTGGGGCCCAGCACAGGAGGAAAATATCATCCGCAGCGATGAGGTTAATATGGGATGTAGTGTCATGCGATGTAATGGAAAGTGTTGTAGTGGATGTTGTGATGTAAAAACTGCATTGTAAGGGCATGTGTTGTAAATGTATGTATTGTAACGTCATACATTCCCCTTTGTACAATGCAGGACCTGAAATGTCACTGAAATTTGGTATTAATTAGGTCAAGAACGTCCCCTGCATGGTGTACAGTATATTCCCCTGCTCTAAGTGCCCACATGAGTGGCTGATTTCTCGTTTTTTCATTTTGACCCCTAGCCACACACTAATCTAGTGTCTATGCAGAGACACAGGCCTGCCCTTAACCATGAAAGAGGTTCTCAACCTTTCCTGTGAGCTGGAGGGGTGCAGCAAGCGTGTACTCACATGGCTAACAGTGGAGTACTGTCCTTGTTATGGGTTTAACACGTGGAGTGGTGGTGGCGTAATGTGTTTTGTGAATCAATATTTCTGACCGGACCTTTTTATCTGCATTACTGGAGTAAAGGACCACAGGCCCACTCTTATAAAGTTCCCCTTTTATGTGCTAATCCAGATCCTTGCTTTAACATCCTGAGTACCCGTTGTGCGGGTGTGTGTATGTGGCCTGTGTTTTGCACACTGTGTGAATGTGAGGTAGCCAGAGGAATGGAGGCCTGCATTTTCTGTTTTGGAAGGCCCAGTCTGTGCTAGTGCACAAGAGGTAGGTGAGGATGCATTCCTATACAGTGGAAGTGTATTGCTGATGTTCCTGAAGTTGGAGGGAAAAGATCTAGGGGCCAGATGCATCAAAGGGTTTTGCCCATTCTGTGTCTATGGGAAAATGAGTCCATGCATATGGCCCATAGAGACTAAAGTGAGGACTCAGAAGGAAAGGCTCCTTTTTGAAATTTAATTAAGTCCTTTTGCTGAGACTGGCGGTTGATTAACCTTCCTGTAGCACTGCACTGTGATTTGGTAGAAGGTTGGGGTGAAGGGTGGGACCGCATTCTCTGTTGCTCTGTAGTAATCAAAAATCCACTTCTCAGGGGTCTCACTAATACAAAGAAGTTGACACAGAGCTGGGATATAAAATAACATCCTTATTAAACTCAAATGAGTGAGACTACGTCACACAGAAGCCTTAGCAACTGAATGAGGCAGTCTGCTAGAATGGTCTTACTTCACATCTTATATACTCTTTATCCTGCCCCAGGCATGTAAGGGAGTTGTACTAATTACATTCCTAAACAAATGGAAAATCTGGAGGGTCAGCAGGTGAGTAGCCTTTGGGGTTTTAGCAGGATATGGGCAAAACATTATAATTACATAGTTCACAAAGGTTAATCTGATTTAGATGGCACTGCAGGGCATGGCATGATTACATGTACAGTCTTCCAACCCAAAAGTTAATCATTAAGAATGTCCCAAATTCAACCTATAATTGAAAGCATAACCCATGTAACGAAGAAACATGAAAAGAAACAGTAACAGATGATGAACAAGATAAGGCCTGTGCAAGGAAACTAAAAGTTAACGATGTCCTGAACATTGATTGGCAATCTCAGACAAAGATCGATCAGGGAAATTGGCTTTGCGAGGTCAGTTTCAGGTGAAGAGGTCAGTTTCTTACAGTTCATTTCAGAGTCAAAAAGAAACCTTAGTTAATGTATACATGAACTAAGAAGGCCAGGCCACTTTATTCGCCAGGCTACCTTCACAGGCCTACGTGAGGGCAACACAAAATGGTGGCACAGAACAAAATGGAGTCAGACTCTAGAATTAAGGAACCTCACTCAGCTCTGAGTGAGATGGGGCCTTGAAGTGGGACCAGCATTGTGCCTCTTCCCTGATCACTGTTCAGTGTGGCTGTTGATAAGTAGATGCAGAAAGATAGAAGGAAGGGGGCAACATCTGAAGTTTTCCCTTGATGGATGAAATTGATTCTCTGATCTGACGTGCCTTGAAGCAAACCTGCTACTGAGCAAGGGAGCGTGCCAATTTTGCAGAGGTGTGACTGACCGAAAGTACCAGACCATCTTGACCCCCAGTGGTGTGTGGGTCCACCGGCTGATAAAAGACTCGGGAGAACGGTCTGTGTACCCTGAAAAGCGCATCTCACTTTGAAAGTAGTTCTAGGCAGAAATCTCAGGCAGCGATCATTGCTGTGGACTCTAAAACGTTGTGCAGAGGGAAAGCATGCCACGATAAAGAAGTTGTGTTCGAGGAGGAGCACAAATGTACTAATAGAACATTCATTTACCATAGTAATTTAACATAGACATATTTTATTATTCTTAGTAATTAATTATGAAGTTTAATGAAGGTTTTACATTTTCCCTATATTTTACCATCGTGAAATCTCCACCTCGACTGTGGAATCTCCACATGGTAAAGTATAGGCTAATGGCAAATGTAATTTAGTTTTATATAATAATCTTAAATGGAGAACAAAATAATGATGCTACAGTACTATTAGGTTAATTTAATTAGATCTTTAAATTATTTAAATATATTCGATTAAAATAATTATTCTGAAGTTTAAATTAAAAAATAAATTCACACCTGAAGTAAAAAAAGTAATTGATAATTTTACCTTAATTTAAAAATTCAAAAACGTAGTTAAATTATTTAATGATTACATAATAAGTATGTATTATTTTCAGATTTTTAAACACAAAATTATATGCATTTATATTTTTAGATGATTTATTTTAACATTATTTCAACCCCCTAATCCAGTTTTTTAATGGAAGGTTGTCGCAATCCCAGTGGTTAATCTTATATGGTGCTGGATTTACTTCAGTTCTGATTGTTGAGTAATCTACTACTGTTATATGTCTCTTTTTGGCTAAAATACCTTTAGAAGTGCAGTTTGTGCATAACAATGGGTTTCCAGGCACTCTAGTTGCTCCCTGCCATGTTTACTACTATGGGCCTAATTACGAGTTTGGCAGTGTGAGAGTGTACTGCCACGCTGGTGGCCCGCTCCAGCACTGCCAAACCTGGGTCACACCGCCCACCAGATTACGAGTTCCGCGTGTCTGGTGGGCTGTTTTGGGAGGTCCCAATGAGGTGCTTCTGAAAATGGGCACCGCAATGGGAACGCCAAAAACAGTTCCTGCACGTCGTGGACTGTAAGGTCCATGCTGTGCAGGAACTGGGGTGCATGCACACAGAGAGGGGCACATGTTGTGCCCCCTGTATGCATCCCCATGTAAATGGGCAACAGGGGGCCCTGTAGGGTCCCCTATGTTTCAGGACCGCCAGCCTTTTCATGGAGGAAAGACCTCCATGAAGCCCCCTTTGGTCCAGAAGCTTGTAATGTGCATGGCAGTGCTGCAGCGGCACCACCAGTATATTATCAACCAATCAATCATTTGTAGAGCGCACTACATACCCGTGAGGGTCTCAAGGCGCTGGGGGGGGGGATGTTCTGCTCATACTCGAAGAACAAGGTCTTGAGAAGTCGTCTGAAGGCCAGCAGGTCCTGGGTCTGACGTCGGCCAGTAGGGAGAGTGTTCCAGGTCTTTGGGGGCAAGGTAGGAGAAGGATCTGTCGCCGGCGGGGGTTTTCCGGAAGCGTGGAAGTGTGGCGAGGGCGAGGTTTTGCTGAGCGGAGGCTGCGGGTGGAGGTGTAGAAGCTGAGTTGACCGTTAAGGTAAGCTGGTCCGGCGTTGTGTAGGACTTTGTGTGCGTGGATGAGGAGTTTGAAGGTGATCCTCTTGTTGACGGGCAGCCAATGCAGGTCTCTCAGGTGGGGTGTGATGTGGTTGCGTCGGGGGACGTCAAGGACCAGTCATGCCGAGGCGTTCTGTATGCGTTGGAGCCATCTCAGGAGCTTGGTTGTTGTTCCTGCATAGAGGGCGTTCCCGTAGTCCAGTATGCTAGTGACGAGGGCCTGGGTGATGGTTTTTCTCGTGTCGGAGAGGATCCACGTGAAGATCCTGTGGAGCATTCAGAGGGTGTTGAAGCAGGAAGCGTAGACGGCGTAGACTTGCTTGGTCATGGAGTGGGCAGAGTGGAGGATGACCCCCAGATTGCATGCACGGTCGGTGGGTTCTGGGGGTGTTCCTAGCGATGTTGGCCAACCAGGAGCAGTCCCAGGCTGAGGGGGTGGAGCCGAGGATGAGGACCTCCGTCTTGTCTGAATTCAGCTTCAGTCTGCTCTCCTTCATCCATTCGGCGACGGCCTTCATTCCTCTGTGGAGCTTGGGCTTGGCAGTGCGGGGGTCTTCGGTGAGGTAGATGATCAGCTGTGTGTCATCAGCTTAGGAGATGATGTTGAGGCTGTGCTGTCGGGCGACGTGGGTGAGTGGTGCCATGTAGATATTGAACAGTGTTGGGCTGAGGGATGATCCCTGTGGAATGCCGCAGATGATCTCGGTGGTCTTGGAGCGGAAGGGGGGGAGGCGGAAGCTCTGGGATCTGCTGGAGGGGTAGGATGTGGTGCAGGCTAGGACCTTCTCTTGGATTCCGGTGACGTGGAGGCGTGCTGTTAGGGTGCGGTGGCAGACTGTGTCGAAGACAGCTGATAGGTCCAGAAGGATGAGGGCAGCTGTTTCTCCTTTGTCCATGAGGATCCTGATGTCGTCCATGGCGGCGATGAGGGCAGTCTCGGTGCTGTGGTTGCAGCGGAATCCGGATTGGGAAGGGTCCAGGATGTTGTTCGAGGTAGCGGGTCAGCTGGCTGTTCTTCTCCGTGACTTTCGCCGGGAAAGGGAGCAGGGAGATGGGCCGGAAGTTCTTGAGGTCCTTGGGGTCTGCCTTGGGTTTCTTCAGTAGGGTGTTGATCTCTGCGGGCTTCCAGCTCTCCGGGAAGGTTGCTGTCTCGAAGGAGATGTTGATTGTTTTCAGGAGATGGGGTGCGATGGCTGTGCTGGCTTTGTTGAAAACGTGGTGTGGGCATGGGTCAGATGGGGATCCAGAGTGGATGGAGTTCATGGTCTTGATCGTGTCTTCGTCGCTGATGTTGGACCAGGCGGTCAGGCGGCTGGTGCGGGTGGTGGTTGCAGAGGTGTAGGTCTCGGCGGCGGAGGTGACAGTGTTGACGCTGTCGCGGATGTTGGTGATTTTGCGAAGGAAGACGGTGGCCATTGAGTCACACAGGTCTTGCGATGGGGGAATGTCGTTGGTGTTGGAGAGTTCTTTCACGATGCTGAAGTGCTCTTTGCTGTTGTGTGCATTGCTGTCTAGGGGGTCCTTGAAGGCAGTCCTCTTGGCGGTCCTGATGAGTTGGTGGTGTCTGCGGGTGGTGCTCTTGTGGGCTGTGTAGCTGTCTGGTGTTCAGTCGCGGAGCTAGCTTTTCTCCAGCTTCCGGCAGGCGCGCTTGGAGGTCCGGAGGTCTTCAGTGAACCATGTGGCTTTCTTGTTGGTGTGGTTGGTGTTGGTCGAGACTCTGAGGGTGTTCTTGTGGATGATGGCAATTCCCCCACCCAATCCGTTAGTGCGGTCTCTGCGGGAGACCTTGTAGCCTTCTGGGATGGCTATGGCGATGTCTGGTGCCGAGGTGGTGTTCAGGCAGGTCTCCGTCAGAAAGGAGACGTTGGGGATGGTTGAGTCAAGAAGGTACCAGAGTTTGATGGCGTGCTTGCGGGCGGAGCGGGTGTTGAGGAGGAGGCATCTGAGGTGATTGGGTTCTCTGGATGGTGGTTTGGCGGTCCGGATGCTGGTGAAGCTGCAATTCCGGCAGGTGAAGGGTCCATGGGTGCGCTTCGGGGTGGCCCGGTAGCAAGAATGATTTCGTCCTGGGTTGAGTGCGTGGAGGGTGCTGGCGTCTTAGTGCAGACCGGTGTTGTGGTGGCTCTGGGGTTCAGGGGTTCTAGCGCTGGGTGCGGTCCAGGCACAGACGGGCGCAGACGGGCTTGCCTTTGCCGCACCTTCGGCGTGCAATCGGCGTGCAATCGGCGTGCCCGCTGCGCGCTTCCGCTGCACGTCCGGTGGTGGTCGCCATAAGAGGCGAGGAGGGAGGGAGGAGCTGCTGGGAGGCGGGAGGCAGGAGGCGGGAGCAGGGCGGTGAGGGGGTGTGGCTGTATGGGAATGGCGGGAACAGCTGGGCACAGAAGGCAAAAGAGGGGGTTGGGGGGGCCGAGGGTTGCAGCTGAGGACCAGAGTGATGGAAAGAAACAACAGAAATGCAACAGTCAGACACAAACAGAATATGCAGTACGAGAGGCAGACCATGGCTGATCTGGGCACAGGCTCGAGCCCCAGTCAGGATGGCAGCAGTGGGGGAGAGCACTCACAGGTGGTGCTGAGGTGGCAGAGGAGCGACCCAGCCCTGGAGCAGGGTCGAGGGTCACCCTGTCCATCCGTCCACGGCCACCTTAAGAGGCGAGGAGGGAGGGAGGAGCAGCTGGGAGGCGGGAGCGGGGCAGCGAGGGGGAGTGGCGGTATGGGAATGGCGGGAACAGCTGGGCACACAAAGCAAAAGAGGGGGTTGGGGGGGCCGAGGGGTGCAGCTGAGGACCGGAGTGAGGGAGAGAAACAACAGAAATGCAACAGTCAGAACAAGCAGAATATGCAGAACGAGAGGCAGACCACGGCTGATCAGGGTACAGGCTCGAGCCCCAGTCAGGACGGGAGCAGTGGGGGAGAGCGCTCATAGGTGGTGCTGAGGCGGCAGGGGAGCGACCTGGCCCTGGAGCAGGGTCGGGGTCACTGAGGTCCTGACCACTGTGTCACCACCAGCGAACGGCGGATTCCTGGTGCCTGTGGCGTTGCACTGGCGTCTCAACCGCCCAACTCGTAATGGGGCGGTCAGATCACTGGCATGGACTGTAAAGTCCATGTTGTGCAAGAACTTGGGCGAATGCACACAGGGGGTGCAAACGTTGTGCCCCCTGTATGCATCCCCATGTAAATGGGCAACAGGGGGCCCTGTAGGGTCCCCTTTGTTTCAGGACCACCAGCCTTTTCATGGAGGAAAGACCTCCATGAAGCCCATTGTGGTCCAGAAATTTTTAATATGCATGGCGGCGCTGCAGCGGCCCCACCTGCATATTACTGAGGCCCTTACCACTGTGCCACCACCAGCAAACAGTGAATTCCTGGAGCCTGTGGCGTTGCAATGGCGTCTCAACCACCCAACTTGTAATGGGGCGGTCAGACCACTGGCATGGACTGTAAAGTCCATCCCGTGTAGGAACTGGGGTGCATGCACACAGGGGGGCGCACACCCTGAATGCATCACCATGTAAATGGGCAACAGGGGGCGTTGCAATGGCGTCTCTGCCGCCCAACTTAAAATGGGTCGGTCAGACCACTGGTGTGGCGGTGACTGTACCGCTGCACTCTGGCGTGTCTAGACCTTGGTTATACTTATAAGCCATACCTAAGGTAGCCCCTAGCAGCTAATAGGGGAGGGTTCAGGGTTTTTAAAAAGTAGGACTTGTGTACTTACGTTTTACATCTCTTGGCAGTGAAAAATGTCCTAAGTCATTTTCAAACTGTGATAAGGCTTTACTCTCCCATTGACTAACACAGGGTTACCTTAGTACATTTATTAACTGCTAACATTGGATTTGGAGCAGATAGAGATATGCTGTTTCGACTCTAATGAATTGTAATGTAAAACCCTCTTTAATTGCAAAGTCAATTTTCCATTCGAAATTTTGAAAATGGCACTTTTAGAAAGTTGTCATTTTCCTGCACTAATGATTTGTGCATTCTGCCAGTGTCCTGGTTCACATGACTCTGCTGTTGGGGGTTGTGTATTCCTACCAGACATTGACACAAGGTAGACTAGATGTGGACTGGATCGTTTTGCCTCGCTGGATGGGCTTGCCTCTAGCATTTACAAAGGAACCTGACACCAGCCTATGTTTTTGTCATCCCAGACTTCTTGGAGTTTTGACAGAAGAAGGAAATCACTCTCTAGAACCAGATGTGGGACTAGGACATGGTGCTTCACCCACACACAAAGGCTGACACTAGGTGCCGTTTTTGTACCCCCAGAACCACAGTTTAGAAAACCCTGGACCACTGGAAGTTACCGAAGAAGGACTGTCCTGCTGCTTGGGGGCTTCCTTGCTTTCTGAGAAGAAAGATTGGTCCTGCTTACCTTCATTCCCGGCTAACCCAGAGTGGCTCCCGAAGTTAGTTGGCTGACCCCTTGTGTGAGCTACAGAGACATAACAAGATCCAGAGGCCTCCCTGCAACTGCCCATGACGTGCTGTACCTGGACTGCAACTTGAGCTGCCTGAGCCCTCCTGCTGGCTTCTGCCTGTAGTGAGTCCCGATCACCAATAGGTACCCCTTGATCCTGTCCCTTGGCTGACATCAGAGGGTACTCATGGTTAAAGAAAAAGGGGTAACCTTGTGTCCCTCAGAACCTGGGTAATTAATGGTTAAACAAGAAAGTGGTTCTGTTGGGTAAAACAAAATTACTTTTGGCACTGCTATGAAATGCAATCTAAGACGGATGCTCTCACATACACATTGTTTTCAGAAATAAATGCTTAACAAATAAGTCATAAGATCGACTGGTTGTACTGTATTGTTTTATCAGATTTACGTCATTCAATGATATCTTACAATACATGGGTAGACTGCCAGCATAAGTGGCAACGTGACGTTCAGTGACAATTGTGTTTTAGTGCTCAAAAGGTGAAAGATATATACAGTGTAGACAATATCATATATACAGATATATACAAGGGTTTCAGTGGCCAGTTAATGATTTTTAGCCAAGGATTCCTATTCTTCCTGTTGTAATCCTGGTCGTGCTGGACCCCAAGACAAGCATCGATGTTTCGACCCCATGGTGCTCTAATCTGTGGTCACTGCGGGTCTTTTTCAAGGACAGGAGTGGGAATGAGTTGGGTTTGTTGACAGTTCATGTTTCTAGGCCGGAGATTCTCAGCCTGAACTTGCGTGGCACAATGGCACGTGCACCCGAAATCTGGACCGAAATCTGGATTGAAGTCGGTCAAGGACGGTGGTGATGTATCTCATCCATCGGCTGCAGAGAAATGCAATTTCCAGCATATTTATTGTCACCATTATAATATACTGTGAATACAAAGTAAATGCACAAAACAACACACACTGAGCTCAATTACAAGCTACATGCCGCATCTGCCATCTGAGAAACGTATGTTTTGGCCATCAAAACCTAATAGGAAAATGAGTAGGACAATGTGACCAACGTAAAATGCCATGACTTTGATGGAAAGCCCATCCAAGCGATGGGAAGCCATGAAAAATGCATGAAAGGCAATGGTTGAAGTGGGCTCACCCAAATCATGCACACTCTGCCTCCCTCTGTGTATTTCTTCCTATTATACTTTCTTTTGTTAAAGAAGAATTAACATGAAGTTAAAACCCAAAGTTGTTAGTAGCCAGACATTAAAAAAGAGCGATCAATTTCTCTAAATCTGATTTGTTAAAGTGATGAGGTAAGGCGTGTGGTAGTCTGAGCCGAGCAAAGCTGTGTTTGATAACTGTTAATCTGTGGTGTTAATGAAAGCTGTTCACATAATAAGATGTCCAAATGTTCAGCTTCAACTACAAAGGTTGCTTGAGTCCCAATTATAGTGGAGTCCCTGCAGGCTCCTTCATTTCCAGGAAAACATTTCCGACCAGATAGGAGAATCTCGACCGCTTGGCTCTCTTTCTGTTTGTTTATCTTCCATTTGAACAGAAATGCGGATCTGTCCTCCTTGAGATATTGCATTACATTTTTGTGTCATCTGCATACCAAAATTCATATTTTTGGACCGATTTTTCCCAAGTGTTCGTTACAAACTGAAAAAATAAAAGGAAGGCTGGATGGTTCCAGGCAAGGGAATGTAGCAATATGCTGTTATTAAGAACGCGAGTGCAAGATGCATATTTGAGATTCAATTTAGTACATCTGAAATCATTAATTAATTGCAGATTGGTGTCTAGATGTCCTCTGTTGCTCTCCAGCTAGTTGCGCGCTCTACGCATACGTAAATACGTTTCTAGTTCTCTTTTATTCCATGGACACTCGTTACTGCTGCAAACAAAACAACATTTAAATCTTTGAATAGAAGGTTGAGAGTCCCTGTGATCTTACCTGCCTGCAGGAAAGACCAATCGTGTGAGAAGTATCCCCAATCAATCAATCAATCAATCAGTCATTTGTTAAGCGCACTACATACCCGTGAGGGTCTCAAGGTGCTGGGGGGGAGGAGGGGGAGGAGGCCGCTACTGAACGAACAGCCAGGTCTTTAGTGTCCTCCTGAAGGTCAGCAGGTCTTGGGTCTGTCGTAGGCTCAGTGGGAGGGTGATCCATCTCTTGGCGGCTATGTGGGAGAAGGATCTACTACCGGTGGTTGTTCTTCGGATGCTCGTGAAGGTGATGAGTGAGAGGTCGGCGGAGCGTAGCTGGCGGTTGGGGGTGTAGAAGGAGAGACGTCTGTTGAGGTAGGCTGGGCTGGTCTTGTGGAGTGCCTTGTGTGTGTGGATGAGGAGCTTGAAGGATATCCTCTTGTTGACGGGGAGCCAGTGCAGGTTTCTCAGGTGGGGGGTGATGTGACCGTGCTGTGGTACATCGAGGATCAGTGTGTCAAGGCGTTTGGATGCATTGTAGTCGATGAATGAGCTTGGTCGGGGCTCCCGCGTAGAGGGCGTTTCCGTAGTCGAGTCTGCTGCTGACAAGGGCCTGGGTGACTATCTTTCTTGTATCTGTCGGGATCCATCTGTAGATCTTGCGGAGCATGCGGAGGGTGTTGAATCAGGAGGAGGAGACGGCGTTGACTTGCTTGGTCATTGAGAGCGTTGAGTCAAGGATGATTCCCAGGTTGCGTGCGTGCCCCCAGTGCTGTTGGCCACCAGGAGTTGTCCCAGGCTGACGGGTTGGAGCCGAGGATGAGGACCTCCGTCTTGTCCGAGTTTAGCTTCAGACGGCACATCTTCATCCAGTCGGCGATTGCCTTCATTCCTTCATGGAGGTTGGCTTTGGCGGTGATGGGGTCCTTGGTGAGGGAGAGGATCAGTTGAGTGTTGTCGGCGTAATAGATTATGTTGAGGTCGTGCTGTAGGGCGACGTGTGCAAGCAGGGCCATGTAAATGTTGAACAGTGTCAGGCTGAGGGAGGATCCTTGGGGTACGCCGCAGATGATCTCGGAGGCTTGGGAACGGGGAGACGGCCGCTCTGGGTTCTGCCAGAGAGAAAGGAGGTGGTCCATTCCAGAACCTTGTCTTGGATCCCTGCGGCGTGGAGGCGTGCGCGTAGTGTGCGGTGGCAGACAGTGTCGAAGGCGGCGGAGAGGTCTAGGAAGATGACTG
Organism: Lissotriton vulgaris; assembly: GCF_964263255.1. NCBI lineage: Eukaryota > Metazoa > Chordata > Amphibia > Caudata > Salamandridae > Lissotriton > Lissotriton vulgaris. The sequence goes on from NC_141687.1 coordinate 196,443,703, forward strand.
CTGCATTCTCCCTGTTGTCTAGTAGGGTCTTGATGTCATCGGTGGTGGCGATGAGGGTGGTCTCGGTGCTGTGGTTGCTGCGGAACCCTGACTGGGAAGGGTCCAGGATTCGGTTCTCTTTGAGGTATCGGGTTAGCTGTCTGTTAACGATTTTCTCGATGACCTTAGATCAAAGAGATCAATCAATCAATCAATCTATGTGTAGAGCACGCTATTTACCCATGAGGTTCTCAAAGAGCCAGGTCTTGAGGAGTCTTCTGAAGGCGAGTAGGTCTTCGGTCTGCCTTAGGTGGGAAGGAAGAGTGTTCCAGGCCTTGGCGGCAAGGTAGGAGAAGGATCTGCCACCTGAGGTTGTTAGTTGGATGTGGGGGACGGTGGCGAGGGCGAGGCTGGTGGAGCGGAGCTGGCGGCGCGGGGTGTAGAAGCTGAGTCTGCTGTTCAGGTAGGCTGATCCGGTGTTGTGGAGTGCTTTGTGTGCGTGGGTGAGGAGTTTAAAGGTGATCCTCTTGTCGAGGGGGAGCCAGTGTAGGTTTCTCAGGTGGGGGGTGATGTGGCTGCGGCGGGGGACGTTGATGATCAGTCGGGCGGAGGCATTTTAGGTGCGCTGTAGTCGTCGTAGGTGTTTGGCTGGGATTCCGGCATAGAGTGAGTTGCCATAGTCCAGCCTGCTGCTGACGAGGGTCTGTGTCACCGTTCTTCTTGTTTCGGTCGAGGTCCACTTGTAGATCCTGCCGAGCATGCGGAGGGTGGTGCAGCAGGAGGAAGAGACGGCGTTGACCTGTTTGGTACATGGAGAGGGAGGAGTCGAGGATGAATCCAAAATTGCGTATGTGGTCGGTGGGTGTCGGGGCTGTCCCAGGAGTGGTTGGCCAGTAGGAATCGTCCGAGGCTGAGGGGTTGGGTCCGAGGATGAGGACCGCCGTCTTGTCCGAGTTCAGTTTCAGACGTCTGCTCCTCATCCAGTCGGCAATGGGCTTCATTCCGTCGTGGATGTTGGTTTTGGCAGTGCGTGGGTCCTTGGTGAGTGAGAGGATGAGCTGAGTGTCGTCAGCGTAGGAGATGATGTTGAGGTTGTGGTGGCGGGCCACTTGTGCGAGGGGGGCCATGTAGATGTTGAACAGTGTCGGGCTGAGGGAGGAGCGCTAGGGGACGCTGCAGATGATGTCAGTGACTTCGGATCGGAAAGGTGGGAGGCGGACGCTCTGGGATCTGTCGGAGAGGAAGGTTGTGGTCCAGTCGAGGGCCTTCTCTTGGATACCGGTTTCTTGGAGGCGTGTTTTTAGAGTGCGATGGCAGACCGTGTCGAAGGCGGCCGAGAGGTCCAGGAGGATGAGGGCAGATGTTTCGCCGTTGTCTAATTGGCGCCTGATGTCATCTGTGGCGGCGAAGAGGGCTGTCTCGGTGCTGTGGTTTCGTCTGAAACCGGATTGGGACGGGTCCAGGATGTTGTTGTCTTCGAGGTGGCGGGTCAGTTGCATGTTGACGATTTTCTCGATGACCTTCGCCAGGAACGGGAGCAGGGAGATGGGCCGGAAGTTTTTGAGGTCCTTGGGGTCCGCCTTGGTCTTTTTGAGGAGGTGTTGATTTTGGCATGCTTCCAGCTTTCCGGGAATGTCGCTGTTTCGAAGGAGATGTTGATGATCTTCCGTAGTTAGGGTGCGATGGCTGCGTCTGCCTTGGTAAATATATGGTGTGGGCACAGGTCTGTCGGTGATCCTGAGTGGATGGAGTTCATGACCTTGCGTTAAGCATGGGCGAATTTAGCAAATTTGCGATCGCGAATTTGCGGATTTGCAAATTCGCGATCCGCAAAATTCGCGAATTTGTGCGAATTTGCGGATTTTTGGTTTTTTGCATGTTTGCGGGGTTTTTTGCGTGTTTGCGGGGATTTTTGCGTCTTCGCGAGCTGCTTGCATAGCGAAGTTACCCATGCAGTCGTTTATGGGAGAGGGAGATAGAGATACATAGATAGATAAATAGATAGTTAGATAGATAGATAGATAGATAGATGGATAGATAGATAGATAGATAGATAGATAGATAGATAGATAGATAGATAGATAGATAGATAGATAGATAGATAGATAGATAGATAGATAGATAGATAGATAGATAGATAGATAGATAGATAGAGAGAGATAAAGAGGGAAAGAGAGAGGGAGAGAGAGAACGAGAGAAAGAAAGAGAGGCCGGATCTCTGAAGGGCCAGATTCCTGAGTTGCCCCTACAGAACATACAGCTTTTTATTTTTAGCAAAATGCATATGAAAATTGTGCTGTAAAGGTCTCTTTTAGTTTAACCCCTCCTGACAACTCAAAATGGGTGTATTTGCCATCCTCTCCCTACTTCCTGTTTTTTATATCTGTAAGTGCTTCCTGATGAGGTTTAATTCCTTGGACAGGTGCCTCGTTGCCTACTTGTAACTATTCTCTGACCCTGCTTCAAGGGTCAGAGCAGGGTCAGAGAATAGTTGCAAGTAGGCAACGAGGCGCCAGGAAGCAATTAGCAGCAGGTGTCCAAGTTGAAGTTAATTTGTTTGTAACCCTTTTGTAAAAGGTTACAAAGAAATTAGGTTCAACTTTTGCACCTGCTGCTGTAACCCTTGCTTGGCTGAAAATTCGTCCCCACTGATTTGCGGATTTTACCGCGATTTCGCGAGATTCGCGGACGCGAAATCACGGAAAATCCGCAAATTCGCCCGCGAAACGGATTTTACGCCCACCCTTACCTTGCGTGTCTCGACGTCGCTGACGTTGAACTAGGAGGTCAAGCGGTTGGTGCTGTTGGTGTTTGGGAGAGGGGTGGAGTCTGGCGTAATCGGGTCGGTCGTGGTGTTGAAGCTTTCGTGGATGTCGGCGATCTTGCGGTGGAAGTGTCATATAGATGCTGCTTTTCTATATACTGTGTTAAGTTAGCATGAGTTTATTAAATGTTTAAACGACATATTTTCCTTTGGCTTCAGTTTGCACACAACACATAATTGTTATTGTAGCTTTCAACCTAGACGAAAGATGTGATTTATTTGAGAATAATATGTTATTGCTCTGATATCAGTCGTGCTTGGTACACTGTCTGAACAGTGAGTGCTAAACCCTCTAAGAATAACCTAACACAAGGTTGCTGGGAGCTCTGATCCTTGCACCACTAGACATAACACAAATACAGTTGCTGCCAACATTGGGCTCTAAGCGGGTTTAAGATAGAGTTACTGAGAATGCAAAAACACACTTGATAGTGCTTCGCATGCAGAGAGCTGGTAGCTGATGATGTGATCTTCTCCTACTGACATTTAGAGGTATGGGCCCGCCCTGCTAAAACCCACATGAGACCTTCTTAGATATAATATAGTATGCTAAATAGGGTGCGCGAAATATAGGTGATACAGATTTCTATTGATTTTTGCATTATAATATGCTATCACCGTTTGCTTACTATGGATTGGTGACTATGCTGATAACTCTGATTTTTATAATATGTATTCTGGTATTATATAAGATACTGCGTTTGAGAACCTTGCATTGAATAATAAATATTTCAAAATTGCACGTGTCTTCTTTTACTCCCCGTTCTGGTCTGAAATGATTATAGAGCGAAAGAGTGTTCATGTGTTCCACGATACCTGAGGTAACCTAAGTTCATGTTCTGGTTTGTCTAAATCATTGGGAGTTTATGGTGACCAATGAGACACTGTAGCTAGCTCGGGAAGGGGATTTTGGATACTGAGGTGAGTTTTGGGTCACCCTAATTCACTAAGGTTGTAGGTCTCTATGCACAGTTCTGTGGGAGAATGGAAACCCTGCTACAGAAGAAGATGGCCAGTGAGTCGCACAGTTCCTGTGAGGGCGGGATGTTGTTGGTGTTGGATCTGGGGTTGGAGAGTTCTTTTACAATGCGGAAGAGCTCTTTGCTGTTGTGTGAGTTGTTATCCATGCGGTCTTTGAAGGAGGATCTCTTGGCTGATCTGATGAGGTGGAGGGGTCTGCAGGTGGTGTCCTTGAGGGCTGCGTGGTTGTCCGGTGTGCGTTCGTGGAGCCATTTCTTCTCCAGTTTCCGGCGTGCGTGCTTGGAGGCCAGGAGCTCGTCGGTGAACCAGGTGGCTCTCTTGCTGGCGTGGTTGTTGGAGGGTTTCTTCAGTGGGGCGAGGGTGTTGGAACAGTCGTTGATCCACTGTCTGAGGTTGCGGGCTGCGGCGTCTGGGTTGGTGGGGTCAGAGGGTGGGTTCTTGGAGAGGGTGGTGATCAGCTGATCTTCGGTGACTTTGGTCCAGCAGCAGCGAAACAGCTGTTGGGTGTGATGGTGCGCAGTTGGTTTTTTGAAGGTGAAGTGAATGCAGCAGTGGTCGGTCCAGTGGGGTTTGGTTGTGTGGTCGAAGGTAACGTGGGTGCTTGTGGAGAAGATGGCGTCCAGCGTGGGGCCGGTGGCGTGGGTGGGCGCGGTGACGAGTTGTCTGAGGTCGAGGTTGGTTGTCGATCAGCATGGAGGAGTTGGCGTCATTGTTGTTCTCGAGGTGGAAGTTCAGGTCCCCGAGGAGGATGTAGTCCTTAGAGGTGAGTGCGTGGGTGCTGGCGAGGTCGGTGATGGAGTCGCTGAAGCGGGCCCAGGGTCCGGGGGGTCTGTAGATGAGAGTTCCTCTGAGGGTGGTGTTGGGGTCAGTGTGGATCCCGGGGGATCTGTAGATGAGAGTTCCTCTGAGGGTGGTGTTGGGGTCAGTGTGGATCCGGAAGTGAAGGTGTTCGGCGGTGTTGAGGGAGTCATCTGCCTGGGTGGTGACCTTGAGGGTGGACTTGTGGATGATGGCTATTCCTCCTCCGAGGCCGTTGTTGCGGTCCCTGCGGGTGATCTTGTATCCGTCTAGGATGGCTAAGGCGATGTCTGGTGCAGAGGAGTCGTTCCACCACGTCTCGGTCAGGAAGGCTATGTCCGGGCCTGTGGTGTCGAGCAGGTCCCAGAGCTCGATGACGTGTTTGCGTGCGGAGCGGGTGTTGGGGAGTATGCTGCGGAGGTGGTTGGATATGGTTCTTGGTAGTTTGATTTTTCTGTCTCAGGTGAATCTGCAGTTGTGGCAGGAGAAGGGTCCGTGGGTGTGTCTCGGGGTGGCCTGGTTGCAGCGTTGATCTCGGGCGATGTTGAGAGCATGGAGAGAGTTAGCGTTGTAGCGGACTCTGGGTCGGGTGCAGTGGGGGCGCGGAGGCAAGAGGTTCTGGCGCTGGGCGCGGTCAAGGCGCGGACAGGCGCAGACGGGCTTGCCTTAGGTGTGCCAGTGGCTTCCATATGAGGGGATGTGGGAGGGAGGAGCAGCTTGGAGGCGGGGCAAGAGAGCAAGTTAGGCACAGGGGAATAAAAACAAGTCTGGGCAAGAAAGCAAGTACAGGCACAGGGAAATAAAAACAAGTCTGGGCAAGACAGCAAGTACAGGCACAGGGGAATAAAAACAAGTCTGGGCAAGAAAGCAAGTACAGGCACAGGAGAATAAAAACAAGTCTGGGCAAGAAAGCAAGTACAGGCACAGGGGAATAGAAAAATACAAGATTAGGCAAAAACAATGCAGGCAGAGCCGTGCAGCAGCGTGGGAAACGACCAGCTGCGAGCAGGGTCATAGGTCGCTCCTTTCACCGCTGCGTGGCTTCCATATGAGGGGATGTGGGAGGGAGGAGCAGCTGGGAGGCGGGAGCGGGCGGTGAATGGGATTGCAAGTGGGCGATGCCGCAGGGTCGCAGCGGCGGGAAAAATGGGCTGGGCCGCGGGAGAACTGGACACAGGAAGGAAAAACAAGTTTAGGCAAGAAAACAAGTACAGACACAGAGAAATAAAAACAAGTCTGGGCAAGAGAGCAAGTTAGGCACAGGGGAATAAAAACAAGTCTGGGCAAGAAAGCAAGTACAGGCACAGGGGAATAAAAGCAAGTCTGGGCAAGACAGCAAGTACAGGCACAGGGGAATAAAAACAAGTCTTGGCAAGAAACCAAGTACAGGCACAGGGGAATAAAAACAAGTCTGGGAAAGAAAGCAAGTACAGGCACAGGGGAATAAAAACAAGTCTGGGCAAGAAAGCAAGTTAGGCACAGGGGAAAAATACAAGATTAGGCAAAAACAATGCAGGCAGAGCAGTGCAGCAGCGTGGGGAGCGACCTGCCTGCGAGCAGAAATGGGTCGGAAGTTCTTGAGTTCTTGAAGTCCATGCCGTGCAGGAACTGGGGTGCATGCACACAGGGGGCGCATGCGTTGTGCCCCCTGTGTGCATCCCCATGTAAATGGGCAACAGGGGGCCCTATAGGGTCCCCTCTGTTTCAGGACCGCCATCCTTATCATGGAGGAAAGACCTCCATGAAGCCCATTGTGGTCCAGAAACTTGTAATATGCATGGCAGCACTGCAACGGCCCCACCTGCATATTACTGAGGCCCTGGCCACTGTGCCACCACCAGCGAACAGTGAATTCCTGGCGCCTGTGGCGTTGCAATGGCGTCTCAACCACCCAACTCATAATGGTGCGGTCAGACCACTGGCATGGACTGTAAAGTCCATGCCGTGCAGGAACTGGGGTGCATGCACACAGGGGGGGCACACCTTGAATGCATCCCCATGTAAATGGGCAACAGGGGGCGTTGAAATGGTGTCTCTGCCGCCCAATTTGAAATCGGTCGGTCAGACCACTGGTGTGGCGGTGACTGTACTGCTGCGCTCTGGAATGTCTAGACCTTGTTTATACTTATAAGCCATCCCTAAGGTAGCACCTAGCAGCAAATAGGGGAGGGTTCAGGGTTTTTAAAAAGTAGGACTTGTGTACTTAAGTTTTACATCTCTTGGCAGTGAAGAATGTCTTAAGTCATTTTCACACTGTGATAAGGCCTTACTCTCCCATTGACTAACACAGGGTTACCTTAGTACATTTATTAACTGCTAACATTGGATTTGGAGCAGATAGAGATATGCTGTTTCGACTCTAATGAATTGTAATGTAAAACCCTCTTTAATTGCAAAGCACATTTTCAATTCGAAATATCTTTTTTCTTGCACTTATGATTTGTGCCTTTTGCCAGTGTCCTGGTTCACATGACTCTGCTGTTGGGGTTTGTGTATTCCTTCCAGACATTGACACAAGGTAGATTAGATGTGGGCTGAATCGGCTTGCCTCGCTGGATGGGCTTGCCTCTAGCATTTACAAAGGAACCTGACACCAGCCTATGTTTTTGTCATCCCAGACTTCTTGGAGCTTTGACAGAAGAAGGAAACCACTCTCTAGAACTAGATGTGGGGCTAGGACATGGTGCCCCACCCACACACAAAGGCTGACACTAGGTGCCATTTTTTGACCCCCAGAACCACAATTTAGAAAACCCTGGACCAGTCGACGTTACTGTAGAAGGACTGTCCTGCTGCTTGGGGGCATCCTTGCTTTCTGAGAAGAAAGATTGGGCCTGCTTACATTCATTCCTGGCTAACCCAGAGTGGCTCCAGGAATTAGTTGGCTGAACCCTTGTGTGAGCTACAGAGACATAACAAGATCCAGTGGTCTCCCTGCAACTGCCCATGACGTGCTGTGCCTGGACCTGCAACTGGAGCTGCCTGAGCCCTCCTGCTGGCCTCTGCCTGTAGTGAGTCCTGATCACCAAGAGGTACCCCTCGATCCTGTCCCTTGGCTGGCATCAGAGTGTACTCCTGGTTAAAGAAAAAGGGGTAACCCTGTGTCCCTCAGAACCTGGGTAAAAATGGTTAAACAAGGAAGTGGTTCTGTTGGGTAAAACAAAATTACTTTTGGCACTGCTATGAAATGCAATCTAAGACGGATGCTCTCACATACACATTGTTTTCAGTAGTAAATGCTTAACAAATAAGTCATAAGATCGACTGATTGGTTGTACTGTATCGTTTGATCAGAATTACATCATTCAATGATATCTTACAATACATGGGTAGACTGCCAGCATAAGTGGCAAGGTGACGTTCAGTGACAATTGTGTTTTAGTGCTCAAAAGGTGAAAGATACATACAGTGTAGACAATATCATATATACAGATATATATATACAAGTGCTTCAGTGGCCAGCTTATTATTTTTGGCCAAGGATTCCTATTCTTCCTGTTGGAATCCTGGTCGTTCTGGACCCCAAGACACGCATGGACGTTTCAACCCTATGGTGCCCCAATCGGTGGTCACGGCGGGTCTTTTTCAAGACAGGAGTGGGAATGAGTTGGGTTTGTTGACAGTTCAGGTTTCTAGGCCGCAGCTTTTCAGCCTGAACTTGCGTGGCACAATGGCTCGTGTACCCGAAATCTGGATTGAAGTCGGTCAAGGACGGTGGTGATGTATCTCATCCATCGGCTGCAGAGAAATGCAATTTCCAGCATATTTCTTGTCACCATTATAATATACTGTGAATACAAAGTAAATGCACAAAACAACACACACTGAGCTCAATTACAAGCTACATGCCGCATCTGCCATCTGAGAAACGTATGTTTTGGCCATCAAAACCTAATGGGAAAATGAGTAGGACAATGTGACCAACGTAAAATGCCATGACTTTGATGGAAAGCCCATCCAAGCGATGGGAAGCCATGAAAAATGCATGAAAGGCAATGGTTGAAGTGGGCTGACCCAAATCATGCACACTCTGCCTCCCTCTGTGTATTTCTTCCTATTACACTTTCTTTTGTTAAAGAAGCATTAACATGAAGTTAAAACCCAAAGTTGTTTGTAGCCAGACATTAAAAAAAGAGCGATCAATTTCTCTAAATCTGATTTGTTAAAGTGATGAGGTGAGGCGTGTGGTAATCTGAGCCGAGCAAAGCTGTGTTTGATAACTGTTAATCTGTGGTGTTAATGAAAGCTGTTCACATAATAAGATGTCCAAATGTTCAGCTTCAACTACAAAGGTTGCTTGAGTCCCAATTATAGTGGAGTCCCTGCAGGCTCCTTCATTTCCAGGAAAACATTTCCGACCAGATAGAAGAATCTCGACCGCTGGGCCCTCTTTCTGTTTGTTTATCGTCCATTTTCACAGAAATGCGGATCAGTCCTCCTTGAGATATTGCATTACATTTTTGTGTCATCTGCATACCAAAATTCATATTTTTGGACCGATTTTTCCCAAGTGCTCGTTACAAACTGAAAAAATAAAAGGAAGGCTGGATGGTTCCAGGCAAGGGAATGCAGCAATATGCTGTGATTAAGAACGCGAGTGCAAGATGCATATTTGAGATTTAATTTAGTACATCTGAAATCATTAATTAATTGCAGATTGGTGTCTAGATGTCCTCTGTTGCTCTCCAGCTAGTTGCGCGCTCTACACATACGTAAATACGTTTCTAGTTCTCTTGTATTCCATGGATACTCGCTACTGCTGCAAAATAAAAAAACATTTAAATGTTTAAAAAGAAGATTAAGAGTCCCTGTGATCTTACCTGCATGCAGGAAAGACCAATCGTGTGAGAAGTATCCTCAATCAATCAGTCAGTCATTTGTTAAGCGCAGTACATACCCATGAGGGTCTCAAGGCGCTGGGGAGGTGGGGGGGGGGCCTAACAGAACGAACAGCCAGGTCTTTAGTGTCCCCCTGAAGGTCAGCAGGTCTTGGGTCTGTCGTAGGCTCAGTGGGAGGGTGTTCCATCTCTTGGCGGCGAGGTGGGAGAAGGATCTCCTGCCAGTGGTTGTTCTTCGGATGCGCATGACAGTGGCGAGTGAGAGGTCGGCGTAGCGTAGCTGGCGGTTGGGGATGTAGAAGGAGAGCCGTCTGTTGAGGTAGGCTGGGCGGATCACTGAAATAATATCGACTGACAAAATATCGACCTGCAAAAATATCGTTGACAAAATATCGACAGACAAAATATCGAGTTTCTATCTACAAACAGGTAAGTACAAAAATATCGAGTTTAAAATATCGTTTACAAAAATATAGTTAAAAAAAATATCGACTTTACTAAAAACACTATTAAATTAAATTAATATTAAAAACGAAGTACTAAAATATACTTAAGAATACTTAAATTAACTTATGATAATTAAATAATTAATGAAAGTAAATAAATTAAAAATATTTAATCATATTTCTTAAAACATATATATATTGTAACAAAATATAATTAAATAATAGCCAATATTATTAACGTACAATAACAAAAGAGTAAAAATTACTATTCCCACTCCAGTGGGTGCAACAGTAGGGAAAGCGTTGGATAGCGTAGAGTTTAAAATTACAATTCCCACTCCAGTGGGTGCAACAGTAGGGAAAGCGTTGGATAGCGTAGAGGTTAAAATTTACTATTCCCACTCCAGTGGGTGCAACAGTAGGGAAAGCGTTGGATAACGTAGGGGTTAAAATTACTATTCCCACTCCAGTGGGTGCAACAGTAGGGAAAGCGTTGGATAGCATAGGGGTTTAAATTACAATTCCCACTCCAGTGGGTGCAACAGTAGGGAAAGCGTTGGATAGCGTAGGAGTGAAAATTACTATTCCCACTCCAGTGGGTGCAACAGTAGGGAAAGCGTTGGATAGCGTAGGGGTTAAAATTACTATTCCCACTCCAGTGGGTGCAACAGTAGGGAAAGCGTTGGATAGAGTGGGAGTAAAAATTACTATTCCCACTCTAGTGGGTGCAACAGTAGGGAAAGCGTTGGATAGCGTAGGGGTTAAAATTACTATTCCCACTCCAGTGGGTGCAACAGTAGGGAGAGCGTTGGATAGCGTAGGGGTTAAAATTACTATTCCCACTCCAGTGGGTGCAACAGTAGGGAAAGCGTTGGATAGCGTAGGGGTTAAAATTACTATTCCCACTCCAGTGGGTGCAACAGTAGGGAAAGTGTTGGATAGCGTAGGGGTTAAAATTACTATTCCCACTCCAGTGGGTGCAACAGTAGGGAAAGCGTTGGATAGCGTAGGGGTTTAAATTACTATTGCCACTCCAGTGGGTGCAACAGTAGGGAAAGTGTTGGATAGCGTAGGGGTAAAAATTACTATTCCCACTCCAAAGAATACAACATTAGGGAAAGTAAATAAATCATATATTAATCAAAAATCTACAAAAAAATATCTATTAATAATTAATTTGAAAAAGTAATTAACAATAATTAATTAAATTAATCACCTATTAATACTAATTAATTAAACATTAACAAATAAATATTTTATAATTTAAACATATATTACAATTGTTTCCAAATAAATAAATTGTAATTAGTTTTATTATTTAATTAATTATTAATAATTTACTTTCCACCCTATGCCCCTATAAACCCACTACCCGCTACATAAATTAAATTAGTTGCATCTACATAATTAACAATTAATCAATTAATATAAAATTATTAACAATTTTAAATTAATTAATTAATTAACAAATATAAATTAATTAACAATTAATTACTATTTACTATCAATAAATAAATGTACATATTTAATTAATTATAAATAAATTACTTCCCACCCTATTCCCCTATAAACCCACAACCCGCTACAGAGTTAAATTAGTTTAATTTACATAATTAACAATTAATCAATTACTCTAAATTAATTAACAATTTTATTTAAATTAATTAACAAATATGAATAATTAGCAATTAATTACTAATTACTATCAATAAATAAATTTACATATTTAATTAATTATAATTAAATTACTTCCCACCCTATTCCCCTATAAACCCACAACCCGCTACAGATTTAAATTACGCAAATATTATTATAACAAAATTAGTTAAATATAATTTTTTATAACATAAATACACAATTTTCACACATATTATAACATAAAAATACACTATGAAAATTATATATTATTAAAAATTGGACATATTTTACTATCTATATTATATACTTCGATATTTTAACTATCTATATTTTTTACAGTCGATATTACTTCACTTACCTTAAAAACGATATTTTTGTAGTCGATATTCTGTCCTGTCGATATTTTGTCCACTCGATATTAAATACTCGATATTATGTCCAAACGATATTTTGGACTCGATATTATGTCTGTGCACCAGGCTGGGCCGGTCTTGTGCAGTGCTTTGTGTGCGTGGATGAGGAGCTTGAAGGATATCCTCTTGTTGACGGGGAGCCAGTGCAGGTTTCTCCGGTGGGGGGTGATGTGGCTGTGTCGTGGTACATCGAGGATCAGTATGCCGAGGCGTTTGGATGCATTGTAGTCGATTAATGAGCTTGGTCGGGGCTCCCGCGTAGAGGGCGTTGCCGTAGTCGAGTCTGCTGCTGACGAGGGCCTGGGTCACTGTCTTTCTTGTATCTGTCGGGATCCATCTGTAGAGGAGGAGGAGACGGCGTTGACTTGCTTGGTCATTCAGAGCGTTGAGTCAAGAATGATTCCCAGGTTGCGTGCGTGGTTGGTGGGGGTTGGGGCTGCCCCCAGTGCTGTTGGCCACCAGGAGTTGTCCCAGGCTGACGGGTTGGAGCCGAGGATGAGGACCTCCGTCTTGTCCGAGTTCAGCTTCAGACAGCACATCTTCATCCAGTCGGCGACTGCCTTCATTCCTTCATGGAGGTTGACTTTGGCAGTGATGGGGTCCTTGGTGAGGGAGAGGATCAGTTGAGTGTTGTCGGTGTAGGAGATTATGTTGAGGTCGTGCTGTAGGGCGACGTGTACAAGCAGGGCCATGTAAATGTTGAACAGTGTCAGGCTGAGGGAGGATCCTTGGGATACGCCGCAGATGATCTCGGAGGATTCGGAACAGAAGGGGGGAGGCGGACGCTCTGGGTTCTGCCAGAGAGAAAGGAGGTGGTCCATTCCAGAGCCTTGTCTCGGATCCCTGTGGCGTGGAGGCGTGCGCGTAGTGTGCTGTGGCAGACAGTGTCGAAGGCGGCAGAGAGGTCTAGGAGGATGAGTGCTGCAGTGTCCCCGTTGTCTAGCAGGGTCCTGATGTCATTGGTGGTGGCGATGAGGGCGGTCTCTGTGCTGTGGTTGCTGCGGTATCCTGACTGGGAAGTGTCCAGGATTCTGTTCTCTTTGAGGTATCGGGCTAGCTGTCTGTTAACGTTTTTTTCGATGATCTTGGCCGGGAAGGGTAGCAGAGAGATAGGTCGGAAGTTCTTGAGGTCTTTTGGGCCTGCCTTGGGTTTTTAGAGTAGGGCGTTGATCTCGGCGTGTTTCCAGCTCTCTGGAAAGGTTGCGGTCTCAAGGGAGAGATTGATGACATTGCGTAGGTGGGGGTGCGATGGAGCTGCTTGCTTTGTTGAAGACGTGGTGCAGGAATGGGTCTGACGGAGATCCGGAGTGGATTGTGCTCATGGTCTTGATGGTGTCATCGACGCTCACGCTCAATCATGTGAGAAGTATCCTCACCAGCAGCACACCAGGATTACTTAAATCCAGTAATCAGATAATTTCATTTTTATAGTAAAAATGTGCCCCTTCCTGATGGGAACAATCGTGGAGTAGGGATGGGCAGAACTCGTGGAGTTTTACTCTGCGGAATTCCATGCAGTTACCTAAAAACTCTGTGTAATTCTTTGGAGTTCTCCAAGCAGTGAAATTCCAGTCCATGGCGCTGCTTGTGTTTATGTTTAGTGCCAGGAGCTTGTCCTTCGCTGTAAAATCAGTGCGGTTGGCACCACGTGGTATGCCATAGGGCACCGGGTCTTTCTGCCGCTCGAGTAGTTGTCTGACTCGCACGGCAGCTTTTGCAATGTGAGTGGCAACTTTCTCAACACAAGGGGTAGCGACCTGCCTCGACCTCCTACGTTGAGATATCTTGTAGGAGGCTTTCTGGTGCTTTTTGTTCTCAGTAATGCTCACCAACCTAATGTAGGCAAGCCGCGCCCAAGAAAAAATCTGTCATGCGGCCATTAGTGGAGTTTTTGATGCTCTCCTCACTGGCAAAACTCTGCAAACTCTGTCGGGCGAGCGGAGTTTACTGTGCATACCCCTATCTTGGAGTTTGCAAGCTTTCAAACTTTGTGAAGTGTACAATTTGAGATGGGAGGATGACAGCAAAAGGTGTGAAAAATCTGATTAAAGGATGAGTATTTCAGCACTCTCTGATGGTGAATGATAAACTTAAGACTATACGAAGTAGCACTGTCAGGATTTATGGTGAGCGGTGTAGGAGTAGCCCCGAGGTGTTATTAAGTGAACTGGAAGAGAGCTTCAGCCAAAACAGAGATCTGATGGATAAGTGTCAGTTTTCTCATATATGTCAAGAGTGGAACCTTTGTGGCAAAGATGGGTCCTTGTTTGCGAGGGAGAAATCTTCATGTGACAGGTGGATCTTTCCAAGCAAGGGACCCAGAAGACAGGATGCTGATTGCATTGACACAGACACAAGACAGTTTTAGCTGAGAAACTATGATAGTAAATGACATCAAGCCACAGGGGGAATAGGAGAACAACTGAGCAGGACCATAACAAAACAGAACTTTAAACGTGGAAGTAGCAGGGGGACAGATGGGGCACTGGGAGGCGGGGCTATCGAGTGGCAGCTGCGACTCAGCGGCCAGGGCGGCTGACTTCGGAGCGCAGGGCTCACACTTCGCTCCCTGGCGACAGTAGCAGCTCAGCTCAGCACCATGTGACTCCAGGCAATAGCTCACTTAATCTTCCCGTCGGCCCCCAGCACCTGGAGACCCCTAGGGGAGAGTAGTTTGTGCTTTACAAATACTGGATTTAGATTTAGTTCTGGAAACAGCATCGTTGGGAAGCATTTTACGGGACGGCTAATGGTTTTCAATAGCTTGGGTACCAGTGGTCTGTTTTTGAGGCACTACTCAAGCAGGTGACAACCCTGGGGGAGTAACATTAAAATAATGATTACGACTTATTTCATATAGCAGGATATACCGTTCCTAATTACTGGAAATATCACATGTTACTGTTACCCATTTTATGGTGCTCACTTTACCAGCCTTGAAAGGATAGAGGGCTATAAGTATATCTTGCTGGAATTTCAGCTCATTGCCTATAGAGTAATGCATTTTTTCAGCGGAAAGCGTCCACCTCAATGAGCCATCCTCCCAGCTTTATAGCAATGGCAATGGGCGTGCACATTGAATTCGGCCTTTTGGGCTAGAATGCATCACATTGGTTCCATCAACCTCTTAGACTGGACAAAATTTCACTGGAGGTGGGAGCTACTGATTTCAGCTTGGTGAGCCCACAACAGGGATAAACATTCAACAGACCCTAAGTGACATCCCCTGGACAAATACTAGTCTGCGAGTCGCTCATCATGCCGGCCAATCGGACAATGATCAAACATGGTAAATCCCAAGGATCAATAAGTGTGTTTCAGAACACAGTCTGGAAGGTTCTCTACCCGCGGGTTAAAGCCACCTGGTACCACCATGCAAAGTTAATTCAAGCACAATTACAGATACCCCCTCGTTCAGATCCCATGTCACATCCACTGTGGCAAACGGGAGGTATTTATGTCGATTTGGTGGTAAATCAAGAAGAAAAATGCAGTTAGTTGGTGTAATAAACCCACACCAATGAAACTCTAATTTGGATTTTGACTAAGTTGAGTAACTTCTATATTTACTAATTTCATTTAGAAAATGACTCCCTGATCGAGATGGTAAAAACATGAATAGGAGCTTAAAATAAACTACTGACAGTACTGAAAAGGAAAGTATTCAGAAGTTAAATTAAAAAGCAACCGAAGAAAAGTGGTAGGCCAAAAAGAAAAGAAAAAGAGAAAATCAAGTCTCAGTATCCTTTGCAGATATCACTTTTGACAGCATAGCGTTTAAATTGGCCTACTTGCAATATGCATAGTGGGCTTTGGGTCCACCCCTGGCAACCACTGGCATTCAACAGGCAATCTCTTTCAGCAATTGGTACAAGACTTAATCAATGACATCTTGCCTCAGAGCATTTGAATATGCATCTTTTGTCCAATGTTATAGGCTGTGTGGGTCTGTAACTGCACTGAAAGGAATGAGGGACTATTTTATAACTATATTGTTCTCTGTCTGCTCCTGCTGACTGCCTCTTGTGTGTCGGATACTGCTGCTCCTCAATGCTCCCCCCAGCCCGTCTCTCCCTTGCCTGTTGGCTCATTGTTTCCCCTCACCCTTCCCTCTTTCCACTGTGCACTTCTTGTTCTAAACCATCCATCCATAGCGTTGGCTCGGGATCGGGGGCGTTGCCCCACTGCTCTGTGAGCAGTTGAAAAAGGAAATATAAAATATTAATAACACAAGGTTATTATCATTTTATTTTTCCGTCGTGACTCAGCTGGTTAGGGGAGTAGCGCGTCTGGGCTGTGACAGGAATAGGGGAGGAGGGCTGGACACTCTCTTAAGTGTGCATGATTGTTTGGCCAGCTGTCTTGGGCCAGTCAAACAGTCATGCGCACTTTGCATGTTCTCCTCCGGCTGTATTGCACAACTTGGGTGGACAACACGCACAGCCTCCCAGTCCCTCTCTGAGAACTGAACCACGGTGCTCAGACCAATCACAACGCTGCTGTAACAGTATTGTGATTGGCTAAGGGAGGCTGTGTGCTTCATGATCCCTGCTCCTGGACTCGACTGAAGAACCAAAGAGTACCGAGAGGTGGCAGCCTGCCAGCAGGTAAGTGTATTAAAAAAAAAATTACCTACCCCCACTCTCTCCTCCCAGGCCTCACCACCCCCGTTAAGTAGTGGCTGCCACTGGTCCACCACCCTCTTGTATATCCCTTAAGCCCCTCTTTCTTTCCCCTGTGCGTTCTTTGTTGTCACCTACCCGACCTCGCTCCTGGTGGCTTCTCATCAGTGCTGCCAGGACCAGTATTTTTGTCTGTTTCATAGAAGTGACAGGCTAAACCAAATGCTCCCATGCCTTCAATCTCTTTTTTGTCGTTTTTATGTCAAAAGAAGATTGAGTGGCAAGAGAGCCTTCATTATAGCCCTAGCTTTCTTTCTATATTACAGAAACTAAAGAAGAAGTAACATTAGGGTTCCCAAGCCAGCTGAACTTTGTTTGACATGGAAATAAATAAATGCCTGTATCAAAGGCAAGGGCGCCTCCCAATACAGACACCTTTTCAACTTTTTTTTGGCTTTGATGTCCTTAGCAGCGAGCACACTAAACTCAGACCAATTAGTTTTGCTAATACTTGTTACTATTTTTATTATGACAAAAGTTATACCTGCATAGATGGGTAATAGGGGAAACAGAGAAATGGCAACGTGGAGCAGTATGGAGCAGCAAAAGGGTAAGAGGGAAAAATATTTAAAGCTAACAAAACAAGCGTTTGCAATGCAATAGATCTCACTTTTGTGAGAGTTAGAGCTATTGTCGTCGTAGATTACAATATCTTTCACCTATGCATTATTTTGTTGGAGTGCAGTGGATGTATGTGGTCTGGACTGGAATTGTATGGGTTAATTGGAGTTGTTAGCTGTAGAATTGTGTGTGGTGTCATTGTGTGTTGTGGAGTGGATTTGTGGAGTGGAATAATGTGGCAGCGTGTGCCGTAGAAGTATGTGGATAGTAATTATGTGGTATTGAGTGCACTGGAATTATCTGGAGTGGGATTGTGTGTCATGGAGTGTTATTATGTGCAATGGTATTTTGTGTTTTGGAGTGGTATATAGTTGTCGTAATATACAGAAAGATGGCAGTGGTTTACGAGAAAAGCCAGCACCTCTGTTAGTATACGAATTATACAGTACAAAATGTCCTTCGGCGTGCTCAATGTCAACACCGTGCCATCACAGTGTCGCTAAGTACATAGAAAAACTCTCCATATACAATGACCATAACAACAAAGACAGAGCACAGCACAAACAAGTATTATCTGACTAACATTGGTCAGTGGTCAGTTTAATTCCAGACAAAACAAAAATTGAAACAATCAATATATAGTCATCATGATCTCCAATGAAGTTGACACGTAGGTATAATTGAAGAACAGCCGACACGTGTATCGTCGTGAGACGACTTTCTCAAGGCTGTGTCGTGGACGTGACCTAGAAGATTTCAATATGCTTCACCGTAGATCATGCCTTTAAAGAACACTACTCATATTGGGAGGTTTCGACTTGACTACCCATTCGTTTACCTTTAACGAATTACGGGCTCACCAATCACATAACTGATTATTCTACCTTTTTATTGCAAATCACGATTGTACACTGGTATTGCCCTGCATCTATGACATCTTCATACTAGAGAAGAATGGGGTGCTCCTGTTTTTTGTGTATACATACAAATTTATGGACTGAAGCCTTGAGAAAGTAATTTCACAACGAAACACGTGTCGGCTTCTCTTCATTTATACCTACGTGTCAACTTCATTGGAGATCAAGATGAATATATATTGATTGTTTCAATTTTTGTTTTGTCTGGAATTAAACTAATCACTGACTAGTGTTAGTCCGATAATACTTGTTTGTGCTGTGCTCTGTCTTTGTTGTTATGGTATATAGTGGTGTTTACTTATGTGGTGTGCTGTTGAATTTTGCGGCATGATGTGGACTTTTGTGGTGTGGACTGGATGTGTGTGGTATCTTGTGTGATTGTGTTGTTGAGTTGAATTATGTGGTTCGGTATTGAATTATGTTGTGTGGAATGGAAATGTGTAGAGGTGAGTTGTGTGGCATGGAAGTGTGTGGTGTTAAGTGAAAATGATGTTGAGTAGTATTATGTGGCATGATGTGGAGTGTATTTATGTGAAGTGTTGCTAAGCGGCAGACTAGATTTATGTGGAGTGTATTTGTGTGGTATGGAGTAGAGTGTAATTTTGTGGGCCTGAATTATTTGGTGTTGAGTGCTGTTATGTGCTGCATAATTATGTTATGTGGTGAATTGTGTGGGCTGAATTGTAGAATTATGTGGTGTTGTGTGGAATTATGTGGCTTTGTGTGGATTATAACTGTGTGTTATACCACATGTTGCGGAGTTGTATTTTGCGGAGTTTAATTATGAGTTGAGTGTAAATGTGTGTTGTGAAGTATAATTATGAGGTTTTTGGAGTTGAATTTTGTTGCGTGAAGTGTAATTATCTGGGTTGGAGTAGTATTAAGTTGTGTGGAGTGCTATTATGTGCTGTGGAATTATGAGGTTTTTAGTGAGTTGTAAATATGCGTTTTTTAATTTTTAGGTTTGTAATTATGTGGCATGGAATATTTTAAAGTGGAATTACATATAGCTGAGTTGTGCGGCATGGTATTATGAGATGTTCAAATGTGCTGTGTGTGGTAGTATTATTTGGTGTGGATTTGGACAAGCCGTGCACACTATGTCTTTTATGTGATGGGGTATAAAGTTGCCGATTCCGACATCAATGCACTCAGGGTACTGTTGACTAAAAAGCTGTAAGTGACTCAAAGTGTCATGTGATCACTTGGCAGCTAAAGGGAGACAGTAACTTTTTAAGACAGGAAGTGGTCAATGCTTCTGAACTCATAAGAACAGTCGAGGCGGAGGCTGAGATCTGACGTGGGCCCACGATCAGTCCTCGGGCCTCTTCTCTGCATTCGGAAATGTGATGCATTCCTTTTGTAATGGAAATAACAAAACCAACAGAACCAAAATGCAAAGACCAGGACTCCACCAGGTACTCCCACCTATCGGGGGAAAGCTTCTCAGAGTGTGGGGAGGCAATGAAGTCACCTTGTTCATAGCAGACCTGTCAAAAACAACGACTCTGATCCTTTATTTCACGTCCCAAATATTTTGAGAAGAAGCAGAAATCCCAAACTAATTTCTCTCTCTTTTCCAATAAGGGGCATTGATCACCACATCAAGGAAGAGTGCAGGAGTGAAAAAACCCTTTCCCTGCAGGAATTCTTTAATCACCTGTGGCAGAGGCTGTGCTCCATGATAGGCGCCTCCCTTGTCCTCTCGGCAATAGTAAAATGCATTAAACCAAAAGAGAAAATCAAAAGCATTTTCTAAACTCTGCCAACACATAGAAGCAGGAAAGGCACAAACGTGATTAAAAACGGTAAAAAAATGAACGATCTGATGCATTTCCTGAGCGGGACATAGCGACGCTGCATGGTGCCGGGACAATATGACCCCACCCAGACCCTCCTCCCACGGGGCTCCTCGGCAAACTCCGAGAACCGAACTCTGCCCTCTTAACCCTGTGATGAAAAGTCCTTAGCAGCAGATTTCACAACTGCCTTTGTAACCCAGTGCTGGTGTCGCGTTGATATTCTATCTCAGGACGACCCCCCCAAAAAAAGAAAGCGTGCAGTCGCTATAGTTAAAGCGCGCCGCACTCCCCCCCAAAAATACAATTATAAGCACGATCGGATCCGCCGGCAGTAATAGTTCACCAGGCTGCACGTTGGCACTGCATGCGTGTCCCTGCTCATACCCGCGGCAATATTCCATGGGAGTGAACTTCTCAGAAAAGGGGGACATGCACCCACCATTAGCCATTTGCAGGCTGCAATTTTTAAATGAAACACACAAAAGCCAATCCAAAGCATGGGAGGAGTCAGATCCCACAAAGTACACACTACAGAAGGCCTAATAGTGCAAGGCTCGACCTAAAACGGCCATAGGATACATCATTTCAGTAGGGTAGACACCAGGAGAAGGGTGAAGGGGGAGTCATGAGTGAGACAGGGTGAGAAGGAATGGGGAGAGTGGTGGTTGGGGAATCTCTCCTGACAAACGCAGGGGAGGGAAGTAAAGAGAGAAGCAATTGCGATGAAAATGTTAGAGAGGAAGCAGCAGGCGGAGTAGCTAAGATGACACCCCAACATGAAAGAAAACTAAAAGACACAGAAGAACGAGGAGAGTGGTAGGAGGCAAATCCGATGGAAAGCAAGGGGTAGCGAGGACGAGTGAGAGGGTTTGCCACCATGGAAAGCCCATGGATGCCAGAATCCAATTAATTGAAAGGACATCAGCATTTTGAATTGTTGAAGCGTGAAAATGCCCTATATAAGAAAAATGTTGACGAAATGGATTATTTGGTTTTGTTTCATCAATCAGGGAATCGTTGGATTATTATTTTGGCTACATCACAACGCACCAGGAAAGACATTAGGCTGTATGCAACAACTATAGGACCTCACACCTGGCCATACCATTTGGTATATTGAACAAGTTATCGTATGAAGGAAATACTTTTAAATTATAGTGTATAGTACGAGTGCAAAAACCAGAGTACTGATACTATTCATAGAGATGACTTTCTTTGTCAGTATAGTGGGCAGGACTTGGCCTGGGAGGCCAAAAGGGCGGTCGCACTTTAGAGTGCTCCATCCACTACTCCTCCTAACCTGCTATGATCCTGCTGCTGGCCATATGAGGCAACACTTCCTCTGATCTATGAGGACCTAGGGCTGGGAGGAGTGCATCCTCTGAGGAATTTGGTCCAGACTTGGAGCGCCACTGTCAGGAGGCGGACCTCTGGGCCTGTGACCTAGATCTGCTTGATGTATAAAAGATGACAGTGGCGGCTCCTACGCTAAGATGGAGGAGCGTTGCCCCACATGACGTTATTATCAATTTTTTTTTTTATGCGGGAGTCGGTGGGCCTGGCTCCGTGATGCAGGAGCAGGGAAGGAGTGGTTTGCAGTCCTCTGCGTCATGGGCACTTGGCATGATCTCCATTGGGCTCAGTTGCACAGCCTCCTGGAGAACAAGCCCAGCCTCCCCAGGCACTGCCTGAGCGCCCAAACAGGATGCTCAGACCAATCTGCTCCTGCAGCGTCGATATTGGCTGTGAGAGTCCGGAAGCCTGGGTGCTTCCAGTAGACAGAGAAGAGGCATGCTGTAGAGGGAGCGGCGTTTTTGTAATGTTTTTTTAATCAGACTCCCACCACCCACCACCCCTGTTCAGAGCGAGCCACCACTGGAAGATGATTGCCTCCTAGTAAGCTGTCGGGCGGGCAGAGGGCATTGGTGGATGCCCACCCCACCCCATCTTCCAGACTCTGGGCAGTAGGTGCGTGGCTGTACAGAGGCTCTCTCTCCGCTCAATAGATACATCGAGAGCAGCAGTGAGGGCCCGGCTGAGGGTGTCCCTTTCCTGCAGTAATACCAGCATGCCCCCATAGCTGTTGGGACAGGGCGAGACATGTATCGACATATGGAGCGATCCCTCCTCCTGCCTCCTCCTGGAGCCAGAGCAGACTTGTGGCCCTATTGGGAGGCGAAGTGGCACGGGTCCATGAGGAAACAACAGCGAATCTGTGACTTAGGTTTCAGGCCCTGTAGTTTTAAAGTCATATTCCATGTCAGTGATGAGGGCGGTGGCTTATTCCAGAGCCTGCTGGCAGGGGTCCCCTTAAGTGTGTGCTTTTCCTCCCCTGTAAGCCCCCTGCCCCACAGGCCCATTCCTTTCCCTGACGATTGCGACAGCACTCTGGTTGGACAAAGCCGGTCAAGGAACCTGGGGAGAATTCACTTTGGAACCATGAGACTCAAGGCCTATTGGAATGGACTATACAAGGGTGATACAGTCGAGTTACAGTGCAAGCCTGGCATTGACAGCAGCTAATGACCAGAGACGACCAGAGTGAACATAATGCTGGTCACGTGGACCCAAATACTGTTGTTATCTGAGGTAAGACAAGCAGCCTGCGTATAGGTAAGTCTTCCAGGGTCTTGTCACAATGATCCATGAAATAAGGGACTTGCTAACAACCACAGAACCCGAATCTACAGCCCTCACATCTGTGTCGTATCAAGTGGGCTCCCTTTCCACCCATAGTGTCCACCAATTATTTATGGGGGCCTCTTGATGGAGCCCTGCAGTGTGGTATACTGAGACACAATTGGTAAAGACTCCCCTCTGCTGAACCTGTAGCCCTATTGCACGTGGACATAGTGCAGGGCAGCATTAGCACCCTGTGAGGTGCTAGTGCGCTTGAACTGCAGCTAACCTTAACGGCGACAGAGGAAATGCCACCATGGGTAGGGATCAGCCTACCCCTTCCCAGGCGTAAATGAAGATGCAGATATAGCCAGCTCCATCAGAGAGTGCATCTAAACCAGACTTGGGGTACCCCTGTGTCAACAATCTTCTCTACCATCTTGCCTGGATGCCATACTGCAAGCAATTCAAGCTTACCGTCCAGCCCTCAAGACCAGAATTGGAGAGCTGGGAGTGGACGTTGCACTACTCCATCGAGACCTACTCAATGTCATTGACAGAGTCTCTGAATCGAGTGGACATATCGCAGAATTGAAAGATTCTGTCATGGAGCTAAAATCCACGGTCCAGAGACCACAGGGCCCTGACAAAGCGACCTCCTGTGGGCACCACATCTCGCCCTCCCATTTCCAGAATGTTCAATTAAAGAGACACAACACTCAAGGGTGCTAGAGCCACAAAATAACTGTCTTTTCAATCCTAAACAGAGAACATCTTTCTACGCCGTCATGCAGACAATGCTAGCAATGAACTTGAAGTGCATGTTTGATGTTTCCAGTCACTCTTAAAGTCCTCAACGAGTCATGCTCCATCTTCTTTGACTCACCTGAAACAGCCTGGGACTCGGTGGTGAAGAAAAGTAATTTAATCAGTCACCCCAAACATGTGGCTGCATCACCAGAACGGTAAAGTTGAGGAGTAGGCAGAGCTCACGTAGGCGGCGCTCACGTCAGCGGCAGCTCCAAATGGAGACGCCAGACTCCTCAGACACTGAGATCTACCTCCCGCAGGGTGGGAAGCAAGCACCATGCACAAGATCACTAGACCCCTCTGGATCCCCAATCCTAACTTCAGAGCGGGTCTAATCCTCAGGGACGGGCTGACTCAACCATTCATTAAAGAGCATTATACGCTTGTACCTGTATCTGAATACTAGGCAGTCCTGTCGCCTCATAAACTTAATTCATTCTTCCCATTTCCTGCATTTCTTGTATTTTCTGTATTATTTACAATTGCAGAAGTGTATTATCCTCAGCTATTTCAATTTACAGGGGAAGTCGATTTTTTTGCAATAGTTGCAATAATAGTCAGTTCCCAGTGTTAGATGGGGCTAGTTAGGGAAACAGATGCTTCTAGGGTGGAAGTATGGGAAGGGCAGTTGTTTGGGAAAGTTGGGGCCGGGGGACTTGTTAAGGGGCATATTCATGACCCCCTTACTTCGCCAGAATGTCACTTTTTGTGACACTGTGGCAGCGCAAACCTTGAAATCATATCTATGAGGTCAAGCAAAGCCACTTTGATTTGTAGATTTATATAGCACGGCTTATCACCTGTGAGGGTATCCAGGCGCTGTCCATGGGCACGGGAGATTAAGTGATTTGCCCAGAATCAAAGAATGTTGAGCTGAGATGTGAACCTAGACCCCCAGCTCCTGAGTCGGTAGCACTGGCTGCTGGATCACATCCTTTCCCCATGGTTTTGAATGGCCTAATAGATTATAGAGAAAGGCAAGGCAGCGCAAATCACTGTTTTGTCGTACTCTGCGCTTGGGAGGTGTCCCATGGGCGTTACAGTGGGCATTCCCATGCAACACCCATGGATTGTGATGCTTACCCATATTTACAAGTGCATGTCAAGCTGGGGAAGCTCCAAAAGCTTGTCCCTCCCGAGGTGAAAAAACAAGGAGAAAAAAATGTATTTCTCCTTGTTAATTCTCTTTCCATTCTGCAGCACATAATGTCTCAGGATTGTTTTTGTGCAGGAAGGTGCCCCGTCCTGCACAAAAATAATCCTGCCGACTAGACGGGCACCCCTGCTCCATGGTGCAAGGGTGCCTGCTTTAGGGCTAGGCTACCAAAACGGCACCAGTGCTGGGAGAAAGGACACAAACGCACCGTATTAAATAAATACAGTACATCCCTGGGGCAGAGCAGTACGTGTGTGCTTGTTATGTTGGTCCTTTATACACTCTCCTGCTCTCATTCTTTGAAGTTCAAGAACTACTACTGTCCAAGCTTACGATTTCCCACATGCGATTAGGCCTAGAGACCATAATAGGGCGGATCTGTCAATCTCTTCATTAAGGCCCGAATTACTTCCTTTGGTTTCCCATTGGATGGTGAATGTGGTCTTCAAATTCGCTAAATGACATTACCCACCAGCACTCCTCCTTTAAGAAATTCATCTTCTTGGTTAGCACTGTCCTTTCTATTTTTTCACAACAATATTTTATTGTTGACAGTCAAAGCAAAAGGAGTGCCTCACCTGGCACCCACATTATACATAGGTAAAAACAAAAAATGGATATCAACATTTTCAGCATGATATGGTCACACAAGAAGTTAATTACAAAGAAAAATAAGAACAAAACATAGACCTTAGCCACATTGCTTCAGCAATACAAAGAGAATTGTTGCATATATATGGAAAGTCTGTGCCACCTGGAATCACATCTAGCAGGTATACAACACGTAGTCCAGTGTGCTGGGTTCACAGCAATACGCACTGTCCTTTCTTGGGCAGATTTGGATAAAACAGAGTATTTCATGCGGGTCATACGAAAGGGCCTAGTGGCATGGTGTTGCTGCTAAACAGATTCCTTCCCTTGGTGGTCACGTCTGACACACAGGACAAATTCATGACAATAGAGGGTTGGATGGAATAGAAGCACTACAACCTCATCAGTTTGTACATCCTCTACAACTTTCCAAGCCCACCTTGTCTGACCTTGGTGCTCAGTTGTGTAAGTTATCGCAGGGCATTACTGTCATCGGCTGAAATTTTCACACCATCACAGACTTAACTATCGACTTAGCAGGCACAAGAGCAGCAAAACCCACAGTTAGAGCAGTACTTATAGCAGAGGTCTTCAAACTTTTGTCGGCTGAGCCCCCCATCTAAACATTTGTACATGTCGAGCCCCCCCTCACCCCCCCCCCCACCACCTGACAAAAAAAGTTCTGGAAGCTGGTACTCTGCATCATTGATGGCCATTCCCTCCTGCAGAGCCCAAAAAAATTACATTGGTGCTTTATTTTTCACATAAAACACAACATTTAGGATAGATTAGTAAAAACATTCCCAAAACACAGGTTTGGGGTGTGCCTGTTTTACTCCACAGAGACAGTCAATGTGTGGATGGATTCTTGCTTCTGCCATCCTTAGGTTGTGCTCGAATTCCAGTCTTGAGCAGTACCCGGAAACGGGAGTGCTCACAAAAGTTTATAATATATTTTTTGCTGTTTTATATAGGGCGAGAATGAGGAGTAAGTTGTCTGAATACAGGTTGCATTCCCAGACACAGCTGAAGTTAATCAGCATGTTACTGAGGGCTGACATAGGGTTTCAAATACAAGTTACACTATTGCTTTTATGGCATTATTCAGTGTCCAGGGATCAAGGGTGGAGGAAATAAATATTGTGCTCATCCTGAAACAAACTTCCAGCCTTGTGATTAGGGTTGCCGGCACATTATATTTCTGTCCCAGTTGGTACAAAAATAAGCAGTCCCCTAAAGCTTATTTTCCTCACTTCTCTGTGCATACTTAGAACAGAAAGCATTTTAATGGTGTTCTAGGGCTGCCTGAATGATCCATGACTGATAATTAAAGAAAACAAAGATTGAAAAGTCACATTGCAAATGTATACATACTATTTTATTTATAACCCTATTTAGTGTGAAGACAAGGCCTTTGAAGGCTCTTTAAACAACACATGGCTGGCATTTTTCGTTTTTTAACCCTACTTTATATATTTCTTTTAATGAAATACATTCTCACACTAAGGTAGTAAAAAGTAAAATCCAAATGGAAGAAATAGGTAGAGTGGGGGCCCATGGGGTACTCGAACCAGAAAACAAACAGCCTTTGTAACCAGTTTACAAAGGTATATAAATATTGTAATTGCATTTATATATAGCTTACCCCTGACGAGGCGTCAAAGCGCTTTTTGGGCGATTAGAACGCTACTCCGGAAACCCATAAAGGTTTAGTGGTGAATTAGTATAGTGAAATATGAAAGTAATTTGAGTGCTGAATATATGTAACCCACCCAAAAAATTGATCAAGTTTAGTAGTGCTCAACTTGTGTCTGGCAGGTCAATTACACAAGTTGTATAGCTGGCTACACATAGGAACATGGGTGAAATATGGACACGAATGTTAAGAGTTCTTTTAAGGAAGCATCAGGCTCACCTCAGCTCTGAAGCTGGGTCAAGTCCATTCACTGAGGTAGTGGAGCCTGGGTAAAGCGCTAAACACGTAGTCCTGTCCCTTTACCTGCGACATCGAAACAGTAGTAAAGGTCAATCAAACGCCCGAACAAAAAATATTACATAAAAAGATACTGTCTTGGGTCAGGTGTTTTATTTTACATGATGCTAGTTCTTTTAGTGTGACCTTAACCTTTGTACGATTTGAAATAGTTTTTGAAGCAAACGAAAATCGGAGTGGTCTCCTTGTTGCTTTGGCAATAGAGCTCTTATGGCATGGGTTAGGTGCGACACACATGTGGAGATTCCAATGGGAGAGTAGCCTTGAAGACCGTATTGCGCTTTATTCAGAGGACATATTCCTCTTTGTGGGCTGTCCCCGTGATACAGGGCCCTTGCTGTTTAACCTGTTTGACGGTCATGACGAGCTCAGCTCGTCATGAGGCACAGTGGAGCTGTGCTCATGACGAGCTGAGCTCGTCATAACGCCGTGGAACGCCCACGCGGGGCTAATTTCCCTCCTGTGCGAGGCGTTCCATTGAGTGGGCGGAGTCATGACGAGCTGTGCACAGCTCCGCTGTGCAGCATGACGAGCTGAGCTCGTCGCCGCGCGTGGCCCCCCTCGCCACCCGCACCGCAGGGGGAATTAGCTCGACGTGGAAGGGGTTAAGATACTAGACCAAATGGAGAGGCCTTCGACATGCAGGTTACTTCGGTGAAAATGCTTCTTGTCCCCATCGGAGGTGGCATGGAAGGAGTTGCATGGTAATCTCAACTTCACATTCGTAGACTCACTTTAAAATATCTTGGCATATACATAGCATTGGAACCTGGGCTTACATGGACCCTAAACCTCTCTCTATTGCTCACCCCAACATATGCAGAGTACATCAAATGGGATAAGCTTCAGCTCAACATATTTTTACCCAAGTTTTATATATATTACAAAGTTTTTCCTGGTAAACCCTCATATGAGCAAATCGGCCTCTCCGCACTGCATTTGATAAATGTACTCAATCCTCTTATGATGTTGGTATGTGTGGGCCCTTTACATGAAAGTGACTGGAGGGATGAAAAAATGGTCCATGTACCCTTGCTATTCCTTTGAGGCTGCACTTTATACATATTGATTAATTACAAGTTACATATTTTACCCCCAAAAATCTATAGAGGGCTGATATCCTATTGCTTTTTTCCATGTGATTTGAAAATTCCCTGTAATGGCACAATATTGGTTCAAGACACCACTCTTTGTAGAGGTATAGGAAGGCCTGCTGACCTCTCACCCGAGTCGCTCTATAAAGAATTGCAGAAGAATTGGGGGGCTTGGAGAACTGCAGCCTTAAGGCCCGGCGGCGCAGGGTACGCCTAAAATCCCCGGGATTCACCTGCCTTGTCAAAAACAGAGACACAGACTCTTCGTCTGACGTAGAAGATGGTATTTTTTAGCTGCAGCTAGTACAGTGGTCTTAGAAGTCGTCAGTACAACAAGGTTCAAAAGAGACTGCCACTTAACTCCGTGGCGCACAGGTTTATATACGATACAATACAATGCAAAAATGCAATCACACAAGAGCATGAGCTATAGGCAAACATTATAGACAATGTTTTAAGACCAAAGCAACTCAAGTTCCCGGTTCTGTTTGTCACTCGACCCCTTAAGTAAATTACAAATGAATCCACACAATTCGATTTACAAGTAGAGAAAACACAGCTGCGTGTCGTAGAAGGACAGTCGTGAAACAGGAAAATGCATGAGACATGTAGCGAAAGACAGCAGATAAGATAACTTAAAGGAAACAATGGTGTGAACCAACATGTAGTCCGGACGGGGATTAATCAGCTCAGACAGGAATTAGTGTACTCGGCCAGACCCTGACACTCGTTAGTAAACATAAGCAAAGAAGCCACCTGACACGCAAAGTCAGAAATGACAAAAACATCGCGTTCACCGAGCTGCCTGAGTGAGGGCAACATAAAATGGTGGCGATCACAAAATGGAGGCTGAGCATGAACACATTCGTAATTTACAGAACCTCAGGCTGCAAAGGAGACCATAGGCTGGTGTGCATGGCAGCGGTGATTACCAAGAGAGACATTACCCAGTTTTGGAAACCTTCTGATTTCCCCCCATGCCCTGTTGCAGCATGGAAGTAAGCAATGGGCAGGTGTCCAAAAATAGAAGAGTCTATATATAAGGCTAGAGGATGCCCACACAATTATCGCAAGATATGGGGGAAGTGGTGGGAATACTATAGCTTCATGGATAATAGATATGCTTTGATTATTTCTTCACTGATTGATTAGATGAACTTCATAATTTTGATTGAACTGTGTACCACTTTTTTAATGTTGTGTTTTTACAAAACAATAACATTTGCTTTGTGGTCTTGTGCTGCCCCTCGTGAAATACCGCAGGTCATTCTGTTCCAGAATGTTTAGGTTTGTATTAGTGCTATTTTTTCTCCTTGAGACAGTTAGTATTAGTGTTGGTTCATGGCTGGTAGCGGGAGATCCTTATGAAAATTAATTCTGGATTTGTCACCTATATCTGCTTCAGCATGTTGTTTCTGTGAGGTGACCTCCCCCTTTGGTGATGAGGACAAACTTGGAGCTGAAGCATTTTTGGGCTATTAGAGATGAATTATCTCAGGATGGATTGTTGTTTCAATGATCCCATTTGATACGCCTAAACATCAAGTCTGTTAGATTTAGCTCAATGCTGGGTATCTTGTCATTTGTAAGACTTAAAAAGGTTGTAGTGTGACTATTGGTAGCTAGTTTTGGAATTGCAAGCTGAGAGGTTAATAAGGGATTTTCTTGATTGCCAGCTGAGCGATAAGGTGAAGAAGACAAGGACATCACCATTAGTGAGTAGGGAATTGTAGTGGATTGAAGCTGCCTTAGATATTGTAGGTGCCATTCAGGGAGGGGTGATTATTTAGTATTTATTTGAGCTATTGTATATGTTTCCCATGATGTGGACTGAGGCTACGGTGGTGAGTGAAATCAACACAAGGAGGCATATTACCAACCTGCAGTGATATTTATCGCTAAGTAGGGTTAGCGGTAATATTTTTATCGCCGCCCTTCACCTGTTTTTATCGCTGAGATAACTTGCTACTAGCAAGGTTTATCTCAAAAGCGATAAAAATCAGGCGAAGTGAGTGAATGTCGCTGTCAATACAGTGATATTCACGCATTAGCGTGACAATGGTCTTAGCCATGTTATCCACCTCCCATTGGATAACTGGTCAGGGTGGCGTTAGCTTTTGGAGATATTCGCGCTTAGCGTGAATATTTCTAACGCTACGCCTGTGTTGATCATAGGCGATAGCGATGTTAGCGACTGTTTTCAATCTCTAACATTTTGGCACGCCCACTTTGCATGTCATTAGTGATAAATATCGCAGACATGCAAAGCGGGCCCCAAAATGCTCGTTATCGCCTACAAGCTGTCGCTAACTGGTGTTAGCGACAGCTTGGTAATTGGGCGATAAAATTATCGCCACTTAAGCGGGAAAAAGTCCCGCAAAAGCGGCAATAAGGGCCCTTGGTAATATGCCCCAAGGTGTTTGAGAAGCTTTTATGATCAAGTGTAAAAAGAGAATTTAACCCTGTAGCTTTAATGGTTGCTGAAGCTGTTCAGTTGAAAATCTTCGAGGTAGATGGCAGATCACTTGAAGAAGAAGGAGGATCATCAGCAAACCAAAGCGATGGATGAGAGTTTTAATAGAACATTGAAAAAGGGGATACAATTGGCTAAAACTTTGGGAAGACGTAGGAAGTAAGAAGTCAGAAGAAAGGGAGAACAATACACTTTTCCTTGCATGCCACAGTGGACCAAGTTAATCTGGTATTAAGGGGGTAAAAAGCGTGCACTGATGTGTGTCTAGCTTGAGTTAGTGATAAAAAATATAACAATGGAGGTAAATTTGACTGCAGTGGGGAGAGCAAATTGAGCAAAATAACAGCTCACATGATCAATTACGATGTTCACACAGAATTGCTGGATACTATAATTGGGTAGGCTTTACGATGGTATTGGAAACTTCTACTACAGTTCAACATGGGTCAAAATTTGTTTGAAGCATTGTGAGTTATAAAATGTTTAAGAGGTCAGTAAAACATAAATACTGCAGTATATTGAATCTCAATTGTATTTCAAGGAGAATGTTTTCAGCAACAAAAGAGATTTTATTAATTGTTTTCTACGTCAAGGTAAATGCCATTCATTCTGAAAATTTCTATTAAACAGTTTAGATTAAATGGTTTCTCAGTAATGGTATTCCATGAAATCGTTTTTGTATGAAATCACATACAACCACTTCAATGTGTTTCTCGTTATCTATTTTGCTCCCTTTTCTTATGCACAATATTTTTGTTTTCTTTTTTGCCCTTAATTCTCTCTCATTATGTTATTCAGTTCTTTGTGGGAGGGAGGTGTGTGGTATCTAGTTTAGTGGTCATGCTGCATCACTTGGCTTACCGCAGATCATTCTGTTGCAGAATTTTTGAATGGTTTTAGTGCTATTCTTTTATTTGGCATTGGTGTTGGTTCATGACTGGTTGTGGAGCCTCTTATCAAAATAAATCCTAGATTTGCCACCTAATCTGCCTGTTCCTACATCTGAGATGACTTCCCACAATTACACAGGCCATTTCTTACAGGAAATTCCATTGGTAAATTGAAAAGAAAGATTGGAACATTCATATAGGTTACATAGGCCATGTATCTCATTCCAAGTTCAAATCCAAATGAAAAATGGAGCTGGCATGAAAGATGCAATAGAAATGAGAGATGACAGGAGCACTAGGTGTGTCATTAAGTTTGAGATTAGTGCAGGTAAGTGAGGGGCTACCCTACATAAATGGTTGGCTGTGTAGTCTCACATCATTTCATTATTCATCAAACAGTTGGTGTCATGGTCGTCCATAAGCAAGCGTTCCAGTGCATGAAAGCACATTAGCAGCAAAAAACATTTGTAGTACACTAAAGAACACAAAAATATAATAAACCTTTGGTACAGGTAAAAAATGACACAGTGATGCTCCCACAGCACATCGAAATAAATCACCTGCACATGTTCTACTATATGTTTGAAGTGACTCACAAACATTACCCCATAAGCATGAAAAGGACTACAGCATACCAAATGATGCCAAATAACCACTTCACAGTGCCTGGGCAAAATAATAACGTTCAGCTTGTGCACACACATCATGCGCAGAGACAGACACTCATGTGAGGATGCTCAGATGATCACACTCTCACCAAACGGCACACCCAAGCAAATACTAGCACTGAAGAACACTAGGAGACACTAAGGCTTAATTCCGCATTCCCAAGGCAGGTAGGTAATACTGTATGTGGTATTACAATTACTACCCAGTATTTCCACCCTATATGATGTGGTTACAAGATAGAGGTGTGGCGCCACGGCTAGGGCGACTGACTCCGGAATCTGGGGATCACAGTTCAATCCCCGGCACGGCGGCAGATTAGCCCAGCACCATGTGACGCTGGGCAATAGCTTGCTTAATCTTCCCGATGGCCCCAGTGCCTAGAGACCCTTACGGGTGATTTTGCGCTTTACAAATGTAGATTATTTTTATTATTAAATTGAGAATAACACGTTGGTCCCAGAATTGCCAAGCAGCCTTCTGCATGTCTTCCAAGTATCCCGGAAACTTTTCTGCTCCCGGTTCCCAGCAAGTGGACAATATGGGTGGGTGCGCAGGTGATAATATTGGGCACAATTCTGCACTCAGAACGACATGTTATCGTGGATGGTGGTAATTTCATAGAAAAAACAACAGTTATCCCACAGCACGACTCGTAAGGAGATTTGAACCGTGGCACTAACTGTTAATGTTAATGTTAATAAAAATGTATAGAGCGCACGTACACAGGCTGGCTTCATGGCGCTAAAAGGCTCCAAATGCAGTCAAATAGGGACATAGGATATAGCTATGTGCAAATAGCCAGGTTTTCAGGTGTTTCCTAAATTGAAGGAGATCTGTGCAAGACTAAATTTCCCACAGTTTGGGGGCAAGAGTGGCAAATCTGCGGCCTCCTTGGCAGTCCCGTTTAAATATTGGGACAGAGAGAAGAGAGAGATTAGCAGACCTTAAGTCTCACCTGGGATTTGTGCCTGGAAATAAGGTTATGCAGAGCCTTAAAAATAAGGCAACCAATCTTGAAGACATAGTGCTGGGAGATAGGGAGCCAATGCAGCTTCTTCAACAATGGGGTTGCTGGTTGCCATCTAAGTAGTTGGAAAACCAGACGTGCAGCATGATTCTGGACCATCTGTAGGCGTTTAAGCAAGTAATGTGGCATACCCAGATACACAGAATTAGCGTAGTCCAGATGAGATAAAACAGTGGCTATTATAACCTGGATCAGGGCGTCCTGGGTGAGGAAGCAATGTATTTTCATGAACTTGCTCATGTGAAGGAAACACTTGGATACCACTGCACTGACCTGGGTTTTCAATGAGAGGTCACGGTCCACCGAAACTCCCAATGTTTTGGCCGAAGTGGAGGGGGAGGAGGGGGATCCTAGCTCCAATGGCCAAAAATGTGGGCTCCAAAATTTATAGCTATCCCCAGCAAGAATGATCACTGTCTTACCGGGGTTTAATTTAAGATGATTATGATCCAACGCTGGATATGGATCATGATGTCCTGGAAAACAGTGACAGAGCTCTCCAGGCTATCAACCCTGAGGAAAAGTTGTAAGTCGTCTGTATAGTTGAAAACTGACACCTTCCTGTCTTTGAGAGACTGAATCAGGGGGGCCATCTAAAGATTAAATAAGTGAGGAGAGAGAGCCGAGCCCTGAAGAAAACCGCAGGTTGTATTGCGAGGGGGGACCAAGAAGTGTCCCTGGCGAACAGCCTGTGAGCGGTCCCCCAAAAAAGAGGCAAGCCAGCAGGCAGCCAACCCCTGAACACCTGCCTGTTTGACACGGTCGATAAAATGTTATGGTCGACCGTGTCAAAAGCAGCGGAGAGATCCAGTAGCACCAGTGCCTGAGGGGAGTTTCTATCAGCGTTATCTCGGAGAGTATCAAGGACCGCGAGAATCACGGTCTCGGTGGAATGGGCTGGCCTAAAGTCAGCCTGATGGGGATCCAAGTATTTTGACTCCTCAAGGAAGTTAGAGAGGCATTTAGCTACATGGCCCTCTAGGACCTTTGCCAGAAAGGGGAGCAGGGAGATCGGACGATAATTAGATAAAAGCGCTGGGTCGGCTCCAGATTTTTTCAAAAGGGGAACCACTACGGCCTTCTTGAAAGCCAAAGGTACTATGCCAGATGAGAGTGACTCATTCAGGAGGGCAAGGGCGGGACCAAAGTGGGTAGCGAAACAGTCCTTAAGTATATGGGGAGGGCAGCAGTCAGAGGGGAAGCCTGATTTAATTTTAACTAGGAGATCTCTGAAAGACTCCTTGCTAATAGTAGGAAAACAGCTCAAGGTATGGTGGTTCCTATGCAGGACATGAGGATCAAGGATAACAGGGAGGTGGGAATACTGGCCTTAATGGTCATGATTTTATCAATGAAATAATCATTTACTGAATTGCACAGTTCTTGGGAGGGCGTAGCTTTCAAAAGAATTCGCTCAGGGTTAGCTAATTCATCAATTATAGTAAAGATTTCTTTAGAGTTTTTGTTGCAATTAATGATGCGTTTGGAGAAGTAATCCGCTTTGGCAGAGAGAATACTCTTCTTGTAGTCCTTCCGGGCAGTGATATACAATAGTTTTTTTCAGGGGAGTATTTTAAACGCCACTGTCTCTCCAGCTAGCACAAGGCTAACCTCTGAGTTTCAAGTTTATTGCAGAACCATCTCTGTGCATCCGCCCATCGGGCGAGTTTGACTTTTTTTAAAGGTGCATGCTTGTTACTTGCATTGTATAGCCATTCCAATACCTTCCTTTCCATGATATTCACATTACTGCCAGTACGTGGGACTGTGGTAAATAGTGTGTCAAAGAAGTCTTCCTTGTTAATAGAGTTCCATTTCCTGGCAAGGCCTCTCTCGACCGTATTGATTTTCTTAGTCGACGGTAATACCAACGTGAATTTTAGCAGGTTGTGATCAGACCAGATGCAGGGCGTAGTTGTAAGAGTAGAGATAGACAGGCCATTAGACCACACGTGGTCGAGGACCCGCCCTTTCAGATGTGTGGGCGATGAAACATGTTGGGTGAAGTTAGGATTACTGAGAAGATCAGACAACTCAGCTGATTGTGGTTCTTCATGGAGATCATTATACCAGTAATTCAAGTCACCCACCAGCAGGACCTTGCTTGATCAATCACGAGTTTAGCCATCTGTTCGCTGAGTGATAAGGGGAAATTCGACATCTGATATGGTGGTCTGTATAATAGAACACAGACAAGAGAGTTGTTAGCTGATTCAAGTTTTATGACTATGTTCTCCGTCTCCTTAGAGGAAGGCAGTCAGGGAGCAAAACCTATAGTCGGTATGAATGATGGCTGCAGCCCCCCCAGCTTTGCCAGATGGACGATTGGCATGAATAATATAATAATTGGGGGGAAGTGCCGCCAGCATATCTGGCGCAGAGTCATCAGTAAGCCAGGTTTCGGTCAATAACAAAATATTTGGTTTGTCAGAGAACAAGAGAAGAAAAATATCCAATTGATGTTTTACAAGAGAGCGGGTATTGAGGTAATATACCAATATGGGCACCTCCTCATGTATGGCCTGCCTCTGGATGCTACACTTGGGAATAGTGAGGGTCTGAATTTCAGGGAAGGAACTATGTTTAATACAGATTTCCTGAGTCCATATGGGGAGCAGAACGTCTGGCGAGAGGCACAAATGAGTAGAGTGCATTGTTTTCAACATGTCCGGTGAGTAAGTAATAATACAGGCATGGGGACTGCCCCCTGGGCCCGGACAGGCGTGGACAGGCGCGCCAGCGGCGCTCCAGCGCAGCGTACTGCATTTATTTCCATTCCCGGCCCTCAGCTCCGCCCTCTCGCAGCGTGATTGACTGCTACCGGGGGAGTCACTAGGGGCACTGTAGAAGCCGGAGACCAGTCGCCTTATGTTCGAGAATAGTGAGCAGAACAAAGTAATTATTATTACAGTGCTAGCCAGTTCCCAATTTTTAAAAACAAGTTAAAAGATAATCACACCACAATTCTATCAGACCTAAATAATGTTTCCGATTCGAGTGGCAGAGAAGCCTAAAAGGCAAAAGAGTTGATAAAAGACATGTAAGTGTGGTGACGGTCTAGCGTTCCGTCACCCGGAAACAGAAGGGCAGGGACGGTAAGCGGAAGGCGGCCATTTTGTGTTGTTCACGCCGACCGCGAAAGATATCAGAAGTGGTTCCCGGCGCTCCGGGCAATCAACACAATTGTCACCCCTACAAGGCATCAGTGTGGTAATTTGGGGGCTTCTATAATGGCGACGAGGCATGGGATGTGAAACCTGCCCCCACCCACCGTCGGAAAAGAAAACAAAACCCGAACGCGCGAAGAACAGGATAAAGGAGCCAACAGCACACCCGGAGCGTGGCAGAGGACACAAGGCTGTCCCGATCAAAGGCAACAGGACGCCCCAGGCTTGACAAGGACCCGCACGGCAGCAGAGGTACGCCGACCAGGAAATTACTACCACGGGGGCACCGCAATCGAGGGGCTAGCGCAGGACAGCTGGATAGGGGCGCTGATACAACAGGGAGCCCTGCCCACTACGCAGCAAACTACCCTCTAAGCAGAGGCCCGGCACAGCTCGCTGGCGGCGCAGCACAGACACGGGGACGGGTCAAGCACGGCGGACACAGAGCAAAGGGGCAGTCAGCAGGCAGTCCCAATCATTGAGGGAGCGGCGAAGGGCGGAGCAACAAACAGTGAGCACAGTGACGAGGACACGGACGGACAACGGACGCCGGGAAGCCCACCTGGCAGGCTCATACCTGATTAAGCGGGCCCCAGAGGTATCAACAAGATGGCTACTCAGTCCACCTCCCTCACTCAAATGGTGCCATTTCTTTCGAAGAGTGGTGAGCCAGAAATGCAGTGGGAAGACTGGAAACGGTATTTCCTCAGCTACTTGGAAGCCTTGGAAGAAGAGGGCGAAGCACCATTCTCGAGCCCGAGGAGAAAGAAGATACTACTGCACAATTTGGGCCCTGAGGGGATTAGAGTGTATGAAACCATTGTCAAGGGCACAAGAGACGCAGCAGACACAGATGTGTTGAGCCATGCCATCGCAGACCTCGATTTGCACTACAGGCCAGTAGTGTGCGTGGCGATCGACAGACAAAACTTCTTCCAGAGGAAGCAGAAGAGTGGAGAGTCGGTGGACGAATATGTGGTGGCACTACAGAAGTTAGCCCTGACGTGTGAGTTTGGCACGCTGCATGATGACCTAATAAGAGACCAGATCATTATGCACACGTCCAGCACCCATGTCCAGGAGAAACTGTGGGTCAACGGAGATGCCCCCCTAAAAGAAGTCTGGGCCTTAGTGAAGAAGGCGGAAATGTCAAAGCGATGCGCGCAAGCTGCCAGGAAGGAGGCAGGAGGATCACAAACTGTCTGCAAGATCATGACGACGATGAAAGGCGAAAGAGCGAAGCAGAGAGACCAACAAAGGGGCCAAGACAATAAACGGACCTCCCAAACCAGCCACACAGACCAAAGGACAGGAAGAGGTGGACGCCCGAGCTGTTACAGGTGTGGAAGCATGTCGCATTTAGGAAACGACAAAGCGTGCCCGGCATTCAGGGCGAAATGCTCCTTCTGCAGTGTGTTCGGGCACTATGAAAAGGTATGCCGCCGAAAACCCAAGGGGGCCATGGTCAGATACATAGACCAAGACCAACGAGAAGAAGCAGGGAGCCATGAGGAGGAAGAGGACCTGGAGGAGATCCTCTACAACGATGTACAGATATTGGAAATGGAAGGCGCAGAGTCAGAAAAGCCTAAGCTGAACATGCACATAGGAGGTGTGCCCATAGAGATGATCGCAGACAGTGGAGCGCCCATTACCATAATACAGAGACGAGTATGGGAGGAGAAATTCGTGTCAAAGATGGAAGAGGAGTTGCGCCCGATGGACTTACGACCGGTTACGTACACAGGGCAAAGGATTCCAATGTTAGGGTACTGCCCCTTGCTGTTTGAATTCAGAGGCCATTAAGCGAATTGCAAATTGTACATTGCCGAAAAGGGCCCGTCAGTACTCAGCTGGAAGGACCAAGGGGCGCTAGGAATACAGTTGAATCCAGGTGGCATAGAGAAAATCATGCTTATGGACATAGAGGAAAAGGACAACGGTGAAGCCTGGCACAAGGCATTCCCCAAGGTGTTTAGTGGACAAATAGGCGAACTGACCAAGTACAAACACCTCATTAACCCCTTCCCTGCTGGCCCGTTTCCGCCGCTGTGCGGTAAACAAAGGAACAGGGGCGGGCCATGACGAACCCCAGCCGTCATCAGCACACGAGCACCGTAGTGCATGACGGCTGGGGTTCGTCATCAGCATGGAAGGGGTTAAACTGAAAGAGGGACCGAAACCAGTCGTCCACAAAGTAAGGAACATCCCCTTCCCGCGCAGGGAAGCGGTGCAAGCAGAAGAACTCGATAGACTGGAAGGAGAAGGTGTGATAAGGGCAATCGAGAGCGCGGAGTGGCTTTCGCCCTTAGTGGTAGCACAGAAGCCGAATGGGAAGGTGAGGCTGTGTGTCGATCTTAGAGAACTCAACAAAAGCATCCTGGTCGACAAGTTTCCCCTGCCCCGCATCAATGAGATGCTGGCAAAAACTAAAGGCATAAAGTGGTTGTCCACGGTAGACTTGTCGTCAGCCTACCACCAAGTTAAGTTACAACCATCGTGCAGTCACCTCACGTCGTTTATCACACCTTTCGGCTGTTATGAGTTCGTAAGGATGCCGTTTGGCCTGGCTTCAGCGGCAGCCGTATTCCAGAAGCTTATGCACAGACTCCTCCGGAAAGTAGAGGGTGTTCAGTTCTTCCAGGACGACATCCTGGTCATGGGAGAGTCCAAACAAGAACACAATGAGAAGCTGCACACAGTACTACGCACGTTGCAGGAAAACGGATTGACGGCAGAGTGGTCAAAATGCAGATTTGGGGTGCAGTCCGTCACATACCTTGGACACGAGGTGAGCAAGAAAGGTATAGAGCCAAAAAAAGCCAACATGAAAGCCATCCTAGATGTGCCTACCCCAAGCAAGAAGGAGGACGTCAGATCATTCCTGGGGATGGCTGAATTTTATAGCAAATTCATTCCCCACTTTGCCACCAAGACGCACTACTTATGCCAACTTTTGAAGGAAAAGAATGGCTTTCAGTGGAACCAGGAGGAACAAGATGAATTCGATACTTTAAAACGAGAGATGAGCGAGACCATACCCCTGAAGGGGTTTGACCCGGTCGCGGAGTCCATTCTTACAACTGATGCGAGTGACCGTGGCCTGGGAGCAGTGTTAATGCAGTGGTCAGAGAAGGGAGAAATATCGACGGTTAGCTTTGCTTCGAGGTCCCTGGCGCCCAACGAAGAAAAGTTCAGCGTCATAGAAAAAGAGATGCTGGCTGTGGTATGGGCGATGGAGAGGTTCAGGCAGTACCTATGGGGTGCCAAATTTTTGGTGAGAACAGACCACAAGCCTCTAGTCAAGGTGCTGATGTCCAGTGGCCATGCGCATGCTACCCCAAGGATTGCCAAAATGACACTGCGCTTATTGGACTTTGTGTACGATGTAGAGCACATACCAGGGCCGCAGAACAAAGTGGCTGATTTTTTTAGTCGTGCGGCGGCCATGGAGGAGGCAGACAAGCAAGAGCGCCCAAGGTGGGAAGGATATGTAGTGGCTATGGAGAAGGTGATCAGCGCACAAGAATGGGAAGAAGCCTACAAAGCAGATGAAGACATGGAAGCGATTAAAGGATATGTGGTCCATGGGTGGCCAGAAAAGAGACACCTCAAGGAAGCACTAAGACGGTACTGGGAGGTGAGAGACGAACTGTCACTGGCAGAGAATCCAATATTCCTCCTAAGAGGCGACAAAGTGATTCCACCGCAAGGCATAATTGATCACTTGATGGTTCTGCTACACGAAGGGCACCAGGGAATCACAAAAACCAAGACTCTGGCCCGGCAAGCGTACTGGTGGCCGGCCATTGATGCCCAAGTAGAACAACATGTGAGACAATGTGAGTCATGCGCCAAGGCGGACAAATCCCAGAGTATGTTGAGACCACCTTTGGGAAAGTTCCCAGTACCCGATGACCGTGGGAAATGGTGTCAGTCGTCATAATGGGACCCATTCTCAACAAAGAAGGAATACAGAAGTATGCCCTTGTCCTGATTGACAAGTATTCCAAATGGCCTGAGGTGGAAGTGAAGGAGAACGTGGATACCGATGCGGTGGTGAACTTCTTGCGCACCATATTTGTCAGGGAAGGAATTCTAAAAATCATCACGTGCGACAATGGGCCGGAGTTCACTTCAGCGAAGTGAGAGGCGTTTACATCTAGGAATGGGATAGAGGTTAAACATACCCCCATATATCACCCATCGGGAAATGGACAAGTGGAACGCTTCAACCGAGTGATTATGGGCACCATTCAAGCGGCCATTAATGATGGACTGGACTGGGAGAAGGAGTTACTGAAGATGATATGGGCCTACTGGATCACCCCGGGGAGCACGGGTTACAGTCCCTTCAAGGTACTGAGGGGGAGAGATGCTTTTACAAAGGACAACATGGCGTGGAGGAAAATGGTGGTGCAAAGTAAATGGTCACCTGCTGTGGTTAGGAGGAACCTGGAGAAAGCACAGGAGGTGTACACCGAACACTTTAATAAGAGACATAGTGTACAAGGAGTGGAACTGGTGAAGGGCGACTGGGTAAGGGTGAAGCTGGCTATCCTTAAAAGGAAGGGGGAGAGCAAGTTCTCACCACCCCTACAAGTATTAGAGCCTTATGCCAGGTCGGCCCTGCTCATTGACGGAAAGGTGTGGTCACAGGACAGAATGGCGAAATGCAGCAAGATCCTGAAGTGGGGAGAAGAGACAGAGGAAGGAGCAGAGTATGTAGAAGATGGAGAAGAAGGAAGTAGCGAAAGGAACAGGGAGAAAGTAGAAGAAGGTATGCAGCAAGTGGATGAGAGGAATGTTGAAGGGAACGGAGAAGACGGAGTGGACGAAAGAGTGGGAGTATGGTGCAAAGAAGAATCGGATAAGGACATGATGAGAAGTGACATGGAAGGAACAGGAATGAGGAGTGACAGAACGGAACAGAGAAGTGAAGGAAGAGATGGAGTGACGAAGACGAGAGCTGGTAGAGTGGTAAAGGTACCGGAGAAGTTCAAGGACTTTGATATGAACCGCAAGTAAGGACTAGAATTACATTTTCTGTTATTGCACAAAGGGGGGAGATATGTGGTGACGGTCTAGTGTTCCGTCACCCGGAAATGGAAGGGCCGGGACAGGAAGCGGAAGGTGGCCATTTTGTGTTGTTGACGCCGACCGCGAAAGATATCAGAAGTGGTTCCCGGCGCTCCGGGCAATAAACACAATTGTCACCCCTACAAGGCATCAGTGTGGTAATTTGGGGGCTTCTATAGTAAGAAACCTTGGGGGACTACTGCTGTTGTGCATCATGACCATAGCTGAATGTGTACTGTTGCAATGGTAGTATGCAGGCATTGGCAGAATTTGGTGATTCACGTTCCTTGTTATGCGGAGTTCCGGCCAAATGCACCAATTGCTGCATGGCAGAATGTTTTCCTGCATGGCCCCAGAAATGCGAGCAAGATTTTGCTTCCCCAGCACGGGCAGTCGCGGTCAAAGGGCAGCTTCTTGAGTAGATTTGCTGCCGCTCGAGTAGATTGCCTACTCGAGCAGCTGCAAAATCAATACAAATGGGCGGCCATGCTTGATGTACTTGTTGATTTTTCAGTGCTGCTCACGCTACTGGTGCTAAATTGCAGCGCAAACAGCGCAACATGCATATTTTCCATCTGTTAACAAAAACTCTGTGGAGTAGGGTTTATAGGTTTAATTCCGGGGAGTGAAACTCTGTGAGTTCCACCTACCCCTAGTGGCATCACTCTCATTGTGAGATGCATGCTCAAGCACAGTAACAAAACGGCAGACCTACATCCAAGTGAACATTCACAAATACTATGAGACCCATCATAAGAATGCAACTAAAAAACGTACAGATACAGACTGCCCTCTCATAACTAGAGGCGGGACAAATCTGCAGAAAAAAATATGGTACCTGAAGTATTTCTATACTTCAGGGGCGTAACAGAGGCCCCCACCGGCCCCCGCAAGCTCCACGGGCCCCCTCAGCACAGCACTTCAGCCGGAGAGCTCCTGATAGAGTCCAGAGGGGGCCCCTCCATGTACCTTGCAGGGGGCCCCCCTCAATTTTGGTAATGACACTGTTCAGTGGGTAAAGGACGTAAAACCTGTTTGGGTCCAAGTGTGGTTGAGGAGTACGGCACATAATGTCCCACAATCTCCAGCCATTGACAATGTTCAGTACTTCTTCTGAAATGTGTAAGTAGAGACATAGTTAGGGATCATTGAAAAG
Organism: Lissotriton vulgaris; assembly: GCF_964263255.1. Classification (NCBI taxonomy): domain Eukaryota; kingdom Metazoa; phylum Chordata; class Amphibia; order Caudata; family Salamandridae; genus Lissotriton; species Lissotriton vulgaris. The sequence goes on from NC_141687.1 coordinate 196,486,306, forward strand.
GTCTTTGAACTGGCCACAGTCCTTTTTTTCTTGTTGTTTTGCATTTTTGGTCTGTTTCTAGCACATCTCATAGTAAGCAGCCTGCAACAACAGGTTCCATACTCCAAATATAAAAAGGTCATGACGTAGATTTATTTCATAGAATACAAAGATTAATTGGACATTTTCTCAATTATTATTCCCTGCTAATGGAAATTTGATGCCTTAGTTTCTTGTTTAATTAACACTTAGGTAGAAGGGCCAGTTCATACACAATAGGCATGTCACAGCTAATAGGCGTTACACAGCCACATTCTATATTATGTTTAATTACCAGCCATCACCTCTTTTAACCTTCAATGAAAATATATTCCCTCTTAGATGTCTCACCAGTGAGCCTATTTTTATATTTTACTTTCTTATTTAAAAATCTTTTATTACATGAAGCAGACACAAACAGGCAAGGGAACACTGTGCAATTGAATACTGGGATAAAGAACAAAAGAGATTGGGTTAACGTTCCTATGGTCCGGATCACTTTGAAGATTAAAAGGGAGAAGGGTTTATGAAAATCTCCTGTTAGGCAGATGAAAATATCAATAATAGGCTCTGCTGAGGCAATGTAATTGGAATGAGTACACTTAAATATTTTAACTGGAGCTTTGTACCATCAAGCACAGAGATTTGATTATATGTTTCAGTAAAATTATGACAAGACCTTTATCACAAATCTTGAGTGAGACAAAAAAATAGCACACCAAAATACAAAATTGAAAAAACCCTTTCTACAAACACACGGAAAACTATGTTTGAACGCGCTCTGCGGATCGGTGGAGAGGGTTATCCAATAGTCTGCTGGGCAATAGTCCCCCTGCCTACCTTTGGGGGAGAGTTAGAAGAAGGTGTTCCTCTTTCATCGTAAAAGCCACTCTGTCCATATATATATATATATATATATATATATATATATATATATATATATATATATATATATACTGTTATCACAAAGTAGGCGCAAAAAATGTCAATAACAAAGATAAGCATAAAAAACTGTACCGCCGAGGATGCATTTGAGAAAGGCACTTGCAGAAACTTAAAAACGTTATCTCTGATTGTAGTGGGCAACATTTGTCTGGATTTTGGGATTGGCATGGTGGCATAGTACCTCCACTCTATTGCTGCTTAATGCTCTTTACTGAGTATTCATTGGCTGATTAATTTATTCTGATGAATCTGCTTTCCAACTTTCATTTCTTCCAGCAGAGTCGTGCTGGAAAGGCAGTGCCAAGTGACACACTTCACTTTTAAGGCCACTGAAATTATGAGGCAGAATTAACTACATTTTGCAGCAGCAAAAGACTAATTAAGCAGCAGTTTGTGTGATGGTATTCATTCATTATTTTGTCATTTTGCACATTTTAACTCTATTTGGGCAAAAGTTTCACCTCATTCCAGACAACACCCAAATAGAGCAATAAGCAACAGAAAGGTGATCCGTCAACCTTTGCAAAGGGCCTGCCACCAGCGGCAGTTTCTACATTAGGCAATAGGGGCGTTTTACCCCTATTTATTTGCCCCCTCGGTCTCTTTAATGTGAAATAAATACATTTACAATTTATGTTTCAGGTCACAGCATTTAATTTTCAACCGTGACTGGGCCTCGTTACACTGCTGCAGGAGTGTGAGGTTACGAAGAGTGTGGGGGTGGGGCTTAACCGCATCGCTGCTGCGGTGATTTTTGCGCTGTGCGGCTGTTTTCGATTAACCGTGATACATGACGAGCTCAGCTCGTCATCCGCACACGTCACCCGTGGCTGATGATGAGCTGAGCTCGTCATCAGCATCGAAGGGGTTAATATTGATGCCAGCAGCCGTCCATTAATGGTATGCACACTGCACACAACTGCGCATGTCAGGCCGGCTGGCTGCCGTTCGATGCTAGCACAACATGCACCCTGGAGTTTAGCGGCCTCTCACTGTGCACAATTAGTGAGTGGGGTGAAGGGTTACAAGCAACTACAGCCCCTCAGACTCCTAATGAGTGCTGGCTTCACATGACCAAGCCAATCCTGGCGCTTCTCTCATGTTTTAACAGCAAGAGAGCAGCACTTGGACTGGCTTAGGTCAACTTGTTATGTCACTTGTCTAGTGGTTCTTTTTATTTATTTTTATTTTTTATTGACGACACAAGCTATATAGAAATACAGAGTCAATTAACATAAAAAACAGCCATCATAATATTAATAGAAACATATCATTTTTACATAAAAGACTAAGTCTTACGCCCGCGGACACATTTGAGTTGTGGAAAAAAAGAAAATACAAAAAATACATAAGCCATTTAATTCACACTCAAAAGAAGGTTCCCCAGATTTTATCCAGTTTCTTGAGCGATTGATCCCCTCTTGTTCTCGCTATAGAGAGTTCCATATCATAGATTTCATTCACCAAGGACCATCATTCGGTTACATGAGGTGGTTTGACTAAAATCCATGCCCTTGCAATAATCAATCTTGCACATGAAATCAAAACAAAAAGCAGATATGTAAATAAATCAGTAGTTGACGACATACCAAGTAATACCATCTCGGCAGAAATTATAGTAGGAAATATTTGTTTCTGCCTCAGAATACTTTCTATGCCGTCCAAGAATACACGCAGTAATGGGCATGAAAAAAGCATATGCTCCAGATCTGCTGCCACAAGATCGTATTTGGGGCATTTGGTACGGTCGCTTAAAGCATTGTTTCCAGACCAATTAGAGATACGTAGCGGGGTATAATATAAATGACAAACAGTTTTGTATGCTTGTAGTTTGAGGCTTGATGAATGAACCAGACTGTTGATGCGTTGAAGAAATGTTGAAATATTGTTAGAGGATATACACCTCCCCAATCTGAATGCCCATTTCTCCGCGAGATTCGGGCAATAATAAGTCTTAAGCAGGCTGAAGCATTTATAACCTACACTGATTAGAGCTTTACTTTTCTCTCTATAAATACAGGACCATACTTCCGAATCTGATAATTCTTTAAGTTTCATTTTGCCTATAAGAAAGTCCCGAATTTGTATATATTTGTATCGCATTTGTTCCGGTAGTTTATAGAGTAATTTAAGTGTCTTGAACTCCAATAAGCCAGTTACACCATATATATCCCCAGGCCTAGTTATACCAAAGTTAGCCCACGATCTCCCTACTTTATCGCTAAAAATACCCGGGTTATCCCAGAGCGACAGATTAGAATGAAAGAGGGAGGTCGCATCAAAAGCCAAGATTGTATTCCAAATACGAACCGCATCCCTAGCGGTCTTGAACTTGACTCTCTTAAAGTAATTTGGATCATTAACTCTAGCCAGAAATTGTTTAGACTCTGATCCTAGCATGAATTGGTGAAAAACAAGCGGGTTGCTGGAGTTAAAGAGATTACGGAGTTGGCCCAAAAAGCTGGCATAAACATAAATTCTAAAATCTGGGAAATTAAGCCCGCCTTTAGTAAATGATAACTTCAAAAAGGATAGTGATCTGCAACTTTTTTTATAACCTCAAATATAACTGCCAAGGATATCATCTAACTTTCTAAAGAAAAGGTTATTGACCAGCAGGGGAATAGACCTAAACAAATATAAAAATGTGGGTAACAAAAACTCTGTGGAGTAGGGTTTATAGGTTTAATTCCGGGGAGTGAAACTCTGTGAGTTCCACCTACCCCTAGTGGCATCACTCTCATTGTGAGATGCATGCTCAAGCACAGTAACAAAACGGCAGACCTACATCCAAGTGAACATTCACAAATACTATGAGACCCATCATAAGAATGCAACTAAAAAACGTACAGATACAGACTGCCCTCTCATAACTAGAGGCGGGACAAATCTGCAGAAAAAAATATGGTACCTGAAGTATTTCTATACTTCAGGGGCGTAACAGAGGCCCCCACCGGCCCCCGCAAGCTCCACGGGCCCCCTCAGCACAGCACTTCAGCCGGAGAGCTCCTGATAGAGTCCAGAGGGGGCCCCTCCATGTACCTTGCAGGGGGCCCCCCTCAATTTTGGTAATGACACTGTTCAGTGGGTAAAGGACGTAAAACCTGTTTGGGTCCAAGTGTGGTTGAGGAGTACGGCACATAATGTCCCACAATCTCCAGCCATTGACAATGTTCAGTACTTCTTCTGAAATGTGTAAGTAGAGACATAGTTAGGGATCATTGAAAAGGTCTTTGAACTGGCCACAGTCCTTTTTTTCTTGTTGTTTTGCATTTTTGGTCTGTTTCTAGCACATCTCATAGTAAGCAGCCTGCAACAACAGGTTCCATACTCCAAATATAAAAAGGTCATGACGTAGATTTATTTCATAGAATACAAAGATTAATTGGACATTTTCTCAATTATTATTCCCTGCTAATGGAAATTTGATGCCTTAGTTTCTTGTTTAATTAACACTTAGGTAGAAGGGCCAGTTCATACACAATAGGCATGTCACAGCTAATAGGCGTTACACAGCCACATTCTATATCATGTTTAATTACCAGCAATCACCTCTTTTAACCTTCAATGAAAATATATTCCCTCTTAGATGTCTCACCAGTGAGCCTATTTTTATATTTTACTTTCTTATTTAAAAATCTTTTATTACATGAAGCAGACACAAACAGGCAAGGGAACACTGTGCAATTGAATACTGGGATAAAGAACAAAAGAGATTGGGTTAACGTTCCTATGGTCCGGATCACTTTGAAGATTAAAAGGGAGAAGGGTTTATGAAAATCTCCTGTTAGGCAGATGAAAATATCAATAATAGGCTCTGCTGAGGCAATGTAATTGGAATGAGTACACTTAAATATTTTAACTGGAGCTTTGTACCATCAAGCACAGAGATTTGATTATATGTTTCAGTAAAATTATGACAAGACCTTTATCACAAATCTTGAGTGAGACAAAAAAATAGCACACCAAAATACAAAATTGAAAAAACCCTTTCTACAAACACACGGAAAACTATGTTTGAACGCGCTCTGCGGATCGGTGGAGAGGGTTATCCAATAGTCTGCTGGGCAATAGTCCCCCTGCCTACCTTTGGGGGAGAGTTAGAAGAAGGTGTTCCTCTTTCATCGTAAAAGCCACTCTGTCCATATATATATATATATATATATATATATATATATATATATATATATATATATATACTGTTATCACAAAGTAGGCGCAAAAAATGTCAATAACAAAGATAAGCATAAAAAACTGTACCGCCGAGGATGCATTTGAGAAAGGCACTTGCAGAAACTTAAAAACGTTATCTCTGATTGTAGTGGGCAACATTTGTCTGGATTTTGGGATTGGCATGGTGGCATAGTACCTCCACTCTATTGCTGCTTAATGCTCTTTACTGAGTATTCATTGGCTGATTAATTTATTCTGATGAATCTGCTTTCCAACTTTCATTTCTTCCAGCAGAGTCGTGCTGGAAAGGCAGTGCCAAGTGACACACTTCACTTTTAAGGCCACTGAAATTATGAGGCAGAATTAACTACATTTTGCAGCAGCAAAAGACTAATTAAGCAGCAGTTTGTGTGATGGTATTCATTCATTATTTTGTCATTTTGCACATTTTAACTCTATTTGGGCAAAAGTTTCACCTCATTCCAGACAACACCCAAATAGAGCAATAAGCAACAGAAAGGTGATCCGTCAACCTTTGCAAAGGGCCTGCCACCAGCGGCAGTTTCTACATTAGGCAATAGGGGCGTTTTACCCCTATTTATTTGCCCCCTCGGTCTCTTTAATGTGAAATAAATACATTTACAATTTATGTTTCAGGTCACAGCATTTAATTTTCAACCGTGACTGGGCCTCGTTACACTGCTGCAGGAGTGTGAGGTTACGAAGAGTGTGGGGGTGGGGCTTAACCGCATCGCTGCTGCGGTGATTTTTGCGCTGTGCGGCTGTTTTCGATTAACCGTGATACATGACGAGCTCAGCTCGTCATCCGCACACGTCACCCGTGGCTGATGATGAGCTGAGCTCGTCATCAGCATCGAAGGGGTTAATATTGATGCCAGCAGCCGTCCATTAATGGTATGCACACTGCACACAACTGCGCATGTCAGGCCGGCTGGCTGCCGTTCGATGCTAGCACAACATGCACCCTGGAGTTTAGCGGCCTCTCACTGTGCACAATTAGTGAGTGGGGTGAAGGGTTACAAGCAACTACAGCCCCTCAGACTCCTAATGAGTGCTGGCTTCACATGACCAAGCCAATCCTGGCGCTTCTCTCATGTTTTAACAGCAAGAGAGCAGCACTTGGACTGGCTTAGGTCAACTTGTTATGTCACTTGTCTAGTGGTTCTTTTTATTTATTTTTATTTTTTATTGACGACACAAGCTATATAGAAATACAGAGTCAATTAACATAAAAAACAGCCATCATAATATTAATAGAAACATATCATTTTTACATAAAAGACTAAGTCTTACGCCCGCGGACACATTTGAGTTGTGGAAAAAAAGAAAATACAAAAAATACATAAGCCATTTAATTCACACTCAAAAGAAGGTTCCCCAGATTTTATCCAGTTTCTTGAGCGATTGATCCCCTCTTGTTCTCGCTATAGAGAGTTCCATATCATAGATTTCATTCACCAAGGACCATCATTCGGTTACATGAGGTGGTTTGACTAAAATCCATGCCCTTGCAATAATCAATCTTGCACATGAAATCAAAACAAAAAGCAGATATGTAAATAAATCAGTAGTTGACGACATACCAAGTAATACCATCTCGGCAGAAATTATAGTAGGAAATATTTGTTTCTGCCTCAGAATACTTTCTATGCCGTCCAAGAATACACGCAGTAATGGGCATGAAAAAAGCATATGCTCCAGATCTGCTGCCACAAGATCGTATTTGGGGCATTTGGTACGGTCGCTTAAAGCATTGTTTCCAGACCAATTAGAGATACGTAGCGGGGTATAATATAAATGACAAACAGTTTTGTATGCTTGTAGTTTGAGGCTTGATGAATGAACCAGACTGTTGATGCGTTGAAGAAATGTTGAAATATTGTTAGAGGATATACACCTCCCCAATCTGAATGCCCATTTCTCCGCGAGATTCGGGCAATAATAAGTCTTAAGCAGGCTGAAGCATTTATAACCTACACTGATTAGAGCTTTACTTTTCTCTCTATAAATACAGGACCATACTTCCGAATCTGATAATTCTTTAAGTTTCATTTTGCCTATAAGAAAGTCCCGAATTTGTATATATTTGTATCGCATTTGTTCCGGTAGTTTATAGAGTAATTTAAGTGTCTTGAACTCCAATAAGCCAGTTACACCATATATATCCCCAGGCCTAGTTATACCAAAGTTAGCCCACGATCTCCCTACTTTATCGCTAAAAATACCCGGGTTATCCCAGAGCGACAGATTAGAATGAAAGAGGGAGGTCGCATCAAAAGCCAAGATTGTATTCCAAATACGAACCGCATCCCTAGCGGTCTTGAACTTGACTCTCTTAAAGTAATTTGGATCATTAACTCTAGCCAGAAATTGTTTAGACTCTGATCCTAGCATGAATTGGTGAAAAACAAGCGGGTTGCTGGAGTTAAAGAGATTACGGAGTTGGCCCAAAAAGCTGGCATAAACATAAATTCTAAAATCTGGGAAATTAAGCCCGCCTTTAGTAAATGATAACTTCAAAAAGGATAGTGATCTGCAACTTTTTTTATAACCTCAAATATAACTGCCAAGGATATCATCTAACTTTCTAAAGAAAAGGTTATTGACCAGCAGGGGAATAGACCTAAACAAATATAAAAATGTGGGTAGGATTTTCATTTTAATAAGATTTATCCTTCCAAACAGGTTGAGGGGAACCTTATGCCATTTTTTAAGAAGAACTGCAGTGTCTTTCAATAAGGTATCATAATTAAGTGCAATAATATCCCTGACGTTAGGTGAAATTTTGATACCTAGATAGGTGGATGTCTGGCAAATACCCAAGACAGGAACTGAAGGTTTGTAGTTCACAATAACTTGCGTTTTATTCAGATTTAGTTTATATCGGGAAACGGCACCGAAATCGTTGGCTTCCTCCGTAATTCCAACCATTGCTTCTGCAACCTCTGTTGTATAGATTGCCAAATCATCGGCATAGTCTATAATTTTGAGCATATTATCACCATAATGGAAGGGCTTAATGTGTACTTGAGATTGCAAAGCGTTTATAAATGGCTCCATGGAAAGAGCAAATAAGAGCGGTGATAAGGGGCACCCTTGATGAGTGCCTCTTAGAATTGGAAAATTGGAAGACAGCATGTTAGCATAGCCTATTTTGGTATTTGGACAATCATACAGGGCCTGTATTCTCCTTAAAAATTGTGTCTTAATGCCAATCTCTGATAAGATAGCCCAAAGATAATCAAAACCCCACCCGGTCAAATGCTTTTTCAGCATCTAGTAACACCATGCCGAGTGGGGAGGGATTAGTAGCTGCAACATCAAATGCGGTCATTGCCGTCTTAACATGCGCGGTTGTGTCCCTGCCAATCACAAAACCATGCTGCTGTACGTTAACAAATTTAGACATTAGTGGGGCAAGTCGCATTGCAAGCAGATTAGCATAGGCCTTGGCGTCCGCATTAATCAGGGAGATGGGCCAGTAAGAGCCGCATTCTGTAGGTACTTTGTTCTTCTTTAAAAAGAATATTATTTTTGCAGTTCTCCAAGAATTAGGGGCCTTACCAGTATCGCCTATTTGATTAATAACAGAGCACAAAAGAGGGAGCAATTCATCGCCACAAAGTTTATATAATTCAATTGGTAGAGTATCATCGCCGGATGCTTTCCCAGAAAGAGCGAGGAGATAGCAAGCTTAAGTTCTGAAAGCGTTATCTTTTTTTCCAATTGTTCCATCGGTTCTACCTCTTTATCTAATACCCAGTTCTTTCGAATATACCTCAGTAACTTATCCTCCGTAGGGTATTGCTCTGGAGTATACAGTTTGCTATAGTACTAGACAAATTGTTGCAGGATCTGTCCAGGATTATTATAAATAACTCCGTCTGCTCCCTTTATGCCTTTGATGAAAGAGCTAGCTCTATCCTCTGCTATTTTATAAGCTAACATTTTTCCAATTCTGTCACCGCTCCCGTATTGCGATAGCTTATATTTATGTAATTTGGAGCTAATACGTTCTATAAAAAGTTTTTTAGTATTAGATCCTAAAGTAATTAATTTAAGTTCGAGCTGGGTTGGATTTTGTAACATGGGTACTCCTAGAGCAACCTGTCTAAGAGTTTCTGCGAGATGTTTCTCCAGTATCCGGATACTAGAAGTAATATCACAAAACCCATCTTTACGTTGAGCATTTAATCTCAATGTGAACTGCTGGGCAAACCCTCTTATACTCGCCTTAGAAGCGTCCAAAACATAAGTCAATGCAGCGGAATTCATATTAAACTCCAAAAATTCTTTAATAGGATCCTTTAGCTGAGTAATAAATATTGAGTCTGACAATAAATATCTAGGGAATGAAAATATCCTAGGTTCTAATATTTTAGATATAATATTAAGTCGTAATATAATGGGATTATGATCCGAGGCTACTCTTGGACAAATCTCCATTTTACATGTTTCTAATATATTGTCAGAGGCTCATGCCATATCAATACGTGAGCACATTTTATGAGGCACTGAATAATAAGTATAGCCTGCAAGTTTGGGATAGAGATTCCTCCAGACATCCTTTATATTATGTATGCGTGAGAGTTCCAAAATAGCGGCTCGTGTCTTACGCATACGTAAAGATGTACCTAATCTTGTAGTATCCTGTGCATAGTTCATGACACAATTAAAGTCCCCCATAAGTACTAACTTCCCCTCCCAATCTAATAATTCCATATTTAACCTGTCAAAAACATTAGCATTGTCAATATTTGAACCATATATAGTACAAAAAATGTATTTACCGCTTGCTAAATTAATTTGTACAATAGCCCAGCGTCCTGCTTTATCAGAAATTGCTTTAAGAATTTCCACCTTAAATTGTCTTTTCTTAAGTATGGCTACCCCTCGAATAGAGGCATTTAGAGTTGTACATGTCAATAGCTCGTAACCCCCCTGTTTCAGTAATTTCCTATCTTAATAGTATAAGTGAGTTTCGGTTAACAGTGCTAAATGAGGATTGTACATTTTAAGCTCTTCGAAAACCAATTACCTCTTTCTCTTATTGTTAAGGCCTGAAACGTTTCAGGCTAGATAGTTAAATTGATACATATCTTAAATCTAAATATGTCCCAGGTTCCTGACTTAATCTATAGAAAATCCCTCTCACTTTGTACCTTAAAGAATCTGTGCTTGTGTCATCTTTTTTGAGCAAATGAATCCCCCCACCCTACCCTCCAACCCCCAAAACCCCCACCCATAAGTACCTACTGGGAAAGCCTCCCTTTATCTACTACTGCCGCTGGAGTGGCAGCGAACCAGAGAGGTCTCCGCGTAACCCCCTGTCCCTCCATATTGAGCTCATATAGTTAGGACAAAAGAGAGAGAAAAAAAAAGAGAGTAGAAGACGGTGCCTATGTTGACAGCAAAATTAGCACTAAAGGATCGGGGTACCTTATCTCATTTTGGAAAGAGTCAGCTCGGCGTCTTTGACATCATTGAAAAAAATAAATGTGTCCCGATTTAATTACTTTAAGCCGCGCAGGCTCTTGAAGATACAACTGTGTGCCCACTGATTTGAAAGGGTCAATAAGTTGATGCAGTCTCCATCTTTCGTCCATAGTAGCCTTACTAAGATCGGACCTCACAAAAAAGGTTACATTTCCTGCAGTAACGGGAGTGTTAGGCCTAGCCTTAATCGAAACCGCTTGTCTAAGTAAGTAATTTCCAAAATAAATCATAAAAGGTCGTGGAAATTTACTCTCCTTATTTCTGTTAGTCATTGGCAGTCTATTTACACGCTGAAGTTGTGAGTCCCAATCCCAGTCGGCCAGGTCTGGGAATGTCCTTTGGAACAAATTGACCATATAAGCACGGGAATCCGAACCCTCTGATCCTTCGGGTACTCCGAAGAGTCGGAGATTCTGCCGCCTTTGTCTATTTTCTAAGTCTTCCACTTTATTCTGCAAAGCCCCAATATCTTTATCATGCTGGTTAGTTGAGGCCACTGTCCTAGTTAGAGACTCCTCCACTCCCACCACCCTTTGCTGCAGCTCTTCGATCTCCTTTGTGACCACGTTTAATTTATTTGTGACCTCTAATAAGCAGTTCTACATTTTGCAGTTATCATCTCTTAATTGAAGAAAGTTCTGTTGAGTCTCTTGCCGGTGCTCCAATAATGTTTTAAGAATTAAGTCCAGTGAAGAAACTGTAGAGAAAGCCGGAGAAGATAAATGTGAAGTACCAGGGGTAGTTTCTTCCATCGAGTATGAATGCACCAATAATACAGGAGCGACAGTACTTGACTTATCCAATTCTTCTGTATTTTCACAAATTGAGATAGATTTGTCTTTTTCCTGTGGCACACTAGCACCATCAGTCTGAACCATGTCAGATACAACGGCCACTACGGGAGTCACCAACAAAGCAGGAGAGGTACCCATGCCAAGAGTGGAGTCAAGAGAATTCTTTAAACTGTCTCCCTCTATAGGGCTAGTGCCCGATAGACACAGTGCCATACTCTTAACCCCCCCTTGGCTTGTATCCATTTACGCATAGGACTTTCATCTCTAATAGATTTCCCTCGGAAATTTGATGCGGTTATTGTAGCAGAAAAAACAGAGGAGATCGGATTTTTCCCTTTCTTGGCTTTGCTTCTAGCCTTCGCCTTTCCCTTTTTAAGATTATAGATTTTAGTAGCCCCTGCAGAAATGGAATTGTGTTCACCTTCTTCTTCGATATCTACCCCCTCCACCAATTCCTCATATTCATCATTTGAATTTTCTTCTGGTATTTCAGGGAAATCCGTATCGGTACTCTCTGCTGCAACCATAGGATCAAGTGTTTTATTAACTTGAGAAGCAGTCAAAGGCTTCCCGGGGGGAGCGGTGGTGGCCAGTTTAGGAATGCAATTTGCAGAAGCGGTCCCCAATTCGCGTTTATCAGCATACGCCCGAGTGTCTGCATTCAGCTGCCTGTCTGAGCTCACATCAATCTCTAAGACAGCATTTCTAGCACCACTCGGAGCTGAGCTAGAATGTGAGCAGCAGAGCTCCTCCAAGCCCTCTCTCGCCTCTGCATCGACATCTGCAGTTGCGTTCAAGTCAGACAATGATACGCTATTGCAGTCTCCTGAAGTAGTTATAGTGGTGGAAACTTTGTTATCTGGCAGATGCCGGTTTCTGGTCTTAGCCGGAGTATTATTATCGCATGAAGAAACAAAAAGAGGGGGTCGAATAACCTGTTGCTTACCGGGTCTCTCTCCCAGCTCTCTCTGGTGTGGTTACAGAGGGGCGTATCGTACTCCCAGCAGCTGCTCCCGCTGCCGTTATTGTTGTCGGTTTAACCGGCCCCGCTGCCCCCTCCTCCACCCCTTCTTCTGTAGGGGTACCTCTCGTTGCTCTATTGGAGCGAGGGGCGTTTTTGGGTGCCATCGCTTCAGTATGCCTCGGTCTCCGGCAGCAGGGCTCTCGCAGTGTTCAGGCAGCACCAGACCCGAGTAATCGAGCTCGGAAAGTGAAGACGCCAAATCGCTAGCCTTCCACAGCCCACGGAAGCGGACCGCGTCAGCAAAGCAAAGCCGAGCAACAGTAAATCCCTCAAGTGTCGTCAGGGGAGAAATGCCAGGTAACCAGCAAAAACGCCTTGTTTCCTCGCTTCTTGCTATTCAGATCAAGGAGTTAGCATTTTCCGGGCACCATCCAACAAAAAAACGTCACTTTTAGTAGAACGCCAGTATCAGTATCGATGGAGTTCAGGGAAGTCTCGCAGAGCAACCTCTCTGTGGCGTCTTCAGTGCACCATCTTGTCTAGTGGTTCTACAGGCAGTGTGCAGTTGGGGAGAATCAGGTGGTTCACGCTGGAACAGTGGCCAATTGTTGCATGGCTTTATTTTGAAGCCATGCAGTGATTAACCATTTCTGTTCCTTGCTCTACTCCTCCTTCTTCGTGTGCAGCGCCATTAATGGCATTGTGCACGAGTACAACAAATAGTGGAGAGCAGCCTCACCCAGCTCAGCAGGCCCTGACCTGTAGTGACCTCACACTTGGTCGCACTGGACAGGGCCAAAGCTATAAGCAGCTCCCAGAGTCAGAGAAGCGGCCATCCATGATGCAGTGTGTAAAAAAGAAACAATAGGTAAAATGAGTGTTTATGGATTTAGTATTTACCTTACCTACGGTGCACTGGCTGTGTGTGTTGAACTTCTGTGTGGCTGAACATATTCTCCTTCCTGACCCATCTGATTTCTCATTATAACAAGCATTGGAAATGCAATAGGTATCACATTTGTTGCAGTTGGAGCTATTGGCATTATAAATGCCAATGCTTTTTACCTATGCAATAGATATGCCCTCCCAACTGTAATAAAATAAAGAACTGCACTGTGTTTCTTTTTAATGTAGTGTACCTGCAATGGTCCTGTAGCTCTGGGAGCGAAAATAGCAGTTCCAACATGTTGAAACAAAGCAGTGTAGTGAGGGTGCAGTTTCACAGGCTTTCAATAGGTGCCCATTGGGAACTCTTTTGGCCACATATGGTACCACACCTGCAACACGGCCAGGTAAAGGATATTGCGCAGCAGTGAGAGCTGCCGACTGGTGAGCTGGGGTTCTGTTTTCGAGTCTGCTGTAAGGCTCAACATCCTGTGATATTAGGCTGAATGTTTAATTTCCCTGAGCCCAGGACTAGGTGCGCTATTTAGTTAAAAACGTTTTTAAAGTAACAAAACAAATAGCAAAACAGCAGTGGCCTTGGAGGAATTGTGGGGGCCTGCGAGCAGTGTTGTGGGAGGTGTGAGAGAAAGACACAGGGAGATAAAACCACAGCAAGTAAATGATGCGACTGAAATTTCATTGCACAAGCAAACAAAACATATAACGAGCAAAGAGGCAGGCCAACTAGAAAAAGAGTTCCTCTAAGTATAAAAACCCTGAACAGAAAGAACACAAGTAAGAGTGGCAATACTCATGAAGGATACAAAATTCCAAACAACGGGTCTACTAATGGTCCAAATACGAGTCTGATTGTCCGATGAATACAGACTCGCAGGGGTGGGGCTGTGGCAGTCTCCTGACAACCCGATTACGAGTCGGGCGGTCAGGTTGGACCGTCCCAGCCCCACTCCAGCAGCCAGGTAACCACCTTTCCCTGGTGGTGTTGTGGCGTACAGGAAGCTGCAATATGCTTGACAGGACTGCCGCAGTCCCACAAAGCATATTACAAGTTTCCTCGGCACCAGGGTTTACATGGAGGGTCTTACTCCATGCAAACCCTGGTACAGAGGAAACAGTGTGCAGCTGCGCCCTGTAGATGCACACAGGGGGGGGGGCACAACATGTGCCCCAAGTTTGCAAACACACCAATTCCTGCACAGCATGGACTTTTCAGTTCAAGCCGTGCAGGTACTGTTTTTGGCGTTCCCAATGTGGGACCTGTTTTTAAAGGCACAGCCCTGCAACCGCCAAAAAAAGCCCACCAGACGCGAGAAACACTTGCAATCTGGATGTCTGCCTCACGATGGGTTTGACAATGCTGCGGACCCGGCGCCGCACTGCCAAACTTGTAATCGGGCCCTAAATGTATTTACCAATGAAGAGCGAGCATTTATAAAGGACAGCATATCCTCGAAGAGACAGTGCAAGCACTGCCTAGGCGAGACCTAAAAAGGGCCAGTTGCAGTTTGAAATGTGAAGACCTGTTAGTTTGCCCCAGTTTGCAGTTTTGCTTGCTTGGCAGTCTAAATAAACAGTGAATGAGTGCAAGCAACTCGTGTTAAACTATGTGGCTAACTGAATCATGTTGCATATGCACGTTACTGTGCAGGAAGTGAATTCCTTGTTTTTCCAGTAGAAGAATATCTCAAAGTTACCTCCTTACAATATTGACCCAATCAAGGGGTAAATGCCCTGACTGTTTCCAAACGAGTTAGTTAGGCGCAGAATGTAGGGACCAGTATGGCTCAAGGAACCCTAGGATATTTTGCTGTCAATCAGCCTCTTGGGAGGTCGTTAGAATGCTTGCTGGCCAATAGAAACTGTTCTTTTCCCAGACCTGATAATCATAGTAGTACTCTGACAGCTGCACTTTATCTGAGCCTGACTCCTCTTTGACCTATAGTTATATTTGTTGTATATGATGTCATTTTATCTTCTATAGAAATTAACGATATTCCGGATGCACCAACCTTTCAAAATGGGCTGCAACCATGAGGATCAACATTTCAACGGCTAATCTTAGGGATGGCATGTAGAGTAAAGGTTAAGTCGGGTGCTAATCAGAGAGCAGCTGATTTATTATACGCGGGTGCTGATCCCTTCAAAAACAACAATTGGGTTGTGCTGTCAGCTACTTTACGGTGAGATTTCATCTCAGTAAGGCTCATAAATGTCATGCCTGAGCGGCCCCACACTGATTGAGAACGGTGTGGGGGTTATCAGTAACACCTCCCACCACCGGTTTTGCAACAGTGCTTCAATATTGGCCCCCTGTAACAAAAGAAGCAGTGGTGCTTTACACTTCCCCCCAGCCCCCGGTTGAGTTTTACAAAATGTTGTAAATCTGGAAATGCTTCACGTTCCATGGATGTTGTGTGGGAACACACACAGCAACACCCATGGAACGCCCCTTTCACGCAGAGTAATGCATGAAGGGGGCTCATCTTTACAAGGCCATTAAAAGTCACGCAGAATGACTTTCAGTGGCCATGTAAATATGGGCAAGCCCATTGCACTGCCGGTGGGTCAAAAAAAGTGTCACATCGGCGGCGCAGTGGGCTTGTAATAAAACCCCATGTGGCTAAGACCCTGGCACAGGCACACTGTGCGTCCCAAATTCTTCCTCATTTCAAAAAGTGCCCGTTTGAAATGTGGCACTGTGAGTAAGTGTGGCTCAGTTTTCAATGTTGGTCGGCAATCTAAACAGAGAACCTCACACCTTGGCATGAAATTTGAAAGGTGCTGTTTTATTTTTAATCGGCACCCGTAAGTACGGTACTGCCCTAGTTTTAAAAAGTCCACAGTTATTCAAACTTGATGGACCGATTATTATAATTACAATGAAATTGTTGTTGGCTGTGCCTGCTTTGAAGGTTGCAGGTAGGGCTCTGCGGGTACTACTCACATTGGACTGTGCGTGGCAAGAACAGCATAGCTGTAGATGATAGATTGAGGCATGGCATCATGGAAATGTTAAGTGCAACATGTTATAATTTTTGATTAAAACAAAATGTACATTTTAATTTTGCAATACTTATGCTTGTTATAAGATAAATAAATATGGCATAAAGATTTTCAGCTTTACCAACCAGAATCAGTGCAGCGACAACCCTATGTGCAGGTAAAATAATTAAAAACCTTGCTTGTCCCATTGTACAATTTTCACTCTACAGTAACTGTTGAACAATTTTAATTCAGTAAGATATAGAAAAAATGTTCATCTGTTTAAATATTTTAAGTCTACACTTTCACAGTTGCTTTAGAATGCTTTGTGCATTCTTACATCTTGTTTAATTTGCACTATTTGCAAAACATTTTTCCTAGGGGGAGAACACCCCCCGAAACCCTTATTTGATGGCGAGACTTGCTCGCTTTATCAAACTCGTCCCCAACTTTTTACGGCTCACCAATTTCAAATGTCACCAG
The DNA here is from genome assembly GCF_964263255.1 of Lissotriton vulgaris. Lineage (NCBI taxonomy): Eukaryota > Metazoa > Chordata > Amphibia > Caudata > Salamandridae > Lissotriton > Lissotriton vulgaris. Next base: position 196,503,088 of record NC_141687.1, read on the forward strand.
CTGCCACTGCCTTACACTATGCCGCTACATTTGTTTCTTTCTATCTGCAGCAGATGATGGATTTTCTGGCAGATGCTGCAAATCCATCTTTATGCCGAAAATGCTAAACCCACAAGATCGCATATTTCCAGTGGCCCAGCCTGTCAGGTAGACATTTTCGCTTTCTTATGGCCTCAGCTCAACAAAAAACACAACATTGACATTGCCAGGCCTGAAACAAGAAGTATAAAACAGAGAAGACCAAAAGGGAAATCTTCTCAAACTAGGCATCCGAGGTATGAAACAGCTCGACACCATAGACCAGGCTCACCCCAACTTTTCAGGGAAGAGATTAAACTAATCCAATTAGGGAACACCTAAAATGCCATTAAAAAGAAAGCATTGAACACCTTCTATCCCATGGCTAATCAAGAGAACTGCCCTGCTTTTGAATTAGATCTTGAAATTTATATTCCCCCTACTGTATTAAACCGTCTGTTTTTACTGAGTTATGCTTGAATAATACATTTTTAAAGCCTAATGTGCCCTACCTTTATGTCTGATGAGTGCATACTGTCTTTTGGATGCCAATCCCTTAACCCCTTGCACGCTAATGACGGAACCGCTCCATCATCAGCTGCGGGTGCGCTGTGCTGATGATGGAGCCGTTCCGTCATGGCCCGCCCGACGCACCTGCGCGGCGCGAATACCGTGCCTGCGCTGGGCATTCTATTGAGCGGGGCGGGCCATGATGGAACCGCTCCGTCATGAGCACAGCTCAACCGAGGCTGGTGACGGAGCAGTTCTGTCACCAGCATGCGGCTGCCACGAGGCCGCCCCGCCCCCTTAGCACTGCGGCGGAATAGCCGCCGAAGTGAAGGGGTTAATATGGATGAATGAGGAATGTGCATTTTGTATCAGCGTGCAGCGGTTCCTTTTATGTTAAAGCTGTTAAACTTCAGCAACAATTTTTGCCGATGCTGACCAGCCAATGCTGAGCAGTATCTGAAAAAAGCATTTGAAGATCCAAAAGGCAAGACCTATTGGCTTTGCTAAAGCTTGTTTATTTAATCATGCAACTCATTGAGGTAATGTGAGTGTGACTGTGGGATGTGTGGTCTGCTTATACAGAACATGGAATTAGCTGGAAGTTTATGTACTGCTGTTATTAGACTATGATTTCATATTAATCTATTTGATACATTAACAATTTTTCAAAGAAGCCTTTGGTGGGCAGGCTTATAAACAATTATATTTTTTGGCACCGGATGCTGTGACTGGTTACCATGCAGGAGTGAGTCAGTCTATGACGTGGTTTATTTGGATAGTTTGTGAATTGATGTGTATTGACACTTCAAATTAAGTGATCCCAGTCTGCAAAATCTAAAGGATCGCAGTCTGAATACAATTGTCGGGCGTCGCCCCACTGCTCAAGGGGAAAAATAAAATGATAATGTATCATTGTTATCATTTTATGTTTCCTATTGCAGGCAGGGCGGGTCTGGCAAAAGTAGGGGGAGGATCAGGGGGCCGGGCAAACAGTAATGCGCACTTTGCATTTAACCCACCAGGTTGCATTACACAGCCTGGTGAGGAACATGCACAGGCTCCCTGTCGCCGTCTGAGCGCTGAACCACGGCGCCCAGACAAATCACACCGCTTCATTGCAGGGCAGCCTGTGTGCCAGGGTGCTTTCTAGTGCCGGTCGATACAGGAAGAAGGAAGAGGATGGAGGAGAGGCAGCTGCAGGCTGTTCCAGGTAAGTTCATTCTTTTCACATTACTCTTCCCCCGCCTCACCACCCCATCCTGTAGCAGCCGCTACTGTATCTTTCCACTCATTAATGTTCATGAGAAATCTTTCTCTTTGGATTATGAGAGGAGGTGGCAAAGCAGTCATACTGGAGTGAAGCTGAGGCAGAGTGGAGGGTGTAGGTGAGAGATCAAAAAGAATACGTAATGGAAGTGCAGAGTGTAAGGACTTGTGGAGGATGAAGGGAATTGTAGGGTAAATTGGAGAAAAATGGTAGTGGACATGGAAGTGGGAAGATAGGAGAAATGTGTAAGAACCAATAGATGTGGTAAATTTTGTGAGTAGGAAACTAAAGCCTATTTTTTTACCTATTTAATATTTGTTAGACCAGGCATCTTTCGCGTGTTTTCCCCTGTCATTTTGTTCTGACCTTCTGATTTTGCCTGTGTGCTGCATTTATTTTTTGCTGGTTTTAGAATTAGGGACACTTTACCACTGCTAACCAGTGCTTACGTGCAAGTGCTCCCTGTATAAGTTGTATCTATAATTTTTTTATCCATGATCGGTATATTTAAGTTACTAGTAAGTCCCTAGTAAAGTGCATCGTGTGTGCCCAGAGCCTGTAACCCAAATACCAGTAGTGGGTCTGCAGCACTGATTGTGCCACCCACATGAGTAGCCCTGCAAAAATGTTGCAATCCTGCCACTGCAGTGTCTGTGCATGCAGTTTTTGAACTTCCATGACAACCTGCTAAGTGAAAATACTTGGCAGGCCCAAACATTACCTTTTTACTATATGTAAGGCACCCCTAAGGTATGCCCAGGTAGCCCCCTCTGTGGGTTTTTAAAATGTAGGACATGCACTGTGGTGTTTTAAATACTGCCAATGTGTTTTTTTACTATTGCAAGGAGTATCTCTCCCATAGTTTATCATTGGAGATGCCTTGTAACTTCTTACAAGTATAACTTCCAATTGGGAAGAGATAGAGATTTGGAGTTTGAGGTCCCTGAACTCACAATTTAAAAATACCTTTTAGTAAAGTTGATTTTTATGTTCCATGTTTGAAAATGCCACTTGCATATTCTTGCTTTACCAGTTTGTGCCTTTGCCTGTCTGTGGGATCCACGTCTGCGAGAGGGTGGCAGTTGGAATGTTTGTGCATTCACTCTAGACAGACAAACAATGGGAGTTGAGGTGTGCCCTGCATATCCTGATGGCCCATCACCAGGCTGATGGGTCTTTCTGAGCTAGAGTGGTGGGAGGAGTCACTGACACCTGGATAGGGTTGTGCCTGTCCTCACACATTAACGTCCACCCCACTGTAGTGTTTCTGGAGCCTGGTCAGGGAAATACAGAGTCTTTTGCACTACAAAAACTTTCCTTTGAAGTTTGCCTACTTTAAAGGGAGAAACTGGCATAAGTACTGGAGCTATGACACGATAACTATGGAACACTTCTGGACTAAGAAGACATTCTGCCAGAATGAAGAGATGGATGCTCTAGGAGGGACTGGCATTCTGCTTGTTGCTTTGTTGTGGTGGCATGCTGCTTGCTGCTTCCATCCTATGAGTGAAAGGACTGAACTTTACTTTCTACATTCTGCTTCTAAGGTTCTCAAAGGGTTTGTGTGTGCTTGCCTCCTGTTGGAAGTCTCACGGCCATCAAAGACATCACCTACCGGTGCTCAGGCTCTTCTGCTGAGAGCCCTGACTTGCCAAGTGATGCCAAATACAGTTCCTGGGCCTTTGAAAGTAGAATCTGGTAATCTGAGAAGAAATCCACAAATACTCTCAGCGCCTGTCGTGCAGCTGAAAGATCACCGCAACCCGAGCACTGTGTCACTGGCGTCTGTGGCACACACTCCGACTTTGATGTGGGCCCTGCTGTGCGACTGAAGAATTGATGCCTCACCTGCATCGTAGCTGTGCAACTGGCGTAGCACCTGCTCCCCCGCATTGACACAGCCCGGCCAGATTTTTTCACGCATTGTCCCCGGGAGCCAAGTTCTTCATCGATGTTGTCCAGTAATAAGGAACCATGGCTGTATCTCCGTAGGTCGATGCATCGCCACCCCTGACAGTAAGGAACTGATGCATCATTTCCCCTGCGCTGCAGTAAGAAGCTGATGCATCACTTCACCTGACAGTAAGGAACCGATGCTTCATCTCCCCTGGGAGTAAGGAACCGACGTATCGCTTTGCTTTTCAGGGGCCTCAAGTCCCCTGCGCTTGTTTTAGTCATTGAATTTTGACGTATCAAAGGTAATTTGTGCAAAACCAACATATCCATCGATTTCTATGTACTGAACTTATTTTACCTTTGAAAAGTGATATCTTTGCATATGTATATTGGATTTTTATCGTTTTGGTTTTGTTTTATTCAGAGAAATATTGCCTATTGTTCTAAACGGGTTTGGTATCCTTTTGTAGTGTTTTCACTGTGGGTAAGAACAAATGCTTTACACATTGTCTCTGAGATGAGCCTGACTGATCATGCCAAGCTACCAAGGGGGTGAGCAGGGGTTATCTTGGGTGTGTAATCTCCTTACTCTGACTAAAGTGAGGGTCCATACTTGGACACGGTGTAAACCACTGCCACTGAGAGACCCCCATTTCTAACAATTATTTTCTGGCGTTTAATGTTTCAACCACGATGAGATTGATGACAGGGGCATTCAATACCCTGTTGCCAGATTCACCTCTATGTGACCTTTGCTACCACAGGGTAGACAAATGCACATCACTTTAAATGTCCTACTTCCAAGGGGTGGAAACAGAAGCCTTGGCAATGAATTTGATTTGCACTTTGCCCCACAAGTCTTCACGAACCCCATGGCCACATTGCCTCACCTTCTCTGGGAAGTGAAGGTTACATGTCTGTTTGTCCAGAAGCTGTTGTTTCCTTAATTTTTGTCACAGGCTCAGATCTGCACTGACAGATTCCATGCATGGCCTGATCTGGTGCAAATTAGAGGGCGCCGATTCAACATCGTCATGATGGCAACATCTTGATTACAAACTGTCTGAATTCTCATTGACGGAGGCCTGGAGTAAATATCTCTCTCGTCAGGTCTTTAACCCCTTCCACGCTGATGACGAGCTGGGCTCGTCATGGCTTGGCCTCCTCGCACGCTGATGACGAGCCCAGCTCATCACGTAACATGCGTTTTCGCAAATCACAGCATGAGAGCGGAATTCCGCTAGTGCGCATGGTGTTAAGAAACATCCAAAGCAAAAACTTTTTTCAAAATTGGAGGATTTGTCAGTATTAAGTAAGTGTTCTCATGCATAGCCAGTTATTAACTTCTATTCTCCCAACAAGCAGCATAACTACATTACAGTCAGTTACCCTTTATGGATTAAGGCAATGCTTGTGGCATTCAGACTGGGTGAGTGGAATCTCGGTGCTCACCTTCTGGTCTGACGCCGCTCAGCACCTCACGACAAAAGCTGCCATTTCTGCGGACAAGAAAGAGAATCCTTAACCCACATCTTATGTATCTGCCCTCAATTGCAGCAGCAAAGGAAAATTCTTCTCTGTGCCGATTTCATTCGGCTAGGAGTTTGACCTGCCGATAGGCAGTTATTGCTTGCCTGAATACTCTTAACTCATTATTAAATGCCCAAACTGTTAAGTTTCTCCAGATGGGTGCGACCAAACTGGACGATGTCAATTCCACCCGTGCTGTGGCAACATGCCCTTAAAGGCTGTCATTTTTCCCGTCCGTTTGTGCTACTCACCATTGCATGCCCAATATTGGGCCAGGCTGAACCTGCTAAAATAGTGCTGTCTTTCACGCTACAGCTTTAATGATATCGCGGCTACCACAGCTCAGTCCAAACGGGCCGGGTTCAGCTGTGATATCAGCACATTTTGCACAATGCACTTTAGTGTCTATAGATGCTGCTCATTATCTGGATTCGCCCCCACAACTGTGTTTTTTGCACTTTGTCCTAAACGACCAAAACTGCTGCTTCTCTCTTTGGGACTGGGTGTACCTAACGCTTTTACAATATCTCATTGTTATCACCACTTTTTGCATTGGTACTTTCTAATAATGCACCGCTTTACCTGTATCGGGTCAGTCTGTGAGCAAGATAAGTGTGTGACCTGTTTCTGTTTAGTACTGATTAAAGATCTGTCGCCCCACCATAGGTCCGTGCTTTGTGTATTTTGCATATTGTTTCTAAATTTATGTTCAAAGGTTTGTTCTGTTTACATGCACTGATCGCTCTTTTATCTACTTTTTAAAAAATGGTTCAGCTGAATCTTCTCTGCCTGTATTCAGCCCTGTTTGTTCTTACCAATTGGTTTTTAACTTGGTATGTTGTATATTTTCATCTGCTTTGTCTTTTTGTAAAGGTTTTAATTAACTGTACAATGACATTGACTAGGACTATGAGGTCGCAAGTCTCTTTGCCCTGCTATTGGCTGTCGCACAGTAGTCACAAGAATAAGAAGAACGTTTCTCTGTTGCATTCTATTTTGGATGCAGTCCACTCATCAGACCTTCCTTCCAGGGTGCCTTTGTATCCCTGACAGTAAATACCCAAGTGGTTTCCATCAGAGAACAGAAGCCCTGGTCTGAGCTATCATAGAGATGGCAAAAATAGTGCTTGTTTATAATCATAAAAGAGTTTCTATGAGGATGAAATGGGAACAAATCGCGGTTGCTTTTATTGTACAATGAATGCTGATGGGCTGATGCAGAATCTGTGCTCAACTAGTGAATACATGGAGAATGAAATTATGCAAATTTAGGGGCACAAAAATCTGCTAAGGCAAACCAACTACAAACTTCTGTCGCCTAACGCACAAAATGATGATATCAAGAACGAAATATGCTAGGCTTTTGTAATATTGGGGTATTACTTGAAGAGGGTGAGAACCCACCTCAAATAATTATCATAATCCTAGTCAGGGTGTACCACAAAAGTTACTAAATAAACCTTTACTTGATCTCTGGTAGACTGGCACAAATCAGTCAGGCTTCATTTAATAAAGTAAAAATGCAAAACAATAAAATCCACAAAACAAATTAAACTTAAATCACACCAAAATGACAAACATCCAATAACAGCAAACAGGCATTAATTTTTAAAGATTTAAGTAAGTACAGCGCCAATAAGCACAAATTATCAATAATAATCAGTGGTTGTGGAAGAACAGGACTCAGACGCAATTGGACACTGACAGTGGGGCAGCACAGGTCAGCTATCAACCAGATTTTTTCCTGGCTCAATATATCACCTACTGACTTTAGTCCTTAAGTCAGTCCACCACAGGAGTACACTTCTAAAGCCCCACAGGACCTCAGAGGAGGCACTTAGAGACTCACAGGGTGACAGGTAGAGGCCACAGCACGTTCCAGTCCTGATCACCAGGACAGTTGCAAGAAAAGGCCTCTTGAAGTTTGATGTGCCCCCGTAGCTTTACAAGGAGGTCAGCCAACTGACCCTTGGAGTCACATCTGGAGCCCTAGGTTAAGGCAAGCAGGTCGAGTTTTCCTTCTTCTGACAGCAGGAGTTCTACTTTTGAATCTTCTCAATTCCTGGAGTGTTCCTATTTCATGTTCTGAGGCTGCTACTTTTATACCCAGTGGCAGCCTGTTGATGGGGGACAATCACGTGCCTATCCCCAAAACTAGTTCTGGCAAGTTCTCCTTCCTTTGATTTGGCTAGTGGAACAAAAGGCAGAGACTGACTGAGTGTCAGGTCCCTTTGTGTGTGCTAGGGCAGATGCCTTTGAAGTGTAATCAGAGCAGGGTGCAGCTCCTCCCTGGCCTTTTCGTCAGGAAGAGCCACTACCCCCTACACCCAGGCCTTTTGTCCACTGTCTGGGTCCAATAAACATTTCCTAGTGGGGATGGGCATTAATCACCCCAGGGTTGCTGGCCACCCAGAGAAAGGCCTCATAAACTTAGGCAGGGAAATACCAACTTTCTAAATATTGCATTTCCAAAACATTAATTTAAATTCCGACTTTACTATTAAAAAGGATTTAAAATTAAAATCAAAATGAGTGAAACAAGTAATTCTCTAGCTGCACCAGACTGAATTAATCAATGTAAAAAAGTAAACAAAGTTAAAGTAAACAAAGTCTATGAGAAACTAGCCTTGTCACAGTGAAAAACAACGTTTTTCTTTCAAAGCCAGGGCATGTATAACATTAAAGATACATGTCCTACTTTTTAAATGACATGCACCCTGTCCTATGAAGATTTGGGGCCTACCTTAGGGATATAAGTATTTTCAAGAAAGGCGTAAGCCTGGCAAAATATGTATTTCGCCAGGTCGAAATGGTGGTTTAAACCTGCACTGCAGGCTGCAATGGCAGGCCTGAGAAATGGTTCAGGGAGCTGGTTTAGTGGGTGGCACAATGAGTGCTGAAGTCCACTATTAGAATTCAATGTATAGGCCCTTAGTACAGGTAGTGCAATATACTAGCAACGTATAAGTAAATTAAATACGCCAATCATGTTTATGCCAACTTTACAATGTTGAAAGGAAAGAGCTCACATACTTTACTGCTGGTTGGTAGAAGTAAAGTGAACCAAGTCCTAATGCCAACAAAAACAGGATCAGCTATAGAAGGTGTTGGACCTGAAAGCCTTCAGGTTGTGTTTGCATGAACTTTTTGCATTTTTCCTCCACGGTTTTACTGATTCTCTTGTAGTGGCCTTAGGGTTTGGGACACTTTCCCACTGTAAATGCAGCTTGAAAGTGCACAAGTCCTTCCTGCATATATTAGGAAGTGGTGCTTACCCGGTGTTTTAAAACATGTGTCAAGCCGGTCTGTGCACTTGCACCACTGATGAGCTAGAACATGGGTCCAGCCTGCCATTGCAAGCCGGTGTGTGCCCTTTCAACTACGGTGTTTCTAGGCATGTGTCCAACCTGTCATTACAGGTTTGTGTGTGCGCAGTCTTGTGGTAAAGGTGGATTTAAAATGACTAGCTTAGAAATGAATGTCTAGAAAGTGGGTATTTCTCTGCTCTAAAACTCTCTGTGTGCCTTTTAGCTTCGCTCCAGTCCTAACTGAAGGCTAAGGGATGACATCTCAGCATCTCCGTCAACCACTATAAAACATTGGGCATGCAACTAGAATGACAGACCTCTGACATTTGTGGGCCTGGCTGGATAGCGTGGAGGAAGAGATTTTGATGCTTGGCCTCTGGGAGCCAGATCAAGGCCCCACTAAAGATTAAGATCTACATTCCACAACCCCATGCCAGACAGAACTAAAGTTTAGGGGAGACATCTGCGGTTCAAATGGAAACCTTCTGAACCACCTCCCACTTCAAAGGCAAACTAAAGTCATACTTCAGCAGAGCAGAGATACACTTGTGAGGATGAGGGGAAATGGGGAGCCTGGAACTGCGTGGTGCACACTCCCAGAGGAATCTGTTATGCACAAGGAGGATTACATCAATTCAAAAAGGACTGTGCAGCCTTTTTGAAGAGTGGCTGGCCTGGCCACTGCCTGCTGCTGTGTGGCACCCTGAAGTGGGCTCTCCAAGGGCTTGTTGGCTTGCCCCCTCTTCTTTCGAAGACTTTAGGGACATCAGAGATCTCCTATGAGGGACCCATACTTGTGACACCTGGAGAGCAGTACCCTCTTAAGTGTCCAAATCATCAGTTGGATCCCAACTGGTAGCACAGCGTGAACATGGAACTAAGAATTGTGCCTGGAGACCAGATTGCCTAGTGTGCACCCCAGAAGTCCTGCCTGCATCTAAGGCATGCCTCTGCCTCATGGGGACGGTTGGACTTGTCCCTGCATGCAGGTCATCCTGGAACTTTTATGCCTTCCACCTAGCCTTTTTGTGGTTATGGTATTGAGGGTTTACGGACTGTGAGCACTTTGGCGCTGGAATTTGGTGTAAAGTGCATGTGCTCTCTGCCCTCCATAGGCTAGCATTGGGAACTTCCCCCTCCCAATGGATAACTCCTAAATGAAACAAAATAAATATGTTATGTTGGGTGTGGTTGAACAGAAAATAATACATGCTGCACAATGGTGTAAGCAGGTTTATTTTCACTTTGTTAGAAAGGTCAGTTTTAACAGTCACCATTTCTGTGTGCTTTGTCCCTGCCTGAGGTGGGTTGCAGGTCTAGTTCTCGAAGTGACCGGGGCTGGGAAGGTTGGCTCCGCCCCCTGGGTGTGTCTGTCTCCCAGACCCCAGCTCAGGAAGGGAGGAGGGAAGTCTGGCAGACAGGGTGCTCTACACCTCCCCCAAAACCAGTTGGGACCGGTTTCCCCTGAGACCCTTCCATAAGCTTCTGGCCCTTTCTGATAGGTGGGGTGAGGGGTGTATATATAGAGGTGCTGAGACTCCATGTGGCAGCTGCTGGCTTGAACTTTGATTTGGAGGGGACATTCCTCCAGGGAGAACCGCCGCAAGGGCCTACGTGCTGGCCCCTGAGCCCATCTGTACCCCTCTGCTGTCCACAGGGCCAGGGAGAAACCTTTGCTGGAGTGAAGACTGCTGTGCCAGGAGGAGTGCCACGTTATGAGGCTTGACTGTTGCAAGGAACTGCTGTCCCGGTCTGATGAGCTGCCCACTGCCTACTGATCTTGGCTAACATTGCCTGCCTTCTCCCCTGGCGCTAGCACCTCCTGGGCTCTACTCAATTGTGTGGGATCCTGAAGTATTGCCAGCTACACAGCGCCTCATGAGCGCTGCATCTAGTGCCTTCCCAGGAGGTATGGAGCACCTGTCCTCTGCAGCTGCTGGGCTGCCAGCGTGATGAGGGGATTCCCCTAGACTGCGTGCGTGTCTTCAGTGAGATTCCTGGTGTAGGGACTCCTCCGGGCTGCTGTAAAGAAGCGGGAGCCTACCCCACATGTGTGGACCTTCGGCGGGTGCCTACCCAACGATTTATGCTTATTTTGCTAGCGGGAGCCCACTCCGCGTATGTGCTGCCCTTTTACTCATTCCAACCAGCGGGAGACCACCCCGCATTCTTTATGCCAATTTGGTGGGAGCCCACCCCGCTTTGGTGCCTTCCTGGCCGGAGCCCACCCGCACTTTAGAAATGATGAAAAATCACTGCTGCAACCCGGCCAAGAACCAGAAGAGAGCCGCCGCACTGCCCGCGGCGACCCAGAAGCCTAAGCCAGGTTGTGGGTGGAGGTAGAGGCAGCGTAACAGAGCCTATGGGGGATCCCTATTAAAGTCCCGGTCCCAGGAGGGGGGCCCGGGTGAAGTCCGTAGAGGCGCCGCTGTTGGGGTGGCTCTCATGAGCAGGTGAGAGCCCTGCGTGTGCCAGGCCTGCAGCGGGAGAACGGAGGAGCGGGTCTAACCGAGGGACACCATCGGTGCCTGGGACCCACGCAGGAGGAGTCCTGGGAGTACCAAGGAGGCCGGGGCGGTCCCCGAAGTGCTTGTGCTGGTCTCCCCGTACAGATGCACCGTGGCGGCGGGCATCTGCAACGTAGTGGTAATCTGGCCACCAGGAGTCCCGGAGTGGGACTCCCAATTGCTCAGTGGGGCCCATGTTCTTTTGGGGGCATGATTGAACTTTAGAGTCCCTAGAGGGGTACTCCAACGTGCCAGTACTCTGTGGGGACACACAGCGGCACCGCAGTTGCAGGCCCCTGCAACGTTGAGGCAAGTTTTCCTTCAGAGTCCCAGAGGAGGGGCTCCCATTCATCACGGCTGCACTGCAAGAGCGGGCAGCTGCAACGCTGGACAAATCTGTCTTTAGAGCCCCGGAGGGAGGCTCCCCGGGTGCTATAGTGCCACCAGACTCATTTACAGGGGGCGATTTATTCTGGAGCTGCTGCCCTGCCTGGCTCACGTGTGTAGACCTAATGCTCGTCCCTAATGTCCTTATTGCTGATTGTATGCCCAATGCGACTGGTGCTGATATGATGCATTATGGGTTTAGGCATTCCTGCTCATGTGATTATACCTAATGCTGATAAGAGTATGCCTAATGTCTGTTCATGCCAGGATGTTCTAAGGCTATGCCACTGCTAATGATGAGGCCTTTATGCTAGTGGTTTATTCGTCACACTCTTCCCTAATGTCATTATTTGGTTATGCCCAACACATTTTTAGAATTTGCCCAGGGTCAGTGGGACCCAACAATGCTATAATGTTTAGGCCTCAATAGGGATGCATAATGTATTTAGGATGATGCTTGCCAACCGGGTTTTATGTCCCTTATGTGTTACGGAAGGTGTTTTCTGCCTGTAGAGGAGGCCTTCAGGTTCCCATTTTATGCCCCCGTTCTAATAGAGGTATGACCTATGTTCACATATTTATGCCAATTAGGTTTTTATGCCTAATGTTATGCATAATGCAAGTCTATGCCTGACCTAATGTTTTCCTATGAGGTTCCAGGGTCACGCCTGATTACGTTTTCAAGGCTGATGACTAATGTTTTTGCTAATGATGCCTCGATGCTCACATGTTTATGTATAGTGTGATCCATGCTAATGAGGTTATGCTCACAGGTGCATGCCTAACGCCAAGTTCTGATGCTTCATGTTCCTGCCTTATGCTAAAGTGATGTTACTAAGTGCATGGTATTGCCAGTAGGTACTGGCAGTCACAAATTTATTGCTAATGGTCTTACATTTATCCTTTGTGATGGTTCTGGCAGCGACCCGGTTGGCCCTGCCTTGTACATAATCCCCCTGTAAATTGCTACCTGGTACCGGTTGGCACAATGTATATGTACCTGTGTTGGTTCTACAATGTGTTTTTCCTAATACACAAGTTATTTCTATACAACCTGGTGTGGAGTCTCTTCTGTAGTGTAGCTAGTGTGTCGCCTGTGAGTGTGTGCTGTGCAGATGCTTTACACATTGCTCCGAAGTTTTGTCTACCCGCTCCGTGCCAAGCTACCCCGGTTCTAACAGGGACCTTGTCAAGCATAAGCATCTTGTTGTTGGTGACCAGATTCATCAGTTGCGGGATCCAGTGTGGCCCGTTTCGTCGATTGTGCTGCATCTCTGTGCGGCATGCCGACTGCATGCTCATTGTGTGCGGTGTCCGATTCACAGGTTGCGACCCATGGAAGTGGGGGCATAACTGTATCAGTGCCTTATTCTATCTCATGAGGCATTGCTGAAGTTGCACTTGTGTGTGTGACAGGAATTGTCTGGTGCAACCCATATCAACGTACACCGAATGTTGTGCCGCATTTCCAGGGAGGTACGGAATTTACAACTCTTCTTTCTGTGTGGCTAAAATTGTTTGATGCAACCAAAATGCACCAGATGTTGTGCCTCACTTCCAGGGAGGTACGGAATGTGCAAGTCTTCGTTGTGTGTGACTGAAAAAGTCTGGTGCGACCAGATGTTGTACCTGGATGGACTAGGTGCGACTCTGATCGACGTGTCCTGAAAGGGTGCCTCCTTCTTCTGAGAGACTCCCCTGCCTCATTCTTCATTTATTGATTGTTCCCTTTTGGCCCCCAGCACGGCGGACCAACTGCCCTCACCTTGCCTGGCCCCCGACAGCATACTGTTGACAGGTGGTATTGCCCAACTCAGAAGGAAGGCTTCTGAGAGTGATCGGAAGGGGGTCAAAAGACTGCATGACCCCCATGTACTTCGGAGAACTGGACTGGTGGCAGAAGGCCCTTGTTCAACCCTTTAGAGTGACTGACTATTGCACTCAGCCCACTTCTGCTCCTCATCCTATGGAGGGGCATACCTGAGTGGCTGCCAAGCCCCCATTTAAGGACTCCCTCCTAATTAGTCCTCCTACCTACCCCCACCCCACCTGCTTCCAACGGACCCTGACTAAGTGTGACTTCCGCTGATTGCGGTCTAGTTTCTGGTGGGGGGGGGCTAGTTATATTCCATCTATGGGCCTAAGACAGTAAGAGTGAGCTGGAGCGTGGAGGGAGGTTTGGGCCAAGGGGTCAGCAATCTGCTATCAATTGACCTGCTGGGTGTCAGCTGCACTGCATTATGGTGCTGCATGCGTATGTGTGTGAGCACATTCTATACGGACCTGTCTGATAACCATTGCACTGTGTATTGGCGCGGACTTAGTGTGTGTTTAGGAGTGACAGTCTATGGACCCCTTGCAATTCAGTAAACTGACCAGCGGGGTTGCCTTACACGTTGATTTCTTGCCAGAAGAAAACTACGGTTGACATTGCTGCCTGAGCCTGGCAGTTCTGCTAAAAAGTGTTGTATTTTCTTGTATGTACATATATCTGATATCGTTGTGACCCGGGGTGCACCCTATAATTGTGTTGTATTGAATTATAAGAACGTATGCCCCAAAATACCTGATGTTTGTGATGTGTCAATTTTTATGTGTGTTGAATACAACCTTTATTTACATACATTACGTGTGAAGTCTCTTTTGTGACACTCAGTGTATTTATCATTAGTGAGTGCTGTACCAAGGCTGTACATATTGCCTCTGTGATAAGCCTGACTGCTCAGAGCCAGTTACCCAAGGGTGAGTACAGGTTATACAGTGTGTGTTCACCCCGATGCTTATGGGAGTGGTAGGTTCTGCCTCACTGTGACATCAACTCAGCCAACCAGAAAGTACCAGTTCCAGAAGAAGGCAGACAGGGCAAATTTACAACAGCCTGCTATCCCTTCTGCACACAGCACAGTTCCACAACTGTAAGTGAACCACTCAAATTCCTCCTTGTTTTTAGTGATGATTTAGTTGGTCACACTGCCAGTGCCTGAAGCCCCAAGCTTTAAAGATTGTGGCGTTATGACCTGCTGACAGGGTTAGTGCCCTGGAGAAGGATTGTGCAGTAGGGTCCCTAAAACACGGCTCTTTCTATACAGTGAAACCATAGGCAATTCAGTAATCCACCTCCTCTTGAGGGCACCTCTGTCACCACAAACATGTGCCCCTGATTGTCATCAATGATGTCCTTTGAGATGTCATCAATTATGTCATTGATTGTGTCACGAGAGCTGCAATATGTGACTCATAAGTAGTGCATGGTGGAGGTGCAAATTAAATTTCGCTCAGTAAACTATATTTGGTGAGATTGAGTGTTTTATTGTTTTAAAACAATAGTTTTTATATTATTACAAGGCCTAACTTTGACGTCTCTTGAACCATTATATATATATATATATCCTCTACTGAAAAGTCTCCCTTCAAGCCAAAATCCAAATTCAATCCTACCCTTCCATTTGATAATATTGACACCTTCAATGAAACCATGGTTGAGGAAATCAAAAAAATTAAATGGTTAGAACCCAAGACCAATTGTAGGCCTACACCTAAGGAAAGGGAACTCAATATAGTAATCACAAAATGGTCATCGGAAAAAGAGTGTGTTATACGTTACACTGATGAAGGTGGCAATGTGGTCATCTGGACCTTGAAAATGTATGTAGATGAAGCTAACCATCAACTAAAAGACAACTCATCTTATAGAACTATCACATGGGAAGAGTATGATAAACTAAAGAACAGCTTCTACGATGACCTGACAGCATGGCGTGACCGCAGCTTAAGCACATTGGAGGAATATAGCTTCCTAAAAGTAACCTTTCCTAGAGCACCTATTCTATATCTTTTGTGTAAGGTACATAAAAACTGGGACTGTCCTCCAGATAGGCCATAATTACTGCATAGGAAACCCATTGGAGAACGTTTCTAGATATGTTGATTTCTACCTGCAACCAATGGTGAAGGATCTACCATCCTATTTAGAAGACACCACAGACTTTCTAAAGCAGATTTGTGATATATATTGGGAAGCTGATTACCTTATGGTGTGCCTAGATGTGAATTTCCTCTATACGAGCATCCGCCATGAAGATGGATTGAGGGCTGTCAAACATTTTCTGAATTGTATACCTAGAAAATTTGCTGATCACAACAAAATGCTGATCAGTATGATCAAGTGGTTTTTACCATGCAACATCTTCCTTTTCCACAAAACACTGTACAAACAACAACAGGGAACAGCAATGGGCACCTGCTTCGCCCCTAGCTATGCGAATTTGCACATGGGCTGGTGGGATGAGCAGGTGCTGCTTTGTCCCGAAATGGAAAGCTGGTCATCCCACATTGCAATATGGTTACGATATATTGATGACCTCTTCATTTTACGGAGAAAAGACCTAGAATCTGTGACAAAGTTTGTTGATTGTATCAATTGTATCAAATTGAACCTACTATTCACCAGCAGAGTCAGCAATACTGAAATAGAGTTTTAGATGTGAAAGTAGAAGTAAAGGATCAATTTCTATGCAGCATTGTATTTCGTAAACCGACAGCGTGCATGCGAGTATCTCTCATCCTCATTCACTTAGGAATAGTATTCCTTATGGGGAGATATTGAGAGCCAAATGAATCTGTGGTTCCAGTGGGGAATATGTAAAGGCCGAAGGAGAGATATGTGCAAGATGAGCAGCTAGAGGGTACCAAAGGCCTGTCTTAGATCAAGCTAAACTTAAAGCTAGAGCTGCAAAAAGAATCAATCTCCTATTCAACAAACCGAAATGCTTAGGAGTGCAATGCCCACAAACCGATTCATGCCTGCAGGGCTTTGGGGTCCATGGGGAGACCTCTGAGGCCCCCTATACATAAAAACAGTTGGTGTCCTAGGTGGGCTGGGGCACCCAGAAATTATTTTAGCAAAAGATGAATAGTAGATGAGTGGCCAAAGGAAATCACTACTCCTCCAAGGAGCGCACAATAATGTTCAGGGGCAGCTATTTACGTATATGTTAGTTTCGGTGGTGTCCTTAGAAGGGGCAGGGACATCACCAATTTCTTTTTTTAATGTTGTGGGGGCGGCTGGGAGTTCTTCAGCCCCCAACTACAAAAATAAATATGCTCCTGGGTGATTGAAACCATTACCCAGGAGAACTTACCCCTATCTTTTTTAATCATTTCCCAGGTTGGCCCTTTCACTGTACAACTTGGACTGCAGTGCCACTTAGTGCTGGCTGTATGATTGCATTTTATATGGCCTGAGGATGAATGACATGGAATACTAGGCCATTATGGGGTTATTTTTATGATTGCATTGTTTTTTGGGTGTAAAATGTTAAAAGGTAGACTTAGAGACATGTTACCTGGTGACTTCGAAGGGAATTTTTAGAAGCTTCTCCAACCTTCGAGAGGAAGAGTGCCAGGCATAAATATTAGCCCTTAGACACCAACTCTTCAGCACCCTTCTGGACCTGTGGATACTCTGCCACAAAGAAGGACTGCTATGCTGCTATGCTGCTAAAGGACTGCTAATTCTGCTGGACTGCTGCCCTGCTGGACTATTGCTTTGCTGGACTGCTGCCTTGCTGCGCTGACCTACTGCCCTCTTGCATGTATGAGGAAGACTGGACCTGCATCTGTTGAACATAGGACACCAGAGTGACTCAAAGCGCTAGTTGACTGGCCTTCAGACTAGAGCCTCAGGGACAGAAAGCTCCAACAACCTTGAACCCAGCACCTGGACTCTACCATTTGTCAGTCTACCCTGCCAAGTGGTGCCACCCCAGTCCTGGACCCTTGGCAGTGAGCCTCAGGTGCTCTGCAAGCCTCTGTGGATCCAGCGGAACAAGCACTTCTCTTCTGCTACGTGACTCAATCCCGAGCATAACCGATGCATCGCCTGTGCTGTGTGGATCAGATCCATCGCAAAGACCAGCATAACATCTGCAGTCTATTCCCGAACTGCCAATGCGCGACGCATCCTGAGTGCAGGCCCTCACATCCCTTGTTGACCGCAGCCTCAACAACAGCCCTGGACTCTGTATCGCAGCCTCACAGCTTCTCAAAACTGATGCATTGCCCGGACTGTGTGACACATCCTAGACGCTGGACTTTGCATCACAAGCCCTCGTTGATGGGCTAGCGACGGGAACCACCATGACAATCCAGGACCTTGCACTGCACACTCGCGGCATCTCAGAATAGATGCATGACTTCGGCTGCGCGATGAGATGGGCAACGCATCTTCGATGTGGATCCTCACAACGCTCCACAAACTAAGATTTAAGGTACTTTGTTCAGCAGGTCTAACTGGGTCCCTGTAGCCAGCCCATGCTCCATCGAGATTGGTCTAAGCTTGCGACTTTGTCCCAGTCCAGTGTGACCAGATATCCATAGTTGGCGCTTTGTGCTTTTTGGTGCTATTTTCACTAAAATCTTTAAAACTGCATATGCCCGGTTCTACTTATTGGATTGTTGTTGTTTTGGTCTTGTTTTCTTTATTAAAAATCACTCTACTTTTCTAAGTTTGTTCTGGGATCCTTTTGTGTTGTGCTCTTACTGTATTACTGTTTGAAGTGTTGCACAAATACTTTACACATTGCCTCTGAGTGAAGCCTGACTACTCGGCGCCAAGCTACCCGAGGATTGAGCACAGGTTCATTTTGGGTTTGCTTGTGACTTTCCTCTTAGAAGAATTGTGGTTCCTGCTTGAGAAGGGTTTCATCTCCTCAACCAATAACCCAATTTCTTACAGGAGAGAGGAGAGGGAAAGGAGAAGGGGCTTCTGTTACAGACACCAGAATAGCAGAGCATTTAATTCAGTTTGCAGCATTTTATGGCTAGTTAGTTTTGCTCCCTCTGTGTCTCATTTAAAGAGGTGCGAGAGAGCCCAACTCAGTAGTTAAACACTCCCTAGCTTGCATAGCATGCAATTATTACAATGGATGTGAGACATAGACTTTGCAGCAAAAGCTGTTTCCATTAACTAAAGAAGAGATTCCTGTCCCTTCTTGCACAAAAACAATCCTGCCTGTAACACAGGCACCCTTGCACTGTTGCGCAAGGGTTCTAACTTTGGCGCTAGGCTGCACACACTGCACATGTGCTAGGAGACAGCAGAAATGCTCCATATCTTTGCAATTATGGAGCATTTCTGCTCTCTTCCTTTCACGCAACGCAGCACAACAACTTTCTGGCTGCCTTGTGTTGTGTGGAAGTTTAGTAAATATGCTACTCAATCAGCATCCAGTACCACAACCTCTGGAAATTGCACAAAAAAAGCTCAGAACGTCTTCCGTACACAGTAATAACAGTTTCCAGTAGATACATACTTAAAATTATTAACACAGCACAACAATCAAACATTATAGCAATCTAACAATACAACCATTGACACCAAGTTGACAAGTAGAGAAATGCTCACCTACAAAATGCTAGACCTACATCAAACACCACCATTCCAACACATAACTGACCAACTCTAGTATATAGAAACAATAAAATGCACTAGTAACAAATCCTACCATTTGTACAGAAAGACAAATTGTAACAGAACACGCTGAGGTGAAATATGTGCCTGTTACCCACAACAACACAGGGTACTACACTCATATATCACTCACAGGGTGTTCCCCTTGCAATATTCTGCAACACGGTACTACTCGTGTTCCACAACACACCAATGGGGTACTCCCCCAACCAATTTCTCACAATAGGGCACTACATATCCCCAGCTTAGCAAACAAAGGGGTATTTTCGATGCAGTTTCTCACAACAATGTACTACACTTTCCCAGCTTAGCACAGCATAGACTACTCCCCCTGAAACTCCTCACGTCAGGTTCTACCCTTCCTCAACTTCGCATACCATGGGGTGCTCCCCCTTACAACTTCTAGTAACAGGTACTGCTCTTTCGCCAGTTTGCAGCAATGCACACATAAGTGTACTATACTCATATTTCTTGCAACAGCATACTACCCTCCTCCACATCCACATCACTTAAACATGCAGAACCTGCAGTCTTTCCACAAGAAAACACAGATGGGCACTACACTCTTTTCCGCAAACTGCTAACTATACTCCATATAGAGTCAAAAAATAATCCTCAAACAGTACTCCAAAAACAACCTACAGATAAATGATGTAAACTTCCCAAGCTGTCTTGCAGCAGTAACTATGCAGCACACCAATAAGGTGTGTATGGCATATGTCAGCACACAACTGTTTGTAGGTTCATGTCCAGTCTGTGATGTATCACGCACGTGAAGTTCATATCCACACAGTTGTCTAGGGCATATGTGTGGCCGTGTACACACTATGATGTTTAACACATGATAGGTTAATTTCCATGTGGTGTATCTGTTGGACCTGATATCCGTCATAGTAGTATTTCCCTAAGCTTTTTTGCTTCTTCCATCTGTGTTATGCTGATTCTCTTGTGTGATCGTGCGCACGCCTTTCATACATGTGTTGAGAAGTGGTGCTGACTCTACATTCTTAAACATGGGTTGGTCTGCCATGGCAAACCAACATGTGCACATTGGCAGCTATCTTGATTAAAACACATGAGCCGCCTGCCAGGGTAGGCCACTGCATGTGCGCACCCGCACCTAAGGTGCCCATGATTGCGTTCGCTGCCTGCCATCGCAGACTTGTGCGTATGCACTTACACGCGCATTTGCAGACTTGGATGGGTGACTTACACCCCCTGGGGTTAGGACTGTGTGTCCAACCTGCCATTGCAGAGCGGTGCGCACTAGCACACGTGTGCCTACGTAGTGAAGAATACCTGTGTGTTTTCACTACCTATGAGAGTTACTCTTCCCATAGCTTAACATGGGGAAGTAGTTGTGTTGCGCTGTGTTTGGCCTTTAAAGCCTTAACACACAAGGGTCCATTGTTTTTGCAAAAACTCTTTAGGTGGTACGAGCCAGGTAGATCACTCCGGTCCACTGGTGCCAACCTTTTAACTGTGCCGAAGATCCGGACTTCGCACTGGGGAGGTCGGAGTTTTCACTATGGCACTTCTAGGTTGTGGAACTTGTTGCCACCTGATATTAGGAAGGCTGGCTCTCTTATGAGCTTCAGAAAATCTTTGAAAACTTGGTTGTTTCAGTGAGATGAGTCGTTTGAGGTTCTACTCTTGGTTTCGTTTTAGCGCCGAGACACCATTTTTGGTATTTGTGCGCTTTACAAATGTCACTATCATTATCATTATCATCATTGACATTACTTTATGTGGGTTGCAGTGGAGCCACTTCTTGATGTTTCCTATACATGGATTTGGCATGCCAAACCCTTTCCAATTGTAAAGGGGGCTTTGCCATAATTCGCTTAGAAATACCACTTTTAGAATAAGGATATTTCTATTCTCTAAGGGTCTTGTGTGCAATGGTGCCTGGCTCCAGTGGACACCAGGGTTAGGGGAAGCACATATGTGCATTCCCTAGCGACCATCATAAACAATGGGCATACCACTTGAAACAAGACCTCTGCCATTTGAGGGCCGGATGGGATAGATTGGAGAGGCAGGGTTGATACTTCACCTATCTGGCCACATCATGGCCTCACTAAAGATTAAGATCTCAATTCCAGGGCCCCATGGCAGACAGGCCTACACTTTAGGGGAGATATCTGTTGTCCAAAAGGAAACCCTTGGACCCAACCCGAACTTCAAATACACACAACAGTATAACTACTGGTGCCATCCTTCAGCAAAGGGTGAGATACGCTGGAGGGGATGCGGGAACGGAGAACTTGGACTGAATGGTGCACATTGCCAGAGGACTCTGTTGTGCACATGGAGGATACTGTCCATTAAGGGGACCGTGTGCCCTTTCTGAATAGTGGCTGGCCAGGGCCGAAGACCTGCTGAAATGTAGTGCCCTGAAGTGTGCTCTCCAGGGGCCCATCTGCGGGGTTCCTGTTCTTCTGGAGATCTCAAGGACATTAAAGATCTCCTGCGAGGGACCTACTCCATCTACCTCTGACATCTGGAGAGCGGTGCCCTCTCAAGTGCCCACATTGGCCACTGAATCCCATCAGGTAGTGCAGTGTGAGTGTGGAACTAATGTGGAGCCCCAGAAATCTTGCCCACATCCAAGGCTTGTGGTGTAAGTCAGTACAGACTAGGATGTGTAACATGTGATAGGTTAATTTCCATGTGGTGTATGGCTTGTGCAGATGCTTGTGCGTAGTTATGTGGTATATTTCACATTGGGGGTTCATAACCAGACTGTGTAGTACAGCGTGTGTGAAGTTCATGTGCAGGCTGGTGTATGGCACTTGTGATGTGCATGTACAGATTGTGGTGTATAAAACACAGGCGGTTCATGTTCTTTTACATCTTTGACGTATGAGCCATGTTGCACATTGCACTTTTATGGTTCCTGTATGCTACTTATGTTTTATCTTAATTATAATTTTAGCTTCTTATGTATGAGTTGTATTGTACATTGCACTTTTATAGTTGTACAACCGAAATAAAGTTTTTGAAATTCATTTAATAAATAAGTCTTGTTTTGCTCATCTCTAAATAACACAAACAGCGTCACCATGTGGCACACTGTCCTGAGTGCCGGTGTTCACAATTAAGTGCAGGTGCCGAGCACCGAAAAACACTGGCTCAAATTAAGCGCTGGTGAAGCCGTGGATCCCGTATGCAGATATTGTGATGATAACACGCCTGGTTCTTTATTTAGATTCTGTGAAGGTAAATTGTGGTTCTCTTATGCCTTCTGACTGAATATCATATGACTAGGTCTTCTGTGCAGCCTCTTTGAAGATAACTTGTGGTTCCCTTAAAAAGACTGCATGAAAATCATATGCCCAGTTATTTCATGTAGAGTCTTGTGAAGATACCTCTCTTTGTAGTCTTATGCAGACAGTGTGAAGTTCACAGGCCTAGTTCTTTCACGTAGATACTATGGGCCTCATTTATGAGAAATGACGCATTGCTGCTTCAAAGCAGCGATGCGTCACTTCTCAGTGCGCACTCCTTGCCACATACCTGATGCGTCATATTTAATGTATGACGCATCATGTCGCAAGGAGTTACAGATATGTCAGTATTTCTGACGTATCTGTAAGCACAAAAGTGACGTATTGCTGGAGTGTGTCAAAAAAGTGACGCAACTCCAGCAATGTGTACTTTCAAATGGGCAAGTCCCATGTTGTTAGTGCCTGCGTCAGTCTTAGGCCTGCCATGAGGCAGGTGTAAGATTTTGACGCATTAGCGGCCAAGAAATGGCGCAGTGAAATCCAATAGATTTCACTGCGTCACTTCTACGACCCTTCCTTGCGTCAATACGCCCCCCTTGCATACATTATACCTGGTGCAGGTATAATGTGGCGCAGAGGTTTACAAAGTGACGCATCTCCCTAGATGCGTCACTTTGTAAATATGGCGCAACAAGGCGCATTTTTTACACCAATGGTGCGTCACAAAAAAAGTGACGCACCGGTGGCGTAAAAGTGACGCACAGCCTCATAAATGAGGCCCCATGAAGGTAATTCCTACTTCCGTTAAACAGACTGCGTAAAGGGCAGATGCGTTCTTTTATGGAGACTCTGTGAAGACTGCTTGTGGTTCTTATGCAGGCAGTGTGATTATCATATGAGCGGGTCTTTCATACAGACTCTGTGACGATAACAAGTAGTTCGTTATGCAGAAAGTGCAAATATAGCCTACCTGTTTCTTTTATGCAGATTCTTGTGAAGATAACACATGGTTCTCTTATAAAAGCGTGGGGAGATCTTAAACCTTCCTCTGGTGGCTGTCTTATGCAGAATACATGAATATCACATGCCTGGCTCTTTGATGCAGAGTCTGATATGATAGCTCGTGGTTCTCTTATGCAGACCATGCGAAGATCATAAGCCTGGTTCTTTTCTGCACAGTCTGTGAAGAAAACTCCTGATACTCTTATGCAGACAGTGTCAGGTCTGGTGCTCTTGCATAGACTCCAGTGATACAACACAGCTCGTGCAATAAAGGTGTCCCTTTCATCGCCAGTGTTTAGACAGCCTATAGGCGTTCCGGGCAGCAACATACATTTCTTATTTCTGCTCATCATTCATTATTCATGCTTTACATTACCCAGAAGCAGATTTAATGTCCTCATACAAAACAGCTACAAATTGTGCATCATAAACATCAGTGGGTTTAATCCAAGCTTCTGGACCGCATAATTGCAACAGAGATAATTCCTACACCTGTTTACCGTTTTACAAAATGCCCTACAGCAGAAGATGGGAAAACATATTTATCTGTCGAGAAGTAATTGACTACACCGTGAACTTCCTCTAAGCCGGAGAGCTTATACAACACTTCAGCCTCTAACTTCTGATAAACAATGTGGAGACGGTGTGGAAAAGGAAGACAGCAATATCTCCAACGGAGGCATATGGCCGGGATACCCGTCACCCCCTCCCAACACAATCCCCAAGGATGGGAAGACTGACACAGTTCTTGAACTTTTGGAAGGCGGGAGGGAGTTACCCTCCCGGCCGTATTTATTAAAATATGAAACAAAATTAAAACATTAAAATAACAGTTTCATATCATGTACAATTTTTCATTCATACATTACGATGTTTATTGGCTAACCATAACAAATCTCTAATACAAAGGTTCTCCTAGCCGAGTCTAAACATCCTGCAAATGCATACTCTCTAAATAAAAATTGTACATCCTAACATTACGGGCCAACGGCAAGGTCGTAACCGGTGTCAGATCCCTAATACCAGAACTCCCCCCTCACTTGTGAGGGGCGGGCGCACAGAGGACTGTACCTCTGTGCCAACTTCCAATTTCCCTTGTCTTAGCGGGGGCCCCTTATTTAACTCGACGCCATCTTAGTGGTCGTCCGAGGACTCGTGTGAGGTGTCTAGAAGGTAGCGTAGACCCCCCTCCCACCCCACACTTCTTACCACATCCGCCGTCGCGGATGTCCTGGCCCCGGGAAATTCGTAGGAGGGGCCGTAGCCGCCTCCTCCCCTGGGAGGGGCCTATGACCGCCTTCCCCTTTAGGCGACCGCATACTCAGAGGGTGCCGCCTCCCCGTGTGAGGGGCCAATGGCCGCCTCCCCCCGGGCGCTCCCATCCATAATGGGTGGCGCCCCACCTCTAGGGATCTTCCAATTACTGCTCACCGATCATGACCTTACCGCCACAGGCCGGATAATTGACCGGCTATCCGGACCCCCCACAAACTCCTACTAAAGGTCATGAACTCACAAACCCCTTAACCATGCTATGAAGTCTCCTATGAGTAAGACATTCCCCTCCCGGGACAAATGGACCCCATCTTCGAGATACATGTGGTCCCCCCGAATACATCCATGCGGAATACAATGCAACTGTCCTGAGCGAAACAACCTACTAAGTTTGTTATTGACTTTCTTAACTGAATGATTCAGAGCTGTCACAGAGAGGGCCCCCCCGCCACACCTTCCTGGGAATCATGTGTGACCATGCTATCATGCACCCTGGAACCCTTCTCGCCAACCAACTAACAGTGGATAGAATTCGCTCGAGCAGTACTCGTCGACCAATGGTCACCAAATCATTTCCTCCCAGGTGTACTATGATTACAGACGGCGGTGACCTTGTCCGCCCTAACAGTCCCTCAATAAAACATTGAAATTGGTCAATACAGAGCCCGCCCCTTCCGTGGAAGGTCACCCTGTACCCATATTCCCCAGCCACGTGAATCATGTCACCTGCTTTGAATACGTCCCCGGCACGCCTCACGTATGAGTGGCCAACGACCCACACCACTCTTCCCTCAGCCGGTGATCTTTGACCGCTGGTCCCCAGGTGTCGGGTCAACTGCACAGTCCGCCCCGCAAAGCCTGCTCGCGAAACTGTAAACCAAACAGAAAACAAGAAGCGTGAGTGCATGACATTGGCTTCACAACATGTGCAACCGCACATACCTTTTATAACAGTTCGAGGGCCAACGCCCCAATTGTTTCACTTTTTCAACACTCAGACCCCTGGCTGTAGCCTCTGTAGCAGCCCCTATCCGGAAGGAATGGGTCCCAAAATCGCTCGGGTCCAAGCCCGCTGCCGCGATTGCCATTGTTAGCACCCGCTGAAACTGAAACCTAGTCAGCGGGGTGGCGTCGGTGTGTCTCAGCAAGCTTCCCCCCCACGATACTGCCCTTTGCGCCAAATATACCTCCACGCATTTCACCGGGCACGTGGGGGACCCTTGAATGCGCTGGACAACAACACTGTCCCCGATAGCTCCCTGATCGGTTTTGGACCTGGCTATTGTGACTACCATTGAATCACCCTTGATCAGAATGTGTTCCCGACACAGACCTCCCCCCTGCTTGTTCTTTGCTACCAGCTCGCTTACCCGCATAGCCCCATGGAATGCTAATGCAAAAGCGGCCCGGAACAGCACTGCCTCTGACTGGGATGAACATGTCGCAGGGAGTACGGACATTAACAGGGACAATCTTTCTAGCCCGATCGGGCGCCTCACGTCCCTTCTACGACTCTCGAGCCGTTGCCAACCACGCAGTGCCTTCTTTACTAGAAAGGACGATGTGGGGTCCTTGATGCCATGCGCCTGCGCCATGAAGGCAATGGCGGCCCGGTGCGTATTGGCCGTTGCCGCTGATCGGCCTGCCTGGTGGAGTGACACTAGGAACTTCAGGACATACTCTTCCTGCCCCCAATGATCCCCCCTAGCTGGACCCAAAAATGACCAATAGGAACGGAACGCCCCTTCGTATGCTTTCCTTGTCCTGGGTGCTAGACTTGCTCCCACGAGGTCCTGTAATCCGGGGCACCGAGTAACCAGAGAGCTTCGGGAAATGGTGCCGCCACCAAGTCCGCGGAAGGTAGATAACCCCTGAAGGCCTGCATGTGGGAACGAGAGAGTGCATCAGCCGCCCGGTTCAGTACACCCGGCACGTGCTTTGCCCTAAAGTGGACGTTTAGTCTCAAACACAGTAGAACAATTTCCTTCAGTAATCTCAAAATCCATTTGCAGCGTGCTGCTTGATTATTGATACATTCAACCACGGTCATGTTGTCGGACCAAAACACCACTGTGCGATCACGAAACCCATCCGGCCATGTCTTTAAGGCCACAAAAATGGGGAACAGCTCAAGAAACCCAATGTTACCTGTGAGCCCACTGTCGTGCCACCACGTCGGCCATGTTTGTGCCGACCATCGATTACCGAAGATGGCGCCAAATCCCACACTCCCCGCCGAGTCGGTCCTTAAACCCAGCTCCTCGGAGGAAGCTGGTGGCTTGTTCCACACGACGCGACCGTTGAAATCCGCCAGAAATGCCAACCATATGCGCATATCCTGGCAAACCTCTGCAGACAGTCTTGTGCGGTGGTGCCCTTCCTTGAGACCGACCATGGCTTGTGCAATAGAGCGGGAAAAGGGGCGAGCCATAGGTATCACTCTAAGGGCAAAGTTAAGCTGGCCCACCGCTTGTTGCAACTGATGGAGAGTCACTTTTTCTTTGCTGATGCACAATTCTAGAGAGGCCCTAAATTTCTTTACTTTTTCCCTGGGCAGACGGAAGCATCCCTCCACTGAATCGAGCTCAATTCCAAGAAACTCGAGTGAAGTAGATGGCCCCACTGTCTTCCCCGGTGCCAATGGCACGCTGAATCGTTTCATGAGATCGCAAAATTTCAGTAAAGCCTGTGCACATTCCGTGTCACCGGCTGACCCCAAGAACAAAAAATCATCAAGGTAATGCATAACCTGCGTATAACCCGTAGCTCTGGTGAACGCCCATTGCAAAAAACAACTGAATTTATCAAAATAAGCACAAGAGATGGAGCAACTCATTGGCATACATTTATCCATGTAGTAGCGTCCTTGAAACACAAAACCTAGCAGACGCTGATCCTGAGGGTGTACCGGGAGCAACCAGAACGCTGATTCAATATCCGATTTGGCCATCAGCGCTCCGGGCCCCAGGCGATTCAACATGGCGACGGCCTCATCGAAGGATGCGTACCGCACCGAACAAACTCCTGGCTCAATCGCATCATTCACCGAGAGACCCCTCGGAGCCGACAAGTTATGAATCAACCTAAACTCACCTGGGTCCTTCTTGGGGACTACTCCCAACGGTGAACAAATGAAGTTAGCGACTGGCGGTTGCCCATATGGGCCAGCAACCCGGCCACGGGCAACCTCCTTTGCAATCTTAGCCTGCACCACCGCCGTATTCTGCTGAACCGATAGTTGGTTCTCACACTGCGATTGCCCCCGAAAATCCCCCGCCGGGATGTGGAAACCATACGAGAAACCGTCTCGCAACACCCCAGCGGAGACATGATCAGGGTATTCATTCAGCCAAGGGATCATTGCCATGATGTCTACGGGGGTAGGTAGTGGTGCCCCTCGGTCGATGTTAGACCTGTTTGGCCCCTCCTCTACCCCCTGCATCACCATTCTTGGCTCTGCACGAACTCTCAGGGTGTGAAGATTGTCCGCACCCCGCACACTCATGCCTGAACTTACATGTCCCTTGTGGCCTCGTGCACTTGCCTCTGTTGAAGCTCCAACAGACCCCTTTCCTACCCGAATTCCCACCATTCCTTGATTGTTGGTCACTATTGGTGCCTGCTCGAAAGGGCGCCGCCGAATAATGGCGGGCGGGCTCCGCCCCATTCCCGCCAAGCGAAGACGACTTCGTCGTGCCCGGCATGAGCTGCTTCTGCCACGAAATGGAGTCGAAACAATCCCACGTCAGAGATGAGTCGTGCTCCTTGGCCTTACGAAACTTACTATCATAACCCAACCATTGATTGCCTTCATATGTCTCATAGAAACCCATTATACGTGTCTGGTAGCAGGCCAATTCAGTCAACACCTCGGGCTTACGCTCCCCCATGATCGCAGTGAACATTGCAAATGCCCTGCCCCAATTAGAGATCGTCTCATCCACCCTGAATGCCGCCATTTTTGCACGCCATACGCTCGGGTGCAACAAGTCCTTCTGACTTTTGACGTGCTCTATCTCGTGGTGGTCAGTCAAGAGAGAAAACATGTTCACATATTTATCAGCCCAAATCATTTCTTTCGTGGCCAGCGGGATATGTTGGACCACCTTTTCCCTCCTCGAGGGTAACGATCCCTCCCCTGCCATCGGCAACGGCTGCTTACCCGAATCGGTAGCTGATCCTGCTGTTGTTCCAACGCCAGACGCCGGTCGTTCCGAGGGACCCTGAGGGGAAACAATAGGGAGATTCGCCTTCGCAGCATCTCTCGATTGCCGCAACTGCTTCATTAGTAACCTGGCCTCTTCGGCCGTGTCTCCTGGCGCCGTAGTACCCTCTGTATTTCTTCCCAGCCATGCGGCCAACTGGGCGGCCAACTCCGGAGGCATATCCCCCTCATTATTGGGCGTAACTACAACGGGGATCGGTTGTCCCGCGTCCGGGATCGGAACGGGGGCCTCCACTGGACTAACCGGGCTTGCCGGGGGTGACTCGGGAACTGGGGCTTCCCCCCCTGCCACCCTATTCCTGGCCCTTTTACCTCTCCCTGCGGGGACTACTCCCGGCAATGCTGGTCCGATGACCTTCTTCGGTCTGCTCGTATTATTCATTGCCGCCATCTGTTTCTTCATGTTCGCCATGTCCTTCACCAGCATGCGATGCATCTGTTCGGTTCCAACCTTCTTTCCGACCTTCTTGCCAGGCATTGTCGTCGGATATTCGAAACTTGCTGCTCGACGAGGTCCTGGATCCAAAGATTCGAAATCGCTGAAAGAGAAACACAAAAATTACAAGTTCCCAAAATTGGCTCCTTGTTCCGTCGAGGGCTCACGTGCAACGCGGAGGTGCAGCTTCCAAGCACAGGAACAAGAGGATGTTTCTTAGGGTTGTTGCTCCTTTATCCTTCCTCGGGAGGGCGTGTACCCTCCTTCGGCCTGCCTACAGGGCGTGGCCAACGGTGTAGGTGTCTAGGACAACCCCTCTTGGGCGGGAAAAGGCGCGCCCCGGCTACGCCGCTTCGGGCATACCAGCCGAGACACGCCCCCCGCCCAAAATGGTTTCCCGGGGGGATCAGGGCACCCTACCATACGTTCGGGGGGACCGAATTGGTCGCCCCTTTCCATTAGAGCAGGGATAGTTGCTGGAACCGCCTTCAGATGTTATTGCTATTATGTATTATCTTGGGCACTTATAAAGCACAAGAATCGCGCTTCTTGGGACTTTTGAAGTAGGGCACAACATATGCCAATTTAGCGGCATAGACCTCTTCCAACAGATGTTTAAGTAGCAAAAAGGTATTTTTTAGGCATCTTTTTTAAAGCTTTTGGGGGATTTCAAGTGGGGTTACATTCACATTTTGAAGGGTTTGGGGGTTAAGCTCCCTGTAAAAGGAAGGCACTACCCTAATTTCTAACATTAAGTTTCCAAATCTCAATAATTAGCCTTTTCGCGGATTTAAGCCCCTTGTTGGAAGAGTATCTAGAAAGTAAATTCTGTGTAACAAGTACAGGGTTCATCATACATGACGCAGTGACTCACTGGAGGTGTTTTTGGACCTGGCCCTTTTTGTATGATTATCCCCAAACTCTTTGCCTTTTTCCTCCTATTTTTCTGACACTCTTTCTCTTGGCTTTAGGACTCTAGGCACTTTACCACTGCTAATCAGTGCTAAAGTGCATGTGCTTTCTCATTTAAACATGGTATGATTGGTTTACACCTGTTTGGCACATTTAAATTACCTGTAAGTCCCTTGTACAGTGGTATACCATAAACTCAGGGCCTGTAAATTAAAGGCCACTAGTGTGCCTGCAGCGCTGCTTGCGTCACCCACAGAAGTAGCCTTTCAAACCTGTCTCAGGCCTGCGTTCGCAGTTTACTGCCATGTTGACTTGGCATTTAAAACTAATTGCAAAGCCTTTGACTTCCCTTTTACTACATATAAATGGTTCCTAAGGTAGGTCCTAGGTAGCCCTATGGCCAGGGTGCTGTGTAAGTAAAAGGTAGGACATGTATGTTTAATGTTTGGCATGTCCTGGTAGTGACAAACAGCCTATGTTGTTTCTCAGTACTGTGAGGCCTACTCTTCTCATAGGCTAGCATTGGGAATTTTCTTATATGTGTTTAATTGGTAATTCCTGATATGAAAGGGGTTGTGTTGCCAAGTTTGGTATATTTAGAATGGTAGTGATAAATCATGCTTACTGGTGTAGTTGGATTTTATATTACTATTTTAGAAATGCCACTTTTATAAATATAATTGACCGAGTGCTAAAACTTTTCAGACACTCACACTCACCCCCAGTCACAGATCTGGGATGAATCCATCATCTTTCTTTAGCTTACTTCACCACCCCCGTTCAGACCATCTATATGAAAATCAGCATTCTGGAATCTGATGCTTGTTTCCGGTCCAAGGAAGACCTGGCTTGGCAGTTCACGCTGGATTGTTCCCATGACGCACAGGGTTAAGACTGATTTGCATATGGCTGGGTCTGAACTGGGGTGGCGAAGTGAGCTAAAGAATGAGGATTGATTCAACCCAGATCTGTGACTTGGGTGAGTGTCGGAAACGTTTTAGCGCTTCGTCCATCACCTCCTTGTGTTTACTTTTAGAAAGTGGACATATATCTCTTTGCTTATAACTCGATGTGCTTTGAAGCCTTACTGCAATTCACATCTAGGGCAGAGTGACAGCCACACTTTGTGCATACTTTTCAGACAATAACAATACATGAAGAGTTGGTTGTGGCAGGAGATGCATCTGTGTACTGATATTCTTCCTGAGCTGGGAGAGGGTGATGCGAGGCGCACTTAAATATGTGTAGGTTGTGTCCTGCCCTCACACAAAGGGCTGATTTACCTCCAACTGATGTCTGGAGGCAGGGTCAGTGTTGAAAAGGGATGCTGTGCACTTCTAAAGTTTTATTTGAAGTCACCACTATCTGCATCAAAGATATTTTGGAGTACATGGGCTCTGACCCCATGAGGAGAGAGCACTTTTCGGGCTGGAACCGAACCTCTGTCAGAAGGACTGCTGCGCTGCTCAGAGGACTCATCTGGACTGCTCTTCTGCTGTTGCCCTGCTACTGGCTGGGTAGCCTAAAGGACTCTTTGGATTGCTTTTCTGCTGCCAGCTGCTCCCTGACTCTGTTTTGCCAAGAGGAGGGTTGGACTTCTACAAGGTAACGCCATTAGGGCTGACTGCCTTATGTGCTGGCCTGCTGCCTGCTATCCTTTTGGGTGCCTAAGTGTTCTCCCAGGAGTCCCAGTTCATTGGAGCATTGTGTCGTGCTCCTGGCTTCCCTCGTACCAGAGCATGTTGAAGCGCTCCATATTCACCTGAATCACTCTGCGATTTTCTTACATTTAGCATGGGGTGAGCACTTTATTTTCCCCCCATAATCAGTGCAGGCTGAAGTACTGATATCTTTCCATCAGTATTGAGCCTTCTGAGTGCTCACATTGACCCCGCAGTGCTGAAAAGTAGTTCCTGGCTGCCCTAGCGCTCTCTCCTTTCCCAAACGTTAGGGGGGAGCACCCGTCCACTGTACGATTAAAGGGCCTGAGGAGTACCCAATTCCTGCTCGGACACGGCTTAAAATCTCAAGCTGCAGGCTTGCCCTTCCCAGTTGCCAGCAACCACCATGCACTGGGAGCACCCATTTTTGTCTATATTTTATGTATATTTTTTGTCATATAATTTTATTAACTTTTCTTGTGTCATATACCATATCCATCCGGATATTACAATATGAACATACAAGCAAAGCTGGCTCAAATGCCCCGAGCATCCTCATTTCTATTTATTAAAGGAGAAATGTACATACTTTTATGGTGCCAGCAATCATCAAAATCATATATCAGAATAAGAAAAAAAACAATGATCAAACAAAAACAGTCAACTTCGCTCGTCTCTGCCCGTAACATGCCCCAATCCTTCAGCCTAGGATAACTAATTATAGTACAACTGCAGTATGGCACAGCCCCAAAGGACAACAACTGTGTGTACAATGGTGGAGCATCATCACCCTGTCCAATAGGAGCGAGTACAGCATTCAACTTAGTCAAATATTCATTCCATTGCTCCATGAGGTTACACTTCCCATTATGTGCTCTGGTGTCCACTCGGACCGAGAGTTCAGCAGATGCCCACCAAATCACATCCCTCTGCCATGCTGTGACCAGGGGTGGTGGATATAGATTAACAGGCCATTGCAATATGTCTTTTTTCCAAAAGCAGAGTTAGAGCTTGAAACCCACGCAGTTGTCACGTATGCTTTGTTACTACCCAGGAATGTAGAAGACAGAACACTGGGTTGCAGGGCAAAATAGACACCGCGACATCAGAAACACAGGAGGTTACAGTACTGATTGCCAATAAGCCTGTATTACAGGGCAACGCTATACCATATGTAGGAAATGTCTGTCGACATGTGTACCTTCCATCTTATCAAGCCTTACTCAGATCCAAGGTGCCTGGAAACCCTCAGGGTAGCTGTTGCGCCATATAAATGTAATAAATCAATAAAATACATCTGGGGCACATCGATCCCACTCCTGGGTACACAATTTTGCTATCCTGTTGGGGGACAGGCACATGTGGTGTAAATAATTCATTTGTGTAAATCTAAACTGTGCATTCCGTGTACTCATTGTGATGGACACCAGACGTCTGTGCCATGTGGAGGGTTGTAATTCTATCAAAAATGTCTCCTCCAGCCATTCTTTAAGTGCCAGGAACACTGTGTGAACCATAGTATAACAGCTTCTCATAGAAATGAGAAATAGCTTGAGCTGATCCTGTCAGTGTTATCAAGAATTCTAAAGGGCCGGCCTACTGCACAGGGTCTCTGTCCACCCCCTACAAAGTCCCCGGTCACAACTCTCCGCAGTGCGGAATATAGGAGAAACTGCGGCGGGTCTAGCCTGCCTCTCTCTGTCAGGTCCACGAAGGTGCAGAGTCTGCCTTCCACTATCATGTGTCTCCAATTCCCGTAGCCAGCCACTTCCCAAGGTTCTACTTGGTGCACCTCTCTCAAGCAATGGCGCGCAGAGGTACCCATAGAGGAAGTATAGGTGCATAGGGAGGACCCTTTTTATCTCAATGCAAGTATTTCTGCCAGCACCATGCCACCACCTTCAACAGAACACTGTGGAGAGCATGCTGCAAGGGAGATGCCAAGAACTACTATAACCATGAAGTACCTTTAAAGTCAAAGCCCAATAATTGGCTCTCTGGATTAGAAGTGTCTAATAACTACTGCAAGGGCCACTGCAGCTGTGCCCTGGCATAATATAGTTAATAATTGGGAGCTCCCACCCCCTTGATCCACTGTGGCATATTGGGAGTCTAGTGTAACTCGATGCCTCTTACTGGCTCATATCAGTGAGGCCAGCATATGTTGCATGGCTGAAAGAATGTTTTTTTAGTATCGCAGACAGCACCGCAAAGAAATAAGAGAGTTGCAGAAGAATGAACATTTTGGCAATAGACACCATCCCCAGAGGTGACAGGGGTACCGTAATTGTGTCCAGAAGGGAAGCGAATGCCGGATGGAGCTCAGGGCCTTCCCAGTTTCCCCTCTACCAGACTGCATTCAGAGTGATATGCTTGTACTTCCAAATATTTGAAGGTGTCATACTTCCATTATCAGGTGCCTGTCCCCTCGGATTGGAGTAGGAGTCAGGTGCGAATAAGAAGGGAAATAAACATGATTTCCCCCAGTTTATCTGCAGGC
The DNA here is from genome assembly GCF_964263255.1 of Lissotriton vulgaris. Classification (NCBI taxonomy): domain Eukaryota; kingdom Metazoa; phylum Chordata; class Amphibia; order Caudata; family Salamandridae; genus Lissotriton; species Lissotriton vulgaris. The sequence goes on from NC_141687.1 coordinate 196,537,223, forward strand.
CGGAAATGCGACCAAACGTGTCCAGGACCGGCATGACCTCAGAGAGAGTGACGGTATTGGCTTTTTGTTCAACCAAGGTATCATCCGTATGTATGGAAACAATGTTGGGAGGGTTCTCAACGGAATAACCCCAGAGCCGTGTTCTTTTTCGCATCATATAGACCAATAGATTCATAGCCAGGATGAGCAGTAGGGTAGATAAAGGGCATCCCTGCCTGGGGCCCTCTTCAATGTCAAAGCTCTCTGAGATCACCCTTCTTGTATGTACAACCCCATTGGTAAAACTCTGGACCAGTCCCAGCTTCACTAATATCACGTTATACCGGGAATATGTATCGCCATATATCCTGTACCTACATGTCTTGCGGGAGAGACAGCCTTTACAATAAGGTTTTTACCTCTTTGTGTCTTTACCACGCATTTTTCAGCACGCATATTTTTACAACATGCATGCATTTACAACGCATGCCTTTACCACGCATTTATGGTAAATTAGGAAGTGTGGGGGTCTTCCCCCCTAAATACGATGTTTCGATATATAACAACAATGCGTGGTAAAGGCATGCGTTGTAAAAGCATGTTCGTGGTAAAAACATGCGTGGTAAAAAATGCATGGTAAAGGCATACGAATTCTTTACATACTTTTACCATCGTACAAATGTCCTGCGACCATATCTGTAAATGGCTGGCGTTAGTGTGAGATTGTGTCCTGTGAACCGGTAGGGTGGACCTGTCAAACGCCTTGTCTGGGACGGTACAGAGCAGGAATATCGCCGCAAAAATATCGCCTAACATAAATATCGCCGCAAAAATATCTACAGGAAGAAATATCGATGACAAAAATATCGTCTGACCAAAATATCGACAGACAGGTAAGTAATATCGTTAACATTAATATAGTTGTAATAAATATCGTTTACAAAAACATAGTTTACAATAATATCGTTTTTTAAATAATTATAAGTAATGTAGTGTTTTTAATGATTATTTTTAGTCAAAGTAGTATTTTTAGTAGTATATTATTATTTAATAATGTATTTTCAGTTGAATTTAGTATTAATAGTTCCGTAGCGGGTTGTGGGTTTATAGGGGAGTAGGGTGGGAAGTAATTTAAATATAATGAAATAATACATTAATTAATGTTTTAAATGAATATAAATAGTGTAATAAATAATAGTTAATTAATTTCAATTAGTTAATTGAATAATAAATATGTAATTAATTATGTTAATTTTTTAATTATTTTTAGGTGTGTGTACAGGATTTTTTTAGTGAAAATGTTTTTGGGTAAAGGGGTATTTTTAGGGTTCAGGGTCAGTTTTCAGTTTTTGGGTAAAGGGGTATTTTTAGGGTTCAGGGTCAGTTTTCAGTTTTTGGGTAAAGGGGTATTTTTAGGGTTCAGGGTCAGTTTTCAGTTTTTGGGTAAAGGGGTATTTTTAGGGTTCAGGGTCAGTTTTCAGTTTTTGGGTAAAGGGGTATTTTTAGGGTTCAGGGTCAGTTTTCAGTTTTTGGGTAAAGGGGTATTTTTAGGGTTCAGGGTCAGTTTTCAGTTTTTGGGTAAAGGGGTATTTTTAGGGTTCAGGGTCAGTTTTCAGTTTTTGGGTAAAGGGGTATTTTTAGGGTTCAGGGTCAGTTTTCAGTTTTTGGGTAAAGGGGTATTTTTAGGGTTCAGGGTCAGTTTTCAGTTTTTGGGTAAAGGGGTATTTTTAGGGTTCAGGGTCAGTTTTCAGTTTTTGGGTAAAGGGGTATTTTTAGGGTTCAGGGTCAGTTTTTAGTTTTTGGGTAAAGGAGTATTTTTAGGGTTCAGGGTCAGTTTTCAGTTTTTGGGTAAAGGGGTATTTTTAGGGTTCAGGGTCAGTTTTCAGTTTTTGGGTAAAGGGGTATTTTTAGGGTTCAGGGTCAGTTTTCAGTTTTTGGGTAAAGGGGTATTTTTAGGGTTCAGGGTCAGTTTTCAGTTTTTGGGTAAAGGGGTATTTTTAGGGTTCAGGGTCAGTTTTTAGTTTTTGGGTAAAGGAGTATTTTTAGGGTTCAGGGTCAGTTTTTAGGTTTTTGGGTAAAGGGGTATTTTTTGGGTTCAGGGTCAGTTTTCAGTTTTTGGGTAAAGGGGTTTTTAAATATAATGAAATAATAGATTAATTAATGTTTTAAATAAATATAAATAGTGTAATAAATAATAGTTAATTAATTTTAATTAGTTAATTGAATAATAATTATGTCATTAATTATGTTAATTTTTTAATTAATTTTAGGTGTGTGTACAGGATTTTTTTAGTGAAAATGTTTTTGGGTAAAGGGGTATTTTTAGGGTTCAGGGTCAGTTTTGGGTTTTTGGGTAAAGGGGTATTTTAATTATATATATGTATTATTGTTGTTATATAAAGTAATGTGTAAAATTAATTTATATGTCCACATTTATTAAGTTTATAATTAAAAAGTGTAGTAAATTTGTTTGAAATAGTTATAAAATAAAAGTAATGTAATGTATTTTGTTAATAGTACTTATATTTATTTATTATTTAATGTAATTTTAATTATTTTAAAAAGTCGATATTTTTTACATCTATATTAATTACAACGATATTTTGGAGTCGATATTTATGTACTTACCTGTTTAAGTATAGGGTGTCGATATTTTTGTAAACGATATTTTTGCAACTATATTTATGTCAGCTATATTTTTGTTATCGATATTTTAACACCCTACCGTCTGGGACACAATTAAATTCTCCACATCAGAATGAGGTAGACATCGGTGACCGCAAAGAGGGATGGCATTAAAGAGCTGAACAATAGTAGTTGTCCCACAGTCGGGTCATACAATGCCACTAAAGTGAGGGACTCGCCCTCCAATGCACCCTCAGCGATGCCATAACAACCCTCTGGGTCCATCGTGCTATGTTTCAGATTGATGGTAGCCCCGGTGTCACCCAGAATAAAACCCCTCTGGCATAAGCAGAGCAGGAGGTACCCAGCACCATGCCCCTGCCTCCAGCATTTTCAGAGCCTGGTGAGTTCCTCTGCAGTCAAAAGGGTGTCCAGGAGACATGTAAACGTCTCTGCAAATATGAATAGATCCTAGGGCATTTACTATTGTTACCCATGCCCCTCACATTCCAAGTCAATATGTTACAATCTTTGGAAGTCATAAAACAAAATGTGTGTGGTGCGCCGCTGCTGCCCCTAACCACGTCAGGGGTCAGACTTGTCCTCAGAGGTACTAAGCAACGAAACAAAAGGACTCATTTCCAAAACACTGTTAACAAACCCCAATAAAACCTCCACCCTCAATCGGTCACAGCCACTTAGTGCCATCAATGATCCAGCAACTACTACAAAGTCTATTTGGTGAGGAGGGCACTCCAAGTTACTTTCTATTCCCCATGTTCCAGGTTCCCGTCATCAAAACAGTAAAGAAAGCTACCATTGCTTTAGTAGTTTGGCATCATACAGTCCCCCCGCCCCCATAGTCACACATGCACAGAACAGACTTATACCTAAGTAAAGTGTGCACAATACTCAAGTGTATTGAAATAGGTCCACAGTTATTAGGGTGTCCTGTTGGCCACCTCACAGCTCCTTCGGAACCTCAACCATCGGAGAGTTGACTTGTAGAGTCCCGCTATTCGCGCCAGAGTCATGATTCTCCCAGACCGATAGAGAGGATTGTTCCACCGATGCCAGAGAGTGCTTCTGCTCTGCCCCTCGCTACCTGTTCCTCTATAATTTTGCCACATATGTGCCTGTTTCTCCTTTTGGATCATTGACAGAATGTACAGGATTGCCATTCCCCCCACTGTCCACAGGGGGTGTGGTGGGTACACACTGGTGGTCCTCCCTAGTTTCTTCCCAAGTCCACACATGTTATGTTATATGTTATGCTATATAGAATTTATATGTCCTGACCGCATATGGACCATGGCAGGGAAGAGCAAAAATGTTTAGTGCAACTGATTAAAAAGGAAGGTTTTGAGTTGTTTTTTAAAAATTCGGAAGTCCTGGATATGCTGAAGATCCGCAGGAAGAGAATTCCAAGCAGTGGCTGCTTTAACGGAAAGGGTCTGGCCCCCCAGCCGCGACCTGCAGAACCGAGGGATCACCATCCGACGTTGCAAAGCTGAGCACAACGATCGTCTGGGGGCATAGAACGCAAAGCACGTTCTAATGTAGTATGGTACAAAGCCATGAAGGGCTCTGTGCGACATGGTGAGTGCTTTGAATTGCACCCGCTGGGCCACAGGAAGCCAGTGCAGGTCACGCAGATGCTGCCGGACACTAGATCTCCTAGAGATATTAAACAGAAGCTGACCATGGCATTCAGAATGGTTTGGAGTTTTTTTATTAGATAGCCAGGGATGCCAATATACAGAGCATTGGCATAGTCGAGGCGAGAGAGAATAAGTGCCTAGGCGACCATTACCTTGGCTGGCCTCGGTAACAGGGGGAAAAATCTCCTTAGAGCTTTAGGGGTACTGAAGCAAATTTCGGTAAGTTTCTTGATTTGATCTGAAAACCGGTGATCTTTCCTGAACAAGACCCCCAACTTCTTCGCTAGGCCTCCCTCTGAATTGGGGCGCAGGAAGTCAGATGGCCATAAAGCTTCTCTGAAGGCAGGAGGAAACTGACCATACAGGAGAACCTCTGACTTGTCTTCGTTGCACTTGAATTGTGCATGTGCAAGCCATTTAAATACAGACAAAAGAAATTTTTGAGCAGTGTCAGTACTCAGGTCGGTGTCCTTCCAGGTGAATAGGAGCTAGGTTATTATTTTGGCTCCCAGCTTCTCAGCTAGGAAAATCAGGGGGGTCAGATGAATGTTGAAGAGCAAAGGGCTCAACGTAAAACCCTGAGGAACCCCAGTGGATAAATTCCTGATCGATGACGTGAAAGGAGGCATCCCTACCTGCTGGGTGCGGTCTTCCAGAAAAGATTTTATCCAGTCCCAGGCTGGGCTAGCAATGCCAATGGATTACAGCCGGGCGAGAAGTTGCTGGTGAGGCACCATGTGTAAGGCGGGGTACACAGTCAAAATATCGAGTTTTAAATTTCGACCTACCAAAATATCGTGTTTGAAATTTCGAAGGTGCAGAATATCGATGTCAAGAATATCGTTGGACAGATTATCGACCCCAAGGTAAGTAATATTGAAATTCTTTATATCGATGTAAGTAATATCGAAGTTAGTAATATCGATAGCATATATATTGATGTAACTAATTTCAATGGCACTAATATCGATATTTAGATTATTTTTGTTTTTTATTATGTATGTGATATATGTTTTAGTTAAGTATTTAAAATAATTTATATTATATGTGTATTAATTTTATATATTAATAAATGTATTTATAAATAAATTATATGTTTTAGTACCGGAGCGGGTTGTGGGTTTATAGGGGAATAAGGGTGGGAAGTAATTTAATTGTAATTAATAAAATATTTTTATATGTATAATGTATTTTGTAATTAATTATTAATTGGCAATTTATTATTTTAATTGATAAATTAATTATATAATTGGTAATTATTGTTAATTTTAATTAAATGTTATGTTTTAGTACCAGAGCGGGTTGTGGGTTTATAGGGGAATAGGATGGGAGGTAATTTAATAGTAATTAATAAAATATTTATTTATGTATAATTTATTTTGTAATAAATTATTAATTGGCAATTAATTATTTGAATTGATAAATTAAATATTTAATGGGTAATTAATGTTAATTTTAATTAAATGTTATCTTTTAGTACCGGAGCGGGTTGTGGGTTTATAGGGGAATAGGGTGGGAAGTAATTTAATAGTAATTAATAACATATTTTTTTTTATGTATAATTTATTTTGTAATTAATTATTAATTGGCAAATAATTGTTTTATTTGATAAATTAATTATTTAATTGGTAATTAATGTGAATTTTAATTAAATGTTATGTTTTAGTACCGGAGCGTGTTGTGGGTTTATAGGGGTATTGGGTGGAAAGTAATTTTATTGTAAATATTTAATTATTTATACATTTTTAATTATGGATAATTAATGTATTAAATAATTATTAATTGTTAATTAATTATTTTAATAGATAATTATTTTTTAAATTGTCAATTAATATTTGTAATTTGTATATAATTTTTAATAACTAGAAAAATTAATTAATTAATTGTTAAACATTTTTTATTTAAAATAATAATTTGTATAATGTATTTTAATGTTTATTATTGATTTAAATGTAAATAATATTTTATTGTTATGATAAATAATGTATTCTTTAATATTTAATATTTGGTGAGTAATATTGAATAATTATTATTTATTGGTGTTTGTTGTTAATTTTTTGTCAATTAATTATTCAAATGTAATTGGTTTTATTAATTAATATTTTTTTTTAATTGATGTAGTTGTATTTAGAAAATTAATTATACATTATTTCAAATATAAACATTATTTAGAAGTATGTTAAAATAAAAATCTATGTTATTAAACGCTTTCCCTACTGTTGCACCCTTTGGAGTTGGAATAGTAATTTTTCCCCCTACGCTATCCAAAGCTTTCCTTACTGTTGCACCCTTTGGAGTTGGAATAGTAATTTTTCCCCCTACGCTATCCAAAGTTTTCCCTACTGTTGCACCCACTGGAGTGGGAATAGTAATTTTTACCCGTACGCTATCCAACGCTTTCCCTACTGTTGCACTCACTGGAGTGGGAATAGTAATTTTTACCCACCCGCTATCCAACGCTTTCCCTACTGTTGTACTCTCTTGAGTGGGAATAGTAATTTTACCCCCTACACTATCCAACGCTTTCCCTACTGTTGCCCCCTTGGAGTTGGAATAGTAATTTTTACCCTTACAATATCCAACGCTTTCCCTACTGTTGCACTCACTTGAGTTGGAATAGTAATTTATACTCGTACGCTATCCAACGCTTTCCCTACTGTTGCACTCACTGGAGTGGGAATAGTAATTTTTACCCACCTGCTATCCAACGCTTTCCCTACTGTTGCACTCTCTGGAGTGGGAATAGTTATTTTTACCCACCCGCTATCCAATGTTTTCTCTACTGTTGCACTCTCTGGAGTGTGAATAGTAATTATTCTCCCTACGCTATCCAATGCTTTCCCCACTGTTGCACCCTTTGGAGTTGGAATATTAATTTTTACCCTTACACTATCCAATGCTTTCCCTAATGTTGCACTCATTGGAGTGGGAATAGTCATTTTTACCTACCCGCTATCCAACACTTTTCCTACTGTTGCACCCACTGGAGTGGGAATAGTAATTTATACTCTTACGCTATCCAACGCTTTCCCTACTGTTGCACTCAATGGAGTGGGAATAGTTATTTTTACCCACCCGCTATCCAATGTTTTCTCTACTGTTGCACTCTCTGGAGTGTGAATAGTAATTATTCTCCCTACACTATCCAATGCTTTCCCTACTGCTGCACCCTTTGGAGTTGGAATAGTAATTTTTACCCTTACGCTATCCAACGCTTTCCCTAATGTTGCACTCATTGGAGTGGGAATAGTCATTTTTACCTACACGCTATCCAACACTTTCCCTACTGTTGCACCCACTGGAGTGGGAATAGTAATTTTTACCCGTACGCTATCCAACGCTTTCCCTACTGTTGCACTCACTGGGGTGGGAATAGTAATTTTTACCCATCCGCTATCCAACGCTTTCCCTACTGTTGCACTCTCTGGAGTGGGAATAGTAATTTTACCCCCTACACTATCCAACGCTTTCCCTGCTGTTGCACCCTTTGGAGTTGAAATAGTAATTTTTACTTTTACGCTATCCAACTCTTTCCCTAATGTTGCACTCATTGGAGTGGGAATAGTAATTTTTACCTATCCGCTATCCAACCCTTTCCCTACTGTTGTAACCTATGGAGTTTGAATAGTAATGTTTAGCCTTACGCTATCCAATATAATTTATATTTATTTATGTATTATATAATATTTTTATTATGTTACATACTGTTGTGTTTAATTAATTTTTTTAATATTGAAAGTATATTTCATTGTTTTATGTATTAAACATATATATTTATTATTATTTATGTTATTATTTTATGAGTGTTGATGTATTTGTAATTTATAGTATTTGTTAATATTTTTAAATTAATTAATAAAATAATAAATATTATAATTAATTAAATATATATTACATATTGTATGTTTAATTTTAATTAAATGTTTAACATTAAATATGTATTATTTATTCATTTTAAACATTCTAAAATATTTTTACATAAGGTTAAATTATATAAAATTGTTATTTACTTTATATTTCTTTTTTTATTACCAAAAAACCCCGATATTTTTAAATACGATATTTTTAACATCGATATTTTAGTTTCGATATTTTTGTACTTACCATGTTGTAGATAGGGTGTCGATATACTTACCTTCGATATTCCAGCGTCGATATTTTGTCTGTCGATATCCTGTCTCTCGATATTCTGTCAGAGATTCGTAAAGCGGCAGAGAGGTCCAATAAACTCAGGGCCGCCCTGCCACCTGCATCCAAGCACTCCCTAATCGCCTCTGCCATCTCAACCAGCGCAGTCTCGGTGCTGTAGGAGGCCCTAAACCCAGATTGTGCAGGTTGAAGAGCACCTGAGGCTTCAACAAAGGCCTCAAGTTGCCAAAAAAACACCTTTTCGCAGACCTTAGCCAAGGCCGGTAAGAGTAAAATAGGGCGGTAGTTGGTGGGTATAGAAGGGTCTGCAGAAGGTTTTTTAAGGAGGCGTAGTTTCCATTGCCGAGGGACAGTGGCGGTCTTAAGAGAGAGGTTGATAATAGATGCTGCCTCTAAATAGACTGCCTCAGCCACCCCCGCCAGGACTCTGGCTGGACAAGGGTGTGTGGGAGAGCCTGTTTTCAGCGACTTAAGGATGGCCAGTATATCAGTGCCTGCTGCGGGCAGAAACTATGTGAATAAGGGGGTTGACGTACTGGGGCTAAAAAGAGGCAGCAGAGGAAAATTCCACGGCTCCTGTAACTCCAGCCCTCTTTAAGACTCACGAAAATCGGAGTTTCTGTGCCAGATATGACTCTTAATTTCACCAGAAACAGTAAAGTGTCTTTGATGCCACAAAGTGCTAAGATGCTGTATCACTTTACTAAATGCATCTCGTAACCTGCCGACCGCCATCGTGTAATATGGAAATATAGAAACAGTATAATATATTGTCCTGGTCTCTAAAATTGCAAAGTCGTGCAACCACCAGTCATGGTGGTGCTCCAGGTGCTTAGGAGTGCCCTTTAAACTGAAAAGGACTTTGAAGCTTTTCCTCCCACCATGTCTGTGGTCAGCCATGTCTCCAGCTACAGTTCCATATAGGGCCCTCCTCCCCCTCGGGAAGGCCCACCACCCAAATATTATTCTTCCGTGAGCTGCCCACCGAGTCATTCGCCCTAGCTTTTAAGTAATGCCACTACTATCAGTAGTGACTCAATGTGCTTTTGGCAGTCAGTTAAGGTAGGGCGAACTGCCCTGTGTCTTGCACTCTGTCCTTTAGCTTCTTATGGTCCTCTGGAAAGAACCCAACGTCAACCATTAGTGTCCAGCTTTGGTTCCAGGGTGGACGTAAGACCACTGACCGCTGATAAGAGTTTAGGAGAATTTCAGTGTGCACTTCTGCAAAAGAAGCTCTATCGAACTGTTACCGTCCTCACCTTTCCCCTTCAGCACTTTGGCCATCTCTACGTGGGACATGGATGCCAATTCGGGGTTAAGCAGGTCGAGTAGGTGATTTGCCCAGTTCTAGGTCCTGTTTTTCTGTTATTCCTTCCACCTGTTCCCCTCACCACTCGGCGGGAAGGCAGGCTATGCTCCCCCGATGATCCGGGCCAATCAGGCAAAACTGGATGCCTGAAAACAGAGCCTTAATCAGTAAGGACTAGAAGGTTCATACTCCATGTCACAGTCAAATGGAAAGGAGGAGGATTCCTCCTGTCATTCCCGATTTGAGACAGGGACTGCAAGAGAGAGAATATTCCTACCAGGGATGCACACAATAGCCGGAAGGAAATTAAGTTTGGGCCCTGTCCCTTAGGGCCCCGGGTCTCCAGCGTGGCTCGCACTGACCTGGAAGGGGAGGTCAGAGGGGACAAAGCAAGCAGCAAATTACTTGATGCCTGGAAGGACAGGACCAGCGTCTTCTAACCAGCTGTATCCAGCCAGGTCGGCCCTACCCAGGGCTCTCATTGGCACTCACATCGTGGCTCAGGGAGGTGGAGGGGATCCAAGCCATGGTATCTAGTGACTTTAATCTGTATGCCGTGCTCCCCACACAAGCGGCTGACATTGCCACACACCTCCCTCATGAGCAAAAGGGGTCCATTTCGCCTCATTGGTCTGCTAGTCATAGCAACCACCTGTCCTCCAATGCCACTCAAGCCCCCTCGCCAGCTTCATATGCAGGAGAGGGGAAGGCACCTCACCTCCGGCATTACGGCAGACACCAATTGCTTTCTGCCTGTCCAACAAGGCCCTCTCTTCCAGCCGCTCGCCTCCGATGCTCATGAGGCACAGGCAAAGGAGCACGCTGCAGGCAACATGTGGGGCCACCGGTGAACACTTATGGAGTCTCAGTTGTCTGTACCCCTTAACAGTGATCCGCAGGAGAGATGGTGGTGGAGAAATTATGACGGCAGTCGGATTTCGGGTTTAGGTGACCATCCCGACCACCATCTTTACCACGCCCCATCTATATTTGATGCATAATATACTACATATATATATTTTCATACAATCCAGTGTAGAATCTCTTTTGTGGTGTAGCTTTTGTGTCACAAGGATGAGTGTGTTGTGCAAATGGTTTACACATTGCCTCTGATGATAAGCCTGCCTGCTCTGCGCCAAACTACCAACGGGTAAGCACAGTTTATCTTTGGTGTGTAACTTACTTGCGCTGACTAGAGTGGTGGGTTCTGCCTGTCTTAGGTGTTTACCCTAGCCTACCAGAAACCCCATTTCTAACAGTCATGATCTGCTGTTAATCTTTGAAAAAAATATAGGAAAGGAAAGAACCTTTTTAAGAGCAGATTATTGCTGTTATGGGCAAATTTTGCATCAAAGCAAAATGTGAGTTAATCCTTTATGTGAGATTGGCAGTAAGAGCAGGCTGTTTATCCTCACTAGAAATAAGCATCTTCTTGCTTTCCTCTAAAGATGCAGATGCCAAATATGTGGCCATTACTAAATTTATAGTGATCATAATTTCAGCATGTCACCTACGTTTTAGAGATATTTTCACATACAATAATATAGATAAAGAAACACAATCAACTATAACCACCGGGTAAACTATGTTCTTGTGGGTGGAAGTCGTATCATCAATGCTCAAGACTCCTCTGAGTATATCCTGATTCTGGTGTAAACATGAGTTTGTGCCCAATTCATGATTCTGAGTTTTGTGACTTTGGGTTCATAAGTGAGTTATCACCTGCAGTGTACAAGTGTGTGCTTGAGTAGGTCTAGGAACAGAAACCAGTCCTTGCAATCAGCTCGACCGGCTCAGGGAGGCGCTTTTGTTAGAGGGGGCCGATATTGTAGCACTGCTGCAAAATCGCCCCCCTGTAACAAAATCTGCCCCCTCAGGTCCAAAACCAGCCTCCACCCTTCTGGCCCACTGGGAAAACGCCCGTTGCCCTCTACGGCCAGTCCGGCCCTGGCTTGAGATGGCACATGCACTGTGGTAGAAACTGATTTCTTTTCTCAAATGTCCTTTCTAACATTCCTGGTCACTTTAAAATGATGTCCCCACCCAGGAATTATTCCCTTCATTTTATTGAGAAAAACTCGGACACGTCCTAAAAATTAAACCTTATTTTAAAAACAATTCCAATAGCAGCAACCTTCCCTTTCAATGTTCCATTCGCCATACTAGGTACTGGTAGGCCCTATTAGCACCTAATTGTAACAGGTCACACGCACCTGAGTACTGATTTCATGTAGGTGCCTAGATTCTGGGCATTCATTAATCATCATGGTATGTCTGAACTGCACATAGTGTTTAGAACTTCTAAGTACTCTATTGTATAGGTATGGCTATCAAGGATGGAATCAGGTCATTACCCAGACAGAGGCAGGCGAAAGTTGTCCTCCCCCAAGCGGCAAGCCCATCAGCACGCTGCTCTGCTGACCAATGCGGCTTACCTTCCCGATGACAATTCATTTCATCAATCTCCACTTGAGAAGTATGAAACCAATATGGATTCTCGCTTGACAATTCCTCATTTGACCAAGGACGTGTACATGAATATACGCTGGAAAGAGTGTCAGACCCTCCCTCTTACAGGGTGCCCAGCTGGGCACCATGTAAGTAATTACCCTTCCACATACTCCTTTTGAGTCACTTTTTATACGGGTGTGCACCTCATCACTCTGACACAATACCCTAATAGATTCAGGTGTCTCTCATTGTTAGGTTCTGATGAGACCTCCTATTGTTTGTGAGGTCGAAACCCCGTTGACAAGCTTGTGAAAACGAACCATTAACCTCAGTTTTCATCAGTGTTAATGGAGGCTGTGAATAATCATTGTATATTTACTAGATGGTCTTTTTTGTATATTTGAAACCTCAGTGTATGTCACAACCTGTCACTTTTGTATATGGGTTCTAATTTCACTTGAAACACCTTACACTTCTTTTCTAATTTATTGTCAATGTTGCCATAAACAATATTGCATTTTACTCTGGGAATTTTGACTCTTATTCTGAGTTTATGCCTCTTTACTCATGATTAATGCCATTGTGCTTAATTACTGCCATTATTATAAGTACCATTGTTATTGTTTCCATTTTTCACAGGTACGGTTATCTTTCTAGTAGTAATCTCCGGCATACGGCTGAACGGAGTTAAGTAAATAAATAAATACAATTAATTACATTGCGCGCGCTGCAACGCCAAATGGCGCTGCAGCGCGTGCAATGTAATTTGTTTTATTTATTTATTCATTTACTTAACTCAATTTGGCCGTATGCCAGAGTTTACTACTCCCCACCCTGCCCCTCCCCCGCTCCATCGCCTCGCAGCACTCCCTTGAGGAGCCGCCACTGGGCTCAGAAGTGGCGCATATGCAGACCCATTGCAGACCACACACAGTCCCATGGCAACCCATCCAAGGGGCTTCAGGGGCAGGAGAGATGGACTTGACATTGCCACACCGTTGAACACCAGAGGGCGGTAAGACCTTGTAGTGGGGTCCTCCAAAGCAGACTGTATTAAAAGAGCCAAGCAACATCTCCAGAGCAGGCGTCATGATGGATGTTTCACGCAGGACTCTGACAATTCTCCCTGTTTTTGAATTGTTGACACTAACCACAAATCATCTGGCGCATCAGCAGAGTGGGCCAACTCCCCACAAGGAACATAACTTCAACCAGCATGCAGCCAGAAGGTTCCTGACATCTCTGAGCCAGCGTTCATGTCCTGGGCGAATCAGGTTAAATTCTAATTGCGAGCAGAGATGTCCTATTGCATCTCATTTCATCAGACCATATGTCCACTTCTGTCCTGCTGATTGACTCTAGAGATTGATGTACAACTTGGTTTCCGGTTTATTGTTGTTTTGTTGCCATAGGTTGGACTTGTTTTTCTTTATGATTTTGGGAGGGATGTAGTGCCCTGTAGAACACAGCATGCAGAAGCCCCTCTCCCTAGGGCCCCTGCTAACACTCACACCTCCCCCATCCAGCATAGGCATCACCAGTGAGGTGACATTACTGGCAAAAGTGGCTGGGTGCATGTGCCTTGGGACGGCTATGCACTATCCTTATAAGTGTGTATGTCCTTATTTTACTTAATATGTGGTCCTAGGGCCATCTACTTTACAGGCACGAATCTGGTCTCCGAGTCCAATGCCGGCACTCACCTCTCCTGCAGTGAAGTCCCCTCGAGTTGGAAGCAGCAAGGAATCCGGCTCTGCTACGAATAGCTTAGGATGATGTAGGCCAATGCTGAGCACTGCTAAAACCCTGCCGCTATGCTGGGCTGTTAGCCAAGCTCTCTTCCCTTTCTCGTCTACCATGGTAGTCTGTCAGTCTGTTTCATTCATCCACGTTGGCTCCATTAATCTGCTGCAGCGTTTATAAACCATAGTTAAAATTAAAAACTATGTTGTGATTTAGATAAGGGATGGAGTGGCCCCCAAGGAAGGGCATCTTACCAGGGTTTGAGCAAATACACATAAAATAAATGTCCTTGCATTTGATATAGGTAGTATTGATTTGAATAGCCGATGGTTATCATGCAAATCTGTCATGTCCCTGCCTGTCTTGAGCCAACGTTGTACTCCTGAGTCAGACGAATTCTGTGTTTTATGTTCCAGTGCAATGCTGTCAACACGTTGTCGTCTTTCTCTTGCTCGTCCACACACACCTTTTTCTTCTCGATATTTGCATGCATCTTGTGCTTGTTCTCAAATGTCACATCTGGATCATTTTCTCTCCATTGTCTCCCAACAAGAGGAGTTTTTTGAAATCTGTACCTTAATCAGTTTTGAATACCCTTGCCAAGTCCCTGAATGAAGTATTCTGTGTGAAAGCCACCTGCTGCCTCCAAAATCCCAAGCTCCACACTGAAGCTGGTTCCCAGGCTCAGCAGCCAAGATACAGTAATGGTGAAATCTATTTTGATTCATTATATGGTTCCTTGAAGGTACAGTCCAATAACGTGATCAATAGCAAAAAAATCTACAATCCCTTTTCAGAAATAAGAAACTAAAGTAAAAAGTGCTACTTTATGAATCCCATAATCTGGGATTTCGTGCAATTGAGTTTTAATAAAGCCCTTCTCTGCCAGAAAAGGTGCTGAAGTGCTGTATATAAAAAACAAAGACTGAGAAGAGGAGAATCCCTTACAGACAGCATTCACATATAATAACAATTATAGAAAAAAAAGGAATAGGCCTTATACAAAATCACCTTCGGACAGAAATTTGCACCAGTGGGAAGGATAATGGAGAGAGTGTAAGAGGATAAAATGCAAGATAGTGTATTGAGGCGACTTCTTTATTGCCTTTATTTGTTGTGTTGTTCCTCTCACTTCCCCTAAAGTGTGCCTCACTGCTGAGAGAGCGCAATTTGAACATAAAGTATATCATAGCCATATTTTAGACGTATATGTTATAAACGTAGGAATGAAATATATAACGCAATGTGAATTGATGACTATAGCATAAAGTCAATTAAAATGATATCATGATATAGGAAATGTATAACTGTATTCACTTTAGAATGTATTGGATTTAGAAGGCCGTATACGTAGTGGGCTAATGTAGAAATGCCTACGAACAGTAGAACGTGCAGAGTAGAATTCATGTACGTGTGTAACTTTAAATGCAGAAACGGCAAGAGAAATGTAACATGAAGAAACGTGCAAGGAGCATACACATAACGATGTAATCAATGAGAATATAAAGTTATGTTCCATGTATAGGGTTTATATTCTCATGTGTGAGATTATATTCTGTGTGAACTTTATATTCTATGTAAAGTCGTATTCGTGTAGAAGAAACGTATTTGCTAAAAGCGTTCACATATAAATGTATGCTAAAGGTTATACTGTGTAGAAGAAGTTTGTAGGAATGCTAGAAGAGTTTAGGTAATTTGTGATTATAACCTGAATGACCAAGGGTTCGCAGGAGCATAGTCCAAAGTATGTAATTTAGTGGGCTCACAGGAGTCGTGAATAGTCTTTACATGAAGGTGCGAGCCGAAGAGTCTAGCATTTGTTAGATTTAAGGTGACAAATGTCGAACGAAGTTTATTGCCTAAACATGAGAGGAGGCGATTGGAATTTGAGCTTTGTTTTTGGATGACCATTCACAGGATCTCGTAAGGTCAGAGAAAGAGTTGTAATGTTAAGGTCTTGTTTAAGGTTATCTGACTTTGGATGAAAGTGTCAACTAAAAGTCGCCAACGAGAAGATGAAGATGACATCTAAGGAGAAGGGTCAACCTAACGGACGACGCAAAGAGATGAAGCAATGGAAAGAGCCAGAAACTGACATCATCGGGGAAAGTCTGTGGTGGGCGTCAAGGGGCGTTCCACCCACACTGTGATTGTGTATTTTAGGGACAGCACCCCGGGGAGGAGGGGAGAGAAGAGCAATGGCAATTGGAGATTAGAAACAGCGAGGCGAATTGCTCAGAGAAAAGGCAAGGGTAGATGCCTTGAGCAGATGCGCTGAGAGAGATCAGAGCGCAAGGGAGCAGTAGGCCGAGGACCCTTAGAAGAGCGGATGGGTAGGCAGAGAGGGTACTGCTTCTTAAACTTAAGTTACCTTTAGAGGCTAAGAGAGTTTGTACTTCTTTGGAAGTCAAACTGCTGACACCTTTTTAGGGAAGAAATTTGCAAATAGGGAAGTCACCTAGTATAGAGTAGGGACAGATTTAACTTGATTATTTTCTCTTTCTGTAGATGACGCAAAGGAACCACTTTACATCGAAACTTTAAATTGCTGATTTTGGAATTGATTTTGTATTCTTTGTATACTTTGAGGTTTATCCTGAGAGGATTGTATTTGCATTCAAATTTGACTTTTATATAAAACTTTTAAACTTTATCAGTTGTAAGTGGTTCTTCAGAGTGGCGTCAGTTAATGGGGTTTGTCTAAACCTATGTGGGGGTTGTCTTTTCCTCAATGACAGATATTATCGATCCAAAATCGACGAATGAGATAAATTATTAATAAATTGATACCAAAATCTCATTCCCCGCAGTTGGTAGCAGAGTAATGATGGTTATCTTCTTGAGGAAGACGACCTAGGCCAGGTTTAGTTTACCCCAAGGTCCCTAGTCATCGACGACCAGAAGAAGAATCCCTGCCGAAGAAGGTGCTGACGGTGCGTCGAGAGAAAAGCAGCAGAATCGGTCGAGAGTGAGTATAAGGGTCATGCGTTGTAAGATTGCGGTGTTTTATGTTGTTCCTGTGTTGTAATGTCAAGCGGAGTTGAATGCCTGTAGTGTGATTGAGGGAAGGTTGTGAGCGCGCGCAACCGGATAAAATCTTATGTCCAGAGGACTTAAGTGGTTCGGGTGTATCGAACACCCAGAGTAATTTGTCTACCATTTCATGGGGGTCATGAGGTACCATTGATCGCCCACAGACCGATGATAGGGGGAGCGTTTGAGTGAGTGTATGAGTAAACGCATGCTGGTCGTACGTTTACTGTGTGAAAGTAACCTATCAGTTGAGGTGAACGTCTGACCGTACGAGGAAAGACGTCTCGCCAGTTGAGGTGGCAATTACAGTTAGACTGTGGCCGTACAGTCAGAGAAAAGTGATCGCTTGGACGGAAGTAGTCATTTTTCGGCGTATGAATGAAACGCATGTGAGATCGCGAGACGAGTTGAGAAACGAAGGAAATTGCTGCAGAGAGAACAAGTGACGTCAGCGTAGAATCGCGCTGAGATTGGTCAATCGGCGTAGAACAGCGTTGAGATAGGCTGACTAGCGAGAATCGCACCGGGATTGGTGGTTGTCATCGGGACGTAAATAAGGAAGAGAATTAATAAAAGGAAAATCGTAGATCATCAAAAATGAAGTGCTTCAAGGGTTTAAGAAAGATCTTTAGGAAGAATAGAAGAAACTTATATGCCGGAGAAGAAGCTCCACCAGAAGGCACACCAGCTTATCATATGGCAGTAAATGTAGGCTTACACTCGATATTATGGATTTCCGAGTGGAATAGGCTAACAGAAGGAGAAAAGGAATTGACGTTTCCGAGATTCGGAACGTTTAAGCTAGACGTGTTGAACCAATTGAAAGCGGTAATGCTTGCAACAAGACCTTTACCGAGGCCAACACAATTCGAAGCTCTTAGTGCATGGTTCAAAGCAGCACACGCAAAAGGCGTAAAGAGGCGTCAAGAAAGAGTGAGACGATCAGTAAAGGCATTACAGGATGCAAAATGGGATGAGGAAGCTAAGAAGTGGAGAGTGCAAAAGATAGAAGCAGACAAACTGTTCACCATGATAGAAGCTACGGGAGAAAAGAAACCCCTAGAAGAGGAAGACGAGGATAGCGAAACGGAAGAAGAACTGTTAGAGAGGCTGTTAACAGAGAGACCACCTCCGTATAGTGGTGAATCCGCAAGTCCCATATTACAGCAAGGGGAAGGAGCTAGATGGGGAGAATATAAATCGATCCCAGTAACAGAGTGGGACTCCAACAAGAGTGAGGAAATACCCCAAACTAGTTCCGAACAGAGAGTAGTGGGAAGATTCGTGGTCCAGAAGGTGCCAGAGACGCAATGTGCAAGGTCGTACCAAATGCCAGACGCTTTACAAGTACCTGTTACCATAGGTCCTATTGTGTCAATCTACAACCCAGAGGGGGTCCAGCAGGAGGAACAGGCATGATGGGACAGGGAAAGGGCAGAGATGGAGAATAGGAATGCCACGATGAATCCTCAAAGACAGAGATTAGCACCAGTAAGTCGAAGTACCCCATTAGATTCCGCGACGGGTCCCTGGATAGAACAAGGGGGTCAAAGAGGATCAATGGATTTGAGGGGACCAAAACCGAAATCCTATAAGGAATTAAGGGAATATCTGAAAGAATGGGACACGGCTGAAGAGGCTAGGAATAAAAGTTTAGAAACAGGAGCTGAATGGAGAGACCAGGATAACAAGGTCCTCTCTCATTGTGGAGCTGGCGAAAGCAGCCCAGAGTGGGAGAGAGGGAGTCAAGGAAGCGGAAGAGATACGTGCCCTATCACTAATGGCAATAGACAAATGTGCGATGATAGGAGTGCAGGGTGTGGCGAAGTACCTCGCGTCACCTTCAGTGAAGGGGAACGTAGGACGCAGGAATACCGGAACACTTTCAGATGCACACACCATACTCCGGATGAAAATGTTCAACATTGGAATCACGGAAACATGGAGAGTCGCGAAGGGTCTCGCCATGCGTCCGGTGATCAAGAACGGAGTCATGAGAATATAGGGAGTCGCGAAACGTCTCGCCATGCATCCGGTGATCACGAAAGAGATCGCGGGAGCATGGAGAGCCATGAAGGTCCTTATCGTTTGTTAAGTGATACCAGACAGCAAGCGAGTTACAGTGGTTTAGAACAGCACGGAGGATCTTATCTTGTATCCGGAGAAACCGAACTGAAAAGACGGAATGTAGGGTTGAAGGATGGAGCATTGTTCCACCACACCCCAAGGGAAGATGGAAAGGCTTGGGATTTAGAGAGGTGGGAACAAAGAGATGGAAGAAAGATTCCTCATAACTCACCTGTGCTCAGGCGTAGGGCGCATAGTGGAGGAGAGAGGGATGCAAGAGAACAACCTAGGACTGACGTACTGAAAGCCGAAATAAAAGCAAGACGCATAGATGTAATGAGTTTAAAGTCAGACTTAGATGAAATAATTGACGGCACAGTGGCAATCGAGAGGTTAGATCTGTACGCTCCAGATGAGATACTGTTTTTATCCAAGGATGTTACTCGAAAAGCGAGAGCAGCTCATGAAAAGTTATCTGAATTGGCTGACAAGTACATGATAGACATATCACGAACTAAGGCTTTACAGGCCAACCATAGGCTGAATTGCACGGATCTAGATTTAGATGAGCGCAGAACGATTGGACTGAGAGTACACATAAGGGAATTGGTCATGTGTATTAGAATATGGAGAGATCTGGATAGATGGGAGGAAAGATGGTCCAAGAAGGGGTCTGTCAGACGGAGTACACTTGTGAAGTCTCAGGATACAGACCTAATGCGAATGGAAGCTTTTCCTTTGCGAGAAATCGCGAACGGAAACTACGTGCATGTACCATGGAGTAGGGGGGATTTAGCGGCATTCACTAATTCCTTCCCGAAACTTAGAGAAAATCCCGTTGAGTGGTACAAGCAGGTAGAGAGATTCGTGAAGATCTCTAAGGTTCTCTGGATCGATTTGAACACATTGTTCGATATCGTAGTACCCGGAGACTTGTGGACGGCATGCAAACTTAGTATTGAGTGGCCCACTTGTGAGCCTCAGAGAGATACACAGACAGGTGGTCCATCAGACAGGGTCATGGAGAAATACGAAAGGGTAATAACATGGCTAAAGGAGAAAGTGCCGGTGCAAGACATAGACTGGGTTAAGATAGATCGAACAACTCAGGAGCCTAAAGAGACAGTTCACGAGTTCTATGAGAGGTTATTGAAAGCATTCAAACAGTATAGCGGGTTGGACGTAATGGATCCTAAGGACATAGGACAGTTTGTGTCGAAGTTTGTTCTCGGACTGAGACCAGACATAAGCCTGATGATTCAACAGCACTTGATCTGTTGGCAGAACAAACCTTTAGATGAAATTCTGAGGTATGCTAGATACTGTAGCGATGAGATAGACTCGAAGGCAAAGAAGCTCAAGGAAAAGTTAATGTTAGTACAGATGCAAGCAGCTGGAAAGGGTGGACAGCGACAGCAGGGAACAGGAACGCAGGCAAAGAAACAGAATAATCAGAGCAGAGAAGAGGAAGAAAGACCGAGACCGAGAATGGATATCGCAACACTGAAAAGGACAACCAGGTGTCATCAGTGTAACGAGGTGGGACATTGGAGACGCGAGTGTCCTTACAATATTGAGACAGGGGAATTAGAACAGGAGGAGGAAGAGGTACAGAACAACGTGGTTAAGGGAGCAACAGTCCCGAAGGGAAAGTTTATCAAAGGGGGGACTCAGACTCCTCGAGCCCCGTTTCCTCAACCGCCTCGAATTGCGAATGGAGGGAAAACCTACAGACAAATGCCATTATTTGTAGGAGGAGAAGAATGCTACTACGTTGATCCTCTTACAGGGCAACGAGTGAATAGGGAAGAAGATTGCACTTTAGGAGCAGCCCTGGAAGTAGATCAGAGAGGACCATACGTAGAAGCTGAAGTAGCTGGATGTCCTACGACCTTTTTGGTGGATACGGGAGCCACTCGATCCACGTTGAGATCAGCGGTAGTCCCAGGTCTGCCAATATCAGGAGAAATGATTCAGGTGGTAGGAGTCGCCAACAAGAGGATGACGAATCCTCTGACGGAACCAGTGTCAGTAAAGATAGGGAATTACAGTGACGAACATCAGTTTGTGATCTGTGATTCTAGCCCGGTGTGTTTGTTAGGAAGAGACCTGTTGTGTAAACTGAATTGCACAATACATTGCACACCTGAAGGAGTAGAAGTACAGACCAACGATGAAGATGCGGATTTCAAAGTTGTAAATTCGCAAGAATGTGTGGAATTATATCCTACCCTGACAGTGGAGGAGCTTCCACAGGACTTGAGGGAGAAAGTGTCAGCTGAGGTGTGGGATTTTACTGGAGAAGAAATAGGCTTGATCAAAGGAGTAGAACCAGTAAAGATCTTGGTAAGACTCAATGCTGAGTACCCAAGAACACCACAATACAAGTTGACACCAGAGACGATTGCAGGAATAAAGCCTGTGATCGAATCCATGATTAAACAGGGAATACTGAAGGAGATCGTGGGTAGTCCATGTAACTCACCGATTATGGGTTTGCAGAAGCCTAGTGGAAAATACCGAATAGTGCAGGATCTTCGAAAGATTAATAATATTGTTGTCTCATGTTGTCCAGTGGTACCGAATCCATCAGTGATATTATTTCAGATACCGTTCCAAGCTGAATGGTTTACTGTGATAGATTTGTGCCAGGCTTTCTTTTCGATTCCTTTAGATGAAGATAGCCAGTATCTTTTCGCTTTTAAGCTGGAAGATCGCGTTTTAACATGGTGTCGTATCCCTCAGGGGTATACAGAAAGCCCATCGATTTTTAACCAGCTTTTAAAGAGAAATCTTGAAAGTCTAGTACTGCCCAAGAACTCAGTTCTAGTCCAGTACATAGACGACCTCCTAGTTGCGTCAGAAACAGAGGAAGCTTGCAGAGAAGACACCATCACCTTGTTAAATCACTTGGCCGAGAACGGGCACAAGGTGTCACCAAGTAAATTGCAATATTGTAAGACCGAAGTGCAAGACTTGGGCCACAGGATTGAAAAGGGGAAACGGAAGGTGTCTCCAGACAGAATAGAGGCGATTATGAAAATGAACGCGCCTACCACACAAAGAGAGGTCAGGATGTTTCTAGGCATGGTCGGTTATTGTCGACAGTGGATAGCCAACTTCTCACTGAAGGCAAAGCCGTTATTACAACTGACGCACAAAGGAGTGAGTGATCCGGTACCATGGGACAAAGACTGCTTGATGGCGTTTTTGCAGCTGAGGGAGGACTTATGTCGCGCCCCGGCTTTAGGAATGCCTGACTATACAAAACCATTTTTGCTTTACTGCTGCGAAAGAGAGGGATGCGCTTTAGCAGTTTTAGCTCAGATCCACGGAGATGCGCGTAGGCCAGTGGCGTACTTTTCGGCTACATTAGATCCAGTAGCCGCAGCGTTGCCCGGATGTCTCAAATCCGTAGCTGCAACGGGTGTCAGCATTGAAAGATCTGAAAGCGTGGTGATGGGACATCAGTTAGTGGTGTACGTACCGCATTCTGTGGAATTGTTAATGACCAGGACTAAGACTCAGCATCTGACGAATAGCAGGCTCACACGCTACGAGCAAGTCATACTGGCTGCCGAGAATGTGACCCTAAAAAGATGCTCTGTCTTGAATCCTGCAACTTTGATGCCACTTCCGAATGAAGTGGAAGATGAAAATTGTACAGATCATGACTGCCTCGATGTGACTGAACTATGCACCAAACCGAGACCCGATATCGTAGATGAGCCATTGACTGACCCTGATGAAATTTTCTTTGTTGATGGTTCATGCGTAAGAGACGATATCGGTCAGCTGAGAGCAGCTTATGCAGTTTGCACGATTACCAGAGTTATAGAAGCCGCTTGCCTGGAAGGAGTACACTCCGCACAGGTAGCTGAAATTGTTGCTTTGACTCGTGCTTGCTTAGCAGGCGACAAACTTCGAGTCACCATATACACCGATAGCCAGTATGGTTTCGGGGTAGTTCACGATTATGGGCAGTTATGGACAGAAATTTGCACCAGTGGGAAGGATAATGGAGAGAGTGTAAGAGGATAAAATGCAAGATAGTGTATTGAGGCGACTTCTTTATTGCCTTTATTTGTTGTGTTGTTCCTCTCACTTCCCCTAAAGTGTGCCTCACTGCTGAGAGAGCGCAATTTGAACATAAAGTATATCATAGCCATATTTTAGACGTATATGTTATAAACGTAGGAATGAAATATATAACGCAATGTGAATTGATGACTATAGCATAAAGTCAATTAAAATGATATCATGATATAGGAAATGTATAACTGTATTCACTTTAGAATGTATTGGATTTAGAAGGCCGTATACGTAGTGGGCTAATGTAGAAATGCCTACGAACAGTAGAACGTGCAGAGTAGAATTCATGTACGTGTGTAACTTTAAATGCAGAAACGGCAAGAGAAATGTAACATGAAGAAACGTGCAAGGAGCATACACATAACGATGTAATCAATGAGAATATAAAGTTATGTTCCATGTATAGGGTTTATATTCTCATGTGTGAGATTATATTCTGTGTGAACTTTATATTCTATGTAAAGTCGTATTCGTGTAGAAGAAACGTATTTGCTAAAAGCGTTCACATATAAATGTATGCTAAAGGTTATACTGTGTAGAAGAAGTTTGTAGGAATGCTAGAAGAGTTTAGGTAATTTGTGATTATAACCTGAATGACCAAGGGTTCGCAGGAGCATAGTCCAAAGTATGTAATTTAGTGGGCTCACAGGAGTCGTGAATAGTCTTTACATGAAGGTGCGAGCCGAAGAGTCTAGCATTTGTTAGATTTAAGGTGACAAATGTCGAACGAAGTTTATTGCCTAAACATGAGAGGAGGCGATTGGAATTTGAGCTTTGTTTTTGGATGACCATTCACAGGATCTCGTAAGGTCAGAGAAAGAGTTGTAATGTTAAGGTCTTGTTTAAGGTTATCTGACTTTGGATGAAAGTGTCAACTAAAAGTCGCCAACGAGAAGATGAAGATGACATCTAAGGAGAAGGGTCAACCTAACGGACGACGCAAAGAGATGAAGCAATGGAAAGAGCCAGAAACTGACATCATCGGGGAAAGTCTGTGGTGGGCGTCAAGGGGCGTTCCACCCACACTGTGATTGTGTATTTTAGGGACAGCACCCCGGGGAGGAGGGGAGAGAAGAGCAATGGCAATTGGAGATTAGAAACAGCGAGGCGAATTGCTCAGAGAAAAGGCAAGGGTAGATGCCTTGAGCAGATGCGCTGAGAGAGATCAGAGCGCAAGGGAGCAGTAGGCCGAGGACCCTTAGAAGAGCGGATGGGTAGGCAGAGAGGGTACTGCTTCTTAAACTTAAGTTACCTTTAGAGGCTAAGAGAGTTTGTACTTCTTTGGAAGTCAAACTGCTGACACCTTTTTAGGGAAGAAATTTGCAAATAGGGAAGTCACCTAGTATAGAGTAGGGACAGATTTAACTTGATTATTTTCTCTTTCTGTAGATGACGCAAAGGAACCACTTTACATCGAAACTTTAAATTGCTGATTTTGGAATTGATTTTGTATTCTTTGTATACTTTGAGGTTTATCCTGAGAGGATTGTATTTGCATTCAAATTTGACTTTTATATAAAACTTTTAAACTTTATCAGTTGTAAGTAGTTCTTCAGAGTGGCGTCAGTTAATGGGGTTTGTCTAAACCTATGTGGGGGTTGTCTTTTCCTCAATGACAGATATTATCGATCCAAAATCGACGAATGAGATAAATTATTAATAAATTGATACCAAAATCTCATTCCCCGCAGTTGGTAGCAGAGTAATGATGGTTATCTTCTTGAGGAAGACGACCTAGGCCAGGTTTAGTTTACCCCAAGGTCCCTAGTCATCGACGACCAGAAGAAGAATCCCTGCCGAAGAAGGTGCTGACGGTGCGTCGAGAGAAAAGCAGCAGAATCGGTCGAGAGTGAGTATAAGGGTCATGCGTTGTAAGATTGCGGTGTTTTATGTTGTTCCTGTGTTGTAATGTCAAGCGGAGTTGAATGCCTGTAGTGTGATTGAGGGAAGGTTGTGAGCGCGCGCAACCGGATAAAATCTTATGTCCAGAGGACTTAAGTGGTTCGGGTGTATCGAACACCCAGAGTAATTTGTCTACCATTTCATGGGGGTCATGAGGTACCATTGATCGCCCACAGACCGATGATAGGGGGAGCGTTTGAGTGAGTGTATGAGTAAACGCATGCTGGTCGTACGTTTACTGTGTGAAAGTAACCTATCAGTTGAGGTGAACGTCTGACCGTACGAGGAAAGACGTCTCGCCAGTTGAGGTGGCAATTACAGTTAGACTGTGGCCGTACAGTCAGAGAAAAGTGATCGCTTGGACGGAAGTAGTCATTTTTCGGCGTATGAATGAAACGCATGTGAGATCGCGAGACGAGTTGAGAAACGAAGGAAATTGCTGCAGAGAGAACAAGTGACGTCAGCGTAGAATCGCGCTGAGATTGGTCAATCGGCGTAGAACAGCGTTGAGATAGGCTGACTAGCGAGAATCGCACCGGGATTGGTGGTTGTCATCGGGACGTAAATAAGGAAGAGAATTAATAAAAGGAAAATCGTAGATCATCAAAAATGAAGTGCTTCAAGGGTTTAAGAAAGATCTTTAGGAAGAATAGAAGAAACTTATATGCCGGAGAAGAAGCTCCACCAGAAGGCACACCAGCTTATCATATGGCAGTAAATGTAGGCTTACACTCGATATTATGGATTTCCGAGTGGAATAGGCTAACAGAAGGAGAAAAGGAATTGACGTTTCCGAGATTCGGAACGTTTAAGCTAGACGTGTTGAACCAATTGAAAGCGGTAATGCTTGCAACAAGACCTTTACCGAGGCCAACACAATTCGAAGCTCTTAGTGCATGGTTCAAAGCAGCACACGCAAAAGGCGTAAAGAGGCGTCAAGAAAGAGTGAGACGATCAGTAAAGGCATTACAGGATGCAAAATGGGATGAGGAAGCTAAGAAGTGGAGAGTGCAAAAGATAGAAGCAGACAAACTGTTCACCATGATAGAAGCTACGGGAGAAAAGAAACCCCTAGAAGAGGAAGACGAGGATAGCGAAACGGAAGAAGAACTGTTAGAGAGGCTGTTAACAGAGAGACCACCTCCGTATAGTGGTGAATCCGCAAGTCCCATATTACAGCAAGGGGAAGGAGCTAGATGGGGAGAATATAAATCGATCCCAGTAACAGAGTGGGACTCCAACAAGAGTGAGGAAATACCCCAAACTAGTTCCGAACAGAGAGTAGTGGGAAGATTCGTGGTCCAGAAGGTGCCAGAGACGCAATGTGCAAGGTCGTACCAAATGCCAGACGCTTTACAAGTACCTGTTACCATAGGTCCTATTGTGTCAATCTACAACCCAGAGGGGGTCCAGCAGGAGGAACAGGCATGATGGGACAGGGAAAGGGCAGAGATGGAGAATAGGAATGCCACGATGAATCCTCAAAGACAGAGATTAGCACCAGTAAGTCGAAGTACCCCATTAGATTCCGCGACGGGTCCCTGGATAGAACAAGGGGGTCAAAGAGGATCAATGGATTTGAGGGGACCAAAACCGAAATCCTATAAGGAATTAAGGGAATATCTGAAAGAATGGGACACGGCTGAAGAGGCTAGGAATAAAAGTTTAGAAACAGGAGCTGAATGGAGAGACCAGGATAACAAGGTCCTCTCTCATTGTGGAGCTGGCGAAAGCAGCCCAGAGTGGGAGAGAGGGAGTCAAGGAAGCGGAAGAGATACGTGCCCTATCACTAATGGCAATAGACAAATGTGCGATGATAGGAGTGCAGGGTGTGGCGAAGTACCTCGCGTCACCTTCAGTGAAGGGGAACGTAGGACGCAGGAATACCGGAACACTTTCAGATGCACACACCATACTCCGGATGAAAATGTTCAACATTGGAATCACGGAAACATGGAGAGTCGCGAAGGGTCTCGCCATGCGTCCGGTGATCAAGAACGGAGTCATGAGAATATAGGGAGTCGCGAAACGTCTCGCCATGCATCCGGTGATCACGAAAGAGATCGCGGGAGCATGGAGAGCCATGAAGGTCCTTATCGTTTGTTAAGTGATACCAGACAGCAAGCGAGTTACAGTGGTTTAGAACAGCACGGAGGATCTTATCTTGTATCCGGAGAAACCGAACTGAAAAGACGGAATGTAGGGTTGAAGGATGGAGCATTGTTCCACCACACCCCAAGGGAAGATGGAAAGGCTTGGGATTTAGAGAGGTGGGAACAAAGAGATGGAAGAAAGATTCCTCATAACTCACCTGTGCTCAGGCGTAGGGCGCATAGTGGAGGAGAGAGGGATGCAAGAGAACAACCTAGGACTGACGTACTGAAAGCCGAAATAAAAGCAAGACGCATAGATGTAATGAGTTTAAAGTCAGACTTAGATGAAATAATTGACGGCACAGTGGCAATCGAGAGGTTAGATCTGTACGCTCCAGATGAGATACTGTTTTTATCCAAGGATGTTACTCGAAAAGCGAGAGCAGCTCATGAAAAGTTATCTGAATTGGCTGACAAGTACATGATAGACATATCACGAACTAAGGCTTTACAGGCCAACCATAGGCTGAATTGCACGGATCTAGATTTAGATGAGCGCAGAACGATTGGACTGAGAGTACACATAAGGGAATTGGTCATGTGTATTAGAATATGGAGAGATCTGGATAGATGGGAGGAAAGATGGTCCAAGAAGGGGTCTGTCAGACGGAGTACACTTGTGAAGTCTCAGGATACAGACCTAATGCGAATGGAAGCTTTTCCTTTGCGAGAAATCGCGAACGGAAACTACGTGCATGTACCATGGAGTAGGGGGGATTTAGCGGCATTCACTAATTCCTTCCCGAAACTTAGAGAAAATCCCGTTGAGTGGTACAAGCAGGTAGAGAGATTCGTGAAGATCTCTAAGGTTCTCTGGATCGATTTGAACACATTGTTCGATATCGTAGTACCCGGAGACTTGTGGACGGCATGCAAACTTAGTATTGAGTGGCCCACTTGTGAGCCTCAGAGAGATACACAGACAGGTGGTCCATCAGACAGGGTCATGGAGAAATACGAAAGGGTAATAACATGGCTAAAGGAGAAAGTGCCGGTGCAAGACATAGACTGGGTTAAGATAGATCGAACAACTCAGGAGCCTAAAGAGACAGTTCACGAGTTCTATGAGAGGTTATTGAAAGCATTCAAACAGTATAGCGGGTTGGACGTAATGGATCCTAAGGACATAGGACAGTTTGTGTCGAAGTTTGTTCTCGGACTGAGACCAGACATAAGCCTGATGATTCAACAGCACTTGATCTGTTGGCAGAACAAACCTTTAGATGAAATTCTGAGGTATGCTAGATACTGTAGCGATGAGATAGACTCGAAGGCAAAGAAGCTCAAGGAAAAGTTAATGTTAGTACAGATGCAAGCAGCTGGAAAGGGTGGACAGCGACAGCAGGGAACAGGAACGCAGGCAAAGAAACAGAATAATCAGAGCAGAGAAGAGGAAGAAAGACCGAGACCGAGAATGGATATCGCAACACTGAAAAGGACAACCAGGTGTCATCAGTGTAACGAGGTGGGACATTGGAGACGCGAGTGTCCTTACAATATTGAGACAGGGGAATTAGAACAGGAGGAGGAAGAGGTACAGAACAACGTGGTTAAGGGAGCAACAGTCCCGAAGGGAAAGTTTATCAAAGGGGGGACTCAGACTCCTCGAGCCCCGTTTCCTCAACCGCCTCGAATTGCGAATGGAGGGAAAACCTACAGACAAATGCCATTATTTGTAGGAGGAGAAGAATGCTACTACGTTGATCCTCTTACAGGGCAACGAGTGAATAGGGAAGAAGATTGCACTTTAGGAGCAGCCCTGGAAGTAGATCAGAGAGGACCATACGTAGAAGCTGAAGTAGCTGGATGTCCTACGACCTTTTTGGTGGATACGGGAGCCACTCGATCCACGTTGAGATCAGCGGTAGTCCCAGGTCTGCCAATATCAGGAGAAATGATTCAGGTGGTAGGAGTCGCCAACAAGAGGATGACGAATCCTCTGACGGAACCAGTGTCAGTAAAGATAGGGAATTACAGTGACGAACATCAGTTTGTGATCTGTGATTCTAGCCCGGTGTGTTTGTTAGGAAGAGACCTGTTGTGTAAACTGAATTGCACAATACATTGCACACCTGAAGGAGTAGAAGTACAGACCAACGATGAAGATGCGGATTTCAAAGTTGTAAATTCGCAAGAATGTGTGGAATTATATCCTACCCTGACAGTGGAGGAGCTTCCACAGGACTTGAGGGAGAAAGTGTCAGCTGAGGTGTGGGATTTTACTGGAGAAGAAATAGGCTTGATCAAAGGAGTAGAACCAGTAAAGATCTTGGTAAGACTCAATGCTGAGTACCCAAGAACACCACAATACAAGTTGACACCAGAGACGATTGCAGGAATAAAGCCTGTGATCGAATCCATGATTAAACAGGGAATACTGAAGGAGATCGTGGGTAGTCCATGTAACTCACCGATTATGGGTTTGCAGAAGCCTAGTGGAAAATACCGAATAGTGCAGGATCTTCGAAAGATTAATAATATTGTTGTCTCATGTTGTCCAGTGGTACCGAATCCATCAGTGATATTATTTCAGATACCGTTCCAAGCTGAATGGTTTACTGTGATAGATTTGTGCCAGGCTTTCTTTTCGATTCCTTTAGATGAAGATAGCCAGTATCTTTTCGCTTTTAAGCTGGAAGATCGCGTTTTAACATGGTGTCGTATCCCTCAGGGGTATACAGAAAGCCCATCGATTTTTAACCAGCTTTTAAAGAGAAATCTTGAAAGTCTAGTACTGCCCAAGAACTCAGTTCTAGTCCAG
Source organism: Lissotriton vulgaris (assembly GCF_964263255.1). Classification (NCBI taxonomy): domain Eukaryota; kingdom Metazoa; phylum Chordata; class Amphibia; order Caudata; family Salamandridae; genus Lissotriton; species Lissotriton vulgaris. The sequence continues at coordinate 196,567,148 of NC_141687.1, forward strand.
TACATAGACGACCTCCTAGTTGCGTCAGAAACAGAGGAAGCTTGCAGAGAAGACACCATCACCTTGTTAAATCACTTGGCCGAGAACGGGCACAAGGTGTCACCAAGTAAATTGCAATATTGTAAGACCGAAGTGCAAGACTTGGGCCACAGGATTGAAAAGGGGAAACGGAAGGTGTCTCCAGACAGAATAGAGGCGATTATGAAAATGAACGCGCCTACCACACAAAGAGAGGTCAGGATGTTTCTAGGCATGGTCGGTTATTGTCGACAGTGGATAGCCAACTTCTCACTGAAGGCAAAGCCGTTATTACAACTGACGCACAAAGGAGTGAGTGATCCGGTACCATGGGACAAAGACTGCTTGATGGCGTTTTTGCAGCTGAGGGAGGACTTATGTCGCGCCCCGGCTTTAGGAATGCCTGACTATACAAAACCATTTTTGCTTTACTGCTGCGAAAGAGAGGGATGCGCTTTAGCAGTTTTAGCTCAGATCCACGGAGATGCGCGTAGGCCAGTGGCGTACTTTTCGGCTACATTAGATCCAGTAGCCGCAGCGTTGCCCGGATGTCTCAAATCCGTAGCTGCAACGGGTGTCAGCATTGAAAGATCTGAAAGCGTGGTGATGGGACATCAGTTAGTGGTGTACGTACCGCATTCTGTGGAATTGTTAATGACCAGGACTAAGACTCAGCATCTGACGAATAGCAGGCTCACACGCTACGAGCAAGTCATACTGGCTGCCGAGAATGTGACCCTAAAAAGATGCTCTGTCTTGAATCCTGCAACTTTGATGCCACTTCCGAATGAAGTGGAAGATGAAAATTGTACAGATCATGACTGCCTCGATGTGACTGAACTATGCACCAAACCGAGACCCGATATCGTAGATGAGCCATTGACTGACCCTGATGAAATTTTCTTTGTTGATGGTTCATGCGTAAGAGACGATATCGGTCAGCTGAGAGCAGCTTATGCAGTTTGCACGATTACCAGAGTTATAGAAGCCGCTTGCCTGGAAGGAGTACACTCCGCACAGGTAGCTGAAATTGTTGCTTTGACTCGTGCTTGCTTAGCAGGCGACAAACTTCGAGTCACCATATACACCGATAGCCAGTATGGTTTCGGGGTAGTTCACGATTATGGGCAGTTATGGTCTCAAAGCGGTTACATGACCTCCTCGGGTTCTCCCATTAGGAATGGAGAATTCGTGAGACTTTTGTTAGAAGCATTGCAAGGTCCGTCAGCCATAGCCGTTGTCAAGTGTGCCGCGCACACTAAAAATGTAGACTTTGTGTCGCAGGGCAATCGCTATGCTGATGAAGTAGCACGTTATTGTGCAGAACAAGGTTATTCTCACACTGATGTTAAAGTAGGGGGGAGTACAGGAAAGAACTGAATTGACCATGTTGTTAGACACAGTAGATACGTGGGATGAGTTAAGGAGTGTCCAGGAGAATGCACCAGATGTTGAGAAAAAGGGCTGGGAAACAGCGGGTTGTGAGAAAAGCGAGATGAATTTTTGGGTTTCTGCCGATGGGAGAGCAGTTTTACCAAATGAACTTGTTAGTCCAATGGCAAGGAAATTGCATGGATCAGCACACATAGGAAGAGATGCAATGGTGAGAGTATTCAGACAAACGTGGTTTAATCCTAAGTTTAGAGTAGCGGCAGAAGCAGTATGTCAGCGATGTGCGATCTGTCAGCAACTAAACGTGGGAAAGAGAACACCAGTTACATTGAGTCACATAGGAAGGTCTGGGGGGCCTTTCAATAGAATGCAACTTGATTTTATAGAAATGCCTCCATGTAACAGACTCAGATACGTTTTAGTGATTGTCTGCATATTTTCTAGATGGGTTGAGGCTTACCCTACACGTAGATGCGATACACTTACAGTAGCGAAACTGTTACTTAGAGAGTTAATACCGAGGTTTGGGGTGCCATCCTCTTTGGAATCAGACAGAGGAACTCATTTCAACAGCGAAATAGTGAAGATGTTGTGCTCAGCTTTGAATATAGATCAGAAGTTACACTGCAGCTATCGACCCGAAGCTTCAGGGATTGTAGAACAAATCAACAGTACAATCAAGTCCAGATTGGCTAAAGTTTGTTCATCGACGTCCCTGAGTTGGCCAGACGCACCTCCAGCGGTTCTTATGAGCATACGTAGCACACCTGATAGGAAAACAGGCCTCTCTCCACATGAAGTGCTAATGGGGAGAGCTATGAGATTGCCATCGGTTCCGACTGCAGCGCTAGTGAACATCACAGACGACTTGATTTTGGACTACTGCAAGGGACTATCTGATGCCATTAATTCTGTGTCCCTCCAGGTCCAGGCTGCAGAGGTTCCATCAGCACAAGACTTGTGCCATGACCTGAGTCCTGGAGACTGGGTCCTGGTGAAAAAGCATGTCAGGAAGAACTGCTTAGACGTGCGCTGGAGAGGACCGTTTCAAGTCATACTTGTCACGAACACTGCGGTGAAGTGTGGAGGCCTGCCAAACTGGATACATGCTTCACACACTCGAAGAGTGCCAACACCTCTAGAAGAAACAGCTCCTCTCTCGGATGAGAATCCAGCGGAAAGCGGAGAAGCCATAGAGGGGGAAAGCCAAGCTGTGGAGGTGATCGAAGAGACTGAACCCGTGTTGGAACAAGTCGACGAAGGTCAAGACACTAGCGAGACCGAAGTCGCCTCAGGAGAAGAAAGTAACTGGGAGACTGAATCGGACACCGAACAAGCTGAGAGTGACCAAGAGACTGGTCCAAGAACAAGGAGCAGAAGAACAAGGAGTGAAGAAGCCAGTTGGCCGGAAAGAAAGAAAAGGCCAAGCTCGGAAGAAAAGCAAGAAAGAACTCTTGTCCCGATCGTCGAAGAATCGGATCAGGAGGAAGAAACGACAGACTCAGGAACTGAGAGTCCACGAAGGTCGGGAAGGGTACGTGTGCCCTGCAGAAGGTACGCCACCCCAGAGTGGACTTATCTAGCAGATGTCTTGGGGACAGAAATCTGGGAGAGTGAAGAGTGTGAAAGTAATCGATCTCGATCCATTTGTGGCAGTGGAGATATGGATGTTGACGCCTGGACTCGAGACTGAGGGGTTACTGACTTTCACACTTCCCATACCCCCATACTTGAGTCGGATTAAAGATTTAGTGTTGAACAGATTACAATTTCCAACATTTGGTCATCAAATATCAGAGGAAGAAGACAAAATCATTCGTTTTGAGTTATTGGAACTAGTTGCAAGAGCTGCAGGTACGAGAATAATTGTTGATGTATAAAGACTTTTGTATATAAGCTATAAAGAAGAAGATAACCTAGTGCCGAGTGGAAAGAAGAATAAAATTAGGGTTTACATTTAGAGGACGGAGAAGGGTTAGGGTTGTCTGTTGTTAAAAATAAAGAGACATTGTTGCGAAAAAGAGACTTTTGTTGATGAAAAGAACTTTGCAAACTAAGGACTGAACTGATAAACTTTTTCGCAAAGGAAGGAGTCACGCTGTTTTGACAACATGGAGAACGGCAACCCAAACAGAAAAGCTAGATGTGTAGTAGGTACACTTATAGCGGTAGTGATATTTCTCATAATTACAGTAGTGACAATATCATACATAGTAGGACATGAAAACGATATAGAAATAGCAAATGAAAAATTTGAAACGACTTTGAAACCTGCTCTTGTGGGAAAGAAGGAGAAGAGCAATGTCATACGTGAAAAGGCGTTACTAGCAGATGAAACTCGTAGATTACACGTAGATGAGTCACAGGGAAACTTTAGGTCAAACGCATATGCAAAACTATTATACGAGTATATTGATGCAATGGAGGCCAAAGATTGCTATGTATGTATGCAATTGCCGGCTTCTGTAGACGAAGGCATTAGATATCATCATCTCCCATTGACTTATGGGATAACATGTAGCTTACTGCTTAGTATATTTTATGGTAGAGAAGGGTTTGAGTACTACTTTTCAAACTATGATTCGGTACTGCCTGAAGTTCCGAATTATAAGCAAATGAATAAGTGGGACTATTACAAAAAGGAGGATAGACTAGCCAAATTCTTTCTTCCTTGGGATACGTTAGATACATCATATGCACGCAGAAATAATCTGACTTGCAAAGTGTCAGAGGTAGAAAAGAAGTTTATAGGACAAGTAGATGATCGATACAGAAGGCAGAAAATTCTAAAAATGTCAGGACAGTGGAAAACTGATTGGACCGAAGAAGAGAAGGCACATAAAAAGAAAGGTAGCAATGGTCCAATAGCATTGGATAGAACGCAGAAAGGAAAGTTATGTTTAACTCGAAGCAAGACATATTATGAGAGTGAATTCGTAGGTGAAGTGAATTGCGAACATGCTTTTCGACTAGAGTACTACACGAAGGATTTTATGAAAGGGATGCAAGCTATTCCTAATGTATATTTTGTATGTGGGAGAAGTGCCTATGTAAAACTGCCTGACAATTGGTATGGTTCGTGTTACTTGGCAATTGTCTTCCCCAAAATATATCATGCAAAGGATTTAGCGATAATAGAAAGAAAGGCTTCGACAGGAATAAAAAGGGAAGTAGGAGATGCAGAAGTAGTAGGAGACGTATTTGGAGCGATGTTTCCTATGTTGGGTTTAATACTTAACGATGTTAAGATCAGGAGACTAGCTACAGTCGTGGATAGATTATCTGCAAGTACTGCAAGGTCATTAATGCTAATAGAAGGTGAGATGCAATCGATCAGAGCAATGGTTCTTCAGAATCGACTTGCTCTTGATGTGATATTAGCAAAAGAAGGCGGAGTTTGTAAATCTTTGAAGGTTCAGGAATGTTGTACTTATATTCCTGATAATTCAAAACCACTTGAGAAGGTTATAAGAAACATTACACAGATTCACCGAGAAATCGAAGATTTGACAAAAATAAATGTTTGGGAAAAAGTAGGTAATGGAGTAGGAAAAGTTGGGAGTTGGTTTGCTAACCTTGGCAAAAGTATTATATGGTATATATTAAAACCTGTATTAATAGTATTAATTTGTATAATCTCATTGTTAGGATTTGTGAAACTATATAAATGGTATAGGTCGAACCAGTTACAAAGATCGATGAGAGATCAAGAAAGGAGATTAGCTGTTTTACAAGATCAACAGTATAAAAGTTTGAGAGCACTTGAAATGATGAAAAGAGGAAATGATGTAACTAGCTCTGTATAAAGGGTTATATTCAAATTGCTTTTAGTGATGACTCCTAAAAGTCATCAAAGGGGGGAACTGAGAGAGCGCAATTTGAACATAAAGTATATCATAGCCATATTTTAGACGTATATGTTATAAACGTAGGAATGAAATATATAACGCAATGTGAATTGATGACTATAGCATAAAGTCAATTAAAATGATATCATGATATAGGAAATGTATAACTGTATTCACTTTAGAATGTATTGGATTTAGAAGGCCGTATACGTAGTGGGCTAATGTAGAAATGCCTACGAACAGTAGAACGTGCAGAGTAGAATTCATGTACGTGTGTAACTTTAAATGCAGAAACGGCAAGAGAAATGTAACATGAAGAAACGTGCAAGGAGCATACACATAACGATGTAATCAATGAGAATATAAAGTTATGTTCCATGTATAGGGTTTATATTCTCATGTGTGAGATTATATTCTGTGTGAACTTTATATTCTATGTAAAGTCGTATTCGTGTAGAAGAAACGTATTTGCTAAAAGCGTTCACATATAAATGTATGCTAAAGGTTATACTGTGTAGAAGAAGTTTGTAGGAATGCTAGAAGAGTTTAGGTCATTTGTGATTATAACCTGAATGACCAAGGGTTCGCAGGAGCATAGTCCAAAGTATGTAATTTAGTGGGCTCACAGGAGTCGTGAATAGTCTTTACATGAAGGTGCGAGCCGAAGAGTCTAGCATTTGTTAGATTTAAGGTGACAAATGTCGAACGAAGTTTATTGCCTAAACATGAGAGGAGGCGATTGGAATTTGAGCTTTGTTTTTGGATGACCATTCACAGGATCTCGTAAGGTCAGAGAAAGAGTTGTAATGTTAAGGTCTTGTTTAAGGTTATCTGACTTTGGATGAAAGTGTCAACTAAAAGTCGCCAACGAGAAGATGAAGATGACATCTAAGGAGAAGGGTCAACCTAACGGACGACGCAAAGAGATGAAGCAATGGAAAGAGCCAGAAACTGACATCATCGGGGAAAGTCCGTGGTGGGCGTCAAGGGGCGTTCCACCCACACTGTGATTGTGTATTTTAGGGACAGCACCCCGGGGAGGAGGGGAGAGAAGAGCAATGGCAATTGGAGATTAGAAACAGCGAGGCGAATTGCTCAGAGAAAAGGCAAGGGTAGATGCCTTGAGCAGATGCGCTGAGAGAGATCAGAGCGCAAGGGAGCAGTAGGCCGAGGACCCTTAGAAGAGCGGATGGGTAGGCAGAGAGGGTACTGCTTCTTAAACTTAAGTTACCTTTAGAGGCTAAGAGAGTTTGTACTTCTTTGGAAGTCAAACTGCTGACACCTTTTTAGGGAAGAAATTTGCAAATAGGGAAGTCACCTAGTATAGAGTAGGGACAGATTTAACTTGATTATTTTCTCTTTCTGTAGATGACGCAAAGGAACCACTTTACATCGAAACTTTAAATTGCTGATTTTGGAATTGATTTTGTATTCTTTGTATACTTTGAGGTTTATCCTGAGAGGATTGTATTTGCATTCAAATTTGACTTTTATATAAAACTTTTAAACTTTATCAGTTGTAAGTGGTTCTTCAGAGTGGCGTCAGTTAATGGGGTTTGTCTAAACCTATGTGGGGGTTGTCTTTTCCTCAATGACAGATATTATCGATCCAAAATCGACGAATGAGATAAATTATTAATAAATTGATACCAAAATCTCATTCCCCGCACTGCCCCCTGTAGTAAAAGGAGATCTCCATGACGGCCTTGGGAGAGCATGAAGAGGGAAGCTCTAAGCGCGCACCCCATGAATTATTAATTTGTGGTTTCTGCAAATCTATAATTCATGGCTGGTATGCTAGTGACTAAATAACCTACCTAGAGAGACCATTCTTCCTTCTGCTGCGCCGCCATGATGTCACCCAATCCTCACCAATTATTTTGGCTAATGGTGTAATGTGTACGGCTGTAAATCTCCAGTAGGTAGATACTTTATGAAGTCTTGTTGAAATCGTGGGTGTGTTTCTTTAATGCTTTTGCACTCATTTGTTATGTTACTATATTATTATAATTGGTGACTGTTCCTTAGTTTTATTGCTTTTCCTAAGGTGTTTGGTAGGAATTTTTTAATAGGGTTGTATACCAGATCATGAAGTGCACTGGTTAGTTTTAATTAGGACCACATTACTTTGGGAAATGCATTTTGTTGCTTGCTTATAACTTTAGCACAGTTCGACGAATCTTCAGAAAACTTTGCAGTCAAAATGTTCATCCACTTCAGCTCCTTCTCAGAAAGCTTTGGGGTGATCCATCAAGCGGGACCAAGCAAAAGGGAGGGTCTCAAATTGCAATTTCCATAGGGAATTTTAAACAGCACTACAGCCAAAACGACTGAACAGATCTAAATCAAGGTAGAAAGCTGGATGTTTATCCAGAATGCATGCTTTTTGTGATTTGGTGTAAATCTGTTCAGTAGTTTTTGAAAAATGAAGGTTCAAAATGCAAAGCTAGCTGGACGGTTGGGTATGTGAGAGTTTTGCAAGATTCCCGTGACACACAATTTCAAATAACGGAGGGATGTGATTGGCCTCGAGGGTCTTTTTCCCTGTCTGCCATCTCACCAGAGAGGGGGTTTCCGCAAGTCCCGCAAGAGTGCTAGCTCTGATTGGCTGGCCAGAACACAAACAGAAATGTTGCTCCCCACTACTTAAGGCAATGAACCTCTAACGCATGCCCTCATCGTGCACTGCTTATGACCTCACATATTACATCACTCTTTACCTGTTCTATGACATCATTGATAACATCACTAATGGCATCTGAAAAGATGACTCTGTGGACAGCAGGGGCAAAAGTTATAGTGTCTTCTGTTAACTATAAATGGTGAATTCTTGTGTCTTTTTTGTGTAAGATTTTACGGTTTAATATCCATGCACCCGGCCCCTCTCCTCCACCTCGGTTATGGGGAATCAGCAAAACTCTTGATAGCCATATGATGGCTGCAATTCATTCCATTCTATTTCTTGTGAAAAACCACAAAGTGTTCAAAGTGCAAAAAGTGGTTCAAAATGAGCACAGCCGACGCATTGGGCCTTACAAATAATCGCAGAGTATTACATTTCATTACATAGCCCCTTCTTCGTTTTGTTAGCCCTTAAGCACTAGACCTGCAACTTCAGCTTCAACCATTGTATGGCGAAATGCATCCCCCATTTTTTCAGATTGTGACTCAGTATGTACAGCCCACCTTGAATGACATAGTAATACAATCTCATATTATCACATGTAGTCCCCCTAACATTTACTTAATTATTCTTTGCCCAAGAAATGCTTCAAGTATCATGCCATGAACAATTTATACTTTTAAATATCAATCATACGAATGTAAGTGGCATTCATTCACATTGTTGTCTAGACCACTTGGAAAACGTGCACTCAGTGTCATTCTTGATCTTATTAAAGTGCATAATGCATAAATATGATCGCCATATCAATTTCAAAAGCATATTCTCTGAAAGCATGATGTGCTATAGATGGATATAAACTTTCAATTCATATCCTGGTCCATGGGAAATGCGATTAGAATGTACAGTGCATAATTCTCAATGTTATTAAAGTACATATTCCATAAATATGGTCACCATATCGATCTAGAAAGAATATCTCCAAAAGCCATTATGCGCTTTATACGGTCAATTCATGTCATTGACAGTAAATGTTTCTAAAAACTAAGAGCAAATATTTCTAAGCAATAAGAGACAATAGCAACCAAGAGGGGAAAGCAAAGTAACCATAAATATTATGAAATCCATCACTGTCTTCAAAGTACATAATGCATAAATGTAACGAATACTTTTATATATATATATATATATATATATATATATATATATATATATATATATATATATATATATATATATATATATATATATATATATATAGATAGATATATAATCCAAATCCTGAAGCGGAGCAGCTTGAGGCAACCCAACAAAGCAGGTACAGACCACTCAAGCCTTTGAGGTGAAAAGTGCTTTATTTCTCCATGTCTCGCGGTACGACGCGTTTCGACCGGGGCAACCCGGGCTTGATCACATGACGAGGCCAGAAACACGTGAGTCTTAAATGCAAATAGAGAGCATCAACTCCTCCCAATTCGTCGTGGACATAGTAGTCAGACTACTCAAGTGAACATTACTATTTGAAAAATATTTCCTTATATATAATACATGGTACATTGATGCCGCTTTATTAGGCTTACTGGCCCATTCCCTTTGGTTGATCGCTGAAACAACAGTAAGAGCAGCTTAGGCCAGAGTGGCTTAAATATACAACCCAATGCAAACTTGTTTTTTAAATGGTCAAGCTGGAAGGCCCCAATAGGTTGGGCCCACATAGTGTGCCCTCACGCCGATCCCTTTAAGTTCTATCTGTTGGCCTCTTGCATAGCATCCCATTTTTGCACATTGGTGTGCACTTTATCCCCACCCGTAATTGTATGATTTTAAAACTGACAGCATGCCCTCTGCTTACTTGTCTTTCTACTATTATGATCCTGACACCCTTGAAGTGAATTCACCTCAAATTATGTTCCAAGGAGGGAATTTTGAATCTTGGCCTGACCTCAGATCCCCCCACACGTACATATAGTGAAGCTAAAGCTATTTGCTTCTCTTGCTTCTCATCCTGTCACTTTTTATCCCACCACCCTGAAGGACTGGCAAGTAAAACAAATATTGGTTTCCTTTTTTTTTGTTTTTTTGTTGCCTTAACCAGATTCTCCAAGTCTAGGCAATTATGAAAACTTCTCATTTCCAGATGTCACATCTGCATCATATTCTTCCTTTTGTGTTCGCGCAAGTGAATCCTTTTGCAGTACGCGCCTTTATCATTACTTGGGAAGATTACACCAACTCCCTGAACGAAGGATTCACCTCCAAAGCCACCTGGGGTCTCCAGACACATGCCTAGAGCACCTCAGGCTGACTTCTGCTGCAGGACACTGTAACGTATGTGATCTAAGTCTCCCACCGTTATCATCCCATCCTAATGTATGCGCTGTAAATTTGAATTGACAGCCTTTAGACACAGATGTGTGCAGAAAAAGTCTTTATCTCCTTATCTGAAACTTTACTCGTGTACACCCAGCTCAGACTTTATAGCCTGCTGGTCATATCTTCTCCATAGTTTCTTAATTCTGCTTCTTGATATTAATCTTCTACAGTTCGGCACAACTATTAGATGTAATTAAATTAGAACCTATTTGTGGCATCCAGGCCAATGAGGTTGGATGGAATCTGGTGGACTGTACTGTGATCCGGATTCCATACAGTGACTGTTGGCCCAGGATTTCTATGGAGCAGTTGTCTATTTATTTTATTTAGAAATTTGTTAAGCGCACAGCTACCTCCGACGGGGTGTCCCGGCGCTGAAGACAACATCTAGTGACGTTCAGTAAGGTTTAGGGGGATAAAGAATGGGCTGGATCAAGGAGAAGAGCCAGGTCTTAAGTTTCTTTCGAAACAGAGGCTCTGAAGTCAGAAATCTAAGTTCCAATAGCAGATGATTCCACAATTTGGAGGTGGCAACTGCAAAGTCCCTTCCTCCCGTGTGCGCTAGACGAAAGCGGGGGCAGAGCATTAGGCGAAGATGGTTAGATCTGAGATTCCGAGGTGCTTGTGAGATCTTCAGTCTGTGTCTCAGGTAGGCGGGGCCTCGACCATTAAGAGCTCTAAAAGCAATGGTCAGGGATTTGAACTGAATACGTAGTCTCACTGGGAGCCAATGGAGTTTGATCAGGTGAGGTGAAATGGAATGTCGGTAGGGGACATTACAGATCAACCTGGCCGCTGAATTCTGTACTGTCTGCAATCGACTAATGAGATACGCCGGGGCTCCAACGTACAAACTATTTGCGTAGTCCAAATGGGATGTTATGAGGGCATGGACTACTGTCTTGCGTGAATCTAATGGTAGGAAAGGGATAATTTTTTTGATCATACGGAGCTTTCCAAAACAGGACGCTGTGACTTTCTTAATTTGGGTTTTGCAGGAGAGGGCAGTGTCAAATTGGAAGCCCAGATTGCGGGCAGCTTGGACAGGTATAGGGGGAGGATCTAATTCAGCCGGCCACCAGAGGATAGTAGAGATGGGGGATTTCTGAGTAAAAAATAAGACTTCTGTTTTATCTGTATTTAGTTTTAAGTTATTTGAGGACATCCAAGAGGCGATATTCACCATGCAGTGGCGAAAATTTAGCAAAGAGCTTTCAGAGTGATCTTTGAAGGAAAACACCAGCTGAGTATCGTCAGCATAAAAGATCACTCTGACGCCCCATGATTCCACCACTTTTGCCAAAGGCTTCAGGTATACGTTCAACAGGAGCGGGCTAAGGGCAGATCCCTGTGGAACCCCCCATGTCAACGGTTTCTTGGTGGAAAAGAAGGAGCCAAGCATCACTTGTTGGAATCGATCCGTAGGGAATGATTTGACCCAGACAAGTGGGATCCCACCAACTCCTACCTCCTGAAGGCGTGTTAGTAAAGTTTCATGGGAGATGGTGTCGAATGCTGCGGATAGGTCGAGGAGGACCAGCATGGCCTCCTCTCCCCTATCCGTGCACTCGCGAATCGACTCGGACACTTCTAGTAGAGCTGATTCGGTACTGAAGTCCGGTCTGAATCCAGACTGAGAGTCATGGAGCAGCAAGTTTGACTCAAGATAGTCGGACAGTTGTTCTTGTACCACTTTCTCGAGCACTTTGTCTGGCTTGGGTAAGAGTGAAATCGGTCGGTAGTTGCTCAAACACATTGGGTCGACACCAGCTTTTTTTTGAATAGGGATTAGCAACGCGTGTTTCCATAGGGAGGGGACAACACCTGAATATAGGGAGGAGTTCCAGATTTCAAGCAGGGGGTTGATTATTAGCGGGCAATCTCATTCAGGATCAGTGCCGGGGCTGGTTCCCGCGGTGAGCCTGATTTACATTTTAAAAATAGAGTTAAAGCATACTCTTTAGTAAGTGGTTTAAAAGAAGTAAATACTTTAGTACAGGTGTTGTCGAGATCTGGGGTTACTTCTGTGCGGTTCTGAAGGATTGTTGCCGTGATATTAGCGATTTTTTTCAGAAAAGAAGTCAGATAGACCTTCACTAAGTGCTTGACTGGGGGCAATGGGAACGGACAGAGCCGTTATGGAAGTAAACCTTACCTTAAAACCTCTCCTGGTTATTGAGATGTCTTCATGTGTGGACCATAAAACTATTATTCTTTAGAAACAAACATTAGATATTTTCTTTCTAAACTGTTGTTGACTTTAGGAGTGAACAAAACAATCTGCTTGAAGAATAGGTTGAAATCCACTGAGGTTCCCTTCCACTCCCAGGCTCAATATCGAAGGCCTGCCCAGGAAAGGGACTCAGGGGCCGCAGGGTAAACATGGCCGAGGCCCCAGGGGTACAAGCGGGCTGTGCATCATAGGAAAATGGTAGTAGGCGCCACAACAACAACAGGTTGGAAGTAGAAGCAGGAAGTGTCGTGATGTTCACCAAAAAAGGGCACGACGTTTAAATGAAGGGCGTGAAACCTGAACTATGATTGGCCTCTGGCTCTTGAATGAGCTAATCTGGACCTTGAAATGGGTAATTAAAGGGGACACACCCACTAGTTTTAATTACACACACATAATTTTAATCCGTCCTGAAGAAAGCCAGAATATTCATAAGGCACTGGCTGAAACATGTTGACCCACCAAGGATGTAGGAGGTCGTAACTCGCCTCTAACATCCCACAGCCTTATTTTTAACCGCTGACGGTGGCCCAGGTATTAAAGTCTAATTTACCTCCGGGTACTGGGACCCCCGCCAAGCCGTTTTAATCTCATTTTCATAACACTCTTCACCGCACACTCAGCGACATACCTGCTCCGCTGTAATCAGGCGTCGAAGCACACCCGGGACACGCTAGGTGTCACTGGGTGGGCCCGATGATGAAGCATGCCACCAACTAGGTTGGTGGGTGAGGGCTTCATGAGCACACTCACAAGGTGCCACTACCCCCTGACAAAGCATACTTGAGTCCTTTGAACTAAAATTAATTATTTTTGTTAAACCCCCCCCCCTTTTACTCAAGCTAGTCTTCTTTTGATTTACTTCATATAAACTCGGGGATTTGGACTAGCTTTCTGGTCCTCTCTCTCCCTCTTGATACACGATATGCTGTTTTAAACTGCCATTCCGACCTGGCAAAATAAACCTTTTGCCAGGCCAAGCCTTCCTTTTTAATACATGTAAGTCACTTGTAAAATGTACATGTAAATGTGGGTGTACTTGTAAAGGGCACTGCGACTCCATGGAGTATCCTGTCGCTGAAGACCACTGGGGAACCCGTCCTGGTTTTCCCTGTGAGATGGTTCTTTTCTGGGTATCTCCAAGGTAAAACCAGGTATCCCTGGCGTCTGTGGGGTGCCGTTGTAGAGATGAGGCAAGCTTAATGCCCAGAGTTGCAAAGCGTGTTCCCTGGTTAGAGTAGGCACCGAGACGAGAATTATCAAGTCCGTTTTGACCCTGGTCCACGACCCTGCGCTTCGGGAATTGAACCCTGGTCCTAGACCGTTCTCTGCTTACGGGTCTGCCGCGTCTAACCAGTGTACATGTATTGAGTAAACTCCACATATAACGGGAAGAATCAGAAAGGAATCTGCCAACAACGAACACAAAGGTAGGCCACATAACGGCTTTCACACTAAGCTAGAGAGGCTCTAGGTTTGAATAATTTACACTTCGCATTTTTTTTAACAGCCCCTCGTACTTTACACTGCTAAAACGTTGGGGAATTAAAGAAAGAAAACTTTCCGAACATAACAAGAGAGTCTTTCACAGTCAACCGCCTAAATCTGGTATGTAGTCTTAGGTCAGAGACATTGCATTGGTAATTTGTGCAAATTTAATGGAGACAAATATTGAGATTTTTATACGCAAAACGTTATTGTTTTTTTGTTTACATCATACAGACAAAAGAAAAAAGGCCCTGATGAGATTCCAGGAACTGGTTTCCTGTAATCGAAACGCATCGGCATATTTGGAGGCACAGGCATACTTGGAGGCACATTTGAAGGAATAATTGACTCACAAGAACTATTTGTTAGCTTTAACACCATGAAATAGCATCATTACTTTGACTCTATTCCTTATGCTCTCCTTCCTTCTTGCCTTTCTTTTCCTCCTTTTGATTTTGTCTCTCATTTGTTGAGATTAAGTACACATCAATTTAACGTGTTTTTTGTTGTGATGATGTTTTTTTGCATTTGTGTAAATACATTGTGATATGTTTTGTTTATAAATTGGTTTGTATAGTATTGTAAATATATGTACAGTTTGTCCTATCTTTGCCAATGAATGTATATGTAAAAAAAAACTTTGAAAGTAAAAAAAGAAGTCAAAGGTATAAAATATAAGTACCTGCTCAGAATTCAATAAAGAGTATTCTTGACCTTCATTAATTGTTCTTGTGTTTTAAAAAAGAGTGGTCTAGGTATTTTGTGTTTTTTGCATTTACACATGGTACAGCCTTTTCCACGTCCAAAAAGGACCTAACTCCTCTGGGTTATATCTTTCAGAAAGTTGGCATTTTCTTATCTCAAACATTTGGTGCCTACAGCTTATATCCTGGGTCACAAACCTAGGTGTAGCTGGCGGTTGGTCTTTCTGTATTACTACCAGACAGTGAGACAAAGGGGGAATATGTGTTGGCAGGATGGGTCTTCTCTGACTTGATGGGGGTGGGGGTGGAGCTCTCACTTTTTAGGTCGACCTGGAGATGGGGGTCAAAACAGAACAGGAGGGCCACTCTTGACCATGGCCTCTCTGGTGCTGGTGTCCCACATTGGTAGGCCAGTCTTGGTGGGGGTGGTATCCAGGCAGGCAGGTCGGCTCCTGGAGGTCCAGGCATCTTCAAACTTGGCGGGGGAAGGGATCTGACCTCCTGGTATGGAGACTTCCTTCTAGGTGGCTACTGCATTGGTGGACCCAGTGATCAGCAGATCGTGTACTGGGCATTACAGTTGGTGGCTGCAGTGAAATGGCTCCACCACTTCAAGTGAGATGCTGGCTGATTGTCAAAGTGCTGGTAGCCCTCCAAGGCTTTTTCAGGATGCAAAGCTGCAGGACAAGTCGGGACAGGAGCTTGTAGGCAAGGTTTAGTGCCAAGTCCACAGCTAGTCCACAGTTCTTGTGTTCTTTTTCTCTTTTACTTTCTTCTTTAGTCAGGTGAATCTGAGTTTCTGGTGTCAGAAGGCTACCTAAATACTGAATTTAGATGTGTTAAGGGGAGTGAAGGGTAGTAACCAATGGGCTACTTACCCTTAAGATCACTACACCCTCTAAATGACCGCTTCCTGTGGGGTTTCGGCATAACCCTGTTCCAGGGTTACTAATTCCTAATTTCACCAAAAACAAGATGGCAGAACCCTTCCTTTATGGTGCACATCAGGCAGCCCACCTTAGGGGTGTGACCTTGTAGTGTAACACACCTACTTGCATAGCTAATTTCCTGCCTTTCCTGGTGCCAAATGGGCAGGGGGTGGTATCTCCCAGGTGATCCCCCAAAACTGGTCCCAGGATGCTTGTTTCCAGTCCAGGGAGGCCTTGACCTGGCAGTTTGTGCTGGACACACTCTGCAGGACACTCGTTTGACTCCATCTTCTCCGCCAGCGACCACTTCACCTTCAGCCCCACCACCGAACTCCACTGGACCGACCACCACTGCATCCATTTCACCTTCGAGAAACACACTGCACACAACCAACCGCAATGCATTCCACAACCCCAACTTGAAGAAAATCACCGAAGACCAGCTCATCACCACTCTCGCCCGAGACCCTCCACCTGAACCCTCTGAGATCGACACAACAGCCCACAACTTCAGACAATGGATCACCGACCGCGCCAACACCCTCACCCCGATCAAGAAACCCTCCAACAGGGGAACAGTCAGAGGAGTTGGTGAACAAACTCCAGGAGAGGGATTACCCCATCAAAATCAACAAGTAGGCTCCGAAACGAGCTTTGAGCATGTGAAGCTTTATTGGAGAGGAATACTAAGCAGAGGCAAGTTTGCCTCCCAGTTGTCACGACTTTTGACCCCCTCTCCACCAGGATGAGACAGGTTGTAAGGAAACACTGGTCCATTCTTGATACTGCTATGAGCAAGATGCCACCGCCACGTTTTGCATTTAAAAGAGCACCTAATCTTAAGGACAAGTTGGTTCATACACGCACCTCCATCACACCACAGGCCACCTCTCTTCTAACTGGACACTACCCATGTGGAGGATGTTCTGTTTGCAACCTCACTCAAACGACCAAGGAAGTAACCCTACATGATGGCAGAACATGGTTTCTTACCAAGTTCAGCAATTGCAATACGTCTAACGTCATTTATAGACTGACCTGCAGCTGCGGGCTACATTATATTGGTTTGACTTCACGTAAAGTAAAGGTGCGTATACAGGAACACCTCAGTACAATCAAAGCCAAGAGACTGTCTACACATTTAGTGCAACACTTTATGGAGAAAGGACAGTAGCCTAAGGATCTAAGGTGGATGGTCCTTGAGAGGGTGTTGGGAGAAACACATAACATTGATAACATACTGGCAAGGAAAGAGGCCCAATGGATTTTTTCTGAACCGGATGACCGGGAGGGGCTGAACGACTCAATTGAATGGAATAAGATCAGTAAACATTGATTTGGGCAGACATCAAAGTGGATTTAGGATGTGGGATGTTGGTTAATACTTTATCTACACGTCACTAGAATTTGGGCATAGTCTATACCAACTATTCAAGATATAATCTGGCTGGTTTATCCTGTTCCTCCCGAAGCAGTTGTTATGGGCATGTATGATACCAGCTACGTGACGGCAGCGTGACATCTGATGGATGTTAACTCCCCCCGCCCCATGTCAGCGCCCCACAGCACTCCCACCACGGGCCGCTACTGATGGTAGGGATTGTTATCAACAAACAATGGCCATGGTTAGCGCTTCTGTATATATAGTGATTATGTTTTTCTCATTTTTTAATAGGAATAATTCATGAAGGGTGCATATTGATTGATTGTTCCAAATATTATAAATTGATAACTTGGGATTCACCACAAGCATGTACCTATACCCAGCTTTTAACAGGTGGGTTTATATTCCTGTTAACTTTTGAGTTGAAGAGATATGTCAACCTTTGTTTGATAGTTTACTATTTTGTTCCACAGACCCTTCTTGTGATCTAAAATAAAAAAGAAAAGGTCTCTAATTGTTATACAGGACGAGGGCACCATTGTGGGCTATAAAAACTAGAGCTGTTGGATTCCTTTTAACCCGTTGCATGCGTGCGTCGGCCAATGGCCGGCGCGAGCACTACCTCGTTAGTGCTGCGCACGTCCATTGGCCGACACGGCCCCGTCCACTCAATAGAACTACTGCACCATGGTGGAATTTATGCCGCGGTTAAGGAGTTAACGAGGTGAGACATCTCTCTTTAAATTAGGGATTCCTTTTGAAGGTGATTAGGATTTCTATAACAGTTGCCCAGAAGATAATTCGTTTCTTCTCTGCCTCTAGACAATTACTGTGTTTCCTCAACTGGGGATAAGAAACAAGAGGAAAGTTGCTGACTTTAGATGTATGGCTGCCTTATCATAAGGCAAACAATAGTGTATAAGTAAACAGATGAGAAGTGTCCCGCCTTAGTCATATGTTTGTCTTATTGAAAGAAGATTTTAGTCGCATAGGAACCAAAGCTTTTGACTATAGAGACCTGACATGGGCCCCCAGTGTATTATCTTTTATAAAAACATGTTGTAATGCGAATGATGTGGGGTATGTGCAACATTCTGTGTGGTGTTTGATATTGCTCTATGGCATTCTTATTTGTCTGCCCATCCAGTCAATCTATTTATGTCATTAGTATGAATTCGTTTAGTTTTGTTTGTAAAGTGAAAGATTTGACAAGGTAGATAATTTTTAATTTAAAGTGTTAGGATTTTATGAATGTCTTGTTCCAAATATTATATCAATATAGTACTGATTTATAAATTTATATTTGTTTCAATATACAGGAGTACGATTGGGATCAACTATATTTTCAACCATGAGAGTTATAGTAATGTCTTGATAAAGATGGTATAACACCAGCTAAACGGTTGGTGCCTTTGGTACGCAATTCATGTAATGTGTTGGAATCATAGATATCCAACAAGTGTTTATGTATCTGGTTTCAGTCTGCATAACTGTTTCACACGAATGTGGTTTTTATGACAAAGTGTACTTTATTTTCCTTCTCTCATTGTTTGTGTAATTGGTAGTAAACATGTGTTGTTCAGGGAGCTATAAAAGGCTCAAAAGGTTGTCATTTACTGGCAAGTAAGGATCTGCTGCCAGGTATTAATGATTCGGGTCATGAATCGCTGGTGAAGTCACGGGCCCGGAGTCGCCGGTAGGAGACTTTGGCAGCGTCCATAGGACTGGTCTCGCAGATTAGCGCATGGGCCTGTTTTATGGTCTGGTGGGCCGGTTATTTCTATTGAATTCTCTGATATTACCCCAAGCACTGTTTGCAGCAAGCACAAAAGCATGCAGTCTCCTGGGCCGTCACTTGAAGATCAGGTATACAGCTTCCCTGCACTCTCTTTGGTGGGCTTCAGTCGTTATTAAGTAGAATGAGGATTGAGTGGGAGCGGACCTCATCCCTAGTCAATATAGAAACTGGACTTCCGGTTGTGGGTTTTCGCGTGACAGCAAATGCATTCTGGTTGTTGTAATAGAGCTCTGCTTCTATGAAACGAGTCAGAGTAACACAGTGGTAGAAGTGGGCGGGAACGGAAGGGCACGGCGTGCCCCTACTTCTAAAAATAATTTCAGTCCGTTCCCCTACTTCTTACTTTCAAAAAAGCATCCCGGGACGGCAAGAATAGTCCGATTTAAAAACAATAACTTTTTTCATTAGATTCCAGGGGCTGCTCGCATTTCTCTGTGAACTCCAGAGGCTGCAGCAGCCCCCGCCCCCTCTGAGCTAGGACAGACCAAAGGACAGGCCCATTGTCATTCCAATTGAGGCTAATTACCCCCTTTCGAATGACAATGCGCCCGCCCTCTGCCTTTAGCATATCAAGTGCCAGTGAGATCGGAGTTGGTGATTACAGAGGAGCTTTCCCCAGACAGAGTATGTGGGGAACTTGACACCTTGTGTAATTTTTTAATGTTGTACACAGTGTGAATTGGGCAGGAGCAGTGACTGGACAGAAGAGGCCACAGGAGAGACAAGAAAGGAGAGGTACTAAGGCAGGAGAGGTAACCGGGCAGGAGAAGTAACGGAAGGGAGAAGTGACGGAGCAGGAGAGTTGACTTGTCAGGAGCAGTGACGGTACAGGAGAGGTGACAGGAAAGGAGAGGTGACGGGGGCAGGAGAAGTGACGGGGCAGGAGAAGTGAAGGGACAGGAGAGGTGATTAGGCATAGGCAGGAGCGGTAACCGTCAGGAGCAGTGAACGGATAGGGGCAGTGAACGGATAGGGGCAGTGAACGGATAAGAGCAGTGAACGGGGCAGGAGAAGTGATGGGACAGAAGCGATGATCGGGCAGGAGTGCTGACCGGACAGGAGCGGTGAACGGGCAGGAGCAGTGAACGGGCAGGAGTGGTGACGGGGCAGGAAAAGTGACAGGGCAGGAAAAGTGACGGTGTAGAAAATGTGACGAGGCAGGAAAAGTGAGGGGTCAGGAGCAGTGACGGGGCAGGAGAGGCAACAGGAAAGGAGAGGTGACTGGGCAGGAGAGGTAACTGGACAGGAGAGGTGACCGGGCAGGTGAAGTGACGGGGCAGGAGAAGTGACGGGGCAGAAGAAGTGACGGGGCAGGAGAGGTGACGGGGCAGGAGAGATGACGGGGCAGAAGAGATGACGGGGCAGGAGAGGTAATGGGGCAGGAGAGGTGTCGGGGCAGGAGAGGTGACGGGGCAGGAGAGGTGCCGGGGCAGTAGAAGTGACGAAGCAGTAGAAGTAATGGGGCAGGATCGGTGATTAGGCATGAGCTGGAGTGGTACGGGCAGAAGTGACGGTGCAGGAAAAGTGACGGGATAGGAGAAGTGACAGGACAGGAGAAGTGACGGGACAGGAGAAGTGACGGGACAGGAGAAGGAGAAGTGACGGGACAGGAGAAGTGACGGGACAGGAGAAGTGACTGGGACAGGAGAAGTGACAGGGCAGGAGAGGCAACAGGGTAGGAGAGGCAACAGGGCAGGAGAGGCAGGAGAGGCAACCGGGCAGGAGAAGTGACCAGGCAGGAGAAGTGACGGGCAGGTGACGTGACAGGGCAGGAGAGGAGAGGTGACCGGGCAGGAGAAGTGACCAGGCAGGAGAAGTGAGGGGCAGGTGACATGACGGGGCAGGAGAGGTGACGGGGCAGGAGTGGCGTTGGGACAGGAGAGGTGACGGGGCAGGAGAGGAGACGGGGCAGAAGCAGTGATTAGGCATGAGCAGGAGCAGTGACCGGGCAGGAGCGGTGAACGGACAGGAGTGGCGAATGGGGCGGAGCAGTGAAAGGGGCAGGAGGGGTGAACATGGCAGGAGCAGTGAACAGGGCAGGAGCGGTTAACAGAGCAGGAGCAGTGAACAGGGCAGGAGCAGTGAACAGGGCAGGAGCAGTGAACAGGGCAGGAGAAGTGATGGGTAGGAGAAGTGACGGGCCAGGAGAAGGGAGGGGGCAGGGGAATTGATGAAGCAGGAGTGTTGATCGAGAATGAGCAGGAGTAGTGACTGGACAGGAGCAGTGAAAGGGCAGGAGCAGTCGTTTCCCAGGGCGACTTGAAGGGTAGGGTGCCAGTTTAGTTTGGGGGGACCGGTTTTGTACAAGGGCAGGAGATTTAAAAACACTGCAAAGTTCTTTGTATATTCAGCAGGTTTCGGTCAACAATACAAGTGCCAAGATAACTTTGGTGATCAATGTACCTGCTGGAGAGAGATGGGAGCATGTTTTGTCTAGTGGCTGTTTTACTCATCCAAGGTAGTGCAGAGGGGTAATATGCCTGCTGCAAAGAACGTGTACCATGCATATCAAAGAGAAATATGTTATGTGCATAGTTCAGTGGGTACTGCTTTGTGTTCACTTCCCGAATGAAAGTGGAGTGGTGTGGCTCACTGGTTAGAGGCGGCAGACCCGAGAGCAGAGGAGGGCCCGGGACCTGGGTTCAATTCCCGACACGGCAGGGTCGTGGACCAGGGTCAGCGGACTCGATAATTCTCATTTCGATGCCTACTCTAACCAGGAATCACACTTGGCAACTCTGGGCATTAGCTAGCCTCATCTCCACAATGGCCCCCCACATACGCCGGGGATGCCTGGTTTCACCTTGGAGATACCCAGTAGGGACCATCTCACAGGGAAAGCCAGGACGGGTTCCCCAGCGGTCTACTGCGCAGAGATACTCCTTCGGGAGTCGATTCTAGCGCATTACAAACCCACAAATAATTAATTTTTAAAAAAGGACACTTGAATACATATGGCCTGACAGTTCGAGCTGGAGTGTTCCATTTGGGTGCAGAACCTAGACTGATTTGCATATGGCTGGGTCCAAACTGGAATGGCATAGTGAGCAAAAAACGATGGATTTAAGCCCAGATCTCTGAACTGGGGTGAATGTATGACATTGTTCTGCATTCTGTCCATCAATTGTTCTTTTTGCTATTGTCACCCGAGTGGGACAGGTATGCTCAGACATGAGTCCTGTGCTCTCCATGCCACTGTAATCAAGTTATCCTGGCTGATGAGGGCTGAAAGCCCGAAACCGGTCCTAGTATGCTTGTTTCCAGTCCAGGGAGGACCTGGCCTGGCAGTTCGGGCTGGACTGTTCCCATTGGGTCAAGGATCAAGACTGGTTTGCATATGGCTGGGTCCAAACTGGAATGGCATGTTGAGCAAAGAAACGATGGATTTAGGCCCAGATCTCTGTACTGGGGTGAATGTATGATATTGTTCTGCATTCTATCCACCAGTTGTTCTTTTTGCTATATTATGGTTGAGCAGCTAGCTGGCCGACATGAATATGAAGGAGCCTTTGTGGATTTCCGTGAGTCTAGATTCTCCTGAAGAGTTCCTTTCTCTTTTCTTGGCCCTGCTTAACACATGTGTACAGGAGGAGACCTGCATTCATGACATCAATGTTTGAGACAAAAAATAATCATGGATTTCTGAACAATGAGAGTAAAAGCATTAAGGTAACATGTTGTTCCTGCTTATATTTCACATGCTTTACATAAACCTGTATTCCCTATGAGTGTTTGCTTTTTTCTTAATTAAACCTCAAGTAAACATGTTTATCCATTGTTTTAATTAAATAACGTTATAAGCTGTAACTGGTCAGTGAAATGCTAAATGTACTAACAATTGGTATGTTTTGCTATTTCTAGCCACACCCCTGACTCCGCCCACTGATTCAATCTTCGATTATTCCCGGTCCCTGATTCTCCACCCACAGTTCCCCTACTTTTTCCCCACTTCGACCACTGGAGTAACATATACCGTAGCAGTGGACGCGATCGGACAGGCCAGGCCTGGAATCTCACTGTCCTTAACGGGATGGAGGGAGGTGGCTGACAGAAAGCAGGGACATCCAGTGAGTGACAGCCCAGGCCTCGCTCTTGGATGCCCTGGGACGGAGGTCCCCATGGCTCTCAGTCTCAGTGTGTGCACGGAGTCTCTTATGGCATTCTTCCTAGCACTGACAGTGACTTGTGCCGTCTGGCCTGGCTCCCTGAGAATAGATCACTGTTCCTGGACGACCACCAAGGACATGCAGAGGGGGAGGCGGGTTGACCATGGCTTCTAGCCGCTGCACGTCCAGGAGTGTCCCAGGGAGCAGGGGGGGCCTGCAGCCAGAAGCTGCTGCCGCAGAGTGCAAGCTCCTGTCCTCCCCTTCACAGCCGAGAGACCCCAAAGCAAGACAAATAGTGTCTGTGTAACGAGCGAGGAGGGGCCGATCCCAGCATACACGTCGGCTTTTGGCACCTCTGGAACTCTAGAATCTTACCTAGTGGAGGGAGGGGGGCGGCAGAGCTGAGGCATCGCCGAACAGCGCGGCCTGGCAAGGTCAGGGCTAAACGGGGAGGCAGAGGGGAGCACTGGACGCACTCACAGCGCAGAAGCCCTCTTTGATATCTGCAGCCTCGGCTAAGCGGTAATAAATTAGCAGGGTTATTATTACTTAATCAACACGGCTTCTGTTAGCCAACTTGGCCGATGGATGAAGAGCGGGGAGTGAGGGAGCGCGAGGCAGAGGTTCCTGGCCCGCGCGCATCTCCCGGCGCCGATTGAACCTGTCAGGAGCGCGGCCAAGCTGGAAGCCCGAGGTGACGGAGCGCCGGACCGCCGGACCGCAGCCGGCCGGAGCCTCTCCGGACACCTGGATAATGCGATATCCACCCGGGCTCCACGGCGGGCCAAGTGGCCCCGAATGTCCGTCTGTCTGAATGCATCAATCTGTCTGTCTTAGAATAACCATAAGAGCTGCCTTGCGCCCACCTGCGGAGGGCCAACTGGTTGTGAATGTATGTCTGTCTGTTTGTCTGTCTGAGGATAACCATCCATGCTATCTGAGACCCGGGTAGTGCGGGGTGCGACTGGCTGTGAATGTCCATCTGTCTGCCTACTTCAATCTGTCTGTCTTAGGATAACCATCAGAGCTGCCTGGCACCTGAAGCGGGTCAACTGGCTGTGAATGTCTGTCTGTCTATCTAACTGTCTGTCTGAGGATAGCCATCCAGGCTATCTGAGACCTGAGGAGAGAACACTAGCTCTGAATGTCCATCTGTCTGTCTATCTCTCTATTAATCTGTCTATTTTAGGATAACCTTCGGAGCTGCCTGGGACCTGCAGTGGTCAACCTGTTGTGAATGTATGTCTGTTTGTCTATTTATCTATCTAACTGCCTGTCTGAGGAAAACCATTCAGGCTTCCTGAGATCTGGGTGGAGGGGTGGGGGGGGGGGATGGGGGGTGGCAGGGCGAACTGGCTGTGAATGTCCATCTATCTGCCTATCTCTCTATTAATCTGCCTGTTTTAGTGTGGTATCGCGTTCATGTACAATATGGTATGATCCCGTGTACCCCTCTCTGTCCCTGATGGTTCAGTCTGTAGATATATAATGTTGAGATAGAATGTATTACTTTGAATAGTTGGAGAGTTGGACAGAGTGGTGAGAAGAACAGTACTGGTGGCTGAAGTTTCTTATTTTTGAAATAAACTTCTTGTTACAAAAGGATCCTGTGACCACGGAGCCTGACTTCACACTTAGGATGAACATCAGAGCTGCCCGGCATCTGTACCAGGCCAACTGGTTGTGTCTGTCTTTTCTGAGGATGGCCATCCAGGTTATCTGAGACCTGAGACAGGCCAACTAGTTGTGAATGTATGCCTGTCTGTCTCTTTATCTGTCTGAGGATAACCATCCAGGCTGTCTGAGACCTGAGGAGGGTTAATTGGTTGTGAACATCTATCAATCCGTCTGTCTTAGACGCGCCTGCCCTTGTCACCTATGGGCCAGGTCTGCATTGTTAAAATGATAACTCTCCCATAGCTTCAAGACTTCTTTGTGCGGTGCCAGTAAGTATTCTTTAAGAATTTGCAGAGGCTACTCTCTGACTTGATATGGGGTTCGGGCACACAAGTGGATATCCAACCAAATGTTGATGGTAGGTGGCTTGGAAGTGTCGGATCTTGAACTCTACTTCGTGGTGACGCAGTTTAAATGGCGCACACGTTGGCTGGCTGGGAATACGACGGGCGAGCACAGCTTGATCTGGGACAAACATGGGGCTTGGATATTCTAGAGTGGCTGCTCTCACCGTGCAGCCCGCATTGAGGAATGAGCAGGCTGACGTGCACTGCAAAACTCTGTGGTGTGGCTCAACACACTACGCCCCACAACTGCCGCTCTGGAGTACGCCTGGATTGAGGGCTCTGCTGGGAGCACATGACCCGACACCCTGGCAAGAACTGGGGTGACTTGCATAGACGATATGAATGGTGATGAGGGCTTGCACTCCTTCCAGGAATCGCAGCAAGAACATGGCCTGGGAGCTGGCGAATGCCTGGCTTATAACGCACTAGTCCTGGTGATCAGGAGCACTTGGACGGTAGGTGAGTAGGCCCAACTCTACATCATAGACTCCAGTGCATTTTCATGCACAGTCTTGGTAGTAGGGTCATTCTTGTGCTGCACGCAGCATTACCAGTCAAGGATGCAGATCTTGCATTGCTCAGCAAACCCCGCTAGGACACGTGTCTGCAGACAGTTCTGATGTCCAAGCAGTGGGCGATGGTGCTTGTACAGGTGAAGTGCATGTCCCACAATGCTTGTCTCAAGTTCACGCAGTTTAACTACCTCCATCATTCATATTTTGCACTGCACTGGAAACAGAATGTTTCTGGGGGTGGCACCAGTGTGCCTCCGATGTGGGCACCAAATTCGAATCTTCTTCCATATGGTATGGGAATGCCAGCACCTAACACAGATGTGGGCACAAGTGATGGACCATATTTTAGGATTGAATGACATCCCCCCGCCCCGAGACTAGTTCTGCTTGCTGGGAATCACCAACGTACAAAACGCAGTAACTATTATCGAGGCTCGCGGATCTAGCCCTGGCCCTTTTCAAGCGACTGACTGCCATGTCTAGGAAGCTGACACAACTGCTCGTGACCAGCTGCTGGCTGAGGGTTTTACATAAGTGGATGACTACTGAGGCTGATCCCTAGACCACAGCTCCCAGGAGCGAAGGAATGGGGGTGCTCCAACCTCTGGGACACCTATGTGCTCAAGTTACAATAAAAGATGGTCGCCTTCAATGAAGGATGTCGCGAGTCAGGAATTCATGATGGGCTTCTCTTGGTGCGGGGCTGCCCATTGGCGTATGAATATTGAGAATGCCCCTCCGCCGATGCTAGACCGGACCCTCCCCTACCTACTATAGAAGACCCCACTTTAGGCGCCCGGGGGACAGACTGGGTAGAGAATAGACTACCTCACAGCCACATATAGGTACCTTTGACATCAACCCCGTGCCATTTTGTTACCTGTTGATCCTCGGATTACACTGGCAAACATTTGTGTCAACCAAGAACTCTCAAATTGTTATTATTTATTACTTTCACATTAGTTCAGTATATACACTGTTTTTGACTGTTTCTTTACAGATGGCAACACCCTGAGGAATGTGTTGCTTTAGCCTAATTCCTTTGTCCGAGGACTATAAGGATAGAGAAATTACGCAAATACGTGCCACTACACATTGGTCTGTATTGCTTCACTACTGTACGGCATTTATCATTGATTTAGGTGCTGAAATACGCATTGTCATCTACTAGTGCCTTCATTGTTCTTGTAATGTCTTAAAAATGCCAATAAAAACATTTTTAAAAAATCAATCCGTTTGTCTTAGGATATTCATCAGAGCTGCCTGGCACTTTCAGCGGGTCAACTGGTTGAGAATGTTGGTCTGTCTGTCTATCTACTTATCTATCTGTCTGTCTTAGCATAACCCTCAAGGCTCTCTGAGATCTGCTGCGGGTCAACTGGTTGTGATTGTCTGTCTGTGTATCTGTCTTTCTGAAGATAACCATCCAGGCTATCTGAGACCCTAGGGAGGGAAACTGGTTGTGAATGTCTGTCTGTCTATCTATCAATCCATCTGTCTTAGGAAAACCATCAGGCACTCTGAGACATAAGGCAGGCCAAATGCATATGACTGTCTAGTTGTCTGCCTGTCTTTCTGTCAATCTGTCTGTCTTAAAATAACCATCGTTGAGACCTGTGGTGGGCCAATTGGTTGTGAATGACCATCTGTCTTTTCATTAAGGTGCCTCTCTATCTTTCTATCTATCTATCCTTTTCACTACTGTCCATTATATGCCTGCTATACACCAGTCCATCTCTCTGTTTACTAGAATCTGTAGAGAGAATGGGCACTGGTGGCATGTTTCAATTACACATGCAGGCATCTATATGCACACACATAGCAGGTACAATGTAGACGTCCATTACATTCCCCTCAATACAGATAGAGCACAGTAGCTAATGGGATTCAGTATGCACAGAGGATAGATTTAACATAAACAGTGCAGACTCCCATCAGACACACAGAAACCTCTTAGCAAGCACAGCAAAATCTAACTATACAGAACAGATGCAGCCCGGCTTTAAAAATGGAAAATTCCATCATAAACTGAAGACGCCTAGGAAAGTGGCATCAGCAATGCAAACTGTTTTCAACTTCACTGAACAGAACAGCTCTATAGTACGAGCAATGGGGTCTGACATCAGACGCATACAAAACAGGCAGCACACAGGCGCTGCCCAGTATCATCTCAGTGTCTCACTCACAATACCTGCCACAGAAACTGTAGTGTAGTTCCTAGTTTCCCACTAGGCCCTGCGCATTGGAATAACATAAACAGTAGTATCGACGTGGAACTGCGGATATTCCAGGCCTCCACTGACTATGCTAAACTTAATTGGGTGTGTTACCAACTAGCTCAGAGGTCACTGGAAACTTTCTTCTCTGCATGGGAAGTGATCAGCTTCCCTGGCACAGACAAGAAGGGATTCAGCTTTCCAACAACCGTGAAACATGACAACTTTGCTCCTCAGATTAAGAGTCAATCTCTAGGGTCGTGTGAAACAATAGACATGTATTTCACTCAGTCAGGTTAGTGCAGTTTACTTTCACGAGATGTAGAGAATAGAGAGACGGGCGTTTGTCAATAAAGGTTAACATTTATTGAACAGTCTTTCTTTTCGTACAAGAGAAATGTATTGCCACAATTGCAAGACTTGTTATTATAAAAAGTACGTACCGTAAGATAAGGATTGCGAAATAATACTGTAAAAGCATTGATATGGTTTCTTAGCCATACAATGGTTTAAAAGTAATAAAACATATATACATTCATATATACATTAGGCTAAAATACTCAACTGGTGCTTCTAACTAAGCCTAGTGTGCCTGACCTAAGCCTAACACGTGGATGGGGAGTAAGTAAGTAGCTTCAAGTTAAGTTGGTTTTGCCAAGGTTTGCTTCAAGAATTCTCATCTAAGGGTTTAGTCAACACCATACCTCTGAATAGAATGATGGAAGTCTGGTATTTCCTTCAGGAGGCACTCGGTATCCCAGTCACCCGCGAGGGCAGACTGGAAACGCTGGAGCTGGATTTCTCAGCAGAAGAAATGCAGCATCTCTCTTCAGCGCGTCGAGGAAGGAGGGGGGACAGCGTCCGCGGGCAGCTTGGAATCTGCTGGGCTCTTCGCAGAGGGACGGCTGTTCAGCTCCTAAGCTCACCACACCATCGTTCGCGCTTTAGCAGCGATAATGGTATCAGTAGCTTCACCAACAGCAGTGGGGCAGCAGACTGCAGCAACAGGGTGCTAGCTTCAGACAGCTAGTAACAGGCAGGCGACAACAGCCTACACAACAGCAATTGCTTAAGGCAACGTTGGTAATATTTATACCTGCCAGGTGCCTGGTTTGACGCAAGTTTGTTGGACATAGGACGTCAATTAAAGATGTCACTAGGAAGTGATAGCTATCAGTTGCTCATTAGAGTTCCATTACTAATCAAAACACAGCAAGCGGGGATTTCCAGGTTTGCTGAGTTTTTATCTTGTTGAAGAACTCGGAGTGTTAATCTAGGAATATCAGATAGTGACTTCTGCTCTGTCATTGCACTAATTGGTCGCAAAGGAAGTGGCAGAGAACTATGCTGGAATGTGGCTCTGTTCGTGTGAGGCCAGAGATGACTTTCTGAATATCGCACTTGAACTGTTATGCCAATATAGGGAATAAATGGATTTATAGCCGAATAGGGGCATAAGGTTACAGTATCGATCAGGAACCTAGATAAACACGCAACAAAACTCGAAAATAACAGGCGCAGCACACGTGATTATTGAGAGCCGCCAGAAAAGTACTAGAAAGGATAAACGATTCTTAACCTTTTGACTTCTGTGGACCCCCACTGAATCATTATTGGAATCCGGAGACCCCCACTGAGTCATCAATGGAAGCCGGGGACCCCCACTGAATCATTATTGGAATCCAGGGACCCCCACTGAGTCATCATTGGAAGCCGGGGACCCCCACTGAATTATTACTGGATTCCGGGGACCTCAACGGAGTCATCATTGGAAGCCGGGGACCCCCACTGAACTCATACTGGAATCTGGGCACCCCAGTGAGTCATCATTGGAAGCCGGGGACCCCCACTAAATATTACTGGATTCCGGGGACCTCAAAAGAGTCGTCATTGGAAGGCGGGGACCCCCTGCCCAAGCAACTAAAATGATTTGAACCTCAAAACAATAGACACAAAAACATGCTAAACCAAGTATATACCAAAAAAAGCTCACATATAGAAATGTTTTATATAATTCACAATCAAATCTAAAAAATAAATGTAATGCTGCTTTCCTATTTGTATACTTTATTTATTTTAAAGTATTCAGTGTAATAATATTTCATTTTGTTAAACAGTCGCGGACCCTCTGAATGGGCCTTGTGGACCAACAGACGTCCCTGGACCACAAGTTAGGAACCAAAGGGATAACACATTTATAGCAGGAGGGGGAGAACAAAGATCCCCTACTAACAGACACGCACTCACACATACGCACTCACAGACAGAAATGAGCTCTGACGCAGACTGCATGACTAGCACTTGACGCGTCAGCTCAGGCCTTCATCAAAGACGTACAGTAACAGCAGGGGCATTATCGCCCCAGCTGCTCGTCCTCCTCGCCACAATGTTCACACTAGTTTGTATTATGACTACGAGACAGGACACAGTAGAAACACTAACAGAAAAGAGGGGTGGAGGGCACAGTGCAATTTTACCCAAGACAAGGTGGCTAAAGAAGCACAGGGCATTGCTCAAAATATCAGTTTCATTCAAAACATCATGTAAAGTACTGAAGGCCCCTGGCCATACCTATGAGTTGGCCAAATATTAGTGCTGCGAATTTGAAAAATAGCGAACCACAGAGACATGCAGATTGCTTGGATATTTTAACACATAGATGGTAGAGTTGTGAGCATTTGCATAACTACATAGTCACAAACATGGGTTGTAAATGATTTCAATTGCAGGTATTCAGACAGTGGCGGCTCCTCCGCAATAGCCAGCAGCTGAAAAACAAAACAATATTTTATTCAAATGTTATTTTTCAGCTGCTGGCCGAGCCAGCATGTGTAGGGCAGGGCGGGGCCGGGTTAGGGGTCATAGGGAGGAGTGGCTGGTGCCCTTCTAAGTACGCATGTCTGTTTGGCCGGCCGTCTTAGGTTCGTCCAAACAAATATGCACAGTTAGGTTTCTCTAACCCAGCGTATTTTACAGCCAGGTGGAGAAACAGCACTAACTCCCTGTGCCTTAGAGGAGCATCAAACCAGCCTGCTCAGGCCAATCACAGCACTGCTCTGTATGCTCTGTATGAGAGCAGCATTGGGATTGGTTGGGGAGTCTGTCCCAGGGAATGTCAGGAGCAGCAGGAGAACGGCAGAGCACCGAAGGGCGAGGCGGGTGCTGGGATCAGGTAAAGTTTTTCAAATTTCATTTTTCTTATTCAACCCTTTCCCCCACTCCACCCCAACTGCCATGCCACCACCCCTCTGCATACCTGCAACAGCCACGACTGAGTTCAGGATCAGCGAAAACCAGGTTAAGAGCTCACTAATTGTGACACGTTGCAGAGAAGCTCCTGGTGATGTGAGAGGCCTCATCCCCACTGTTGTAAACGCTGGAGGGAGAAGGTGAGAGTGCAGCAGAATCCAGAACAGTCTGGACTTCTCTGCGTTTGGTGTATGATGCTCCAGGCTGCAGGACAGGAATGGACTGAGGGAGGTGAACCCCTCATGCAAGGAAAACTAGTAAAAGGGTCATTGAGAGGAAACGTGACATTCTTTTGGAATTGTTCACAATAGACCAAGGGAAGCCTTTTGGGAATGCTGCTGCAAGGGTCCCACAAGACACCAGGAAGCTATATAGGTCAGATCAAGTCATAATCTATGCTGTTGCATCCCCTAGTGCTCCATACATGTGATCCAAAGCCCAGGTAAGGCACCTGTAACCGCGCCAAGAAGTAGCTACCAGATAGAGGGAATGCTAATGAAGGACATGAGGATGTCCACTTGCAGAACCCATTTTTGCCAGAGGCCAAACCACGTTTCGAACATCATAAAGAACTTGAAGGTGAATGCAAACACCACTTTCACATAGCTAATTTGTACTAATGTACTTCATATATGTATTCGGGGGACACATAATAGTCCTGATAGAGCAGAGGTTTTTCCTCTCATCAATTTACCACATTTTACAAAGAAAAACAATTTGTGACATTGCAT
The DNA here is from genome assembly GCF_964263255.1 of Lissotriton vulgaris. Lineage (NCBI taxonomy): Eukaryota > Metazoa > Chordata > Amphibia > Caudata > Salamandridae > Lissotriton > Lissotriton vulgaris. Next base: position 196,598,779 of record NC_141687.1, read on the forward strand.
TATATGAAACACGTCAAAAGGTGTGTTAAGTTCTTCGTTTTAGAAATGACAAAACATAGTTTTGAGTTTGCAACTGTATTGTAAAAGCATGCTGAATGTTAGAATACGTCTATTACATTTATAATTTCTGAACTTTATGTGAACGGAGTGGTGGAGCACTTGCTGAAAAGTCCATCTGATGCACCATCCCTGGCGGGCGAGCGTATTCCAACTCTCCTGTTCGCCGACGATACCCTCCTCATTTCCAAATCCCCAGTAGGCCTTCAGAACCTTTTGGATAGCTTCCAGTGTTTCTGTACCCTGAGGGGGCGTGTGATAAATACAGATAAAACCAAGTATCTAGTCATGAATCCGCCCAAAACACTCGGCAGGCCCCCGGTTTAGACTTCTGTATCCCTAGAAAGGGTAATTGGATTCGATTATCTCGGGATACGTATTTCGGATTCCATGAACTGGAACCCTCATATGCAGAAAATGTTGTTAGGACATAAAAGGGTAGTGGGGGCCATTCTTAAGGAGCAGCGTTCTTCATCGTCCAGACCAATCGGACCAGCAATCGAAATATACAAGGCCAGAGGAGTAAATTCGGCCCTACACGGAGCCGAACTCTGGGGCTTAAGTAATATGGAGCAACTGTCTAAATCTGAAAATAGTTTTTTTAAAGATCTAATGGCACTTCCCCAGAGCACTCCTACTGTCCCTTTGCTACTGGACCTGGGCTGCCATTCGATAAATGATCTGGCAAAGCTTCTTCCACTTCTATTGTGGGCCCGGTTATGCCGATGCCCTGAGTTAATAAAGTATGCCGAAGGCCTGTCGTAAGTGATGGCCTTACAGGGTTGGCATAAAATCAAGTGGCTCAAAGAGGTTAAATCCCTTTTATGTGATTTGGGACTTCATGAGGCATGGGAGAATAAATCCACTCCACCGAAAGTGGTATTAAAGAAACTTTACTGGGGCTGGGTAATAAACAAGCGTAACTCCGATCCCAAATTAGAAAGAATAACCAAAGACTTTTTGAGGATCAAGGACATAACACTTATTGAGCCTTATCTTGATATTATCCACAAGTCTACTGATAGGACGTTGTATTTTAAATTCAGGATTGGTACTCTCCCAATATGGGAATTCACCGCGCACTGGAAAGTCCCCTCCCAGACATGTCTTTCTTGCCCAATTACGATTCAAGAGTACAGTCAATGGCACACATTCTGTTTGCATGACCGGCATATAAAGCCCCTAGGAGCTATTGGCTCAAGCCATTGTGCAAAGAATTGGGCACTAGAGATCCCTCTGTAGCACTGTGTGTTCTTAAATCTAACACTAGTCTGTTATATGTATGTGGACTGGCAACATTTTTGAGATGAGCCTGGTCCATCAGATCTAAAAGGCTGAGAGAAAACGTTTAAACTAACATTTTATATGATGATGTAAATAGCTTTTTATCTCTTTGCAATATGTTTAAATTTGATGTGTAAATGTGTACTTTTAAAAAGAAAAATTGTAATAAGTTGGCACTCAGCGTAAATCTGGATGGGAGCATGACTTGTCAGCCAAAAGTGCTCTTTTTTTTTGCTGATGCTTTTAAGATATGTTTTTATCGAAATAAAGCCTTTTTCATACTCATACTCATTTATAATTTCTGAATAGATATTAATTCTAACACCTTAATGACATGATATTGTGATTAGATAATGTGATAATAACTGTAGCTAAGAATTCATATGTGAGTATTGAACGTATTACATCTTAGAGATGAATAGTACATTAAACTATGTAATGTGTGCACTGAAAATGACAAAAGAAAAGTAAGTTTTACATGAGTTTATCCAGAATTGGATTTCGTAAACCTTTCTTTTGCTGTACCTTTGAATTATGTGGGCTTTAATAACATATGATGTGCAAGGAAAGTTATGAATATATATGTGTGACAGTGACATTTTCAAAACTTTATGAGTAACCTATACTTACATGAATTAATTATGAATTGATTGCAATGTTTGTTAATGCACCTATTTGAGATATTAATACCATGCAATGGAACGCAATATTATTTTTTTTGCTTATATCATCGTCATTAGGTTGTATTTCAGTTAGGCCTCAAATCTTGCTTCTTTTTCCAAACGTGAACTTGTGAACTAAATAGTCTGAGGCTTATGGGGACTTTTCGTAAAGTTGCCATTTGTGTTATAACTTTCAACTGCTTCCTTTGACATTTATAGCACAGTCTGATGGAATATGCAACAACAACTGTACCATGATAGAACAGATGCTTGAGAAACAAGCAGACAACAGATGGGAGTATTAACTTGTCTATTTTCTGAGTGCCACCTTGTACATATGACTAAACCTACAATGATTCTAAGGAAATTACACGTTATGCATTATTGAATTCTTCCAGATTTGTATACTTTTTTACTTACTACATCATCTCATCCTATTGAAGACGACCAATGGGACAGAGTGCTCTACAAGTTTGGTGAAGTCAAGGGGTGTTACCCTGAACTAATGGAGTATAATTGCTCAGAGTTTGGAACTGATTGAGAGAGACTTGCTTACCCACTTTGCGACACAGAGACTGACAATTTGGACTTCAAGGAACAACTGTGACGTAATACAGCAATATGCTGCCGCTGGTATGCTAGTGTAGGGGAACCTTTTCGGCTGAAAGGGTTTGCGTCATACGCTGTGACACTAACATTACAGCAAACGAACAGAAATAGATTTCCTGTCTTTAATGAGCTGGAACTGGTCATTTGGAACAAACAGAACTTTCTAAGGGTTTGTATGAGGCTCAACTGATTACCTATTGATCTTAACCCATTAGTTAATTAATATTCTCATCCTGAGGAAGATCAAATCCCTACGTCTTTGGGTCTCGCAGGGTTTGTTATTGTTTTATTAAACTCAAATTAGCTAAATTTTGGATTGTATGTTATTCAGTTAAATTCATACTAAAACTTTGAGACTCAAACTAAACTCGGCTGATTCTGACTCAGTATTTGATTGTGGGTAAATATATTTGTCTAGTGTTCATTGCTTGTGAATTTCCAGAGTGAGATGAATATAAAATTATATGTAGCAATTATCTTATTCCTAGTCCTTTTTTGGTAATTGCCTATCCTCCTAGTATTCCAGTCCCTTGCAGAACAGAACAATACCCATCGGAGGACCAACTGAGTAACTAATAGTCAGAAGATAAAATGATTAAATTAAACTCTAGACATAAATGAAATGTTTATGGCCCAGTACGTAAATCTACAACAGTCCCCCAACAACAATTTTGGTAACAATCATCATCAATCATCAATAATCTTTATTCGGATATGTGTTATCCATAAAAGTACAAACATACACATAATCACGTACATAGTCCATCATTATTAAAAATAAAATTCAGCGTTAAAAGTATTGAAATAAAATATTACTAGGTTATCCATATCTTTGATAACTGCAACAATGTTAAAGTGACAATGGGCAAAGTGTAATGTTTTGTAGTCGAGCAGCTAGGAATGATCAAGTCGTTAAATCTCTTACAATTAGCAGCATCAATTAAAGTGCAAATGTGCATAGTGCAAGGTATAAATGCGAGCAGTACAAAAACCAATAAATACATACGGTACAGCCTAATCCAACAATCATCAATTCATAGAAGAACGGGAGCGGATGGCCATTTTCAGAAAGGTGCACACTCGATATATTATGTCATCATCTTTAAGCTGGAGAATAATTTTGTATGCCACCTTAAAATCCATTATGCCCTTGGCTCTAAAAAACAATATCAGTAGCTGCATACTGTAATTTTGGTAAAAAGAACAAAAAAAAAACATTTAACATAGACTGTTTCCCTAGGTTGCAACATGTGCAAATCAAATTCTCAATATTGGGCTGATAACCTATAGGGAAACACAACAAATACTTTATTGATCCTGATCTGAGACGAAAAAGAAGGCTTCACTCCCAGCATGTAATATCTTTTAAAAGGTAACTAATGGGTAAGCACGAAGGAGGTCCGCCCTCGTCTGTCATTAAAATATATTGTTTCACGGATACTTTGGCTGATTCCTGAGCGTATCTTGCATCCCCATAGTGTTTATATAAGATTTTGCGGATGGTCTTTCCCTCAATTCCATCTAATTGATCAGGATTATTGAAGATATGGTCAAGATTAACCGCAATCGAATTCGCCCATACTTGGCCCAACCAGGGGATATCACTGCCCTTATCGCATTTTAGGCAATCAGCCAGAATTTCCCTAGTTAGAGTGGCAGCAGGATTTTTCCAAACCTTTAGCCAAAACAGGACAGGGCGAGACCTAATATGGTCCTCCAAGTAAGGCATTCTTAGCTCATTATGGCATACGAAAGTAGACGAAATTGGTAGACCCAAGAGCCTCCTACAAAATCTATTTCCCTCGACCTGAACACTTTTCAAGTTTATATGGCCCCAGATTTCAGCCCCATAGGTCATGATTGGTACGCATTGTGTCCTATAGATTTTAAGTAGGGACAGTACCACCTCAATTCTTTTTGATTTGGGGAGATTTAATACTGAGTTTATAGCTCTTAAGAATTTAGCCCGTCCATAAGCCAAGTGTGGGGTCCAGGACCCATTGTCCGAAAATTGTATGCCCAAATAAGGAAAAGTGAGGGTGCATATAAAAGAATCATGGCACAAGATAATATTATTGATAGAATGTTTCTTAGGGACACAACACATTAAAAAAGATTTTTTTTAATTTGTACAAAGATCCAAACTGTTCATAAAATCTGCAAATCCCCTAACTAAAATTCTCAGAGCGTTTGGTGTTTGACCCATTAAAACAGCATCATCTGCATATAGTAAGGCAGGCAGTTTTTTACCGTTATTACCGTTAATTATGGGGAAGTCAGTGGTTTGGTTAGACAAAACATTATGAAGTTTATTAATATATAAAATAAATAAAAGTGGGGCGAGAACGCACCATTGTCTAACACATCTACCGACCACTATGTCTCCTGACACTGTTCCATTCATACTTATCCTTACCCGATCCTTTAAATCTCTATGCAGATATGCTAAAAAGTACACCAAATCTTTATCTAGTCCATAATCTAAAAGGCTTTGCCAAAGCCTCGATCTGTTAACAAAATCAAAAGCGGACGAGAGGTCCATAAATGCCAGGTAGAGGGGACTGTGTCGGGCGATGGAATACTTCCCTATTATTAAATTAAGATTCAAACACTGTTCCACAGTACCAAGATGGCTACGAAAACCCAGCTGACATTTATTTAATATATTTTCATCCTTTGCCCAGGTCCTGATCTTGTTAAATAAAACTCTCACCAATATTTTAAGAGTATTGTCGATTAGGGAGATAGGCCTATAGCAACTTGGATCAGATGTATCCCCTTTTTTAAAAATGGGGATAATTACAGAAGTAGACCTTGTACATGGAATTTTTGTTGTGATTAAGTTATTAAAAACATTTAGTAAGAAAGGAGCCCAGAACTCTGGCTGGGATTTTATAAGGTCGATGGGCAGCCCGTCAGGATCTGGGACTTTATTTCCCGCACTCTGGAGTATTGCCTCACTCAAAGACAATTGGATTTGAGTGGGCATAACATTTTCCAAAATATCTTCACATTGGGACGGGGAAGCATATATTTTCGAGAAATGAACGACCCATACTTCACTAGTAATATTACAGCTTAGAGGGGTGGATGTATTCCCAAAAGCTCTCAGGGACTTAGTGGCAGACCAAAAATTGTTAGTGATATTGAGTTTAGCGGCGTAGGCCAGATTATTCCAATATTCCTTAAGGACCGTATCACGCCTACATTTTATTACACTTTTATAATTATGCCTTAGAGTTCGAATAAGGGTAGGATCTCAAGGAGAAACTGAAAAAGCTGCTCTAAGGTCCCTGTTATCCCTAGAGCAGATATTGTCAAACCACCTAGGATCAGATTTGTGTGGGGTTACCGGTCTAGAAATCAGTTCTTTAATGCCTGCGCATAATAGAATAAAAGCAGAAACTGCCTCTGGGTTGGGGTCTGCCAAGGTAAGACAAGTCTCACAGAGAGATGGATACGTTTTAACCATCTTCATGAAGGTCTCCCTGCAATCCATACCCTTCCATTTAACTCTTAGGCTGTCAGTTGAGAGTTCTAAATTTGCCGCTTCCAGTTCTCTTCTAATGTTAGGACGCGGGGCTACCCTTAACGAGACCGCAATGGGATTATGGTCTCCAAAGGTAGACCTCTGCCCCAAGTAAGTCATCTTGTAATGAGGGGGATATGAAGGCATAGTCTATAGATGAGGCTCGTCCTAAGCCTCTATAGGTGGGAGGTGGATTATCAATAGTATTTACGGCTGCAATATCCATCACATTTAAAAAACTGCAATTTGATAGGTGATCTAATAGCTCATAACCTCTCTTACATGGATTGTGTCAAATAAACTGGGGGAAACTCCCAGTAATTCCTTCTCCTATCTTTGTGTTGAAATCGCCCCCCAGGCATATCCCTGCCAGTTTGTACTTTCCCAGTGAATTATCCGGGTCCTAAATAAAGTTTAAAAAATGAACAAAATTAGCATTTGGTATATTGAAAAATCATTATTATAAAAATGAATAAAACAAATAGAGGCACCCTGTGTATAAATCAAAACTTGGAAGTTAGCATTTCCAGAGGAAATTGATTTAACTCTACCACCTGAGGCAATACTGACCCATATTGATAAACCCCCCAATGGTCTACCATATTTAGAATTAGGGGGAATGATGTTAAAACACTCATACCTTCGAAGTATAGCTCTTTAGTTGCCCAGGTTTCTTGAAACATAAGGATGTCAAATTTGTTTATCATATTTGTCCAATCTTCTATATTTAATTTTGAGGCCAAGCCTGCCACATTCCAACTCAGCACCTTCAATGTGGAGTCAGAACAATCAATTAGGTGGGTCTGTTTCACCCCGGGGCTATTCATAGGAATCTCCTCAGCTACCGTGTGGGCCAGTCCGGTAGAATACATTTCGGATGAAGGTCAATCCAGGGTATCTAGATCAGAGATAGTCGAAAATCGGTTCACCCACTGATAGGAAGGGCTAAAAAGTGGACGCTGTGTGGGTGGTGGTTTATAAAAGAAACCTAGGGGTAGAGCACAGATGTTTGTTGAAAAAAGGCTACTGGTCTCTTTAACTGCAAGTATGGATCCAACAGTCCTAGGCCGATGTTAGAACTGGGATTTCTGGTTGGCTAAGGCGTACGCCAAAGCCAGGCAGAAACCACCATTCTAGTCAGGGCAAGGGAGTCACACGCCAAGATAACCCCTGCTCACCCCCTTGGTAGCTTTGCACGAGCAGACAGGCTTATCACGCAGGCAATGTGCAAAGCATTTGCGCACGCACACAACAGCAACAACATCCTAGGCACACCACAAAAGGAACTCCACGCAAGGTTATATAAAAATAACTTTTGTATTGTAAACACACATCAGATAGTATCACACAATATACATGGTGCCAACTGGCACGGGCAATATTCACAAGGGATTATTTACAGGACAGGGCCACATGGGCCACTGTCAGAATCAACACTTTTAGAACTAGGAATACTGTTAGAAATAGCACTTTGTAGATCATAGAACAATAATCACTTTAGCACACAACCATTAACTACTGGTACTAGGTAAATACCACCTACACAACCCTAACCACCTTAGGAGAATATTACGCAGGGAGCCAGGACCTCACTAGGACCACCTGTACTAGAAAGAACAACCACCTAAGTATCACAATATAATTAGGGGTATAAGCAAGAACACATTACACATGATGCATCACAACATTCAGAGGTGTAGGGAAGGAAAACACATGATGCATAAAAACACACATTCAGCGGTGTAAGAACAAGGCACATGATGCATCAAAACACATTCAGAGGTGCAGCACAGGAAAACACATGATGCATAAACCAACACATTCAGAGGTGTAAGAACAAGGAAGACACATGATGCATAAAAACATTCAGAGGTGCCAGAACACAACTCAATAGCGCAAAAACACATGATGCCTAAAAACATTCAGAGGTGCAGGAAAAACCACACAATTGCGCAAAACTACATAAGCCACCACCTGTGGCAGTCCCTAGGCCAACTGACCTTGTTGGGGCTAGGACGCCTTGTGTCCAGTAAGTCAGGGGCCTAAACGTTGCAGCTGCCCACTAAGTGCTGGGCAGCTGAGGACAATCCCAAGCGCCTAAACGGTGCAGCTGCCCACTAATTGCTGGGCAGCTGAGATAACTGCGGCAGGGCTCTCACTAGCCCTCAGACAGCACAGCGCCAACACGTTGGAGCATGCTAGCCCTTTAAGAATAAGGTCACAACAACTTGTCCCCTCAGTGGAGCCACATAGGCTTTGACAACAATGGCACCCTCATGTTGGAGTGTGCTGGCTCTGTGAAGGTTCATGGACCCCCACGGGCCCCTCTAAACATATATAGCCCAGTCTGAGCCACACAGGATCTCTAAACAATTATGCCCCCATAGGCTGGAGCGGCCCGGTGACATTGGGGCCGCTCTTAGAACGGACACTGCAGTGGTATGGGCACAGGGGGGGGCGGGCACCGACAACGTGCCCCGACATCGCCCCCCCTTAACCAACACCAAGTGGGCCTCCCTGGGCTCTCTTCAACTAAATGAATGCCCAGTCGTTGGACGGCCCTCTCACTAGCGGGCCGCCCAGGAAATGACAATGCGCCCTGCAAGGACCCCGGACACGGCATCTGCCAGGCACCCTCGGACCCGAGTCCTGCTCACCTGGCTTCCGCAGTCTGGCTCCGATCCTGGCCTCTCTTCCCCCGGGCTCTTCTCCTTGACTGTCGCACTTGCACATGCGGGGCTCCTCACGACACACAGGAGCCCTGTTTTAAGGAGACGCCGTTCTCCTACTGCTGCTGGCGGCCCCAGGGCTCTCCTCAGGTATCCAGGGGCTGGGCAGGGCCCAGGGAGGCAAGTCTTCCCCTGGGCCCAAGCAGCAGCACGCCCCTGGCAGGATTCAAGTTGGAAACAAGAACATTTTGTAAGGGGACACAGCCCCTTTTTATACCATAAAATCCTTTGTCTAGCAGGGTGCAGGCAATGTGACAACCAGCTACAACTGGTTATAGGGAACTCCTTTCACTGGCTAGGCTGGGGACATCAGATGCACCACAGGGGGTGGAGCCAGCATTGTGTGGGGAAAGCCCAGCCCTATTCAGGCCCAGGTGCACCCCTCCCCTCACATCAGCATGCTAATCACTCCATTCACCACCGGGGCAGACACACCCAGACTCTTGGAGCCAGGCTCACCAGCCAGCTTCAGCCAATCACACGGCAGACACAAATTACACAAATATGCCAACTTCTAGAAGTGGCACTTCCACACTAGACACAATCATGCCGCATATATCATTGCGCAGCATTCAATCTCACGAGTTCGCACATACCAAACTCGACCCTGCACTTCCCACACATTAGGAACTACCATGGGCATACATATTCCCCATTCATTCCTATGGGAGGGCAGGTCACTCTCACCACACACACAGAGAGCTCACGCACTTTACACTGTACCCCAGTGAAAAAGTGCACAGAGGCCTAAAATCACCAACACCTGGTCACAGAAACAGGCTAGGAAAAAGCAAAAAGTCTCGGGGTGAACCTGCCAAAAAGGGCCAGGTCCAACAGCCGAGAAAAATGAATAACAATGCAGTCACCCCTAATAGTTTACACCGCAGATCCCACCCAACCCACCCTGCATACCATTAAGATTTCGTGCATATCAGACCTCCTGTACCCTTTATGTTTAGCCATCCAGTCTACACATTTATTCCGCAGTAGTTCCCAGGACTCTGGTGTATTTTTCTCTAGTGGGGGTACCCCTGCGAGAGTTAACACATATGGGCAGGATGCAGGAGGTAAGTTTAAGACATCCTTATTTGGTTAAGCATGCCCCTTGATGCCAATGTCAACAATACTAGTGCTAACTGTCGGACCACCTTGTACATCATCAGGGTTTACATTTTGGGTGATACCGGGTCGCATTGTTTTATTAGAATCAGAGGAAACAGGCAACAACTTTACAGTTTGGGGCGCTTGTCGTACCAGTTGCACATTCTGAGGGGGATTTTCCGAGATGCTAACCTGCCGATTTGCCTCATTGTGTTCCCTACAAGGTGGTGTGGCCTTGATAGTTAGGGATTCCAGGCGATCTAGTCCGTTCCATAACTTATTGAATATTTTATCCACAAGCCCTTTAACACGGTCGTACAATGTATCAACAATGATATCTATAGCAGTGTCCCTTAGTGTGAAGTTAGAAAAAGTAGTTTGTGTAAACTTTATCTGGGTGGAATTACTTTGGGTGACCACATCAACTAAATCAGTTGGTTCGCTACTTATGATTGGGTTTACAGGGATCATAGCACCCTTAATCCACGTGTTTAACGTTGTACGTTGTGAGTTCAAACGTGGGGGCTGTCTTCCTTTGGGTTTGGTGCAGGCTGGTTTCAACACCTTCCTCTTTTTTCTCGTCCCACATACTTCTGGGTTAGGGAATTAGTCCGGATTGGCTGTGATCAGAGGTTCAATTGGGCTACCTCGAGTTTCAAGAGTGACAATTAGTACGGTAGAGCCTTGACCTTCCATGTCCAGCATATCCTCTCCTGTAAGATTTTGTGGCAAGTGTTCAATCACTCTATGTCTCGCTGCCTCTGCCTCACTTATATCTGTAGTATCAGTATGGTCTGCACATTGAGATTTTAAGGGGCCCAAGGACAGTCTTCTCTCAGTGAGCTCAATCTCGCTACTAACCAAATTCATTGCCTGTTCCAGCATAGTGTCTATGGATGTAATTTTGCGCTCTGGGGTAGTGGCACTGCGTTTGCCCATAATGTCACAACCCGACTAATTTAAAAAAAAGTGCCGAAAATAAAGTAGGCCACTCACCGCTGAAGAGTCCAATTGAAAATTAAGCTCAGGTTGTTAGGGGGCTGGCCCAGCCCAGCCTGACCGCTCCCGGACGGCCACAGGCGGCCCGCCCTTTGCCCGGGCTTAGCCCGGCGGCCGCCCGTGCACGCGCGTCCTGCGTGGCAGGAAAGATCCGCTGGTTAAATCCACCCCCGATGTCAAGTGGGTGGGGCTCTCACTTCGCCGTTCGCACCACAGGGTTCTGGGGCGCGCAGTCCTCTGCACTTCGTCCCCCCGCTGGTTGCCAAACAAAGGTTTCCTTTACCGATGCATCTCCCGCGGAGCAGGAGCAGCGAGCAGCTGATAAGGCCCCCGGTGTCAAGTGGGCGGGGCTCTCACTTCGCCCCACAGGGTTCTGGGGCGTGCAGTCCTCTGCACTTCGTCCCCCGCTGGTTGGCAAACAAAGGTTTCCTTTACCGATGCGTCTTTTGGTAACACGTATGGTGGTACCATTCATAGTGTTATTTATCAAGTGAATTGAGTATATATTGTTAATAAATACATGTACAATAAGAACTTGATGGGAAAGGTGTACATACACTCTCATTTGGAGAATTGTGTAAGCCTTGTACACCTTCACTGTGTTCTCCCATCCTATTGCAAGCATAGCAGAAGGCTGATGTTCACAATCACTGACCATTTATCACTTCACCATTGGATGATAACGCCATAAAAATGGAGCTAGACTGTAGTCCAGTAGACACCAGGAAGCTATATAGTAGACGTTGGTTGTACTGTCACTATTTCATTAGTGGCAAACCATGGTGGTCTGCTGAATAGAACGAAAGGACCCTGCCTATGTAGATTAATAGGTCCCAGTGAGGGGATCCTAGTGGTCCGGGGGTGGTGACAAAGCAATTCGTATCAGAGTCAACAATACATCAGACAGATAGAATACACCATTTTATGGAAAATAGAATTGATTTATTTATAAAAAACTAATTCATATCTAGATACATGTGTTGGGTGGAAGACAAAAATAGGCAACAATGATTCACAGAGGGGCTTCACAGAAGCACAACATTTATTCAGGTCCCACACACTACCACAGTCATTCACTAAAACATGCATTCACTCATAAACTCACTCACTATAATAATACAGTCACACACATACAATGATGGAGGTACATAATAGCCTGCAGGGGATGATTTTGAAGACTGCTAGGACTGGATGAACAACATGGAGGCCAAACAGGATAGAGTGAGTTGATAACAGCTACATTGGGGGCCATCCATGTGGATCACGCCAACGTGCGTTTCGATGCGAAGCCTATTTTGGCTGCACCTTCATCAGGGCGAAGAAGACCAGGGGGTGGGGACAAACACTCTGTAAATAGAAAAGGACGAAATTACATTTAGGTCATATAAATTGTTACATATCTGATTCAAAGGTGCATTGATCACGATTAGTATAATTAAAAACAATATGGATACATATAAAAAGGGTTTTTCAAATTCATGTTTGTTTTAAGCTGATTCCATGTACGTGTTTAGGCTCTGATCACGAAGTCACTCAGTTTATGAGATTCCTTCCAGGGCAGGAGGGACTACAGGGACAGGAGGATATATACTAGTCAAGCAAAGAAACAGTGTGCCTACAAACGTGCAGTCCATCTATACAAAAAACAATTCCAAATTTAGATACTGAGTGGTAGCATCAGGAAAATTCAGACAAGGTTTTGATGTAGGTATTGGTAATACCAGAGGCATAGTTTTCAGCTCCTACTATACTAACCTAACTTTGGAGAACGTCTAGCGGGGGCAGATGTTTAAGAAATAGATAGACCTGGCATCAGGTTCCAGCAAGGGATAGATAGGGGGGAACCCAGGGCTTACCTCTTTGAATATGAAGACTGGGGCTTTTTCGTGCTTCTGCAGAGTCAGGGTAGGTTTTAGAGATTCGAGAATTGGAGTTCGGAGCGTTAAGGGGTTCACAGCATTGCAAGCCCCGAATATTCCTATGAGGGAAGGCACAACAGGATTCAGACGCTATTAGAGAGAGCTTGGATAGAGGCTAAATGGTGTCTAGGCCACCTACACACAGAGACACGGGGGGGACAAAGACAGGTTTTAATGGGTAAGCGGGGAAAGGCAAAGGAAAGGAGCAGGGATGATCCGAGCAGGGTTACCTGGCAGGTCGCGGTATATAAGTTCCTTTCAAGGAATATGGGCTGCATATGGAGGATCTCAGGTAAGGGAGGACCCGGTTGAAATGATGAGGGGATACTGCACCTGAAAACAAAAGTTTTTGGGAAATCAAGTTCCCGGTAAGACTGAGATTTAGTTATGCGAAAAAGAGTGCAGAGGGATAAAAACGGGCACAGATTTATTGTCAATTTACCTAAATACCACAGTTTAGCCCAGGACACAGGGATTCCACAGGGGCAGCTCCAGGTGCCCAGACTTGGCCAGTGAGAAACGTTTTGTTAGGGGCAATCCTGGAAGCCAGGGCAGGTTTCCCGTCCAAATCCGGATCATTCCGGAGTCATAGTGATAAACACGGGTAGATGACCCTGTCGGTATAGAAAATACATAGGTATACTAACAATCCTCCAAGCACAACAACCATGGTGGTCTTCCACACCAAATGGTGGCCAAACATAGTAGAAGAAACTTCCCAGCAATTACAGTCACTTGTAATGTGTATAGTACCAAACATTGTAGAAGCAATTCGACCATGGACAGGGGCATGGTGGAACAGTCGTAACAGCAGGATCTTTGCCACATTACCTGGTTGAACCTATCAATCAATCAATCATAGGCATTTATAGAGCGCTCTACTTACCCGGAGGGTCTCAAGGCGCTAGGGAGGGTGGGGGGGGGGGGGGGGTGCTGCTGCTACCCGAACAGCCAGGTCTTGAGCTTCTTCCTGAAGGCGAGGTGGTCTTGGGTCAGGCGCAGGTCGGGAGGGAGGGAGTTCCAGGTCTTGGCGGCCAGGTAGGAGAAGGACCTTCCTCCTGTTGTCGTTCTTCGGATGCGGGGGACGGCGGCGAGGGCGTGACTGGCTGATCGGAGGTGTTGTTTGGGAGCGTAGAAGTTGATGCGGTCGTTGAGGTAGCTCGGGCCTTGGTCGTGAAGAGCTTTGTGTGCGTGGGTAAGGAGACGGAAGGTGATTCTCTTGTTGACCGGGAGCCAGTGCAGGTCTTTTAGGTGTCCGGAGATGTGGCTGTGTCGTGGGATGTCGAGGATGAGTCTGGCTGAGGCGTTCTGGATCCGTTGGAGTCTCTTCTGGAGCTTGGCGGTGGTTCCGGCGTAGAGGGCGTTGCCGTAGTCCAGACGGCTGGTGACGAGTGCCTGGGTGACAGTCTTCCTGGTCTCGGTGGGGATCCACCGGAAGATCTTCCGTAGCATGCGCAGGGTGTTGAAGCATGACGAGGAGACGGCGTTGACTTGCTTGGTCATGGAGAGGGAGGAGTCCAGGATGAAGCCCAGGTTGCATGCGTGGTCTGTCGGTTTGGGTGCGGTGCCCAGGGCGGGGGGCCACCAGGAGTCGTCCCAGGCTGAGGGCGAGGATCCCAGGATGAGGACTTCCGTCTTGTCCGAGTTCAGCTTCAGGCGGCTGGTCGACATCCACTCGGCTACCTCTTTCATCCCTTCGTGCAGGTTGGCTCTGGCGGCGGCGGGGTCGTTGGTCAGGGAGAGGATCAGCTGGGTGTCGTCGGCGATGGAGATTATGTTTAGGTTGTGTTGGTGTGCGATGGCCGCGAGGGGGCTCATGTAGACGTTGAAGAGGGTTGGGCTCAGCGAGGATCCTTGAGGGACGCCGCAGATGACTTTGGTGGCCTCTGACTTGTACGGTGGTAGACGGACTCTCTGTGTTCTTCCGTCGAGGAAGGAGATGATCCATTCCAGCGCCTTCTCCTGGATTCCGACGTTGCTGAGGCGCTGCACTAGGGTGCGGTGGCAGACGGTGTCGAAGGCCGCGGAGAGGTCTAGTAGGATGAGGGCCGCTGTTTCTCCGTTGTCCATCAGGGTTCGGATGTCATCGGTGGCAGCGATGAGGGCGGTCTCGGTGCTGTGGTTGGCTCGGAAGCCAGACTGTGAGGGGTCGAGGGATCCGTTCGTCTCGAGGAAGGCGGCCAGCTGCTTGTTGATGGTCTTCTCGATGACTTTGGCTGGGAACGGGAGCAGCGAGATGGGGCGGTAATTCTTGAGTTCGGTGGGGTCCGCTGTTGGTTTCTTGAGTAGAGCGCTGAGTTCGGCATGCTTCCAGCTCTCAGGGAAGGTGGCGGTGGTGAAGGAGGTGTTGATGATGTCCCGCAGGTGGGGTGCGATGACGGCGTCGGCCTTGTTGAAGACGTGGTGAGGGCAGGGGTCGGTCGGAGATCCGGAGTGGATGGAGTTCATCATGCGGGCGGTTTCTTCGGTGCAGATCAGATTCCAGGCGCGGAGGGTGGTGGTGGGGGGCGGTGGTTCGGTCGAGTTGGACGTGGCGTTCGTTGGTTGGGTGTTGAAGCTGTTGTGTATGTCCGCGATCTTGTTGTGGAAGTAGGAGGCGAGGGAGTTGCAGAGTTCTTGCGATGGGGTGATGTCGTTGTTTCCGGCGTTGGGGTTGGAGAGCTCTTTCACGATGTTGAAGAGTTCCTTGCTGTTGTGTGCGTTGTTATCCAACCGGTCCTTGAATGCAGTTTTCTTGGTGTCGCGGATCAGTTGGTGATGCTTCCGGGTGGCAAGCTTGAGGGTGGTCATGTTGTCCGGTGTTGGCTCCCTTCTCCAGGCTTTCTCGAGGGCTCGGCAGTTCTTCTTGGAGCTCTTGAGTTCATCGGTGAACCACGGGGCCTTCTTGCTGCCGGGTCTGCTGGGCGAGGTCCTCAGTGGGGCGAGTTCGTCCGCGCAGTTGCTGATCCACTTCGTGAGGTTGTCGGCAGCCTGGCTGGGGTTCGCTGAGCTGGCGGGAGGGTGCTGGCTCAGGGAAGCGGCGAGCTGGTCGGCTGTGATCTTGCTCCAGCTTCTGCGGGCGACCTGTTGCTGGTGGTGGTGGGTCGTCGTTCTTCTGAAGGTGAAGTGGACGCAGCTGTGGTCCGTCCAGTGGAGTCCTGTGGCGTGGCTGAAGGCGATGTCTTTGCTGGATGAGAAGACGGCGTCGAGTGTGTGTCCGGCGAGGTGGGTGTGGGTGGACACCAGTTGCTTGAGTCCGAGGTTGGCGAGGTTGTCGAGCAGGGTGGTGGTGTTGCGGTCATTGTTGTTCTCCAGGTGGAAATTGAGGTCCCCCAGGAGGATTTAGTCAGCGGAGGGGAGGGCATGCGGGCTGACGAAGTCGGCTATGTCCTCGCTGAATTGGGTGCGTGGTCCCGGGGGTCGGTAGATCAGGGTGCCTCTGAGGGTGGTCTTCGG
Source organism: Lissotriton vulgaris (assembly GCF_964263255.1). Lineage (NCBI taxonomy): Eukaryota > Metazoa > Chordata > Amphibia > Caudata > Salamandridae > Lissotriton > Lissotriton vulgaris. The sequence goes on from NC_141687.1 coordinate 196,615,103, forward strand.
GTCGGTGTGGATCTGGAAGTGTAGGTGTTCGGCGGTAGTCAGGATGTCGTCGGTGTAGGTCGTGATGCGGGTGGTGTCCCTGTGGATGATGGCGATGCCTCCTCCTATCTGGTTGGCGGTGCGGTCCCTCCGGGTGATCTTGTAGCCCTCTGGGATGGTGATGGCGATGTCGGGTGCTGAGGAGGCGTTCATCCAGGTCTCCGTGAGGAAGGCAACGTCAGGAGCAGTGGTGTCGATGAGGTTCCAGAGTTCGATGGCGTGTCTGTGGACTGAGCGGGTGTTGAGCAGGATGCACTTGAGGTGGTTGCTGCTGGTGTTCGTCTTGGCGGGTGCTGGTGCGAGGTAGGTCCGGATGCAGGTGAACTTGCAGGCGGTACAGCAGAAGGGTCCGTGGGAGCGTCTCGGGGTGGCACGGTAGCATCCCGGGACTCGTCCGTCGTTGAGTGCGATGAGGGTGGCGGCGTCGTACGTCCGGCGGGTGGGCTGGGAACTGCGGGGGCCAGGGGTCCTGGCACTGGGCGCGGTCCAGGCACGGACGGGCGCAGACGGGCTTACCTTTGGAGCACCTTCGGCGCTCAGTCGGCGCTCCCGCTGCGCGCGTCCGCTGCGCGGTCGCTGAGGGGGCGTCATAAGAGGGGAGCAGGGAGGGCGGGTCCGCTGGGAGGCGGGACGGGGTTAACCAATCGTGTGGCGGGGGGGCGGGGCCGCAGGCAGGAGGCGCGGGAACGGGACCGGCAGAGCGGGCGGCCCAGCGGCGGCTGGGGCGCTGCTGGCGGCGTCGGCGAAGGGTCAGCAGGTAGGCAGGGCTGCAGTGGCAGGCATGGAGAGGAGCAGGGGGGCGACCAGGCCAGAGGCGCAGTGGTCGCTCCCTAGAAGCAGGCGAGGTCCCCTTAAGAGATTGTCCTGATCCAAGCCACGGACAAGAACCTGGAACTACTAGACAACCTGTTCCCCAAGTTCAAAGAGCACCTCTCCAAACTACGGACCCGAACCCAGAAGTCCGCCAGCACTATCCCCCCTGACTTCGTAGCCACCACCTACTACACCTCTACCACCAGTACCCCAGTAAATGGCCCACCTGCTGTTAACGCACGCCACTCCCCAAGGACAGTCACGAACATCCCCACCGCACATACTAGTAGCCCATCCAACATGACACTTCTTATCCCCACACACACCCCCTCCATCCCTCTCCCCTCGGACAGATCATCCCCCACCCACAACACTCCACCATTTGAACAAGCCACCGCCCAAAGTTTATCCACCCCCTCCCATCTCCCCCTCGACAGACACCTCTCCCATCTCCCCCTCGACAGACACCTCTCTCTCCCCATCTCTCTCTCCTCTCCCACCCACGTGTCTCTCACACCCGACACAACAACTCCCACCCACAACACGCCTACATCTGCACACACCATCACTCGGACTTTATCCACCCAACCACCACATCCCCCCCATGGCAGACACCTCTCCCTTCCCCGCTCCCTCCCCACTCCCACTCATAACGTCATCCCCCTCCCAACACAAGATACAGAACATACCTCCTCACTTACCCTATCACCCCCCTCTCTCCCACCTCCTATTCTTAGCCCTCACTACCCTTCTGTCTCCCCCACTGTCTTTAATCTTCACTCACTCTTCTACTCACCTGTACCGTCTCCCACTGAAGTCACTATCTATGCTTCCCACCCTTCGCCTGCCTCACCTTCACCACTCACACCCCTCGCCCACAAACACGTCCACACCTTGAATACCATCCCACCCATTAGCACCGCGGAACACCTCATCAACCCTCCTGACTTGACCTTATCCACACTCCAACAAGTCAAGGAGGAAATTTTACTAATCAAAAAAGACATCCACGCAATCAAAGACCTTCTCTCCTCACAGCCCAGTCAACCTCCCACCATCCCATTACCTTACAAACGACGCACCCTTCCTACATACACTCGTCCCCGACGACACCAGCAATGGTCCACTATCCCCGTTCGCAATAACTCCCACCGCCCCCGTCGTGTTCTCAGCCCCTTGTCGGACCTCGACCTTTGCTCTCTCCTACGCTCTTATGGCCCAGGTCCGGTAAAAGGTTCTCCCAATTCGCACATCCCCATACCCACAATTCCCACAAACGCTCTGAGGCTCCCAACACTCTTCAACAGAGGCTCCGTCCCTAACAACCTCAGGAAAGTTCCCCTCACACTAGAAAGCTCGACCACCCTTCTCTCTCCCAAACTCAAATGCATCCTACTAAACTGCAGATCGGCCCAGAGACACTCCTCCGACATCGCGGATCTTGTCACAAATAGGGAGCTAGACCTAGCCTTTCTAACGGAAACGTGGCTCACTGAAGCCTCTACCCCGATTATGGACATACTAGTCCCCCCCAATTACCACATCATTAGGCTGGACAGGTCTCCTGGCAAGACGGGCGGGGGAATTGCATGCATTGTTAAGAGCAACCTCTCCGTTACTCAAGTCACCTCACCTTCCCTCTCCTCCTGTGAACTCCTCTGCCTAGACATCATCAGTGAGGGCAAACAAGTATGTACTCTACATCTCATTTATCACCCGCCTGGTGACAATCTCATATTCTCCCAACAAGTCATGGACCTGATCACTTCCAACGCCGGTCGGCAGACCACTCAAGTCTATCTGGGTGACTTCAATCTCCGCTGGAACGATCAGAAAGACACTTCAGTGAATAGTCTAAAAACTTTCCTCAATGCGCTTGACCTCACCCAATTATGTGATAAACCAACACACGACAAAGGAGCGATACTCGATCTCATCATTGCCAAAGAGAACGCTATTCAATTGGAAGCGATTCTACCCTGCGATTGGTCAGATCACCACATTATCACCTTCTTTATCAACGAAAAAGTTAAACCTAACCCTATTCAACCAATCAAATCCAAAACATGGAAAAGGGATTTGAAGAATCTTAACCCCTCCACCATACCTCCCCACATCGGCAACCTCCTCCTTCCCCCTTCAGGGGCTTCAGATGTTCAATCACTGACTGACCACTACCTTGACTCTATGAATACAATAGTCAATGAAGTCGCCCCTCTGCAACTGAAGAGAGTCTCCACCAAAATCTCTAACCCCTGGTATGATGACAGTCTCAATGACGAAAGGCGTAATATGCGAATGGCAGAGCGCACCTGGAGATCGGACCCTTCAGCACTGCATCTCAAAAAGCTCAAGAACAAGAGAAATGCCTACTTTAGGAAAATAAAGCGCACAAAGTCGGACTTCTTCAGCCGCCAGTTGGACCAAGCGAAGAATAGGCCAAGAAAACTGTTCGAGCTAATTAAGACCCAAACAAAGGCACAACCCACACAATCAAATAACACAACAAATGACACTCCACACTTTGAAGCCTTCTCTGCTTTCTTTAAACATAAGACTGACAACATAAGAAATGACCTCATCTTGGATGTAAATCGATACTCCAACTACACCAGAATGGCTGACACTCAACCTAAAAACAATGCATCCTGGCAGTACTTCGACACCTACTCGGAAGAAGCTATACACAAACTGCTCTGCACTCTGAAGCCCTCTAATCACCTCACAGACCCTCTACCTGCTAATGCTGTGAAAGACTTTATCCCCTTGCTCCTCCCTCTCTGGACCAAGATCATTAACAGCTCTTTGCAACAAGGACACATTCCAGACTCCCTTAAGGTGGGGCAAGTCACGCCTATACTCAAGAAACCTACAGCTGATCCGTCTGACCTAAACAATTATCGGCCCATCACCAATATCCCCACCCTGGCCAAACTGTTGGAGAAATGTGTCCAACTCCAACTAACAAAACACATTGACCATTTTGACCTCCTCAACCCTCATCAATCAGGTTTCAGAGCGAAACATAGCACGGAAACAGCTATGACACACATAATTGATGACGCCCTCCAAATTCTGGATCGTAATGAGTCCTGCCTCCTCATCCTTCTTGATCTCTCGTCAGCATTTGACACGGTCAAACATGAGAACTTGTTGGGGCTACTAAGTACTAGGATGGGGCTATCGGGAACTGTTCTCAAATGGTTTTCGTCTTTCCTTCACAACCGGTCTCAGAGGTTCAAGATTGACAATGTACTATCTACACCTGTGCCTGCAGATCTAGGGGTTCCACAAGGATCCACCCTCTCTCCTACACTGTTCAACCTCGTTATGGAACCCCTAGCCACCTTGCTTTAAGCATCCAATGTTCAATTCCATATGTACGCTGATGACACACAACTCTACCTAAAGTTACAGTCCCCGGAAGATATCAAACAGCTGAATTCCACGCTTATTAACACCCAATCCTGGCTGGCCAATAATCACCTCAAACTGAATGCTCTAAAAACTGAGTTCCTACTCATCTCACCTCCGGCGAAAATCTCCACCACCCAAACCTGGCTCAACAACCTAACAGCACTCAATGTCCAACCTACCATCGTGGACTCGGCGAAATCCCTAGGCATCACACTCGATGCCAAGCTCGACATGCAGCAGCACGTCAGCAAAGCCACAAAAGCAGCTAATTTCCAAATTAACACGCTGAGGAAAATTAAGCCCTTCCTCCCGGCCAAAGACTTCCAAACTGCTGTACAAGCTCTAGTCATCCCTCGAATAGACTACGGAATTGCGACCCTCAGCGGTCTCCCACTATCCACAACAGCACCCTTAAGAGCCTCCCTGAACGCTGCCGCGAGACTCATTACTGGCTCTAGAAAGCACTCGCACATATCCCCAGACCTAAAGTCTCTAAAATGGCTGCCTTTTGAAGCCAGAATACAGCTAAAAATTGCAACTATGACACACGCGGCCGTGCACCACAAGGCACCCAACTACCTCGCTCAAAAGCTGTCTATATCAGGAGGTTCGAGATCCAATAGGAGTACTAAAAATCTACTCTTGAAACCGCGTAGATTTCGGAAAGCGAAAACTTACAAACGCTCCTTCTCTGGAATGGCACCCAGGATCTGGAATGCGCTCCCTCCTGAAACAAGGCTAATCACCTCCACTGCACTCTTCAAGAAAGAGGTGAAAACAATGCTTCTGGCCAAGATCTCCTGATCGCTACAGATGTTGGGTCAGAGACTCTGCATTGCTTGTACCGCTGCTCTGCCTTTCCCCTGGCACTATACTTGACTTGTTGGGGGCACTATTACGCTACTCTCTTACTACCGACCAAGATATGATACACATTGGTTTACTGATCCACCTGTACGCCAGTGTAGTCGGACCAATGACCTGTGCTGCTCTATACTACTCCCTTACCTTATCATATATGGATTGGTTTTATGTTTGTTTTTATCATCCATGTTATTACCATGTTACTTACCATGTTATTACCATGTTATTATCATGTTATTACCATGTTACCATGTTATTTACCTGATCATATATGGATTGGTTTTATGTTTGTTTTTATTATCCATGTTATTACCATGTCACTGACTATTATACTGTTCCCATTATCTCTGTTTACTCCTTTTGCCCCCCCCTGTCTTTGTGAAGCGCTCTGATATCTGTAAGGATCCTGTTCGCGCTATATAAAACTTTGAATAAATAAATAAATAAATAAATAAGAGGGGAGCAGGGAGGGCGGGTCCGCTGACAGTTACCAGTCACGAAATGAGGCTGCAAGTTTAACATATGGGCACACAATCTCACAATGCAAGTAGGATGGGCCAAAGGTGTATTAGTTCCCTCGTAAATGTGCTCCCCTATTTTCAGCAGTGTAAAAGAACAGAACTCAGTGCAGGGCTGCACTTTGATTTTTCATAAGGCACATAGCAAATTGCGAGGCCTTTGCACAGAAACAGTAATGAGTAAAAGTCAATGAAAACTGGCCTAATGACATGATGGTACATACAAAGCATGCACATGACATACTGACACTAAGCTCACAACGTATTTCAAATCATGCAGGTCGCATGGTGAAAATCCTATGCTGACACAGATAATCCTCAGTTAGCCTTGTATTTTGAGAACATCAATCTAACACAGCAAGAGTATCCCAGGCGTCCCACAGCAACTGACAGATAAGGCAGGCATCTTCAACAGTGGAATAAGCAGAGAAGTTGGCAAAAATGTGACTTGGCCCTAAATACTGCACAATACAACATGATTAGAATGTTCCTGCCCACACAAACAACATTGTCTTGGTTGCTACTATACAGATGATAAGAAAACCAACTGCATAACAACTGCAAAAGAAAAATTCCCTTTTACACTCCAAAGAGTGACAAAATGACCTTCAAGAATCATCCGGACTCCCCAACTGCTCCCCGAGAGCAATTTGTCTGGCTTTGGTATTGGTGTCTTTATTGTACAATGGAACCAGCAGAGTGTTGACCCCATGCTGCACACAGCCAGGCCCTGCAGCCAACACCACACATGCAGACATCTGTGCGTGTACCCCATCCCCATTGCCCTATGTTTTATTTTTAAAGGAGGGGGCATGTGTCCCTCCTCCCTGAGCTTTATTAGGTACTGGGGACCCAAACACCCAGGGCTCGATGTACTTTGAAAGGAAGGGGAGTCATTTGGCCCCCGTTCTCACACCCTATTAGTCCCTGGGGATCCCATCGCCCAGTGGTGTGCTCACCTTTGAATGTACGTTTGATACATGTATTGGTTTGCCATTTTCACTAGAAGGTTTTAATTCACATCTTACAAAATGATTGGCTTATATGTGAAGTAATGAATGTTTTTTGACATTTCTATTTGTATCATGGGTACATACAAAAGGACTAGTTTAGGTACGAGATAGGAGAGGTTTTGAACTCCTGTGTATGTCGCATGTTGGTATATGAACACTTGATATAGTCCTGTAGAAGACCGTTGACAATGAAGGGCAGTTATTAGGCCAAAACATGTAGGCAATAAGATATGTGTGCTTTGAAACTTTATTTTCAGTAGGCATCCAAATGTCATTGTTTTAACCTTATACAGGGCACCCACACAATAAAAGAGAATCATTTAGGTATACCCCTAGGCATTCTCAATTAATCTGGATCCCGTGTTTATCCAGCTGGCTATATCTTTCAATTCCCCAGACTGTGGTGGAGTACCTCCAGGTGATATTTACCTACCTTGGGATGGAGATGACCCTGATGATGAAGCATGCCACAATTGTGACGTGTGTTAGGTGTCCTCTTCCGATATCTTGTAATATATGCAATATAACAGGTTAGTAGAAGTACAGGCACGTATTAAGGGGCTTATTATGATCGCGGACGGACTTGAGTCCGTCCGCGACCATAGAGGAGGAGGGAACCTCCGCATGGCCTGCGGAGTTCCCTCCTGTCAAATTAGGATGTGACCGCCACCCTGGCGGTCACATCCTCTATTTTTACCATTGCTGCAGGTGCGGCTTCAAGCTGCACCCGCCGCAATGGTAAAAATGCATACATTTCATTTGTATGCAGAAAGCGGCAGGCACCGTGCGGTGCCTGCCAATTACTGCATACAAATGCAGGGGGGTACCATAGGTACCCCCCATGTGTACCCCCACACCCCCCTTCACCCAGTGGGCCCGCAATGGGCCCCCGCAGTGAAGTTACACATGCTTTTCCACAGCGGTGGAAAGGCATCTGTTTTACACCATCCTAATGTGGCTGGCGGTGTCTTATAGACACCGCCAGCCACGTTACAGCTTTTCTGCCGCGGTTGTAAGTCAACCACGGCGGAAAAGCGGCGGACTGAAACCAGGACCCACCAGCCATCCTAATGTGGTGGTGGGTCTTTGGTGGGTCCGCAGAGGATTTTCCGCATCCTCCGGGCCGGCGGTGGCTTCCGCCGGCCCGGAGGATGCAGAAAATCCTCCATCATAATCAGCCCCATAATTCCTATGCATCATCTCATGTGAAATTTGTGTATTTATTATTTAAATGTAATTAATCTGTTTGTGGGATACATTTGTGATTTGTTTGTGTATATTGTAATATTGGATGTTTATTGTAAATCTTGGTGGGCACTTTAAGTTATGGTTCAGGGAAGCATTATTTCCAACAGTTATAGGGAACTTGGTTCATAAGGGTTGTAAATATTAGGGATCATATTTATTGGGGTTACATTTTTTTAAATTCAACGTTTTATTAGGTGTGTAATATATTTTGGGCTAAATTGGATAGTGTGTATATAGCAAGTAATTGAAAATGGTTTGTATTCCTCTACAGTGGGCTTGTGGGTCATAATTTGGATTGTGGTTGGTAGTGCTTGTTAATTTGGTCTTTACTTGAAATATTGGGATGCATACATACTATTTGGGGTCTCGCGGTTTTGAATTTTTTAACTCTCAAATATATAATGTTTTTAGACATTTGTTCGTCTGGAAATAAATAGAGCAAATTTAGTGGTTACCTTGTACTCTTATAGGATCACAATAACTGTTTTCACGCCAATCTAATCTATGTAGGGAAAGGGTTTGGACCCTAAAGGGGTGATATTTACTATTCCCATTCCAATAAAAGCCATTTAAGGGAAGATTCTGGACACTAAAAGGATCACATTTACTATCCCCACTCCAATCTAAACCATTTAGGAGAAGGTGTTGGACTCTAAAGTGTCCTATTTGGATTTACCACCCCAATCTAATCCATTGTATGGGAAGTTTTTCTACCCTAAAGGGGTGACATCTACTATTCCCACTCCAATCTAAGCTATTTAGGGGAAGTTGTTTGACCAGGAGCGGCTGGTCCATTGCGGCTGAGGGGCCATGCCCCCGCCCCTCATGAAAGAGTGTCTGTCAGGCTGCACAAAGGTCAGCCTGACAGACACTGTTCACTTTTAATTCAAGCAGCCAGGAGCCAGACAAGCACATTTAGTGCAGGCTCCTGGATGCCTGAACAGAATTTTACTGGGCTGAGGAAGTCACAGCTCCTGTGGGCGTGACTTCCTCAGCTCAGCAAAGGTCCCTGAGGCCCGCCCCTCAGTGACGAGGGGTACCATCACTGATTGCCTCATGCCTGGGCGCTTCAGTTTTAAGCCCTGAAGTGCCCAGGGTTCAGTGTCAATCAGTGACACTTCATCACAGAGTGGGGTGGGGTCAGCAGTCTCACTGACCCCATCCCACTCTGTGATGGAGTTGGGACTGCTGCCTTCTCTCATTGTCTGACCTTAGGTCAGCCAAGAAAAGGCAGAGGCCCAAGTCTTCTGGATCCTCCGAGGCAGAGCTGGCTCCAGGTAAGTATTTGTTTTTCTCTTAAAATGAATGTGTTTGTGTGCATGAGTGTGTGTATGTATGAATGTTTGGTGAAGAGTGTTGTGAATGGATATTTTTGTGTGCATGCGTGCGTGTATGTATGAATGTTTGGTGAAGAGTGATGTGAATGGATGTGTTTGTGTGCGTGCGTGAATATATGTATGAATGTTTGGTGAAGTATTGTGAATGAATGTGTGCGTGCGAGTGTGTGAATACATTGCTTTGAGTGTTATGTGTATGTGTGCGTGTGTGTGAGATGTGTCCCGTCTCCTCCCCTCCCTCCAAAACTTACTGCCCGCCGTTGTGTTTGACACTAACGGGAGTCAAATTTCCAATTCTCACTTCAATCGAAACGATTTAGGGGACCGTTTTGGACATTAAAGGGGTCACATTTACTATTCCACTGCAATGTAAGCCATTTAATGGAAGGTGTTAAACACCAACTATAACACACTATGTATTTAACACTCCAATTCTGTTTTTATTATTAAATAAATCGTAGCAATTAAACATTTGTAAAAACTCATACATATTTTATATCAAAAATAATGTTTTAAATCTTTAAAAAATTATCTTTCAATAATATGAATTATATATTAACTAATGAAGTATTTATAAAATACATAATACATATTAATATATTAATACAATTAGTACAATTAATATATTAAAAAACACAACAAACAGCTAAATAAATAAACAAAATACAACAAATTATAAACAAAAATCTAACTATACAAAACTATGAATAATGCAACTTATTTTTTCATATACTCTTTAAAATAGGTTTAACATGACATGAAACCCATATATTAAACCTATAGAAAAAAACCTATAATTGACCTACTTTTTCTACAACACACCATTAATCACATAAACATATAATATGCTTTTTTAAAGACATATAGAAAAGTAGATTTATTTCTTAATAACGAATGAAAAACCTATAAATGATTTATTAGTATATTAAAAAACATTTACAACTAATCAACTAATATATATATATTCATCCACATTAATCCTTTCAGATTACTGAAACCGCACTCACCGACGCGTTTCATAAACACGCGTCTGTTTGTGCCCAAATAAACAAACTTTCCTGTACCTGGTTGGTGTTGCTCGTCATCCTTTTGTCATAACTACAAGAGGAATCCGTGGATATATATATATATATATATATATATATATATATATATATATATATATATATATATATGAAAACACCCCCTCCTCCAAACGAAAGAGACGTGACCCAAAAGGGAGATTTGAAGGAGCACTTTAATGCACAGAAGTCTCGGGCGGATGCATTTCGGCACATTTGGCCTTCCTCAGCGCCCCTCTCCAGCTGCTCCTTGTGCTGTGAATGGTCCGCCTGTCCCGCTGTTTTAAACAGTTACCATACTCCGCCCCCACGATGTACAGCCATCAAACTTGTGTAGTCCCATGTGGTGGAACTACACTTCCCACAAAGCCCCAGTGTTGTGCCTCGAGGGAATTGCAAAGAGCTGTGGGGTGATGAAGTTCGAGTCGGCTTCTGTGACAGGCGCAGCCTTTGAAGTCTGTTGGTAGGTGAGGCAGATCTACACTTCGGTGCCCCCTCGGGTCCCCCGTGTTTGGCCGCCGCAACCACTCTGCCTGGTGTTCTTCGCGGGGGTTGGCGCGGAATTCCGGTCACCCAAACAGAAGATATAAATATCCACTTGCCACGTTGTCAGCCAAGCGTCCTGGTGGGTAATGGACTTATTTGCTATTGCAACATAAGAAAGAATGCCCCAACGAGCTGGCCAGCAAGTCCATACCTCTTGTACGGCGGGGGTACACGTACATGCGCCCTGGCTTGGCGCATAATGTCTGAAAACACCACCTCCTCCAAACGAAAGAAACTGTGTTTACGAAACGCCTCGATTGCTTCTCAAACTGGATACTTTGTGCCTTGAAACTCGCACAGGATTGAGAGCTCCAGGGGTCCATATGAAATCGAGCCAGGAGGGGGTAATATATATATATTATGTGACCAAGAGCCCGCAAGCTCGAAACGCGTCTGTTTGTGCCCAAATAAGCAAACTTTTCTGTACCTGGTTGGTGTGGCTCATCATCCTTTTGCCATAACTACAAGAGGAATCCGTGTGTATATATATATATATATATATATATATATATATATATATATATATATATATATATGTATATTCACACTCCGTTTGCCCAGCAAATTGAGTTGCACTCTGACACAGGCGAAAGGCGGCAAACCTTTATTTCCAGTATGAGCTGACAGCTGCCTGCTGTTTCCAAATCCAGTCTCTCCCGTACGTTATGCCTGACGCGTTTCTGGAAGATACGACTTCCTTCATCAGAGGCTTTCACAGGATCGATGTGTGCTTTAGGACTCTGTTCCTCTTAGTCCAATGCGACTTTACACGCCCCCAGATGGGTGGGTTCCTTAACCAGCAAAGCATTGTGGTGTACAGAGTCCTGTCATTTCACGCACTATTTCTGGAGAAAACAGTTTGCGCCCTTAGATGGGCCCCCATCCAACAGTGCCAGCTCTCATCCCTAGCCGGTGTCCCACGATGCGAGTCGGCAACTTCCTAGTCGCGTGGCCCCCACAGTTACTTGGGGTGCTGCAACTCGGCGACTTGGGCAGCCGCCTAGTATTCACGCTACGTTTGCCCAGCAAATTGAGTTGCACTCTGACACAGGCAAAAGGCGGCAAACCTTTATTTCCAGTATGAGCTGACAGCTGCCTGCTGTTTGCAAATCCAGTCTCTCCCGTACGTTATGCCTGACGCGTTTCTGGAAGATACGACTTCTCCAGAAATAGTGCGTGAAATGACAGGACTCTGTATACCACAATGCTTTGCTGGTTAAGGAACCCACCCATCTGGGGGCGTGTAAAGTCGCATTGGACTAAGAGGAACAGAGTCCTAAAGCACACATCGATCCTGTGAAAGCCTCTGATGAAGGAAGTCGTATCTTCCAGAAACGCGTCAGGCATAACGTACGGGAGAGACTGGATTTGGAAACAGCAGGCAGCTGTCAGCTCATACTGGAAATAAAGGTTTGCCGCCTTTCGCCTGTGTCAGAGTGCAACTCAATTTGCTGGGCAAACGGAGCGTGAATATATATATATATATATATATACATATATATATATATATATATATATATATATATATACATATATTCCCAACTCTGGTCTGTGATTGACGGCAAACCAATTCACTCGAGTGCACTCAAAAAAGCCATTATTCGGGGTTAAATTCAAGCAGTTTCAAATCGTTTATTGCAGCACTTCTGCAGCTAGTTTGACAAACACGTTTCAGCGTTTCGGCCTTCGACACTGACTGGCTTTTTTGAGTGCACTCAAGTGAATTGGTTTGCCGTAAATCACAGACCAGAGTTGGGAGTGTAACTGCGCGTCTCACTGCGCGCCGAGGAAGCACCCGTAACAAGTGGAGCAACGACTGGTGAAAGTGCGTTGAGGAATATATATATATATAAATATATATATATATATATATATTACTAACCTAAATATTAAATAAGATTCAAAATAAATATAAGAATGAAAAATATGTTAAAGGTAATAATTAAGACATACTATAAAATAATTATTTGACATTAAATCTTAAATATAACATTTTAACAAAAATATATTAAAATTCACACTAAAAACATTGTTAAAATTGTTAAAATTAAATATTGTTTGAAAATAAATGTTCTACTAATTTCTTTTTTTAAAATTTTTGCTAAATTATATAGTGAATGTATAAAAACAACATAATACATATTTTAAAAAAGGGAAATCGATATACCAACACAAAAAAAGTAATTTGTAATTAAAACAGTTATTTAAAAATATTACAGACAATATTTTCTCTTAAAATAGAAAATATTAAATTTGAAATTACAAATTAAATTTAAAACAATACAAATTATCGTTAATACACCAATTTTTTGATAAAAATCAAAACAAACACATTTTAAAAACCTTAACACCCTTTGCCCCTGAAAAAACACAACATCCTGCTACTATATCCTTTTAAAACTTGTTAAATACAAAATTCCTCTAATGACTACTTGAGAAATTAATTAATTATATTTACAAACTGCATTAAATGAATTACAAATGAAACATTGACAAACTATGTAACATTTAACACTAAATAAATACTACAAAAAATAAACATAAAAACAATATCATATACAACTATAATTTAGGAAACAATATTTTTCACAGCGATATTAAACATAAAAGTTAAAAATGTTAATCTTACCTTTGCTATTTGTGTCCAGGATATTTTTGTCATTGCAGCATTCTTGACACAATATTTTGGTTTCACAATATTTTGTATTCAATAGTTTGTCCAAACACTAGATGTGCATGTTGAATCTCTATGTCGCTAATATATGTCTTCATCAGTCTGGCTGAACTATCTGACGGTTTCTTAATTTTCTCTCCCTCCTCCTACTTCTCGTGATTTATATCCCTGCAGCATGTACAGCCAGGTTTCACCTGTCGAATACATGTAATGCAGCTATTTTGGTAAATGTGTGTAGCAGGGCTTCTTTATATTGTGTTGCCTGTGTTTGCATATAGTTTTAGTGCAAATCTAGTATGGTTGATGCTTCTTTTGTGACAGCCATCATAGAGTCAATGCCCATGGAAATCTGCACTGACTTCACCCACTGCCTTGAGTCCAACGCTATTTAATGTATACATGTCTGCTCTGGCAGCTCTGATAGAATCGCAGGGATTAGAGGTTTTGTCCTACACACACAACACGCAAATCCTCCTTACATGGGATAGTAATACTGCCATTGTACAGGAAACATTTGCGGCGTGTCTATCAGTGATATTTCAGTGGATAGGCCAGAGCAATCTTCAATGCAACTCCAGTAAGATCGAAGTATTAGTCTTTGACCTCCCCCTCCATTCTGGGGTGGTGCTTTCTGGCCCAGCTCTGCTCATTCTCACCCCCAAGTAACCTAAGGGTAGATTTTGATAATTCTCTAGCCTTTCGCCTCCAGCTAGACAGTGTGGTAGGTGCATGTTTCCACCTTTTGAGACCTCTAAAAAAGCTTTTATTCTTGCTCCTCGGACACTGCCGGAAACAGCTATCCATGTGCTCATATCATCATGGCTGAATTACACCAATGAGCTCTACTGGGGAATCCCAGCATACCTACTCAAAAGTCTTCAGTTGGTGAAGAATGCCGCTGCCCCACTTCTCCCCAACCTCTGGAAACATGAGCCTGTTCATCTGCACCTCAAGCATTTACACTGGTTGCCAATCCGTGAAAGAGTGCACTTCAGGGGGCTGGTGTTGGCTCACAGTGCCTTTTATAAGACAGGTCCCCGCTATCAGGTCAACAGATTCAACCACTATCTACCACCGAAAACTCTGCGTTCCTCCGAAGCCATGTTGGCTGTTGTGCCAAGAACCAGGAGAAAGATATGGGCCGGCCCTTCCTGCTCAGTCCTAGCCGCTTCAGCTGGAAGGGTCTCCCTCTCCATCTATGAGCCACCAAAGACAAGAGCGCTTTCAAACGGAGTCTAAAACCTTGGCTGTTCAATCTGGCCTTTCTATAATCAGTTGACCTGTGCTGTGGACTTTGGACCTTCGCGCCAGGACACTCATTGAGCTGCTGCACGCTCTAAAAAACAAGTAACAATTGCAAAATTGTTTCCCAAGTTTGCTATCCTCATAATTTGTTTCAAGTTTACATCTAGTTGATGCTGGCGACCCTCATGGTGAGGTTAAAATAGGAGGAAATGTTATGGGTAAAAAACAGTAAGACCAAGATGACAGTCATAGATCTGTAAGCCACACAAGTAAGTCTCATATACCATCCAGACGTTCAAGTGTGCCTGTAGCTATTAGAGCCTAGTTTTCAGTGCTGCTTAATTTACTCAGACATTCACCTACCACAGATTGTGATAAACAGTCTGAGGCAGTGTTGCACTCAGTCAAGAGTTCTTATAGCAGAATACATTTCAGATAATTACAGTAGCAGAAGGTAATTCAAAGCAAAACGAACAAATGCTTAGCAGAACAAAGGAGGCACAGTAGCAATAAAAGAGAAAGTAAACAAGTGGGCTTAGAAAACAAACCAGGAATTTAAAAGATGTATTGAGAGAACATAAGGGCTTTGCAGATAAACACATATTCAAAGACAATAAGAACCTGGTCCCACAGAAGCAGCGAGAACAATGTATGATTCTGTAGCTCTGCCACAGCTTATACAGCAAAAGAATAAAAAAAAAAGAAATTAATATAACTAAAGAGCACAATTCTGTAGATTACATCAGGAACATGCACTGACTAAAGCAGGCTTCAAGACAGGGTTCAAAACTATTGACAGGGATGAAAATCAAAGGATTTCTAATAGATTTTTGCTATAAACTGCAAAGGGCAGAACATAATTCGTCCTGTCAACAAGAGTGCGAGGTAAATCTAAATCAGGTCCTGATCGCATGTTTCCCTTTTCTTCAAAGCCCATGAAGGAAAAAGGGCGATCCCAGGACAGGCATATCTGGACTCATTTTCAAATATGTTAGTAGGGAGCACATAAGCTTAGCATGCCTTCTACTAAAGATGCTCAGGGGATGGATGATGCCCGCAGATATTCCCTAAACCCCAAGCTATGTGGTACAATGAAGCCTCGGTACCCGATTGACAAAGACAAGCCACAGATTTACTCCTGCACATATACTGTTATGTATAGGTATCAAAGTGGCACTTCAGAGATTCCCACACTTTCCCATATCTATTGCATGACCAGTACAATGCCTGCAATGTTGCACCGGTCACAGCTTTCCAGGCCATGTGATATTCCCCAGTGGGAAGTTAAATGCAAGATACAATTCTGTACTGGGGATAGGCAGCCTTATGTGTAAATGCACGCCTTTCAATTCTCTTGTTTGTCATCCACAGGCTTTTCCCTATGAAGAAATCCCATCCACCTGCAGGAATTCCCGGGGTTCGTTGGGGTGCCTTACCACCAAACTGGATTCTCTGTGAGATGTGATATTTGTTGGACTTAATTAACCCCACAATATATGAGCTAAGAGGAACACTTGAACTAACTTTACCCACTTGCAAGGATGGGTCCGTTCTGGTACAATGTGACTAATTTCCTTAAAGGTGAGAATAGGATCTCAGTAGTGAGTACCTTATTACCGACTTATCTTACTAACATCTTGCAGAGTGGTATCCAATTTGCTGTCAGCTGTCAGTCAGAAGCGACTTAGAAATGTCTCCAAACCAAAGTCAAAGTTCTTACAGTTCATCCGAAATCCCAAGTGTTATAGATTCAAAGCTTGTCTAGTAGACAAGATTCCATGAATCAGCATATAGAAAGGATGATCAAACAGTTACCTCTAAAAGACAAAAAAAGTCCTCAGCAAACTTTGCATAATTGTCTACAGTTGGCGACCAGCATACTTCTCTTCATACTACTATAAGAAGTAGGGATGTACAAAGCTTTAATTACACGAACTAAAGGGGACATCACAATGTCGGTGCCTGGCACACGGCGCATTGATGTGCACATGCCGCATTTTTCCACTGTGGCTTGGGCTGGGGCCCTTTTCCTGGGCCGCAGCACAAGCCGCAGAAGAAAAATGTAGTTTTCAACCACCTATAAATCAGTCTAATTGTTATATGGTTAGTAGTACCGATGACTCCTTGTCGACCAGTCCCATTTCTGATGCGATGGAAGTCGGATCGTAATTCGGCCCTACGTCTTGCATAGATCTCAATTATTGGGCTACGAGTAGTTTACAGAATTTCCTGACTTCCCTTTATTTATGCCCCGGCATATTTTTCACCACAACCAGGCAGCATGTTTTCACAAGTGCTAGTTGGCACTATATATGCAAGTTTTTACTGTGAATTAATTTAAAAAACATTTTACTAGATGGATATTAGATATAATTTGTCTAAAACCAAAGGGGGCAAAGGGAGCACGGATTTAATCAACAGGAACATCTTATGAATTGATACCTCTTATGAAACCCCATATGGAGAATATTATGCAAATTAATAGTCGTTATAGTAGCTGGGAAGCAGAAACTTCATAGCATCCCAATTTAATATAGCATATGGGAAGGATTCTCCAAACCTATTTTAGTCTTTTGTCTTCTGTCCACCATGCACCTCTCCTTCTATAATGAGCATTTTGGGACTTTGCCTGAGCCAGTAAATTCCCCCACAGATTGAGTATCACACTATTCCTTGATCAGTCCTCCCTCCAACCAGGCCACTAAAGCAATTCTTCTGTGCATCCTGTTGTCACTACCCCTCTTTAACCCCTTCGACGCTCATGATGGAGCGGTTCCGTCATGAGCGCCGGTTGGGCTGTGCTTATGATGGAACCGTTCCGTCATGACCACTCCCGTTTTTTAGAACCTTCAGCACAGCGCGAAAATTCGCACCACGCTGAAGGTGCTAATCTAATCATTTATAGACCTTACAGCACAGACCTCTTACCATCAACTGGCTCCAAAATAGCGCCTTCCCAGAGAAAGTTAAGGATAAAGGGCCTCTGGTCTACTGAATCATCTCCCTGTTCTCAACCTTGGGGACATTGGAGTACCCTGGACATAGCAAACATTATCAATCATTTCAAATGTGTGGCACCTCTTTGTCCTGTTTTAATTTTTGAAGACCTGAGTGGAGGCATGAGCCTGGCATATAGAATGCATGTCATTGTGTTGTAAGTCAGTCAGTCATATTCACTTTATTCGGTTAATAAAAACCATAAACGTACACTACAAGCATCCAATACAGCAAAATTAAAACATATACAAGGATCATAATCTTAGGCGCCATAAAAATTCAGCAAGAGAATGGCCCTCAGCCTTTTGATTGTTTTAAATTAGGCATATGCAAAAATTCAGTAAGACATTTCTCTAGGAAACAGAAGACAACCAATTTAAAAAGTATTTCATCTCAAAATTAATTAAAAAAGGTACTCTGCAGTAAAATAGATGTCCAATTTGAAACACATTTTATCGCAGTTATAGAGGAAGCCCAGTGACAGAACCTACCCTGTGCCTGGACGCCTTCAATGGTGGTAGCAGAGTCCCGAGGGAGTCCGAGAACGTCCGTGGGGGAGCAGGCAGCTGGTGGTTTGAGGACTACACTTCCCATCGTTCAGGAGATGCCGTCTGAATGGCTGAGTCAATCATTACTTGTTGACACAACACAATCGAATGACACAGTCTCCTCCATAATTTTGGAGCAGGAACCCAGTCCAGCCAAATCAAAACTGAGACCAAAAGGGCAGAAAGCAAATTCAAAATCCTTTAGCCCCAATAACCCCCCCCCCCCCGTCGCAACTAGAAAAAAATCCGGAGTAAGGAAGCCAAATGAACCCCATAATGGGTACCTCGAGGAGAACTGAGGTAGGTGTACCCACTACTGGTGTTAACAGTGAGCAAAATTCAATTACCGTGAATCAGAATAGGGCAGGGATATCATCTGCCGACTTACTGGAGGGGGACTTTTGGGGGAGATTAGAAACTATGCTGACTACTCTAATAGATCCCATACTTTAAAAAATAAGCACAGTTGAAGACAGGCTGTCTAGTTTAGAAAAGCTGGTGGTGAATACCCCCTTGATACCGGAACAGCAAGCTCATACAAGCCCAATACCCATGTCACTATTAAAGGAGGAAAAGCTGGGCGGGACAGAGAAGGGGGAGCCGCCAGTGTGAGGTTAATATCTAATAGTAAGACACCAGATAAGAGCTGCTCAACTTGTAGTAAGTCTGCAAGCCCAGATATTTCAGTTCCTAGACAGAGCACATCCATAAGAACAGAGCCCCTTATGCCGCAGAGGGGCAAAGCCAAGAGGTTAGGTCTCCTCAGTCAACCAGTCTTCCTACTATTGATCTCCCACCTGAATCCACCCTGTATGTAGTGATCTTGGGGAGTGTTCCTGCTATTCCACTATGGAAGAGTGAAAATTATGGGCAGCTACTAAACAAAATAATCCACTGGTTTACACAGAATACAACAGTGGGTGCCAGTATATCCAACAACATACTTATGGCCCGTAGGGTCAATTGGATTGGGAGCTCGCCTAAACAAGGGATAGGTGACAGCTTTATCATTAATTTTGACACCCCCTATATTGCAGGTCACATTTTTTCTAGGGACTACAGCCTCTCCCCATTATCGGGTTCTGTCATTAAAATATTACCCGTGGGCTTTTTCTATAGGCCGGTCAGTAGTAGGGATATGGCAACAAATGGCCATGGGGAACACCCTTTGGGGGGTGACCAAATAAGACCATATCCTATTCATCATTCTATTCCCCTGGTGCAACCCCAGCTAATTGTGGACAGGCATTCTGGTATTGATCATAGATTGACTTTCAACAATAGATTTGATACCTTGACTGGTATGGAGGAATGCGACTGACTGCGGGGCCCTGTACTTGCAGGGCCGGAGCAGGCCGCACTGCCCCAGGATCTTAGCGTTGTAGCGGTAGGGCCTTCAAGGCTAAGTTCTAATAACTTCCTTACCTGGAACATAGGGGGTTGGCAGTAAAGCTACAGGATTCTAGATGGAGAGCCTATGTCAAGCAATTTCTGGTTATCAAGCCCCCACTTCCTAAGAATGTCTGGGTCCGTGCTTGGGGGCGAGTAAACCCCGACAGTTTATCCGCCTTACTCACCGCTTCCTACCCCTCCCTACAAGGTTTATCCACTCTCTCCCAGGTCACGTCCATTGATCAGTGCCTCTCTTCAGGTTGCGACTCCATTGCCCCCCTTAAGCGGGTCACCTCAAAGCGGGAGAAGGATGCAAACCTGTGGTTCAATGAAGATCTCAAGACCATCTAATTAGCGGCACGCCGAGCAGAGCGTGCCTGGAGGAGAAACTACTGCCCCTTACTTCGACTGGAGTTCATTAACATCTTGACCCAATATAAAAAGGCTATCTTGGTGGCGAAAACAGCCTATTTTTCCTCTAAAGTTCTCGCTGCTGAGAACCAATCGAGGGAAATCTTCTCGATTGTGCATAACCTGGCATTCTCCGACAGAACTACTCTGAAGCCCACCCCTTCCCAGGAACTCTGTCACTCCATTAACAACTTCTTCATCCAGAAAATCGCCACCATCAAAGCCAACATTCCTCTCCCTTCTCCTACTTTTGTGGATCCTCAGTGTCCTCCCCCCAAGGCACAACTTGGTGCCCTCCCTCCCTTGACCAAGGAATCCCTGACTTCGATAATCCCCCTAGTCAAATCCGGCTCCCCCTTAGACCCTTGCCCTGCCCACATCCTCCGTCACATTTTTACCACTTGTCCAGACCCCCCCCTTCACCTCCTCAAAAGCTCTCTCTCTCAGGGTGTCATACCCATCCCACTTAAAACAGCAGTTATTGTCCCCAGCCTGAAGAAGCCGGGCGCAGACCCCTCGGTCCCCGCCAACTATCGCCCCATCTCCCTCCTGCCATTCTTGGCAAAAGTGCTTGAGCGCCATGTCACCTGCGCTTTGAGCTCTTTTGTGGAGATGTATGGGGTTTTAGCCCCCCGCCAGGCCGGTTTCCGCCCCGCACACTCTACGGAGTCCGTAGTACTTTCGGTCCTTGACAACCTCAGGAAGGGAATGAACACTAACCAGACCCAGGCCTTGGTCCTCCTCGATCTCTCAGCCGCCTTTGACACGGTTGATCACGCCATCTTACTTTCCCGTGTCAAGGCGGCGGGGATCGGGGGTACCGCCCTGGTATGGTTATCCTCCTTCCTGAGGGACCGCACCCAGGCGGTCCGCCTGGGTGATTTTTCTGCGGACTTCCGGAAAGTTCAGTGCGGGGTCCCCCAAGGCTCCTCCCTTTCACCTCTTTTGTTTAACCTTTACATCGCCCCCCTTATTTTTTCACTGCAGCAAATGGAGGTCACCGTATATAATTATGCAGATGACCTCCAACTCGTCTTTAATCTGTCTTCTTCCCCTGCTTCTGTCCTTAACTTCCAATCTATTATGATTCATATCCGAGACTGGATGAACCACAACCATCTGAAACTCAACCCAGACAAGACTGAGCTGGTGTTTACGGGTGGTTCATCCAGTCCCTGGTCTTCTTTGTTTTGGCCCCCTTCCCTAGGCTCTCCACCTGTTCCCTCCACCTCAGTAAAAACATTAGGCATTAAACTCAATTCCCAGCTCACCCTTCACTCAAAGGTTAGTTCTGTGGTGTCTTCTTCTTTTCTTTCACTGCGCACTATAAGCAAGGTGTCCCGTTTTTTTTCTTTTGACGCTCTGAAACTGATCACCCTGGCAATGGTCATCTCCCGCCTGGATTACGGCAACGCCCTATATGCTAGTATACCTGCATATAGCTTAAGGCGGTTGCAGCAGATCCAGAACCAGGCGGCGCGCCTGGTATTTAAATTGCCAAAATCCCACCACGTCACTCCCCTCCTCAAGTCTCTACATTGGCTCCCAGTCCGTGAACGTGTCCAGTTTAAGCTTGCCTCTATCACCTTCCAAGCACGACTGGGCACGGCACCGGCTTTTATCTCATCTGAGATCATCCCCTATGTTCCTACCAGGGAACTGCGCTCATTCACTCAATCCCTTCTCACAGTCCCGCGGTTCCGGAGGAAGAAATGGGGAGGATCGAAATTTGCGACCCTTGCTCCACTCTTTTGGAATTCCCTGCCTCCAGAGCTTAGAGCCTTAACTCTCTATCCGCAATTCCGGAAACAGCTCAAAGCTCATTTGTTTACTAAATTTTTTAATTAGTCTACCAGCAGTCTTGATTCCTTTTAACTTAGTTTCTGCCACTCCCGCCCCGATATCTGTCAGTTGTTAGCGCCATGAAACCGCTGGTGAACGTGCGCTATATAAATAATTTTAAATTCAAATTCAAATTAGCTTACAGGAAACGTGGTCGTTGGAATGTGACCTTTTCCTGGAAGGCTACAAGGCTTTTTTTGTCCCACCTAGACCATCTTTGAGCGGGAGACCAAAGGGCAGTTTAGTTACTTATATGTCTGTGGCCATTGCCTGCAAAGTGCAGGTAATGCCTACTACACACCCAGGAATTCTAGCTTTAATGGCTCGTAAGGGGGTTATCAGCTGGGGAATTGTTAATTTTTATTACTCAATTTCTTCCCCGACTGAGCCCAGTAACATAACTGTCCTGGGAAAAACCATAAATCAATCCTTGAGTCAAAGCTTACACAGCCTTGTGGTTGCCAGTGATTTTAATGTACATCCCTGTGCTGTGGTGAGCCACTAATGTCCTGCTTCTCTGGATTGGGCTGTCCTCACATGTATGGTTTACATTTTGAACATACTGCTCAAAGAGAGTTGTTAAATGCTATGACTAATGAATTAGATCTGGTGGCTACGATGGTTATAAAGAACTCGCACACTAATTTCCCTGTGCCCACATTTAAGGGACACGGAATGGGTCTTTTATTGATTTTATTCTAATTTCATCCTTTTTACAATCCTTAGTGAACAATTTTAAAATTACAGAGAGTGAATTTAGCGATCACAACCCCCTAACGCTCTACTTGACCGGTCCATTGGCAGAAAAAATAGGGGATGCACCAAAGCTGGGCCTACTGCGACCAACTGATGGAAAGCACAGATTAAAATAGTAGCCCCAGAAATATTCTATGATAAGATTAAAACAGCATGTGTCGATGAACTATCTCCCTGTACAATGGAACGGTCCTTGCCAAAAGAGATTCTAGGAACTTTTAAGTCTATTTCAGAAAAGGTGGCCGGGCTGCTATCTGCTCCAGCAAAAGGTCAAGCTCTGGCTGGTCCTAGATGGTTTGATTCCCATTGCTCTAAAGCAGCTAAGGGGTTGAGGGAAATGTTGTCAACCAACCCTAGAATACAAGCTGATGTCTCCACCTGTCACAGGGAATATAAGATCGCCCTTGCTACACGAAAGGGAGCATTGAAGGATGAATCATGGAGGGAGGTGCTTGATCCCAGCACCCTTAGAAACAGGTCAAAGTTCTGGAATGTGGTAAATAAACCACTGTTTGACCAGGAAGGGGGGGGGCCTTGATCCCATATAACCGAGGAGGAGTGGGTATTATATTTTGAATCTATGTTTGACTGTTTGCCTGAGCAAAATCACAGGATACCCCACGCCACCCAGAAGGTAGCAATAAGATTTGAGAGGGGTGAGATCTTGGAAGGTATAACAGGTTTAACTGTGGGAAAAGCACCAGGCCCTGACGGGATTCCTTCAGATCTTTTTAAGTCAGATCCCTCCTTTTGGGCGTCAGTTTTCAATGCGGCGGCACAGTATGGTTGTCCTCAGTCTTGGGCAACCTCTACCATAGTTCCTGTTTTTAAAAAAGCCGACAGAAGCAGTACCCACTTTTACAGACCTATTTTGCTTATAGACTCAGTGGTAAAAGTGGTGGGAAGGGTCCTCCTTCAGAGATTATCATCCTGGGCAGAGGAAAACATGATTTTGTCGGATGTTCAGTACAGGTTTCAACAGGGACGGTCCACTGTTGCTCAGTGTCTTAACTTATTTTTAATACTGAGCAAATACACTGTTGCTCGTCCTGGGACCATTCACCTTGCCTTCATGGATCTCTCATCGGCTTTTGATTGTGTTAATAGGAACAAGCTCTGGCAGTCCATGAGGGCAATGGGAGTGGAGAACAATGTTGTACATTTTTTTGAGGACCTCCATAAGTCTGCTAAAGCCAATGTTAGGTTCTCACAGGATTTGCGTGTCACGAGGGATTTTAATATAAAAAAGGGAGTCTGGCAAGATTGCATTTTTCCCTTTTTTATTTAATATTTATATTAATGAATTGGACAGCGTATTAAGGGCAATTGGGGCTGACTGCCCCAGGGTAGGACGGCGAGGGATCCCCGTCCTGTTATATGGGGACAATGCCATTCTCATAGCCAGGACTGAAAGGGGGTTACAATCACTTTTATACGCCTTCTCTGGATTTATGTCAGATAGGGATTTGGCAATTAACAACTCCAAATCATATGTCTTGCAAGTGGGTCATCTTGGTAAGAAGAATTTCCAATTTAGAGTGGGAGATTCCAAGATTCCCCGTACATATGAGTTTTCTTACTCAGGGGTCCACTTTGACGATAAGCTTAATTGGGGTCCTCTAGTACTGAAAAAAAGGGGACCTTGCCAGGGTGAATTCAGCAATCTTCAATTTTGCTTCCAAATTAGGGAAGAAACCCACAGGAGCTATGCTGCAAGTGTATCAGGCCAAAAGCCTGGCCCTAGTTTCATATGGCAGTGAAATATGGGGATATAATGCTGGAGAATCCCTCCAAATAACGGAAAACGACTTTCTGGAAAGCCTATTATGTGTCCCACGGGGTACTCCAATTTAGCAGTCCATGGGGAGTTTGGGGTCCCTTATGTAAATGACGTACTTTCTTTGCGACCACTGATTTGTTGGTTAAAATGTTGGTTGAATCCAGACCTCCCTTTGACCCACTTGATTATAAGAGACTGTATGTTGCTTGATAACTCGGCTCGTATGCCGTGGCTGAGGTAGGTTAAGAAAAATTTTGGTAGGCAGGGGCGGGGGACCTATTCACTAATCCTGAATGCATCACAAAGAGGGATGTGGGGGCAATTAAAGTTACTTTCCTCTCAGAAAAGAATATGGATAGAGAAGCTAAGGAGGTACAAAAACCAAGTGTGCTGACGTACATAATGCTCAAAACAACCCCAAGGGCAGAGCCATAACTTATGGGGTCGTTGTCCACGCACAAGAAATTTCTATTAACTAGGTTTCGTCTGAGCCTTTTCGACCTTTTGCTTGCCAGACCCAAATGTTTTACTAAAAGCAAAGTGGCAGCTCCCTGCGGCTGCAACCGACAGTCTCCGCAGGATATGCTGCATTTTATGTGTTTATGTCAATTGTATGAGTTTCCTCATAAATGCTATCTGGTTCCTATTTTAAAAAGATTGAATTTTAGGCAGGCTCGTCCTGCACTGGTGTATCTTCAACCACTGAAAGAGGACTGTTTATTTTTTATAGTGGGATTTTTAAAAGCAACTGTTGATTCTAGGAATTATATGGATTTGTAATGAGTGTTTTACTCAGGCTTTTTAATTATTTATCTATTTTTATTGCTGTTATGGATATCATCTTAACAATGCAATGTAACTTAGATTGTTTTTATGATGCGTAACTTTTATGGTTTGAACTATAACCCGAATAAAGTTTGCTATTGATTGATTGATATAGAGGAACTACAACATTCCATGAGATAGAGGTCCTTCTTTCCCTTCCATAACGGCCACAACGAAAAAACTAGCAACATTAAAGCTTTCCCATGTATTATTCAGCATTTGTGAGTATACTAATGCGGGCCTTGCCTGAATAAAACCTTTGTCCTTTGAAATAGGTACTAAAAAATGTTTACGAAGGAGACAAAAGTGGTTGAAAAACAAGGTAAAGTGCAAAGTATCTTGGGTAGAGAAGTTATCACACGAACAAGGGCCCAAATCTTTCACCTTTCTCCATCCCTGAAGTTCAGCCAATATAAAGTGCAAAATGTTGAGTCTAAATCTGATTAAAAGAAAACGCTGATAAGGCTTTGTCATTTAGATACGGTTCTATCGGTGGACTCATTTTCAGTAAAAGATAGACTTGTACCGTACCGTGCATGTCATTAGCTCTTTAGCCTCTCTTTCAGTTTGCATCATATTTAAAAAACATTTTTAACCCAAGATAGGTCCTCTTTCCTAAGATTGTTTGGAGACTCAGAAAGTTCGGGGCACCCTAATTTCTTTGTTAAGTTCTTCACATACCCTATTCACGGAATGCTACTTGCTCTGTCCAAGAATAAGCAATATCGGGCAATCTCATAATACAACACCAATTCTGGATTGATCCAGATCATTATCCAGCTCAGGAGCAGTGCCAAGCCTATACGGTCTGAAACGAAGCTTATGCCTAGTTCTTGATGAATAATATAAGAGGGAGAGGGTTGCGGGACCGAGAGCAGATTTCTAAGAAACTTGTTTTCCACTATTTGTAATCCCTCAGCTCCATATAGCCCCAGATTTTAGACCCAGACTTAGAGATGGCTATACATTTTGCTCTGTAAATATTGAGCATGGCTCAGTTGTGATTACGTCATTGAACAAAGTGTAAGGGCAAGGATGTCTATGACTCTCACACTGATCCATCACCCAGTGCCTGGTGCAATGAATTCCGATCCCTCAACTGAATCTGCAGCCAACTTCTCACTTAAAAGAATTCCAGCTCAGTTGATTGAGAATATTCTAAAGACGTAGAAGATTTAAGCCTTGGTAGCACCTCTAAGGCAGGGTTGTACCATTTTTGAAAAAGCCTAACCTCGACCTGATTATGCTATCCAATTTGAGACCAATTTCCCATCTTCTTGTTCCCTGTAAGTTGCTGCATCATGTAGTGGGTCAATATTTCCTAGATCATCTTGCAAGCTCTTCCAGGATCATCTTGCAAGGTGTTCCAGGATCATCTTGATCTTGCAAGCCATTAACTGCCCGTTCCCACTTAAGCAAGGTTTCTGGCCCACTCATCGGAATGAGATAGCTCTATTGGGTTTCTTTGATGGTTGACTGAGGATGGTGGATGAAGGGGAGGCTTGCGTGTTAGTTTTGACATATCTGTCCATGGTGTTGATTATCATGGATCATGTAATTTTTGTTTACAGATTGGTAACAGTTGTTTACGCACAGACAGGCCTTTTGTCAGTTGGCTCAACAAAGAATGTATCAAGAGAGGTTTGTTTTTGCTGTGGGGTCCCTCAGAGTTTTTCTTTTGTCCCATGCTGTTTTACAGATACCTAGTGACAATCACTGAGATCTTTAAAGGTCAAGCTGTGCACATACACACATATGCAGATGACACCCAGGTGTACTTATGATTCGCTAGAGTCCCCACATCCCTCCAGGAACTGAAATCCTGGGTGTGTCATGACAGTTTACATCAAAACAACTCGATGATGAAGCCAATTATCTCTGGGGCTATAGGAAGATTCCGTTTCAAAGACCTGATCATTTCCTAACCTTTTGGGCAACATGTCACTTTATCTGTCGGAGTAAAAAACCTAGAAGTCATCTTTGAGGCAAACATCCTTTAACCAGGCTGAAGCAAAAGACTGCCTGCTTCTGGAGATCCCAGAAATGAAGAAGAGGAAGATTGCAGACCAGGCGTCTTTTCTAGCCTCCATACTCTGGAACCAGATGCCTGAAAGCATCAGGGAAAATCCTGAGCTCCTCTCCTGTAGGAAAAAACTTAAGATACATTTATTTAAGCTCCATTTGCCAGACTATACATTTCAAATGACTTCCATCCTCTCATTTAGCTC
Organism: Lissotriton vulgaris; assembly: GCF_964263255.1. Classification (NCBI taxonomy): domain Eukaryota; kingdom Metazoa; phylum Chordata; class Amphibia; order Caudata; family Salamandridae; genus Lissotriton; species Lissotriton vulgaris. Next base: position 196,642,657 of record NC_141687.1, read on the forward strand.
CATTGAACTACGGTTCACACTGTTTGATTCCTGGTTCTATTCATTTTACTATACCTGTAGTATGTTTTATGTAAAGTGCTCCATCCCCCCTCTTGCTAGGGCAGTACTCTATAAATAAAATGAGTATATAAATTAAACCAGCAGATATGCATGACAGTGATCACCTCCTTCTTCCAACTGACGAGGCATGAGGGGGCTGTCCGAGGAGTTTCCGGTCCGGTATGGTGCTCAAGGGGTGGGAAAGCCATAGCTAGGTACTGTATTCACCAGAAAAAACATGTTCTTTTAGCCCACCCAATACTTACCATTAAATCTGAAGATCACACCCTTCCCCTAACCTTATTAACCAAGCTATACCCCTGATTACCCTGCTGCACCGATTGTTGTGTTCATGGTGGTCCTGGAACCCGCGACACGGACACAGTTATTTGTGTTATGCTTATCTCTACTCACTCTGGTTACTCTCTCTAGCACAGTGTTCTGCTGGTTCTGGGTGAGCTTGTCTACATTCATGCTGTCCCTCTGATGTCCCACCCTAGATCGCTTTTTGCTCCAGCCTCACTTCTTGTCCACAGACAGGAAGTGGTGTCCAATGTCTTTGCTGTGGATTGTGGAGACCTTTGGCGGTGGGGTCCTAGTGTCCACCTCACAACATGACACCCTCATATCCGAGAGGAGTGCGGAGCTGCTAGAATCCCCCTTCTAGGTTTACCATTATGCTGATTTCTTGGCTCACACACATTCTCACATTGCTCTGAAGATAAGTACCTGCTTACGCTATTCCTTTTCCATAAAATAGTGCCCTAGTGCTGCAGCATTTACCTAATTACCGTGTCACATTAACAAATTCCCCATTTACGATTGCAGTTGCTGCTTTATCCTCGCAAATCCTACAAGAAGGCAATAATTCAAACCTATGGTTCAATTTTCAGTATTTATGCTTTATCCTTCTCAGCAATTACCAGTCGGTGATTAACCGAACGCACAGCGTATAAAAAGTGTTTATGGAAACCAGCTCTTCCATTGATCTTCGGTGCGGCGCAGGCCCGCTTTCCCTTTCTTTTCTCTTTCTGCAGCGGGGACGAGGTTTGGCTAAACCAGTGGTCCCCAAACTTTTTTTCGGCTGGGGCCACATCAACTTTCCTTTCTGTGATGGGGGCAGTCTTATAACAGGAAATGATATGGGCCAAAGTGACAACCAGTATTATTGTGGAGATTATAATGACATTTTTTTTGCAGCTGCCCTTCGCTGGGCCTTGGCGCCAGCTGATGGTTTGGAAAAAAAATAATAGAAAGTCTTCTTGTGTCTATTTGAAGTACCACAGATACTCCTTTTATTTTATAGATATAGATTAGATTTGAAAATAAAAACACAAGCTGATGATAAATTGTTTGCCACACAGTGAAATAACATTAATACAGAATAATTGTAATAAACAGGCTGACTTTAGGATGGTCATGGAAGCATGCAGGCCCTTCAGGAATGGCAGATAAAAATCACAAGCATCCCATCAGCAGATGACATGCTGCAGTCTCATTTTGCATGTGACATCACTGTTCAAGAAACATGTTGCCTATAATAAGATCATTACTAAACTGACATTTTTTCACATTCATAGTTACTGAAATCAGCAGGCTTACCATATCAGTGTGAGCTGTTGGCTTGCTTCTGACTGGTGAGGAGATTGATATCAGGTTCCATTCTAGTTACAGCCCGTCTCAGAGACTGATGCAGGTGTTGATCTGAGAGTCTTGATCTTGTCGGATTTGTTATCATCTTCATGCATATAAAAGTTTGCTCACAGATATATGTGCTCCCAAAAACTGTGGACATCTTCATAGCGTGCTTTCTGATGTTGGGGTAGTTCTCTTTGGAAAGGAAGCACAGTACTCTATGACACAGTTGGGCTTTAATGCGTCTTTCAGCACATCACAGGTCTGCAACTCAGCCAGTTCAAATTGAAGAGAAGGCAGGGCGTCCTTAATGTCGGCAGCAAAAGGGTTCTGGAATATGCGAATTTCTTTAACGTGGGCATGAAGCTCACTGAACCGCATACTGAACTCCACTCTCAGTGTTTTCAGTGCGTCCTTGCACTTTTTGGTTGGAAACGGACCGCTGGCTCCTCAGCTGAGAGGCTCAGAGTAGCAGGGAGATGTGTGAAGTCTTGTTTTTGCACTTGTCCAACAAGCAGCGCCATTTTAACCGCAAATGCTTTGACGTGGGAATACATGTCACTGATTAATTTTCCCTTGCCTTGGAGCTGTAAATTGAGGCCGTTTAAAATTTCTGTCACATCTGTTAAAAAGGCAAGGTCCCATTTCCATTCTGTGTCGATCAGCTCTGGGACAGTTTTTCCTTTTGTCAGGAGAAAGGCGTTGATTTCGGGTAGCAGCTCATAGAAGCGCTTTAAAACTCTACTCCGGCTTAACCATCTGACTTCAGAATGGTAAAGCACGTCTCCATGGTCAGACTCCAGCTCGGATAGAAAAGCTTGGAACTGCCTGTGTTTTAGTCCGATTGCTCTGATAAAGTTCATGCAAGACACAACCACCTTCATTACAGATTCCCACTTCAGAACTTTGCAGCACAGTGCTTTCTGGTGAATCAGGCAGTGGACTTGTAGTGGGGGGGTGAGACCTCGTTCCTCCATTTCTCTTTTTTATGCGCCCCACTAGCCCCCGCGACGCACCAACCATACTCGGAGCACCGTCCGTTGTGATGCTAGCCAGCTTAGCCCAGTCTAAATGCAACTCTTCCATCGTTTGGTCTACTTTATCAAAAATATCCTCTCCTGTCGTAGTATCTGTGAGACTGTGTAGAGCTGCCAGCTCCTCGGACACTTCAAAAGTTGAATTAACTCCCCAAATAAAAATCAGCAGTTGTGCTGTGTCCTGGACGTCATTGCTCTCGTCCATTGCCAATGCAAAACACTTAAAATCTTTAGCTTTCTCTTTCAGCTGGACATGTACATTATGCCACATTTCTTCAATTTGCCTGGTAACTGTAGATGCGGACAGACTCACCGTGTTCAGGGCATCTTTCTTGTCCGGACACACCTCCTCTGCGACAGCGTTCAAACACTTCTTGACAAACTCCCCATCACTGAACGACTTTCCACAGCTTGCAATCAGGTTAGCTACCTTGAAGCTGGCCCGAACGGATGACAGGTTCACCTGTGTTTGGCGTAGCATTGTACTCTGCTGGGCAGCAAATCCATTTTGTAGCTTAGTCACCTTGTCTCTCCTCACTTGGCCCTGCAATCTAGCATAGTGCCCTCCATGGCGGGTTTCATAGTGTTGGCGGATATTACATTCTTTAAACACCGCCACTGTCTCTTTGCAGATTAAACAAACTGCCTTTTCCTTTCACTGGACAAAAAAATAGTCATCTGTCCACTGCTGTTTAAAAACTCTGCACTCTGAATCTATTTTCCGTTTCCCCAACAGTTTCGACATTTTGTTGTCTGTCTTTCTTCCGTTCTTCTCGGGCTGTTAGGGGAAGTAAGGGAGACCTGATTACAATGGGCACAGATAAAGCCCTCTCTATGTTTACTTCTTAAGCACATGCGGTTAACAGCGTTTACCTTGAGCTTAGGAACACCAAGTGAGTAGAAGTCGTCTATAGTGGTTAGTTAGAAAACAGCGCTCCTGTGTAGCAACGAAAAAGGATAAGCGCCCCAGCGCGTAATCAAAGCGCTCCAGCGCAGTGTTCAAGGTATTCACATAAGCACCCCAGCGTGTAATCAAAGCGCTCCAGCGCAGTGTCCAAGGTATTCACATAAGCGCCCCAGCACGTTGTCACGAACTGAAAGTAAAGAGCTCCAGCGTGGTGCCAAAACAAACCACAAGTAAAGCGCTCCAGGGCGGTGCCAAAACAAACTCAGGATAGCGCCCCAGCGCGGTGCCCAAACAAACAACCAAACCCCAGGGAAAGTGCTCCAGCGTGGTGTCGAAACAAATCCAGAATAGCGCTCCAGGGCGGTGTCAAAACAAACACAGAATAGCGCTCCTGCATGGTGTCAAAGAACCTCAGTAAAGGTCGCGAACAGACGGCCTCAGAAAACACGGTTCTTACTTGCGTAGAAGCAAGCAAAAAACAGGCATAAATCTGAAGCTCTGTGTTGGCGGGAACTTCTGTGTTAAGCGATTTGCCCCGGAAGCGCTGTGAAACGCCCCGGCGGTTTCCGGTCGCCTGGAACTGGACCGCCAACCGCTTGCTACCTGGAAGTGAGAAATGCGTGTCTCCGCATGAGACAAGAAGCAAAGGATTGTTTGGGATCGTTAAGTGGGCCACTCCAGTTGATTAGACGGGCCGGATGTGGCCTGGAGGCCATAGTTTGGGGACCCCTGGGCTAAACTATAGAACTATCGTGGGTGTGCCCTTCTACTGTTTCATTCACATACCGTTGCATGATGCAGCGACTGTGAACGAACAGCAAACAAAGGGCCTGATCATGATTGCACCACAACATTCAAATGCTAATTACTCACCCACTCATTTGCAATTGTACTGACTTCTCAAAAGAGTAGGGGGCATATGTAGGTAATTTCCATTTTGCGATTCTCAAATAGCGATTTTTAAGGAATCGCTATTTGAGAATAGCAAAATGGAATGTAGGTAATAATTCGGCATTTTTTGCGAATCCCTAACATTCCTTATTTGCGATTAGCAAATTGCAAATCGCAATTAAGGAATGAGTGTCCCATTCATTCCTATGGGCCAAAAAGCCCATGGGAATAAATGGGGATACATTCTCAAATTGCGATTTTCTGTGAGAAAATCGCAATTTGAGAATCGCAATTCCAAGGGTGCCAGGGTGTCCAAAGGACACCTGTTGCACTCCTGGAATGTGCCTGTAAGTAAATGTGGCGCACATACATGCCCTAAGGGCATGTCTGTGCGCTACATGGCACTTTGAATAAAAAAATTTAAAAAAATTGTAAAGAAAATTGCAAAATACCATCTACTTGAAGTAGGTGGTATTTTGCGATTCCTTATTGCAAAATCGCAATTTTTAAGGCACCCCTACATAGCATTTAAGGAATCGCAAAATTGAGATTCCTTAAATGCTATGAGCAAAATAAGGAATCGCAATTTTTGCGATTCCTTATTTTGCTAAGTGCCACCTACATACCAAAGGGGCGTTTGTGAGTCGCACACGCCGAAATTCGCCGAATTTCGGTGTTTGCGAATCGCAAACGCCTACCTACATATGCCCCCAGGTGCGCAAGTTGCATCTCATCCCCAATTTCTCAAATTGGAATAGGAATAACGCGCCAATTATCTAATAAAGTCACAATCCTACAAACCCTCTGAGGGTTCTCACTGCTAATGGAATGAGAGCAAAGGGAGGGGGCACCCAAAGTGCACCTCTAGGACCCATAGTGGCTGCTGACCTCTCTAAGTGGCCTTTGTTAGACCAGCAGCGGCATGGTTGCCAGTAACTGCCCTGTTCTCTGTATTCTTCAAGAGGAGATGCCTACTGGCTTCCTTCTGTAAAAGTTCTGCTAGTCTCCCTCAGCTGAGCTGTTTGCTTCCATACACATTTGGTATATAAGGAAAGTGTGTCTGCACATCCATGTGCATCATGGCTGAGTGTAAGGGCTTTATGCACATTCAATGAAGTGCATGGTATATATTTTGGCTGCCATTGCGTGAGGCAACCTTACATTTCGTGAGTCTGCTCAAGTCTTTGCAGACCTGAGGATCTGACCTTTGCATTCCTATCTCTCTGCCCTCCATCTACCTCCAGCATTATATGATACCACCCATTTGAAGCTGGACGTGTCACGCCTCATCCCTTTGTTGTTGTCTCTGTGCCTCACCAGGGTGTTCCCAGCTCCTCACCCCTTCCTACCTTTAGCTAGATCCTTATGAGATGTGGCATGTTGACTGAGGCCAAATATGCATTGACCAGTGCTGGTTTGAACCATTCAAGGAGACGCTCCTCCTTTCCATGGCTTATCATCAGTGTCCATGCCATTTGAGTTTGGAACACTTCACCAGATTTTGAATGCTGCTGGTGAGCTGGTTAGCCAGCTCTGGCTGTCAGTATTGGACATTTCAATTTGTTCATTGTTTCAAGATTTTCATTTCCTAAGCTAGAGCTGCACCTCAGTGTAGGAGTGAAGACTGGTGCTCTAGAGAGAGACCTTTGCTGGTGGCTGTCTTCTTTCCAGGATGGGTATACGCTTTGGAACAAGAAACTCAAGAGGACCAGCTACTGCTCCTGTCTTGTGTGAGAAAGACTACTGCCTGTAACAAGAAGATTTCAGACTGTGCTTTTACAGGGAAGTGATTGTAGGAAATCGGGCTACTGGTTGAAGGGGGTGAAAACCTACTCTAGCAGCAACTACTATTCTTGTCGAGGTGCCGTCTTAAGCAAACCCCAAATTAGCCTGTACTCAACCCTTTGGTAGCTTGGTACAAAAGCAGTCAAGCTTAACTTAGAGGCAAGGTGTAAAGTATTTATGCGGCACTTCAAACAGTAACAAAGTGAAAACACACCATACCAATTTAGAAGAATAGAGTAAATGTTTTGAGAAAATAAAGTTATAAAAGAACAAAAAGTGCCAATCTCTGTCATCTGGTCGCAGTAGAATGGAACCAAGTCACAAGTACAAACTGACCGTAATGGAGCGCGGGCTGGATACAGGACTGAGTTCAGTCTGCTGAGAAAGTACCTTGTGGGCCTAGGCTGTGCGGGCCGGCATCAAAGAGCCATTGAGGATACTGCAGTGCGAAGTCAGGTGTCAATGAGCAGTGGGTCAATGAGCCGTCATCGGAGATTGAGCTGCTCAATGACAGGTCAATATGTCATCAATGAAAAGATGTGATGCAATTTCCATCATGGACTTGCAAGGACTTGGGCTGAGATGTGTTAGCGTTGAGGTCGAGCTGCATCACTCTGGATCGGAGTTGATGCTGAGGTGCGCTGTGCTGTGTTGAGATGCATAAACATTAAAGAAGCCTGTTATGTCCCTGAGGCTTATAACAGGGGGCCAGCCAACTGAGCCCTGGAGGTTTACTGGAGTTGTGGGTCTATACAGGCAGGCTGGATTTAGCAAGGTAGTTCGCAGCAGCAGCAGAACAGTCTTGGTGCAGCAAAGCAGTCCTTGATCAGCAAGCAGGTCAGCAGGGCAGACTTCACATGTGGGAAGTCCTTTTTCAGGTCCAGAAGTGATCTGAAGAGTTGGGTTGGAGTAGGAGAAGTTCTAGCGGGTTCCACCCCCAGAGGTGCTTGGAATTTCTTGTCTCCCTAACAGGCCAAGGTCAAGGCCCCAGCTTGTCTAGGGGCACAAGCATCTATTGTCAAATCCTTTGTGAGTGTGCTGGGGAAGAGCCTTTCAGATGTGCAAGTGTGGTAAGAGACAGCTCCCCCCACCTCATCAAAGTCAGAGATGGTCCATCCTGCCAACATCTATTCCCCTTTTTCTCACAGTCTTGGAGTAAAACATGAAAAACAACTGCCAGCTACACCTAGTCATGTGACCGAGGATACAGGCTACAGGCACCAAATGGTTGGGACAAGACAATGCCGACTTTCTAATAGTGCCTTTTGTTCAGAACTGTGACTTAAAATCTAACTTTAACATTAAAGAAAGTTTAACATTACAATTCTTTACACACTAAATTCGACATTCCTACTTGATTCAATTGAATATTATCACTTATTAAATGTAATAAGTTAACCCAGTGTTATCATATGGGAGGGGTGGGTCTTGCAGCAGTGAAAAACACATTTAAGAGATTTCCACTACCATCACATATAAAAGTACATATCTAACATTTTAATTACACTGCACCCAGCCCTTTCAAAGGAACCATAACTGATTTAACTAGCCATTCGCAGTTTCACTGTACCGGCCGTGTATGCTGACACATTCATGGCTTAATCTTTGAGACAAGCACATGCTACTGGCAGGATCAACCAGGATTCTATGGGCGAGGTAGATCTTGCAGCAGGGAAAAACATATTTGAGAGATTTCCACTACCAGGACATATAAAAGTTGAAAGTACATGTCTAACTTTTTAAACACATTGCGCCCAGCCCTTTAGGCTGTCTAGGGCATACCCTAGGGTTAACTTATAGATATTAAATGGACAATTTATGTCTGGTGAAAGGTTTATTTTGCCTGGTTGAAAAGGCAGTTTAAAACTACACATACAGACTGCAATGTCAGGCTGGAGACATGTTTAAATGGCTACTTAGGTGGGTGGCACAATGAGTGCTTCAGACCCTCTATTAGCATTTAATTTAAGGCCCTGGGTACAGGCCGAACCACTTTTCCAGGGACTTAGAGGTAAATTAAATGTGCCAATTTGGTGGATGCCAATAGTGCCATGTTTTAGGGAGGGAGCATAAGCATTTTAGTACTGGTTAGCAATAGTAAAGTGTGCAGAGTCCAAAGCCCAGCAAAACTTCAAAAGGTTTGGGCAAAACATACCAAAGATGTCAGGTCCAACATGTGTGCCCCACAGCTGAAAGCAGAGAGAACTACCCACCTTCATAGGAGTTCTCATTGCTAAGGCGGAAGAACCTGCAGAGGCAATCAGCAGTTGCAAGGTCAGTTCCGGCACAATGCTCCTCCAGTTCATTCCCTGTTGGGAGATGGGCCACCTCAAGAGTTTGGTATTCTCACCCCTCATCTGCATTAGCCATTTGAGTAGTCTGTGGTCTGTCTGAACCCAGAAGTGAGTCCCAAACAGGTATGGTCTCAGCTTCATCCGTATCCAGATCATTGCAAATGCTCCCCCTCTATTGCACTCCACCTCTATTCCCTTGTAAGTAACCTCTTGCTAATAATGGATATCTCTTTGTCCAGGTCCTCTTCATTCAACTATGAGAGCACAGACCATATGCCATGCTCTGTGGCATCTGTCCGCACAATTAATCCTTTGGAGAGGTCAGGGCCTTCAGCATTGGCTCTGTGCACATGGCCTTCAGTGTGTCAAAATTTCTCTGGCACACCTTCATCCAGATCACCTGTCTAGGATGTCTCCTAAAAGTCAGCTCAGTCAAGGGGGCAACAATGGTGCAATACCCCTTTGACAGATCTCCTGCAGTACCTTGCGAGGCCCAGGAAGGCCTCACCTCTGTCTGCGTCTTTGGGGGTTTCCAAGCCAGAATAGTTTCGATTTTGGCCTGAAGGGGCTTTAACTTGCCCCTTCCAACTTGATGACCCAAGTAGACCACAGACCCCTAACCTATTCGGTACTTACTGACCTTGATAGTCAGGCCTGCCCTTCGCAGAGCCTGAGGCACTGCCCTGAGGTGGCACAGGCTTTCCTACTAGATGGAGCGAAAACCGCAATGTCATCTACGTGTGTGACACTCAAGTTCTCTGACCACGTCAGGTCCTGGTTGACCAACCTCTTGAAGGTGTCACTGGTGTTCTTCAACCTGAAGGGCTTCACCCGAAACTCGAAGTGGTCCTCTGGTGTGGAGTAAACAGACGTCTCTTTGGCCCCTGCAATCAAGGTGATCTGCCAGTACCCAGACATCAGAGCAAATTGCTGAAGAACTTGCTGAGGAACTTGGCCGCCCTTATCTGATGAATAAGCTCATTAGCTCAGGAATGGGGTGAGTGTCAGTAATAGTGATGAATTGAGATGCAGGTTTTTCATTTATTTATTTAGTGTAGGGTATCAGAGCGCTTTACATTAGTATCAGGTGGGATACAGAACAAAGGGGGGGGGGAGAGTCCAGGGATAAGGAAACAAATATAAACAATATATGGTAAAACAAACAGTCATAATATTCGACTACTATAAGGGATAGGAGCAAAAACGATGCAATAAACTAGAAAAGCAGTCTCATCACCCTGAAGGATTGTTCAAAGTGCAGGGTGGGTAACATAGGGGAAGGCAACCAAGGAAAAGTGCAGTGATGATAGGTAAAGTGAGGTTGAGGGGGTGATTGTAGCGTGAGCTTTAGGAGAGGAATTTGCCCATGCGGAAAGATTTGGTCTCCTTTTTGAAGTGGGCTAGAGACGGTATTCTTCTAATGGCGGGTGGGAGTGAGTTCCATATTCTTGGGCGGCCCCAGAGAAAGCCCGATTCTAAGTTCTTTTTTTCTTGAAGCGTGCGGGTTGTAGCAAAAGGCTCTGGTGGACCATGAGTTTCTGATTAATCCGGATAATACAAGCTTCTGTGCGAGAAAAGCAGGGAACTTGGAATAGAGACCCTTGTTGGTGATGCAAGCCAGTTTGAATTGGATTCTGGCCTCAAGAGGAAGCCAGTTCAGAGCTTTAAGGTGGGGTGCGATGTTGTCAAACTTCTTAGAGCCAGTTGGAAGTCTGGCGGCAGCGTTGAGGCAGGCTTTCAAGGGTGCCAGAGAGATCTTGGGTGTTGGCATGCGAGAGTGGAGCAACCATATTCTAGTCAACAGATGACTAAGGCCTGGATAGTCGATTTTAGATCAGGAGGGTCGAGGAAAGGTTTCAAGTTTCATAGGTAGTTCAGGTGAAATCTGGCGGTTTTGGCCATCACGTTGATATTGCCCCGCATGTTCAGGTTGCCGTCTAAGGTAATTCCCAGGGATTTAGCAGAGTCCACAATGGTGGGAGAGCAGTTTAGCGCTGTGATGGCCTTGGTCCAAACTTGAATGTCTGTATTGCCGTTGGGTGGAGAGATCAAGAGGAACTCTGTTTTTTTAGCGTTGAGTTTAAGCTGGTTGGATGTGAGCCAGTGAACAGTTAGTTTCAAGGCCTCATTCAGGGAACGGATATCCTCTGGAGAAGAGATATTGATGTAGAGCTGTGTGTCATCGGCATACATGTGGTAGGAGATATTGGCAGTGCGCAGCACCTCTGAGAGCTTTTCGAGGTACAGATTGAAGAGGGTAGGGAATAAGGTTGATCCTAGATGGACTCCAACTGTAATCAGAGAAGAGGCGGATAGGTTGCCGTTGATCAGGACTCTCTGCAAGCAGTTCTGGAGGAAGGATCGGAACCAAGCCAGAACGGTGCCATCCAGGCCCATCCTAAGTTTGAGGCGATTCAGGAGAATTTCGTGGTTAACCGTGTCAAAAGCCGAGGATAGGTCAAGGAGGATCAAGAGACAGGTTTGCCTTGGTCAAGGGCTTGAAGGGCATCATCCACAATGTGGGGGAGTGTGGGTTCCCTGCTGTGCCCAGGTTTGAAACCAGATTGCAAGTCATCTAAAGGTGGAAGTTGGAGATGTGTTGGCTTAGCTGTTGCTGTACACATTTTTCCAGCACTTTAGCTAGGAGAGGGATGTTAGAGATAGGTCTGTAATTGTCAGGCGAGGCAGGATCTGAAGTGGGTTTTTTTAGAATGGGACCACCTGGCTGGCTTTGAGAGAGTCAGGAATTGATCCCTGTAGGAGAGAGGAGTTGGTTATAGTCGTCCAAGAAGGGATGATAGCCTGAGAAACAGAGGCAAGGCAGATTGAAGGAAGAGGGTAGTTGAAGTGATTGTTGGGGCTTAAGGAGGAAACAGTTTTTGAGATCGAGTGTTCATCATAGACTTTGAAATTGGACATGACGCTTGGTTTTTGGGGGAGGTCTGGGAGGGCAGCGCTGAGTGGGGATGGAGAACAGGAGGGGTTTGGGAATAGGTAGCAGATATGAGTTCCTTTCCTAGGGCAGAGATTTTATCACAGAAGAAGGAGGAGAATTTCTCACATGGGATTGTCGAAATAGGTATTTCTTTGGATGATTTAGCAAGTTTGTTTGATTGGTGTTTGACCCACTCGAATAATTTGCAAGGTCTATTCTTAGCGTTATCTAGTTCAGCTCGGAAGAATTCTTTTTTAGAATTGATGATTTTTTTGTTGTAGGTGTTTCTAGCTAGACGGAGAAGTTTAGGATGGTGGGCGGTAGGGTGCTTTTTCCAGTTCCGTTCTGTTTGTGGGAGGGACCTCTTCTCATTATTAAGGGATCCGTTGAACCAGGGGTTCCTGTCTTTGATCTGTGTCAATTTCAGTTTTAGCGGGGCAAGGTCATCGATTATATTGGCTATCGTTGTGGAATAATGTTCAGTGAGTTTGTCGACCGTGGTGATATGGGGAAGAGGTCAGTTGCACAGCGGGCAGCCAATTTCTCGTGATCAAGGTTCTTGGTGTCCTTGATCCATCTTTTGGGGATCACCGGTTGCGGTGTCTATGTCTTGTGAGTGCCAGGAAGACAGAAGGTGATAGCGTGGTGGTCAGACCAGTTGCAGGGATCTATGGAAATTAGTTTGACCGCAGATTCCTTGGAGATGATCCAGTCTAAAGTGGCCCCTTTTGAGTGAGTAGGGAGGGAGCAGGCTTGGGTAAGGGCTTGGTTGGCCAGGAAGTCTCTGATGGCGTTGACCTGCGGGTCCTTGGGGTCGTTCCAGTGCAAGTTGAAGTCGCCAAGAAAAATTTAATTGGCGTTCTGAGAGGGCTTGGCTGTGATGATTTCCATGAGGTAGTCTATGAAGGTGTCATTCTTGCCTGGGGTGGTAAAAGATGTGTAGCCGGCACTGAAGGGAGGTCTTGTTGCAGACAGATAGGGCAAAATATTTGCAGGAATCAGTAGGTTCAGCCAAAAGTTCCGTGATAAGGAGGTTGGAGCGGTAGATGCAGGCAATGCCACCCCCTTTTTTTGTGATTGCCTGTCCAACCTTAAGATGAGATAGTTGGGCGGGACTGGAAGGTCTAGGCAGGGCGAAGAGAATTCCTTTAGCCACGATTCCGTCAGGATCGCTACATCTGTGTTTAGGTTCAGGGTGAGATTGGCGACATCAGCGGCATGCTTTACCGGAGAGAGGCAGTTGATAAGGAGATGAAGAGGGGACGGTATGCGAATCGTGGTTAGGGCCAGAGGTTGGAACTGGCGCTAGGTTACTGTTGCCTATTCCTCTGTTGCGAAGAGTGGCTGATCTGTAAGGATTGATTGCAACCGTGCGTATGGGTTGATCTTTCTTCAGGTCAGAGGGACATGGGTGTTCATAGCTAATGAGGAGGTTAGCAATTTCATCCTCCGAGAGTTCCACAGTGCTAGTCGTAGTAGGGGTAGGTTTGTAGGATAGGAGGAGGGCCTGTATTTCTGCCTCTGAGAGGTAGCAGGGCTGCCTGTGAGGGCGCAGGTGTCTCAGGGGTAACGAGAATGGGTGGAGAAGGGGCTTGGAGTAGGATGTGGGGTGGGAAGGGTTCTGTGAGAGCCTGATCTTAGAGAGAGTGAGCTTGGAGATGTGCAGGAGGTTTTTGAGGTCCGTGAAGGACTTGTGGATGCTCAAGGTTAATACAGTGGCTTTGCGGTGGTAAGTGTCCAAGTCCCTAAAAGAAGGGTGCTCTTGCGGGCAGGGGGTCGGCGGTGAGGGAACTGGCTTGGAGGAGAGTGCAGTGGGCTTTGTAGTGTGGTTAAGACAATCAAAGTCATGGGTTCCAGTATCCCCACAGAGGGGAGGATTTAGGGTAGAGTGTTTAGGGATTCTACTGATAGCTTTTGAAGGTGGCCTGGTAGACGTGCTATGAGGTCTAGAGGGTTTGGCCGGGGAGGGGGGGGGGGTGTCAGTAGGCTTAGTAGTGTGGGTAAGTCGACCAGAGTCATGAGTTCAAGTATCCTCACGATTAGGTGGATTTGAGGTAGAGGGATTAGGCTTAGTAGTGTGGATAAGGCGACCTGCGACATGAGTTCCTGAATTCCCACGGAAGGATGGATTTGAGGTAGAAGGTTTAGGCAGGCTACTGTTGGCTTGTGTAGGTGGGCATGAAGACGGGCTAGGCTGTCTAGAGGGTTGGACCAAGGGGGTGGTGTCAGGATCCGTAGGAGAGGGCAGGAATGTGGAGTGGAGGTAGTGGGTAAGGGCTCGCCGTGTTGGTAGGTGCTGGATTCATAGTAGGAGGGCTCTGTTGGTCTCTGTTGGGAGCCCTGTCGTGGGTGGCTGGGAGAGGGCAAGTTCCCTTCGAGGTTTTGGAGGGGGAAGGCACAGGGGGAGCAAGGAAGAAGGGGGGTCGTGAACATGTTTTTAAGGAGAGGGAAGAGGTCCGCAAATTTGTTGAGGTCTTTTGGAGAAGCTTGGATCAGGATGATGCCATTTTTGTATAGGGTAATCGGGAGGTCAGCATGCAGGTTTGCGGAAGGTGCGATCGTGAGCTTGCAGCCGTGTGGAATGTTCCTGGTATTATGTACGTTGAGGAGGTTCGAGAGTGTGTTGCGCCAGACGGACGTTCTCCTGGAGTAGAAGATAAGGTAATTGATGATTGTGCCCTTGTCCGCGGTGGATCAATGGTCCGAGACTAAGGACTCAAGTTGCCTTTTCAGGATGGAGTGTTTACAGGATTTAGCGATGTTTTTTTTGAGGTAGGGAGGGTAGATAACGGTGTAGGAGTTGTCCCCTGTGGGGGTCAGACCAGGCCCAGCCATGTTGGGAAAGTGTAGATACTCAGGTCCAGGGGGACTGTTGCAGGTGGTAGGTCGAAATCCACAAAGGGTCTGTCCTTTGCACAAGGATTGTCTAGTGTGCAATAATGCCAAGAAGAGTTGCCCCCTCTAAAGGGTGTAAAAATGTAGTGACGGTCCGGAGAGACAGGCGAAAATGTTACCATGTTTTAGAGAGAGAGCACAAGCACTTTAGCACTGGTTAGCAGTGGTAAAGTGTGCAGAATCCTAAGGCCAGCAAAAACAAAGTCAGCAAAAAATAGGAGGGTTGAAGGCAAAAAGTTGGGGGAAAACCACACCAGAAATGTCAGGTTTAACAGATTTTCTAACACACTATAGACCTCATTGATAATGTTCACACTGCTGTTGTAGGTGACAGTGCAATACCATCATTCGCTGGCTCCTCACACCCGTCATACATTCTTGTACCCCAGTAAGAGACTATTCACTTTTGCCCACAAACCAGCACAGTCTGCAAAACAGATTTTGGAGTCTCCACGTAGGTGGAGATGCACTGTAGTGTTCCAAGGACTGTAAATTAATTGCATGTTGTCCCATGTTAAAGAAAATTGCAGCAAGGGAAGGTCTTCCCTTAAACCCCGACAGTGACGAGGACCATCTATTTTGACCTCTAGGAAAGTTTTCAGCAGAAGGAAGGGCAGGTAGGGAATTAGAAACAATAATTTCTAGGGGCAGAGCAACGCTGGCATCCAAGATGGCCGTGTATCAGAAAGCTCTGGTGCCTGACCTGCCTATTCATGCTGCAAAAGGGGTCATCTGCTGCCTTCCCGCTCATGAATGGGTGCTGCAGTAGGCCTGGACCCTGAGGAGCCCAGCGCAATCCATGGGAGGTGTGGAGGCTCGGTCGGACCCCCAGTGTAATGTCGCAGGTAGGAGTTGCCTGGATCATTGGAGGCCAAGAGGCAACAGGGGCCGCTGGTGAGCCTGAGGCCACGGCAGCAGGCTTCCCACCAAGACACGAGGCTGCAGCCTCTTGGTGGGTGAGACTGGTGCCTCCTAAGTGGCCCTGCTGTGGGGGAGCATTGAGGTCCCTGGTGGAGACTGTGGGGGCAAGCTGCCATAGGAGATTGTCAGCAGCCTGTCCTGTGACAGAGATGGGACCCAGCCCTTTGAGTGCCCTGCTACTTTACCTACAACTCTCGGCACACTGTGAGTACCAACAGCACATGTTTCTTGCCGACTTCCTTTGACCCTCCAGATGCAATTGGGGCACTTTGTTCCAGTCCATACAGTGATCTCTTTTGACCCCCTTCCACTGGAGGACTCATAAGAGTAATGGTTGTGCAGTCTCCTTGCTGCCTTCTGAGCCGCCTTCAGAGACAAAACATGCCTTGTACCCCAGCACAGGTTGAGATCAACAATGGCTGGACTGTGCCTACTCCCATGCCGATTTACTGACCCAGTGATTCCCCAGTGAGATTAGGACCTATCCGTCTACCCCTGACCCCTCTCAGCGACTATACCACTCCTTATCACCAAGGGGAAGGGGAACCTTAACAAGCCAAGCTACACTTTGAAACCAGGAGAGCTGAATGAAAACCTACACTGGGATCAGAAACTGAAGATGAGTCTCCAAAGGGCCTATATGTGGGGTAAATGAAGTCCTCCTGCAGGAGCTGTGCGGCGGGATACAATCAATTGGCAACAAGATTGACTCCCTAATCTCCAGACTTATGCAAAGGCTGGACAGACAGATGGCACAGCTGGCCGGCGTGGAGCGACGCATTTCTGATCTGGAAGATGACACCGGTGTAAATGCAGATCGGTTGAATAAAATATAAAGTCTGTTGTCCCAAGTGGTAGCAAAGAATGAAGATTGGGAAGCCCGATTGCATCCTCATAATATACAGATTTCTGGGATCTGTGAGACCACAGCCATGGGCCACCACACACATTTGTGGAGCAATTACTTGCCTAGCTTTTCAGTGCAAAAGCGTTTTCCTCTACCTTTTTAGTTTAGAGTGCGCATAGGTCTCCTGGCGCTCTGCTGCGGCCTCTGATAGCTCGCATGCTTAACATCTGCGATCGTGACACAGCACATAACCTGTGAGTAGGTAGGGACTGCTTCATTACCAAGGTTCTGTCATATCTATTTTTCCGGATTTCACCAAGGTGGTAGAGGAGGCCCGTAATAAGTTCATAGACATAAAAAATTATGCTGCACACAAAGGGTATAAAATAATCATTGTGGTTAAAGATTGCCATGGACTTCAAAACCCATATTGTCACCAAATTTACAAATGTCAGTTCTTTTTGCAAAAAAAACTTCAAATTCTGGAGCTCATGCAGCAGCCCTGGGTCTAGAGCTGGATTTACCCCTGACAGAGATGACACCATATCACCACCTGATTTGCATGCTAGGTATGATGAAGGGATGAAGGGCACTAAAAACACATGCATTTCTTTAATATGAATGAACTTATGTGCGTACGTTGCTTACCAGAGCACTCTCAGGAAAATTGAGGCACTCAGGAAGGGTGTGGGGAGGGAGGAAACAAGTTTCAGTTCTGCTTTTCTGCTTGAATTTGAAAGCCACAAGCACCTAGTTTACATCATACCACACATACATGCAGCCTGGACTCCCTGGGTGACTACTACCCTTCTTACTTTTGCACATGACTGGCACAGCTTGTAAAAAATTGACACTGCTAAATTGGAACAATTGAAAGATCAATAATCCATAAAGTAAATGGTGTTATCCTACTTGGACTGCCATGATATAGGCTGATATAGTTAATCTACATTAAACACACTTAGCACCTGGGAAAATGCACACATTCTTAGACAAGAGGGGCACTCATAGGTTTTTCTCCTCCTACAGTACTTACTCAAGGGGGCTTTGTATCCTCATACATAAATAACTACATTTGAGCTCTGTGCTCTCCTGAGCTCATACCGACCAAGAAGGGTGATATATTATGGTGGTGGGTATACTCTTAATACCTATGCCAGACTGTAGATACACTCGGGTTCCTCCACTCAGTCAATATAGCCCTACAGCGCATGGATGCTTCTCCAGTCTTTTGGGGGTGGAGACCTTTACTTGATTCTCGACCCTGGTAAGGACTTCACTGGTACCAGAGAAACGAAAACCCTTTTTTCAAAGCATTAGAGTTAATCCCCGGATAATACTGAACTAGTAGACGCATGGCAAATGCAATATCCTCATACCTGGGAGTACGCGTTCCACTCGGCTCCCCCATGGGTCCCAATCAGGTATAGACGGCTGGCTCCTCACCCAATACGTCATGATATGGATTGCCGACATTTCACATCTTCACTGAACCATATTGGACCACTCTCCTGTCAAATTCACACTTCACGTGCCCTACCATAGAGTCGACTGTCCCCATGGTGATTCCCCAGTGAAGCCCTCATCGACAATTGCTTTAGGAGTGATATCCGTAAGGCAATTGAGGAATACTTCAGCAGATTTACAAGGAAGGGCCGCAGCGCAGCTCTGCAAGCCCTTTGGCTGCGTCCCGCTGCGGCACTTCCAAAGCTCAGGAATGCGACATATTTACAAAGAAATGCCGCATTCCTCGGCTCTCTCCTGCACTGGCGCACAAACAGCTGCCATGTGCCGGCACAGGCACCCTTGCACCATGTTGCAAGGATGCCTGCATCATGGGGAGATTGTTTTGTGCAGGAAGAGGAACCTTCCTGCACAAAAAACAATCACTATAGGCATTTTCCTCTTTCAATGCGTGCTGTAGAATGCAGCATACACTGAAAGAGGAAAAAACGAGGAGAAATGAAAACATTACTCCTTGTTGCGCCTCTCGCGCCTCCCGTGGGGAGGCATAGCATTCACATGCATATCCAGATTTACGATTCCTCGTAAATCTGGAAATGTGTCTTGTTCAATGGGTGTTGCGTGGGAACACCCACAGCAACACCCATGGAATGCCCTTTTCACGCAAAGTGCTGCGTCTAAAGGGGCCATATTTACAAGGACAGGAAAAGCCACGCAGTGTGGCTTTTCCTGTCCTTGTAAATATGGAGCAATACAATACGCCACCAGTACATCACAAAAAGTGACGTATTGGTGGCGCAGGAAGCTTGTTAATCTGCCCCAGGATCGGTTCCCACAGACTCTAATCTCTTGGAGGCATTTAAACTATACATTAGAAGCATGTCAATTTCTAAATAAGCATGTGTCCTGAAAGCCATATGCACACAACTTTCTAAAATTGAATGTAACATCACAGTTAGACTCATCCAATATGACTAAGAAGAATAACCCCTCAAGGGCTCAGCAAGGAGCCATTTGCATACCCATGGCTGGAACTTTTGTTCTGCAGGTTGCTTTAGGGATTGCCTTAAGGAGTGAAATGCTGAGTTGGGGATGTCTGGAGAAGGGAATCCCCTGGAGGTGAAGCGGTGTAATTGCACCCGTAGAGCATTTACTAATGTTATTCCTTTATTATTATTATTATTAAGGGAGATTTATAGAGCGCATGGTCACGCTGAAAGCGTGTCCCCGCGCTAACTGAAGCACTCATGAGTAGCAGTAGGGGAGGAAACCCCGCTATTTTGAAAATAGGTGTGTTTTCAATTTCCTCCGGAAACTAGATTCAGAAGGATCCAGACGGAGATTAAGAGGTAGAGCATTCCAACTCTTAGCCACCAGGTAGCGAAAGGATCTTCCTCCCATGCAAGCCCTTTTCACCCTCGGGACCTTAAGTAGGCCTCCCTGTGAGGAGCGCAGAGCGCGAGATGGTACATACCTGGTGACTAGGTTCTGGAGTGGTGTAGGCGCCTTCTTAGCAAGGATACGTTGGCAGGTGCAGAGGGCTTTAAATTCAACTCTGCTCCTTACTGGTAACCAGTGGAGAGACTGAAGGGCAGCTTTGAAGTACGATCTTTTAGGGATTTTTAGTATGAGGCGAGCTGCAGCATTCTGTAGCACCTGAAGTCGATTAATTGCCTTACAGGTAGCTCCCAGATAGAGTAGGTTGCCAAAGTCCAGGCGTGATTTAACAAGGGCGTGCACCATCGTTCTGCGGGCGGACGTAGGAAGGAGCGCTAGGACCTTCCGTAGGGTTTTTAGAATGCTGAAGCAAATGCCCGTCACCCTGTCTATCTGGGGTCCGAAAGACAGGTCAGCATCAAGCCAGACCTCAGGATTTCTGACTTCTTGTCGGGGTGTTGGGGCCTCACCTAAGCATGGTGGCCACCATGCCGACGACCAGAGAGATGGAGTCCCTCCCACCACGAGCACCTCGGTCTTGTAGCCATTTAATTTCAGGCAATTTGTGGACATCCAGGTTGCAAGATCTTGCATGCAAGCTCTGAAACTGTCCATGGCAAGGCCGGGTGCACGCGAGAGGGAGACAACCAGCTGCGTATCGTCGGCATAGGATACAATTTGCAATCCATGACCCACAGCAATCGGAGCCACTGGGGAGACATAAAGATTAAAAAGGGTTGGGATCAGGGACGATCCCTGTGGAACGCCCTGACCCAGTCCTATGTCTCTGGAATAGTGGTCACCTTGACGGACCTGGAAACGTCTCCCAGTCAGGAAGGATTGGATCCATTGGAGTGCGGCTCCAGATATACCTCCATTATTCAGACACTGTAGCAAGGTGGAATGAGCTACAGTGTTGAATGCCGCACTCAGGTCCAATAGGATAAGGGCCATAGTATGACCCTCATCCACCCCCTGCCGTAGGGACTCCACGGCCATCAATAGTGCCGATTCCGTTGAGTGGCGGGGGCGGAAGCCAAATTGGGTGTCATGCAATAAGGCAGCTTTGTCCACGAAATCCATTAGTTGAAGATTAACCGTTTTTTCGGCCACCTTGGCCAGGTAAGGTAAAAGAGAAATAGGCCGAAGGTTTTCTAATTTATCAAAACTTATAGTGGGCTTCTTCCTGAGAGGAAGGACCACCGCCTTTTTCCATTCTTTGGGCACTGTCTTTGTGTTAAAAGACATGTCCAGTAGACGCCTAATGTAGGGTTCCAAAACCACCAGGCTATCCACTAGGCGTTTAGGTGTAGTAGGGTCCCGTGGAGAACCCGGCTTCACAGATCTGCAGATTTTTAGGAGAGCTTCTGGGGGCGGGGTGACAAAATTGGTCAATCGGAGTTTGTCTCCCCATTCCCTTGGGCTTTCCATAAACTCTATCCCATTCGTGGGTTGAGTTGGGAAAGCCAAGTAAATTTTAGATATTGTTTCGGCAAATAAATCTGCGATTCTGTCACAAGACTCGAGCGAGCAGTCATCAGGGACAGTGGCTAATTTTCCACTTGAGGGAGATTTGTAAAGCAGAAACAGCTCCTTCGTTGAGTTACCAGCTTCTAGAGGGACTAAAGGTCACATGTGTATTGTGAAGTACCTGTGTAAGGTGATGTCATAAGCAAAGTGGAGTTATGTTGCCAGACATTCCTGCTAGGGTGTCTGGCTGTATATGCTTAATCCTGTGATTTCATCTGTGATGCCTTTAGGGTCTGTATTTGCAAAGCATTCTAATGTCCAACACATTTGAAAGTGATGCTTAACCCCTTCCATGCTCATGACGAGCTCAGCTCGTCGTGCAGTACACTGCTTGTGTGCTCATGATGAGCTGAACAATGGGAGTCGATGACTCTCAGCATAGAGGGAGAATCGCTGTAGCACTGATGTGGTTAAACATGTGTTCTTGCTGCTGCACTTAGATGTAGAACCCAGACTTTTAACCCTTTAGATGTAGAGGTGTATAGTTCATGTTCTGCAGGAAATGCTCAGTCAGGGTTGTGTGTCACTAGGGCAGGTGTTCCTATTTTAAATGCTTCTTGAGGTAACTGGGTGAGTCGCCGCTGGGATGATGCCAGTGCACAGGGCCCTCGCTCTAATTTAGGTTCAACTAACTGCATTTGGGGGCAAGATGATGTGCATACATGGTAGTGGTGGTACTAGACCCCACTCCCCTGCGGGAGGGTTGGAAATGTTATGCAATGTCAAAAAGTAATTCCAACAACTTATGTATAGTTGTAAATTGGTGCATAGTATTGAGTAGTGTGTGTTTATTCTTACTTTTATAAAGCAAAGTACAGACTTGACAATCAATTATTGAGTGTTATTGCTGCGCACCTGTAATGGTGATTACTAGCCCACACCACCTCCCTTGAGAAAGCCTCAGACTGCTCTGCAACGCTACCCTCTGAGAGTCAGGCACTACAATTGGGTGTTTGGTGCCCAGTGAAGGACAAATGTAGTCATGTTATTTGTGCAGGCCTCACAAATACTGCCTCGTTTTTTAACAATGGGCAACTAAGCATCGCCTGTCCAGACGGATACCCCACTGCCACTTAGGAGTACCATAATGACATTGCTATGGTGTGGCTGAACCATCATTCGTAAGTGCTTCTTGCACACTTGAGGAGATTCTGGCTGCCATTGAAAATTTACAGGGCCGTAAGGCACCTGGGCTGGAAGGACTGACTAGTGAATTTTACAAAATGTACAAAACCCTGCTAACCCCTGCTTCCTGGAGGTCTACACTGAAGCGATGCAGAACGGGATCCTTCGCCATTCGCTCCAAGAAGCAGTGATCGTTGTGCTAACTAAATCAGGGATGGATCCCACACTATGTGCCTCTTATAGACTGCTATCTCTGAGCAACCTTGATAATAAGTTATTGCGAAGGTGCTTGCCATCAGACTTACTCTACTGATGGAGGACCTGATCGCTTCCACCCAGTGTGGATTTGTGCTCCACAGATCCACATCCGTCAAATTTCACACCATATTTGTTGTGCTGAATCAGATAGCCCCACATGTGCCGGCTGCAGCAGTCCTCCTCGATGCAGACAAGGCCTTTGGTTCTTTGGAGTGGCCTTTTCTCTTTAATATATTAGCTAAGGTGGACATCCATCCCATCTTCATTGTACTCATTAAACTTACCTATGTGGACTCAGTGGCCCACATCTTGATCAACGGCAAGCAGACAGACCCCATACCAATAATTTGAGGCACAAGACAAGGATGCCCACTCCCACCCACGCATCCAAAACGCCTTCGCCCAACTGATCGTCAGCGTCCCTCGCCGCAGCCACATCACCCCCCACCTGAGATCCCTACACTGGCTCCCCGTCAACAAGAGGATCACCTTCAAGCTCCTCACCCACGCACACAAAGCACTTCACAACGCCGGAACAGCCTACCTGAACAGCAGACTCAGCTTCTACACCCCCAACTGCCAGCTCCGCTCTGCGAGTCTCGCCCTCACCGCTGTCCCCCGGATCCAACAAACAACCTCCTGCAGCAGATCCTTCTCCTACCTCACCTCCAAGACCTGGAACACCCTCCCTACCCACATACGGCAGACCCAAGACCTACTGGCCTTCAGACGACTCCTCAAGACCTGGCTCTTCAAGCAGTAGCGGCTCATCCCTCCCTCAGCGCCTTGAGACCCTCACGGGTGAGTAGCGCGCTTAAAAGTACTCTGATTGATTGATTGATTGATTGTTATTTGTGCTAGAAAAGGATCCCTTGAAAGCATTCTGCAGGAGTGTCATTTGCCAAGAGGTCTGGCGTTCCCCACTCAGCGAATTCTCTTATCCATGCATGCTGATGATATTTTGCTGTTTGTGAGAGATCCAACGACCAACCTATCAGCCATTATTGTGGACAGAGGACCTGGACTGGTGCATGTTCAGAGAGAAGTCAGTCTCTGTTGCAAGAGGGTATCCCAGAAACTGGGGGAAGATATGGAGGCATGGAATAGATTTAGAGGAGATACTTCCACCCCTTCTGCTACTCAGACAAAGGCTGAAACTCTGGAATTCCCTTGAATTTGTTTAACCCCTCCCATGCTCATGATGAGCTCAGCTCGTCATGAGCCACGGTTCCTGTGTGCTCATGATGAGCTGTGCTCGTCATGACCGTTGGAACGCTTGCGCGCGGGTCTAATTCCCCTGCTGTGCAAATTTGCGACACTGGAACAGCTAACATATGGCAATACCCCTCGTACCCTAGAACGATTCTTATATATGAGGCTGCGACACGCAGTCCAGACCTGCCTGCCTGGGTTTCCAGGATAACCTAAAGATTTCCCTCCTCTGACACTGATTATGCATGTGGCAGAGTCTGCTAGATGGATGCACTGGCTGTATGAGGCATGTTCCTCCTCACGCACTGATATCCCTGAGTGCTCGAGGAGTGCATGGTCCAGAGCTACAGGAACAGAAATCACTGCATCTCAATGGACCTACTGTTGTATCTAATTGGTTTAAATAGATAATAAACACAAACGCATCAATTTCAAATGTCTTCATCAGCTCTATTCCACACCTGCTCGACGAGCAAGAATAGACCCCTCCAGATCACACATATGCACAGGAAGCTTCAAGGAGCAGGCAGATTTCATACTCCTGGCATGGGAATGCCCTGGCATGCAGTCTGTCTGCGGTTGGGGGGTGCAAGGTGACATACTGGCAGGTATGATCGAGGCACATTTTGATGTCACTCAATTCGTAGACCTTCTGGGCTTTGTAAAATCATTGCCGAAAGGGATGCGCAGATACACCGCGATTGCTCAGTTACTAGCAAAAAATGGATCACAATGTGTTAGGGAGGTGTCAGTGCCCCACACACATCGGACTGATAAAAGGTCTTACACAATGTAATACTCAAAGCGATATTTATACAAGTTTGCAGCCCCCGACTATTAGACCTAAAGATATCTGGAGACCTCTGAAAGCCTATTTAGCCCAGGCTGCACCCTCTGACACGCAGAACTAGAGTGGTTTGCTGGCTTACGGATGCATACCACAACCCCTCTCTTGAAACCTGATGCCACTCCCCGCCGTGTCAAGATACTAGCTCCCACTAGCCCCACATGCATCAACCTATTTAGGAAGTGCAAACGGTGCGAATCGGTAAATTCGGCCGTTTGCGCTTCCTAAATACGTTTTTGGGATGCATGAAACATTTTTTCAAAATTCGTTTTTTTGGCATTTCCTAAAAATGCGAATGCATTTAAGGAATCGCATTTGTGCATCATTTAAAAAAAAAATGAATTTTGAAATAGGAAGTGCAAATTAACAAGAGGTTGACCCTCGTGTTAATTTGCGAAATTGTTTCAAAAAGCACAAAAATGCATTTTGAAAAGTGTCATGTTACAGACACACATGTCCTTAGGACATGTGTGTGTGAAACATGCACTTTAAAATACATTTCAGGGGTGCAGGGGGGGGGTCCTTCGGACCCCCCTCTGCACCCTTGCAATGCATCAACAAATTGCGATTTCCTAAAAAAAGAAATGCAAAATGGCATTGATTCCTATGGGCCTTAGATCATAGAAATCAATGTAATGCCATTCCTTAATTGCGATTCGCAACTAAGGAATCGCAAATTCCGAAATTTAAGAAATCCAAAAAAAGTTAGGATTTCTTGATGCATAGGATTTTGCAATTCCTAAATAGCGATTCCTTAATTTTCGCTATTTAGGAAATGCAAAATCCTAGATTGATGCATGTGGCCACAGGACTTTAACACCATAATATTGCACTTTTGTTTTGTTGATTGCCCTGTAGCATCTGCCCCCCACACATTACAGGACTCTGCAATCTGAGTATGTGTACCAATGTCCCTAGATGAGGTTTGGTGTATTGTTCAGTGACTGACATATCGCAATCTAACACTGTGTGGTGCTTGTTTGTTTGATGTTTATAACATATCAATAAAAATGTATTAAAAAAGATAACAATAATTTCTAAAGAAAGTGAACTACTTCTTAAGTGGATAATTCTAGGCTTGTGCACACAATCTGCATAACTAACAAAATCTTTTCTGTTCATTCCCAGGTGGACCAAGAACCTGAAATGGCAACATCTGTCCATTTTGCCACATACTTAATGAAAAAGCTCACTGAGAGTACGATTTACAGACAAATAACATCTGGTAAAATATCGAAGGTGTCTACAGATGTCATGTTACTGCTTTCTAATCCCTCTGCCCCTATTGTGCTTCTCTGTCGTGGAGTCCATGCTCCAATTCACTGCCGGGAGCCCTAGTATAATGGATGTACCCAGAACGCCCACCTTTCTACTCAGTAGCTATTGTGTCTTCAACTGTTGATGTCGCACGGCCAACATTGAATTTTCCAACACCCTTATTTCCCTTGGGTAAGGGCAAATGCCCTTTGCCTCAACTGTAACAGTTCAATTGCCCTCATAGCAGCTATGCAACCCCTGATTACTCTTTGTTGTATGATGTATGACCTTGGTGCTGCCTCCGTAAGGCTCGGACCAGGCCTCCGTTCATTACAACAACTGGTTAAAGGGCGCTTTGGATAAGCTGGCCCCCTACAAAATGACCTCCAATAACAGATATTCCATTAGCACCATGGTTGTCAGAGGCACTCAGTCTTGAAAAACAAAATTGCAGAAGACAGGAAAGGCGCTCGCAAACACAAAACAACAAAAGAGAACGTCTGGTGTATCAATCAATCAATCAGAGCTGGTAAAGTGCAGATACTCAAGGCACTAGGTGGCATGAGGGTGCAGCTCCATTGAGTGCTGGGGTCATCCGAAGAGCCAGGTCTTGAGGTCCTTCCTGAACTGGAGCAGTGTAAGGACTTGCCGGAGGTGGAGAGGAAGGTTGTTCCAGGCTTTGGCTGCGAGGTAGGAGAAGGATTTTCCTCCCATTCTGGTCTTGTAGATGCGTGGGATGGGGGCCAGAGAAAGGTCAGCAGATTGGAGGTGTCTCTTGGGTGCCTGGAAGGAGAGGCGGTTGTTTAGATATGCTGGTCCAATGTTGTGGAGGGCCTTGAATGCGTGAGTGAGGAGCCTGAAGAAAATTCTCCTTTCGATGAGGAGCCAGTGGACAGCACAGAGGTGTTGGTTGTGACGGGGATGTCTAGGATCAGTCTAGCTGCTGTGTTCTGGAAGGTCTGGTGTTTGAAAAGTAGTTTCTTGTTGATTCTGGCATAGATAGCATTGCCATAGTACAGCCTGCTACTGTTGATGGTATGTATGTTTTTCTAGATTTGGATGGGATAAATCTGAATGTTTTTTGGAGTATGCGGAGGGTGTTGAAGTCGACCAAGGATACGGCGTTGATCTGGCGGTTCATCATGAGCGATGAGTCTAGTATGATGCCCTGGTTTTGTGCATGGTCCGACAGGGTGGGGGGGTTCTGAAGATGGGGGCCACCAGGTGTTCTCCCATGTGGGAGGGGGTTGGACCCAAGGATGAGGACTTCTGTTGTCTCAGATTTGAGTTTCAGACGGCTCATCTTCATCCAAGTGGAGTCAGCTTTCATCCTTTCTTGGAAGTTGCGTCTGGTGAGGGTGAGCTAGGCGTTGTCGTCGTAGGAGATTATGTTGAGCCCGTGGTCCCTGACGATGGTTGCGAGGGGGACCATGTAAATGTTGAAGAGGGTTGGGCTGAGGGAGGATCCCTGGGGCACTCCACATCTAGTCTCTGTTGGTTTCGAGAGGTTGGACAGGAGTCATACTTGCTGAGTTCTGCCTGTGAGAAATGAGCAAATCCAGACAAGGCCCTTTCCACAGATACAGGCGTCTTGGAGTCAGGTGGCTAGTCTGCGGTGGGAGACGGTGTTGGACACCGCTGAGAGGTCCAGGAGTCGTTTGGCCTTGATGGAGTAGGGAGTGTATGTCTTCGTTGGCAGCAAGTAGGGCAGTCATGGTGATGTGGTTGCTGCGGAATCCGGATTAGGAGATGTCCAGGACATTGTTGGTTTCAATGAAGTTTGTTAGCTGGGTGTTGACGGCCTTTTCAATGACCATGGCTGCAAATGGAAGCAGGAAGATGGGCCTGACGTCCTTGGAGTCCGTTAGGTCTGCAGATGGTTTCTTCAGGAGGGGGTTTACTTTGCAGTGTTTCCAGTCATCGGCAAATCGGGCTGTTTTGAGGGAGCAGTTGATCATCTGACGTAGTTTGGGTGCGATAGCCGTGGCGACTCTGTGGAAGATGTTGGGTGGGCAGGGGCTCCGGAGTGAATGATCTTCATGGTCTTTAAGGTGTCTTCTGTTGTGAGTGGGGTCAAAGTGAGCAGAGTCTGTTGGGTGGCATCGCTGGGGGTGGGAGCTGGAGCGGTGCGGAGGTCTTGGTTGGCAAAGTTATCATAGATCATCTTAATCTTGAGGTTTAAAAGGTGCTGAGTCTGTTGCAGAGGTCTTGAGAGGGGGATGTCTGTTATTTCGCCGCAGGGTTTGGAAAATTCCTAGATGATGGAGAAGAGTTCTTTGGTGTTGTGGGCGTTGGTGAGGATTCTTTCGTGAGGGAATTTCTTCTTGATGGATTTCATTAGTTTGTGGTGTGTTGTGGTGGCTGCTCTGTAGGCTGTGAGTGTTTCTGGGGTTTTGTTGTTCCTCCACTTCTTTTCGAGTCATAGGCAGGAGCGCTTGGATTCTTGGAGTTCAGGGGTGAACCAGTTTGCTTTCTTGATGTGTCATCATGTGGCTTTCTTGAGGGGGGCAAGTGTGTAGGTGCAGTTCTTAATACAGTGGTGGAGGTTGTGACGTGGTGATATCATCTGGCATCATCAGTGGTGGGGTGATGATGAGGGCTGAGGTGAGCTGGTCTTCGGTGACTTTGTTCCATCTTCTACTGGGGAGGGGGTGGGTGTGCTTGTGTACGGTGGGTTTTCTGAAGGAGAAGTGGATGCAGTGGTGGTCTGTCCAGAGGAGTTCCATGGTGTGGCTGTAGGAGTCGCTGTTTACTTCTGCAAAGACGGGGTCGAGTATGTATCACACTGTGTGTATGAGGGTGGTGATAGGTTGCTGAAGAAATGTTGGTGAGGTCCTCAAGAAGGGGAGTGGTTTTGGAGTTGTCGTGGTTATTCAGGTGGAAATTTAGGTCTCTGAGTAGGATGTAGTGTGTGGAAGTGAGGGCTTGTGGTGCAGTGAGGTCGGCGATGGTGTAAGTGAAGGGAACACGGGGGCCAGGCGGCCTATAGACGAGGGTTCAGCAGAGAGAAATTTCACGGTTGGTCTGGATCTGGAAGTGTAGATGTTCCATGAGGGTCGTACTGTTGTCCGGGCCAGTGGTTGTCATGTGATGGGTGCTTTTGTGGACGATGACTATGCCTCCTCCTGGGTGGATGGGTTGTTCTTTCCGCAGGATCTTGTATCCGGCAAGAATGACAGTGGTGATGTCGGGACTGGAGTGGACGTTGGTCCAGGCTTATGTGAGGAAGGCGATGATGAGCACGTGGGTGTTGAGGAGGTCCCAGATTTCTATGGTGTTCTTGTGTAGGGAGCGCACATTGAGGAGGATGCAGTTGAGTGGTTTGTGAGCGGTGATGTCCGGTAGGCTGGGGACTGCTGCT
The DNA here is from genome assembly GCF_964263255.1 of Lissotriton vulgaris. Classification (NCBI taxonomy): domain Eukaryota; kingdom Metazoa; phylum Chordata; class Amphibia; order Caudata; family Salamandridae; genus Lissotriton; species Lissotriton vulgaris. The sequence continues at coordinate 196,671,334 of NC_141687.1, forward strand.
GGGGTACGGAGGTGGGTGAAGATGCTGCAGCAGTGTCAACATGAGATTGGGCCTTGGGTGTTTCTCGGCATTGAAACGCTGGCAGTTGTTGCTGCATCCAGGGTTGAGAGCGTGGAGGGTGCTGGACTCGTAGCAGAGGCGGCTCAGGGACCAGGGTCCCTGGTGCTGATCACGGACGGACACAGATGGGCTTGCCTTTGGCCTGCAATCGGCACAGCTGTGCAGTGGCCGCCATTAAGTAGGTGTCAGCAGGAGGGCGGTCAACTGGGTTGCGGGAAGGACACACCGGAGGGTCTACGGGGGAAGCAGCATGGACAATGTGGGGAGCATGAGGGAGAAGAGAACAGCAAGGGAAGAGAAAACAGAGAGAAAAGAGATCAGAGAGAGCAAAGAGAGCAAAGAGAGAAAACAGAAAAAAGCGAAGAGAGGCAGAAAAGCAGAAGAGCAGCGTGCTCTCCCACTGGAATATCAGGGATGAGGCACAGGCAGGAGCCTGCGGGTGGAGGAGGCCCTCGAACACCCTGTAACCGTGCTCAGGTGGCAGCACTTAGTGGTAGAGCTTGTGGGGAGAGAGCAGTCACACTGACTGGTCAGTAGTCTAGCTCTTCTTGCCACGCAGAGGCCGCCATTAAGTAGGGGTCAGGAGGAGGGCAGTCAGCTGGGCGGCGGAAGCCAGGAGGACACACTGGAGGGGGAGGGATCGCGGGGGCACCAGAGTTGTGGACAACGTGGAGAGCGTAAGTGAGAAGAGAACAAAGAGAGAAGAGAAAAAAGAAAGAAAAGAGAGAAAAGAGGACACAGAAAAAAACAAGAGACAGAACAGCTGAAGAGCAGAGGGCTCTCCCACTAGGCCACCCTAAACTGGGGAGGCATGGTGAGCAAAAGAATGATGGATTTAACCCAGATCTCTTGACTGGGGGTGAATGTTTTGATTTGTTCTGCATTCCGTCCATCAATTGTCTGTCTTTTGCGGACTAGAATTATGTTACATGTTGTGGGACGTATTTATGTGGATTGTGTTAGTAAATTGAAAAATGATACATGTGCCTATATGGTATTTATAGAACAATCTACTGTACCAATGTGTTCTGAAATTTGGAATTACAGAAGGAAGCTTTTTGCACCTGGCATTTATTTTAATCTCTGACAATGTGTCAGCAGAAATATGTGTTTGGCTGTGAGGAGCTGGGAATGTGCCTGAGACAGCCACCATAAGCAGGCTTGCAAAAGGAAGCATTGTACCAAATGTGATCATTTCAATTATTAAACGTTAAAAGGAAGATTGAGCCTCTGCTAGCGTATCCTTAATGTTATTACATAGACACATTGCTCGGAATATGAAAACCGATTGGCAGCTTTCTGAAACAGGGAGAGGCAAATTAAAATGGAGATTATAGGAATGGAAGCCTGTGTGCCTGCAAAAAGTGACAAAGAGGAGAAACGGGAATTAAAGTTAAAAACCGGGGCCGAAATATATGTGCTCAACCACTGGCTGCTCAGTTGAATGTAAGAAGGGCAGTATTGCTGCAACGCTTACCAACAGATGTGAGAAATGGACACATTAAGCATTTTACACATAGATAGAATTTTGCCCAAGCAATGGGTTTGCATCACAATATTTTTAGTGCTGTTTTTGTGAATGTTGATTAATATTGGCTGTGTTGGAAATCACAAGAGTGTACAGTGGGTTGCTCTATAGGCAGATTGGTGGGTTCTGTACCTTAGTACGTGCACATGCCACCATGACAACGTGCATGTGGAGTGGTAAGGAGCAGCAGTTGGAGTTGGAGTTTGCTCTGACCGGTCGCTTACTTTGGACTTGAATAAAGGAATTTGAACTTACCAGACGAATCGTCTATTTGCTTTCACAGATATGTCTGGAAGATGTATGGACGCTGTGAAGCTGCAGTTCGGCATCGAGTCCGATATGGAAGAGCGTTCCTTGAAGAATTCCTACCCGTGCTACGAAACTGTATGCATCCAGGACATCCCCTTCCACAAAGATGGAAAGGTAAATAAAGCGCTCAGCAGAGGGCGTGGGGACCAATGGGCACATGCATCATTGAAAATTGCATTCGCAAAGGGTGGGAATCGCAAAATTCGCCCGTTTGCGAATGCAATTTCATCCTTTGGGATGCATCATCATTTTTGTACTTTTCGCAATTTAAGAAATCGCAAAATTGCGATTACTTAAATTGCGATTGCATTTAAGGAATCTCAAATTGAGATTCCTTAAATGCAATGCATCAAACTAAAAAAAATTGCGATTTCGCTAATAGGGGGAGCAAATTACCATGAAGTTGACCTTCATGGTAATTTGCAAAAGCTTTGAAAAATGCACTAAAAAGCATTTTTCAAAGTTCCATTTCACACACACACATGCCCTTGGGGCATGTGTGTGTGCAAGATGTACTTATAGGCAAATTTCAGTGGTGCAGCAGGGTGCCCTTTTGACACCCTGGTACCCTTGAAATTGCATTCTCAATTTGCGATTCTCTAATTGAGAATTGCAAATTGAGAATGTCTTCCCATTCATTCCTATGGGCCTCTAGGAATACCTCCCCATTCATTCCTATGAATGGGGAGGTATTCCTATGAATGGAATGGAATTTGCGAGTCACAATTAAGGAATTTTAGGAAATCGCTATTTTTTTAGCGATTTCTTCATGCATAGCCTTTTGCAATTCCTTATTAGCGAATCCTTATTTTTCCCTAATAAGGAATCGCAAATGGCATTCTTGATGCATGTGGGCCCAAGGAACTTCAGCACAGCAGGTAGAGTGTGAAGAGGTGACTGAGCCTGGGAAGGTTTGGAGGGCGGGACTGGGTGGCATGGAGAACTGAACCAAGCACAGGTGTGGGTCTGAGTGAGTTAAAACAAGTTGGTTATGGCGAGCCGCGCAGAACAAAAGAAAGCAATTGTTAAAGTGAAAGTGCACATAGCGCGCTGCAAAACAACCTTTCTTGAAGCCAGTGTACCACGAGTGCTGTGTAGGGCTGGATGTAAAATAAGGGGCTCCTATTGTGAAAGTGAAATCATGCTTGGTGCGCTGCAAATAAAATCAAGAAGCGCCTGCCACTGATGAAGCCGGCATCCTGCGGGTGCAGTGTGGGGCTGGATATGAAAGAAGCAGCTGCTATTGCTATGTGCTCAGGCAGCATGTCTTGCCGGATTCAGCAAGACATTAAGTAAATAGTATTCCCTAACCGTTAATGAAAGCTAGAGAGTAAGGACACTTGTAAGAGACGGAGGTACTAAGGAGGGACTACTAGGCCCACTAGGCCTATTTACGAATCAAAAGCCATAATTTACAAAGGACAGGCAGAGAAGCCAATTGTAAAGATGGGCCGAGAATTGGCAGAGCTTAAAGTCCATACCTGAATACAGCATGTCTAGGCGAGACCTAAAAAGGGTAATACGGAAATGGTGTGTTATATGAGACAGCACATTGTTAAATGCTTCTCATCCAGGCTTGTTTCGTGTTAGTGTGTACTCTTGTTTAGCTGGACTCATGAGTGTAGACTGTATTATGACTAATTATACTTGCTAACCATTGTCATAGTGCACAGAGTACTACAACTCCCACAATGCATTTAATTTGCTTCTCAGAAAACCATTATATGCTTCCTATGATGAATGATTCTAAACTGCGTATACAATCTTGATGCATTCATGGTAGGAATACATGATAGTTGTGTTTTTTTTTTTATATATATTTTTATTGCAGAGTTATAAACCACAGGATACAATTAATCAGCCAGTTCACTCGTGATATCCCCCCGTCCAATAAGAAATCCAAATCGTACACAGCCATTCAGCCCGCATCCCGGAGGCCGGGCGGCATATTACTTCGTTCAATAGGAAAACATCACGGTGCACGTCCCATAGGGACCATGGTTGAAATGTCGTTTTGCGTATCTGCTTTTACCCCCCCACCCACAACATCACTCCCATCAGCCATCCCAGTGAGAATCCGTGGTATCGCCCTTGTCGGGCCTGCCCTAGGCGCTATGAGTTGTCACACCTGGCCGCTCTCCCCAGCCATTCCACGCTCCACACAGTACCCACCATCCTAGTAAGTCCAAGGTGCCCTAATGGGCTACCAACTAACGGCTTCCGGCCCACCCCAAACTCCCATTAACCAACCCCCCCAAAGCCCCCCTCCCCTGGCAACTGCTAAGGTGTATGCCTCGTCCTGTCGAATTGGATGGATCCACTACAGTGCGTGGTACAATACTTTTGTGTTCGCCCCGCGGTGTCCGCCGGCCTAGTTTTCACCATCCTCATCCTCTACCAAAGAATCACGCAACGCCTGTACCACTAACTCCCATGCACGCGCCGCATCCAATGCCTTCTCATTCCCCATCTTGACAGCCTGCTTCATCCGGAGCACACTCTCGCAGTCAGACCACCGCAGCAATTCATTCTTCCATCTACGCAGTGAGGGTCCCCCCCTGGACTTCCAATGCCACGATATTTCCCTCTGCGCCAGTATCAGACCCAGGTCAATGAATTTGCTTGTCACCTTGGTGTGTTTAGTATGCGGGAACCAGAGCAGCAGGCACGCCGCCATATCAAATTCCACCTCCCTGTCAGTTACTTCGTTCAGGAGTTCCCCTACCTCCGCCCAATAGGTCCCCAGGTGTGAGCATCCCCAAAACAAATGGTCCATGTCCGCGCCCAGTGACGAACACCGTGGGCATCGGGCATCCGGCACCTGAAAGTACCGCTGTAATTTCTCAGGAGTTAAATAAGCCCTATGAAGCACATAGAAATGCACTTGCTGAAAGCGCGCATTTCTCGTGCCCTTCCACGTGCGCCGCAGGATATGGCCCCATGCCGTATCCGGTATGGGCCGGCCCACGCTCTCCTCCCATTTAGCCTTGAGCCCTTGGAGTGGTTCCAGTCCCTCATTCAGCATCCTATTATGGAGGCACATCACAGCTTTGAACGTACCTGCCGCCATCACCACATATTGGCACGCCATAGTCGTTGTTGGTTCCATGAGCCCCCCTTTCCAGTGCTTCTGTATGGCAGCCACCACCGCCGCGTGTAGGAGGAACCCCCCATCTGGCAGCCCAAACTGGTCCCGGAGCGCTTCGAACGGCGCCAAAGCCCCGTCTATGTATAAGTCGCCTACCACCTGCAGTCCCGCCTCTTCCCAATCCAACAACGGGGACCAATCTCCCCCGTGCGGCAAAGCCGTCAGCATTCCGATCGGGATCTCCGGTGCATAAGGACGCGATGCCTTCGCTCTCCGAAGGCTCCTCTGCCAGCACAGCCGGAGCGTCCGCTCCTCCATGGTGAGGGCCCGCAACTCGAGCCTCTGTTGCATGATGATGTAGGACAGCACGTGGCGTTGTATCCCCCGATCTCGGTCCTCCTCTGGACCCCGAAACACCCTAGCTACGTTCTGAGTAAGGACCTGCAACTGCGCCGCAAGATAATACAGCTCGAAGTCGGGCACAGCCATGCCCCCTTCTAGCTTGGGGCGAAGTAGCGTGCTCAGGGCCACTCTGCGGCGGCCATGCCCCCATAGGAAGCCAATGATCATTGACCGCAGGTCTCTAAAGACCCCTTGGGGGATCCAAACAGGCAGCGTTCGGAAATAGTAGAGGAAGCAGGGGAGCGCCTCCATTTTCAAAAGTGCAATCCTACCCAGAACCGTCAGCGGGAGGGTCGACCAGAAAGACAAGCTGCCCCTCAGTGCCTGGACACAGCGACCAATGTTGCCCTCCAATAAGTCCGCTGTCGCGTGGTAGATGCGAACACCCAAATAGGTGAAGCAAGAGGGCTCCCATACCACGCCCAAATCGCTGCCAGGGACTGGTGATCCCGCTCGCAGCGGGAACACACAAGTCTTCGCCCAATTGACCTTAAGGCCCGACAGCCGGCCAAACTCAGACAACAGATCCATCGCTCCGACCAATGCCCCCGAGGTGTCAGCTAGGTACAGGAGCAAGTCATCCGCGTATAGCGATATATGATGCCAATGCCCGCCGCTGGCTACCCCCACGTACCTGTCACCTGACCTCGCATGGACCGCCAAGGGTTCCATCGCCAGAGCAAACAATAGGGGGGACAGAGAGCATCCCTGTCGTGTGCCCCTGCCCACCGAGTACGCCGCAGACACCAGACCGCCCAAACGCACTCTCGCCGTTGCCGAGGTATATAAGACCCTCGTCCACCTGCGGAACCCTTCGCCCATGCCAAACCTCTCTAGTACTCCATCCAGGAAAGACCATTCCAAACTATCAAAGGCCTTCTCGATGTCCACGGACAGGACCGCCGGAGCTCCCTCCCCGTCCAAGATGGCGTCCATTATTCCCACCAGGCGGCGGATATTCAGCGCCGTGCTCCTCGTGGGTATAAACCAGGCCTGGTCCCTGTGTACCAGGCCCGTCATATGTGGGGCCAACCTGGTGGCTAGTATTCGGCTCAGAATCTTATAATCTACCGTCAGCATGGATAGCGGGCGATAAGACCTCACATCCGCGGCATCCCGGCCAGGCTTTAGGAGCGGTACAATCAAGGCCTCCCGCATGGACCCAGGCAACGCCCCAGCCTCGAAGGCTTCCGTATACACCACCAGCAGCCTGGGAGCCAAGCTGTCCACATACTGTTGATAAAATTCAATCGGCAGTCCGTCCACCCCGGGCGTCTTGTTGCGGGCCATATGTTTGATGGCCACCCGTATTTCTGTGAGCGTGATCGGGCTACCCAGCTCCTTCGCGTCCTCCTCGTCCAGGACCGGAAGCTGCCTCTCCCCCAGGTATTCCGCAATGTCCTGAACCCCCACTCCCAGCTGACTCTGGTACAATTCCTCATAATACCCCCTAAAACGTTCCAATACCGCTGCCTGGGAGTACACCATTTCTCCCTGCGCATTATTAATGCTGAGGATCGGGCAGCCCCTAAGTTCCGGGTTAGCTAGTCTGGCCAAGAGGGTGCCCACCTTGTCCCTTTCTGCATGTGCCCTGATGATATACTGCCTGTAGTCATAACACCTTAAACGTTCCGCCTCGGTGGCAACCACTTCCTTCGCTTCCAATAACTGGGCCTGTAAATCTGGCCTAGCCGGCCTGCGGCGCTCCAAGTCCCTCAAAGTTTCTTCCGCTTTCATGAGGTCGTTCAACACAGTCGTGCGAGCATTCGAGAACCTACCCAAACACACCCCTCTCACCACCACTTTCATTGCGTCCCATTCAGTGGACCTGCTCGTGGCCGTGCCCTCATTCACTCCGAAATAGCTATCAATGCCTTGCCGAACCGCGTCGCTGAACACAGAATCCTCAAGCGTCTCCGGCCGAAGCCGCCATGTTGGTATCACTGAGCGCTCTCTCTGCCACTGAATGTGTACCAATAGGGGGTTATGATCGGAAATAGTCCTAGCCAGGTACTCCGCATGGGAAATCAATGGGGCTAGGGACCCACCGCAGAGCACCGAATCAATCCTGACATGCAGATCATGGAGAGCAGAGTAAAAGGAATAATCCCTGGCTCCCCTGTGCCGCTCCCTCCAGACATCCAGCAACCCCCATCTATCCTGCCAATCCTTCCTGTGCGCGGCCAGCCTGCGCACCGGGGAGTCCACCAGGGGGGGATGGGACCTATCCAGAGCCACATCCGTGATCGAATTGAAGTCCCCCCCTAACACTATCGGGCCCGCCAGGAAAGAGGCCAGGGACCCCGAGAGGCTATCAAAGTATCGAGCTTGTTCTGTGTTCGGTGCATATACACAGCAGAAAACCACATCCCTTCCATATAACCTCCCCTCCACCGCCACAAACCGGCCATCCGGATCCACTACTTGATTCAGCACTTGAAAGGGTATCCCCGCCCTCACCCAGATCAGCACCCCCCTGGCATACGCTGAATAAGTGGTGCCAAACACCTGGCCCCGCCATCTTTTCTGCAAGGCAGCGCACTCTTTTTTGGTGAGATGAGTCTCCTGGAGCATAGCAATCTGAACCCCCCTACGTACTAGATATGCATGGACTTTGTGACGTTTCACCATAGTTCGTAGCCCCCGGACATTCCACGTCAGGCATTTCAGATTAGGTAATGTCCCCATTCCAGCTTCGTACAGTCCGATTCAAATAACGAAGGATCATAGCCCCCCCAATGCAGTTGCCCCCCCCGAACATACCCAAAACAGAAAAACTTCCCAAACCCCACTCCCCAGGACAGAGCACACAAACCCAATGACCGCCCCCATCCAAACCTTGAACCAACTTCTCGCACTCTTACCCTGTGGTCTCCACCACAGTCGGCCTTAAGGGCCCAAGGGGGGTGAGTCACCGCCAACCCCAGCAAGCGGAGCCCGCGCCCCGCGCCTTCATCCCCTCCGAAGCACACAGCTCCCCCTCCCGGCATCCCGTCCTCCATCAACAGGATACCACCCTACCATGAAGTCTAGATCTAGTCCCAATTCAGTCTCAGCCGCAGAAGATACCATCCGGTGTCTGTGGGGTCACTATCGGTCCCTTCGAGCTTTCCGCCTCTGAGAGTTCCTCTCCCGTCCTGCTGCCTTCCCCTCCCGAGTCCGTCTCTGCCCGTTCACTGTTCTGTTGCGACCCTGCAATGGCTGCTGTCGCTGCGAGCGCATCCCTCTTTTCCGCCGCCATTTGAGCCTCCCGTTTCTCTCGCTGACGCCTGTTGCGGGATCTGATGCATTGTGATTGCCTCACCCGGGGCTGCTTGGGTTGGTCTCGCCTGCTTTTATGCGATCTGTCCGTCCCCGCTCTATACGACTCCAGCCATTGCCAAACTTCATCCGGAGTCTGAAAAAAGTGCGTGGAGCCATCCATAATGATCCGCAGCTTAGCCGGGTAGAGCAAGGAGTACTGGATGCCTTCCTCCCTGAGCTCCTTCTTCACCGCGAGGAACGATGCCCTGTTCTTCTGGACCGCTTGAGTGTAGTCCGGGAAGATCGTAACCTTACTGTTCTCCACCTCATACGGGCCCGACATCCTGGCCCGCTGGATGAGGAGATCCCGGTCCTTGTAGTGGAGGAGCCGCACTACCATCGGTCGGGGGGGGCGGCCAAGCCCCGGCGGGCGTGCAGGTACCCGGTGAGCTCGCTCCAGAGTGAAAAAAGGAGTAAGCCCCTCCGGCGCTACCACAGTGCGGAACCAGTTCTCCATATAGGCCACCGCATCCTCCCCCTCAATCCGTTCCGGCAGGCCTACGACCCGCACGTTGTTCCGTCTATTGCGGCCTTCAGCATCCTCCGCCCTCCGTTCCAGCGTGTCCAGTCGGGCCAAAATGTCCGTGATCCTGTGCTCCGCGGTCACCACCGATGGCTTCAGGTCCAGCAACAGTTGGTCATGGTCCTTGACCCTGTCCGCCAGCTTCGCGTGATCCGCGCGCAGCAGCCCCAGGCCCGTGGCCACTTGGGCAATGTCTTGGTGCAACGCTTCCTTAGTTGAGGTAATCGCATCAAGTATGGCATCCAAACGCCGGTTCAGCCGCTGTTCTTGATCAAGCTCCGGGGAAGGACTCTCGCTCAGCCGAGTTGATGTCGCCAAGTCCCCCTCAGGGCGTCCCTCGGCCACCGGCCCTCCGATCGCCGCCATTACAGGGTGCTGCGTCACAGGTCCAGGAACCCGTCTTGCGCTGGCGCCCGTAGTTCCGTGCCAGTCTCCGGGCACCGGGCAGTGCAATGTCCCCACCGACGCTCTCAGGAGCAACGACCAGTTAGACTAGCTCCGTTCCGTCGCCCCCCTCGGAAGCCTGAGGGGGGAAGGATGAGTCTTATGGCGGTGGCCAACGAAGGTCCCCAAGCTCCTGGGTGAATCCGGTCAGCGTCCCCTGGTCTCAGGACATTGCACCGCCTATCCTAGTGCCCCGATCAGCCGATTGCAGGATCTCTTGCCGATCGGCGACAACTTGGCTCAGGGCTGAAGTTCGGAGCCGTCCGACCTCCTCGCCGCCATTTTCTTCGCGCCCTCGGCAACACCTCGGCCGCCTCTTCAACTCGGTCGTCTCAGGGCCAGCAGTCCCCCAGCGACTCTCCGATTGTGCCCAGCTGTCCCCTTACACTTCAGAGGGCAGGAGCATCGTCTTCGGGTCGCCTAGGGTTCCGAAAACAGGAGAATTAGCGGGATTCCGCGCGGAGCTGCGAGCTCACGCCGCCATCCCGATCGGCGTCCAAGCCCGAGCAGCCTACATGATAGTTGTGTTGATGGCACTAACCTGTTTATGATGATGGGGATACTAATGTGTCAGTTCTACTCACTCCTTACACAGTCTCATGTAGCCTCTTCCAGCGCTGGATATGTGGTGGTTCACTAGATGGACCTCACCCAGGGCCAGCAGCCTTCTTCCTTCTGCTGGCAACCTTGTCTTTTATCCCGGACTGCAACACATCTCATTGCTTTCTTATTCTATTGATGGCCCTGTTGGGGCACCAAACTGCATTGATGCACTACTGGATCTTTATCCATTTTTATTTTTGGCTGCCTCCAACACGGTTAATGAAGCCTTTCCAAAAGGTTGGTCAATGAGGACTCATTCCACAACGAAAATGTCCACCCGTCTGTTCACTGAAATTGTGTTTTCTTTTGTGGCCTCCCTCATGTCTTTTTGTCTCTGCTGGTCATTGCAGCTGCTCCACTGACTTCTCCTATGCTTTAGTCTGACCACTACTGAGGAACTGGTGTGCCACTTCCTGCATCTGATATCCTCAGTTTTTGCAGGTGTGAGAGTCCCAATTTATGACAAATGCCAACTCTCAGATTGAAATTTGGCAACTGTTGGTGAGCAGGGAGGCTAATGAGCCAAGCGGTGAGAGTGATATTTTTGGCAGGGTAAGCCAGGGAGTCTCCTAGCTAAGAAGCTACCAAGAGAATAGTACTTGTGATAGTGGTAGCATTAGAGGGGTGAGCGAGGGTCTCCCAGATAGGAGTAGAGAGTGATGGTGTCAGCGAGAGAGCTGCACAACTAGGAATTAAGAGTGATAGTTGCAGAGGGGTGAGCTGGGGATTATCTTCCAGCAGTGAAGTCGGAGAAGTAGTTATTGACATGTCAGATAAGAACAAAGTACTAGTTTGTGTAATAAGGTTAGCTGGGGAATCATCTCATTGAAAAGCGAGATAGTTGTGAATTGGTGTACTGCGGAGGCTCCAAGCTAGGAAATCAAAATGACGGCTGAGGGTGGGTGAACCAGCAGAGAATGAAAGTTGTGGATGAGTGAGCCGGAGAATCTCCCAGCTAAGAGGAGAGGGCAGTGGTTGTGAAGAGTTGAACCTGGGTCTTGGAACTAGCAAATAGGAGTGGTCGGCCAAAAGGGCCTCCTTCAAAGACCACCTAGACAACAACGCACACAACAGCAAAGAGCTCTTCAACATTGTGAAGGAACTCTCCAACCCTGGCTCCAACACCAGCGACATCCCACCTTCGCAAGACCTGTGCAACTCGCTTACCACCATCTTCCATTGCAAGATAAAAGACATCCACGACAGCTTCAACGCCACAACCGCCCCACAAACACGGAGACCTCCGCACCCACGACCACCATCCGCACCAACCGGCTGCTCTCCTGGACCAACATAAATGACGACGACACCATCAAGATCATGAACATCATCCACTCCGGATCTCCATCAGACCCATGCCCACAGAACATCTTCAACAAAGACAGCACCGCCATCGCACCCCACCTCCGGAAAGCCATCAACATTTCTTTCGAGACAGCAACCTTCCCAGAAAGCTGGATGCCCGCCGAGATCAACGCCTTACTCAAGAAACCCAAGACAGACCCCAAGGACCTCAAGAACCTCCGTCCCATCTCCCGATTCCCGTTCCCAACGAAGGTCATTGAGAAGACCGTCAACAAACAAACTACTTAGAGGAGAACAGTATCTTGGACCCGTCCCAGTCTGGGTTCCGCTGCAACCATAGCACCGAAACTGCCCTCAACGCCGCCAGCGATGACATCAGGATCCTGCTAGACAGCGGGGAGACCGTGGCCCTCATCCTCCTGGACCTATCAGCCGGCTTTGACACGGTATGCCACCACACACTACGCACACGCCTCCACGACGCCAAGATCCAAGAAAAGGTCCTAGACTGGACCACCTTCTTCCTCTCCGGCAGAACACAGAGCGTCCGCCTCCCCCCTTCCAATCCGAAGCCACCGAGATCATCTGCGGCATACCTCAGGGCTCATCCCTCAGCCCAACGCTGTTTAACATCTACATGGCACCGCTCGCCGAACTCGCCCGATTGCACGACCTCAACATCATCTCTTATGCCGATGACACCCAGCTGATCCTCTCCCTCACCACGAAGAAATGAAGGCCTCGCCGAATGGATGAGGAACATCCGACTGAAGCTGAACTTGGACAAGACGGAGATCCTCATCCTCGGATCCACCCCCTCGGCCTGGGACGACTCCTGGTGGCCGACCGCACTGGGAATAGCTCCAACACCCACCGACCACGCACACAACCTAGGGGTCATCCTCGACTCCACCCTCTCCATGACTAAGCAGGTCAACGTAGTCTCTTCCTCCTGCTTCAACACCCTCCGCATGCTCCGCAAGATCTACAATACTCTGTTCATTTGTATGTTTTTAATAACTGTCTTACAACAATGTATAACTCTTGAAGGGTGCTGTCCAACTATCAAAACAAGATCTACAAGTGGATCCCCACCGAAACAAGAAGAACGGTCCACCATGCCCTCGTCAGTAGCAGGCTGAACTACAGAAACGCCGTCAATGCTGGAGCCTCGGCCAAACTCCTGAAATGGCTTCAACGCGTCTAGAACGCATCTGCCTGCCTGAACCTCGACATCCCTCGCCGTAACCACATCACACCCCACCTGAGAGACCTGCACTGGCTCCCTGTCAACAAGAGGATAACCTGTAAGCTCCTCACCCATGCACACAACGCACTTCACAACACCGGACCTGCGTACCTCAACAGAGGACTCAGCTTCTACACCCCCACCCACCAGCTCTGGCGAGCTCGCCACAGTCCCTGGGATCCGAAGAGCGACCTCCAGTGGCAGATCATTTTCCCACCTTGCCGCCAAGACCTGGAACACCCTCCCCATCCACCTACGGCAGACCCAAGACCTGCTGACCTTCAGAAGACTCCTTGAGATCTGGCTCTTCGAGCAGTAGTGTCCCTTCACCCCCGCCCCCAGCGCCTTGAGACCCTCACAAGTATGTAGTGCGCTTTACAAATGCTATGATTGATTGATTGTGGTTGCAGAGGGGTTAGGTAGGGAGCCTCCAACTAGGTGCATTTTGGTAGTAGTAGATGGCTGACCTAAAGAGTTCCTACTTAAAAAAATAGTGCTTATCTTTTTGAAGAGGTGAGTTGGTGAGTCCTTTGTCGAAAGGAGAGTGAAACGCTAGTTCTTGTAAAGAAGTGAGCAGGAGAGGCTTGTGCTAAAATAGAGAGGTGGTTGTGATTGCTGGTCTGCAGACTCTGCAGTCTGCTTAGTAGGACAGGGCAGTCCTTCGGAGGGCAGAGCCGGGTGTGTATTCCATGCCACTGAAAGGGGTGTTAGTAGCACAGATGACTGATAGAATGAGGGCTTCTTTTAGACTTTGGCAGAGGGGGCCCCCTGTAGGGAGAATATTTGAGGGGCCGTGCTGCAGCTGGGGATCATCACTGCCTTTGTTATTGTTCTATGCATTTCTCATTTTCAGTTATTTTGATATATTTTTGGTTCCAGTTATTGAAAATTCCTTTTAAATCAAGATTTGTCAGTGTCTTGACTTGGAGCAGGGGAAATGTCGCAATCGGAGAAATGGAAAAAGTTTTGTTTTTCTCGTCACTATAGATCACAGTGACCCATTTTCAACAGGAAAAATATTCTGCTTCTCCCAGAAAATATTTATGACGATGTTTATGGAAATTCAACCGAGAGCGAAGCAGATGTTCTGAGTTATTGATCCGTCTACTGCAGGGCCAGGAGACAGATGCAGCCGGGTTGGAAGTACTGCATAATAACTTTGTGAGCCTGGGTGGGCGTGGAGTCAAACGATAGGTGTTCGCGCGCCAGCCCGCGTGAGCTGTGCGTGCGCCAGTCCGCGTGAGCTGTGAATACGTCAATCAGTCCGCGTGAGCTGTGCATACGTCAATCTGTTCTTCAGCGGGTCAGTTTCTCTGAATGTTCAGGCAGAATCTAAAGTACTTTGTACGTAATCAAGTGTATGTGAGTAAGAGCTTACAATGCGCAATGCCCAGCTGTAGGCCGAGTGTTTGTTAGGGTGCCTGCGTGTGTCAATATGAACGCTTGCACATGCAGTTTTGTCGTTTGTTTGTCTGCTAGTCAGTTTGTCTATGTGTATGTGAGTACGAGTGTTTACACATCTGCTTGATAGTTTTCACTGTACAAGTGTGTGTATGTTTGGGTCAGTCTACATCCGGAAGTATGTTTTTTTCATTTAGGGTAGCATGTATGTTGCGATCTGCGCATATGTACCTTGGTGAGTATATTTCGGTGTCGGTTTGTGTACATTTGTGGCTTTCTGTGAGTTTGGGTACCTGAGCATCTGTCTGCGAATTTGTAGATGCATTTGTATATTTTTGGAGGCTAATAATAGCATACTTGAAGTTCCATAAATGTAGAATCGATGTACTGAAATACATGCATAACGGACACAATTGTATTGCTATCTGCTCTGCACCCACATTATGTGCAAACATCTGTAGGTGGCAAACTGAGAAAGTACCGTGGTATTCAGAGCGGTATATGCCGCACTTTAGATGCATGTATCAATATCAAACTGCATGCAGTGCAGGATGAACCGAATACATTTTTATAAAACATCATAAAAATGTTGAACTTACCTGGGACATATTCAAAAACTAACGGCAGGGGTTAGTTGTGAATATCTGTATACTTAGAGCCTAGGTACACGTACATCTCTTTATTAGCATGCTTATGTGTATAACTCTGTATATATGTATGTCGGTGTATGAGTATGCATATATAGGTGTGTGCATATGAGAGAAAGTTCAAGCGCACATGTCTCTCTGCTAATTTGCAACACGTGCCTGTTTATGTTAATCTAGCTGTCCATCAAACGTTGCTCTTATATTACGACTGAGGGTATCCAGGCGCTGGGCTGAGAGTATGTGCACAGCATCTGTCAGTTCCCATGTGTAGGAGAATCCGTACTTGGACAGAGGGTGTGTCTGCTTGCCAGTTTGCTGTCGGTCTTGCATATATGAGCGTCATTACTTTTTGTGATCTGAGGCACCGTCTGCAATTTAAGGAGATAAAAAACACACACAAAGAGGAACGGTGGCAAAATATGAAATACGGGGGCGCTGTGCGCACTATGAAAGGTGTAGACTTTTAATACTTTTTAAATTAACAAAGTAATTTTGACAAGATTGCGTGTTTTTTTCTTGAATTGTAGATTAAACCCACTTGCTGAATGTACTGGGGATTCCCAAACTCGTGTTTTTGCCGCCCTCCCCCTTTTGCCGCCCTAGGCAGCCGCCTAGTCCTGCCTAATGGTAGAAACGGCCCTGCTTTTTGTATATTTACTGGTTAGCACTTTCTGGAATGCTATATTTTTAACTTAAAATTAACTTATTTTTGTAAAATCGAGGCAGCCGTTCGGAACGAAGTTTGCAGTCATTGTTTGTGAGAACAGTTACCTTACTTTAAAAAAGGTCAATGGCGGCCTTGGCCTGTCCAGAGCTGAGGTCTTCCTGTGCTGTGGACAGAGAGGAGCTGATTGGCAATAGCAGTGACGAAGCAGGAGTGGCACGTGCCCTAGTGCAAGCGTACAAAGCGTACTACAAAGCGCAGTTTGTGATTCAGGCCCACATATTTATAAGGCCATTATTAGCATTCATTAAAAAACATGTAGAGGGTCTGGATATGAAGGATTTATGGCATTGTTTACCAAGTGCAGGAGATTATTATGAATTCTTCGTCTGTAGGCTCTCGTACCAGAGAGATTGAAAGCTTGTGTTTCAATTAAATCAAAGATGTATCAGAATTGTAGACTCCTAACAAATGTAGCTATCATCACATTTATGTGAAGTTCCACATAATTTGTGCAGCGAAAAGCACCATTTTGTTTCTGAGTGTAAGGAGCTCTACAGTTCTAGTTCTGGGTATAACATATGGATCTATGATTCTTGCTCTTGCTGTGGTTGTATGAACTCTTAAAAAGCATAACATGCATTCTCGGAAGCAGATGGACACTTATGATGCAAGACAGGGCTCTTTGTCCACCTCACTTATCAAAATTATGTCTCAGAATGCCGGAGTACTTTCTGACCTGGAACAACAGAGAAATAGATTACTACAATGTGCTATCTAGAATTCACAATTTAGTGACACCTTTTACACCAATTAATCCCACCTGGCAGCCACTGGCAAGCCTAGAATCGCACAAGCAGTGCTAGGATACCTGGGTGATAGTGCACTTTATAAATACACTTAATTTCATAGCATAATAGAACAGAACCACTAGTTTATTTTCTGCTGTGGCCCAGTTTGCTCCAATGGTCAAAACACTTGACCTGGATGTATGATGGTCCAGGGAATGAAGATGACCAAATAACTCTGACCTGCAGGGAGAAAACTCTTTATGGGTCAGAGACATATATTGTGGCGTTGTAGGACAATGCCACATTTTGCGGGGTTGTTGCTGAAAAGCAAAAGAGAATAGTAAAGGCATTTTCTCCTTGTAGTTTTAGAATATAAAACGATATGAATCCCTGCCAGCGATATAGAATGACGAATGATTCTTTTCTGTAGATTTTCTAATAGTCTCTGATTACAGCATACTTTTGTATGATGATCAGTGGATAGATTTTACCAAGTGGAATCTTAGCCCCAGAAATGAGATTAATATGACAGTCAAAAGTTTATTTATAAAGAAATTGGTCTGCCCAATCTTGCTGACCATATCTTCTTGAAATCCCTTGAATGACTCTGACATAGAAAGCTGATTAGACTTTGGCTGAGTAGCATAAAATGTCAAAGGAAACACACTGTTCAAATCTTTACAGGCAGTCCTAAATGAAAACAAGTAGAAGAAGAAAAGATGGTTTGTTCGTTCCAATTCATTAGAGGATTATGTTTGTAATACTAAGAAGTTCTCAACACAACGGTAAATACCAAAATATTAAGGTCACTGCATAGCCACTGTTCATAGCGATTCCTAGACCTGGTGTCAAATATTCTCCAGTGTGATGGGTTTGGCATTGATGGGCACAATAGGTTCACATGTTTCTTCTGCTTACTTTATAACATGATGATGATCATGGAAGGTTTGATCTATGAAACAGCCAGGCACCCCGCTATCAAGTAGGACTCCGATTTTTAAGCAGTCCTGGGTGGTTCAAAACTTACAGATAGCTAAAAATGTTCCTTTTCATGTTCTACATTGAATGCATTGAACTTCTGGATCTTAAAGGGACACAATTATTGTTTGTCCTTCACTGTTTTGAGTCCTGGAGTTTCCAGCAGTCTGTGGAAAGTCTTTTCCCAAATGTGATAACTTCTTACAATAGAGGTACAATCCAGTCCTTCTTGTTTGATCTTTTTTCTCTCCAGTTAAAGATTTTCATATATTTCGTAGCTGCATTGATTCTTCTGTGGTACTTAAAGTTACAGTTTGAGTTTATAAACTTTATTTCGATTTGTTAAAAAAAATCACAAAATTTACAACAACCTATACAAGAAGGTCGGATAGCGATACTACATAATTCTAAAACAGGAGACTTATTGATTGAATAAGTGTAAAGCTAACACCCTGGATGTCTTACGTAAAACAATAAATAGATTAAAAAGAGTTTAAGACAGACCCATAATTTGGGAAACTAATTAAAAAATTGACGTTAACAGTCAAATTTATATATAAGGGGGAGTGGAACTATGATACATGAAAGTGCATAGTGCTATAGTATAGGACAACATAGACAGTTACAAACAACTCATATTATTCCATCTAATCACCCACACCCAGCCCAGGAACTTTGCTGTAGCAACCACAATCGGGCCTTCCATAGAGGTTTTAAAAATTCTGAAGGCCTCACTACTGGATCTGGTGCCCAAACTAGAGCATACAGGTTTCAGCCAAGTGCATCTGGGTTTGGTGAAGGCTTGACAGACAAAAAAATATGAGACAACGTTTCAATCACATCTGGACAGAAGGGACAAACGCTGGTGTTTGTGTTGCTCCATTTAGAGGTGAAAGTATGTGTGGGCAAAGAACCCACCCTAATCCGGTGGAATAATTTCCTGTCTCTTGTTGAAGTAATTAGGTCCCAATACCCCTCAAAATTGGGGTTGTGGTTTATTTAGAGAAAAACTTTGGACAGAATAATGCTGGAACAAGATGCAAATCGTTTTATGTTAATCAAGTTCCAATAGGATGCATTTATCTCAGGTTTACTAGGAAATACACTTCCGGCTGGGGTGGTTCACAAACGGCTCATCCCCAACTCGCATAATACATTTTTAACAGAACTAAACCACACAATTTTTCGCTTAATATCTAAATCCCTCACTTCTAGGAGGGCCTGGGCATAATGTGCAAGCTCAGGAGTTACCCAAAGCCCCCTCCAATACACTAAAAGCCTGTAATGTTCCACATCCCTTATTGAATAAAGCGAAACAAAAAGGGATGATGGACGGAGCGTTTGAGCAAATCAAACAC
Source organism: Lissotriton vulgaris (assembly GCF_964263255.1). Taxonomy (NCBI): domain Eukaryota; kingdom Metazoa; phylum Chordata; class Amphibia; order Caudata; family Salamandridae; genus Lissotriton; species Lissotriton vulgaris. The sequence continues at coordinate 196,689,987 of NC_141687.1, forward strand.
TCACCCCCAGTCAAATGATCTGAGTTTAATCCATCACCATTCTTTAGCCCACTCAGCCACCCCAGTTCAGACATGGCCATATGCAAATCAGTCTGACCCTGTGCCTCATGGGAACAGTCCAGCCCGAATTGCCAAGCCATGTCTTCCTTGGACCGGAAACAAGTATCCTGGGACCTGTTTCGGATTCATAATCCTCATCAGCCAGGCTATCTTGAATCCAGTGGCCAAGTGAGCAAAGGACTCACGTCTGAGCATACCCTGCCAATTTAGGGCGAACAAAGCGAAACAAAAGGGGATGATAGACGGAGCGTTTGAGCAAATCAAACACTCACCCCAAGCCAAATGATCTGGGTTTAAACCATCACCATTCTTTAGCCCACTCAGCCACCCCAGTTCAGACATGGCCATATGCAAATGAGTCTGACCCTGTGCCTCATGGGAACAGTCCAGCCCGAACTGCCAAGCCATGTCTTCCCTGGACCGGAAACAAGTATCCTGGGACCGGTTTCGGATTCATAATCCTCATCAGCCAGGCTATCTTGAATCCAGTGGCCAAGTGAGCAGGGGACTCACGTCTGAGCATACCCTGCCAACTTATGGCGAACAAAGCGAAACAAAAGGGGATGATGGACGGAGCGTTTGGGCAAATCAAACACTCACCCTCAGTCAAATGATCTGGGTTTAATCCATCACCATTCTTTAGCCGACTCAGCCACCCCAGTTCAGACATGGCCATATGCAAATCAGTCTGACCCTGTGCCTCATGGGAACAGTCCAGCCCGAACTGCCAAGCCATGTCTTCCCTGGACCGGAAAGAAGTATCCTGGGACCGGTTTCGGATTCATAATCCTCATCAGCCAGGCTATCTTGAATCCAGTGGCCAAGTGAGCAAGGAACTCACGTCTGAGCATACCCTGCCAACTTAGGGCGAACAAAGCGAAACAAAAGGGGATGATGGATGGAGCGTTTGAGCAAATCAAACACTCACCCCCAGTCAAATTATCTGGGTTTAATCCATCACCATTCTTTAGCCCACTCAGCCACCCCAGTTCAGACATGGCCATATGCAAATCAGTCTGACCCTGTGCCTCATGGGAACAGTCCAGCCCGAACTGACAAGCCATGTCTTCCCTGGACCGGAAACAAGTATCCTGGGACCGGTTTCGGATTCATAATCCTCATCAGCCAGGCTATCTTGAATCCAGTGGCCAAGTGAGCAAGGGACTCACGTCTGAGCATACCCTGCCAACTTAGGGCGAACAAAGTGAAACAAAAGGGGATGTTGGACGGAGCGTTTGAGCAAATCAAACACTCACCCCCAGTCAAATGATCTGGGTTTAATCCATCACCATTCTTTAGCCCACTAAGCCACCCCAGTTCAGACATGGCCATATGCAAATCACTCTGACCTTGTGCCTCATGGGAACAGTCCAGCCCGAACTATCAAGCCATGTCTTCCCTGGACCGGAAACAAGTATCCTGGGACCGGTTTCGGATTCATAATCCTCATCAGCCAGGCTATCTTGAATCCAGTGGCCAAGAGAGCAAGGGACTCACGTCTGAGCATACCCTGCCAACTTAGGGCGAAAACCTTATTGAATGGCATCCCAAATCCCAAAAAAAAGAGGTACTAATGGAGTGGATTGATGGAGGCCAATTAGGGACCTTAAGAATTTATTCTGACCCACCGCTGAGGTATCCAAATTGGCATGTCTCCATAACTCCCCCCCATATAGGATTGAGGCGCCAATTTTAACATTATAAATCTGTAGCACAGGAGCTATTGGTTTAGTGTGTGAGCGTTTGTGTTCCCTGAGCAGGGCGCCAGAAAGTTGGGCGTGTTTAATAGAAAGGCAATCTAGTTGTGGCTTCCAGCTCAGTTTTCAGTCAATTAATACCCCCAAAAAGAAAAAAGTCTCAGTTTGCTCCAAAGGCCCTTCCTTCATTCTAACGTTGCCTATAACTTTTTTAGAATTGTGTAAAACCATATACTTCATTTTGTCGACGTTTACAATAAGGTTGTGGTCTGCACAAAACTCTTCAAATCTTGTAAGGGCACATTGGAGTCCCTATCTTGTCTTTGAAAGAATGAGAGTGTCATCGGCGAACATTAAGAACGGGGCCTTCACCCCAGCTAAAAACGGAGCGTCTGTTGGGTAGTCTTCAAAATAATTCACTACCCCATTGATATACACAGAGAAGAGGGTGGGTGCAAGGACGCATCCCTATCTTACCCCCTTCTCAACCGGGAAATATTCAGTAGTACCATCTAATGTGTCCCATCTTGCCTGAGCAAAATTATCAGCATGTAACTTGACCACAAGAGCCAAGAGCTCAAGCGGCATACCCAATTTAAGAAGGGTGTGCCACAAGTTAGGACGGGGAACCAGATCAAATGCTGACTTCAAATCTACAAAAGCAGCATAGATAGTGCCTCTCCCCAGGGTTACAGTACGCCAGTATATCAGAATAAACTTTAAGACCTGGTCCACTGTGCTAATACATTGCCAAAACCCCGCTTGTAAACAGAAAGGATATAGCAAGCCTCCATCCGTGCCTGAATTCTGCATAGCACCACCCTAGCTGAAACTTTGTGGATGCAGTCAATCAGGCTTATGGCCCTATAATTGCCCAGTATTGAACGGTCCCCTTTTTTGTGAATGGAAAGAATAACTGCTCCTGCCCAAGAGCTGGGCAACAATACTCCATTGGTAATGGCATTCAATAGCAGTTGAATGTACAGTGCCCAGGAATCGAGATCTTGAAGGAACAGATCCGCGGTGATACAGTCTAACCCAGGAGCCCTACCTTTCGGAACCAGGAGGAGGGCATTTTCTACTTCTTTTTTGGTTATATATATATAGCTGGAATAAATAACGGCATTACAAAATTATCTTGGACTGATGAACCACAAGCAAACTGGCCTTTATAGTGGAGAACCCACTGTTCAGGCGACACATAATTAGTTGGAGTTTTACTTTGGTCCCCACTCCCCCAATTCACCAAATGCCAGAATGCAGTTATGTCTCTCGAGGTACAAGTTTTGAGCAGGTCAGCCCAATGCGCTTCATCCCAATCCCTTTTGGCCTGGGATTGAGCTGCCTTGTAGGCCGACCTTTTTGCTCTAATTAAGGCACCATCTTTAGTCCTGATGGCAGCCGCTAATGATTTGTAAGCAATGCGGCAAAAAGAGTTATACCAGACAGCAGCCTTCTGACATGAGGGTATAGCCAATTTTTTGGGGTTGGCGCTAAAAAACGTTTAAGATCATTAGAAAAATTCTCGTGAACCTGTACGGCTCTAGAGATGGAAACATTGTGTGCAGCGTCGGCCTAGAGGGTAGCTATGGCGTCAGCTAACAGTGTACTTATTTGGTTCAATTGATCTGCCTTATTTACCACATTAGACCATTTGAAACATGGTATCAAAACATCTCCATGGTTTGGGTACTGATCCCGCAGGGAAAGAAGCAAAGGATTGTGGTCACTTTCCATGCGAGAATGAACCTTCATATCTAACAATAGGTCCAAAACTCCTTGTTAAGAAAAAAGTTGTCTGTGTGGCTAGTAGGGTGGCCATTAACGTAATGTTGGTAACCCCTTTTTGTCAGATATGGTACGCCCATTAGCTGCCCTCACACCATGTTCCAGACAAAGGGCCATATGTATCATGCAAATTCGCAATCGCAAAGGCTGAAATTCGAAGAATTTCGGTCTTTGCGAATGCGAATTTGCAAAATGGAATGTATGATGCAAAACTGGTGCAAAATAAGGAGTAGCAAAATTTGCGATTCCTTATTTTGCAATTGCATTTAAGGAATCGCAAATTTTGCGATTCCTTAAATGCAATGTATGTAGCAAAAAAGATTAGCAAAATGCCCTTAAGGAATCGCAAATTACCACCAACTTCTAGTTGTTGGTAAGTTGCGAATTCCTTGAAAAATGCACATTTATGCATTTTTCAAGGGCCATGTGACGCACATACAGGCCCTTAGGGCATGTATGTGCGCCACATGTGCACCCATGCATATTTCAGGGGTGCAACAGGGTATCCTTTGGACACCCCTGCACCCTTGAAATTATTCTCAATTTGTGATTAGCAAATTGCGAATCGCAAATTGAGAATTACTTCCCATTCATTCCTATGGGCCTCCTGGCCCATAGAAATGAATGGGAAAGTATTCCTTAATTGCAATTCACAATTTGCTAATCGCAATTAAGGAATTCTAAGGAATCGCAAAAAAATGCGATTTTGTACCTACATACCCATTTGCGATTCTCAAATAGCGATTTCTTAAAAATCGCTATTTGAGAATCGCAAATGGGTATCTTGATACATATGGCCCAAAGTACTTTTAATTGAAGTGCTGCGCTGGACCACCTTTTTTGGCATAGGATCAAGAGTGGGAATCAACCAGTTTTCATCCTCCTCTGCGCTAAATGCATATCCTGGAAATCCAGGGGTTTGAAAGTACAATTAAAATCTCCGGCTATTATTATGTTATTTTTGCCTCTTTGGTTAGTTAAAAAAATTATCGAGCAGTGCTATGGTGTTTGAGGCCTTCCCGCCTTGCAGACCCCTGGAATAAACATTAATTAATAGGAAATCAGGAAGATTACCCTGATAAAACCTGATAATGAGAATGTCCCTGGAGTCAGTGGGAATCTCTTCAAGCTTTGCCTGACCCAGGTTATCAGGCCCCCTTTGGGCCTACCCCGCTTGCCCTTTTCCGCGCTTTTATAAAAGTTAATGTAACCAGGGCGGAATTCCTGGTCCACCGCCCAAGTCTCTGGGAAAGATAAAATATCATATTCCTCAATAAATGAAGACCAATCACTTGAGGCTGTTTTGCTTACAAGCCCTACAATGTTCCAAGAAACACATTTTAAACCAGCACGATTATCCATAGGGACACCAATCCTTAAATAGGGACTTGGGCTACGGCTAGTCACGGGGGAGTCAACAACTTTTGGAGTGAGATTCACAGTGGGAAGCGTGCCACAATCTACTTCCCAACTTGGGCCAAGCCAACCAGAATTACCACGCTGGAGTACCTCAGAGGTAACATTGGAAGAAGAAGGGTCGCTTCACGTAGGGGATAAAACTAAGTCGCCCACACTCAAGATGGCCACTAGAGATGGAATATTTGTGGACGCAAACGGACAACCCAGTCAATCTATGTCTTCCAAATTTGAGAGTAGATTGTAACTATTGTGGGTGGGTACATTGTATTCATAGGGTCCCCGAGCATGGGAGGCAGCTCCATAGTCACCCATCACAGTTGGCAGTGTTAGTGGGTTTCAATAAAAAAAAACAATGGTAGGATGCTAATATCTTCCTCGCTCAAGTGCCTTGACCCTGCCCTATCTAGAATGGTTTTCACTAGAAGAGAGGACCCAAAATTAAACACCACACAGTCACCTCTACTCATTTTAGGCAATCTCCCAATCCATGGGATTCTGCGAATCATTTTGAACTCCTGAAATAGATGCCTACCCAACCCAGTTTTGTTATTTAAAAAATGAAGGGCATTATTATTGAGCGATGCCCAATGTTTCTCCTTGTCAGATTGTAGTCGGGGTACATTAGATAGTATAATAGTATAGGGCGTGGCGTCAGGTGGTAGGTTAAAGTGGTCATTTTGATTACCCAGACCGCCCCATGACTTTCCTTTGTTTTTACCCCCTATTAGTTCCTTCGTGGAGAAAACCTTTCAAATACTAGGGAGTGTGCTGCTGGGGTTCACATGCGAGGTTTGCACAGGTATATTAGGGCCAGGGCCAATAGCAGTGGCGGATGGATTTAGTGCTGGGACTACAGTTGTACTAAGATCGATAAAACCACTAATAACTACCTTTGGAAGTGGTGGGTTTTTGGGAGGGAAAGCTGTTGCTCGATTTTATCCAATCTGAGGTCAATGTCAGACAGCTTGGTAAATAAGGGTTTAAGCAATGTTGTTAGGTTATCTTCAATTTTAGCTAAGATACGAGCTTCAGAGTCGGTTAACGCCTGGCAATGATGGTGTATGCCAGTGAAGGTTGCTGGGAAACGAAGTCCTTGGCCCCCCGCGTCCAAACCAGTGCGACCAGCGGGATGGCCATCAGGAGAGAAGTGGTACGAGCAGCGTCACAGACCTTTGGGCAGATAGGTCGAGTTCTGGCAAGAAGTAATTCAGAGTAAACAAAATGAAGACTTAAAGTTACTTCAATAGCTTCTGTTGAAACAATCACAAAGGTTTGTTTAGTAAAGCATTGCCTTTCATAAAGTCTTTTTTTTGCGCCTCAATCTGTTAGGTTAAATCTGTCAGGACTGTAACCTATAGACAGATAAACCAAGAGAACTGGGAGGGAGAAAACAATAAACTTAATGGGCAGAAAAGCCAGGTGTGAACTTCAGCATGAGCAAATGAGTCTTGACAATCATTGAGGCAAGATATCGAATTATTCATGTGGTAGGTCTTCAAATCACTTTGACTTCATCAACCCAAAAGTGTTTCTCACTATGCAAGGCTATAGTGTGGTTTGTGTAGTGCAATAGACCTGTCTGGCCCTGAAAGTCATTGTTATCTCAAAGTCTGTATTTCTTTATGATCTGATAGCATGTAGCAAGTTTGCTTGCAATATTTGTCATTCACACTGGGAAAAAGATAAAAGTATCAAACTCTCCTATAACCAATACTTTTTTTGATAAAAACGTTGTTAACATTTTCTAAACAACAAAGAGACATGACACCATACTTCATAATGGCAGGTTTTTACAAAAGAAAAGCAATCCCAGCTTGTCGCCTCACAGTCTTATCGACTATTATTTTACCATGTACATTTTCAGCAAGGACCGCCCGTTCCAGCGACATTTTTATAATCTGATTCACAGTACAGTCCACTCTCATCTTAACTCAGGGCCCCCAGGTACTCTCCGTGCCTGCTGTCCTGGCAATGACTTGTAATCTGGCATTTCGCCCCATACTTCTTATTCAGTGTCATTTCTGAGTAATTACGCCTAAACCTCCACTTCATCACATGTAGTAGTATCAGCCCTTACGGTTGCACTATCTTTCGTCAGTAGGTGTGTCTTATACAATGCCCAGAAGTTTTTAGGATGACTGTGTGGTGGGAGAAGCTCGCTATAGAGCTCAGTTTGCGTACTGGAGAAGTGGAAGTGGAAGTGGAGAAGTGTGGCTCAGGGGTTAGAGGTGGCAGACCCGGTAGCTGAGATCGGCCCTGGACCAGGGTTCAATTCCCCGCCTCGACGGGGCTTGGGCTCAATAATTCCACAGACTCGATAATTCTCGCTCCGTGTGCCTACTCGACTCAAGGGGTTCACACTCTGCGACTCTGGGCAATAGCTTGCTTAATCTCCACAACGGCCCCTCGCGGCGGGATGCCTGGCTTTCACCTTGTGGATACCCTGCAGGGTTATCTCACAGGGGAATACCAGGACGGGTTCCCTAAGCAAGCGCTTAGATACCTGCGGTGTGGGTGATTTGCGCTATATAAATACATGTACATTACATTACATTTGTACATGTACATTTACTTCAATACATCATGTCTCTAGTCCAATCCGCGGTTGTAGGAATCAGGCCTCTTGACCATAATATTGCCACAACAAAGCAAGCATGGGATGAGGTGTAAGTTGCATATCTATGATGTCGCACAACTCTCTGAACACCAGAGACCAAAAATATGCTATCCCAGTACAAATCCACGCTAAGTGCAAAAAATCCACCTGGCGTTCTTCAAAACGATCACACTTAGCTGTGTCACGCAGACCATATCTACATAATCTCTCCGGCGTGTAGTACACTCTATTCAAGAACTTAAAATGTATGAGCTTATGTCTCCCATTGAGCGAAATCCATTTCAAATTTTCGGAGCAATACCTCCAAGTTGCCTCATCTAAGTCTCCCTCAGTATAGGAGACAGATTACTCTCAGGGTCTCTAACCTAGAGCAGCGTATCAGCGGCGTACGTGGAAACTATCAGTTCGTACTCTGGGAATCTTATACCCCTTTGTTTATGGTATTTCCATAAAGCACAAGTTAACGGCTCCCCCACCAGCGCGTATATCGGTGATAAGGGGCACCCTTGCTGCGTGCCTCTGGTAATTTGTATTGAGTCAGTAACTAAATTGCCAATTTTCATTCTGGCGAGAGTTATACAGGACCCCCACCATTTGTAAGAATATATCTCCCAGTCCCATCCTCGTAAAAACGTGCCTCGTGAACAGCCAGCCAACCAAATCAAAGGCCTTCTCCATATCAAGAAATTATGCCACTGCTTGTACGTCCTGTCTGGTGTGTTGTTTTGCCCCACACTCTGTTTGCAGAATATAGGTCAAGTTCCTACCAGGAATAAATCCCGCACAAACAAACAAGTTCCTACCAGGAACAAATCTAGGATTGGGACCAGTGGTGTCAGTCAAGTCGCCAGGATCTTAGCATAAAGCTTGGTGTCTACATTTAGTAGCAACAAAGGTCGATACGAAGAGCAGCCAGATTGCGAATTGTCCAGCTTCAGAATAGCCACGATGACCGCCTCTCTCATCGAAGGTGGCATAATGCTATCGACAACCATATCCTCAAACAGCGTAGCTAGGTGTGGGACACACAGATTTTCAAATTTTCTATAAAAATTGACCGTGAGACCATCTACACTGGGGCGCTACATGATTTTATCCCTGCTAACGGTGAGACTATTTCCTCCGACTCCAGTGGATGCATTAAATATTCACAATGTTCATTGATTAGCCAGGGCAACTTAACGTGAGTCAAATAGTCTTACATTTCAGTCTCCACACATACATTTTGTGGGCAATATAGTGTCAAATAATACTGTCGAAACCGTGCAGCTATCTCAGTTTCTTCCGTTATGACCTATCCCTCAGTGCCTCTAATCTCCGACACCATTGTAGCTTCCCTGTGTTTCTTCAGGAGTGAGGCCAGGACCACGCCCGGGCACTCGCCCTCACTGTACGTGCGTGCAGATGCATATTTACCTAAGTGATTAAGCTCAGCATCCGCTGTATCATGGTATTCTTCTAATAGTGTTTTGAACTTTGTTATATCAGTGTCAGTTGCGCCATCTAACAGTTGACGTTCTAGTGTTCTAAGGGAACTCTCCAAATCAAATAGTCTCTTTCGCAGCACCCGAAGTACCCCAGAATGCTTGGATATGCTAATCCCACGAATGTAAACTTTAAATGTTTCCCAGATAGTTACAAAAGTGTCCACTGAGCCAATATTATAAGTAAAGATGGTTTCTATAGCCTCGGCTATCTCAGACTTAAAGGCCGTATCTAACAATTAGTATGGGGGGAGGCGCCTGGTGAAAGGAGGTATATGTTTCTGTGGAGTGTCTATAACTAGAAGTATAGGGGAGTGTTCTGAGTAGGTGCGATTGAGTGCTATCCAATCGGGAAACATTCTTCACAACGCGGTCAAAACACCGCGGTGCCATTACGACGCGTCTTTACAACGCAAGTCGTTACCACGACTTGCGCTGGAGGGCGCTCTAGACTAAGGAATAGTAGATTTACTAATCCAACACCTTCCCTACTGTACGTAGGCTGGAGTTGGAATAGTAAATCTTAGTATTCCTAAGTCCAGCACCCTACAGCGCAAGTCGTGGAAACGACTTGCGTTGTAAAAGATGCGTTGTGATGTACCGTGATCATTTTGATCGCGTTGTAACATCACACAACCATACAATCACGTACTTGAGCATAAATATTCTGAGAGGCTACCCAGTAATCTATCCTGGTATGCAAGTTGTGGAACGCAGAGTAGTGTGTATACCCGCCCCATTTGGGTTCCGCTGCAGCCAAACACCATTTAGTTCTAATTGTGAGATTGCATCTGCAATAGCACGGGCCGACGCATGATACGCTGTATAGACTTTCGGGTTATCCTAATTAGGGCGATAGACATTAACCAGAATCAGGTATAAACCTTTCCCCTTGCATCGTGATATTACATACCTGCCCTCTTGATCAGAATCAAGTGGCTTAAGTGTGAAATTAGATTTAGGATTCACCCAGGCGATCCCCCCTCTCTCATGTGTAGTGAAGCCTGTCCCATGGGTTGTCCCCAGTAGACTCCTGCTGCAGAACATGCTGCTATTCAAGGGCAAGTGTGACTCTTGTAACAAAGCCACGTCTATCCTATGCCTCAGCAAGTGTGCCATTACCATCCTTAATATTCTATGATCATTGAGGTCCCGGACATTCCAAGTCAAGACCCTCAGCCTACTGTGTTTGTCCATGTTGCACGCACTATCAGCCGACATCATAGAAACTGTGCGTTCATTTGTAGACTAGACTGCGATGTGTGGCTGAAATCAAGGCTACTCCTGTCCTACCTAAACATTGCAACACTAAGAACTCAGCAGTGCGTCAGCCTCCGTTCCCCTTCTCCCCCCACCCACTCCAAGCTTCCTCAAACTTTGCAATGGTGAAAACCCCCTGCATAACCCCCAAATATCATAACAATTTCACATCCATCAGTTTTGTTTCAGCAGTAATTGAGGTAAAACCCAAGTTGTGGTACACACACGTGGGCGGATGTTGCCTGCCCCTGCTGTAACTTTACTTTGTTAGGCCAACTGCCCATTACCATCCACCATCAAGTCTATCTGTTGCAAGAGGAATCAATTCAACTATCTTGATTATGCCCATAATTCCTTTTAAGGTGTTCCACCCGTCCCAGTACACATCTTTCAACCTAGCAACATTCATAGCACATGGTAAGTTTACCAAACCCTCCTGCAAGCTGTATCCCAGCTCTCGCCCTAAGCAACACAGCAGAGCATACCATATCCTATTCGTGCTCAAGACACCCCCCACATGTCCCCATTTAATCATGCCATTTGGGTAGGTCACATGCTATTCCTGGACCTCTAGATTGCCTCCAGCCGCACCCTCCGAACTGTTCTGCTCCTAGCTTCCTCGCCGCTCCTTTGACCACTCCTTCAGGGCTTTTTGCAGCACTTTAGGGTCTGTGAAGAGCCTTGATTTTCCCTGTCTGTTCACACGCAACCTCGCCGGGTACAACATGGCATAGTCAATATTTTGGTCCCGCAGCTGATGCTTGAGTGGTGCAAATTGTTTGCGTGCCTCCTGCACTCGGAGCATGAAGTCCGGGTATATCGAGATGGCAGACCTCATAAATTGCAACGACAGCTTCTCCTGCGCTACTCTCAGGGCTGCTTTATGGTTCCTGTAATTTAGGAGCTTAGCAATACTAGACCTTGGTTGAGGCCCTGGAGCACGTCTCTGACCCAGCGAGTGCTGCGCTCTCTCTACCACAAACATGGAAGAAACGTGTCAGGGCCTAGCAAGGTGTGCAGCATTTTCTCAACAAATAGCTCCATATTCCCAACTTGCGTTGATTCTGGTAAGCCTGTAATTCGTATGTTACATCTTTGGGAGTGGGCTTCAAGGTCCTCCACCTTATCCTGCAGGGTTTGCAATGCTCTACTCATCTGTTTTTGTGTAGTGTCCATTTATGTCTGTGCCTCCTCCACTTCAGTTACCCCGCGTTCTGGCATGTCTATCCTCTCTGCCTGCTTGTCCATACGTTTTGTCATTCTATCCATTCTGTACAACAGAGAATCTAGTTTTGCATCAATAGCAGACAGACTGTCCTGCAGACTTTTCTGCATGGTTGCGAGGATGACACGGATATCTACCTCACCTGCTCTGGTATCTCCTCTTGCACGCTGTGGCCCCCCGGGGGTATTCTCTCTGGTCCTGGACTTCTGCTGCTCAAAGTTGAGCTTTGGCTGAGTTTTATCAAATTTACCCATTGTGGTTACCGCCTCAAAAGAACTGTTGTCATGACGTCACAGGTTCCCCAAAATAAGGATAGCATGCTTCCTAGTCAAATCTGCCCCGATGTTGGTGTGATAGACGGTGTCTATACTAACGTTAAATCACTGCTTCAGTTCACTGATGACTCTAAGGCTTATGGGTTCGAACCACAGCGGCTAGATAATTGAATCCTCCACTGTGCTCTGGGCATATACCTGCAAGCTGGAGAACCGATACCCAGAGCGGAGGAATCACAGTGGTATTTATCCTCCCAAAGTCCACATCATGTGAGCTTCTATGGAGTGTAGGGCCCAGGAGGAAACCCCCTATCTGGCTGCAGGCTTCGTTGTGGCCGGGTGTCCAGTGCAAAAAATTGGTGCGCTTCACCGTTTATCTGTGTGCCAAAAATTCCCAATGTATGCTCCTTGGTCCCTCGAGTGGCCAGGCATGAAAGTTAGCGTGTCTCTAGGTGCACCTTGGGTCGCTGAGGGGTGAACACAGCCTCTACTACTCCGTCGGAACCCCGACTCAAGCTGTCCCCGAATCATCGGTAGTCGGACTACGCTGCTGTGCAATCTGCAGGTTCCCCACGAGCAGCCGGGCTGGAGTGCCCGAGGCACAGCTGGTAATACCCGGAGCCCGCTCAGTCCGAATTAAGGGGCCAGGTGTAAGCGCTTCACAAGCACAGAACGGCACTGTAACATTCACCGCCACAGGCACTCACAGCTTTTCCGGCTGCACTCTGCCTACACTCTATGCCCCAGCAGCACCGTATCGGCGCCTACGGGCAGAGCATCTCACTTGCCGTCTCTCTAGGTCCCAAGACGCATCTCCCATCTCGAAAACACATACTGTGTAACTTCCGTCACAGGCCACCTCCGCAGTTACAGATGCAATCAGCATGCTGAGCACACTTTCCGATGCATGAGGCAGTGCAATTGCATCAACAGAATACGTCTAAATGCAGGATTCTTTATGGATTAATGGATGGCTCGACGGAGCAGTCAATTTAGGCGGCCATCTTAGGCTGAGGCAAGCCCCGCCCCCCTCCTTCAACCAATACTTACATACCACAGGCTGGTGCCACGGGAGAAATGCCATAGTGTGGCTCAATGGTTAGAGCGGCAGACCCTGATGCAGAGGTCTAGCCCGGGATCAGGGTTCAATTCCCCGCCTCGGCGGGTCTTGGGCTCAAAATTCCACGGACCTGATAATTCTCGCCTTGGTGCCTATTCTAATCATAGAGTCACACTCTGCAACTCTGGGCAATAGCTTGCTTAATATCCACAACGGCCCCCACAATGCTAAGGATGCCTGGCCTTCACCCTGGGGTTGCCCAGGAGTAGACACCTCACAGGGAAAGCCAGGACGGGTTCCACAGCGGTATTCGTACAAGCGCCTTGAGACCCTTGCGGGTGAGTAGTGCGCTATACAAGTATCAATTTACATAGAACACAGGCCGGGAGACTGAGAGATTGTTCCCTGAAAAAGACCACGTAGAAGTCCCAAAATGCATTGGGAATTAGGGGAAGCTACATAGCATGCTTAAAGCAAGAAATACCATTTCTAAAGGAACTCAGTGATCAGAAGAGCTCATCCTCTGTTAAACAAACCAATTAATAAAAGTCCAGAAGAATGTGACTAAATGACTAAAACTAGTAAGGAAAAGACAAAGAGTGCTTGTTGGCCACCGCAGGTTTTAATGCATGTATACACCACATTGTGGCAGCTACCCACAACTGTATACACTAACATTGGCTGCCCGTGCATCAGAGGATCCTCTTAAAATCTCTATGCACTGTCTGCAAGGCAGTACATGGTCTGGGTCCCAAACCCCTCCAAAACAAATTCATATGGTATGAGCCCACACGGACCCTCCGTTCCTCATCCTCTAACCTCATTAGCATACCTAGGATCAGGAAAGCTACTCACGGTGGCAGAGCCTTTAGCATTGCGGCAGCCCATCTCTGGAATAGCCTTCCTACTGAAATTAGGAAAACAGGTGAACTGATGCCTTTCCGCAAAAAGGTAAAGACCTGGCTCTTCACTAAAGCCTAACTGCCCCAAGAGTATTTTGTTCACTCCCCCATCCTGCCCCTTGATGCTCAGTTTCTTAGTCGCACTTTTTTCTCATAGCGCCAGGATGCCCATAGGGTTGCATCGCGCTCTAAAAATGACATAAATAAATAAATAAAACTGAAATTTATCGGAGTATCATATAAAACCACAAATGCATAAGAGTGACCTGCTTGGAAAATGAGGAGGTGAAGTTAGGATAAACCCACACATTGTTCTTTCACCATAAATTCAAATCACACATAGTAAATATTTAGTTGCAAAGGTCACACACCTTATAAATATCAGTAGTCACACCCTAATGTGGAATGTTACACATCCTGTCACAGCCTATAAATATTGGGGGTTATTTATAAAGACATTTTGTAGGATGGAAAGTTGAAGTCATCTAGTACTCGTATATACTCTTCCATGCCTTTTTGATTGGTCCAAAGAGATCTTAAATGGGACTGAATGAGAACGTTAAGAGAACGTACATATACAATGAGTGCAAATAAAACCACTGTGCACTCTTTGCACTTTTACTAATAGGGAGTTTTGCATTTAGAGGCCGATTCCCAAAGGCATACAAAAGTGCTAAAGAGAGAATTCATGTAGAACTACTTCCTTTAATCATACATGCTTTTGTGAACCAGACCCATTAAGCTCCAGGAACTCAATGGAACTTAGCATTTATGATTGGCCATACCCCTTATTAGGTTATCCTTTTACTGACAGTTATGAAAGGTGATATAAACTAATTATTAGTTATGTTGTAATCAGGCTACTTAGCTAATCCTTGCTACCCATCCTTTTCATAGTTGTAGACATAATAGGCAACACTCTCAAAGTGTGCTGTAGGACTTCTTTTGTCTGGAATGTGTCCATTTGGGTACTTCAAAGAAGACTGCAGTAACTAGGCCCGAAGGCACCAGGAAACAGCGAGAGGCCTAGAAGCATCCGGAGGGCTGTCAGACAAAGCATCTGTAGCAATGGAACCAAATCAACCTAACTTCATGAAATACATGGACCTGGTAGGAAAGGATATAGAAAACAATGGTCCAGGAGAAACATAAGCTGCGGAAGCAAGAGGGAACAAAAACAGTTGTGAAAGTAATGCAATAATGTGATGAACCAAGCGACAATGCCAGCCATACAAGTAGAAGGTTGCTAGGCACCATTGCGTTCGTTTGCAGCCCTGACCTTGAACTATCTGTTCTTGTCCCTCTGTCAGGACTGGACTGGGAACCAAAAGTAGCCCCAGCAAATTTTGTGACAGAAGCCCGATGTGGTGCATAGCGAGCGAGCGCAGTAACTGAGCCTGACCACTACAAGGCGATTGGGAGGGGGTTCTCCCCCAAGAAAACTTGGGAAAAAATGGCAAAAATAGTACATTCTACAACACATTTTTCATTATATAGTCAGTTGTATTCACTGTTAAAGCATAGTCAATTATGACATTATAGTGTACAGGGATGAAACAATCTTTTTATAGGGCTCTTCAATGATTTCCTCACTTTCACACTCCAACAATGCCTCTTATCTCTCAATAGCTCCTCTCTCACATGTATTTAATTTGTTTTATAGGGCCTCATGCCAGCATAGGGTGTTGGAGAACTTTACATTACACGCACATATAGAGGCAATGAATGTGCAAATCCGTGTATAGAAAATGTTACATAACAAAGGCGACTACAGGGCGTAGGTTTCACATGATATCCATACTCGTAGGCATTTATTTTGGGAATGCTTGGTCTGAATAGCACAAATTCAGGATTCAGAATGAAATACCAGTGGGTTGGGGTAGGCTTTACTAATAAAAATGTATTTATACTCTAACAGACTCTTTTTTAACAATATTAGGGTAATGAAAAACTGTGAAAAGCATAAATTTCTAACCTTTGTCATTGAGTCTGAATAAAGCTCTTTAATGGCAGTTTATAGCTCACTGTGCTAGATTACAACTGTAGATGAACTACACAGTAACAAAAAGATCTATGTGACAAAAGCAGAACCTCACTGAGCTATGCCTATAAAACACTGTTTTTTGCAGCAGGCATATTAACACTCTGAACTACCTTAGATGAGTCAAAACTGCCCAAGCATAAACTCAGATCTCTCTGCAGCAGGTACATTAATCACCAGAGTTATCTTGACACTTTTATTGTTTCCTGAAAATTGCTGGATATACAAGGAACTACTACACTGATAAAAATCGCCCCCCAGCGACAAAACTGACCCCCAACCGTTATAGCCTCCCAGGGAAATGCCTGGTAGGGGCTTGGCCAATCCGGACTTTCCCTCTGTGTGTGTGAGCCAGCTGCCAAGAGTCAGTCCTCCACAGCCTCCAATCTTCCTGAATTTCTTTTGTGAATCTGTCTCTTAACCCCTTCGATGCTCATGACGAGCTCAGCTCGTCATGAGGCACGGTTGAGCTGTGCTGATGACGAGCTCAGCTCGTCATGAACAATGGAAAATCTGGGAATGCAGCACCGGGGGAGAATACCTCTAGCAGCCAAGGTGTTAATGAAATCCTAACAACTTTTTTAATAAACGAGGCTGTGGGCTGTAGAAGGCTTTTCAACCAATTTATTGGCCTTGTTCTTATTGCAATTACTTTGCAAATACCTAAGCATTGATGGATAATGTGCAACTTCTATGGCAAGTTTGCATATTATTTTATTCAACATACAGAATGAATCATAAAAAACATATAGTCAAATAGTTGAAGTGGAGGTGGCACAGTGTTGAGTAATCAATGTGATAGATATGCATTTACAATGTATAGGGAGTGACTAAAAAGACAAACATCAGACACTGAGTGGATTTGCTTAATGATTGACAGAAGGAATAAGTGTGTTCCTAGGGATTTAAAGGGGTGGCTCCTCCGCTGTGGCGGAGGAGCATCGCCTCACTGCTTTTACGCAGTGCAAAGTAAACATAAAATGATAATAACTTTGAGTTATTATCATTTGATGTTTCTGTGCTGCAATGTAGATTAACTGCTCTGATGCCGGAGCAGGGCAGGGGAGGAGTGCTTTGCCCACTCTTAAGCGCACATAACTGCCCAAAACAGTCATGAACACTTTCCCTGTTCTCCATTCAGGCTGCATTACAGCCTGCTTGGAGAACATGCCTAGGCCCGCATTCCCTGGCTTAGTGTTGAACCAGGATTCTCAGACCAATCACAACGCTGCAATGCAGTGATGTGATTGGTCAGGGGCGGCTGAGTGCTTACCAATCACACTGCAGCGTTGCAACGTTGTGATTGGTCACGGGAGCCTGGTTGTGCCTCCTGTTCCTCAAGTCCGGCGAGGAGAGCAAGAGCAGATACGTGGGACCCGGCGGCAAGGTAAGTGTTTATTTTTTATTATTATTTTTTTTCATTGTGCAACCCCCCGGTGCCACCCTACAACCGCACCCACCCCCACCACCCACGAGCCATGCCGGCCGCCACTGGGTATTTATATCCATTGTAGTTAAACAAGAGCTCATTTGGCCAATCTAAGAGCCTGTCTGAGCTCGATGTTTCAGTCCATATTTCATATGAAGAGATCTTAATCAGAAGGACAAGCACAAATACATGAGGAAGTTGAACACCACCAAGTACTCTTGTGGCACTTGGAGATTTATTTGTTAGACATACTCACATGATTAAAAAAGAAGCATAACTGACCAAGAGGGTCATTTCAAGTCTGTGATTTCCTGTAAAGTGATCCAGAGTCCCAGATGCACTGCTTATGGGACTTTCATTTAGATGCCCAAACAGATTCTGTAACAAATATTATATAATTATACTTTTTACTGCACTTGAAAGTTTGTTTGCTTGTTAGCTTAGCTTAGTGTAGGTTAGGGTTTTTTAAAGCAAAGACTTTCACACAAGGGGTATTTTGCTGCTGAAAAGAAAACCACCATTTAAAAAATTTGAAAACCTACAGACAGGCTGGAAAGATTAGTAAACGGCACAAGGGAAAACTCAAGTCATTAAAGTCTTTCTGAACTTGAACACAACCGGTTTGTTAAAGGGAAACAATACAAGGAGTTTAAAGAATTAGGATCTGTTTTGATTTAGTCCCAATGCGAGCTTGTCAGTATAATTTTGCACCAATTGGAGCCTGCTCACAATCCAGGTGGGCAGAATCACAGTTGTTCAAATGCACTGCAATAAAGGCATTCAGAATTTGCACTTTATGATGGAATAAGAAAAGATGGGGGAAATGTTTTAGAGTGCAAAGTTGAAAGTAAAAAGACTAAGCACAGCACTAATTTGACTAAACTTAGAAAGCACAGAGTCAAATGTGATGCCAAGAGTTTTCACACAAGAGAAAGGAGCTGGGTTTTAGCTAAGAGAGGTGGGTCAAAACGATTGTTCCAAAAAATGGTCGGTCCTAACAGGCTCCAGGATTCCAGTTTTCTTGCCATTCAACTTTGATTGATCAAAGCACATCCAGATTTCAACCTTGGTCAAGCCGTCAAATTGGAGGGACAACTGGTAACATCACCAGAGTTTTTAATACAATTTGTATATCATCAGTATACATAGAGAGAGACAAAATCTGAAAGACTGGATATGATGGGCTAGGTGGAGTGTGTTGTTTGGAAAGGCCTATAACTAGACATGCAAATCAATTATATATATATATATATATCTGATAGCCCACTAACTCACAGACTGTCACCAACTACACAAGTACATTTTTTCAGTATTTATTATTTGTGAAAATATATTTTTTTCGATTGTTATTAATAGATATTTTTTAGATACATTCCAATACATTTTATGATGAATTGATATTATTTTTGGAATTTCTTATTCAAATATACAAAAACACACACACAATTAAGCATAAAAAAGAGAGAGAGACATGATGCAGGCAAAGCGGTAGATAGCACTACGCACGTTTCGGCTTGGGAGCCTTCATCAGGTGACCCCGCTTTGGCACTATAATTTAAAACATAGGTGACAGTCAAATATACAGAAAATAGAAAAAGAAAACAACAATAGTGGGCACATATATGTATCCTTTATACAATTAACATTGTTTGAAAAAAAACCTTCAATTCTCATTTATTTATATACAATTAAAAATGCTACTATATTCTATACATGTCCTAAGGTCTAGATGCTGTACATTTCATATTCATTCCAGCATCCTCAATGCAAGTGGATAACATTTACCTCAGTACACCAGTGTTACAGCCTATACAGAAAAATCATGGATATATGCATCTTATTAACACAGAGAAACAGGGATATAGAACTTTCAGTAATATATCTTGAACCTTGGCACAGTTATACATATTTTCTGGGGATGTATCTTAGATTTAATAACATTTCAACAGTATTTGAAAGACATTGTATTATTAATGGCCATTGAATAATATATAGAGAGAACCAGAACAGATAGCCATGACCATTCTAAATAGATAAAGGCACATAAACACCATTGAGTTCTCTATATTGTAATTCTAGTTGTTGAGGTACTGTATACACATAGGGGTTTCATGATACTTACTAAAGCAGCTCAAGATGTGGAGAAACGCTGATTAAAGAAACACACATGAAGTCCTTCAGATGCTTGTATTCCTAGGTACGATAAGAGATGGATAAGTGTTGTGGAGAACGGCGAACTCCACATAAGAGATAGGCAGAGGTTTAGGAAATGATAGGAGCTGATTAACGAACACACATAAAGTCCTTCTGATCCTTGTGTTCTTAGGTCCAGTAAGAGGTAGATAAGGGTTGTGGAGAGCGGCAAACTCCACATAAGAGATAGGCAGAGTGTTAGGAACTGATATAAGATTGAGTTAGTCACCCTATCAGTTAAAGAGGGCCAACAACTAGTGTCTAGTGAAATATAGTGAGAAACGTAGCCATAACCATATAAACCGAAAGGTGCATAAGATAGAAAGGCCGTAGTGATAGTTCTAGAGCAGTACTTAGAGGGCTTACCAAACGTCATTATAAGTCATGGATAAATTCAAATATTGACAGAAAAATAGTATCCTAGTAAAAAGAGAAAATAACAGTATAAATTTGTGCTTAATAGCGCTACATGATCCTCAAGGTAGATATAATGATCTCAAAAGCTAATGTACCTTCACCACTGTTAACGATGAGCCGAAAATGCTTCTAAGTATTAAGGTTGGATATATCTGATGGTGGTAGTTGGATAACCACAGGAAAATCGGCGATATGAACAATGACTCTATAATGTAAAGGACATAGTTGGTAATCGCCTACTAATATATATCCGAACAGACATGGTAATTAGTACATTACATAAGAAAATAAGTACCTGAGGTTAGAAGCGTCAAAGGGTGACCAGGGGCCAGACCATAGTTCCCGGGGATTATTACGATAGTTCTAAAAATGTGAATATATATATAAATTTATAGCTAGAAGCTAATGCATATAAAGAATATAAAGCTGTGCAGGCAGGATTTAAGGATAAAGTGAAACAGTTACCCTGTAAAAGGCAGAGCTAAAATATTATATTATATTCAGCTAACATCGTAATGGTTCGAGTCAGAAAACGCTTCTATTCACATATTGATATTTCAATGTGAGACAATGTAATATTAGTCTCTCATTAACGATAGCATATATCTATATGGTGCCCATGAACCAAATGAGCTATAGACAAACAGGGGGATCAAGGATAAACTTGTTACATAAGAAAAAACATCTCAATGCAAGACCTTCTAAGTTGCTATACTGTGATAAGCTCGAATGAAGCTTTCGTATTTTGACGTATTACGATACACAAAACGTATGCTAATGCAGTCTATATCATATTAGAAATAACGCGGACTGTCTAGCCAACTTGCCTGACAAAGTTCAGCCTGTAACAGCGCCTGGCCCTCACGGCGTCTGGTGCTCTGTAGGAACCGACATCTTGTGTCGGAAAACAACAGCGAGTGTGGGAAGGCGCCATATTTAAAGGGGGGTCCTTGTTAGTTTAGTTTGCCAAAATAGAGGGCGGACTAACGTAAACGTGACTTGTTTTCTATGATTAGAGTCATGATAACAAAAAACGGACAACAGCGGTATCCCGAGTTAAGGTTCGAGAGCGGATAGCAAGCAAAACATGTACCGGTTTGATATCTTAGTAAGGTTCGGAGATTAGAATACCGTTTTATTCATATACACGCAGAGTGCATATATGAGATGATATCATTTATATTATATACGGTGTACAAGGAAACTCATTTAATTAACCATACATAAACTACAAGCAACGAAATAAGGAAGAGTGGTATGAGATGAATAGATTTAGCAGATTATGGAATAAAGAAAGAAAAGGGGTAACTCATAGATACAAATCATAAAGGGTGTGTAAGTAAAAATTGCTAAATAATATAAAGAGATCGTGTTTAAATTTCTAATAGCTCATATAGTATGCATGACCTATATGTCAATGTGCATAACTAGTGACAGACAAAAATGATAATATACTTCCTCTAAGTGAAAAAACATGGAGATGAAGGAAATGATAAATATTTCTAAAGCAAATGCCTCCCATCCTAAACTAGTCAAACGTACGTAAGCAGATAGTAGTCTAGTAGATGTCAAAAATACCGAACAGGATGGTTTGATGTGCCTTGATCTTAATGTTTAAGTACCCTTGTAGTACACACATTTACAGTATGTTCTCTCCGTTTAAATAT
Source organism: Lissotriton vulgaris (assembly GCF_964263255.1). Taxonomy (NCBI): domain Eukaryota; kingdom Metazoa; phylum Chordata; class Amphibia; order Caudata; family Salamandridae; genus Lissotriton; species Lissotriton vulgaris. The sequence goes on from NC_141687.1 coordinate 196,711,521, forward strand.
GTCATCTCTATAGTAGCTGTGTATACAGAGAAAATATACGGTGCACAGACATAATATCGACTCCAAAATATCGTTTGGACATAATATCGAGTAGTAAATATAGACTGGACAAAATATCGACAGGAAAGAATATAGATAACCAAAATATCATTTTTAAGGTAAGTGATTTAATATCGACTGTTAAAAATATAGAAAGTTAAAATATCGAAGTATATAATATAGATAGTTAAAAATATCGATTTGTTAATAATATCTAATTTTTTATAGTGTATTTTTATGTTATAATATGTGTGAAAAGTGTGTATTTATGTTACAATTAATTTTAATTAATGAATTTTGTTTTTATAATTATTGCGTAATTTAATTCTGTAGCGGGTTGTGGGTTTATAGGGGAATAATTTAATTATAATTAATTAAATATGTAAATTAATTTATTGATAGTAAATTTTAATTATTTGTTAATTAATTTATATTTGTTAATTAATTACATTTTAATTGGTAATTAATTTTAATGAATTGATTAATTGGTAATTATGTAAATGTTACCAATTTATTTTCTGTAGCGGGTTGTGGGTTTATAGGGGAATTGGGTGGGAAGTAATTAAATTATAATTGATTAAATATGTAAAATTATTTATTGGTATTTATTTAGAATTAATTATTAATTAAGTATTTATGGGTAATTATAAAAAATTTATTTGCCAATTAATTTAATTTAATTGATGAATAGTTAATTATGTTAATTTTATTAATTTATTTTCTGTAGCGGGTTGTGGGTTTATAGGGGAATAGTGTAGGAAGTAATGAACTATATAGTATTAATAATGAATTAAATAATTAAATTAATTAAAATTTATTTAATTGGAAATAATTATTAAATAATTTTTAATTATTAAATAATTAATTGTTAATTTTTAATTTATTTGTATTAATAGGTGATCAATTGAAATAATTATTGTAAATTAGTAATTGTAATTTATTAATTATTATATTATATAATTTTTTTATTATTTTTAAAATAATGATTATAAATAATATATGAAGTATTTACTTTCCCTAATGTTGTATTTTCTGGAGTGGGAATAGTAATTTTAACCCTTACGCAACCCAACGTTTTCTCTACTGTTGCACCCACTGGAGTGGGAATAGTAATTTTAACCCCTACGCTATCCAACGCTTTCCCTACTGCTGCACCCACTGGAGTGGGAATAGTAATTTTAACCCCTACGCTATCCAACGCTTTCCCTACTGTTGCACCCACTGGAGTGGGAATAGTAATTTTTACCCCAACGCTATCCAATGCTTTCCCTACTGTTGCACTCTTTGGAGTGGGAATAGTAATTTTTACCCTTACGCTATCCAACTCTTTCCCTCCTGTTGCACTCTTTGGAGTGGGAATATAAATTTTTACCCTTACGCTACCCAACGCTTTCCCTACTGTTGCACCCACTGGAGTGGGAATAGTAATTTTAACCCCTACACTATCCAACGCTTTCCCTACGCTTGCACTCTTTGGAGTCGGAATAGTAATTTTTACACTTTTGTTATTGTACGTTAATAATATTGGCTATTATTGAAATATATTTTGTTAATATATATATATGTTTTAACAAATATGATTTAAACATTTTTTAACTTTAATTAATTATTTAATTATTATAAGTTAATGTAAGTATTTTAAGTATATTTTAGTAATTAATTTTTAATATTAATTTAAATTACCATTGTTTTTAGTAAAGTCGATATTTTTGAAAACTATATTTTAGTAAACGATATTTTTAACTCAATATTTTTGTACTTACCTGTTTGTAGCTAGAAACTCGATATTTTGACTGTCGATATTTTGTCAACGATATTCTTGATGGTCGATATTCTGTCCCTCGATATTATGTCAGTGATCCCAAATATACATCATTTATTCAATGGATTTCCCTCACATAAATAATTCATGTAGTTGTGTGTCCTGTAAGTTCACGTTTCTATCCTGGATTTCAGACTTGCTTGCTCCCAAGGAATAACTGAATTTAATCCTTTCTTTACACTGTCTAACATGAAAATATAGTAAACTTCACGTTTTTTACTTATTGCATCACAGCAGATCCCTGCTGTAGGTGTGATTTTTTCCAGAACAAACCACCGTATATCCTCAGGTTTATGCTGGTTTTCCAGAAAGTGGCATACCATGGGGGCTGCTAGTTTTTTTGTCCAAATGGCCGATCTGTGTTCAGTAAGTCGAACATTCATTGATCGCGCAGTTTCCCCAACATATGCTTTTTGGCATGGACAGAGTAACAAGTACACAATATTTTTGGATTTACAGTTAGAAATGTGTTTACTTTTTACAGTTACTTTGTTATAACAAATTGATGTGCTTTCTATCGCGAGGGGGCATGATATACATGTGCCGCATTTGAAGTTGCCTTGAACTGGTAGTAGATCCACAATACTTCGCTGTGACACTTGTTTGGTTGAAGGCATCCGTGATCTTACTATCAAATCTTTTATATTCTTATTTTTGCGATATGCAAACATTGGTTTTTCCAAATTTTCATTATGCGATTTGTTGATGTTTAGTAAATGCCAGTTAGAACATATTATTTGATGGATTCGTTCATTGAGAATAGAATGTCTCATAAAGAAAACCAGGTTGGCATTTCTATTATTCAAGTTGCCTTCTAGGAGATGCTGGCGGTCATAAAAACGAGCACGTTTGTATGCATCGCGCACAACACTATGTGGATATCCTCGATCCAGGAATTTCCTTTTCATTTCACAGACTCTTTGGTCAAAATCAGATAGTTTAGTGCAATTACGACGAAGTCGCAAGAATTGACCAAATGGAATTCCATTCTTTTATTTAAGAGGGTGAAAGCTAGAGTGGTGTAAGATGGTATTGCGGGCTGTTGGTTTTGTTTAATTCAATTTTCAATTCAATAGTTCAATTTCTTCAGTACTACAGTGTGAGGTAAAATGGTGATTGTGGTCACAGAGATTCAGCCATTCGATATATTCGGACAGAGTGTCTTCATTATCATCCCATATGAAGATGATATCGTCTATATATCTAGACCAGTTCAAGATGGTCTCAAAAAAGGGGGCTTCTTCCCTAAATACAACTTGGTGTTCGAAATGGGCGACATCGATGTTTGCTATTGTGGGTGCGCAGGAAGTGCCCATACTTACACCTTTTGATTGCTTGTATTGAGATCCGTTGAACTCAAACATATTTTCCCTAAGGATAATTTTGAGACAGTCAAGGATAAATTTGGAACTGCAGTCAACCTGGTATGTTTCTATGAACCATGCTACTGCTACAAGAGCTCCTTCACATGGGATGTTAGAATATAAACTTTTCACATCCAGAGTGACCAGCCATTGTCGTTTGTTATTGTAAGGTGTTCCTTCTAACGAGTTGATTACCTGGCATGTGTCTTTTATATATCCAGGTATATTTTCAATGTAAGAACGTAACATGACATCTAGATATTTTGATATAGGCTCTGTGACAGATCCAATTGTGCTCACAATTGGTCTCAGCGGGGATCTAAAGTGTCTTTATGGACTTTAGGAGTTCCATATAGGCAAGGCATTTTTGGGTTCTATACATTCAAATACTCATACTCTTTTTGACAAATAATGTCATGATTAAAAGCTTTGGTGGTGAGACGAAATATTTTTGCTTTAATATTAGCTGTCATATTTTTTGTAATCTTGGTATAGAACCTGGTATCTGATAGCATTTCTTCAACTTTGGAAATATATTTTGGGCTATCCATAATGGCTATACCACCTCCCTTGTCGCAACTTTTGATTGTCACAGATGTTGAATTCTTGAGGCTCAATGGTGGAGTGTGTAGACATTAAAAAAAGAGAGAGATAGTTCGGATTCCTGAAAGACTCCACAGGTTAGAGATTCGACAGAAGTTCAAAAGGAGAGTGTTGTTTTCTTATGAAGCTATTTGCCCTAATAACTGCTGCTTGGCAACTGCAAGCTTCTACTATTGGAATCCGGCTTGTGGAGTCCAGTAGAAGGCAGCTGATGTTGCGAGAGCTGGCTGTTTGGGGTTGCTCCTACTACTATTAATAAACTACCATTTCTGCAAGCATACTTGTGTCCCTGTCCTCAAAAATGGCGACGAGGATGGGAAGACGTGCTTTTGAATGGTTTCTGAAGAGTAGATGGATTTTGGAAGCAATACTTGAAACATTACAGAGGAGCTGTGTTCTCTGGACCTGAAGACCACCAACTGTAAACTATGCTACTATCACAGTTTGGAATAATGACTTTTGTGAGTAGATCATTTAATTACTTATGATGATCACCTTGCCGAGAAGTGCGCGTTCATTTTGAACTGTTGTGCGAGTATCTGAAGTAGAGGATGGTGGAGACTGCACGACACCGCGCAGCTGCGTGTTTTCGTTGGGGACTGCATCGGAGTTGATGTGTGGTCCAGGATAAGTGCCTTGTTTGGAGTTTTGTCCGGAAAGCAGTGCCAATTCACATTTGGTGGCTAGTGATCCTTGATCTTAGACTTGGCGTTTTCTCTGAACTCTGCCAGCGCGTCACACGTAATTGACACATCTTCTCGAAGGAGTGTTTGTGCGTCAAGTAACAACAAAGCCTACATGCGTCACACTTTATTGACGCATTCATAGCCCCTGGGTCACGCTGCATGCCACCATTTTGTTTTTACTTGAGAGGTGAATACAATGATAACCGGCTGCCAACCATGTTGATCATTTTTTTTTTGCCTACCACGTTTTTTTTCTTCTCTCGTCTTATTGACAATTTAAGAGTGACAACTTTAAACTTACTGGTAAAAGTTAAAGGAATAGATACTCTTCTCATAGTTACATTGTCAACCAAATTAGGCAATTTGTCCACTACATCTCTATATACATATATGTTTCAATGGAAAATGATCATATTTTAAACTTTTTCAGTATATTTTGTTTGGGAAGTTTATTTTCATTATGGCCTCACAAGTCATTGCACCACCTCCTACATCTCTTCGCGATCCTGGTTCTCCTCCTATGACCTGGAGGACTGGAAAGAAGCTTTTATAACTTATTTAGAAGCAATTGGTGGTGAAGACTATATTCCCAAGAGGAAATTAGCTCTTTTAAAACATCATTTAGGTGTAGAAGGAAGAAACGTATTTAAAACACTCTCTAAACCACCTTCTGTCCCAAGAAATTATAATGAAGGTTCTGGTGATGTGGAAGAAGAAGCATATGAAGTTGCCTTGTTGATGCTGGAAGAAAACAATTGAGCATTGTTGTTGAAAGACACAATTTTTGTTTGCGCAAACAGATGCTGTTTCTGACCTGTTTGTGTTGGTTTTATGACTCTAGGCACTTTACCACTGCTGATCAGTGCTAAAGTGCATATGGTCTCCCTGTAAATTGTGTTTATGGATTAGTAATTCCATGATTGGCATAATTGATTTACAGATACGTCCCTAGTACAGTGCACTGTGTGTGCCCAGGGCCTGAAAATCAAATGCTGCTAATGGGCCTGCAGCACTGATTGTGCCACCCACATGAGCAGCCTGTAAATGTAACTCAGACCTGTCACTGCACTGTCTGTGCGTAGTTTCGTACTGCCATGTCGACCTGGCAAGTGCACCCACTTGCCAGGCCCTAACCTTCCCTTTTCTTACATGTAAGACGCCCCTACGGCAGGGCAAAGTAGCTACATGGGCAGAGTGCAGTGTATGTGACAGGTAGGACATGTACTGAAGTATGTGACATTTCCTGATAGTGAAATACAGTGTATTTATTTCACTATTGAAAGTTTATTTGTCCCATAGGAGGGAATAGGAGTTTATTTATAACATTTATAAATATAACTTCCCATTGGGATAAGATTGAAAGATGGAGTTTAGTATGCCTTAACTCAGAATATATAAATGCATCTTTTAGGAAAGATGATTTTTATATTGTATGTTTGAAAATAGCACTTTTAGGAAGTGTGTATTTTCTTGCTTAGCCCTTCTGTGTGCCTCTGCTGGTTTGCGGATTGACTGGTTTTCGAGTGACAGGAGCTGGGGATGTGCATTCTCTCAGCCAGCCACCAGGTAGGAGAGGGTTGATGTATATCCTCGCTTTCTTGATTGAGTCAGGGCTGGGTTGAATAGACCTGGGCTGCTTTCAGAGTCCGGGGAGGAGAATTCTTTCAAACCTGAATGGGCCTGGTCTGCCTGGGACAATGCTGTCTCCACCTCCTGCCAGGGAGCTGCACTAAGGAGGACAGAACTAGTTTTGGCTGGGCAAAGAGCTTTCCTGCCACCAGAGAACACAGGAATTTGTGCTATAAAAAGTGGGGCCCAAACCCCAGAACTTTAGACTTCTTCTGGAATCAAGAGGAACCTTTGCCCAGGAGAAGAGATGTAGAAACTGGAGAAGTACTGCCCCTTTGCAGTGTGCTGTCTGAGATTGGCCTGCAGTAGCTGTTTCTGCAAAGGAAAGGACAAGGATTTGCAGTGTGTTGTGTCTCCCTGCTTGAGAAAGATCTACCAGGGCTTGAGTAGAGCTTGCCTCCTGTTCTGAAGTCCCATGGACACAAGGACTTCACACCCAGCTCCCCTGAGCACATTGCTAGTTGTGACCTGCCAGGAGGCGCCTGTGTTGGGGCTCTGGAGGTTGTTCCTGCTGATGGAGGCTGGAAAAGCAATGCAATACATCACTCTTCTTGCAGGTGTCTTTCCGATGCAGCACTGCGTTGCGAAAAGAATGTCCATGCATCGCCGTGCCTCTGCCGAAACTGACGCAGCACCTATCCCCACTGCAAGAAACAACACATCAAGGGATCTCGGCTAAAGAAACCGACAGAGCGCCGCTCAACGCCACAGAATCGATTGCCGACTCATCCTGGATTTCCACGCATAGTACCTGTGCGGCATGTTTTCCCGACGCATGGCATGCGGACCAGAAAAGTCTCAAAATCGACGCATCACTCCCCCTACAAACCGGATTCGATGCATCACTTCTCCTGTGTGCAGCAGAACAGTTGCATCGCTTTCACAGGGTCTCAGGAACTGACGCATCACTCTGTTGTTCGATGCTTCCCATCCCTGCAGCTGTTTGGCCTTGTGAATTTTGTCCCAACTACAGGTACTTTGAGAGGAATCACGCATCCAAAGTTTTCTATGGACCAAGTTGTTTGTAACCTTTAAAAGTCATATTCTTAATACTTGTATGTTGGATTTTTATCATTTTGGTCTTGTTGAGTTTAGATAAAGATAATTATTTATTTTTCCAAACCGGTGTGGTGTCCACTTGTGGTGTTATCACTGTATTACTGTGTGTTTTGAATACAAATCCTTTACACATTGCCTTTGGGATAGGCTTGTCTGCTCATTCCAAGCTAGCCAGGGGTTGAGGAGGGGTTATCTAAAGTGTGTATCCCCCTTACCCTGACTAGAAGCAGGGATCCCTATTTGGACAAAGGTACCTTACTCTGCCAGCTAGAGACCCCCATTTGTAACACCCATTTCTTTTGGAAGAAATACAGTGGACACAATAGCATGCACTCTCTGATGCTAAAAGTGCTTTTATTTATTTAAGTGGCAAGCAATAAAATAAAAAATAAAAACACTTGCTTAGCTGAGCATAGTACCAGGCATGAATAAAAAATATTTTTTGCACCTTGTCCACGATAATTGTTGCAAGATATATCTAGATATCTATTCTTTATATTTATATCACCTACAGGCAACTGCCAGTAAGTAGTTATAGTTAGGACCAATTTTAAAAAGTGAAAGCATTTTTTGACTCGCCTATAATTTTGGCGTCATTTGAAGAATCTTCACGAACGTTTCTCAAAAATGGTCTAGTTGTGCATGGACATTTATGGGGCGATACGTCAAGTGGGGGCCAAGCAAAAGGGGGGAGTCAAAAAAAGTGTGTTTTCCTATGTTAATTCCCATTAGGCTTTGAACACGATGTAGTTCCGTAGTTCGAGGGTCTGAGGTTCGGTGGTTCCGAACCCGTTCAATAAAGGTCGTCGGAAAAAGACGATTTTAGTGTCAGCGGACCGCAAATCACGAGTGCGGTGTGTACGAGTGTTTTCGTCTTAATCGATCAATGAGAACACTTTGTATTCAGGGATTTTCGTTTGAACCCTCGGGTTCCATTTTGTGTACGGCAGCCATTTTGTGTGGTTGCCCTCACATAGGCTGATGACTATGGCCGAGCGAGTACTTGGGACACGTACACCTTAGCTGACTTCTGAATGACCTGGCCGAACTGACTCCCTTGCCCGAGGCTGACCTCGCTGAGCCAGTTCCTTGTTAAGCAGCTGGTCAGATAAAGATCAAAGAGCAGGACATTTTTGAGTTTACAGTACACTGCACCCAACTTTCTATCTCGCTTCTTATCTGTTTCTGCTCCATCCTGTACGACATAATCACTGATTTGGGCTGAGGTTTTATGATGGGTTTTTCCGGCCTGATCCAACAGGATATTGGAATGTGCTTGGTCATTTCTGGTGGGCTGGACAACGAAAAATGGGATTGTCGTCATGCGCTACTTTTGAAATGTCACACTGTCATTGGTCAGTTTGTATGTAATCGAGGCTACTTTGGAATTTGATTTTTGGCATAAAAGACCATGCTCCGCTCATTGAAATAGTGCAGTCTCTAGCGAACCACCCGTGTTGTGCTTCGTAGATCTCTGTTCCTGGTTGCAGCCAATAAACTTTGGTCTTTGACGTCATCAAGAAGTGTCCCGTGTCTCTGTTTGCTGAGGCAGGGGAATCCGAAGACTTCAAGCGTTTTCTCTGGTGCTGCTGGGTTCTAAAACCCGGTTCTTCAGTTGGTGCCCAACGTGGGGCGACTTCAGCGGTACCGGTCCAAGATCGTGGAGAGCTTCGTGTGGAAATTCTGGAGGAAGGCCTGCCACTTCATCGACCCCTGTATGTCGTCGTGGTCCGAAAGTCTTTGCTGCTCGGTTTCCCCGCCTTCCGACGGCTACGAAGAACTGCTGCCCTGACTGTTGCCCTGTCTTGGAGCCATAGACGATTTGTAGAATGAGACGATAGACGGGTCTTCTGGTGACGCCATCGACATTTCAGTTAAGTATGAGTGAAGCGTCTCCCAGTCCTTAGTTTGTTTTGGTATCCCTTCGAGGATCGCTCTGATTTGGTACCTGCAGGCCCCAAAGCCGAGGGACTCGTGTATTCACGAGACTATCTTTTGAGATTTCCCTTGAAGTTTGAAGCTAGACTAGTGAGCGACGATGCCTGGTCTTAGCAGACTTGGAAAGATATTTAGTTTTGGTTGTTCTAGGGATTCCCGATTGGAGGATTCGTGTCCGGTTCCTCCGATTGGAACTCCGACATATGAGCTCTATGTAAAACATGGTGTGGCCCCCATCGGTTATAATGACATCTGGGTTAAATACACGAGAAAAGACGGTGTCCTACAGTGGCCCTGTTATGGTAGTTTTGAAACAGAGATTTTAGACAATCTCGAAGTTAAACTGTTCAAAAACAAAGCCCGGCTGGCAATGTTTGACTCTTTCCGCATATGGCGCAAAGAAGCCAAACAGAAAGTAATTAAATTAGCAAAGAAGAATAAACGAGAACGAGGTTTGTCAATGGTGCAAGCGGCTATAGCATTTAGGGATAATGAGGAAGAGCAAGAGAGCGAACAGATGCTTAGGATCAGGAAGTTAGCGGTAGATAAGTGCTACCCAGCTTTGCCACCTAAAGAGCAAGAAGAGAAGAAAGATCTTGCGAAATATCCTTTAATGTCGCATCTATTGAGTTCGCCACCCCCTTATGCACAAAATGCTACGGCACCACCTCCGCCAGTTGTAGTTGCGCAACCTCTGGTTGCTTTGCCACCTGCGATTCCTCCACAGCCAGCTCCTCTTCCGTTGGCTACTATTCCTTTGACGCAGCCTCCTCAAGGGCCGCCAACTTTGCCTCCTCCTTCGTCTGCTACTCCTACGCCTGTCTATAATACTCCTTCTGCTCCAACTTTTGCTTCTCCTAATATTGTTCCATCTTCTCTTATTCTGTCACCTTCTCCTTCTGCTAGACAGAGAATGACTGCTGCAGTTTCTAGTATCTTTTCTCCTCTGTTGGGATCATTTGGTATGTCTCCTGTTGTTGAGCGTAGACAATCGCGTAGTCAGTTGCCTGATGCTAATGAACGGACAGTGTTGGATCACATGGCGCGTAAATGGGTTACGTATTCCACACAGTATGATCTTGAGGGTATTATGGGTGTTTTCCATCAATGGGAAGCACCAAAGCAACGGTACGTCTTTGACATGATGTGTGTTCCTTCATGAACAATGGGTTGAAGAAGTAGGACAAGCTCCTTCTGAGTTGTACCGAATACGTTCTGAGTTTGCGAAAGGGACCGCTGTGGGTCTCGAGATTGAGAAAGCAGTTGCGACGTTGTTGTCATTCCGTAGTGCAACTCCTTCTGAGCGACTGTTTGAGCCTGATTCGTCAGTTAGGAGAAAGGCGCGTCAATATCCGATGCGTGAGGTTCCTCCAGTTTGGAGACCTGCTGATGCAAATGCTGTTCCACCTGTTGTTGCACACTTTCAGCGTGTTTGGGTACATGTTCCGTGGAAGCGTGCCGAAGTTTTAGCCAATAAGCAGACTTTGCCTGATCCACGCAAAAATCCGGCAGGGTTTTATAAGGAGCTAACTCAGACGGTGGGTTCATGTATCATGGCAGTATCTGGCAGATATAGATATGTTGTTTGGGAATGTTGTTTCACAGCCTATTTGGGGTAAGATTCGTCATACGGATCATGCGATGGAATTGGGCGAAACATGGAATAATCTTAGTGCTGCGAATGATAGACAAGTAGGTGGTGCTAAGCCTGAAGATATAATTACTGATCTTCCTGGTAGGATTATTAATTATATGAAGACTCTAATGCCTAAAGTGCGTATTAATTGGGACAAGTTTTCTGCGTGCAAGCAGAGGAAAGATGAAACTGTGTCTGACTTTTTCACGCGGTTTGAAGAGACCTTTGTAGACCACAGTGGTCAGGACATGAGTACCGAAGGTGGTCAGAGATTGTTCGTCGACAAATTCGTATATAATTTGCTTCCCGAATTGTGCAATAAGTTGAAGGATTCTGAAAGTGCTTGGGCTGTTTCTACGTCAGCGCAGATTTTAGCTACGGCCCAGTACTATGAAAATAGGCACAAGGATGAGTTAGAGAAAGCGGATAAGAAGACTAAGGAATTGAAGACTAAAGTTCTTCTACAACAAGCTTATCCACCCCGTACTAATAATCAACGCGATTATCAGCAGAATCAGTAATATTCGAGAAACTCGCAAAGGAACGAGTCTTCTCAACAACGTTTTCCGTATGGGCCTAATCAGTGTGCAGGGACAGGTAGGACGTGGGTCCTCAAGAAACATACAAATTGTAACACCGACAACGTCATCTACATGATCACATGCCCCTGTTCTTTGAGATATATCGGCTACACTACTAGGAAAATCAAACTGAGAATCGGAGAACACAAAAGTACCATCAGGTGTCGCAAACAAGCAACTAAACTTACTAATCATTTCCTGGATTCTAAACATGCAGCTGATGACATGAAATGGGTTATCTTAGAACAGCCTTACATCCCTCATCACATTACTGATGTGTCGAAATTTCTATTTAGAAAGGAACAGAAGTGGATTTTCCTTCTTAAGAGCCATATTCAAGGACTCAATGATGAAATACCATGGACATCATTATGAATTATCAGGAGGTCCACTGATACGCAGTCATGTGATTAGGTGACTCTGAGATTTGCATCCAAAAACACAGGGGTATTCCTCACACTCACTGCGTCCTCTAAGGCTAGTTTCCCCTTTTCAGGCCCATTATACATCGCTATGTATCCCACATGTTGCCTTGATAATATTAACATATAGCCCCCTGAAGATAGTGCTAACACACCTTTGGCATACTATCACGTTCATTTGAACATGTCTGTTCAAATAGATGATAGGCAGTGTAGGCACATACACTTGTCTTTATAGTGTCTTTAATATATCTCATAACGAACATCTTAATGGACTGCCACTAACATTACCATACTAGGGTAGCTCCAATATCTATGTGCAGCTCTACACTTGCCACACATATCCAAAGCGCGCTTTAGTAATACCATATTGCAGCGCGCCACATATAGAAACGCTATACACGCAGCGCGCATGAGCAGACAGCGCGACACTTGCATGAAGGCAGACAAAGAGTCCGCCGACAAAATCCTGGCATTGAAAGTGCACAGATCTTGACTCTGCGCAGATCGCGCTGAAGCAATTGCTCGCAGCGCGCATGTGCAGCAGATGCTTACACTCTAGGAGACGCAAGCGTTTCTCAATACAGAACGCTTCGCGTCTACTGCGCATGCGTTTTAAATTAGCATTGCCTGGTGGCGCGAGCGCGTTTTTGACACTAAGCCTAACAGCAAAACAAAGGTTTTTCCGACAGCTGCAGGCAATTAACCAATTTGGTGGGATATAAAAGGTCATGTGAGCAACTGGGTCAGTTACCTCCACTTCCACTCGGACGTAGGAGCTGAGGTACCGACGGAGAGGTAGGATGCTCTTTGCAATGACCCCTAGTCTATGTTTTAGGACCTACAAATAGATACTGTTTGATTTGACATTTCTGTCATCTTATTGCCATGCTCCCAAGCCATACTTCTTCATTTAGGTTTGGCTTTCCCTTTTTGATTAACCCTGCATAGTTTATGTCATATGTTCTAAAAAGGTTGAGTCTCCTTCTTTTACAACTAGATTTTGTTAGTTAAATATTGGAAGTAGGTGACCACATGGACCCTAGTACCTTTGATATCTTTCTGAGGTGCTTATTTTATTTCCATTCTAACAGAGCGGGGCCTCCTTCTTCCCGAGTGGGTGCCGGTGAGGTGAGGCTTAATCCCACAAAAAGCTGGGTGAGTTAATATATCTTTGAATGTTTTGTGATTTATACACAGAATACCAGGTAGTACCTCATGACTACTGCTTACCGAGGAAAGTTTCTCTTCTGTTTTGTTTGTGTGCCTGTCTAGTCTGCTGTATCCTAGATACCATTATACACGTCTGATAGAGTTGTACACTCTTTCTTTTTGTTTTAGGAAAGACCGCATTATTGGATTGCCACTAGTATACATCTGGGCTCAGAGTGACTGGTAGGATTTATCCATTACAAAGTTTACAAGTTCACTATTTTCTGTAATTCACTTTTTATTTGCAGTCGCAGTATTCACTAGGTCCTGAAGAAAGCTAGGACCAATTGTCCATCTAGCTGAAACATGTCGACCCCACCACATCACGCCCCGATATAGTTATTATTTAAAACTATTGGGCTCTGTTGTTTTAATCTTGACCCGAGCACCATACCCAATAAATTCATTTTTGGTTCTTTGAGTCAATTTTATATTCACTTGCACTTTTTTTCACCTGCACTGCACTCCATTGGCATCACCAGTGAAACACTGTGGGCTAAGATTATATCTACAGAATCCATCTTTTGCACCAACATTGGATGCCTTGACTAAGATCTGGATTCATGATACATCTCCCACGTGACGACACTCCACCAAATGGGTGGGCTGATGGGATTTTTTCTAGCTCAGTGTTTTCACTTAAGTGTTACTAATGGATTCTAGGTTCTAGGCTCTACATGGCACACAAGCATCGATTTGGGACCAGGCTACTTTCTTGTTGTTTTTCTACCTAATCAGTGTGCGTATTGCAAAGAAGAGGGCCATTTTAAGAGTAGTTGTCCGGTTTTGTAACAGCGCACAAATGGTGCTTCTGGTGTGAGAGGTCGAGGTGCTCAACAAGCGCCTAGAGGTAGAGGTCGTGGCCAGAATGCGCGTCCTTTGCCTCCACAGAATTCTATGAATAGTTTTGATCAGCAGAATGGTGCGTCTGGTAGGACAGCTCAGTACTATACGGACGATTACTACGTCGAAGGTGAGGAAGTGGATGGTAATGATTGCTAGGACAGCCAAAGACAAAGAGAGGGAGTTGTTTCAGTTCCAGTAGATCAGAGTGGACCATATGTTGAAGTGATTGCATCAGGTGTGTCAGAGCCTTTTCTGTTGGATACTGGTGCTGAGAAGAGTTCTATTATGCACTCTAAACTCCCTGGCGCACCTTTGTCTGGCTTAAAGAATGTTTCAGTAGGTTTTTCTGGCGCCCCGGTTACGAATCCGATTTCTACTCCATTGACTTTCTGTTGGACCTCGTAGATTTGAAGCACCCCTCATTTTGACGACCGGTTGTGGTGAGAACTTGTTGGGATTGGATTTGTTAAAGAGATTGTATGCGACGCTGTATTGTTCTCCGTCAGGAGTATATCTTACAGTGGGTGAGAGAGTGATCTCTCCGATGTATATATCCAAAGATCGACTACCACCTGAATTGTCTTCCCTCCCTGATTCTCTTTGGGCTACTGGTCCGAACGATGTAGGCCTCTTGGAGATTCCGCCATATGTTGTGACACTGAAAGCGAATGCTAGGTTTCTGCGTATTCCACAATATCGTATCTCGAGTGATGGTGAGCGAGCACTTTTGGCGATCATTTACGATCTGATCGAAAAGGGTGTGATTGAGGAAACGAGAGGTAATGTGTGCAATAGTCTGGTTTTGCCTGTTTTGAAGAGGACAGATTCTTCACAGCCGCCTGTATATAGGTTTGTGATCAATCTTCGCGAGGTGAATAAGATTGTTGTTCCGCAATTTCCTGTTGTACCTGATATCACCGCTTTGTTGACTTTGATCCCGGCTACAGCCACATGGTTTTCGGTGATTGACTTGAAGAATGCTTTCTTCAGCATCCTGATTGCCATGGAGAGTAGAGATATCTTTGGATTCTCTTTAGGAGGACGAAGTTTCTGCTTTAAGCATGCTCATCAAGGCTACTGTGAGAGTCCATCGATCTATAGCCAAGCTTTGAAGACGCAACTTGATTTGTTGGTTTTACCTGATGGTGCTGCTCTAATTCAATATGTTGACGACTTGTTAGTTGCTGCTGACAATGAAGAGATTTGTATAGAGGCTACTTTGTCGTTGTTACGCCACTTGTCTGATTTTCATCACAAAGTTTCTCTCTCGAAGTTGCAATATTGTCGACAAGAAGTAACCTACTTAGGTCACCTCTTATCGAAGGAGGGAAGGAAACTGACCCCAGAGAGAATTCAAGCCATTGCGAAAATGAGTGTGCCTACGATACAGAGAGAAGTACGTGCGTTTTTGGGGATTACATCGTACTGTAGACAGTGGATCCCTAATTTCTCGTTGTTAGCGAAGCCTTTGATAGCTCTTACTGTTAAGGATACTCCAAATCCTATTCCTTGGATTGACGAATGTCAGAAGAGCTTTTCAGAATTAGGCAATGCGTTGTGTTCGGCTCCTGTGTTGGGTACCCCCGACTACAGTAAGCCTTTCACATTGTATGTCCACGAGAGAGAGGGATGTGCATTGTCAGTGTTGACTCAACAGTTTGGCGATAAGCAGCGTCCATGTGCTTATTTTTCATCGACCTTAGATCCGGTAGCAAGAGCGTTGCCGAGTTGTTTGAGAGCTACAGCAGCAGCGGCTGTTTCGATTCAACAGTCTGCTGGTTTTGTTATGGACAATACACTGATTGTGATGGTTCCACATGCAGTGGATACCTTGTTGAATCGTACCAAGACACAGCACTTAACTAGTGCTCGGTTGTCGGGTTACTAATTGACCTTGTTAGCAAGTCATGTGCACATTAAGAGATGCAACACGTTGAATCCAGCCACGTTGTTGCCGATTTCAGCTGAGACAGATAATGTTGAAGAACAGCATGATTGTTTCCTTAGAACTGAGGAAGAAACAAAAGGGAGGATAGACCTTAGGGATACTCCTCTTCCGGAGTGTGATGGTACTTTGTGGGTTGATGGTTCGTGCTTCAATCTTCAGATAGTGATACGACTGCGGCATATGCTGTTACGACTTTGCATACGATTGTTGAAGCTGCACGTATCCCACACAATTCAGCGCAAGCAGCAGAGTTGATTGCATTAACGAGAGCATGTGTGTTGGCGAAAGGAAAACGAGTGAATGTGTACACTGACAGCCAGTTTGCGTTTGGTGTGGCTCATAGTTTTGGACGTTTGTGGCGAGAGCGTGGGTTCCTGACTTCGCATGGGACGAAGATCCAGCATAAACAGTTGGTGAATGAACTCCTTGAATCACTTACTTTGCCATTGCAAGTAGCGATTGTGAAATGCAGTGCCCATAAGAAAGTTACGGATGATGTTGGTCGTGGAAATGCGTTTGCGGATGAAGTTGCGAAAGAAACAACGAGAAATGTGATGAGCCGAATGTATGTTGCAGGTCCGGCGAGATGGGTTCCAGATGGAAGTATGTGTGAAGATACGATTGAGAGCGTGAAATCCATCCAAGCTGAAGCTACAGAGAATGAGTTGAATGAATGGAGAGAGAGTAAGGGTAGATTGGACTCGAATGGTTGTTGGACTGATTTGTCTGAGTATCAAAGATGGTTGTTACCCGATGCATATGTTTTTACAGTTGTTACAATGGCTCATGGGATAGCACATATCACCGTGAAAGGGATTTGCAAGTTGTTGGCCCCGGTTTGGCAGAATGCAGGAATTCCCAAATGTGCAGAGAATTTGGTTAAGAATTGTATGGTGTGTTTAATGTACAATCCTGGTAAGGGAACTCCAACCCCGGCTGGTCATTTTGCTCCTCCTACGTTTCCGTTCGAGGCTTTGCAGCTAGATTTCATCCACATGCAGCGGTGCAACAAACTGAAATATGTGTTAGTGGTTGTTTGCGCCTTTTCTAGATGGGTGGAATCTTACCCTTTGAAGGACAATACTGCCTTGTCCACAGCGAAAGCCCTTATCAAAGAGTTTTTCCCTAGGTTTGGTTTGCCGAGAATGATCTGGAGTGACAATGGGAGGGAATGTGTGGGTCAAGTGATGAAGAGAGTATGTGAGGGATTAGTAATAAGGCAGAAATTCTACGCTGCAAATCACCCCCAATCAGCTGGTATAGTCGAGTGCTATAATGGCACTTTGAAATTAAAATTAGCCAAAATTCAAGCGAGCTCTGGTTTGCAATGGCCAGATGCTTTGCCCCTAGCCCTTCTGTCCACAAGAATGACTGTGCATTCGCAAATGGGTTTGAGTCCGTATGAGGTCGTGTTTGGCCGCCAGGCGAATATTTGGGGCGTGCCAAGACCGACAAAGTTTAGTGAGTTTGAACATCCTGTATTGCTTGATTACTTGTACAAACTGACGGCTAAACTGCGTGTCTTACACCAACAGGTTCACGATAGTCTATCACAGGCTTCTGAAGATCCAGGTCACTCCATTTAACCTGGCTCCTGGATGTTTGTGAAGAATTTCCAGCGGAGCAAGAACGAGCAGCCCCGCTGGACCGGACCACACCTGGTTTTACTATCCACACGTTCTGCAGTTCGAGTGCACGGCAAGAAAAACTGGATTCACGGCGTACACTGCAAACGGGCTCCGTTGCCCTTACCGTACGACCGGTGGGTCCAAAAGGGACTTCCAGACTCTGAGACTGAGACCGTGCCTCGTTTTCTGCCATTCAGCGATGCCCGTCTGATTGGAACGAACACTGAGAAAGAAAGTGACGATCTTCTGCAAGAAGCTGTGCCTCCTTTGAATCGTTTGAACACTACTGAGCCTGAACTCCTTTTCAGAGAACAGACATTGCATGGAACAGACCGTTATAATTTGCAACCGAGAGTTGCAGGATTAATAAATAAATAAAGTTTTTATAATTTTTCTGTTTACAGGTTAACTCTCCTCCGAGGAACTACTGATTTTTGTTTTTCGAACCGCCACATGGTTCAGCTGTAGGGTCGCGGTTGACAAGTCTTTGGAGTGCAAGCCTGAGACAATAGGTCGACGGTTCTGGTTGGCCTAAGGGAGTTGACCTGGGCTGACAGAGGCATTCCTTAGCATAGAACACCCTACCACCGCGAGCAGCATATTTAGTGAGGATGGAGTTCTTCGAGTTGGAGAGACCTGTTGAGACAATAAGCTTTAAGAGCAAGATATACAAACTAATGACCCGAAAAAGATTTTTAATATTGTGCTTGTTTATGCTACTGAGTTTAATGATATTTTTAATTGGTTATGTGACATTTTCTTTTAAAGTGACGTTTATTCCCACTGTGCAACCTACACCTCCACCTACTATTTCTTCTCATTCTTTTCACCCTCTGCCCGAACATGAAGTAGTTAGAAGATTGGAATTTGCCAATAATTCCTTTATTCAACTTTTGCACCAACACCAGCTAGTTATGAACACGACAAATTGTTGGATTTGTGGCCTAATGCCCCATACGACCGGTAAAGGTATTCCGTACTTGGTTTTGCCTTTCAGCCTTAATGGTTCTATTTGGGCATATAGAAGGATGTTCATTTATGCCCATAGTGTCTATCCCCTACGTTCACCAAAAGACAATCCGAAGAATAGTGCTCTAGCTAGAGGCATAGTCGACATGGTTAAAGGGACTAATGCAGTTGAGACTATTCCGAAAGATGAGAAACAACCATATAGTGGTTGGGACGTTACTGGATATGGAGTTAGTCTGAGTGTTAACCAGCGAGAGAAAAGTTCTCCACTGATTTGGATAGTGCCCCATCAGGGTCGCTATTGTCTGCAGGGTAATGGCAAGAATCCGAAAGCTCAGTTAGGGAAGAGTGTCTGCACTGAGACTTATGTATTTACGTCTCAGACTTCCCCAGCGTTTCTAGCAGCTAAGGGTACTTATTTTGTTTGCTACGACAAAGCGTATACATAGTTGCCCCCTAAATTTTCGGGCACATGTTTTGTTTCTTTCCTGTTGCCTCCCACTTTTACAGCTGCGGCAGATTACCATAAGACGAGAGTTGCTAGAGGTGTCTTTAGTCAGGAAGATACCGCAGGGCAAGAGTTGGGAGATTTCTTTAAGGGGTTTCTGCCGTTCTGGGGACCGATGGCTAACAGCAGGAACATTCGCCAGTTGACGAGAGTGGTTGAGTCCACCATAGTCGAAACTGCTGGTGCCCTTAGTAACTTGACTGCTGAGCTTCAGTCAGATCGACTTATGACACTTCAGAATAGAGTTGCTCTTGATGTCATACTTGCAGACCGAGGTGGAGTGTGTAAACTGATTCAATCGAGCTGCTGCGTTTTCATTCCAGACAATGCTCCGTAAGTCTTTCAGGCTATTTCCAGACTACATAAGATCTCCGATTCTGTACATATAGATAAAAGAGATCGGTTGTTGTTGGGATGGTTTTGGGGATTGATATCCACGCGGGGTTGGAAGATTCTGATGGTCATTGGGATGGTGTTAGCTATCCTTTTCCTGTTCTGTCTTTGCGTACAGTGTGCTCCAGCTATTTGTGGCCTCTGTGCTACTTCGTGTGCAAGGAGACCTGTCCAGAGAGAGGTACTAAGTACTAGGATGATGCTACAGGAACATATCGATGATCTGATGAATATAGACCTAGATTCAGATTGACATGGGTTTGGGTTTATTGCCTATGTAAGGGCAAAAGGAGGGACTGTAGTTCCGTAGTTCGAGGGTCTGAGGTTCGGTGGTTCCAAACCCGTTCAATAAAGGTCGTCAGAAATAGACGATTTTGGTGTCAGCGGACCGCAAATCACGAGTGCGGTGTGTACGAGTGTTTTAGTCTTAATCGATCAATGAGAACACTATGTATTCAGGGATTTCATTTGAAACCTCGGGTTCCATTTTGTGTACGGCAGCCATTTTGTGTGGTTGCCCTCACATAGGCCGATGACTACGGCTGAGCGAGTCCTTGGGACACTTACACCTTAGCTGACTCCTGAATGACCTGGCCGAACTAACTCCCTTGCCCGAGGCTGACCTCGCTGAGCCAGTTCCTTGTTAAGCAGCTGGTCAGATAAAGATCAAAGAGCAGGACATTGCTGAGTTTACAGTACACTGCACCCAACTTTCTATCTCGCTTCTCATCTGTTTCTGCTCCTTCCTTTACGACATATCCACTGATTTGGGCTGAGGTTTTATGATGGGTTTGTCCGGCCTGATCCAACAGGATATTGGAATGTGCTTGGTCATTTCTGGTGGGCTGGACAATGGAAAATGGGATTGTCGTCATGCGCTACTTTTAAAATGTCACACTGTCATTGGTCAGTTTGTATGTAATCGATGCTACTTTGGAATGTGGTTTTTGGCATAAAAGACCATGCTCCGCTCATTGAAATAGTGCAGTCTCTAGCGAACCACCCGTGTTGTGCTTCGTAGATCTCTGTTCCTGGTTGCAGCCAATAAACTTTGGTCTTTGACGTCATCAAGAAGTGTCTCGTGTCTCTGTTTGCCGAGGCAGGGGAATCCGAAGACTTCGAGCGTTTTCCCTGGAGCTGCTGGGTTCTAAAACCCGGTTCTTCAACGACTACAGCCCAAACCGCTGGACAGAATTACACCAAATTTGGCAGAAACGTTGATTTTGTTGCACAGAGCACTCTTTCATTTATTTGGTGTATCTGTCAAGAAATTAAAGTCCAACTTTGTATATCTGTGGCCGCAATGACTTTGTGAAAAACGACAAGCTCGTTCAGGGACCTGTAGAGCATTGATTGGCTGCCAACACTTCAACCAGGAATTGTTGGCAGCCATCTTTCCCACACAAAAAAGAAAAGGGGGCAGGGTAAAAATACCCTGACCCTCAAGCCTTCATCTTGGGTTCCCCCCAAGACCCCGCCATGGCAAATAAGCATTTTTTTTATTTTTGCTATGAAATTACGAAAATTAACAGCAAAAATTGTAGAAAAAAAATGCGGTCTCCTGTGCTTGTTTTCAAAGAAGCCCCCGGGTGCCATATTCTTAAGGATGAATATGGCGTTTTGATATTTCCATTGCATGAAGTGTATTTTTTTTTTTTTTTGGATCAGCCGTTTATATGCTGTAATTCCAACTTGCGGAGTCACATATAACAAGTAACAAGCATTGGCAAAACCAGTAGATCTGCAGCCAATGCCAGACCTATTGGCTTTGCCAATGCCTGTGTCAATTGTGAATTCAGGACTATAGCTCCCATAATGTAAAGAAATCAACTCAGCCTGGATTACCCAAGTTTCCCTGCTACGTGCTTTTTTTACATCAACCAGTTAAGATTATTTTAATTGCGTTGGTAGCTGTAGTACAGAATTGTAGTAAGATTAAGAGAACTACAAGTACCGGAGTGCAAACACAAACCTTTGCCCTTTCTGAGCTACTTACGCATGGAACCTGGAAACTTGAATGCCGTGTGATATTCTGAAAGCTTTCCATTGCTCTGGTCCTCTTGGATCAACGCTGGACACCCCTGGATAGTGTTGCATATTGTGATTATAGGAGGGTACTTTAGACGCTATATACACCTTTCTTAATAAATGCATTACTAAAGTAAGATGTGTTTTAATTGTGAACATAACACGAGAGACAGGGGTTAATTATCGATGATATTAGTTTAGCCTTAGCTGCAGTGTTGTGTGTGGGGGATCAAGTTTCTGGGTTTTGCTTCCCCTAACAACACTTTCTGCAAATGCATTTGTGGTTTAAGGAAAAGCATAACTACAAGTCCCAAAATGCAAATTTAAAAACCGTTCTGGTTGAACCGTTACCATACAGTTTGAAACATTTGCATGCTTTTCCAGACATGCTGAATATTTGGAAAGAGATTAGGTGTTTTTGGGAAATTGAAGTGGTTTAACACGTCTTCATGTCATCAGGACAAAACTTTCCCCGTGTTGGCCTTTCTTTCCTCAAACCCTTATTTTAATTTGTTAGCAACTGGCTTCACTTGAAATAAACATAAACTACAGCTCCCAGAATGCCCTGGTTTGATAAATGCAATTCCAGGACTGGAAACAATGAGACAAAGTTATTTGGTAACCTTGGGGTCTTTTATTATGAAGCTAGATCCTGGTTGTTTTCCCCCCATGCAACGTGGGCAGTCCATTTTCAATCTATATTTTATTCACTTGGGTCTGAAAGTGGACTGCAACGATACAGGCCTCTCTCATGCCTTAGAGTATGGCTTCACTCCATAACATAGTGAATGTAAAACTTTCTAGTTCTCCAAGTCAATGTATGAGCAGCTCACCCAGCCCAGGTGTCTCCTTTTTATCCTGTTTCTTTTTACCTGTTTATCACATTTTAAATTCAAGACTGCAAGTCTCATAATGCAAATTAGAGTTCTGGGCTGCATGAACTAATAGTAGCAAATGGAAAATTGATACCCGATTGAATATTCCGTTTCAAGAAGACTCACGCTTTTAACTTTCATCCAAAACTCTCAAACCACACTATTGTACAAAATAAGCCATACCTGCCAACTTGCCCCTTGTCTAACGGTGACTTTCAGTCAGTCCTTGTTTTAGGAGATTCTTATAAAACCTGTGGGACTACAAGACCCACAATGCTTTTTGGTGTTTGCTGAAATGTAGGATTAGTTGAGTCATCAGCATGAAATGGGGCATTTGGCAGCAGTTCCCTCCATTTACAGAAGCAAGTGGGGTCACAGGACTGAGGACTGGAAGTTCTTTTTGTGCAGCGATGAGTTAAAGAAAGGTTGGTTACTTTTGAATTGAGACAAATGTGACATCTTAAAGGACATCATTGAATCTGCATCAATGGTCCCAAGGTAATAGGTTTTAAAGACCACTTCAGAGAATATCCGCAAATAATGTTCACAGAGCTCTCCAGTTTCCCAGTTCACTAAATTGACTACATGTCCTAGTTTTAGTACTTGGGCTAAAATGACTACAAATTCCAAAATGCACAGAAAAAACTCCTGAACTGGATGAGTTCTTAACTCATGGCACCTAGAGAGCTTGGTACTGAATAAAATAAACAGGTGTCCTGCAAAACACAATGGTATAGTCAAAATACGTAAGGATTTAAAAATCAATTTATAGACCGGCGTATGGGGTTTCCATCTACATATCTGCGAGGGCGTCAATCAGAAGCATATGGTGTATTTTTATATATACTAATTTACCCCAAATGTTAAGCATTGCCATCATATTGTGCCCTCTCTGCTTGAACCCAGGCATTTCTCTGGTTATAGAGAAAAGATGGATCAGTTAGGGGATTGCTCAGTGAGTTAAGTGCTTCTTTTGTAAGCGCAAGTTGCGAGTTTAAATTCTTGCGGGCTGCCTCAAACCTTCATTCTCCATAGGTTAATACAACAAGTTTTTTTGTGCTGAACAATAGTAATACTGTTACCTAGCGTGTTATAGAGCTGCAAGAGAAAGTGCGATATAACAGAAGCTATTTTCACACGTATATGAAGTATTTTCGGTGTGGCTTTGAAAACATTTCCCCCTTCATGTCTGTCTTTTGTCTTGACAGGTGCACTGCAGTTGTAGATGAAAGCCAGTTAGGACCAGAAACTCCAACCCACGCCATGGGTTGTGTACCCATTTCTTTTGTTTGTGTAGTGCTCATTGCATTGCTCAATTGCTTCTTGGTCGCAGCTCCCAGAAGCAACAAAGTCACATTTGTGCAGGGAGGCAGACACTCTTTCCATGAACTCTCCAGGCCCAAGCTTTCACATTTGTAGGTACTGATATTTCCAGGACCAGGGTTCCTGGTTACACTGAAGATGTGTTTCTTTGGCGGCCATGTTGGACATGTCGTCCATTGAAAAAACAAGCATCGCGGCACCAATGCTTTACTTTTAATGTTATACCATAAGTAAAGAAATAGAGAAAAATCTATTTCTTTACGTTTGCTATAATCGCGGCACCCACGCTTTACTTTTAAAATTAAAAGTAAAGCGCGGGTGCCGCGATTATAGCAAAAGTAAAGAAAAAAAAACACAGTCTGACAAAGAGAAAAGTCCACGTCACCAAAAGATCTTTCCCAATGGCTGGCCACCGTTTAGCTTAAACGGTGACGCCGGCCAATGGGAAAGAGGGGCTAGGCTTAAAGCCCGATATTCAAGCTCATTCAAAAACATAAAATCTCACCCACGACACTGCGCATGTGCGCAGTCCACGCAGGCGAGACCTAAAAATACAGCGTGGCCATGAATGTACCTCTGTGTTTGTGTGCTGATCGTGTGTACATGTGTGTGAATGTACATGTGCCTCTGTGCTTGTGTGCTTAGTGTGTATGTGTATGCGTGGCTGTGCGTGTGCCTGTGTCTTTGTGTGTTTCGCTGTCATCAGTTTCTTTCTATGCACCTTATCGTGTAAGTTCAATACAGTGATCAGCTAATGCAGCTTAACGAACTAAGGAGGTAACCCGGGGTGTGGCTATGACGCCATTGGGTTTTGGACCTTAATCACCTGTGACGTCACTCTTCTATGCAGCGTGAGATTTTGTCTGCTTGCAGAATCCATGCATTTTAAGAGGTTCTATAGTGGCGCTGTATGAGGGCCATCATCCTTTCCTGAGCACCAAGCAGAGGGCATTTCGACCCTGTAACAAAGACTCTGTGCATCTTTGCGCAGCCGCTTGGTATGGGGTAGTAAGTGCTATATGAATACAATTGCAATTTCTTGTAAGCGCCTACGTGTCCTTTTAGCGCTCTGGAGCACTTTATTCAAATGGGAGGTGGTGCTGGCATTAGTAACCTTAAATGAGAAATGGAAATCAGTGACATCAGTCCAGAAGTACATTGTTGCATGGGGCACGTGTGAGTTCTACCCCCAACCTCCTGTTCACTTGTTTAATTTTAATTTTTGGAAAGTCATACCTCCCAGGGCCAACTGTACTCTTTTCTAGTGCCTTAGTAGCTGTAGAACAAGTGGGGAGGTGTGTTAGTGTAATAGCAGCACTGCCAGCTTCACAGCATTTGAAGGCTGTGATGGCTGGTTCACATTTCATGATTTCAAATTCATGATTTAAGCACCTATTTATGAATATTGTTCCAGAACCACTAGTTACACTATGTCAGATATAATGGCAAACACTGTAGTCTAATGTGAACACCAACTTCCAATGTTAACACCAACCCCTTTCCTACAGGCACTGATGAATCATGCGCCAAAATGTATTATAGTTAATATTAAAAGTATAATAATGTGCAGCACAGAAGGCATTCCCTCTGGCTGGGTCACCTCACTGCAGCTGACTCACTTGGATCTTCTATATGAACCCAGATTTCTGGAGCCTTACAAGGCCGCTGATAGTGAAACACTTTTATGTACCTGTCACTCACCCCCTCTTCTTCACCTTCCCTCTCTCTCGTTTCCCTCCCTCCCTCCCATCTCCTCCTTCTGTCTCTTACAATCCGGAGTAGCTCCAACTAGAGGTTGTTGCTGTAATGAAAAGATGGCCTCCAGACATCCCATTATAAGGGAGCGAGGGAGACACCTGACTCAAAGCGCAGCCATATATGCCCTGCAGGGCTCACCACACATTGGCTTAACATCAAGCAGCCTCCCTCGAGCTCTCCTCGCATCCCCAGCCCTGGCGTACACACCTTCCAGTGGGATGCAGCTCCACTGAAGGACAGCAGCAAAGCGTTCACTGCAACACTCCCCAAGTGTATGTTGGAGCCTGTTAACAGTAGCAGCTGAGTCTGGTCCATGTGCCGGGTAAGGCAGTGATCACTGCATTTAAAAGGAACATGTCATGCATTTCCCAATGTTCAATGGAATTGGCATATGGATGAGAATACAGAACAGTTTACGCTTGGACAATTCTAACTGCAGGTGCAAACTGGTTTGTTCCAGCAAGCAGTCGCCTGGTGGAGGGGTGACAAGGGGATAGGTTTTGGGTGGCCCACATTACTTTTGTTTAGTTTGTTAGGTCTCGCTGAGTCAGCGCGCATGCGATGCTCGGGGAGACATTTAGTAGCTGCTTCAAAAAGCGATACTTTGTCGGCCACCAGCTTGTTAGAACACGCACATGTGCGCGCGATGTGCACAGCACTTTTTGCCGTCAAGCGCACGTGTGCGCACAACTCGTGTCACCACTAGCGTGTTTTTTGTTATTTCATTTCGCTGCCGCGCGGTGTTCCTTTTACGGCCGCACGGCCAATGCTTGTTTTATGCGTCAGTGAGATACCTTCCATAAATGGGCACCGACGGGCCTCAGAAGGAGTACAGGCCTCAGACTGATATACATATGTACCAGTACCTGTACCAGTGCTGAAATCCCTGCACAGCACAAAATGCAGAGTAAGTATCTGTTGCAGGAGGGCGATGTTGAAGCCTAATCATGACAGTACATTTTTTGCTGCTTTAGCGCGTCATTGCAATCACTTTCGCTTTCAGAGTGATCGTGATGACTTTTGCTTTCCCGTCCGCGCGGCGTTACTTGTACTGCTGCGCGGCCAATGCTTGTTTTACCCAGTTTCTTTGACCGAGTTCCCTGATGCCCGGTTCATTCCAGGGCATTTAATAAGACCCAGTTGTGCTCATTTAAACTATGTTACAGTGGATCTTGTAGCTCCTACCAAGGGGTCAGTCTTACAGAATTCAGGGAACCCTCCCCTGTTGAACACGCGGTTATGAAATCACTCACTTCTTCATTGGTCCTTACTGTTCCAGGAAGGTGTTCTGCTGCCTCGCTCTGTCTCTCCTCTTTGACTGGGATGGGCACTGTATGAGTTCATTTCCAGCTGTCATCCCTCCTGAGCTCTTAATGTTGAGGTGCTAGTTTAATGAAGACTTGTGGTTGGGGTTTGTTATGAATGAACATCCAAGGATACCCTCTCAGGTGAATGTGTGATTCACAGAGCTGCAACGCATAACCGCGATGGCTTAAACTTCTACCTGGCTGCTTTTCATTTTCACAGCGCAGCCGAGGTGGAATGTGGGTGACAGTAGGGGGGAATGAGGTCCAGCAGGCCAGGATTCCCTTCCACACAAGTTACACCACCTGTAGTGGAAGTCTAAGCTGCTTCTTAACATACATGCCTCACGCACGTTACAGCACCAACGCTGCAGCAAGCTTTCCACACATGCAGGGAGGGGGTGGAGTATGTCAAAGCCACGCGCCAGCATGAAGGATGTTTAGGTGTAGAGTTGTTCAACAAAGGCTGTGTTACCATTTTACACATCTGTTGTCTGGTGCTGAGTTCAGGAAGCTCCATATTGAGCGTTGCATCCGTTTTTGGACCCTCATCAGAACAGTTGTTCCGTTTTAAAGACCACCTCTGGTATTTGATTGACAGTTTTTGGAAGCCGCATGTGGTTTATTATCTGCATTTCTGGAGTCTAGCTGTGGTATATTGTGCCATATGTGGTATCCACATTTGGGCACATTATGTGTATTAGTAATGAGTCTTCCTTCCTGCGCCGGGGCCCACTGATGACGTCTTCCATAGTTTTAAAATCTCGTGACCCACATACAGAACTTGTATTTAATATTAGAGAACCGTAACTAATCAGTCTTTTAAAACGTGGATGTGTGATATTATTGTAATAAAAGTGCACCAGGGATATCTAAACAAGCATTGGCATGGCCAATAGGTCTTGCTTTTGGGATTATAAGTATTTCCTTGCATAACTTAGGGCCCGATGTAGGTGGCCCAAATACCGGTCGGTAACCATGAAATTCAGTAAACGTCACTGTTACTGACCAGTATGTAGGCTTTCATGATGCAGGGAAGGATTCGGTAAATACAGATTCCTTAATACCGATTCCTAATTGGCCTTTCATTTAAGGAATCTGTAATACCAATTCCTTTTATGCAATGTAGAAAGCACATAAAAGAGTGCTTTTGGGCCTTGAGGAATTGGTAATTACCACCAAATTCAAGTTGGTGGTAATTACCGAATTCCTTTAAAAAAACACTTTCTTGCTTTTTTTTAAGTGCCATGTGGAACACATCCATGCCCTTAGGGCATGCATGTGTGCCACATGTGCACTGATGCACATTTCAAGGGTGCAACAGGGTGTCCTTAGGACACCCTGGCACACTTGAAATACTCCCGGTATTACCGATTCGGTAATACCGATTCGGTAATACCGAAAATCTTCACATTCATTCCTATGGGCCTCAAAGTCCATAGGAATGAATGGGTAGGTTTTCATTATTACCGAATCTCAATTACTGATTCGGTAATAACGAATATTAAGAATTTGGTATTTTTTACCGAATTCTTACCTACATCTGAAATACTGATTTCTAAATAACGAATCGGTAAAATTCGGTATTTAGAATTCGGTATTTCACTATTACCTACATCGGGCCCCGAATATTTATAAGGTCCCAAAAGCGAGACATATTGGCTATGCCAATGCTTGTTTTTTAAGTAGCGGTACATACATCGCCGATAGGACCACCTATCCACAGGGAGGTGAAGTAATTTGCACAAGATCACACAGTTTAGTCAAGTGGTGATTTGGGGATGTAACTCCGTTCAGTTCCAGTTCAAAACAACTTTTATTTGGACTATATAGTCCTTAAACATAGAAATCTTTATAAAGTACGATTCATGAAAATCACAAATTACACCATAAAACCACATCATAAGATTCACGTTAAAATTATTCATTATTAACTTCCATCCCTAAAACATCCTAAACGTATCATAAGTTCAAACCAAAATACATTATTGGGCCCATTTCAAATTACTTTTATCTTATTTTAAAACTTTCCCATAGGGCACAACTTTAAATGCATAATCCTGCACTTCCAAGGTAAAAACAATAATCCTTTTTCAACAATGAATCCTACCCATATCCTGTAGGCAAGGCAGCTTGAGATTCTAGTCACATTTCAGAAATTCTTTTACTTTTTGTATAAACCTTCCCAAAGAACAGGCTATATCTAAATCCTTCATTTCCAGTAAACGTTCCGCTCACTGTGCCCTATTTTTTAAAACTATACTTGATAAAAATTGGACGTAAAATTTCTTTCCGTATATCTAAAACCATTTGGCAATGTAATAAAATGTGTACTAAATCACATGTTGTTCCCAGAGAACAGTTACATTTCCCATTACTATTGATCATTACTCTTTTTACTTCCTAGCTGGTATAAAAGGGGTTCACGCCAATTCTCAGTTTTAAAACTTCTCCTCTCAGTTTTAGGCACGGTAATCTATTGATGTACGGGAAGTTGGATTCTTTTTGCCATAAATAAGCCATACAGCATACGGATTTTTCCTCCCTGAAGTACTCCTGGTCCTTGACTCGAGAGGTTTCTTTGCCCAGAGACCTAGGTTCCGTCCTTTCAGCCTCAATTTGTAGGGTCAGGGGACTAATCTTAAGCCTCAACATTTTACAAGCTTTTATCAGAGTTTTTCTTACACCTTTTGCCCATGTTAGATCACTCCTCACTATCTTGTTCCTGCACCACTGTGAGATTTTGTTATCCTCACCTAGTCCCTGGCGCTGCCATAATCTTAATAAAGCCGTGCAGACTGTTATGTTCCAAGAGGTGATATCTGTTTCTAACCTCACCGCTTGCACCATTGAGGATTTAGGCAAAGATAATAAATATTTTAGGGCCTTCCCCTCTTCTCCATCCCATCCAGTTTTCCCACTCAGTTAAAGTAGTTCAGCTCCATATAGGAGCTGAGGTGGCACTCCCTTCTCCTTGCCTCACACCCAAAACATTAGCCACTTTTCATATTGTGAGAAGTTGGCCTGGTATATAATGCTCACTAATTCTAGTGATCACTTTGTACCATGCCAAGCAACCCTTATGATGATTGGTTGTAAGTCAACCTTATAGATCAGCTATCCTAGTGGTAGCGTGGACAAAGCAGTCTTAGGATAAACTCTGAAAGGCATGTGAAGCCAGCTGTATTACCATACACAACCCCCTTGAATACCAAATGAAAGAAAACCACACAGATATATATTGAAAATATATATAGATTTATTAACTACAAATATCCCCTGGACTCTTTATGAGCACAGAAGCACAAGCGTTAAACACAAGACAGTTTAAAATACACAAAAGTTGCACAATATGGATGAACCCTAGGGGCCACCTAAACCATATACTAAGAAAGTGGTATAAGAGATACCAAACGGAAAGGAAACAGGCCTAGGGCCTTGGGAATCGCTGGAGCTGATCGGGACTAGCCCGCGGGAAAGGCCCGCGGGACTCGGGGCAGTGTTTAAAGTGCACGCACTCACCAATGCAAAGTCTATAGTGCGTAAAAAGTACAAAGTTAGTTAGTTCGGAACCTTCCGAGTGACCTAGAAAGCTGAAACTTGAGACACAGGCCCTAGAGAGGTGTACCAGTGTAGGAACACCGGCAGAGCTGAGTTACCTCACCCACAGGAAGCGGATGCACAGGGTCGAAGTAGTGTCAGGTTTCGTCACGCTGGTCGATGGTGCTTGAAGCTGAAGATGCTGCAGGCGGCTCGATGTGAAGAGTTCCGGTGGATCCAAGGGTGGATCTGAAGATGTGAAGACCTGAAAGCAGAGGGGACAATGATCAAATTCACTAGCCAGTGACTACTGTGGAACCAGATTGGAACCAGGCGATGTCGGGTGCAAACAGGCGTTGAGGTGTAGCTTCTCTCTGCAGCCACGTGGACACCGGGGGTCGAGGACATCCAGGAGTCGGTCACGAGCTGTCCGACGCAGGCTTCTCGCTGTTGGCGGTGTCGGCAACTTGATTGTAGCAAACAGGACTTGGCTAATACAAGCTATGCAGGAATCGAAAAAGGCTTGTTACTCGGACCAGCAAGGTCTGAGCAGGGGCTCCTTTTTACAGGAGCTAGGGCAAGTCTGGAGCAACCAGACCCGCATAGTAGTTAGTAGTTGTAGTCGCCAAGATGGCCGCTGATCACGTGGCTAGTGGCCGGGATGGCGCGTCGAGTGGCACAATGCAAAAGGGCCTCATGCAGATCGTGGAGATGCTGGGGGGCTGATCTTCGGTGCAAGGGCTGCTCAGTGGTGGGGGCTCTCAGTCCCCAAAGCACAGCGTTGAGGATGCCTCTGGTGCTGCGCTGTCAGCTCTTCGGGTGTCTTCCAAGAAGTCCGGTCTCACGTCTTTCAGTGCCTCCACGGGTCCCTTCTTTGCAGGGGCTGTGGATCGGGCTTTGAGAAGTCTGGGAGTCTGGGTCTTGTCAGGCTCTGGGCTCGGGCTCCGGCGGGAGGCGGCGGCAAAGCAGACGTCGATTCGCTGGTTGGTACCTGTGTTCACAGGGTGGCCACTCCTAGGCCACAAGGGAGATTCTCTTCAGTCTTCTGTGCAGCAGAATGTCGAAGTCCAGTCTTCTTCTTCGTGTAAAGTTGATTCAGGATGATCTGCTGTGCAATGGCACTGCTCCCACTCTTATTCCCAATCTGAGGGGTGGATCACCTACTAGGTTTGTCCAAGCCTCCCTCGCTGGAAGGACTCCCAGCAGCGGGAGGTCAGACTTGTGTCTGTGGTGGCAGCATCCATTTTGTGATGCTGAGGCTCTGGTTAACTTCAACCGGGGTTAAGGCTACGCACATGTCGCTCCCTCTAGAAGGGGGAATGCTATCCCCGTCAACAGAACTATCAAGGGGATAGTATTCCAATTCGTATGACACCTTACTCGACATGTTTTGATAAAGCAAAACCAAAGATAGCATATAACTGCGAGGATTATAATGCACTTAAGAGTATATGGTATGGTAATATCCCAGAACAGCTTAGGGAGTGGTTCCCGACAGCTGCAGACAGGCTCAGCTCATGCTAGAGCACCATCTCACATATTTCCAAGCACTCTGCCTCCAGGATTGATGAGGCCTTCCATAGGAGTGGCTGATAGGAACATATGTGTCCAGTTTAGGGTTAGATATAGGGATACTATATCTAAGTAAGAGGTGATTACACCAACTTACCCCAGCTGAGTGATCAGCCAGTTGTGTCAAATATGGAGGCCAGGCCAGGGGTGGCACAATACATGCTGCAGCCCCTGGTAGGCCTTGGATGCACCTATGCCCTGGGTACCCAGGGTACACTGTTACAGGGGCCAACAAGGTGAACCAGTATCCAATTCGTAATGCACCTAGAGTGCATTGGCAGTAATTTAGAGAGACAACAGCAGGCTGTGGGTCTGATTAGCAGGCCCACAGCCACATTAAGTCATAAACCAGTGAAGCAAAAAGCAAACATTTGGGGTGACTATAGGATAGCAGACCCTACTCTCCTACACAACCTCCCCCCCCCCTCCAAACGCAGGGACATTAGACTAACCTTGACCAGTTGTGTCTTCATGTTCTAAGTGGAAGTACCTGGAGAGACCATCTGCGTTGCCATGGTCAGTCCCTGGGCGGTGCTCCACTGTAAAGTCCATCTCCTGTAGGGAAATGGACCACCTGAGTAGTTTGGGGTTTTCACCCTTCATCTGATTAAGCCATAAGAGGGGCTTATGGTCGGTCTGAATCTTGAAGTGAGTGCCAAATAAGTATGGTCTCAACTTCTTCAGGGCCCACACCACAGCAAAGGCGTCCCTCTCAATAGCTGACCAACGTTTCTCTCTGGGGGTCAGCCTTCTGCTAATAAAAGCAATGGGCTGGTCCTGGCCATCTACATTAAGCTGTGAAATCACTGCTCCCACTCCCAACTCAGAAGCATCTGTTTGGACAATGAACTCTCTTGAGTAGTCAGGACTCTTCAGGATAGGTGCAGAGCACATGGCCTTCTTCAGGTCATCAAATGCCTTTTGACAGATTTCTGTCCACTGAACCTTTTTGGGCATCTTCTTAGATGTCAGATCATTAAGAGGAGTCACAATGGACCCATAGTTCTTAACAAACTTCCTGTAGTACCCAGTCAGGCCCAAGAAAGCTCTGACCTGAGTCTGGGTGGTTGGAGGGGACCAGTCCTTCATGGTCTGGATCTTACTCTCCAGTGGTTGAACTTGGCCTCCACCTACAAGGTGGCCCAGGTATACAACCTTGCTCTGCCCTATCTGGCACTTTGTTGCCTTGATAGTGAGGCCTGCCTTCTGCAGAGCCTCAAGCACTTCCTTCAGGTGGACCAGGTGATCCTCCCAGGTGGAGCTAAAGACAGCAATATCATCCAGATATGCTGCGCAAAAGTCATCCAACCCAGTGAGGACTTGATTCACCAACCTTTGGAAGGTGGCAGGTGCATTTTTCAAACCAAAGGGCATCACCACAAATTGATAATGCCCACTAGGGGTAGAAAATGCTGTCTTGGCTTTAGACTCCTCAGCTAACCTGATTTGCCAGTAGCCAGCTGTCAAGTCAAATGTGCTCAAATATTTGGCAGAAGCCAACTTGTCAATGAGCTCATCTGCCCTTGGAATAGGGTGTGCATCTGTCCTGGTGACAGCATTGAGTCCTCTGTAATCCACACAGAACCTCATCTCTCTCTTGCCATCTTTGGTGTGAGGTTTGGGGACCAGAACCACTGGGCTAGCCCAGGGGCCCTCTGAAGGCTCAATGACACCTAATTCCAGCATCTTTTGCACCTCAGTCTTTATACAGTCCCTGACATGATCAGGTTGCCTGTAAATCTCGCTCTTTACAGGAAGACTGTCACCAGTGTCCACCACATGGGTACACCAGTTAGTCTGACTGGGGGTCAATGAGAACATATGCCTGTATGCCTGCAGAACTTGTCTACAGTCATTTTGCTGATGTTCAGTGAGGCTGCCATCTAAGGCCACACCATCAACTGAGCCATCCTCAGGGTTCTGAGTGAGCAGGTCTGGGAGAGGGTCACTCTCTTCCTCCTGTCCCTCATCTCTAGCCATGAGCAAGCCCATGTCTGCCCTGCTGACATATGCATTTAGTCTGTTGACATGGAGCACCCTGTTGGGGCTCCTGGGAGTTCCCAGGTCCACCAAGTAGGTAACCTCTCCCTTCTTCTCCAGAATTGTATGGGGTCCAGACCATTTGTCCTGGAGTGCTGCTGGGGCCACTGGCTCCAACACCCATACCTTCTGTCCAGGCTGAAACTCAACCAGGACAGCCTTTTGGTCATGCCAAGCTTTTTGTAATTCTTGGCTAGCCTTAAGGTTTTTGGATGCCTTTTCCATGTACTCAGCCATCCTGGAGCGGAGACCAAGTACATAGTCCACTATGTCTTGCTTAGGCTTTTTGAGAGGTAACTCCCATCCTTCCTTCACCAGACACAGGGGTCCTCTTACAGGGTGCCCAAACAACAATTCAAAGGGGCTGAAGCCAACCCCCTTTTGAGGGACCTCTCTGTAAGCAAACAAAAGGCAGGGTAGAAGGATGTCCCATCTCCGCCTGAGCTTTTCAGGTAATCCTATGATCATACCCTTTAGGGTCTTGTTAAATCTTTCAACAAGCCCATTACATTGTGGATGGTAAGGAGTGGTGAACTTGTAGGTGACCCACATTCCTTCCACATAGCTGTCAAATATCCTGACATGAAGTTGGCACCTCTGTCAGATATTACCTCCTTAGGAAACCCCACTCTGGAGAAAACTCCAAGTAAGGCCCTGGCCACAACAGGAGCTGTTGTGGTCCTAAGTGGAATTGCCTCTGGGTACCTGGTGGCATGGTCCACCACCACCAGTATGAATCTGTGCCCAGATGCTGTAGGGGGATCCATTGGACCTACAATATCAATCCCCACTCTTTCAAAGGGAACCTCCACCACAGGTAGTGGTATCAGGGGGGCCTTTGTGGTGCTACCTGCTTTACCACTGGCTTGGCAGGTTTCACAGGAGCGACAAAACTCTTTGGTGTCTTCAGACATGTGAGGCCAGTGAAAGTGAGGGACAAGCCTGTCCCAGGTCTTATTCTGGCCTAAGTGTCCTGCTAAAGGAATATCATGGGCCAAGGTGAGAAGGAAACCCCTAAATTGCAGAGGTATAACCAACCGCCTGGTTGCACCACGCTTGGGGTCTCTACCCTCTGTATAAAGGAGTCCTTCATCCCAATAAACTTTATGGGCACCTTGAGCATTCCCAGCAGCCTCAGCAGCAGCCTGCTGTCTGAGGGGTTCAAGAGAAGGACAGGTTAACTGAGCCTGCCCCAAGTCTGCCCTAGAAGGTCCCCCTGTCCCCAGAAACTCAACCTGATCAGGTTCAAGTTCTTCAGAGACAGTTCCTTCAGGGGTCTCAAGACCAGCTTCCTGTGAAGCTTGATCCTCACTTGTAGGCAGTTGGGAAGGCACAGCCTTAACCCTACTGTTCTTCTTCTTGGAAGGTACTTGGTCCATTGTTCCAGGCTCCAAGACCTGAGGTTCAGAGAGGCACTTTTTGGCCTGTGACCTGGTCACAGCAAGGACATGTGATGATATCCCTAACATCTCTGCATGAGTCCTGTACTCAACTTCTTTATTTATTTATTTATTTATTTATTTATTTTTGCTATTTTTATTGCGCGACAAATACCCGGAGGTGTCTCGGCGCATGTGTGAACTAGCAGGACCACAGTAATAGGATTCACTGGTCAAACAACCATGTCTTTACGAGCCTGCGGAAGCTCATCAAGTTGGGAGCATTTTTGATATTTAATGGAAGAAGGTTCCAAAGTTTTGGTACAGCCACCAAGAAGCGACGGTCTCCCCAGGTTGCCGTTCTGGTACGTGGTACAGGTAGAAGGCAAGTATTGGCAGATCTCAGCAATCTTTTGGGAGTGTAGACCTGGAGTGCCTCAGTCAAGAATTTAGGTCCTATGCCATGCACTGCCTTATAGGCAATGCAGAGGGCCTTGAACTTAATGCGGCTCTCTACTCTAAGCCAATGGAGCTGGCGGATAGCAGGAGTGGTAGGTTGGCGACGAGGGATGTTTAGAAGAATTCTGGCAGCCGCGTTCTGTACTGACTGTAGCTTCAGCAGCACCTGTTTCTGGGTGTTAAGGAAGAGGGCATTTCCGTAATCAATTTTAGAAAATACCAGAGTGGTAACTAAGGTCTTCCCAGCAGAGGTG
The DNA here is from genome assembly GCF_964263255.1 of Lissotriton vulgaris. NCBI lineage: Eukaryota > Metazoa > Chordata > Amphibia > Caudata > Salamandridae > Lissotriton > Lissotriton vulgaris. Next base: position 196,747,336 of record NC_141687.1, read on the forward strand.
GGGAGATAAGGCAGCAGTTTCTTTATTTTCTTTAAAACAAAGAAAGCAGAGGAGACAACCTTGTTGACATGAAGGTTGAATGTTAATTTGCTGTCAAAGATGACTCCCAAATTTCTCGCTTTTACCACAGGGACGGGTGGGGTGCCCAGTTGGTTAGGCCACCAGATGGGGGACCATTCTGGAGCGAGGTTGCCAAAGGTCATAACCTCGGTTTTATCCGAGTTAAGCCTTAGGCAGTTGGAGGACATCCATGTACTAACAGCAAGCATGGCCTCCTGGAAATTAGCTGCCACTGCTGTGCCGTTCTTGTGGATCGCCAGCACCAGTTGGGTATCGTCTGCATAGGAGGTTAATCGTACCCCATAGGCCTTTATTACCCTCGCTAAGTCCGCTACATAGATGTTAAATAGCGTGGGACTTAGCGAGGAGCCTTGGGGCACTCCACATGGTATTGCAGAGACAGGAGAATAGAAGTTGCCCAACTTGACTGTCTGGGTACGGTCGGCCAGGAAGGATGAAATAAGGTCTCTGGCCAAACCATCTATCCCCAGAGCTGTGACACGGTCGACCAAAATAGCATGGTCGACCGTGTCAAATGCTGCGGACAGATCCAGAAGAATTAAGATGGCCACTCCTCCCTGATCCATGATGGTTCTGATTTCGTCAGAGGCTTTTATTAGCGCGGTTTCCGTCCCATGTCCCTTCCTGAAGCCAAATTGCGTTTCGTCTAAGAGTTGGTAAGTATCGACGTACTCTGAGAGCTGTTTGTTCATCAGAGTTTCGCAAATTTTGGCCGGGAAAGGGAGACAGGCAATAGGTCTATAACTGACCAAGGCAGAGGGATCCAGGGAGGGCTTCTTCAATAGGGGCTTAATCACTGCCTTCTTCCACGGGGCTGGGTAACAACCGGTATGAAAGGCAGTGTTGCAGATTTCCATAAGTGGGTGAGAAATCACCTCACTTAGATTGGCCATCACAGGGGGGGGACAAGGGTCCAAAGGGGATCCTGACTTAGTGGTGGAGATGAGTCTGCTGATTTGATCTTCTGAAGTGTCAGCGAAGTAAGAGAAAGGGTCATGGTTAATATGGGGAATTTCCTTTCTTCTGACAGTGGAGCTGGTCCCTACATCTCCGCCAAAGGATGCATAGATGTCTGCCACTTTGGTAGTGAAGAAATTGGACAATGCATTACAGAACAGTTGGGAGGGTTCTGCTCCAGGACCCGACGGAGGTGTGGATAAAGAATTAACCACTAAAAAGAGTTCTCTGGCCGAATTCCTGGCATTGTCGATTTGGGTCGAGAAATACGTCGTTTTCCGGGTGATGATGGCCCTTTTATATATAGTTAAAGCATCTTTGTAAGATTGCTTAGCTAAGGGGCAGTAAGATTTCCTCCAGCGTCTTTCTAAATTCCGACAATGTTGTCGGTGGAGTCTAAGCTCTTCTGTATACCATGCCGCTGAGGGCGACCTTCTATTAGGTTGGATGGATTTTTCTGGGGCAACCTGATCAGCGGCGTTCTTAATCCAGTCATGGAAAACCGAAGCTGAAAAGACGGGATTAGATCCTGAGGTAGGGGAAGATAGTGACAGAATATTTGCCATCTGAGGGATATCAGCATTCTTCCAGGCACGGATTGCTGCCCTGCTAGGTGGTCTGGAAGCAGGAAGGTTAACTGGGGGAGTGTCAATAGAGAGTATAATGGCCCTATGGTCAGTCCATGTAAGGGGTAGAATATCTGATATCTTGATGAGAGAGTTATTGGTAAAGACACCATAGAGAGTTCTCCAGGTCATTACCCAACAAACATTCAACTGGGAGATCAGCACTAACCACAACTCTTTTTAGGCCAGTTACCCCTCCCCAGGAAAAGTTAACAAGTGCCACACTATGTGTAGTAGTGACATTGCTGGCTTTGGTCACCAGGTAATTATCACCTGGCATGTACTGTCCAGGGTCCACAAAGTTAGGTGTCACCATAGTGACACTGGCACATGTGTCCCTGTAAGCTTGAGCTACTTTGTTATTAATCAAAGGCGTCTGTCTGTATTTGCCCAGGTTACTGGGACTGATGTCAGGGGTCAAATCTATGTCCCCTTCACAAATCAGAACAGCCTGTGTAAGGGTTCTTACTAGGTCAGAATCTCCTTCAGTTCCCAAGGTGATACCCACTACCCCCTTGGTTTGTGGACCAGCACTGCTAGCTGTACTAGTAGGTGCAGGTGCCTTAGGGGCTGCAGTGCTGGGGGCTCCACCCTTTTTACACTCACTTGTCCAGTGAGAGGTGTTTTTACAAGTTTTACACCAGGGTTTCTTCTGACCTTCTTTCTTCTTTTTCTTGGAAGTTTGGGACCCACCCTCTGTATCAGTTTGGGGCCCTGTTGAAGACTTCTGGTCTTTAGCTTTTTGCTCCCCACCCTTCTGGTCTGTTTTCTTCTGGTCACCACCCTGGTTCTGGTTCTTTTGCTTACCTCTGGTTCTAACCCATTTATCTGCCCTCTCTCTCAATTCTTGGGGAGAGGTCAAATCTGAGTCCACCAAATGTTGATGCAACTGCTGGTTCTGACAATTATTTAAAATTTGTTCTCTCATCAGCAAATTATACAATCCTTCATAGTCTGTAACCTTGCTTCCCAGCAACCATCCCTCCAGAGCCTTAGTGGCACACTCAACAAATTCAGACCAGTCCTGAGTCTGTGTCTTCTGGGTATCTCTGAACATTAACCTGTACTGTTCAGTGGTTAAGCCTAACCCATCAATCAGAGCACTCTTCAGGACCAGGTAGTTTCTAGAATCCCCATCACTAACTGTGAGGAGTCTGTCTCGGCCTCTACCTTCAAAGGAGAGCCACAAGATTGCTGCCCACTGCTCCTGAGGGATCTGCTGTACTCTGCAGGCTCTCTCCATTTCAGTTATCCATTTGTGGATATCATCCCCAGCTTTGTAGGGGGGCACAATCTTACTCAGGTTTCTGTTCTCAAAAGACCTGTCTTTATCCTTGTGGATATTGCTGCCACCAGTGGGTTCTATTACCCTACTCTCTCTAGGCTGTCTTGCTCTAGCAAGTTTCTCTTGGGCCAGGGCAACCTCTAACTCTTGTCTCTGGATCCTCAATTCAGCCTCTCTCATTTTGGCCTCATGTTCCCTTCTCTGAGGGCTAGTCATCTCCCTTCTGGAGTGACCATGAGAACCTCTAGAAGCATGGGAGTTGTTAGAGTCACCTGAGTGAGTCCTTCTCCTCCTAGGCTTCTGGTTAAGTCCATCTGGGGGTCTGAATGGGTTCTTACCAGATTCAGTCCCAAATAGGCTTAAGTTAGTCTGGTTCAGTCTACTGACCAGTGCCTGACTATTTCTGTCATCTTCTGACTCACTGCTCCCCCTTCTGTCTCTTCTTCCTCCTCATCTGTCTGAGGAGCTCCAGTGATGGGGGCTTCCTCATCTACCAGGATTATAGGGACAGGGGCTTCTGCATTGTCATCCTCAGAAGGATGGCCTCCTTCAGCATTCCCTGTGGGGTCTGCCTTAGAGGTCTTTAGAGTCTCAGACTGGTCCAAGAGCTCTCTAAGGTGGTCTGTAGTAGGGGAAGGCCCTGTCTTCAGACCCCTTAAGACACAAAGCTGTCTTAATTCCTTAAAGGAAAAAATAGCAAATTTGGATGGTGCCCTTGGAGGGTCACTCTCAACAGGGACATTCCCAGTGGAACCCTCTGCTCCAGACATTGCTCTAGTGTGGGTGGATGTGTTGCAATCTACCTACACTGGTGTTTACCTACTAAACCTATCTAGTAGTTGTAGTCAGGGCGTGCTACTCCCTTTCCTCTACAACAACTAAGTTCAGTAGAACTTAAGTATACTAGTCTTGTTTTATATGTACCTAGCAGGTACCTGTATGATCTTTCAAATGATAATCTCAAAGATTGTAATGGTAAAACAACAGCAAGCTCAGATCCCAATCCACTGCTCACCAATGTGAGAAGTTGGCCTGGTATATAATGCTCACTAATTCTATTGATCACTTTGTACCATGCCAAGCAACCCTTATGATGATTGGTTGTAAGTCAACCTTATAGACCAGCTATCCTAGTGGTAGCGTGGACAAAGCAGTCGTAGGCTAAACTCTGAAAGGCATGTGAAGCCAGCTGTATTACCATACACAACCCCCTTGCATACCAAATGAAAGGACACCACACAGATATATATTGAAAATATATATAGATTTATTAACTACAAATATCCCCTGGACTCTTTATGAGCACAGAAGCACAAGCGTTAAACACAAGACAGTCTAAAATACACAAAAGTTGCACAATATGGATGAGCCCTAGGGGCCACCTAAACCATATACTAAGAAAGTGGTATAAGAGATACCAATCGGAAAGGAAACAGGCCTAGGGCCTTGGGAATCGCTGGAGCTGATCAGGACTAGCAGTGACTAAGTCGGGAAAGGCCCACGGGACTCGGGTGCAGTGTTTAAAGTGCACGCACTCACCAATGCAAAGTCTATGGTGCGTAAAAAGTACAAAGTTAGTTAGTTCGGAACCTTCCGAGTGACCTAGAAAGCTGAAACTTGAGACACAGGCCCTAGAGAGGTGTATCAGTGTAGGAACACCGGTGGAGCTGAGTTACCTCACCCACAGGAAGCGGGTGCACAGGGTCGAAGTAGTGTCGGGTTTCGTCACGCTGGTCGATGGTGCTTGGAGCTGAAGATGCTGCAGGTGGCTCGATGTAAAGAGTTCCGGTGGATCCAAGGGTGGATCTGAAGATGTGAAGACCTGAAAGCAGAGGGGACAATGTTCAAAGTCACTAGCCAGTGACTACCGTGGAACCAGATTGGAACCAGGCGATGTCGGGTGCAAACAGGTGTTGAGGTGTAGCTTCTCTCTGCAGCCACGTGGACACCGGGGGTCAAGGACGTCCAGGAGTTGGTCACGAGCTGTCCCACGCAGGCTTCTCGCTGTTGACGGTGTCGGCAACTTGATTGTAGCAAACAGGCCTTGGCTAATACAAGCTACGCAGGAATCAAAAAAGGCTTGTTACTCGGACCAGCAAGGTCTGAGCAGGGGCTCCTTTTTACAGGAGCTAGGGCAAGTCTTGAGCAACCAGACCCGCAGTGTAGTTTGTAGTTGTAGTCACCAAGATGGTTGCTGACCACGTGGCTAGTGGCCGGGATGGCGCGTCGAGTGGCACAATGCAAAAGGGCCTCACGCAGATCGTGGAGATGCTGGAGGGCTGATCTTCGGTGCAAAGGCTGCTCGGTGGTGGGGGTTCTCAGTCCCCAAAGCACAGCGTCGAGGATGCCTCTGGTGCTGTGCTGTCAGCTCTTCGGGTGTCTTCCAAGAAGTCCGGTCCCACGTCTCTTGGTGCCTCCACGGGTCCCTTCTTTGCAAGGGCTGTGGATCGGGCTGTGAGAAGTCTGGGAGTCTGAGTCTTGTCAGGCTCTGGGCTCGGGCTCCGGCAGCAGGCGGCGGCAAAGCAGACGTCGATTCACTGGTCGGTACCTGTGTTCACAGGGTGGCCACTCCTAGGCCACAAGGGAGATTCACTTCAGTCTTCTGTGCAGCAGAATGTCGAAGTCCAGTCTTCTTCTTCGTGTAAAGTTGATTCAGGATGATCTGCTGTGCAATGGCACTGCTCCCACTCTTATTCCCAATCTGAGGGGTGGATCACCTACTAGGTCCCTCCTCTGGGTGGAACCAGGAAGGGGGGCGGTTACACCCCCTTTCCTTTGTCCAGCTCCTCGCCAGGCCTGGGTCTGGAAAGTCCCAGGACCGGTTTGGACTGGCTTATGCACGGGGACACCTTGTGTGCCCCGGGCATGTCTCAATCTATTCAGCCCTGTCCTACCCAATACACTGTCTGGGGTGGTGCTCGCACCTCCCAAGGCAGGAAACCCTTTGTCCAAGCCTCCCTCGCTGGAAGGACTCCCAGCAGCGGGAGGTCAGACTTGTGTCTGTGGTGGCAGCATCCATTTTGTGATGCTGAGGCTCTGGTTAACTTCAACCGGGGTTAAGGCTACGCACATGTCGTGTCCCTCTAGAAGGGGGAATGCTATCCCCATCAACAGAACTGTCGAGGGGATAGTATTCCAATTCGTATGACACCTTACTCGACATGTTTTGATAAAGCCAAACCAAAGATAGCATATAACCGCGAGGATTATAATGCACTTAAGAGTATATGGTATGGCAATATCCCGGAACAGCTTAGGGAGTGGTTCCCGACAGTTGCAGACAGGCTCAGCTCATGCTATAGCACCATCTCACATATTTCCAAGCACTCTGCCTCCAGGATTGATGAGGCCTTCCATAGGAGTAGCTGATAGGAACATATGTGTCCAGTTTAGGGTTAGATATAGGGATACTATATCTAAGTAAGAGGTGATTACACCAACTTACCCCAGCTGAGTGATCAGCCAGTTGTGTCAAATATGGAGGCCAGGCCAGGGGTGGCACAATACATGCTGCAGCCCCTGGTAGGCCTTGGATGCACCTATGCCCTGGGTACCTAGGGTACACTGTTACAGGGGCCAACAAGGTGAACCAGTATCCAATTCGTAATGCACCTAGAGTGCATTGGCAGTAATTTAGAGAGACAACAGCAGGCTGTGGGTCTGATTAGCAGGCCCACAGCCACATTAAGTCATAAACCAGTGAAGCAAAAAGCAAACATTTGGGGTGACCATAGGATAGCAGACCCTACTCTCCTACACATATCTTCTTCCGTTTCAACCTCTCCACCCACCCACCTTTCACCAGAGAGGGTGTTAACAGCACTTGCTCAGCCACTGTACCTGTGATATAAATATTTTACAGATCAGCGAGGGGAGGTAACAGTAGCCCTGGATTTTATTGTGCATAATGAGTCTTTGTTCATTACATGCCAAAGCGATGTATTTTCCCTCCTCCCTTCCTGCATCCACTAGTGAAATAAAACGGCTATGCTGTAATGTTCATTGATGCCCTGTCTTTGTGTTTCCACGATGGTGTCAGTTCCTTGCACTTATTTACTTGCAGCTGTGGTTTTTCTATAAACCTTTAAAACAAGGATGGGGCCCTGTGCGACTGGGAGGGGGTATTTTAAGTAACTCTTTGCTGCTATTAAACAGAAGCACAAGGCGATGACGAGTGACCCTCTCATCAAACATGTGACAATCCTAACGCTCTGAGTTCTGCCTGCACAAACAGCTGCCCTGGCAACGACAAGTGCCACTTCAGCAAAGTGCAGCAGTGCGACGAGCTCTGTTCAAGTGATGTTTTACTGTATCATGTTGTGGCATTGAGGCTTGCCTGGGCATAACTTGCATGGTGAGTGCTAGACAAGGGGTGCTGCATGCAGGGGGGTTCTAACTGGGTCTTTAATGCACATTCACAAGGGGCTCTTAGGCTTCTTGGCTAGGGTTCACGCGCATGCTCATGTGTGTGTGTGTGTGTACATGCGCATGCACTCACTTGCAGAGAAAACTACTGTGTTCAATTCTGGGCCGCAATATTTTTTGCAGGTTGAGTATACTGAAAAGATGCTCGTTTGTGACTACACATCTAAGAATAATGGAATTTTTATCTAGGTGTGCATGGTTTATGGTGTACTATGGGAGTGCAATTTGTGAGCTCATATGTGAGCTCATTATGGGCTTTTAGATGGCCATTGTGTGCACTTAGAACAAGTGTGTCACATACACTCACTACAGATTGTTGAATAGTCAGTGTGAGCAGGCACTCACAATGGGCACTTTGATGGTCTTTGTGTGCGCAATCACAGACCCACTCAGAGACTTACGCACCCACTCAGTGACCCAGTCAGAGATTCATGCACCAACTCACAAACCCAATCAGACACTCTCACACCCACTCAAAGATTTACTCAGACCCTCTTGCACCCACTCAGACACCCACAAAGACACCCATGCACCCACTCACAAATCGACTGAGACACTAATGCTCCCGCTGACAGATCCATTCGGACACTCGCACACCCACCCATAGGCCCACTCAGACACTCTGGCACCCACTCATAAACCCACTCAGACACTCTTGCACCCACTCACAGATCCACTCAGACACTCTTGCACCCACTCACATATTCACAGACACTCACACCCACTCCCATATCCACTGAGACATTCACGTACCCACTCACAGACCCACTCACACACTTGCGGACAGACCCACTCAAACACTCATACACCAACTCATGGATTCACTCAGACACTTACGCCCCTTATCCCAGACCCACTCAAACACTCACACAACCACTCAGATACTCTCATGTGCACTCACAGACCCAGTCATACTCGCACACCACTCACAGACCCACTCAGACACTCATGCACACACTAACAGACTGAGTCACACACTCATGAAGGCACTCCCAACCAACTTCAGACACTCACACATATACTCACAGACCCACTCAGACACTCATGAACCCAGTCAGATACACAGAGTCACTTATAGTTGTGAATTTTGAATGTGCTGGTGTCTATTGAGTGTCTGCTTTGGTTTTGGGAAATGAGCTTAAAAAATATTTTGAAGGAAAATTAATGAACCAGTGTTTGGTAAACAGGGTGGATCTGAAAAGAACCCTTGTGATTATTGTGTGTAGATGATAACTACACATAAAACAGGATGCAGTGTTTCAAGTTGTTGAGGAACATCTTATTGCTGTTCTCTGTGAAGTGATCTTCATCACTTCTATAGACACCATCCATGTCAAAGCAAAAGTTGCATGCTGGACTATTACACAGCTGTACTGTAGAATATGCACTACACATTTACCAAACAGGATAGCAATTACTGATAAACTCTAGTTGCATACACATTTATGCAAAACTGTAGACACTTCTTGAATAAAGGAAAAGGAAAGCTTCCATTCTTCTACAATCACTCACAGCCAGCCACGGTCTGTGCAGTTAAGAGCGGAGGGACACGGTGGGGGGGGGGGGGGGGGGGTATTTCAACATATGACCGTGATAAAAAATAAATAAATAATTAATTTTTCTTTGTTGTCATATGTCAAAATCCCCCCACCCCCACCCCGACCAGGCCCAACCGCCCGCCGCTCTTACCTGCACGATCGCCGCTGCTTAGAGTGCTACTGATACACCCACTCTGACACTGAGATAACCATATATACATACATTCTCCCACTGTGACATCCACTTACAGATCGATACAGCTACTTACAAATTCACTCATATACCCAAACAGCCACTTACACACTGTCAGTCATCCATACAGCTACTCACACACCTGTTCACTCACCTGTACAGTCACTAATACAGCCACTCACTCCCCCATGCAGTTACTCACACACCCACACACTCATACTGATACTAACACATGTACTCAGTTACCTATGCAGTCTACACTGACACAAGCACACACTCATCCATATAGCCACTCTCACATTCACTCACTCACACATAGTCACTCACACACCCACTCGCCCATACATCACTTATGCACCACTCACTCATCGATACAGTCACTCATACACCCCATCATTCACCTATACAGTTTGTCACATACCCACTCACTCACCGATACACCGCAGACACACCCACTTGGTCACCCACACAGCCACACACACAGTCACTTTCACACCAATACAGCCACTCACTCACCCATACAACTACTCACACACCTATGGAGCCACATGGACAACTCAGACATGGATTCACACAGTCACACAGCCTCACACATAATATGAGTTACAAATAGTATCACTCATTAGTTGTACACAAACTATACTCATTTAACTTTTGTAGTATCTTAGTATATATCTTTAACACTCAGAAATATTCAGAAAACACTCACAATCACTGGATGATGGAATCAGTGATGTGAGCAGTAATGCCACCAGTGATGTCATTGACCATGTCATGAGTAATATAATATGTGCGGTCATAAGCAGTGCATTGTGGGGGCGTAAGTTATAGTTAGCTCAGATAACTATAACTGCTGAATTCCTATAGCTTTGTGCGAGTGTAATCTGAACATAACTGTAACATCCCTGTAATTTAGTTTTTTTTCAGTGAATATCTAAGCTTTTTTTATAATTCTATTACCTAACCATAACTTCCCTGTAACCTCTATTTTTTCAGTGGGTTTTATATATACACACACTCTCACTTATATACAGACATAAATACAAAGAATACATACATGTAATTTACATTTTATAATAAATCAACACATTTACATTGTATATGGTGCGCTGGACCCCTGTGCCATGGTGCACACACGGCTGCACTAGCCCCAAGAGCAGCTGACGCTCCTGCAGGGAGTAACCCTTTCCTGGCCTGCTGACTGCTGCCAACATGCAGGAGAGGTAGCGCTGCACTCAAATTACTAGTGCGGCCACCTCGACCTTGCTAAAAATGGGACGCGATGCACTCTTTTGCCCCAGCATTGCCCACTGGGGTGGCATTAGCACTGCCTGCTGTTGCCATACCATGGGACAGCAGGGAGTCAGACTGAGATGGGAAACTTGGGAAGGAAAAACAGAACAGGAGGAGGACAAAGAAAAGGTTAGGAAAGGAAAACAAAATACAAAGTACAAAAAGTCATGAAAAACAGACGCAGAAATGTAAATGCACACAAGGAAAGAAAGTTAGTAAAACAAATCAGTAAATAAAAGGTGGGATAGGCAAGTGGGTGATCAGATGGGGTGGACTGGGTAGGATTGAAAAGTTGGGAAAGAGCATGCAGGAGAAGATAGGCAGAAGCAGGTAAAACTAAATTGCTGCACCTTTGTACACTGCATGGTGCTGTTCGCTCTCATTTTCACAGCGGAACACACTACTGGTGTGGAAAAAGCAGTGTAAAAGTCAGGACGTGCACTTTATGCCTGTTGGTTGGTATTCCGCTGAATCTTCCTGAGTTTTTTGGCAAAACTGTGGAATTTTGCATAGTGAAATTTTGCGAGTTCTGCTTCAGTGAATGACCATGGTGACACCACTTCTGTCCTGGGGGACTTTCGCGCACTGTCAGATGGACAGGGGACGGGAGATCTGCCCCAGGCAGACTATCACACAACACAGGAGTTATGTGTTACCCTCGGGGGGAATGCGTGCTCCCAAGGAAGTCCTGGTGCGCCAGGCAAGTGTATAACTGCAGGGTTGGATCCCTGAGTTGGGAAGCCAGGTTCAGGTGTTGCCTGACCTGGAGGGACAGACATCTGTGATCCGTGTGTCTTCTTGGTGTACCGCTCCAGGTAGGAGGGTTCAGCCATCTGGAAGAGAGTGCAGAGGGAGGGAGTCCTCGCCTCTGATCCCAGTACAGCCTGAGGGTTTAGACCCTAGGTTGGAGAGCCAGGTTCAGGTGTTGTCTGACCTGGAGGGAGGGGCAACTGTACACAGTGTCCTGACCCGTTGGTCTTACAGGCGTGCCACTCCAACTGGGAGAGTGCCGTGCTCTGGAAGGGGGTGCAGAGGGAGGGAGTCCTCACCTCTGACCCCAGTGCAGCCCGAGGGTCTAGACGCTGGGTTGGAAGGCCATGTTCAGGGTGTCCCCCCTGACCTGGTAGCCCAGTTGCAGGATAGAACCCCTGAACTGGTCGGCGAGTTGTGCAGGACACCTGCCACAGTTGCCCTGACAAGGAGGAGAACCAGGTGTGGGAGAGCCTACCCCAGTCTCTGGTCCAGCCACCAGGTATAGGCCTGAGGCTGGTGGGTTAGTGCCAGGATGTCATACCTGACCTGACAGGAGGGAGAGTGGACAAAGGGTGCCAAGCACCTGGGGTTACTGCCCACCGCTCTCTGACGCCACAGAGGTTTGAGAGCCCTGAGAGGCATAAGGCCTGGGTCTCATCCCTGACTACTGTCAGTGGCCACTGTGACTTGCTGTCTGTCTGTTGGGACACACCTTTGAGCAAGTTAAGGTTAGATGCTGCACAGGTGGTGTCCACAGGTGAGAAAAAGGGTTCCCCATGGATTAGCTTGGTGGTCCCTGAGAGTATGGCCAGAGGAATTGAAATGGGTTCAGATTGGCGTAGAACTGGAATGTGTCCCTGCTGTTGTGGGCCAGGTCCATGTTCTACCGTCCAAAGCAGGGAAGCCCATCAAGGTAGTGATTGGTCTACCCTACGTTTTGGCTGGAAGGGGGCTGTGTTGGACTTGGCAATTTATGCAGAGTCATCCCTGAACTTTTTGCCTCCCTCCTATATTTTTTCTAACCTGTTGTTGGCTATTTTATGACTCTGGGCACTTTACCACTGCTGATCAGTGCTAAAGTGCATATGCTCTCTGTTGTAAACTATCTGCTTGCTTTTCTCTATGGTGTCTACTGTACTCTATGATTTCTGTGCCCTGTTCTAGAATGGCTATGTGAGTTGTTTAAGGGACTGAGAAAAGTTGTCTTCTTCCAAGACGATATCCTTGTTTTTGGCAGTTCTGTTTCTGAGCACAATATGATACTCAGACAAGTGTTATATAGGATTGGTGATGCTGGTCTTACTTTACGCAGGGAGAAGTGTGTTTTCCTCGTATAGCAGATTGAATATCTCGAATATGAAATGTCTGTTGATGGTATTAAGCCAAAGAAGGATTTTTTGCTGGCTATAAGGTCAGCTCCTCGCCCGAATGATAAGGATCAGTTGAGGTCCTTTATGGGCCTTATAGAATACTATTCTAAATTTGTTAGCAACTTCTCTGAGAAAACTATCGATTTGAGAATTCTGCTCAAGAAGGGCTGCAAGTTTGTTTGGGGCCCTAAACAAGAATCAGCCTTTGTTCTGGTCAAGGATGAAATTTGCAAAGCTGGTGTTCTGGAACCTTTTGGCACTAGACTTCCTTCTATCCTCATAGTTGACGCATGTGCGTTTGGTCTGGGTGCTGTTCTGGTCTAGAAACATGGCCATTTGGAGCGTCCTGTTGCCTTCGCTTCTAAAACTTTGTCTGATGCTGAAAGAACTTACAGCGTCATCGAGAAGGAGGCTTTGGCTGTTGTTTGGGGTGGGCATTACTTCCGCACTTACCTTTGGGGTATCAACTTTGTCATTAAAACGGATCACAAGCCTTTGCATAGGATTCTTGCTCCTGGAGGTGCGGTTAGGGGTTCTCCCAGTTTGGCCAGATTAGCAGCCAAGCTGCAAGATTTCCACTTTCAGGTTGAACATATTCAAGGCTGGAGGAATCTTCAAGCTGATTGTTTTTCTAGGTTGCCTCAGAAGTCTATGGTGTCTGATGTTTCCCTTGATTTGTTGGATGAAAGTGTTGCGTGGGTGCAGGATGTTGTTTCTTTTGGTGTTGGTTCTTTCTCGCATCAGGAATGGAGTGATGCTATGAGAAGTGATGAGGTTCTCAAGGATGTTGTTAGATTGGTCAAGGATGGTTCTAGGAGAGAAAGTTGCGTTCAGGTTTCTGTTCGTCCTTTTGTCAAGGTTTTGGATGAATTGTCCACTTGTGGGGATGACATCATTTTGCGCAATGATAAGTTTGTTCCGCCTAGTAGTCTCCGGCGCAAACTTTTTGATATTGCCCATGAGGGGCATCTTGGCCAAACCCTGACTCAGCAGAGGCTCAAATCTAATTTTTGGTGGCCTGGCATGGATGCGCAGGTTGCTTTATGGGTTGAGCAATGTAGCATGTGTAAGGAAGGGGAAAAACGTTTGAAAGTGGCTGTTGGTAGTAGCATGGGTGAGATTGTTTGTCCAGGTGTGCCGTGGCATACCATATGCTTGGATTTCATTGGACCTATGTCTGAATTGGGTGTGCATCAGCGTTTTACCATTGTCTGCGTTGATGTTTTTTCTAAGTGGACAGTTGTTGAATTTGTTAAGGACATCACTACTGAGACCACTATTTTGTTTCTCAAGTCCTTGTTTCATTCTGAAGGCTTTCCCAGCGTAATTGTAACTGACAATGGGACCCAATTAGTTTCTCCGAAAATGCAATCTTTTCTTGCTTACTCTGGTGTGTCCCATCATTGGACTTCACTTTATAATCCTCGTGGAAACGGAATGTGTGAGAGGGTCAATAGGTTGGTGAAGGGAACAATCCAGCTGGCTGTCTCTGGTGGTCGTTGTGTGTCTGATCTTGTTCAGGAAATGGTGTGTGCTCATCGAACGACTGTCCATGGGAATTCCACGAAATCTCCTTTTGAGATTTTGCGTGGGAGGCCTCCTGGTTCAAAGATTGTTCCTTCTTGGGTCAAGCAACTTTTGAGCAGTGGTGGTGGTCTTGCTAAATCAAAACTTGTTTTGCCCTCCTCCACTGTGTGGTGTAAAATTTCAAAAGGGGATTTGGTCAAGGTCAAGCCGGGGAGGTGTGCCAAAGGCTTAACCAAATTTAGGGGACCTTTCTCTGTTAAAAAAGTTTTCCACAATTATGTCCTTCTTGATAATGGAGAGAAGTGAATTTGAGGCATGCTGCTGTCTATCAGAAATGTGGGTTAACACCTTCACAACTTGCTTCTGATGCCTCTGTTTCTGCTCCTTCCATTTCTTCTTCTGTTTCTTCTAATGAGGTGGGGGTAGTGGTTACATGTTCTTATCTCAAGAGTGTGTTCCTTCTTCTTCCTCTTCTGACAGGTTGTGTTTCGGAGCTGGTGATGCATCAGATTCTGGTTCCTCTGGTTTACGAGGTTCCTCTGCTTTTCGAGGCACCACTTTTGCTTCTTCTCCTTCTCTTCCCCCTTCTCTCTCCACCCCCAGGGTTCAAAGGTATCGTAAACCTCCTTCTTATTCGAATGAATATTTTTGCTAATTGATTTATTTTCTTTTCTTTTTCTTTATTTATAAAGATTGGAGATGTGTTGTAAACTATCCACTTGCTTTTCTCTATGGTTTCTACTGTACTCTATGATTTCTGTGCCCTGTTCTAGAATGGCTATGTGCTGTGGACTCCAGGTTCTGCTTGGTCAGTTGGTTGACTGGTCAGCAGGCGCTGGGTCTCTTACTGCTGTGCTTAAGAATAAACTCCTTACCTCAACTTACCTTGTTGATGGCATTTACTTACAACACTCTCCCTACTGTAAATTAATGTATGTATTGATTAGTGGTTCCATGATTGGATATTTGGTTCACTTTTCAGACCATAGTACAGGTAACTGAGTTGCCCAGGGTGTGTAATTCCAAATGCTGCTAGTGGGCTTGCAGCACTGGTTGTGCCACCCACAGAAGCAGCCTTGTAAAGTGTGACTATGGCCTGCCATTGCAGAACCTGCGTGCAGTCTATTACTGTCATGCTAACTGGGCAAGTGCACCCACATGCCAGTCCCTAAACCTTCCCTTGTCTTCATAAGAGTCACCCCTATGGTAGGCCCAAGGGCAGGGTGCATTGTAAGTATAAGGTAGGACAAGCCCTAATGTGTGTGGCATGTCCTAATAGTGAATTACAGCCATTTTCGTTTTTCACTATTGCAAGGCTACCTGTTCACCAACGGCCAGAATGGGCTGTTAAAATGTTTACATTTTATAATCCTAGCAGACTCAGAGAACATGGTAGAAATTCGAATTTAGTATGCCTGGACTCGGAATAATAAAATACATCTTTTAGTAAAGTTTATTTTAATATTCTGTGTTTGCATATACCACTTTTAGAAAGTAGGTATTTGCCTGCCTAACCATTTGAGCCCGCCTCTGCTAGGTTGTGTAATCCTTGTCTGGGTTTGAGTGTGACAGGACTGGGGAATTCCAGGAGACAGGCTGGGGAAGCCCAGTGGTGAATAGGGAGATCTGCAACGAGATGGAAGGGAGGAGTTGCACCTGGGACCTGAATAGGGCTGGGCCATCCCTCTATGATGCTAGCTCCACCTGCTGTGGTGTGTCTGGTGTCTCTGCCCTGCACACTGAAAGAAGAGAAGGAAGACTGTCAACAAAGTGCTCCTGGACTGTACTTGCCTTCCACAATGCTGGTACCACCTCCTGTGGGGCGTCTGATGTGCCTGCCCTGTGCTGTGAAAGGGAACGAGAAGTCTGGTAAACAGAGTGCTTCAGAACTGGCTCGAACTGGGCACAGGCCCCTCTCCCCTCAGAGAACAACAGATTTTGGGGTATAAGTATTGGAACCCTGATCCCATGAAATTAGATCACTCCTGGAACTGACAAGACAAAACCTCTGCTGAGGAGAAGGAACCTGAAGAAACTGAGAAGAGACTATTCCCAAGCTGAATTGCTGCTTGGGGGATTGGCCTGCAGTGGTTGCCTGACTGCCAAAGAGAGGAGAAAGGACTTTGTGGACTTTACCTTTAATTTTCAACTTGTGCAAAGATCTCCAAGGGCTTGGAAGAGAGCTTGCCCCCTGACCGAAGTCCCAGGACCAGTGAACTTCACCAGACTCTGAGAACGGAAGAACGGAAGAACACAGAGAGTCCGCCTACCACCATACAAGTCAGAGGCCTCCGAAGTCATCTGCGGCGTCCCCCAAGGATCTTCTCTGAGCCCCACCCTCTTCAACGTCTACATGAGCCCCCTCGCGGCCATCGTACGCAAACACAACCTCAGCATAATCTCCTACGCCGACGACACCCAGCTGATCCTCTCCCTGACCAACGACCCCGCAGCCGCCAGAGCCAACCTACACGAAGGGATGAAAGAGGTAGCCGAGTGGATGACGACCAGCCACCTGAAGCTGAACTCGGACAAGACGGAGGTCCTCATCCTGGGCTCCTCACCCTCCGCCTGGGACGACTCCTGGTGGCCTCCCGCCCTGGGCACCGCACCCAAACCGACAGACCATGCACGCAACCTGGGCTTCATCCTGGACTCCTCCCTCTCCATGTCCAGGCAAGTCAACGCCATCTCCTCGTCGTGCTTCAACATCCTACGCATGCTACGGAAGATCTTCTGGTGGATCCCCACAGAGACCAGGAAGACCGTCACCCAGGCCCTCGTCACCAGCCGACTGGACTACGGCAACGCCCTCTACGCCGGCACCACCGCCAAGCTCCAGAAGAGACTCCAGCGGATCCAAAACGCCTCAGCCAGACTCATCCTCGACATCCCACGAACCAGCCACATCTCCGGACATCTGAGAGACCTCCACTGGCTCCCCGTCAGCAAGAGAGTCACCTTCCGCCTCCTCACCCACGCACACAAAGCCCTACACGACCAAGGCCCGAGCTACCTCAACAGCCGAGTCAACTTCTACGCTCCCAAACGCCACCTCCGATCAGCCAACCACGCCCTCGCCGCCGTCCCCCGCATCCGAAGAGCGACTACAGGAGGAAGGTCCTTCTCCTACCTGGCCGCCAAGACCTGGAACTCCCTCCCGACCGACCTGCGCCTGACCCAAGACCACCTCTCCTTCAGGAAGAAGCTGAAGACCTGGCTGTTCGAGCAGTAGCGGCACCCCCCCCCCCCCCCAGCGCCTTGAGACCCTACGGGTATGTAGCGCGCTCTATAAATGTCACTGATTGACTGATTGATAGAATTGCTGCTGGAAACAAGTGGCCACAGAGGCAGGGAGCTGTGACCGGCTCTCACTACCGGCCCGATGTCCTGTAGGCACCGCACCAAGTAACGTCCGCCTCGAACAACGCAAGCTCTGCACTCACCAACTGCGTCCTGACGCCGTCAACGAGCCATAGCCTGCACTGCGACTGGAAGGATACCACGACGTGCAATGCCCCGCTACATCGAGTCGAACTGGTCTGACCGACGCGGTCACTGCTGCTGACTTTGAGTCCTGTGACCGCACCGGAGTTGGGCACCGCCTCGCATGCTTCGCGACGCACCACCCGACTCGCACCGCTGTCTGGAATGATCGACGCCAGCTCCCGAACTCTGGCTCGTTCGCCGCACTGTAAGCTGCAAGCACCGCATCGAAGCACAGTCTCGCCCAGCAACGCAAGCCTTGGATCCACCGACTCTGTCAACGGGCTGCTGCCTGCACCGCATCGAGGGACAAAGTGACCTGCAACGCTTCCTTTCTGCACCGCGACTATCACCGGAACAGGCTCGCACATCCTTGCCGGCCGCCCCAAAGAAAAGGTACCGTGTTTGAGTCTGTCGACATTTGAGTCGGCCTGGACCACCGCGGTCCACTGGATTTGTTAGACTCTGTGCTCTTTTAAGCATCGATGTAGCCGGACAAGGCTACTGACTCGCACAGATTCTTGAACTAAGCTTTTTTTAAACCTGAATTCTTGAAATTTGATAGTACTGTGGATTCTTTTTGTTGTTTATTGGTCTTGTGATAACTCTATATAAAGTATACTTATTTTTTATATAAAACCTTGTGTGGTGTCCATTTGTAGTGTTGTCACTGGGTTACTGTATGTGGTCACAAATGCTTAACTTACATCGCTTCTGAAAT
Source organism: Lissotriton vulgaris (assembly GCF_964263255.1). NCBI lineage: Eukaryota > Metazoa > Chordata > Amphibia > Caudata > Salamandridae > Lissotriton > Lissotriton vulgaris. The sequence goes on from NC_141687.1 coordinate 196,765,591, forward strand.
AAGCCTTGCCTGCTTGCACCACTCTGCCTAGAGGGTGTGTGGGGGTTATTTTAAGAGGGTAATTCCCTTGCCCTGACTAGAGGAGAGGGTCCCTGCTTGTCACAAGTACCTACCTGTGCCAACCAGAGACCCCCAATACTAACAACTGCAAACATCCGTGGTCATGAACAACTCAATTTTTTTTGCCAATTAATCGTTTAAAGAAGGAGCTATACTGATTCTAAGCCCTGGAATTTGCAAGCGTCATGTTGACACGCCGTAATGGTGCTCGGTGTGCGGATCTGGAAAGATGAAAGGCTGAGGTGGCCCTTATTGGAACTCTTGGCCGACAGGAGTCAGAATCAAGCACTTAGATCAATGACGTCTTCATTATTACAACATATGTAACAATTCAGCTTCAGACTAGCCCTCAGGCCGACCAGTCTGTCTCTATCAAACCTTCGGGTTCAAATAAAGATGGACATTGGCCGCATGAAAACAAAAAATGGGACACTTTTTTGACAATATTCTTCTTTGGACAGAGCCCCCTCGACTGCCCTGTGTGCTCTTTGGCACCACAGATGAAAACAGCAGTGTGGGAAAGCAGAGGTCTGGGCCGCTTGTATGATCTTGAGCACAGTACTGAGATCCGCCCGTACGTTTACCAGGACGTGTATATTATATACAATACTAGCAGCCCGTCCCGACGTTGTCCGGGTATGAATTGCTGCCGGCCAGTAGTATATTGTTTTGTAGGATTTCGTTTTGATGTCATTTCTTATCTGTGACAGGCCTGTGAAACGCTCCGATTCACAGTGCACTGCTGATGCACTTAAAAATGCGCGTTCAGTAGTGTGTGAACTTGAGTTTCCCTACTTTATTTTTCCTTGCAATATTATATAGCGCGAACTCGACAACATGGCATGAGCACAATTTACATTACAGAAGAACACATTCATTTGTGGTAGGCACGGGGAGACAAAGTGATTTGCCTGGAATCACAGGATGTTGAGCTGATGCCGAGATTCGAACGTAGCTCCCCAGCTCTAAAGTTCTCAATTCTAGAACTTGTGGCGGGAGGTGTGTCTAAAAGGGTATGTCGGTGCTGGCCATCAATGAGAGAGACCTGTGCATTTTTCAAATGGGTGGTGAAAAAATATGAGTATGTTGCTGCAGATGTGGGCCGCCGTGCCACCAATGTACTTACCGGGGGAGGGTAAACACCGATTATTCCGCAGCTTTCTTTCCGCATACCATCACTCCGCATACTTTCATTACAAAAGTACCATGACTCTGCAATGCCATTATAACGCATGGCATTACATTTTATATGCTTTTACCATGCATACATTTACAACGAAATTCGTTGTAAATGCATGAATGGTAAAAGCATGTTTTTTTTCATGTTTGGATAAGGTAAGTATGGGTATAGGGGTATATGTTTTGGGGTACTGAGGTATATGTTTTGGGGTGTTTGGGTATTTTAAGGGTTCAGATATAGTTTTGGGTTATGGGGTACAGGGGTAGTTTTAGGGTTTAGGGATAGGTATGGGTTTTGGTGTACAGGGGTATTTTTAGGGTTCAGGGCTAGGTTAGTGTTTTGGGGTATTTTTAGGGTTCAGGGGTAGGTTTGGGTTTTGGGGTACAGGGGTAATTTAAGGGTTCAGGGCTAGGTTTGGGTTTTGGGGTACAGGGGTGTTTTAGGGTTCAGGGGTAGGTTTGGGTTTTGGGGTACAAGGGTATTTTTAGGGTTCAGGGGTAGGTTTGGGTTTTTGGGGTACAGGGGTATTTTAAGGGTTCAGGGCTAGGTTTGGGTTTTGGGGTACAAGGGTATTTTAGGGTTCAGGGATAGGTTTGGGTTTTGGGGTACAGTGGGATTTTTACGGTTCAGGGCTAGGTTTGGGTTTTGGGGCACAGGAGTATTTTTAGGGTTCAGGAATAGGTTTGGGTTTTGAGGTACAGGGGTATTTATAGGGTTCAGGGCTATGTTTGGGTTTTGGGGTAGAGGGGTATTTTTAGGGTTTAGGGATAGGTTTGTGTTTTGGGGTACAGGGTATATTTATAGGATGAAGATGGGTTAGTGTTTAAGGGTGTTGGGGTATTTTAAGGAGTAAGGGTGGGTTATGATTATAGGGTGCAGGGGTATATAAAGGGAGCAGGGTGTGAGCACACGATATGAGACATGGCATGAAGGGCCGAACGTACCACACGCCCCCAGTGTTTGTCACGCCCCCAGCACACGCCCACAGCACAACGCAGACACGCCCACAAGGGACTACTTTGCTGGCACAGTTCTTTTACCTTTTAAATGTATATGGAGGGCGTCTGCATAGCTTATGTCCTTCTGCTGCAACTGCCCTTTCCAACGCTGTATTGGGTGTTGTGATTGGTGCTGTGGTTTCTGAGATTACCCGCCTCAAAGGTTTGGGCTCTCTCTTTATTATATTAGTATGCATATCTATATATATATATATATATTCACTGAAAAAACCATAGGTTATAGACCATATATAGTTAGGAATTAGCATTTACAAAACCTTATTTTACTCACACAAAACCATTGAAATTTGCATATATAGTTAGTTGCACTAACTATATATCGCGCACCCGCAATCCACTGCTGATGATGTCACATATTACATCATTCATGACATGGTCAGTGACATCAATATATGAGCCTCCTCAGCCACCCTCAGAAAACTTAGGGAAACAGCATACATCTAAAGTACCCCAATCTACCCATTCTGAACATTATTTACCCTCCATCTTGTATCTCAATTCTACCGAAACACAAAATGGAGGACTCCCGTAACACTGCAAGTTCGCGTACCGGGAAACGCACTGACAAGCACTCGCTCAAAAAAGGTGGGAAAGTAATTTACAGAAAAACCACTGGAGACACTTTCACCAATCAAACAGTAGCTCATACTACATACCAATCCCTACCATTTTCACAAATTTAGTTGGAATACCATTTAGCCATTTAGCATGTAGAACTCTCTAAAATCCCTGAGGTAAATTACTTCACAAAACATATCGAAAGTGTTGGAAATGACAACCAATTAAAATATTACTTTCAATTTCTACTATTATATCATGACATTTGATTGGTTATGTACCTGAATATATATAAACAAAGAGAGAGAAACACAGCCATTTTGACTACTACTTCGTGAAGTGCAGAACAACAAAAAATCAACTGATAACTTCAAATTATATTTAAAAGGTAAGATATTATTTTTAAAACTGAAGTATTTTCTGTACTGAAAGCTAATTAGAAAAACATTTTCAAACAGTTTTATTCTTTCACACTGTAATACTTATAGAATAAAATAGACTTCTCTGTTTTAGTTATGGCAGAGCCAGTCCAAGGATATGCGAGGCCCTGAGCTAAAAGGGACCGTGCGCAAGGCCCACTCCAAATTACATAACTGGCCACTTACAAGGAGAACATGCACAGACACTGTGGGGGCCCCATTGTCCATCATTTTGACGCCCCCACAGTTTTAACTTTTAATCCACACGCATTTCTCACACCTTCATAGGTGTGAGAATTGATTGTGGTCTAAAAGTTAAAACTGAGGGTGCGCCAAAATGCTGGACAATGGGCCCCCCACAGTGTCTGTGAATGGTCTCCTTAAAATTGAAGGAGCGTCTCCTTCTTCCTCCCCTATACCTCCTGACACCATCCATGAGAGGCCCAAGGAGGGGGCCCCCTCCAATAGACCTTAATTGCAGGCGACACCTTTCTTTGTGATAGATCTCCAGGAAAACAAAAGGACACATCACCAGTGCGGCCCCATGCTGGTGGGCTGAGTGCGAGGCCCTGAGCGGCAGCCCACGCTGCCCATGCCTAGCGCCGGCCCTGAGTTAAAGATAGAGTTAGACTTCTCTAGTATAATTCAGAATTGACTAAGAGCTTATTTGATAATTTTCTTCATATTTCTACTTCCAATTTGATACCATACACTGCCCAAAGAAAAAAACACTGTTTAAATAACCTAACTGCCTGTCTGTACTGAAACCCAACAATGCCCTTTCTGTACTGATATATTTTTTTAAAATTCATTTTTCAGAATTCAAAATGGAAGGACAAGAAAACAACTTGAAAACTGAAACAGAAAAAAAAATTGAGACAGAAGTTGACCTGGATTTCTACGACAACACAATAAACAATGAACTTGTGCAATGTGTAGATGCAGTAGATTTTCTACTGAAAAATGAAGAAAAAAATTATCACGATTTTTTAGATTTTCTTTTAAATTTTGAAAAACAATCTGAAAAATAAATTTTAATTTCTTAATTCAAAAATTGTTTGACACATTATTTATTTTTATATGTATATTGAAAACTAGTAGCAAATTGATTATAACGTGAAGTCAGACTTTAAATATACTGTGCAACTTTTTGGTGTTACATACTAACTTTGTTCATAGTTACTTCCTTTCTCCCACTATATTATCTCCAATGTGTATTTTACATCTCTTTATCATCTCCTGCCTCCATGTTGTTTCGGCTTTCCAGACAGACTATGGTATGAATTCCATATACCACAATAACTTCTTTAACAACAAGCAAAATATCTACAAAGGAGACGGCGTTTATTAAATTATAGACTCTACATTGATACCTACATGTAGCTACGTAAATAAAAATAAACAAAAAAAACAACAAAACAAACAATCAATAAACATACAATAAGTTAAAAGTCAATCATTCTTATTTCCTTATAGTACGCTCCCCAGACCGCTTTCCGGTACGCGAACAGGGCGCACCCCACGAAAAAAATATATTTTTTTTTTTTTGGCCCCGCGGGGCACTTTAATATCCCCCTCATCAATCCTAGGGGGTCAGAAGGGGTCTACCTTGCCCCCTTTCCTTCATTTCCCCCTTCGTTTTGACCTCCTCTTGTCTCTCGATCCTACCGAGAGACAAGATGGCGGCCGCTACGGACTGTTTAGAATGTTGACAGACACCGGAGAGCCAATCAGCTTCGCTTCGCAAAGCTCCGTTACGCGAAAAGTACGCGATCTGGAGCGCTATCTAGGACGCTGTCACAGATATATCTGTTTTTTTAAACGTTAATTTCTCAAAATCCACCAGGGCACATATATTGAGACCCAGCAAAGGCACATCGGGCAAACAGTCCCTACAATTTTGCCAAGTTTCGTGTAAATCCATTCAGCCGTTCGAGCTAAAAGTGAGGCCAAAGGCCCTATGGAAAAATGAATGGGAAAAACGCGTTTTGGGACCCCCCTTTTTTCTCGGCCCCCCCTTGACGAAACCCCCCCAGATTTTCAGGGGCTGCTCAGAAACAAAATGTGCCATTTTCCTGAAAATTTCAGCCGATTCCGTCCACAAACGCCAAAGTTATTAGACATAGAATTTTCAAAAGTTCCATAGAGAAAAAAATCCTAACTATATATACCTACTGGCGACTGCCAGTAGGTAATATATATATATATATATATATATATATATATATATATATATATATATATATATGAAAGAAACCACCGCTCCGGTTACAGAAGGTGAGAGACCACAGCAGGGGTCAGCAAGGAAAGCTTTAATTGATTTACAGCATGGGCACGATGCATTTCAGCGTTGTAGCCTTCGTCAGATGCCACTGTGTGTCTGGTAGTGTTTCCACCCACGCCTTAAAGTATCCTATGCTTGCAGCGATTGGAGGTTCAAAGTTCAGCCCCCTAATCACATGTTCGCGCTGCCACTGCTCCCAAATTGGACTCCAGTAATATATATATATAAACAGGATGAAAAAGCACCAAAGTTCAAAATTGCCTTTAAGTTTGCCTGACGCGTTTCATGCTCAGCGAGCATTTCTTCAGAGGCAAGGCGTCCATAAGAGGTCAGTGATTGTTGTAAACCTACCTGCTATTGTGGCTCTTCTGAGGGGAAACTCTGTTTGTTGGATTTATTACGGCTGGTTCCGGCCGTGGAAGAAGCCCTGCCGCATGAATGTGGTTGTGCTGGAGTCACCCGACTGGCGGCGCTTAAGCGGAGAGGCCGTTTTTCAGGAAGTTTCACTGTGCAGCACAACGTGAGTGGAATTACCCCCAGACCCACTGTGGAATATTATGTCCGAATTATTATAGCGAGTTGGTGGCTCACTTGAGCAATACAGGACCACAAAAACCACAAGGCTCTGCGAGAGCCAACGCCCATCCGGGCAGGTGAAGTTAATAAAATGAACAACAATCACTTACTGCTTATGGACGCCTTGCCTCTGAAGAAATGCTCGCTGAGCATGAAACACGTCAGGCAAACTTAAAGGCAATTTTGAACTTTGGAGCTTTTTCATTGGGGTACAGTGGTATTTTTAGGGTTCAGGGCTAAGTTTGGGTTTTGGGGTGCAGGGGTATTTTTAGGGTTTAAGGATAGGCTTGGGTTTTGGGGTGCAGGGTATATTTATAGGGTTAAGATGGGTTAGTGTTTAAGGGTGTTGGGGTATTTTAAGGAGTAAGGGTGGGTTATGATTATGGGGTGCAGGTGTATTTAAAGGGAGCAGGGTGGGATTAGCACACAATATGAGACATGGCATGAAGGGCGGAATGTACCACATGCCCCAGCGTTTGTCACACCCCCAGCACACACCCACAGCACAACGCAGACATGCCCACAAGGGACTACTTTGCTGGCACCGTTCTTTTACCTTTTAAATGTGTATGGTGGGCGTCTGCATAGCCTATGTCCTTCTGCTGCAACTGCCCTTTCCAACGCCTGCCCTGACATTCCCCAGCAGCCCGTGCCCCGCCCGCCCGCCACGACCCTGGCTGCCCCGGATTCTTACCTTGCCTCTGCTGCTCACACCGCCGGTCCATATTTCTCCGCTCCGCCGCTCTGCCACTCACCACCTGTCCGCCGCCGCTCCTCCCCGCGCCATATCCGCCTCTCCGCTCCGCCGCTGGCCTCACTTCACCGCTCTTCTGTCATGATTCCACGTACCCCTAACACACACATCCTAAGACATCTGCTGAAATCCCCCTTATAAAAACCCACCCCTGTCCCGTGCTCCACGCACGCTTCTTGTCAGTGTGATTGGGTGCTTACATTTATATCTGCCTTATTACATGTTGGTCACCTTCTTAAGGTTTTGCTACTGACTTTGCATATGCCCCTTTTTTGCTAGTACACTGTGGTATTGTTTTATATGCTTGTCAAAGTTCTGGAGCTCAATTAATGTGCTTAGTAGGCTCCGCTTGTGGCTCCGTGAAAGACAACGCCCTCGCGAAGGTCTTTCTGATTTCTCCCCGCATCCCTACACGCTGCCTTTTGGTGCGCGCTAGAACTGGGACTGCATTCAAGCGTCCCCGCGCACGTTAGCAGAACGTGACTGGGAGCGGCTGGGTGCGGCCAGGTATTTAAACCGCACCCAGCCTTCTGGAAGGCGCTTTGCCTTCAGGTTTCCCTCGGAGAAGGTCGCGTCAGTAGGAGGAACTCACCTGAAGGAGAATTCTATCCTGGCAGGACTCCACGGCGGTGCTTCTCATTTCCTGGAGATTGAAGTCTTAAGGACTAACTCTGAAAGCTAAGTACTTTTGCTACATTTAAGGCGCCCTTCGCAAGAAAGGTTAATTTTTGGAACATTTACTTTGTGAAAGCCTTCACGAAGAAGAGACTTCGGACATTCAAGGCCTAACAGAATTTTGAGAGCTATTTGTCAGATCATTGAGAATTACAAAGAACTTTATGTTTGCTAAATTGTGAAGTGAAATACAAGGAACTTATGTTTGTTAAATTGTGAAGAGATTTACAAGGAATTTTTAGATTTTGTTTAAGAAACGTGGGATTTAAGAAAGATACCTAGGATTTGGTGTGTCTTTGTTTAAAGCTTATTTTTTAGCTCAATTAACAAAGAGGAACAGAAACCCCGAGACAAAGAAGCAAAGGCTAATACCAAGTAAGTTTTAGGAAAGAGACAGAAAGAATGCAAAGGGCTTCTTAAAATAGTAATTAATCCTTCCTTTCTTTTATGTACATTTCCAGAAGAACAAGCTGACATAACTTCGGACAACCAACTATCCTAGAGGACATCTGACAACTTAATCACCACAACCCTACATCCCTACAAAGACATACTGGGCGAGGGCCTTCAACTTGCTGATTGCAGGTAGGGGGATCTTCGAACAGCTTAACTAGGTTATTGGAGTTCTGTTTAGTTAGAGATTGTGGCGAAGGGGGCTAGGGAGGTTAGGAAAGCAGATTCCTAAATCTGAATACTAAAATCTTGGTGCTTGTTGCTTCGCAGGTCGACAGCAAGAACCAAAGTCTTCTCTTCAACGCCCAGTACCGGCCCTCCTCCCTAATTCCTAGTTTTAATTCTTGCTGTTAATATTTAACTCAGTAAGTTTTAGTTAGTGATTTGGGAAGTTGGTCCCTTGCGTCCCTGCGAAATCATCCACGTCTTCCAAGAGAACTTCAGGCAAGACAAGGTAAGGGACGACGTGGTTAGCTTTGACAGAAGGCAAAGCCCACGTAGATAATTTCGCCCGGACGCAATGGATCAAGATAATATGCAGGATTTGGCAGCAGTTTTAGAAGCTATTAGGCAGGATAATGCAGCCTTACGTAGAGATTTATCCTCTCTTCAAGACTCTATTCAGCAAAAACCAACTACTTTTCTGAGTCCCTCATCCAGTACAGATACCAAAACTCAGATCCAAGTGGTAACCCCGTTCCCCACTCCTTTAGCCCCACCAGAAAGATTTTATGGGGATTGTAATAAGTTTTCTGTATTTTTACAGCAATGTCACCTACATTTTATAGCCAAGACTACAGCCTTCCCAGACGATTCTTCTAGAGTAGCTTTTATGTTATCTTATATGGGTGGAGATGCTGCTCTTTGGTCAGTTCCATTAGTAGAAAAGGACAACCAAATTTTGTATAATTTTAAAGATTTCGAGAGGGCTTTAAAGAAAATGTTTGCAAAACATCTTTTCGTTCAATCTGCAGACAATGAGCTTCTTAGTTTAAAGCAGGGATCTTCGGATCTGATACATTACATATCCACCTTCAACCGTCTGGTTTTAGAGGCTGACTGGCCATACGACAAGAGAGTTTCTATCTTTTACAGAGGTCTAAGAGAGGAATTAAAGGACATGATTACTCAGATTCTTGAACCCCCAGAAGACATAAGTGAGTTCATAGACTTAGTGGTAAAACTTAATCATCGAATTTCCGAACGAAAGGGAGAAAGAGGCAAAACTGAGCATAAAGTAGTTTTCTTTAAGGAAAGGTCAACCCCGAATCGAGAATCAGGTCCAAAATCTGATTCCGTCGAACCCATGCAAATTGGTTCTATCCGTGGACCCTTAACTAAGGAGGAGAAAGATAAAAGACGACGTTTAAACCAGTGTTTATATTGCGGAAAGACAGGACACTTCGTAAAAGAATGTCCTACTCGACCTAACAAGTTTAAAACCAAGACTTCCGATGTAGCCATCACACAGGAAAAGTCGGAAAACTAGTACACTCGGTAAAGGGAGAGGTCAGTTTATCGGGTGGTCTTTCTAGTTTGGCCTCGACTCTTCCCCCTGCAGGTTTCAGACACTTTTCAATCTTGGTAGAACTCCGAGATTTGCTTCCTAAATCTAACACAAGAAAAGTGGAAGCCATTATAGATTCTGGGGCTACAGGTAATTTTATTGATTCCAAATTTTTCTTACAGTTGGGCTTTCAGTCTGTGTTAAAAGATCATCCAGAAACAGTCAGAGCAGTTGATGGCAAGGAGTTAACTTCTGGGCTGGTAAACAGACAAACCGAACTTTTAGAAATGGATTGTTCTCCCATTCATCGAGAAAGAATACAATTTGACATAATTGATGCCCCTCAATTCAAGATGATTTTAGGAATACCTTGGTTAATAAAACATAACCCAATCATAGATTGGGTAACCTGGTTAATTACCTTTAAGTCCACCTTTTGTACTGAGCAGTGCTTCCTAATCAATAGGTCCCAGGACATAGTTCAAGGTTTTGATTTCGGAATTGAATCACCTAATGTCCTACTTTTGGAAGGGGTTCCATCGGTTTATAGCGACTTATCTGATGTGTTTGACAAAAAAAAGGCCAATACTCTACCTCCACATAGAGATTTCGACTGTAGAATAGATCTCGTCCCTGGAGCAACCTTACCCTGCAGTCGCATTTATGCTCTTACGGAAGCAGAAAACGTTCACCTGAGAGCATACCTTGATGAGTATCTTGCAAATGGGTTCATTAGGCACTCTAAATCTCCAGTATCTTCAGCTCTTTTTTTCATTCCAAAGAAGGGAGGGGAATTGCGCACGTGCATAGATTATAGGCAGTTAAACAACGTCACCATCAAGAACAGGTACCCCTTACCCTTGATCCCAACACTTTTGGATCAAATTAAGAAAGCTAAGATTTATACAAAACTGGACTTGCGAGGAGCTTACCATTTAGTCAGGGTAAGAAAAGGAGACGAATGGAAAACGGCTTTCCGCACTAAGTTCGGCCTCTTTGAATACCAAGTCATGCCTTTTGGACTGTGTAACGCTCCTGCCGCCTTCCAGTTTTTTATAAACGAAGTGTTGCATGAATTTATTGACATCTGTTGCGTGGTGTATATTGATGACATTCTCATCTACTCAGACACTGAGGAAGAACATGTACAACAGGTCCGCGCCATTCTTCAAAGACTACTCTCCAATTCTCTTTATGTAAAACTGGAAAAAAGTCTGTTTCATGCCTCCAAGGTGGACTTTCTGGGTTATATAATCAGTCCCGAAGGCATTGAAATGGATCCCAAAAAGGTTGAAGCGGTAACAACCTGGCCCAGTCCAACTTCTGTGAAGCAGATCCAAAGCTTCCTAGGCTTTGCAAACTTTTACCGTAGATTCATTCAGAACTTTTCTCAAATAATTACACCCATAACCAAGTTGCTGAGAAAAGGAGTGAAATTCTTGTGGAACGCTGATGCTGAAGAAGCCTTCCAAATTTTAAAGAAAAGATTTACTATGGCCCCAATCTTGTGTCATCCAGATCCCAATCAACCGTTTATTGTAGAAGCAGATGCATCTCAATATGCTTTGGGAGGAATTCTTTCACAACGAAATTCCGATACTGGCCAAATGCACCCCATAGCTTACTTTTCCAGGAAGATGTCTGAAGCTGAACAGAACTATGCCATAGCCGATAAGGAATTATTAGCAATTAAGGCGGTTTTTGAAGAATGGCGCCACTACCTGTTAGGGGCTCGTCATCCTGTAACAATTTACACTGATCACCGTAATCTTCAAGCGCTAAGATCTGTGAAGGCTTTGACTGCTAGACAGTTACGTTGGTCTATGTTCTTCAATGACTATACCTTTGTGATAACTTATCGCCCTGGAAAAGAGAACTTGAAAGCGGACGCTTTGTCTAGTATAGGTGATAAAGACCCAGAAAAACCTGAAGTTATCCATCCTGTAATCCCGACTTCTTGTTTTCAGGGAAGTTTAACCACTAGTAACATTATTAATGATATTAAGGAGGCCTTGAAAGATACGGATGTTGAGATGTTGAAAAGAGATCATCCTTACCTCCTGGAGAAAGATGATTTGATGATGGTACATGGTTTAATTTACGTTCCTACTGAAAAGATACAAAAATCCATAATTCAGCTTCACCACGATACAATGTTATCTGGCCATCCTAGCATCTTGAAGACCATGGAACTAATAAGACGAACCTTTTGGTGGCCTTTGATGTTCAAAGACATTCAGTTGTTTGTAGAAACTTGCAGTGTTTGCATTCAACATAAGACTTCTCATCAAGCTCCTAGTGGTTTGTTAATGCCTCTACCTATCCCACCTCAACCCTGGCATACTATATCGCTAGACTTCATAGTTGAACTACCTGAAACCAAGAAGGGATTTAATACAATTTTAACTGTAGTGGATCAGTTCACAAGAATGGCCCATTTCGTTCCCTTAAAGAAACTTCCCACAGCCTTAGAGCTGGCTCATCTAATTATGTCACACGTGATCAGATTACACGGAATCCCATCTGTGGTCATTTCGGACAGAGGCTCCCAATTTGTTTCTAAGGTTTGGCAAAAGTTGGGTACATTGTTACAAATGGACGTTCGTTTGTCTTCTAGTTACCACCCCCAAACAGATGGTTTAACTGAGAGAACTAATCAGACAATCGAGCAAAATCTCCGATGTATGTTACCCAATGTTCCTGATGAATGGTCTGACCTTTTGAGCCCCCTAGAGTTCGCTTATAATAACTCAGAACATTCATCTATCAAAATGTCTCCGTTCTTTTGCAATTTCGGATTCCATCCCAAAAGCATTCCTGAAAATTCTTTAAGCTCTGATTCAGTACCTGCAATTTCTGACTATGTATCCAAAGTGTTTTTTATCCAAGAAGAGGCCAAATTCAACTTGGCAAAGGCGAAAGAATCCCAGAAAGAGACCAAGGACAGACATCGATCTGAACAACCGCAATACCAAGTAGGTGAAAAAGTATGGTTGAGTACAAAAAATCTGAAACTCAGAGGAAATCGGAAATTCAATCCAAAATTCATTGGTCCCTTTCCTATTGAGAAGATAATTAACCCGGTTTGTGTAAGGCTGAGTCTCCCTAATAAATATTTGATACACCCGGTCTTCCATGTCTCCCTGGTTAAGCCATTTCATCCCCAGACCCGCATCTCCAAATCCCCATCCCCCATCATGATTGATGATCACCCGGAATTCGAGGTAAAAACTATCCTAGATTCCAAAAGAGTTCGAGGAAAACTGTTTTACCTCATAGATTAGAAAGGTTATGGCCCAGAGGAAAGGTCTTGGGAACCTTTAGACCATCTAAAAAACTCCCCTAGATTAATCCGACTTTTCCATCTAAGGCATCCTGAGAAACCAAAGCCTATTTCAACCGTTCTGGGGGGGATCTTGAGGAGGGAGTACTGTCATGATTCCACTTACCCCTAACACACACATCCTAAGACATGTGCTGAAATCCCCCTTATAAAAACCCACCCCTGTCCCGTGCTCCACGCACGCTTCTTGTCAGTGTGATTGGGTGCTTACATTTATATCTGCCTTATTACATGTTGGTCACCTTCTTAAGGTTTTGCTACTGACTTTGCATATGCCCCTTTTTTGCTAGTACCCTGTGGTATTGTTTTATATGCTTGTCAAAGTTCTGGAGCTCAATTAATGTGCTTAGTAGGCTCCGCTTGTGGCTCCGTGAAAGACAACGCCCTCGCGAAGGTCTTTCTGATTTCTCCCCGCATCCCTACACGCTGCCTTTTGGTGCGCGCTAGAACTGGGACTGCATTCAAGCGTCCCCGCGCACGTTAGCAGAACGTGACTGGGAGCGGCTGGGTGCGGCCAGGTATTTAAACCGCACCCAGCCTTCTGGAAGGCGCTTTGCCTTCAGGTTTCCCTCGGAGAAGGTCGCGTCAGTAGGAGGAACTCACCTGAAGGAGAATTCTATCCTGGCAGGACTCCACGGCGGTGCTTCTCATTTCCTGGAGATTGAAGTCTTAAGGACTAACTCTGAAAGCTAAGTACTTTTGCTACATTTAAGGCGCCCTTCGCAAGAAAGGTTAATTTTTGGAACATTTACTTTGTGAAAGCCTTCACGAAGAAGAGACTTCGGACATTCAAGGCCTAACAGAATTTTGAGAGCTATTTGTCAGATCATTGAGAATTACAAAGAACTTTATGTTTGCTAAATTGTGAAGTGAAATACAAGGAACTTATGTTTGTTAAATTGTGAAGAGATTTACAAGGAATTTTTAGATTTTGTTTAAGAAACGTGGGATTTAAGAAAGATACCTAGGATTTGGTGTGTCTTTGTTTAAAGCTTATTTTTTAGCTCAATTAACAAAGAGGAACAGAAACCCCGAGACAAAGAAGCAAAGGCTAATACCAAGTAAGTTTTAGGAAAGAGACAGAAAGAATGCAAAGGGCTTCTTAAAATAGTAATTAATCCTTCCTTTCTTTTATGTACATTTCCAGAAGAACAAGCTGACATAACTTCGGACAACCAACTATCCTAGAGGACATCTGACAACTTAATCACCACAACCCTACATCCCTACAAAGACATACTGGGCGAGGGCCTTCAACTTGCTGATTGCAGGTAGGGGGATCTTCGAACAGCTTAACTAGGTTATTGGAGTTCTGTTTAGTTAGAGATTGTGGCGAAGGGGGCTAGGGAGGTTAGGAAAGCAGATTCCTAAATCTGAATACTAAAATCTTGGTGCTTGTTGCTTCGCAGGTCGACAGCAAGAACCAAAGTCTTCTCTTCAACGCCCAGTACCGGCCCTCCTCCCTAATTCCTAGTTTTAATTCTTGCTGTTAATATTTAACTCAGTAAGTTTTAGTTAGTGATTTGGGAAGTTGGTCCCTTGCGTCCCTGCGAAATCATCCACGTCTTCCAAGAGAACTTCAGGCAAGACAAGGTAAGGGACGACGGGGTTAGCTTTGACATCTTCCCCTGCGCGCCATGTCCGGCACTCCTGGGACGCTGCTCCTCCTCTGCTCCTGACGTGACCACACACAGTCGCGGCCGGCGCTACTTTGGGGGAACTACTTTTTGTAAAAATTTAACTTTTTATATAACGTTTATTTTAAAAAAATTTAAAGCCTATGACCATCTACACACCCTGCCGATTTCAACGGTGTATTGGGTGTGTAGATTGGCGCTGTGGTTCCCGAGTTTACCTTGCCTAAAGGTGCAAGTTCTCTCTTTATAATAGTACTAGCAGCCCGCCCCAGCGTTGCTTGGGGCAGAAAGGGGCTGGGGGCAGTACACCCGCTCCCGCCCCGACCCCCTCCCGCACCGATTCCCTCCCGCCCGACTCACTTGCGCCCCCCTCCCGCCCTTACTCACTCGTGCCCCCTCCCGCCCCGACTCACTTGCGCCCCCCTCCCGCCCGACTCACTCGCGCTCCGACATTTGCATCACACAGTCTCACTTTCCCTTTCCTTACCTGTGCCGCCACTCCTCACTGCACAGCCGCTCGTCACTGCACCGCCCTCCTCCTTCGTCATCACGCACATCGCGTAGCGGCCAGCGCTAGGTCCCGGCCGGCGCTACTTTCAGGGGACTACTTTGTTTACAAACGTAATTTTTTGTATTTACTTTTTTTTTTATTTATATAGCCTATGTCCATCTACACACCCTGACATTTTCATAGATGTATCAGGTGTGTAGCTTGGCGCTGTGGTTCCCGAGTTTACCTGGCCTAAAGGTGCAAGTTCTCTCTTTATAATAGTAGTATAGATAGTAGTATAGACTATGGATTAGTGCTTTTACCATTGTCTCCACCAAAAGTTGTGAACCCATGTACTATAACTATTTAAGCATCTTTATCACACAGAGGTGAACATTTTTAATGAAATTGCACGAAGGGACTCAATTTTCACTATAAGAGAATATATATTTCAATTTGTTATACAACATGCACAAAAGAATGGCAAATATCAGGTATATTTTAAAGATGAAAGATTATTTTGCAAATAGGGTGAACAAAGTTGTGAACTAGTGGCAGGTTTCATATATGGAAAATGAGTTGATGATGTATTATACCATTATCTTGCTTACTTTTAAACTCTGCAACACAATGCCATTTCCTATGGGATGCTACCAGGCCATCTTTGATGGGCTTCTCAGAACCTATACTAAAGCAAATGGAGGATTGCATTTCCAAGGGATAACAGCCTTCACCTGTGGGCTGCTTCCTCTGTCCCATATCCCAGGTTGCCTATTTCAAAGAGGAATACTCTGCTAAAACAGTTTCCATTGATATAAGGCTGAAAATGAATGATTAGGAGTAAAATAAAGTGCCGCAAAAATGCCGCTAAATTTCCATATTTGTGCCGCTAAATTTCCATATTTGTTCAGCTAAATTTGCTAATCCATGCCGCTATATCCTGGGCAGTCTGTATAACACACTGCTACACTTGTGCACTATTAAATAAAGGTAAAACACACAACTGCACTTCTGCACTGTTAGAAAAGAATTAGAAACAGGTAAAACACACGGTTACACTTTTTTGTTTGCTAGACAAAGGTACAGCACACTGTTGCCATTTTTCATTGTTAGACACAGGTACAACAA
The DNA here is from genome assembly GCF_964263255.1 of Lissotriton vulgaris. Lineage (NCBI taxonomy): Eukaryota > Metazoa > Chordata > Amphibia > Caudata > Salamandridae > Lissotriton > Lissotriton vulgaris. The sequence continues at coordinate 196,781,674 of NC_141687.1, forward strand.
GCTGTCCTTGATCATTTTTAGCACAAGGGCAGCACACTAGGACACTTGTGCATTGTTAAATACAAGGTACAACACACTGTTTCACTTCTGCACTGTTAGAAACAGGTGAGAGATCTAACCAACTTTCTAACCCAGACCAAGCCGCCGCTAACTTCACCCTATGGTTATCCAACACCGCCGACACCTTAGCACCACAGAAAAAACGTCAAAACAAACCTGACAACAAGAAGGCCTCATGGTTCAACGATGATCTTAAGAAGTCCAAGAAACTCTGCCGCTCCCTTGAAAAGGCCTGGAAAAAAGACCCAACCACTAGCACCAAGGACGCCTTCAAAAACGCCACCCGCTCACACCACCAACTAATCCGAAAGGCCAAGAAAACAGCATTCAAGGATCGACTTGACAACAACGCCCACAACAGCAAAGAACTTTTCAACATCGTCAAGGAATTTTCCAATCCCTCGGCCAACTCCAACGACATCACCCCCTCTCAAGCCTCCTGCGACTCCCTAGCCTCATTCTTCCACAGCAAGATTGCAGACATCCACAACAGCTTCGACAACCAACCCGGAGACCAACCCGCCCAACCATATGCTGCACATTCTCCCCCCGTGAACACCCTTAACGACTGGAACCCAATCTCCACTGAGGTCACCATCCGCCTGATGAACTCCATCCACTCAGGATCCCCCACAGACCCATGTCCTCACCACATCTACAACAAAGCAGACTCCGTCATAGCACCGCACCTCCGAGACGTCATCAACTGCTCCTTCAACTCCGCAACCTTCCCTGAGAGCTGGAAACACGCTGAACTCACCGCCCTTCTGAAAAAACCCACAGCGGACCCCACCGAACTCAAAAATTACCGCCCCATCTCGCTCCTTCCATTCCCGGCAAAAGTAATCGAGAAAGCTGTCAACAACCAGCTCGCCGCCTTCCTCGAAGCCAACAAATCCCTCGACTCCTCACAATCTGGCTTCCGAGCTAAACACAGCACTGAGACCGCCCTCATCGCAGCAACAGACGACATTCGAACTCTACTGGACAATGGAGACACAGTCACCCTCATCCTCCTCGACCTCTCTGCAGCCTTCGACACAGTCTGCCACAGCACCCTTCTACAACGCCTCAATAACATCGGAATACAAGGAAAAGCACTTGAATGGATCACCTTGTTCCTCTCCGGAAGAACCCAGAGAGTCCGCCTTCCACCATTCAAGTCCGAGGCCACTGAAGTCATCTGTGGCGTACCACAAGGATCCTCACTCAGCCCCACCCTCTTCAACGTATACATGAGCCCCCTCGCGACCATCGCCCGCCAACACAACCTCAACATCATCTCTTACGCGGATGACACTCAACTAATCCTTTCTCTCACCAATGACCCCAGCACCGCCAAAACTAACCTACACGAAGGAATGAAAGAAGTTGCCGAATGGATGAAACACAGCCGTCTGAAACTGAACTCAGACAAAACAGAAGTCCTCATATTAGGTACATCCCCCTCTGCATGGGACGACTCTTGGTGGCCGGAAGCCCTTGGAAAAGCACCCATCCCGACAGACCACGCACGGATGTGAAAGTTGACAAAATTGATGTACATAGACAGCATTCATTCCCCTTCTTCTCCCACTCCACTCCCTGTGGGCACCATGGATACTGTAAATTATTGACCGTATCACCCTGCCAGTAAGAGCCCGTACCCCTATGCATATGTACAGCCATTCTAGGCACCATGGCCTTTTTACCCATTGGAATCCCCGGCTTCCCTCCTGCGCGTATCTTGCACCCCCTCTCTCGTGTATAGACCATGAAACCCTTTCCCTTTGCGCGATCCTGATGTGAAAGGCAACCCTCCTGCTTGACCCAGGCATTCCCCATTTCCCTCTCGAAGAAGCATCCTTCGCCTCAGCTGACATAGCCCCCCCAGCTGTATCTGACTGCCCCTGTTCTCTCATGTACAGGTCATAGGATCTCTCTCTCTCTCTCTCTCTCTCTGTGCGACTCTGACCCTGTGCGCACCCTGACCCCCTCCTTCTCCTCACATGAGCAAGTCATAAACCCTCTTCTTCCGCAAGGCCCTGTCCTTGAGAGTCATGGCCGCGCCTGACCAACACCTCCTTCCCTTCCATGAATGCCCCTCTGTTGACAAGCCTTCCCTCCGCGCTCGATTGTCCACGTGGCATGAATACCACTCCTTTGATGACCCCTTCCCCCGGGTCCGGCTGACCACACATGTCCGAGGCCATCACCTAAGCCAGGAGATACCATTTACTGCCCTCATTGTATGAAGTCACCCCTCTTCAAAGGATCCACTATTGGTCCTAGCCACCCCACCCCCTGGGCTATGATCAGGCGTACACATCCTACGAAACACTCAGCTGCGTGATTGCCCTCCCCTCTTATCAGCAGGTCAAGGGTCCCCATTGTGAACGTATGTGGAGTAGGATCACCACGAGGATTATAGGGATGTCTTTCTTTTGCGTCATACTGTCCTGATTGTACCATCAAATGTTTTGTAAGGTATAAAAGCAAGAGTCTCAGCTCACTTGTTAGAGCACCTCCCGAAAGACACTGTGTTTCGTGTCCGAAATGACTGGCTCTCCTCATGAGAATTAAACTCTGTTCTTGATTCCCGCTTCCAGCGCCCGTCTCTTTATTTGGTAATTATTCAACATGGGAACTAAGAGGCGGTTTGCGCCAGCAACCTGGGCATCGATAGCAATGCGGGCTCATTTTCCACAATTGGCGTCCCAACGCGGGGTCCATCAGTGACATAAGGTTCGGTAAGAGAGATCCAGACGAAGAAGTGAACATCTAAATGATCGGGGTATGCCTGCCTTGAGAGGGCCCTCGCCCGGCTGCCGATCGACAGAACTTCACCAATTCTGAACGGACCTCTCTTGAGTGACCTATTGTCCTGACTGGAATCCCACAGGAATGCTACATGGAGTAAGAGAACGATCGGGCGCTGGAGGAGGGAATCGAAGAACTGTCCGTGTGGTCCGGTCCGGGTAAGATTAAGTAGGGTGTTTTTACGCCTGATTGGTAGGGTGGCTCTATCCACCTGATTGATTGATTGTTTGTATTGAAAGTCGGTATTTGTATACTGATATTGTTGGTATTGGTTCATTTAGCTTTGAAGGCTACTTGACATATTGGTTCTCTTTTGAGAACGAGACATTCTCTGTTTGCAAACAGCGGCGAATAGGAACGTCGTCCCTCTTTGCAGATAGAGAAGGGTAGGTAATGCAGACTTTTGTCCCCCGTTGTAATTCGTCATGCCTACTTTTCTCCCCACTGAATTGTTTGAAGTCGATTAATAATCGATTGTTGCTCTTTGAGATCTTCCCTGTCCACAAACAGAGACGAATAGGAATATTCTGTTCCCTTTATGGATAGCGAAGGGCAGGTAATGCAGACATTTGTCCCCGTTGTAATCCGTCATGCCTGTTTTTCTCCCCATTGATTGGTTGGTTGCCTGGACATTGTTGTCCCAGGAATTGTTTCGTTTGAGGTATTTTCTATTTGCAAACAACGTGAAATAGAAATATTCTGTCTAGTCTTTGCAAGTAGAAAAGGGTAGGTTATGCCCCTTTGTGAATTCGTCAGTCCTACCCACTCCCCACTGGTTGGTTATTGGGGGGTAGCTCGCATGGTCCGCCCAGGAGACTACCCTTATGGAGGACATATGCTCCCCGCTCATGGGCCATTTAGTAGAAATAGACCGACTGGTCCGTCCAGGAGGCTACCCTAGTAAATGGAAGTACATCGCTCGGTCCGTCCAGGATGATACCCTAATGAAGGAATATATGTTCCCCTTTTGATCGATAATCTCGTTCCACCCCGGACCATTTATTGGAGGGAACTCGCCTGGTCCGTCCGGAAGTACCCCCTAGTGAAAAGGACACATAAAAATATGAAGTGATCACCGTTCCCTACTAACAGAAAGCTTTAGCTCGAAACACGCTAAGGAAGAGAAAGAAAAATAAAAAGAAATCAGGCTAAGTCAGTAACCCCCTGATGAGCTTTTGACTTCACTAAAAATAAGAAACATTAGAAATAGTTCGTAATAAGAAATATAAAATGGCGAAAAGGTTTGATAGCAGAAAATAGCCACGAGGTAGCTAGGCTTCACTGCCTATTCCTGCTCCCAACATGCCTGCCTCATTTCCCACCACGCCCAAATAACAGTCACATGAAATAGAAAGCAAATCAATAGGTACCTACCCCCATTCCGGAAGCTCCCGAAGTGCAACGGGTCCGCGGTTACGCCCATCCGGAAGGCGAGGCCTCGAGGCACGAGGGGCTCGCCTGGCCACGGTCAGGAGGAGATGATGTTGGGCAGGCGGTCCAAAGAATGGCAGAGACCTCTCCTTCTCTCCTCTCCTGCTGCCCTGCAGGCCACGGGGGGGGGGCTGTCTTGCCTCAGCCACCGACTACCCCCCCTTCTGTCTCTCGCCTGGTCCGACCCACGAAGAAGGCCGAAGCCGGGGGCGAGAACGGCGGCAAATCAAGTAGTCCCGCCACATGCCAAATTCCTGGAGAGTTGGAGGTAGTCCCGCCACATGTCAAAAAGGGAGGGGGGGGGGCTGTCTTGCCTCAGCCGCCGACCACCCCCCCCCCCATCTTCAATAGCCGGCACGGCCAATATCGAAGCGACGGAGCCGAGGAACGGCGCGGGGTCGCTGGAAGGGGGAGGCGGCGCAAACGAGCCTCCCCCACCTCCCTCCAGGTGGAGGCTTCCAGCGACACCCCAACACTCTTTGCTTAAAGAGGGTCAACATCAAAAAGCGGTCTTCTGCCCAGGACGGGCACTCGCTCCATATCGTCTCTCCTCGACCTTGAAGATTCTATAAGAGCCGGGGGGCCCCCGACCCCCTGCATGGGTGCCCCCGCCCCCTTCGCTGGGAACCACGACATCGGAGCAACTCCTGCCGGCACCAGCCTCGGATTGGAAATGGCTAAAATGCAGCCACGGCACAGACTTGTTCAGTTCCGGAGGAACACCAGAATGACCCGGTAGGAAAATTGTTGCCGCCCTTCCCACTCTTTGACTCATGGTCAATATTGTTAGACTGTTAACCGCATAGCACAAGACTTTTTGAACTGCCAACGGAAAGTTCTGGGCCAACCATGCGAGACTAGAGACATTCTGACTGTGCTGGAACTCGCCTGACCCCACCCAAAATGGCGTCGACACAAAATGAGACGTTTTGAATAAACTTTGTTGCACCCTGATTGCGCGAGCTTTTTGCCCCGAGATATATATATCGTTTTGGATAATGAAAGTAGATGTGAAGGATATTGAGTATGTGTTTGGACAATGAATTGACTTAGGGTGGGTACTGATTATGAGTTGGAAAATGAATTGGTGTAATTTAGGTAATGAATGAACATTGGATAATGTATTTATGAATTTATTAAAGATGAATTACTGACATGCATCATGTTTGCTCTGTAGGGGAGTTTAATACGATTTTATTGCACTGCCGCAATTTATGCAGTGAACTGCCACCAGCTTTGTTCTTCCTATGTACAGTTCCAATCTGCTCCGTGGCTAGTCCACTGGGTTGTAGGCCTGTATTTATACGTCAACACTTTTTATTAAAAGTATTTTGAAAACGAAAGCATAGTTGTAGCGGTTGCATTAATGAGTTTTGAATGTATTACTACTGTGAGCAACGAGAAAGTATGATGAAGGCTAAAGGTTAAAAAGGACCCGATATTTAGCAGCCACACTATGTGTCACAGGCAGCCGGAAAAGTGCTTTAGAAGCCCTAAAACGACACCACAGAAATGCCACCTGACCGCCACCCTTGTACCCGATCAAAAGGGGTTGCGACCAAGTAACTCATGTAGATACGCAGATCGTCAATGATTATCTGTCTGACATTTCTGGTCCCTCTGGGCTTAAACGCCGTGATGGTAGAGAAATGCACTACGTGGAGATAGGTCGAGTATGTGGTAGGTAAAAACATTTCCGGATTACTGCATGCTGATGAGGGTTGAATATTGCCCCCCCCTCCCCTTCTTTCTCCTCCCTTCTGCAGGTCACGTCGGAACCTTGGCTGATGTATGGAAGGACGATGACCGAACCGCCAATGAGAAGGGGAAGAAGGGAATATGAGTATGGTCCTTATGACAAATAAAAGTTTTTTAAAAGACGTAGACTTAAACATGACTGTTCCTCCTTAGAACATAGCAACTGGGAGGATGGACTGACATAGAAACTGGACAGGTACTGAATGACGAAAAATTGACTAGAAATGACGCGTTAAATAATGTAACTGGACGTTTTGACTAGGTAGGGAAAGGACAAAGAAAAATATACGGGTAAGGGTTATCACGGCACCACCCGTCTGGGAAGTTAGAAATGTTGCTGGTGTTCAAAATGCACTGCCCCCTTTTTCGCACTCTTATAGATGTAGCCAAGCTGTCCGACTGTTCTCCCGATCAATACTTGCCGTTGCCTCAGCCCGGAGAACTTCCCACCAAAGGAAGGAACTGAAAAATGGTTTAAAATCCAACCATGGGTAAATAGCACAACCAGGCTAATTTCTGGCCGACCGACGACTGAGGTGTAAGTATTGGCAATTGGGAACGCTGGCCGACATAACTGGCGAGAAGGAAAGGGAGGGAAGGGTAGAAAGAGCTAAGCACATAGATAAATAAGATAGTAAAGATACGTAGGATATAATATGAATTTTGTTGGCCATCTGTTGTTTCCTGTCCTGTCGTGAATGTCTTATATATGTGTAATGCATGTGCTGTCTTCCCTGTCTGAGTTTGTGTGTGTAATGTACGGATTTATGTCTTCCCTCTGTCTGTATTTGCATGTTACCTGACCTTTGCTGTTCTGTGTTGTGAGCGCACTAAATGACCTATTTTCGTACACGTCTCTCTCTCCCTCTCTCTCTCACCACTCCCTTACCTCTCTCTCTCTCCCTCTCTTTCTCTCTCTCTTTACATGTCATACGTGTACCGAATGGCTCGTTTAGATTGCGGACGACTCTCACTCTCTATGAGAGTCTCCCTATTTTCTCTCCCTCTTTTTGGTAAAATTGTGCCTCACCGGCACCAGTCTGATTTGATACTTATTGAACGCGGAGGTGTTCAGCGAAATTGACCGAAATAAAAATGATTGTAACTTGCCATATTACTACCTCTCCTTTCTACAAAAATAAATGAACTTGAATTGGCTGAAAAGGAAAGGACAGGTAAGACGGCTAAGGTCCCCCAAATCTGGCTATTCATAGGGGAACTGTATGTCAATGGCACCTTATGTCTGTTCTTCAGAGACGAACGCCAACGTCTAGATTGACACCCAGTGCCCAGATTGCCCCACCCCTTCGCACCCAAGCGCGAGCGCCCGAAGTATACCCTCCCCATTTGATAGACCCCAGCTGCTGTCCCGGACATAAACATGATGACCATGAGTAGCTGTTGACCCTCGAGAAAACCTTGTTTTGCCCGACTCTCGACGATAGCGCCCCCTCCCTGTGTGAAAAGGTTAGCCAGTCCTGAAGGGAAATGCTCCGCAAATGTTGAATATGATGTAATGCACAGTTGATGGAAATATTATTTTGTCCTCACTTGAATTCTAAATGGGACGATGAATAAACCTGCCATAAACTCAGTAGGAATGCTGACACATGCACTGCTTGGTAATGGACCTCTGACTGTGACCGATGAGCATAAACTCTCAAATGCGTAGAATTGAGGGAGGAATTCATATGCGTAGATGTCTTCTTCTGCCATTTCTCTAAAACATTGTCTTGTACCTATTCAAAGATTCACGATCACAGAAGGAGATGGGTCAGATGTGACATACAGCCTGACTGCAGATTTTGGGACACGTATGACATCGACCAGAGGTGGAGCTGCAGGGCGACAAGACACGGGACGAGACCGCAATTTCAACGTGGAAAATGAAAATGACGGGCCGCCTTGAAGCCCTCCGACTGCTAACCCACGTGTGCCTGGAGTCTCCGTCCCCCTTCTTTGGGCCCGATTGATGGGCCTGCCTGCTTGTTATCCTTTGCTCCCTTGGTCCCTTTTTTTTTGTGTCCCAGGAACTCTGACCCAACTCCGCTCTCTCTCCTATCGACTATTTGAACTACATTCACCCTCTTTCCCACGTGACTTTTTTGCCAAAGGAAAGAACTGCATTCATATGGGAATAGGGTGTTGCCACAGAACTATAGGTGCCGAGCATAAGGCGCCGCCAAACGGATTGTTTAGGGAACAGGACTGTGGTCTAACAGCAGAGGACTGACCGCACCCTGCAACGCGTAAGGATGGAACCGAGCTGGACCTATAGCTCCACCGCCGGTGCTCAACAGCGCCAACGAAAGTACCCGGATTAGAGCCTACCAGTGATGGCTCGCTGATAAAAAGACACTGTGACGAAGAGATCTTGTGTATTGAACTGACTTCCGCTCTCAACCCAAAACTGTTCATTGGTCACATTTTTAAGTCAGAAAGATTTATGCTATGTAGTGCGTTTAATTGTCAGGAACACAACGAAAATGTAATTTCCTATGTACTGCATTCTTCCCATCACCTTAAACTGTCTATGATTGTACGCCACATGTTAGTATCGACAAAATGCTAATTCATCAACGATGCTTGTCTACCTGCAAACACATCAGTTGCAAAAATGACTGCTGTTATGTAAAAAGGGGCGACTGTGAAAGTTGACAAAATTGATGTACATAGACAGCATTTATTCCCCTTCTTCTCCCACTCCACTCCCTGTGGGCACCATGGATACTGTAAATTATTGACCGTATCACCCTGCCAGTAAGAGCCCGTACCCCTATGCATATGTACAGCCATTCTAGGCACCATGGCCTTTTTACCCATTGGAATCCCCGGCTTCCCTCCTGCGCGTATCTTGCACCCCCTCTCTCGTGTATAGACCATGAAACCCTTTCCCTTTGCGCGATCCTGATGTGAAAGGCAACCCTCCTGCTTGACCCAGGCATTCCCCATTTCCCTCTCGAAGAAGCATCCTTCGCCTCAGCTGACATAGCCCCCCCAGCTGTATCTGACTGCCCCTGTTCTCTCATGTACAGGTCATAGGATCTCTCTCTCTCTCTCTCTCTCTCTCTGTGCGACTCTGACCCTGTGCGCACCCTGACCCCCTCCTTCTCCTCACATGAGCAAGTCATAAACCCTCTTCTTCCGCAAGGCCCTGTCCTTGAGAGTCATGGCCGCGCCTGACCAACACCTCCTTCCCTTCCATGAATGCCCCTCTGTTGACAAGCCTTCCCTCCGCGCTCGATTGTCCACGTGGCATGAATACCACTCCTTTGATGACCCCTTCCCCCGGGTCCGGCTGACCACACATGTCCGAGGCCATCACCTAAGCCAGGAGATACCATTTACTGCCCTCATTGTATGAAGTCACCCCTCTTCAAAGGATCCACTATTGGTCCTAGCCACCCCACCCCCTGGGCTATGATCAGGCGTACACATCCTACGAAACACTCAGCTGCGTGATTGCCCTCCCCTCTTATCAGCAGGTCAAGGGTCCCCATTGTGAACGTATGTGGAGTAGGATCACCACGAGGATTATAGGGATGTCTTTCTTTTGCGTCATACTGTCCTGATTGTACCATCAAATGTTTTGTAAGGTATAAAAGCAAGAGTCTCAGCTCACTTGTTAGAGCACCTCCCGAAAGACACTGTGTTTCGTGTCCGAAATGACTGGCTCTCCTCATGAGAATTAAACTCTGTTCTTGATTCCCGCTTCCAGCGCCCGTCTCTTTATTTGGTAATTATTCAACATGGGAACTAAGAGGCGGTTTGCGCCAGCAACCTGGGCATCGATAGCAATGCGGGCTCATTTTCCACACGGAACCTAGGCGTCATCCTGGATTCTTCACTCTCAATGAACAGACAAGTCAGCGCCGTATCCTCATCCTGCTTCAACATTCTTCGCATGCTCAAAAAAACATTTCGCTGGATCCCCACCGAAACCAGAAAAACAGTCACCCATGCTCTGGTAACAAGCCGACTGGACTACGGAAACACCCTCTACGCAGGTACTACCGCTAAACTCCAGAAGAAACTCCAACGAATCCAAAACGCCTCAGCCAGAATCATATTAGACATCCCGCGCAACGAACACATCTCTGGTCACCTGAAAGACCTCCACTGGCTACCCGTCAATAAGAGAATCACTTTCCGACTGCTAACCCACGCACACAAATCACTCTACAACATCGGACCAGAATGCCTCAACTCACGACTGTCCTTCTACACCCCCTCCCGCCAACTACGTTCTTCCAGCCAAGCCCTCGCCACCGTACCTCGCATCAACAAGACCACCATGGGAGGCAGATCCTTCTCATACCTGGCTGCTAAAACATGGAACTCACTCCCTACCTACCTTCGCCTTACCCAGAACCACCTAGCATTCAGAAAGCAACTTAAAACGTGGATATTTGACAAATAATCCTCCTCCCCTTCCTAAGCGCCTTGAGACCCTCTGGGTATGTAGTGCGCTATATAAATTCTTTGACTTGACTTGACTTAAGGACGATGTTGACTCCAGGGCTAATCATTTTTAAAAAAAAGTAGTGTAAAACGGAGCAACATCTCACCAAACAAACTAGTAAATAAACAAGTATTTGCAATGCAATAGGTCTCGCATTTACGCGAGTTTAAGCTATTGGCATTGTAAATGACAATATTTCAAAAACCAAAACATAATTAAAAAGCATGGTCATTTACAATGCAAATAGCTTAAACTCTCGTAAATGCGAGAGCTGTTGCATTGTAAATGCTTGTTTAATTTAAGGCAAGGGGAGATTAAGTTATTTGCCCAGAATCACAGAATGTTGAGCCAAAGCTGGCACCCAAACGTAGTTATCTAGGTCAAAAGGTAGCTCTGGCTGGTAGGCCACATCTCTAGTGTTAGAAATGGAAATTGCAGGTGTGGAGAGGGAGTGGATGTAGCGTGGCTGGATGGGTCTCGGGGACCAGTTGTTTTGAGGGGGGAGGTGTGTGAAATTGACCTTCAACATACTGTGCTATCAGACAGAGCTCCCCAGGGTGAAATCCAACTAAAAGTTTTCTGGCCCAACCCGTATTTTTCCATATGAGGGGACAGCACTGATTGGCTGTATTCATCCCATACACACTCGGCCCCTCCCACCTCTGGTGCAGAAAGCGGAAGCACCTCTCCTGGCTACAACGGGCGCGTGCGCTCCCACCTTTTAACCGTAATTCTGTGCACGTGACACGGTCTAATTCTGGACCCGCGAGGCGGTCCTGGGACCGCCAACCTATCTGCGCTGCACGTTTCACGCGCTTCCGCTAGTAATCCTGTCAGCTAAAAATACCAGGATTTGTGAGGTCACCCAGGAAACAGCTGGGGCCTGCGGCGCCGTGTGTGTCTGTAGCTGTGAGGCTCAGCGGCCGCAGGTGATGTTTCTACACGGATGTAACTCTGTCATCTTGTGTTCGCTTTGCGTGGGACTGTGAGTCATATTCAGTGGGAGTGGGAAAGTGTGTCTATTAGGAAGCGTTTTTTTCTGTCACTTTATGTGTGCTCCGTCGTGTTCACATATGCTCGTCTGCGTGTGCCCCTACAATAATGAATTTGTCTCTGGGAATTCGTTTGTTCTTAATTCCGGTGTTTCGCTAGACACATTTTTTTGTCTCATAGTATGATTTGAGCTACCAAGCCTGTTTTCTATATTGACATGGCTCAGGGCGTGGTCGGGTGTTTGGAATGTGTCTGAGGTCCCATGTGTCCCCGTACAATGCTTTGCCTCAGTGTGTGTGTGTTTTTAGGTTCATAATGTGTCTCTATATGCAATGCTATCTATTTATATGATTGTGTATTAAAGATTGTCCCACTGATATATATTTTTTCTCGTTGGTGATTGTGTTTGTGATTTCATCCATTCTGTTTCTTCATACGTCTTTGCCTTACGTGTCGTAGTGTGTTCAGATGCAATGAGTTTACCTGCACAATTTTCTTTCTCTGTGATTGTGTTTTGAGGTGCAAAGTGTCTCAACTCCATACACATATCTTTGGCTAAGTGTTTGATGTGAGTTTGAAATTATTTGGTGTTGAGGTATGTCACTAGGGACCGGAGTACAAGAGTTCCCTATCGTATTTATTAATTATCACACCTGATTAAATTAAACATTAAGGTGTTTAGTATTTATTGGGCGCTATAATTATCACCTAGTGCTACTTTTTGGGGAATATCATGCAGATTTCTTTTTTTTTGCTTACAGCTCCAAAATATGCAGTCCACGGTAAATTCTGAGTCTTTTCCTCTCGTTAAATTCCAGTAGATTTGACCTGCCAAAATTTTATGAACTGTGCAAACGGCATCTCACCAGGTATTTATCAGGTAGGCGGGTACGATAAACATTACACTTACAATTGTGAATGATGCGCAATAAGGGTGTGCACAGAGAGTACAATTGTACCAGTTGTAATCAGGCTTATACGCCTTAATTACTAGTTCAGGGATAAATTCCGATGCTTGTGCAAGAAGAAGTTCGCGCAGGAATCAGAATCTTGCAGGAGCAGACGAGCACGGTTTGTTTTGAGCTTAAGAACAGGCAAGGTGTTATACTTTCCTGATTTACATTCTTGTGTTGGGGTAGGGAGGTGGCTGTCTTTCCCTACTTCCTTGGCGTTCCCTCGTGTTGGCCAGTTGGAATAACTCATGCGGCGAGAACGCGGGTGCCTGAGGAGATAGGCAGCGTTCTTGGAGTCATGTTTTCATTGTAATTACGTACTAGCGCACTGATGTGGATCTTCCTTTGATTCTATATCAAGAAGGATTATTAGGAGTGCGTGATTATTGAGACTGCCGTGGGAAGTTCCTTTTCAATATATATTAGGAACCTATGACATACAACCTATGTATATGTATTCTGAGACCTATCAGATACTGAGGTAAACACTACCCACTAAAGAAAACTTAGTTGCCAGTGGAGTAGTGTGATGAACCAATCCTGATTTGATTTATCTTCCAATTACCACCTATTGATTAAGTGCCTATACTTTGGGGTCTACTTTTGTGCTATTTCACCACAGGGGAACCTGAACCTAACCAAGTCAGCACTGCACCCCTGTTCAGCCACACTCTGCATATCCTTGGGGTAGGTGTTATCACTGGGACAAAGGGAGGGGTTGGTGATTCAGTGTGCATGTACGTTTTAACGTGTTGTTTCATCTGTAGATGTGTATGGAGCCTTGCTTACCACTATGCGCTGACTAAAATACGGAGGAATTTTGCTTTACAGGTATATAGAAAGAATCATAGGTACCTGTAGTCTTTGCAGTGAATGTATGTATGTATCTATCTTGAATTACCTGGTTGTTATTCTTGTTGCAGGTCTCCCTCCCCGCTGTCCCTATCCTACCCTTCCCCCACTTGATCACTCCATTGAGTCTGTACTACTAAACCAGGCCGTGGTGGTATCAAGAGTTGGAATATAAAGAGCTACATACGACCCTGAGGATTCAAGGCTGCGAAACTCTGATAGATGCCAGCAGGTCAAACCTGCTGAAATGTTTAAGGGGAAAAGGCATAATAGGAAGGAGAACAGCTGATTGACAGAGGTTTTACAGCTCTGCCAAACCCTAAATGACCCCCTGTATATGGATATATGCTATTATGTCGTTTAGATGGCTGCTATTTTTATTCCCTTTTCATTGGGTTGGCTTGCATGTTTAAAATCAAAATATTATTAAATTCCAAGTGTGGAAAAAAACTCTCACCACACAAAAGGCCTTAAGGGAAGAACAGACGAGCTGATCTGAAGAATGCTAACTGTGTGACTAGCATGGAAGAAAGCATTGTGGAGGAACAAACCAACAGAAACAGTCATCATCAATGCAACTTCAAATATTCAACTCACTGTGATGTTCTGCAGCAACTGTGAGATCTCTGGATCAAACGCGTACAATGTGTACAGTTTCTTAATTTGTAGGAATGTTTAGAAATGAAAACTAACTTCATGGAGTGATTGTGTAAAGATATTACAATAAGATATCAATAGCAAAAAGTTTAGCAATTTATGTGCTGTTGCAGAGAAAGCATCGTGTGAATTTTCCTGCCAGAATAATGAGAGCTAAAAATCAGATATGGTTCTCCCCTACCTGGAAAACTGGGTGAGGAAAAACCTACCCACTCTAGGTCAAGCAGAGCTACATTGCAACAGGTAAATTTACTCCACCTTACAGAGAGCTGGGCTGAAGTCTCTTAAAGAACATATCATTGTTTCTGTGTGTAATTCAAATTGTGTGTATGTGTGTGTGTGTGATGGAACAACAATGTCTGAGAGCATATATTGGTATCAACATGCATGCCAAAGACTAAGTAACCATCTATATAGTTATCTATATTAGATCTGCATCTAATTCCATTGATGTGCATTGCTGTGATTGTAGGAGCGCACCCAGCCATTGTGTTTTTCTGCATGTGCTTTCTTGCATGTATTCCTGCGCCCCACATGGGTTTACTGTGTGTATATCCATTTCAGGACTATTAGCAGTACATGTGTTCACACCAGTACCAGCAGTATATGTGTGCACACCAGTACCAGCAACATGGTTGACTAGGGAGGGCTGCAGGGACTTGCTAAGACCACTGCTCAGTTACACCATCATCTTTGGTCAGACACCAGATGTCAGCAGGTACAGAAACAAGCATTGGCATACCCAAGAGGTCACGTCTTAGGGTCCAAGAATTTAATTATGCAGCACAATAATCTTGTGCAACATTAACTGTTGAATGGTTAAACATTTATCCATACTAATATAATAAAGAGAGAGCCCAAACCTTTGAGGCGGGTAATCTCAGGAACCACAGCACCAATCACAACACCCAATACATCGTTGGAAAGGGCAGTTGCAGCAGAAGGAAATAGGCTATGCAGACACCCTCCATATACATTTAAAAGGTAAAAGAACCGTGCCAGCAAAGTAGTACCTTGTGGGCGTGTCTGCGTTGTGCTGTGGGCGTGTACTGGGGGCGTGAGAAATGCTGGGGCGTGTGGTACGTTCCGCCCTTCATGCCATGTCTCATATCCTGTGCTAATCTCACCCTGCTCCCTTTAAATATCCCTGCACCCCATAATCATAACCCACCCTTACTCCTTAAAATACCCCAACACCCATAAACATTAACTCATCTTAACCCTATAAATATACCCTGTACCCCAAAACCCAAACCTATCCCTAAACCCTAAAAATACCCCTGTACCCCAAAACCAAAACCTAGCCCTGAACCCTATAAATACCCCTGTACCTCAAAACCCAAACCTACCCCTGAAGCCTAAAAATACCCCTGTGCCCCAAAACCCAAACCTAACCCTGAGCCCTAAAAATACCACTGTACCCCAAAACCCAAACCTACCCCTGAACCCTAAAATACCCTTGTACCCCAAAACCCAAACCTAGCCCTGAACCCTTAAAATACCCCTGTACCCCAAAACCCAAACCTACCCCTGAACCCTAAAAATACCCCTTTACCCCAAAATCCAAACCTAACCCCGAACCCTAAAATGCCCCTGTACCCCAAAACCCAAACCTAGCCCTGAACCCTAAACATACCCCTGTACCCCAAAACCTAAACCTAGCCCTGAACCCTTAAAATACCCTTGTACCCCAAAACCCAAACCTACCCCTGGACCCTAAAAATACCCCTATACCCCCAAACCCTAACCTAGCCCTGAACCCTAAAAATACCCCTGTACCCCAAAACCCATACCTATCCCTAAACCCTAAAACTACCCCTGTACCCCATAACCCAAAACTATCTGAACCCTTAAAATACCCAAACACCCCAAAACATATACCTCAGTACCCCAAAACATATACCCCTATACCCATACTTACCTTATCCGAACATTTAAAAAAACATGCTTTTACCATTCATGCATTTACAACGAATTTCGTTGTAAATGTATGCGTGGTAAAAGCATATAAAATGTAATGCCATGCGTTATAATGGCATTGCGGAGTCATGGTAATTTCGTAATGAAAGTATGCGGAGTGATGGTATGTGGAAAGAAAGCTGCGGAATAATGGGTCTTTACCCTCCCCCGGTAAGTACATTGGTGGCACGGTGGCCCACATCTGCAGCAACATACTCCTATTTTTTCACCACCCATTTGAAAAATGCACAGGTCTCTCTCATTGATGGCCAGCACCGACATACAATTTTAGACACACCTCCCGCCACAAGTTCTAGAATTGCGAACTTTAGAGCTGGGGAGCTACGTTCGAATCTCGGCATCAGCTCAACATCCTGTGATTCCAGGCAAATTGCTTTGTCTCCCCGTGCCTACCACAAATGAATGTGTTCTTCTGTAATGTAAATTGTGCTCATGCCATGTTGTCGAGTTCGCGCTATATAATATTGCAAGGAAAAATAAAGCAGGGAAACTCGAGTTCACACACTACTGAACGCGCACTCTAGTGCATCAGAAGTGCACTGTGAATCGGAGCGTTTCACAGGCCTGTCACAGATAAGAAATGCTATCAAAACGAAATCCTACAAAACAATATACTACTGGCCGGCAGCAATTCATACCCGGACAACGTCGGGACGGGCTGCTAGTAAAGTTATAAAGGCGAGACCTAGTGGCTATGCCCATGCTTGGTATAGCCAATAGGTGTTGCTTTTTGGATTTTGTAAGTGTTTAGCTAGAGATATTGACTTTGCATAGACTGGGCGACATGCGGATCCATCAACGACCTGAGAGTGACCATGACCCGCTGATATTGTCTATTAATGGGAACGATGTAGTCAACGTAGGGCCAGTAATGGACACAGCGGTAGGCGAAGTGCTTTTGTCCCAAGATTGCCGTCATTTGAAATGGGCAAAAGTCTCTGAAGATGAGGCCTCGGTAGCACAGATTAAGTACATGGTAGAGGAAGCTATAACACGAATGGGTATGTTAGATCCACTGGATATTGGTACTATTGCCCCTAAGAAAGTCCATGAAAACCTGTTTGGTAAACTAAAAATGTTATTTATAAGAAATATCAAAGCTCAAGTTCATATTATAAAATACGCAAACTAGTACAAGGAGTCATGTAAAGCTGCTTTCGAGCACCTAAAGAAGACTATTAGGGATGGAACCCCCCCAAGAAGTTAAAATAGCAAGGACTTAATTATAAAAAAAGTTCAATCTGAGGCAAAGAAGGAGTTTGATGAGGATAGGTGGAAATCCTTGCTAAATGCCAGTAATAGGAAACACTAGATTACTTTTTGGCATCTGGTTAAATGGGGTAGTGGAGCGCATAGTTGTGTTCCAGAGAATAATGTATCTCCCGAATTGTGGGTGGAACACTTCCAGGCCCAATTCGCCTCCTCTAGGCGCGGCCAAGCCTCTTATCCAGAGGTGATTACTTAGAGAATCCCAACGTCTGATAAAAGGGAGATAGAACGAGTGCTGGAACGAGTTCCCTTGGGGCGGGTCCCGGGCCTGGATTGCAACCCGGCCGACATTTTTAAACATGATAAGAGGAATGGGACTGTTTATATCTACTTCCTAATAAATGCTTTAGCTAGGGGTGTGTAGCTACCAGATCCCTGGCGTGGGGCGGAAATAATCCACATATACAAAAAGGGTGACCGAGCCAATCCCTGCAACTATAGACCTATAAGTTTAATTGACACTCTTCAGAAAATAGTTTCTAGATTGATCCTAGGTAGAATAAATAATTAGATTCTGGATCAAGATGAACTCTCACCCTATCAAGCGGGTTTCCGTCCTCACGTCAGTACTATTGACCAAGTCTTTAGATTTTTGCTGATATATTGGAGTACTGTTGTCATTGCAGGGGGTACTCTTTATGCAGCGTTTGTTGATTTGAAATCAGCATTTGACTTGGTCCATCATCAGAAGCTGTGGGATGTTTTAAAGGAGGCCAGGATGCCCCTAGAAATTTTAAGCTTTGTTATCAAGTTGCACGAGGAGAACTATGCTCAAGTTAGTTAGGGAAAGCAGGGCCATCTTACAGACCGTTTTCCAGTTAACAAAGGGGTGCGGCAAGGATGTGTCCTTGCACCCACCCTATTCTCCCTGTTTATTAATAAGGTCATTTCATATTATTCTAATTTTCCCACGGACGCACCAACTCTTGCTGGCTCAAGGGTTCCTCTGCTAATGTTTGCAGATGACACTTTAATTTTATCGAAAACTCAATCTGGTCTGCAACAAGCCCTTGATAGATTTACAGAGTTTTGCAACGACCATGATCTTTTAGTAAATGTTGATAAAACCAAGTACATGGTGTTGCATAAGTATAAACATATTAGAAGCAGAGTTGTAATGAATGATGCGTTATTGGAGCAGACGGACACCTTTACCTACTTAGGCGTGACATGGGTAGGAAGGTGAATTGGACCCCACAGTTAGATGTCCTAGTACTCAGGCATAATCAGTTAGCAGGAGCCCTACTTAAAGAAAATAAAATTTCTAGTACTAAACCGGTAGGGCCTGCTTTATCGATTTATAATGGGAAGGTTAGAGCCTCCATTATTTATGGCACAGAATTATGGGGTATGAAAACTTAACTCCCCTTGTATCTGCACAAAACAAATTCCTGAGACTACTGACCTCTCTGCCTCAGTCTACCCCTATCAAGCCTTTATTGTTAGATCTAGGTTGTGTATCCATTGATGAAGTGGCGGGATTTAGACCGCTAGCTTATTGGAGGCGGATATGGACTATACCAGAACTGGTGTAATATGCCAATGCCCTTATGCATACCAGACAAACTGCCCAGCACTCCAAAATCAAATGGCTACAGAAGGTCAAGAGTAATTTGACTGATATGGGGCTCCGCTTCCTGTGGGAAGATCCAACAGGCACTCATTCCCCAGTAAAAAAAGAGTACTTTACTGGGCTATGATAACTAGGAAGACCCTGTCGTTAGTAGATAGTACTATGCTCACAGGCTTGTTTATGGAACATAAGCTTATGACGGAATGGGAGGATTACTGGAATTTGATTACTGTTCCTGGTGATAGGAAACTATATCACCAATTTAGAGTTGGTACTCTCCCGATAAAATCTTTTACTGCAAAATGGAATAATCTCTCAGACACTGTTTGTCCTTCGTGCAATTTAAAGGAGGAGTCAATCTCTCATGTACTCTTTGTCTGTCCTGCATACAAGAGTCCTCGCCGTAGGTGGCTAAGGCCTTTGTGCACTAATTTCAGCACTAGATCAAGCATGACAGCTTCTCGTATATAGGTCTCAAACACTCGCCCAGACATAGTTATTGATATGGCGAAATTTCTAAGCTGGTTCTGGGTCTTGAGACGGAAAAACCTGAAGCCTAATTGAAGTATTTTTCACCCCCTTGATATGCAGGCTTCTGTGATAAATATTTTATTGTTTTGCTAATTGTTTTTTTAACTATTCATTTTATAATAATACTCTTTTTCTATTTTTAATTGTTAGGAACATTCGATAATGTTGATATTAACCTTTGCGAGTAGATGAACTCTTATGATGTTATTTATTGTTTTAGTGACACTTGTGTCTTTTATGATTGAAAGATATCGAATAAAGACTAACTGAATTTAAATTGAATATACTTTGCATATGTTTTTAAGCTGTGCTGTAGCGAAGTGTGCAGCATACTGAAAAGTTACAAGAAAGAAGTGTTAAAAGCATTTGTGTAATTGTATATATGAGTAAGAAAGTATTTTGTATAATTGAATGAGTATATTATAAATGTTTTTAAAATAAATAGTTTGGTAAATAGTATTTGTGTAATAGTTAGCGAGAGAGTAAGTTAGTGAGACAGGTTGTATAAAAAAGTGTATAGCAACAGCCCATGTGCATTATAATCGAACCCCAGGAAATGCAGCTTTGGTTACAGCCACCTTATCTAACGGCCCAGAAATGACAGAATGCGGGTTATGTTTGCCCACTGATGCTAATTATTTTCCGTGCAGCTGCAAGAAAGCTTATAAGCGTACAACTTTCAGTGTGAGCCAAAAAAAGGTAACTCCAACAACACGTCGGCACATCGGTATAACAGCTAATGAACCTGCAAAGGGGAATAGGAAAGGGCCTCCGTCTTCCAGTGAAGCAACCGGTCAAGCGTGTTTTATTTTGGCGATAGTGCCTCTATTTTGGTCCAGGAGAACTGTAACAGCACGGTGCATAAGGCAAACCAGTAAAGGGTAGGGCTGGGGGAGAGTCAATAACTTCTGCGCTCCCCAGCATGAACCAAAACAGCCCATGTAAGAGAAGCCAGTAGAGGGTAGGGCTGGGGCAGAGTCACTAACTTCAGCGCTCCCCAGCATGAACTGAAACAGCCCATGTGCATTCTAATCGCACTCCAGGAAATGCAGCTTTGGTTACAGCCAACTTGTCTTACGGCCCAGAAATGACAGAAAGCGGGTTGTGTTTGCCCACTGATGCTAATTATTTACCATGCAGCTGCAAGAAAGCTTATAAGCGCACATCTTTCAATGTGAGCACAAAAAGGTAACTCCAACAACATTTTGGCACGTCGGCATAACAGCTAAGGAACCTGCAAGGAGGAATAGGAAACAGCCCCCGCCTTCCAGTGAGGCAACCAGTCAAACGTGTGTTTTATTTATTATAAGAGACCACATTGCCTGTTACGATCCTTTGGTAACAGAAAACGTGCAACAGGACAATATTTCTGTTAAAGCTTGCAAGACTGGCTGAGTAAATACCCAAGGTGCAAATACCTTCAGAGCCTGAAAATCAGCACGGCACGAAAGTAAAAGGACTGCGAGACAGGCATGGCAATGAGATTTATCAGTAAACATGGGGACGCAAAGGTGAATGCAACCGACATCTGTTTCCAATTAACGCGACCGCGAGAAAGGCAAATATAAACAAGCGTAGGCGCGATAATTCGGAATAGATGGCGCCACCACTTGCTCCCGCAAGGTGGATGGCGTATATGCATGAGTGCTCATTGGAAACAATGCAGTACATGCACGAGTTTTCGAAAAAGTAATGACCAATTCCAAGAGGTCATCCGTTAAGCAGCGCTTGCACGCTGCACTTGTCTCGACCTACTAAAAACGTTCAACTGAGACGAAGTCAGAATTATTACAGGTTTTATACTTCACATCCTGACGTGGGAGAGCCCAATACTGAGACTTTGAAGGACTCTTAATTATCTTCTGAAAAAAATAACACTTTAATCTGACAGAAAGGTGGTCACTCACTACGGCCATTCATATATCTATATAGGTGATTCTTATGGTATACTATGTTATGTCATGTAATGTTATGCTGTATTATAGAATTTTATAAAGTCCTCATTCGGTAAAGGTTTCTAATGAAGAAGTGGATAACCAAATGAGAGAAGTTAGTGGGATAAGGTGGTTTGACTAAGATGCAGAGCAAGCTTGTTAAACAAGCATTTGGAATGCAATAGGTCTCACATTTACGAGACTTTGAGCTATTGGTACTGTAAATATCAATATCTTAAATTAATTGCAAATATTGTTTGTTTCCAAGCGCCCCATGCCGCCTTGCACTAAATAGAGGCCAAGTCCCTTTCTTTAGATGAGCCATGTCTAAATAAATGGGCATGGCCTCTATTAAGTGCAAGCGCACCATGGGGCGCTTGGAAACAACCCACACAAAAATATTTGTAAAGCAATAGGTGTCGCATTTGCAATAGTTAAGCTATTGTCATTTACAATGCCAATAGCTCAAACTCCTAAATGCGAGACCTATTACATTGCAAATAAGCGTCCGCTATTGTCCCGGCTGCTTGGAAAGTGAAAGCGCCCATGGTGCGCTGAAAGTAAGGAAAGCGTGTTGTGCCTGCAGTAGGGCAAAACCCATTAGGAAAATGGTGCTTACAGAGTAAATAACACAGACAGTGCAACAACCGAAGTAAAAGAGACAGTCCTCATCGGAGGTTACAAATGAAGACAAGGCGGTACTAAAGGTGGGAATAACAAGCCATTTACCGAATCAGAAGCCAGCATTTACAAAGGTTATGCTTGTTTCCGTCCAGGGAAGACATGGCTTGGCAGTTCGGGCTGGACTCTTTCCATGAGGCACGGGGTCAGACTAATTTGCATATGGCCATGTCTGAACTGGGGTGGTGGAGTGAGCTAAAGAATGATGATGTATTAAACCCAGATCAGTTGACTGGGGGTGGGTGTTTGATTTGCTCAAACGCTCCGTCCATCATCCCCTTTGGTATCGCTTTGTTCGCCCTGAGTTGGTAGGGTATGCCCAGACGTGGGTCCCTTGCTCCCTTTTTCCACTGGATTCAAGATAACCTGGCTGATGAGGGTTATGAACCCAAAACCGGTCCCAGGATGCTTGTTTCCGGTCCAGGGAAGACATGGCTTGGCAGTTCGGGCTGGACTGTTCCCATGAGGCACAGGGTCAGACTGATTTGCATATGGCCATGTCTGAACTGGGGTGGTGGAGTGAGCTAAAGAATGATGATGGATTAAACCCAGATAAGTTGACTGGGGGTGGGTGTTTGATTTGCTCAAACGCTCCGTCCATCATCCCCTTTGGTATCTCTTTGTTCGTCCTGAGTTGGCAGGGTATGCCCAGACGTGGGTCCCTTGCTCACTTTGCCACTGGATTCAAGATAGCCTGGCTGATGAGTGTTATGAACCTAGAACCTGTCCCAGAATGCTTATATATTAAAATAACCCAGTATACAGTTAAATGTAGGAAGCACTACGTTACCTGCACACCAAAAAAAATTGCAACATATAAGATCAGTAGGGAACACTGATCATAGTTTCTAGTCGCTATATTCTTTAGGAAATACGATCATACAATCCCACATCATTCGTATATAGTTACATTGCACAAACACCAAAGAAAAACAGATGCAGATATAGTGAAAAGGAGCTGAGGAAACAGGAAACATTCTTCATATTGGCATTAGATACTAAAGAACCAAATAGCTTTAACATTGATGAGGAATTGTTTACTTGCTTCTAGAAAAATTGCCCTGTAAGAAACACTCCTCATAGAGTGCACCACGGAAAATATGTTATTTTTAATATAAAATTTGAGGGTAAATTATGTTCAATTGTAAATATTGGGTTTATTATTAATACACTGTAAGAGGCACTGGCCAAGAAACAAGGATAAAAAATAACATGCTTTTTAATTGTTCTTCTATTTTTTTGAGGTAGACATTCAGAGGGAAACTGTCCCACAAAAATAAGTATTTTTACGAGTAGAGTGTTTGTGAGAAAATCATTTATTAAGAAAAACATTCATGGAGTTAGAAAAATGAATTATACATGAAATGTTTATTAAGGGACAAAAGAAATCAAAAGAAAGTAAGACAAATACTTGAATGAATAAGCCACATTGTATTGTAGAAGAAATACATTTGCATGTTACATGATGGTGCTGACTTTCTCTTCCACAGTGTATGGTATAGTAACACATTTTCCTTCCTTTTTTTCTGCTGTTGAAAGAGAAACACATATAATGAATTGTGAAAATGGTGTTCGTCATCATGAACAAGGCTGTGCCTGGCAGCCAAAACGATAGAAGATTTTTTTATTTCATTCCTGAGAGACAACGTGTTCAGCAGGATATGGGAGATGTGGCGTATTCTGGTTGGTACAGAACCACCGGCAGTTGGGAAGCACGTCAGCAACCGCATTGACATAGTGAAGGATATATATATATATATATGCATCACGGCAGGACTTCAACCCCCACAAGGCACTGCGGTCATCCAGGGGTGTGCCTTGAACTACAATAAGGGTGTTCCCTGCCACTACCCTGCACACCATTCGTCATCCTCTGAAGAAGAAGGCTCCGCCTTCGAAACGCGTCAGGAAACTACACGAAGCAGGAATCAATTTGAACTCTGTTCTGGTTTGCAGCCACTGAGCAACTTGTGCTGAGCATCCCGCTTGTGGGGTCTAGATCATATACTTCTCCCCAGCTCGATCATCACATTGCTGCCTGGTTGGCGAGGGGTTCCAAGGAGAAGGCCACTTCATTACATTGCAAATCCCGAACTTTGTCGCAATTCTGCGAGTAGGCATCACGGCAGGACTTCAACCCCCACAAGGCACTGCGGTCATCCAGGGGCGTGCCTTGAACTACAATAAGGGTGTTCCCTGCCACTACCCTGCACACCATTCGTCATCCTCTGAAGAAGAAGGCTCCGCCTTCGAAACGCGTCAGGAAACTACACGAAGCAGGAATCAATTTGAACTCTGTTCTGGTTTGCAGCCACTGAGCAACTTGTGCTGAATAAAGCCTTACCTGGAAACCCCGCGAGTGTGGCTGGTGTCCTTTCACCTGAGCGAACATATTTGGAAGGTCCCATCACCTTCCTTTGCTGCACCCGCCTTGGAAGAGTGAACGGCGTCTTGATGGGGTGGAGCGAGGTAGTATAACTGCAATTTCGCCGAGCACCGCCACGCAGCCTGATGCAACGGGTCCATGATGGCGAGCATCCCGCTTGTGGGGTCTAGATCATATACTTCTCCCCAGCTCGATCATCACATTGCTGCCTGGTTGGCGAGGGGTTCCAAGGAGAAGGCCACTTCATTACATTGCAAATCCCGAACTTTGTCGCAATTCTGCGAGTAGGCATCACGGCAGGACTTCAACCCCCACAAGGCACTGCGGTCATCCAGGGGCGTGCCTTGAACTACAATAAGGGTGTTCCCTGCCACTACCCTGCACACCATTCGTCATCCTCTGAAGAAGAAGGCTCCGCCTTCGAAACGCGTCAGGAAACTACACGAAGCAGGAATCAATTTGAACTCTGTTCTGGTTTGCAGCCACTGAGCAACTTGTGCTGAATAAAGCCTTACCTGGAAACCCCGCGAGTGTGGCTGGTGTCCTTTCACCTGAGCGAACATATTTGGAAGGTCCCATCACCTTCCTTTGCTGCACCCGCCTTGGAAGAGTGAACGGCGTCTTGATGGGGTGGAGCGAGGTAGTATAACTGCAATTTCGCCGAGCACCGCCACGCAGCCTGATGCAACGGGTCCATGATGGCGAGCATCCCGCTTGTGGGGTCTAGATCATATACTTCTCCCCAGCTCGATCATCACATTGCTGCCTGGTTGGCGAGGGGTTCCAAGGAGAAGGCCACTTCATTACATTGCAAATCCCGAACTTTGTCGCAATTCTGCGAGTAGGCATCACGGCAGGACTTCAACCCCCACAAGGCACTGCGGTCATCCAGGGGCGTGCCTTGAACTACAATAAGGGTGTTCCCTGCCACTACCCTGCACACCATTCGTCATCCTCTGAAGAAGAAGGCTCCGCCTTCGAAACGCGTCAGGAAACTACACGAAGCAGGAATCAATTTGAACTCTGTTCTGGTTTGCAGCCACTGAGCAACTTGTGCTGAATAAAGCCTTACCTGGAAACCCCGCGAGTGTGGCTGGTGTCCTTTCACCTGAGCGAACATATTTGGAAGGTCCCATCACCTTCCTTTGCTGCACCCGCCTTGGAAGAGTGAACGGCGTCTTGATGGGGTGGAGCGAGGTAGTATAACTGCAATTTCGCCGAGCACCGCCACGCAGCCTGATGCAACGGGTCCATGATGGCGAGCATCCCGCTTGTGGGGTCTAGATCATATACTTCTCCCCAGCTCGATCATCACATTGCTGCCTGGTTGGCGAGGGGTTCCAAGGAGAAGGCCACTTCATTACATTGCAAATCCCGAACTTTGTCGCAATTCTGCGAGTAGGCATCACGGCAGGACTTCAACCCCCACAAGGCACTGCGGTCATCCAGGGGCGTGCCTTGAACTACAATAAGGGTGTTCCCTGCCACTACCCTGCACACCATTCGTCATCCTCTGAAGAAGAAGGCTCCGCCTTCGAAACGCGTCAGGAAACTACACGAAGCAGGAATCAATTTGAACTCTGTTCTGGTTTGCAGCCACTGAGCAACTTGTGCTGAATAAAGCCTTACCTGGAAACCCCGCGAGTGTGGCTGGTGTCCTTTCACCTGAGCGAACATATATATATATATATATATATATATATATATATATATATATATATATATATATATATATATATAAAAAGCAAAACCTATTGGCTATACCAAGCATGGACATAGCCACTAGGTCTCGCCTTTATAACTTTACTAGCAGCCCGTCCCGACGTTGTCCGGGTATGAATTACTGCCTGCCAGTAGTATATTGTTTTGTAGGATTTCATTTTGATAGCATTTCTTATCTGTGACAGGCCTGTGATCCGCTCCGATTCGCAGTGCACTGCTGATGTACCTAAGAGTGCGCGTTCAGTAGTGTGTGAACTAGAGTTTCCCTACTTTATTTTTCCTTGCAATATTATATAGCGCGAACTCGACAACATGGCATGAGCACAATTTACATTACAGAAGAACACATTCATTTATGGTAGGCACGGGGAGACAAACCGATTTGCCTGGAATCAC
Source organism: Lissotriton vulgaris (assembly GCF_964263255.1). Classification (NCBI taxonomy): domain Eukaryota; kingdom Metazoa; phylum Chordata; class Amphibia; order Caudata; family Salamandridae; genus Lissotriton; species Lissotriton vulgaris. Next base: position 196,808,111 of record NC_141687.1, read on the forward strand.
AGGATGTTGAGCTGATGCCGAGATTCGAACGTAGCTCCCCTGCTCTAAAGTTCGCAATTCTAGAACTTGTGGCGGGAGGTGTGTCTAAAAGTGTATGACGGTGCTGGCCATCAATAAGAGAGACCTGTGCATTTATCAAATGGGTGGTGAAAAAATATGCGTATGTTGCTGGAGATGTGGGCCGCCGTGCCACCAATGTACTTACCGGGGAAGGGTAAACACCCAATATTCCGCAACTTTCTTTCCACATACCATCACTCCGCATACTTTCATTCCGAAAGTACCATGACTCCGCAATTCCATTATAACGCATGGCATATGCTTCTACCACCCATACATTTACAACGAAATTTGTTGTAAATGCATGAATGGTAAAAGCATGTTTTTTTTAATGTTTGGATAAGGTAAGTATGGGTATAGGGGTATATGCTTTGGGGTACTGAGGTATATGTTTTGGGGTGTTTGGGTATTTTAAGGGTTCAGATATAGTTTTGGGTTATGGGGTACAGGGGTTTAGGGATAGGTATGGGTTTTGGGGTTTAGGGGTATTTTTAGGGTTCAGGGCTAGGTTTGGGTTTTGGGGTATAGGGTTTTTTTAGGGTTCAGGGGTAGGTTTGGGTTTTGGGGTACAGGGGTATTTTAAGGGTTCAGGACTAGGTTTGGGTTTTGGGGTACAGGGGTATATTTAGGGTTCAGGGCTAGGTTTGTATTTTGGGGTACAGGGGTATTTTTAGGGCTCGGGGGTAGGTTTGGGTTTTGAGGTACAGGGGTATTTATAGGGTTCAGGGCCGGTTTTGGGGTACAGGGGTATTTTTAGGGTTTAGGGATAGGTTTGGGTTTTGGGGTACAGGGTATATTTATAGGGTTAAGATGGGTTAGTGTTTAAGGGTGTTGGGGTATTTTAATGAGTAAGGGTGGGTTATGATTATGGGGTGCAGGGGTATTTAAAGGGAGCAGGGTGGGATTAGCACACGATATGAGACATAGCATGAAGGGCGGAACCTTCCACACGCCCCCAGTGTTTGTCACGCCCACAGCACAACGCAGACACGCCCACAAGGAACTACTTTGCTCGCACGGTTCTTTTACCTTTTAAATGTATGTGGTGGGCGTCTGCATAGCCTATGTCCTTCTGCTGCAACTTCCCTTTCCAAAGCTGTATTGGGTGTTGTGATTGGTGCTGTGGTTCCTGAGATTACCCGCCTCAAAGGTTTGGGCTCTCTCTTTATTATATTAGTATGGATATATATATTATATAATATATATGCTGCTGTGCCGCCCCTTCTTTCTGCGGAACCAAGGTGCTGGATTGTGGAAAAGAACTGATATATATATATATATAACACATCAAAGTTGCCCTCACCCCTGTAGACACACAGCAAACTCACAGGCGGTAGTGCAGCCAGCCAACACCTCGCATTTCCAAATTGCCATACGCGTTTCGAGCGCAAGCTCTTGATCACTGGCATGAGATGACAGAAACACAGGTTTGCGTGGAACACCCATTTATTTGATTTTGAGTCCCGCCCCAGTGGGCGTGTTTGCGGGTCATGCTGGTAGAAGTAGTCCAGAAAAATATTGCCCCAGGCTCTTGTGGTTCTCTATCCAAGTGGCTTGTGTCCTGTTCTCATTAAAATATAGTTCCTTGTTAGGAGAACTGCTGAAAGCGTCTGCTGTTCCCCATACCCAATGTCTCTGTGAGTGAGGCTCGACAGGTCTCGTAAGTGCCGATAGTTTCCAGCACTCGTGATACGCCTTCCAGCGTCGGGGACTCTCAGCGGCCGAGCAAGCCGCTATACATAAAACACATCAAAGTTGCCCTTGAGGAGAGTCTCACCCCTGTAGACACACAGCAAACTCACAGGCGGTAGTGCAGCCAGCCAACACCTCGCATTTCCAAATTGCCATACGCGTTTCGAGCGCAAGCTCTTGATCACTGGCATGAGATGACAGAAACACAGGTTTGCGTGGAACACCCATTTATTTGATTTTGAGTCCCGCCCCAGTGGGCGTGTATGCGGGTCATGCTGGTAGAAGTAGTCCAGAAAAATATTGCCCCAGGCTCGTGTGGTTCTCTATCCAAGTGGCTTGTGTCCTGTTCTCATTAAAATATAGTTCCTTGTTAGGAGAACTGCTGAAAGCGTCTGCTGTTCCGCATACCCAATGTCTCTGTGAGTGAGGCTCGACAGGTCTCGTAAGTGCCGATAGTTTCCAGCACTCGTGATACGCCTTCCAGCGTCGGGGACTCTCCGCGGCCGAGCAAGCCGCTATACATAAAACACATCAAAGTTGCCCTTGAGGAGAGTCTCACCCCTGTAGACACACAGCAAACTCACAGGCGGTAGTGCAGCCAGCCAACACCTCGTATTTCCAAATTGCCATACGCGTTTCGAGCGCAAGCTCTTGATCACTGGCATGAGATGACAGAAACACAGGTTTGCGTGGAACACCCATTTATTTGATTTTGAGTCCCGCCCCAGTGGGCGTGTTTGCGGGTCATGCTGGTAGAAGTAGTCCAGAAAAATATTGCCCCAGGCTCTTGTGGTTCTCTATCCAAGTGGCTTGTGTCCTGTTCTCATTAAAATATAGTTCCTTGTTAGGAGAACTGCTGAAAGCGTCTGCTGTTCCCCATACCCAATGTCTCTGTGAGTGAGGCTCGACAGGTCTCGTAAGTGCCGATAGTTTCCAGCACTCGTGATACGCCTTCCAGCGTCGGGGACTCTCAGCGGCCGAGCAAGCCGCTATACATAAAACACATCAAAGTTGCCCTTGAGGAGAGTCTCACCCCTGTAGACACACAGCAAACTCACAGGCGGTAGTGCAGCCAGCCAACACCTCGCATTTCCAAATTGCCATACGCGTTTCGAGCGCAAGCTCTTGATCACTGGCATGAGATGACAGAAACACAGGTTTGCGTGGAACACCCATTTATTTGATTTTGAGTCCCGCCCCAGTGGGCGTGTTTGCGGGGCATGCTGGTAGAAGTAGTCCAGAAAAATATTGCCCCAGGCTCGTGTGGTTCTCTATCCAAGTGGCTTGTGTCCTGTTCTCATTAAAATATAGTTCCTTGTTAGGAGAACTGCTGAAAGCGTCTGCTGTTCCGCATACCCAATGTCTCTGTGAGTGAGGCTCGACAGGTCTCGTAAGTGCCGATAGTTTCCAGCACTCGTGATACGCCTTCCAGCGTCGGGGACTCTCCGCGGCCGAGCAAGCCGCTATACATAAAACACATCAAAGTTGCCCTTGAGGAGAGTCTCACCCCTGTAGACACACAGCAAACTCACAGGCGGTAGTGCAGCCAGCCAACACCTCGCATTTCCAAATTGCCATACGCGTTTCGAGCGCAAGCTCTTGATCACTGGCATGAGATGACAGAAACACAGGTTTGCGTGGAACACCCATTTATTTGATTTTGAGTCCCGCCCCAGTGGGCGTGTTTGCGGGGCATGCTGGTAGAAGTAGTCCAGAAAAATATTGCCCCAGGCTCGTGTGGTTCTCTATCCAAGTGGCTTGTGTCCTGTTCTCATTAAAATATAGTTCCTTGTTAGGAGAACTGCTGAAAGCGTCTGCTGTTCCGCATACCCAATGTCTCTGTGAGTGAGGCTCAACAGGTCTCGTAAGTGCCGATAGTTTCCAGCACTCGTGATACGCCTTCCAGCGTCGGGGACTCTCCGCGGCCGAGCAAGCCGCTATACATAAAACACATCAAAGTTGCCCTTGAGGAGGGTCTCACCCCTGTAGACACACAGCAAACTCACAGGCGGTAGTGCAGCCAGCCAACACCTCGCATTTCCAAATTGCCATACGCGTTTTGAGCGCAAGCTCTTGATCACTGGCATGAGATGACAGAAACACAGGTTTGCGTGGAACACCCATTTATTTGATTTTGAGTCCCGCCCCAGTGGGCGTGTTTGCGGGGCATGCTGGTAGAAGTAGTCCAGAAAAATATTGCCCCAGGCTCGTGTGGTTCTCTATCCAAGTGGCTTGTGTCCTGTTCTCATTAAAATATAGTTCCTTGTTAGGAGAACTGCTGAAAGCGTCTGCTGTTCCGCATACCCAATGTCTCTGTGAGTGAGGCTCGACAGGTCTCGTAAGTGCCGATAGTTTCCAGCACTCGTGATACGCCTTCCAGCGTCGGGGACTCTCCGCGGCCGAGCAAGCCGCTATACATAAAACACATCAAAGTTGCCCTTGAGGAGAGTCTCACCCCTGTAGACACACAGCAAACTCACAGGCGGTAGTGCAGCCAGCCAACACCTCGCATTTCCAAATTGCCATACGCGTTTCGAGCGCAAGCTCTTGATCACTGGCATGAGATGACAGAAACACAGGTTTGCGTGGAACATCCATTTATTTGATTTTGAGTCCCGCCCCAGTGGGCGTGTTTGCGGGGCATGCTGGTAGAAGTAATCCAGAAAAATATTGCCCCAGGCTCGTGTGGTTCTCTATCCAAGTGGCTTGTGTCCTGTTCTCATTAAAATATAGTTCCTTGTTAGGAGAACTGCTGAAAGCGTCTGCTGTTCCGCATACCCAATGTCTCTGTGAGTGAGGCTCGACAGGTCTCGTAAGTGCCGATAGTTTCCAGCACTCGTGATACGCCTTCCAGCGTCGGGGACTCTCCGCGGCCGAACAAGCCGCTATACATAATACACATCAAAGTTGCCCTTGAGGAGAGTCTCACCCCTGTAGACACACAGCAAACTCACAGGCGGTAGTGCAGCCAGCCAACACCTCGCATTTCCAAATTGCCATACGCGTTTCGAGCGCAAGCTCTTGATCACTGGCATGAGATGACAGAAACACAGGTTTGCGTGGAACACCCATTTATTTGATTTTGAGTCCCGCCCCAGTGGGCGTGTTTGCGGGGCATGCTGGTAGAAGTAGTCCAGAAAAATATTGCCCCAGGCTTGCTTCATCCACGTAATAAATGTTGTTGTGCAACTTACCTAGTTGTGAGTGCGGACTCATTTGCGGGACAAAAGTTGTGATATATATATATATATATATATATATACATATATATATATATTATATATATATTCAAGAAATATAGATGGGGAGTTCTGAATAGTAAATCTATATTTCCCTATATGCACTTATCTTTTAATATAGGCTGAAAAAGCTGTGCACCGCAGCTACTGCCCCGACCTCAAGGCCAAATACAAATCTCTCCTTAAAGAGTACAAGAAAGCCATTCTTGTGTCCAAGACCAAGTACTTTTCCGAGCAGGTAACCCTATCTGCTAACAAATCTAAAGAGATCTTCTCCTTGGTTAACAACTTGGCCACCTCTGATCGTGCTTGCCCTAACTTTATTCCTTCCCAAGCCCTCTGCTCCTCTTTAAACGACTTCTTTATCGAGAAGATCGTCAAAATTAAATCCAACATTTCTATCACTCCTTTCACTCCACTCCATCCTGCCCCCTCTGTGTCTAATTCTTCCTTTCCCTTTTTCTCGCCTCTTTCCTTGGACTCCTTCTTAGTTCTGCTCACAAAAATCAAGTCTGGCTCTCCTACCGATTGTGCCCCCGCTCGCATCCTGAAAACTCTCTTTTCTTTTTGCCCTGCCACCCCTCTTTCCCTTCTTAATGCTTCTCTTTCTACTGGTTTGGTTCCTTCATTTAAATCTGCTATTGTTTCCCCCATTCTTAAAAAACCTGGTCTTGACTCCTCCCTCCCTTCTAATTTCAGACCCATCTCTCTCCTTCCCTATCTTGCCAAAATTCTTGAAAGCTATGTCACCTCCTGTCTCTCTTCTTATATCGAGCAGAACCATCTTCTTGCTTCCCGCCAAGCAGGTTTCCGTTCGGGCCACTCGACCGAATCAGTGGTGCTCGCCGTCCTCGACGAGCTGAAAGCTAAGGCTGACACCAACTCTCCCCAAGCTTTGGTTCTCCTCGATCTGTCCGCTGCGTTTGACACGGTTGATCACAACATTCTTCTTGACCGTGTCAGCGCAGCGGGCATTCGAGGCCCTGCCCTCTCTTGGATCACGTCCTTCCTAACAGGACGCTCACAAGCTGTCCACCTCCCCGTTTTTTCTGCTCCTCCCCTCCCGGTGCCCTGTGGGGTCCCCCAAGGCTCCTCCCTCTCTCCTCTTCTCTTCAACCTTTACATTCACCCCCTTATTTCTTCTCTCCTTGAGCTGGGGGTCTCTGTGCATAACTACGCAGATGACCTCCAGCTCGTCTTTGATCTTTCTTCTTCTTCTCACTCCCTATCTTTTTTTCGCTCCACTATGGTTTTTATTTCTGGGTGGATGAGCGCCAATCACCTCAAGCTCAATCCAGACAAGACTGAGCTTGTCCTGACTGGCGGCTCATCCAGCCCTTGGTCCTCCGCTTTTTGGCCCCCTATTCTTGGCCCCCCTCCTCCCCCGTTCCCTCCATTAAAACGCTGGGCATTAAGGTCAGCCAGGACCAGTCTATGCATGGCCAGGTCAGTGCTGTAGTGTCTTCCTGCTTTCTTTCCCTTCGGCTGATCCGAAAAATTTCCTGTTTCTTCTCCCTTGACTCTCTTAAAATTATCATTTCTGCCCTCATCACTTCCCGCCTTGATTATGGAAATAGCTTGTTCGTGGGTATTCCTGCCTACGAAACTCGCCGCCTTCAAGCAATCCAAAATCAGGCTGCCCGTCTCATCTTTCATCTGCCCAAAACTCACCACATCACTCCTGTCCTCAAATCTCTCCACTGGTTACCTATCCTGCAGAGATCCCTGTTCAAACTAGGGTGCCTTGTCTATCGGGCTGTTGATCGCTCTGCGCCGGCGTTCATCAATTCTCTGATTTCTACCCACGCCCCTGTTCGCACTCTCCGATCATCTTCCTCTGCCTTCCTCACCGTTCCCCGTTTCCGTAAAACTCGCACTGGTGGAACTAGATTCTCTGTCCTTGCGCCCCGGTTTTGGAACTCCCTTCCTCTCTCTATGCGTTCTATCCCTATCTTCTCACACTTCCGTAAAGCGCTCAAAACATTCCTGTTTACCTAGGCCTACCCCCGCTAACCTCCTCGGCCCTGTCTGTTCTGTTCACTAGAGCTCTCAGCGCCAGGAAGCCGTTTGGCCATCGTGCGCTCTATAAATACTTTCATTCATTCATTCATTCATTCATTATTGAGTCTAAATGGATAATAGAGCTACTAACCAAAGCCCCCAAAGGGTTAAGAAGAATTATGGGTACATGTAGGCTGAAATAGCTTAGGTATATTCTATAACAGAGACTATAGACTCATTTCTGGAGTATTAACTTTCATTTGGGTGCAAGTATTTTGAATTCAACTAACATCATTTTTCAGAAGATGAATTTTCTCCCCAGGTATTTTATGTGGCACAATTAATAGAGGACAATGAAGTAGAACTCCTTTAAAGAATAGGAAATGAAATGTGAGATAAATAGCCCATTCAGGGACAATTGTAATAAGGGAAAGAAGGCACAACATGAAAGAAAGGAAGATAAAGAAGGGGTGGGGGTGAAACTTGTATGAGAGAAATGTTCACATGAATAGGCTAAATTAGACTTGATGATGTTACTTTTATGTGGAGGAGACAAATACGAATTTCTGAGCTGCAAAGTATTTGTAACAACAGTTTTTTGATACATGTAAAAACATGTAATTTCTCCCCTTTTTTCTTCTCCTGAATTAATATTACATGTTTGACACTAAGTGAGATCTCAAGATAGAGATAGATGTGTAACACTGCATCAAGATGGCCGCCAAACGTCTATTGCATTTGTAAGGTCTGAAGTTCCGTCGTCTATTTTAATGTGAATTCCCATGAGTCGGATGCATTCCTCTGGGATTGAAATGAAAGATGGTGTCTGAACGCGCTGACATTGAAAAAGGCGTCATGACGAAACCCTTTCGCGCAACAAAGACACTCCACACATTTCTGCTCATAGCATAAAAGGTCACTTTTATTATTAGGACAGCCAAAGACAGACTCCGCACCTTACGTTTATTAAAACACCAACCTTTGTACTTTTTTCCCAAAACCTTTTTCCCCAACTGTTTTACATCACCATTCCCCAATGATTTCATCATTTTTTGCCAAAACTCCAAAACCTTTTAAATCCCAACCAAAGTTTTTCTTCCAACTTTCCTTTTCCCTTATCCACCTACCCTCCCCCCACCTCCCAGAGAGAAAGGATATGTCCGCTCTAGACTATCCTATCCCCCAAAACACGCCTAACCAACATATAACAGAAAACGAGCACTATCCATGCTGCCCTAGAGTGACATTGCTTTGTATATATTTTTTTTAATTATAAAAAACACAAAAAACTGACATAAATACAAAAAACGCCCCTGACCAACCAACCAAACATAGGGCGGGCGGGTGGGCAAAACGACGACACCGCTTCCTCACTCGCTGCGAGTGGCGTAGCCTTCCCGCTCCCACCCCGAGCACGGCCAAGCCCCTCCCACACTAAAAACAACCAATCACCTCCCGTGGGAGGTCGCATTGCGCGAACAATCCCCGGGGGACACCGGCTCATGCCAAGTCTCCCCGGGACCCATCGCGCAACAAAGACACTCCACACATTTCTGCTCATAGCATAAAAGGTCACTTTTATTATTAGGACAGCCAAAGACAGACTCCGCACTTTACGTTTATTAAAACACCAACCTTTGTACCTTTTTTCCAAAACCTTTTTCCCCCAACTGTTTTACATCACCATTCCCCAATGATTTCATCATTTTTTGCCAAAACTCCAAAACTGTTTTAATCCCAACCAAAGTTTTTCTTCCAACTTTCCTTTTCCCTTAACCACCTACCCCCCCCCCCCAGCCTCCAGAGAGAAAGGATATGTCCGCTCTAGACTATCCTATCCCCCAAAACACGCCACCCAGGAAAACCCCCAGTGTTTTCCTGCCCCACCCCAAACCTCTGCAAATATAAAACAACATTTTTAAACTTCTTTGTGAGAACACCACAAATCAACCCCCCACAACTGAAGGACTGGGTTATTCTAAGACCCAGCGGTGCCAGGGGACAACACCTGAAACCTTCGTGGGTAACCTGTTCCGGCGTACAAATGACAGAGACACGGGAAACTTCCTTCGGCGTCAAAGATTCGAGGTTTATTACTGCAGGGAACACAGAAGTCACAAGAAGTACAACACGTGTAAGTTCTGGGAGACTGCTTCAAATTGCTACTGTGGGTCGCTCCTTTTATACACATTTCTCTCATAGATTAACATGATACACAAAGGTTTACAACTTGGTTCCCACAATAAACGCCAGAAGGGATTGCCTTCATGTATTCAGGGCCCGGAACATAAGTACGGAAACATTTGGTGGTTCCCAACTGTAAAAACCCATCTTCCCACCATTAGTACATTCCAATTGGCAGTAAACAGATCGAAGGAAGAACAGAAACAGGTGCAGAGGAAGGCAGAAACAGTGGGGAGATCGGAAAGGGTGTAAAAGGGGTGGTATCGGGAAAAACGAGTTGCAAGCATCAAAGGGACGTGCCTAATGAGATGCACGGCTAAGACAATAGACCGGCACGGCAAGATGAGCCTCGAGCGGGGCCATCTGCCTTACAGTATCATCCCCCTCATCATAAAGACACTTTCAAAGGAAACGTGTCTTCCGCAAGAGTCTTGGGAATCCCAGGGTCGCGAAGCGGACAGCGTCCGTTCGTTGGCTACTTGAGGGCAAGAGACAAAATGGATGCCGTATCTAAGATGGAACCCGTGGGCTCGGATGTAGAAACCCACGAAACAACCGAACGGTTTAGGTTAGCACAGCGAAACTGCGTACACCCACTAAACTCGTCGTTTGCGGTTCATAGATACCAGACTCGACCATATTCGTGCGAGTCAAAAACACCACTTACGATCGTCACGGAACCTCAGACGCTCCTTTTGCCCTCATGTAGGCAAGCACTAGTCAGAATCATATTCGATATTCATCAGACCATCTAGATGTTGCTGCAGCATAATTCTATCCATCTGAGCTCCTTTGGTAATAGGCGGCTGTCTTATACACGTCGTAGCACAGAGGCCACATAAGGCAGGACCACACTGCACACAAAGGCAACACGTGAACAGAAACGCCGCAACAACTCCGACGATCATCAGAATCTTCCAACCCCAAGTCGACATTAGGCCCCAAAACCACCCAAGTAGCGTCCAATCCCCTACGTCCACGTGTATGGACTCAGAGATTTTATGCAACTTTGAGATGGCTTGATAGACGGTCGAAGCGTTATCTGGAATGAAAATACAGCAGCTCGAATGGATCACCTTACATACTCCACCTGGATCTGCTAAAACAACGTCTAAAACCATACGGTTTTGTAACGTCATGAGCCTATCCGCCTGAAGTTCTGCGGTGATATTACCAAGGGCACTGGCAGTGATATTAGCTGTCGATTCCACTACTCGAGTCAACTGTCTCAGGTTCCTACTATTGACCATAGGCCCCCAAAACGGAAAGAAACCCTTGAAAAAGTCTCCTGCCTCTTGACCGGCAGTGTCCTCTTCGCTAATCACGCCTCTCACAACTCTAGTCTTGTGATAGTCTGCATCTATGGTGAATGTCGGAGGCAACAAATTTGCGATATAACATGTGCCCGCAAAGTCGGAGGGCAACCACGTATACGCACGATCATGACAGACAAAGTACGTACCCATGGCAGTCAGAAACACAGGGGACGAGAGCAATGGCAAGACATACGTCTCGGAGCAAGCACTCTCTCCAAGATGAGCTCTCGGTCTTCGGTCACGACCTTTTAGACAGAAATTACCAAGGTGGGGTACGATCCATATCGGAGACGAGCTTCTAAGCTGTCTTTCACCCACGAGCGCACTATACTCAGCCTCACTCAGGTCCCTATAGGCTCGCACCTCTTCCTCTGGGATGAGCGACGGCTCATAGATATCCCTATCTAAATCAGCGATCGCTATAGCCAAAGGTTTGTGATACGGACCAGGACCAAAGTGGGAAGGACGTGGCTCTCGATTGGGGTAGGAATCTAGTGCACTTCGAAACATTGTTTGGAATGCTCGAGCTGAACCCTGGGAACTATAAGGAAGGACCAGATATGGAATTCCCTTATCCGTGGTATGTGGCATTAACCCACACACCCAGCAATTAGTAGTATTAACCACTAACTGATGCTGATGTAGAAGCTGAATAAAGGAATTATTTCTGAATTCTGCACGTCTAGCCTGCTCGTGTTGAGGTAAGATGTGAAAGGAATGAGGGGACACAGTGGTGGTAAGTTTAGGTTCAGAAGTAGGAGTAGGTATGGCAGAAGGTAGGAAGTACTATATCATATAATACACCCCACCCGCCAATAACGAGGAAACAATTAAAAACAGAAGGAACACCTGAAACATAAAGCATTTGGTACGGATAATTTGTTGCAGTTTGAATCTTTGCGCCTGAGCTTTTTCCAAGTCTACAAGTTTTGAAAACGCCATCCCCTAAAACCGTCTGCAACGTTTCTTGACGCACTTCGTTCTGTGTAGCAGTAGTCAATCCCTAGGAGTTCCCAGGAACCGACGGTCTTTGACCTAGTGTCAAGACCTACTAACCAGAAGGAAGTACACGCGCGGCCCTACGGTACACCTGGATGGAAGGTATCTTAATTTCACAAATATGCACAAAGTCTTTCAGCTGTGGAAGCAAAAACGCAGATGTGGAAAAAACTCAATATTTACAAAATACGAGTGCTTAGACTGATCGTGGCAATGGGGTAACGTAAATGTCGAGGAACAAAAGCAAATTTTAATTGTCCTTGGTGTTAGATCGCAAAAAGTATCGGCTCTTTCCAGGACGTGTCTGTTCGTCGAACAATGGGTCCGATGAAGGAACAGAATTCTGTTGATCAGTCAATTGTTCAGATCTTGAGCTTTGTGATGACAAATGTTCAACAATGTCGTTCTGCTGCACTGAGGATTCTCCGACAGGTTCGGCGTCGCTAAAGGGTACGAAGGTCTGCAATCTTTCCGTTTCAGATGAAGCAATGCCTTTCCTCACCCACGAGTCCGCCGGTAAAGGTATAGGTACCTTTTTGGTGTGGGTGGCATGCACCCAGTTCTTCCGGCCTTCCAAACGGACAGCAGTTCTCGTGGCAAGGAGGACCTGGAAGTGTCCAGTAAAACGAGGCTCGAGGTTTCTTTTCCTTCCAAAGTTCCTCGTCACCACCCAGTCTCCGGGCTGGAGCTGGTGGCCTGGACCCTCCGTCTGCGTCGGCAGTACTTCAAAGACCTGTTGGTGAATTAACCTCAGTTTAGCAGTCAGATCATGAAGATAATCGATCAACATTGGATACTCAAGATCAGAAGACACACTTGGTCTAGGGACCCCCCAAACATTCGCAGGACGGCCGAACACTATTTCATAGGGACTGAGCCCTACTCGGGAGTGTACAGTCGCCCTTGTTGACAACAGAGCTAGAGGCAAAGCGTCAGGCCACGAAAGACCAGTCGTAGCCTGAATCTTCGCTAGTTTGAGTTTAAGGGTGCCATTATACCCTTCAACCAAACCTGCTGACTGGGGATGATTGGCGCTATGGAATTTTTGAGTAATTCCAAGGCCCTTACACACACTCTTCATCACGCTCCCTACAAACTCACTTCCGTTATCAGACCATACAATTTGTGGCATTCCATACCGAGGAAAGTATTCCTTCAGTAGGATTTTCGCAGTGGACATAGCAGTGTTGTCTTTAAGAGGGTAGGCTTCAATCCATCGGGAGAATGCGCAAACCACAACCAAAACGTATTTCAGGTTATTGCATCGCTCCATATGGATGAAGTCTAGCTGGATCACTTCAAACGGACATGAAGGGGGAGCAAAATGGCCAGGAGGTGTAGGGGTTCCCTTACCAGGATTGTACATCATACATATCATGCAATTCTTCACCAATCTCTCAGCACACTTCGTGATACCATCATTCTTCCACACAGGGGACAACAACTTGCAAATACCTTTCGCGCTAATATGTGCTAACCCATGTGCCATCGTCACAACAGCTAATACATACGCATCTGGCAACATCCACCTCTTGTGTTCTGACAAATCAATCCAACAACCATTCGCATCCAACTTTCCCGTACTCTCTTTCCATTTCGTCTTTTCGGTCTCGGTGGCCTCATTCTGTATCGTTTTCACACTCTCGATGGTATCCTCGCACATACTAGTCTCTGCAGGCCACCTAACCGAACTCGTCACATACATTCTAGTGCTAAGGTTCCGGGCAGTCTCCTTAGCAGTCTCATCCGCAAATGCATTACCACGACCAACATCATCTGTCACCTTACGATGCGCACTACATTTAACAATCGCCACCTGCTTAGGTAACGTGAGTGCATCCAAAAGATCATTCACAAGCTGTCCATGTTGAATCTTAGTGCCATGCGATGTCATAAAACCTCTCTCTCTCCACAATCGTCCAAAGCTATGGGCAACGCCAAAAGCATATTGGCTGTCGGTAAACACATTCACCCGTTTCCCTTTCGACAACACACACGCTCTAGTCAAAGCGATCAGTTCTGCCGCTTGAGCAGAGTTCTGATTCAATCTCGCAGCTTCCACGACAGTATTCAAAGTTACCACAGCATACGCAGTCGTGACATCACCATTTGGCAATTTAAAACATGAACCATCCACATACAAAGTCCCAACGGGATCTTCCAAAGGAGTGTTTTTAAGGTCCACACGACCTTTTGTTTCCTCCTCAGTCCGCAAGTAGCAGTCATGAGGGGTTACTTCGTCTGATTCCATGCTAATGGGTAACAAAGTCGCCGGGTTCAGGACATTACAACGTTTTATCTGAATATGACTTGCCAAGAGCGTCAACTCGTACCCAGACAACCTTGCACTCGTCAAGTGCTGAGTTTTCGTACGATTTAAGAGAGTGTCAACTGCGTGCGGAACCATCACCGTAAGCATATTATCCATGACCAATCCTGCTGATTGTCGGATAGACACTGCAGCTGCCGCTGTTGCTCTCAAACAACTCGGCAATGCTCTAGCTACTGGGTCCAAGGTCGAGGAAAAATATGCACATGGACGCTGCTTACCACCAAAAGGTTGCGTCAGCACACTCAAAGCACAACCTTCTCTCTCGTGCACGTATAGTGTAAACGGCTTACTGTAGTCAGGGGTGCCTAACACAGGAGCCGAACACAACGCGTCACGCAATTCAGAAAAACTTTTCTGACATTCTTCCGTCCATGGTAAAGGAGTTGGAACATCCTTACACGTAAGAGCCACCAATGGTTTCGCTAACAATGAAAAATTTGGGATCCACTGTCTGCAGTATGACGTGATGCCCAAAAAGGCACGCACATCTCTCTGAGTTGTTGGCACAGTCATTCGGGCAATCGCTGCAATTCTCTCTGGGGTCAACCTTCTTCCCTCCTTTGACAATAAGTGACCTAGATAGGTTACTTCTTGACAACAATATTGAAGTTTAGAAGGAGACACCCTGTGATGTAAGTCACAGAGATGTTGCAACAACGATACCGTGGCAATTTTGCAAATGTCCTGAGTATCTGCAGCCACCAATAAGTCGTCAACATATTGGATCAAGGCTGCACCAGCCGGCAACACAAACGCATCTAGTTGGCCCTTCAAGGCTTGACTGTATATCGATGGACTTTCACAGTAGCCCTGAGGAGCACACTTAAACCGGAAGCTGCGACCACCAAGAGAGAAACCGAAAAGGTCTCTGCTTTCTTCAGCAATCGGGATGCTGAAGAACGCATTCTTCAGATCGATCACTGAAAACCAAGATGCCGATGCTGGAATCAGAGTCAGTAGCGCCGTGATGTCAGGCACCACAGGGAACTGAGGAATCACAATTTTATTTACCTCCCGTAAATCGATAACAAAACGATAAACAGGTGGTTTCGAAGGATCGGTACGTTTCAGAATGGGCAACACAGGACTGTTGCACACGGTTCCCCGAGTCTCCTCGATAACATCTTTCTCAATCAGGTCATAGATAATAGCTAGCAATGCTCGTTCACCATCAAGGGAGATACGATACTGGGGAATACGTGGCAACCGCACATTAGATTTCAAATGAACAACATAAGGGGAGATATCAAGCAGGCCCATGTCATTGGGACCTGTTGCCCACAAAGATGCAGGAAGAGAACTCAATTCCGGTGGAAGCTTATCGAGAGACAGGTACATTGGAGAGATAACTCTCTCACCCAAAGTAAGCTTCACTCCCGCAGGAGAACAATACAAAGTTGCATACAAACGTTTTAGCAAATCCAGGCCCAAGAGATTTTCACCACACCCAGTGGTCAAAATCAACGGAGCTTTGAGCTCACGCGGCCCAATTGTAAGAGGCAAAGGGCGCGAAACCGGATTGCTAACAGGGGCGCCAGAGAATCCAAAGGAAACATTTGTTAAGCCAGACAAAGGTGCGCCAGGGAGTTTCGAATGCATTATGGAACTTTTCGCTGCACCAGTGTCCAACAGAAAAGGCTCAACGACGCCCGAGGTGGCAACTGCGACGTAAGGCCCTCTCTGATCAACCGGAACTGATACCACTCCCTCTCCTTGTCTATGGCTGTCCTAGTAATTACCGTCGTCAGCATCCTGATCGACGTAATAATCATCTACATTGTACTGAGCAGATCGCCCTTGCACCGATCCACGCTGATCAAAACAATTATTGGAGTCAGAAGTGTTAGTAGAACGATCGTTCTGAGCACCGCGACCTCTACCACGTGATGTCTGTTGAGAACCACCAAGACCTCCTCTAGACGAATTACCACCATTACGCTCATTGAGGACTGGACAATCGAATTTCAAATGACCCTCCTGTCTACAATAGGCACACTGATTGTATCCTAACGACGATCTCTGTGAAGAGAAATCATTTCGTGATTGTGACCTATTTGACTGAGACTGCGATCGATTACGTTGTTGCGAGTCATTCTGATTCGAACGCGGAGGGTACGCCTGCTGCAACAACACTTTAGTTTTGAGCTCTTTCGTTTTCTTGTCAGCACGATCGTTCTCCTCTTTCTCCCTATTCTCATAATATTGAGCCGTAGCCAATATTTGAGCAGAAGTAGAAACAGCCCACGCACTTTCAGAATTTCGTAATTTGTTGCTTAAGTCAGGCAGTAAATTTGAAACAAATTTGTCCACAAACAACCTTTGACCACCTTCGGTACCCATGTCTTGACCACTGTGGTCAATGAAAGCCTCCTCAAATCTCGTAAAGAAATCAGAGACGCTCTCATCCTTCTTTTGTTTGCAAGCGGACAGTTTGTCCCAATTTACCTTCATTGCTGGCATAAGCGTTTTCATTAGGGTAATGATCCTCTGAGGGAGATCGGTAATGAGCTGTTCAGGTTTAGCCCCACCAATTTGTCGTGTGTCTGCCGACAAATAAGAGCAGCCCAATCACCACCTAATTCTGCCACATGGTTTTCTTGACGAATCTTTGCCCATACCGGTTGCGGTACGACATTGCCAAACAGCATATCGATATCGGCAAGATTCATTATCGTAGCGTCTATGAGCTGCGATAATTCTTTATAATACCCTGCAGGATTTTTGCGAGGGTCAGGCAAAGATTGCTTCACCTGGAGAACTTCCGATCGTTTCCACGGGAGATGTATCCACACTCTCTGGAAATGTGGCAAGATCGGAGGTTGAGCTGCAGCATTACCCGGCATCCACACTGGTGGAACTTCACGCATGGGATACTGACCAGGCGCTGCTGGTGGTCCCTCAATGTCTTCTAAAAACAATGCCCGAGGCATTATAGAAGGACGAAAAGATAACAACTGCTCAACAGCGCGTCGAACATTAGAATCGACTATCATTCCGCTCGAAAACTGGAGCTGCAGATTAGTCAAAGCGGTCAACACATCGTCCGATGCATCGGCCGATATTTGATCACGCAAAACTTTGCACATTTCTTCGAAAACGTATCTTTGTGTCGGTATATTGAATTGACAGAACGTATCAAGCACCGCACGTGGAGGATTTCTAAGAAGGTATCTCATCCAAGCCATCTCCATATTATATAATGCAGCACGTTCCCTATTACCGGGAAGCTGACTACGTCTTTGGGGACCGTCCGAACCAGCGGACTCAAGAATAGGTCCAAGAGAATTGAAAAAGTTAGCAGCAACAGAGGGGGTGCTACGTCGGGTAGATGGAGAAGTATAACAGAGGGGATTAACAAGAGAAGAGTCGGAAACAGACGAAACAGCAGGAGTAAGTAGAACAGGAGCAGCAGCGGGAGCAGGAGTATGAGGAAGTACAAGCGGTGGAGCAGTAGGAATAGAAGTAGGCAAAGGAGCAGGAACAGTCGGAAGAACGGGTACAGGTTGAGGGACAGGTTGAGGAACAGGTACAGGGGGGACCACAGGAACTGCGGTACCCTGGGCGTACGGAGGTGGTGATTTCAGAAGGTAGGACAGTAAAGGGTCCTCAACTGATTCCTCTTTCTTATCCGACTCCATTGGCAAAGCGGGGTAACATTTATCTATAGACATACGCTGAAGCCTATCAAAAACTTCCTTTTCCTTTTCCTCCTTATCTCGCTGAAACTGTTCTGCTTTCTTTACTATGGCAGCAACTCCATCTCTCTGATTACGTTTTGTTTGTCTGATTTCTTTCTGTTTGGCTTCTTTGTGCCACAACCGAAAGGCATCAAACATGGCCGGCCTTGATTTTTTCTTAAACAATTTTGCCTCGAGGTTATCTAAAATCGGGGTCTCAAAACTACCATGAGGTGGCCAACTAAGGACACCATCCTTTCTAGTGTAACGAATCCAATATTCATTAAAGGTAATCGGACCTAACCCATGCTTGCTATATAATTCATAAGTTGGAGTTCCAACCGGAGGTATCGGACACGAGTCCTCCAATCGGGAATCCGCACCACAACGACTAAAACAACTGAACAAAGTACTACGGCCAGGCATCTTGCACACTAGCTGAGTTTCACAAACTTCAAGGGTTACGGGATTTACCAAGTCCCAGCAAAGAGCAAAAACCCTCGGTTTTTGGCGACTGCAGGCGTCAAATATCACAACAAAGAACCAAGTACTAAGAACCACAAATGCAATGGAACCATGCAACAATTAAGCAACCACAACTAAGGACTCTGGGAGCGACCCACAAATACTTAACTCAAAGATCGATGGCGTCATCAGGAAGGCCCGTCAATCGTCTCGCTGTACCAAGGTCTACGCCAGGCGCCAAAACAGGTCTACAGTCAGGGCAGCAGTCCGTCGCAGCCGTCAGGAGGCGGGAATCTCCGTGGGAAAAGTCGTCGGGCCACTTGTTTCGACAACAGGATCGATGAAGCGGGGTGCACCTTCCCTCGGAGATTTCACACGAAGTTCCTCACGATCGTCGGGCTTGGACCGGTACCACTGATGCAGCCCCACGTTGGGCGCCAACTGAAGGACTGGGTTATTCTAAGACCCAGCGGTGCCAGGGGACAACACCTGAAACCTTCGTGGGTAACCTGTTCCGGCGTACAAATGACAGAGACACGGGACACTTCCTTCGGCGTCAAAGATTCGAGGTTTATTACTGCAGGGAACACAGAAGTCACAAGAAGTACAACACGTGTAAGTTCTGGGAGACTGCTTCAAATTGCTACTGTGGGTCGCTCCTTTTATACACATTTCTCTCATAGATTAACATGATACACAAAGGTTTACAACTTGGTTCCCACAATAAACGCCAGAAGGGATTGCCTTCATGTATTCAGGGCCCGGAACATAAGTACGGAAACATTTGGTGGTTCCCAACTGTAAAAACCCATCTTCCTACCATTAGTACATTCCAATTGGCAGTAAACAGATCGAAGGAAGAACATAAACAGGTGCAGAGGAAGGCAGAAACAGTGGGGAGATCGGAAAGGGTGTAAAAGGGGTGGTATCTGGAAACACGAGTTGCAAGCATCAAAGGGACGCGCCTAATGAGATGCACGGCTAAGACAATAGACCGGCACGGCAAGATGAGCCTCGAGCGGGGCCATCTGCCTTACAGTATCATCCCCCTCATCATAAAGACACTTTCAAAGGAAACGTGTCTTCCGCAAGAGTCTTGGGAATCCCAGAGTCGCGAAGTGGACAGCGTCTGTTCGCTGGCTACTTGAGGGCAAGAGACAAAATGGATGCCGTATCTAAGATGTAACCCGTGGGCTCGGATGTAGAAACCCACGAAACAACCGAACGGTTTAGGTTAGCACAGCGAAACTGCGTACACCCACTAAACTCGTCGTTTGCGGTTCATAGATACCAGACTCGACCATATTCGTGCGAGTCAAAAACACCACTTACGATCGTCATGGAACCTCACAACTCTGCCAGCACATCACGCAGTTCCATTAAATAATAAGCTTGCCCCATCTGCGACAGGTGTACCCCATCGCTCTTAAACAAATGAAGCATCTCAAATGAAAAATGTTCATGCACCAAGACCGTGATACCCATTGACTTGCAAAAAACTCAGGCTTTTTCCACCGCTGAGTGTAACCTAGCCCGTCTCCATTGGTGCCTGTATACAAAACCAGTCCACGCAACCCTTGTTCCAACCCAATTTTCTTTTAGAACTGTTAGATCCAAGTTTTATCAAGGCGAGGCCTGACAAATCCACCAAATCGTTCTCTCCCAGGTGTATAATTAGAAGATCCGGGATTCCCCACTCAGCAGACAGCTTTGACAGCAACGGAAAAAGGTCCTTCCACCTCATTCCACCCACACCTTTCCACAAAACCTCATGATCTTTCCCATACAAACCCAAACCCCTTCCACAGATTTGCTGTTCTTCAAAAACTGAGGACCATTTAATTAAGGAATGGCCCTCAATCCATGCTCGTTTTTTCCGGTGGAAATCCAACACTTGACCTATGATGAAAAAACCCACAATTAGCTAACATACGAGAAAATAACTGTATTTCATAGCCGAACATATCTGTAACAACAGTTGGACTTCCACCTCCCAATGCGCTGTATCTCCTCCCTCCCCCAACCCAATCTGGCAGCCTCCGTTGCAGCACCTATCCTGAAAGAATGTGTCCCAAAGCATTGAGGATTCCCCCCCCGAATGAAAGCCCTTTCCTCAGTACTGATAAAAACTGAAAACCAGACAACTGCCCCCCTTGATCATGGCAAAAAATCACCCAAGAACGGAAAACACCTGACTTAGAAAAGGACTCCCACTCCCCCAACGGGCAACAACCCACAACCCCACTAGCTTTCAACTGAATTCAAGTTCCAACCCCCCCTTTGGTCTGTCTTTGACTGTCTCAACCTGATCTGTAAAACGCCCCCATTCCCAACCCGCACGTCCGATGTCTGAATCCCAAGTTGATTTCGTAAACCCAACAGTTCCGAAACCCGGAACGCCCCGAAGAACATCCAGATCATACACAACTTGAACCTAACTAATTCCCATTCGCTATAGCAGCAACTAGGCAAAACACTTAAAATCCTTCGTAATAACTCAAAAGTAATAGGTTCCCTCAAAGATTTAACAGAAACTTTGCTACGCCCAAATCCCTTCAGCATCCTCCTCAACAAACACCCAACCTGAACTACCTTACCCAACAATAACTGACTATAAAAGGAAATGCCCGCCAGCTTGCCGGAAATCGTTGTATGCGACAAACCCTTATCTAGCAAATGTAATACAAAATTTAACATAAACTGTTAATTTTCAACTGCTGCGCCATCCTGATCGTGTGTCAAAGCATAATTTAAAAATTCAGACCACGCTTGCTGGTAACTCCTGCGCGTGGACTTAGCAATGGACTGCTCCACCAGTACCACAATCCTCACTCCCCCAGGTCCCAGATGGTCAATGGAATCGCCGTCTTGCTTCTGTCCGCTTTTGGCGCCAAATACCGGAACTTCTGCCAATTGCAACGAGACAGCACATCGGCGATTGAGTTGTTCACCCCAGGAATATGCCTGGCTCTAAAAACAATGTTCAGCTTGAGGATTTGCAACATGAAAGCTCGCAATAATTGTAGCACTCTCACATCTCTTGCCTTCGGCCCATTGACCAAACTTACCACTGCCATGTTGTCGATGTGAAATAACATACAACGGTGCCTGAACTCTTCTCCCCACACCTGCAACGCCACCAGTAGCGGAAAGAATTCCAGGAAGGCGATACTGCGGCCTTGTTCCAACCAATGCTTCGGCCAACTCTCGGCGCACCAGCGCCCTTCCCAAAACAGCCCAAATCCTTAAGCCCCTGCAGCGTCCGAGAAAATTTGGACCTGCCACACAGTGTCGTCTTCCACAAAGTTAATTGACACACCATTGAATTAGTCCAGGAACCTCAGCCAAATGATCAAATCCTCTTTCACCTTGTTGGACAATCTTACATGGTGATGCGGCAAGGAAGCTCCCGACATAGCAAGACCAAGACGTCTGCAAAAGGTTCTTCCCGCTCTCACCACCCTACAGGCAAAATTGAGGTACACCAAAAGCCGCTGAACCTGTCTGAGCTGCAACTTCTTTTCACCCAGAACTTCTCTCGAAAACGTCCTGATCTCCTGCACCTTAGCCAAGGGCAGACAAGCCACCATCGCCTCAGTATCAATCTCAATGCCTAAAAAGACTAACTGTGACGCAGGACCCTCCGTTTTGTCTGGGGCCAAAGGCACTCCAAAATCGCCTGTCATTTCCTGAAAACATGCCAACACTTTGGTGCATTCCTCGCTCCCAGCTTAACCATTAAACAAAAAGTCATCCAGGTAATGGCAAACAGCTTCATGCCCAGATTTGCGTCTCACACACCATTCCAGAAACGTGCTAAACGTCTCGAAAAGAGAACAAGATATGGAACAGCCCATGGGCAATACACGATCAACATAAAACTTCTCTTCAAAATACATTCCGAGCAGCTCAAAGTCCAATGGATGGATGGGCAACAACCTAAAAGCCGCCTGAATGTCACACTTGGCAAGTTGCGCCCTCACTCCAGCCAAACGTACCAGACACAAAGCGTCATCTACTGAAGCATACGACACCGCCGCGTCTTCCGCGGAGATGAAATCATTTACCGAATGGCCCTCCGGCCAGGACAGATGGTGAATGAGACGAAACTCGCCCTGGGCTTTCTTTGGAACGACTAACAAAGGCGAGACCATCAGATTGGGCACTGGACAGCTATCAAAGGGACCCGCTATTCTACCCAGCTCCAACTCCTTTACCAGCTTAGCTCTAACCACATGAGGTAATTCTTTTGCAGATTTTAGAGTATCAGCCCAACGCTGCACCCGAGAAACTTGGTACCCAATCCGAAAACCTACACGAAAACCCCAGAGCAATTTAACTGCTGCTGGCCCATCCGTGTATTCCTCCAACCAGTCCCGCATGGCCTGAAGCTTAACTGGGGTAGGGGCCTTTTGGTATAAGAGGTGGGAGGGTCCCTCTGCCTCTCTGCCCTCTCCCTTGATCCCCTTGGTGATGGTTGGGGAAACACTGGAATATGGCATGTCGACCCCCAAACTGGGCACACTCATGCTTGAATTTGCAATACTGACAGACACAGGTACCCCTATTAAATCCCCAACACGCTCCCGTGGCAGGCAACTGTCCCCGTCCCAACCCACCCGCCCCCAATGGAGCAGGACGCTGGAGAAAGGGCCGCTATTGTATCGGAAGACCACGAGCTGTATGGATCGTAGCCGATACCTGATGCCCCGACATCCATTGGAGCCACCTCTCCCCATGGTTTGTCATTGAACAAACTCACTCTGGTCCTGAACTCTTCGTCATAGTTCAACCAGGCATAGCCTCCCGCCTGCAAATGTGCCCCCCTGATGATATCAATGTACTTAAATAATGCCACCGCCCGCTCTGGATACTGCTCACAATAAACACTTGCATAAATTATAAAAGCGCCCGTCCAATTTTCAATGGTCTTCGGCACTTTGGGGCGGCGAGACAACTCTAGCTCTTCCTCCTTCGATCCCTCTCCAGCCTGCAAGTCCCTATGTAATAGACGGAAAACGTTCACATAGTCATGACTCCAAATTCTTTGTCTCGTCCTCTGCGACAAGTGCATGCCCAAAGGCATGGCCACCCCCATATAAGGTAGTTTGGTGCGACCACACCCCTGAACCCCACTCAGTGGAGAGCTACCTATGAATGAAGCAGGGCTTGCCCCCCAACCCGTTCCAACTGACCCCCAGACCCCATAGTGGACTGTGGTGTTTCCTGTGTCACTTTGCCCAAATCGCCTTGTACTTTAGCCCTCCCTTAAGGCCCACTCTCCCCTGGCTCCACACCTGAGCCGCCCGCCAAAGGCTGCGTCCACACAGCCCACCAGTCTTCCTTACCTGACGGCAGCTGTGTAGCCCTTTGCTGAAAATCCTTCAGACCATCACGCTGATGATGACCGCCACGCCTTCCCCGATCAGCAGAGAAAACCGCTCCAGTTCTCTGAAACACACTAGAAGATGTGAGACGACCCCCCCCCCAAACCCCAAATTCTTGACCGCCCAACCAGGAGCCGCCTCCCTCGACACCCATTCCCTGGAATTATCCACATTTTCCTTATACATTCCATCATATTCACCAATGTAATCATCATGAATCATAGTAACGTCGCCACTTGTGCTCGGTATAGCTCCATCGCCAATGCCGCCATCATAACTTACCCAATTGGACACAGGCCTCTGTTGCGAGCGCCCGGCCGATGACACAAAATCCGCACCAGATTCGCCACAGGTCTGCTGCGCAGTACCCAAAGCCGCACTTTGCTTCGCCATAAAATTAACAGAACTCTGACCAACAGACCCATGACCAGAGTCCGCTGACAAGTTCCCGCCGCTCCAGCGAGGAACCGCCCACAACTTACCCTTTACCTGAGAACCATTGACTCCGGATAAAACCTTCCTGGGCAAGTCGGCGTGTTTGACCCACACCCACTGCCCCTGTTGTGGCCCCTTATCAGAATCAAACTGCACCTGAGGGTGACACAGAGGTGGCCTGGACTCCGGATACACCACCACCACATCACTGTCCCTGAGAACAGCAACACCCTCATCCTGCCACCCCCCCCACGAGAACTTACTTCTGCCCAACAGACCCCTTTCAAAATGCTGAAAATCATATGGCTGCAAGTCAACAGTATCCTCCTCATGCCCGAACTCCATGCCCACATTTGCCCTCGAGGCCCTCTAGATTGAGGCAGCAACGCCCCTTGCAATCCTGAAATCTCCTGAGTCTGAAGGCTGTGTGTAGACGACACTGGCTCACCACTCCCAGCACCTACAGCCCCCACAGAGACCTCCTGACAACCTTCCTCTTCGCTGTCGCTGGAGTAGTCCACCAACGCATTGGCTGGCTCCCCCACCCAAACCTCAGGCGCAATATCCACGTTTTTGCTATTAGCGCCCACAGCATATGCCACTGTGGGCATTCTTCCAGGGAAATCAGCTTCATGGATAAATGAAACTCCTGATGCCTGTGCAGCAACACTGTCCCCTGAGAAGAAATCACCACCCATAGGCTCCTCAAACAGTTCCACTTGCTGCTGCCTATTCACCAAGGCAATGCTGGCCATTCCACCTTGCTTCCCTGCTCTCTCCCTGACCTGCGGCTCATAAATAGTTTGACCTTCTCTCACAAAAACCGGAGCTGAGGCAGAGCGCAGCGGTGCCTTCTTTCCTCTAGCGCTACTGACTGAAGAGCGCGCTCGACGGGGTCTAAAAGAGGACCCAGAAACCTCAAACGCAGCCTCTGAGGAGTGGCTCACCCCTGCCATGCATGCCGCCACCGCACGACTCACCCCTTCCGCCTCTAACCGCTGCGGCCGCTTCCCCTGAAAGCCGCCTTCAGTGACAGCTCCTGGACGTAGTAAGTCAGTGCGCCCGACCGCCACCAAAGCTCTTATTGCCTCCTTGGCAATATCATCCGCCGACATCTTCACTCTGCTCCACACCAAACACTGCACTCGCCGAACAGCGTTAAAGTGTGGAAAAACGCTGACAGAATCTTCACGCAGCTGACCTCCACACCTCCGCTACACTTCAAACTCCGCTACAGCCAATCTCTGTCAAAATCTGACAGGAATTCACTAGTTGTCGCGCCTCACAGGAAAAAACGACGACACCGCTTCCTCACTCGCTGCGAGTGACGTAGCCTTCCCGCTCCCACCCCGATCACGCCCAAGCCCCTCCCACACCCCAAACAACCAATCACCTCCCGTGGGATGTCGCATTGCGGGAACAATCCCGGGGGGGGACACCGGCTCATGCCAAGTCCCCCTGGGACCCAATGTCAGTGCTGTAATACAGCTGGCTAATCAACATTTAAATTGAATTCTTCCCGTGAGTGCACTCGTTGTTTGGCAAATGTCTCACATGGGGGAACCTCTAGTAAGACACCTCCAAGTAATTAAAAAATATATCAAACTTTGGAGAAAACCTACGAAAAAGAAATCTGAAAATGGTGGGAGGCCACCTCACTCCAAAAATATTTGGATGTAAAATGAATACAAAGAAGACTACGATTATATCCAATGCCATCATGCGAACTTTCAGAACCGCTGATATTGAAAGAATATGCTAAATATACCACAGACTCAGCAAAAGAAATGGTCAGAATCATTATAAAGAAGAGTTATCGCGTAAGACTGGAGGAGATGCAATATCTAAAGACAAAGATACTAAGCAAAGTTTTTTCGGAATATCAGCTCATCAGAGAATATCAACAATGACCCCTTCCTCATACCCACCTCCCCATCCCCCTGGAATGAAAAGAAGATAAACAAGAAGGGGCAAGAACGGAAGGTATTACACCTCAGGTGATGAGAAGCAAGAAGAAAGGGGGAAGATGGAAATAGTCCTGGAGGAAATGACAATAATAAACTTATCAGACAGAATTGTAAGCAGAAATTAAATGCAGGTATTGAAACTGGGTGTAAAAGTTTGCTCTCCTTCAGAATTAATTACACACAGACTCGGATTGATCTATTCAAATATGTAAGCCCAAATACATAATAGAGTTACAAACCAAAGCCCCCAAAGGGTTAAATAATGAAGCACTGTGGGTACATGTAGGCTGAAATAGCTTAAGCCCATTCTATACCAGAGACTATAGACACCGTTGTGGGAGTATTAACTTTTGTTTGGGTGCATTTATTTTGAATTCCACTAAAATTATTTTTCTGAAGGTGGATTTTCTCCTCAGGTATTTTATGTGGCACAATTAATAGAGGGCAATGAATTAGAATTCTCTTAAAGAATAGGAAATGAATTGTGAGATAAATAGCACATTCCGGGCACTAATTTAATAAGGGAAAGAGTGCAGAACATAAAAGAAAGGAAGATAAAGAAGAGATGTGGTGAAACATATATGAGAGAAATGTTCACATGAATAGACTAAAGGACAGCATAATGTTAATTTGATGTGGCGGAGACAAAAACATATTTCAGAGCTGCAAAGTATATGTAGCAAATGTTTTTTGATGAATTTTAAAACATGTAATTTCTCCCCTTTTTTCTTCTCCCATGACCTCCGATTACATACCATTTTGATGCTGAATTAATATTAAATTTGTGACACTGAGATCTCAAAAGAGAGATCGATGTGTTAAAGCACCGCATCAAAATGGCCGCAAAACTTGTATTGCGTTTGTAAAGTCTGAAGTGCCGTTGTCTATTTTCATGTGAATTCTCGTGAGTCGGATGTATTCCTCTA
Source organism: Lissotriton vulgaris (assembly GCF_964263255.1). Classification (NCBI taxonomy): domain Eukaryota; kingdom Metazoa; phylum Chordata; class Amphibia; order Caudata; family Salamandridae; genus Lissotriton; species Lissotriton vulgaris. The sequence continues at coordinate 196,834,791 of NC_141687.1, forward strand.
TGATTTAAATGAAAGATGTTGTTTGAACGTGCTGACATTGAAAAAGGTGTTGTGCTGAAACACGTCTGTCAGTGCTGTAATATGGTTTGCTAATAAACATTGGAATTGTATTCTTCCCATGAGTGGCAAAGGAACAGTGGTTGCCAGTGAAATTATATATATATACCGCAGCTGTGCCATCCATTATTTCAGAGGAACAGAGGTGCTGGATATATATATATATTCAAGAAATATAGATTTGGAGTTATGAATAGTGAATCTAAATCTCACCTATATGCACCTACCTTTCCCTATTGCTCAGATGTTTTTTTTACACCGGGGTTCTGCTGAAGATTAAGTAAGATCTGAGACCAAGATGTTCAAAGAAGATATTGGTCACTGTACGTCACAAACTGGAGATTTTCACATTGATATAAATATATATATATATATATATATATATATATATATATATATATATATATATATATATATATATATATATATATATATACACAAAATCTTCAAAAAGGGTAGTGGGAGTGGGAAAGGGTGTGATTTATACAGCCATGCCTACAAAATGGTTGGTTAGATCTCAATCGAATTTCTACAAAATGCCAGTAGCCTTGGGAGATCTCATTGGCCACAAAACTGTGTGAGAGAGGGTCTATGGGCATGACATGTCACAAATAATCATTTAGTAGTCTGCATCATGATAATGTTTGCCCTTAGAGAATTCCCATTTGATGCCCACAGGACAGTTTTTGGATCTGGCTCTGAAGGTATCAGGTCCCTTGTTAACCCCTACACTCCCAGTAGAACCCTTTGCTCGGCCTGTAGAAATCTGCTTTCTGTTCCCAGATTTAAAAAGGTAAAGTGGGGAGGAAGAGCCTTTTCCATCTAGGCCCCCAAGTTATGGAATTCCCTCCCCCATGAACAATCCAGTCAACCCTCACTGGGGGTTTTCCGTAAACTTTTAAAGACCTGGCTCTTCTCTCAGGGCTACTAATGTCGCTGCACGTGCTCTCTGAGATTGTATGTGTGTGTGTGTCCTGCGTCTTGATGCCCTTTGGGTTAAGTTTGAGCATTACAAATCCCCCATTCATTCATTCATGCCTTAGAATACAGTACCACCTGCAGACTATGCCACAAGAGTCACAGAGAAAACTATTTGTCACAGTTCACATTAAGATGCAAATACCAAAGAGTATCATATAAATCAAGAGTATAAAATCAGGGTCCTCTTTTCTGTTTCTGGTGAAATGCTTGACTATCAGGGTCAGATTTGCCTGTGGGGCAATCCGGCAGTGCCTGAAGAACCGGTCTCACAGATCAGTGTATGGGCTAGTTTTTTGGCTGTTTGTGGGCTGGTTTTATGGTGTAGTGGGTTGTTTTTTACTATTGATTTATTTGATATTGCTACAAAATTACCTAAAGCTAGCACAAATGCATGCAGTCTCCAGCAACTTACAAAACACCTATACAACTTGTCTTTACAAGTTCAAACTTGCCCTGATTTGCAAATGCGGGCCACTTTTCTAGCTATCTTGTTTGCAGATGGCGGCCACTTTTAATTGGTGCCCGGGTTAATTTTCTGTCCCAGTTAGACCCTGTTGACTATAGTGTATTAATGCATCAGAATGTGTCATGGACGTTGCAATACATAATCGCCAACAAAGAGCAAAAACAACTATAATGAACAACCAAGACATGAGAGGAAGATGAACAATAACATTCATGTTAAATATGGGTACTGGGCTGGTTCAGTCCATTGGCACGCAGGTTCCATGAGGCTCTGCTGGCTGTCGCCATGTCTGCAGCACTTGGCTGTGATGAACCATGTACTACATAAATCTTGTTCGGTGGGTGACAGGAGGAGTGCTGCCCGCCGGACAATATGAAGGCACTAGAATCGACTCAACCAACATTTTACACATTTAAAGTCTTTGGATTCTGTCCATTATTTGGGACCCTGTCTTGGCTACGGGGATACGCTCCGGTCACCAGATTTATTTTGGATTTAGAATGCATTCCCATTTTAAACGCTATACCACCATTTTTGTTACCGGTGGGCCCTAATGGCAAATTTATTCCCACATAGCACTTCCACTGGTTGGATTCCTTTGGACGTCTGATAGTATCAAGTTATCGGCCCCCAGGAGCCAGCTGGCCCTGAATCTGAGGCCCTTCCACCAGTCTCTGACCGGTGGATACTTTGGGTTGCTCCCTACCCTGTCCTAATGAAAACCACTTCCTAAGGAGCTAATTGAACTAACTCTCTCTTGGGGTCGAAAGGTGGACACATACCGACTTCCTGTATCGGAAATACGATTCCCGTCTTATCTCTGCTCCTAAGACGTAGGACATTAAGGAAGACGTTATAAATCAGTAGTTAAAAAAATTCCGAACAGGCCTTTTGTATAAATTTGTATATATTATTTTTTGTATGAACCTTTGCCTTCTACTTGATCTTTATCACGAGCACTTTCTCCAATCACTCTTTTACTCACTTATGAGTAACTTGATTAGAAAATTATTAACTATAAAAGCAAAATAAAATGCATCTGTGCATTTCTTTGATTGTCTGTTCTTTATGTTTTGGGTACAATTGTTGTTTAAATATTTCCGTTGGGACCAATTGTTTTTTGTACCAGGATGAGGGCAGGGGCAGATGCCATGTCATTCCATATCCAGGTGGTCAATAGAACTATCACATTGCCAGTTGCAAACCCTCAGTTCTCAGCAAGGGATCTAAAAGGCTGACCAATTTCCAGGAGTGCTGGCATGGGGAGTGTTCGTTTCCCACAGTGGTTCACTTGATGACATTATTGCCAGTGGTGTATAAAGTTGTAAAGTTATTGACCACAGGTTTCCAAATGTTTCCCTTTCTTTTTTTTTACTTTGCCAGCTATACCACCTTCAAAGCTCGACCAGTTCAAGAAAAACGGGGGCAACGTCCATGCATGGAAACTGAATTTTTTTCACTGCCACGCAGAGCTCCGAGCATGCTTCTTGGTAACCAATTGCTGTTATCAATTGGTGCTGTGTACCACTAATTTTCCCAGATATAGGAAGGCCCTGGGCATGACTTCCAGCAGCAGGGAAAGAAGATTATGCTGTTGCTGGGTGGTGACCAATTTGATTGTTATAAATTAGGACTAGTCCAGATTGATAGTGGTGAAACACAATGCCCTGTAGCCTGGTAACCCATCCAACTGCAAGGAATTGGTGGGTAAGGTGAAACCATGCCTACGGTGAAATCAGGGAACTTGGCTATTCTCTGCAAAACTTGGAATTCCCGGGTTAGGCGTGTATTGTATTGTATTGTATTTATATAGCGCTTATCACCCAGGGGTCTCTAAGCGCTTGCCTTGGGAACCCGTGCTGGCTTTTCCCTGTGAAAGCCAGGCATCCCGCCGCGGGGGGCGTTGTGGAGATTAAGCAAGCTTAATGCCCAGAGTTGCAGAGTGTGAACCCATGATTAGGTCAGACACCGAAGCGAGAATTATCAAGTCTGTGGACATTTGAGCTCAAGACCCTGCCGCGTCGGGAATTGAACCCTGGTCCCGGGTCCGACCTCTGCTTCAGGGTCTGCCTGCTCTAACCAGTGAGCCACACTTCTCCACCATAGAAATAGTATTTCACTACACCCATCCCTTTATCTATACCCCATTAACCTGCTAGATGTCCAGAAAACCTTCTTCTAGCTGAGAGCCCGAGGACAAACTGGCGTGGATGATTAGAATCTTATTTTAAAAATAGATAGCCAGCTTATCACACCAATCTACTAAAGGATAGTAGGTTCTGGCACAGACTTCCGGAGACATAACGTTTTTTACAGCTTTACAGATTTCCTTTGCTTTCATTCCTGCTCCCTTTATCCTTCTTTACAAATGCTTAGCTATTTTAACTTCAGCATAAAAATGTTTAAGAGCTGCCTAATATATGCCCTTGTTAGTAGTATTATATTCTTTCCAGTTGCACTAAAGTTACATTAAAGAACCCCTCTGATAAACTTAAGAAGGTGTAGCCATCCCGGAGTGCAGTGCTAGATGTTAATTTGAGAGTATATAATCCATGGTGTGTCTGTGACTGTTTGCTTCCGTAATGGCCACCAGGTCTTTTGTTTATAATATGTTTGGATTGACTCCAAGTGAGCCAACATGGAAGCCTGTGTTGGGCTACCCATTGCTGTGATAATAAACATCAGAATGTGACACACTGCCTAGTGTGTGAACGTCTTCATTCACTGACATGTTAGGGATCAAGAACCACATAGGTATATAAATATATATATATATATATATATATATATATATATACACTGAAGAAAACAAAGGTTAAAGTGATGTTATAGTTAGGAGGAAATATCAGTTTCAATGTAACATTTATACTAAAAAAACACTGAAATTCCCCAGTGTTTTTAGTTATTTTCAGTAACTATATCTCATGCCCACCATCCGCAGTTGTGATCAATGATGTCATTTCATAGAAAATGTCGAGTGATGCAGTATGTGAGGTCACAACCAGTGTATGGCAAGGGCACAAGGTATAGTTACTTAAAATAACGATAGCTGGTGAAGTTCAGTGCTTTTTTAGTTTAAAATGGTATGTTAATTCTGTCAGTTTCACCTAACTATAACATCACTTTAACCTATGTCTTTCTCATTGAATTTGTAAGGTTTACGTAATGCAATGTAAGATACTATTATCATATCCAACTATAACTCCACTTTTGGTTGTTTCAGTTAATTTCTATGGATTTTTCTTTACATAAAGTAATATGTTATTACCATACCTTACTATACTTCCCTACTGAATGGATTTACACCAAACCACAAAAAGTACACTTTCTGGATCAAGATTTAGATTTCTGCCAAATTTGGTGTAATTCTGTGCAGCTGTTTTGGCTGTATCGATGTTCAATTTTCCTATAGAAAATGTAATGGCGAAAACCACGTTTTGCTTGTCCCCCACTTGACGGATCACCCTGAAACTTTCCAGGAAGGAGCTGAGATGGATAAGTACTTTTTTTTTGGGAAGTTTTCTGAAGATTTCTCACATGTCACGAAGGGTATTAGCAGGCTAAAAATATATTTCCTTTAGAAACCTGGTCCTAACTATAACTACACAGTGGCAGTTCTATAGGTTGCAATTATATAGTGGTTCATAGCTGTGACCAGGCTCTGCAGTGCATTAGTAGATGGATTGCATACTTGTACACTGTAAGGCATGGATTACATTGGAATATATTATTTATGATCCCTTGTGGCACACCATTGGTCCCTCACAGATAGCTCGTCAGCAATGCAGCTCGGGTGTAAGCCCACCCAATGTGCAGGTCAGCTCAAAAAGACAGAAGGGCTACATGTCATAGGAAGGCGCGTGGTTCAATGTGCACATTCAGAGCTGATGTGGTTTTAACAAGTGTGTTTAATCCTTCAGGTTCTGATAATTAGGGAGGCTTTTGTGATCAAAAGATGCTCATCCTGCAGCAGCGTTCAATTAGACATAGATCACATTCAGGACACGTAGGATTCTAATGTTATGAGAGGTGTCAAGTAAGGGTGCCTCTGAGGAGAGAGGGGCCGGCGTGCATGAGCTGGAGATAGAGGGGTGGAGTAAAACTGGAGGGAGGGTGGAAAGAAAATGTGTATTCATCAGGTCCACAGAACTGTGCAGGACTGCACAATAATTGGCAGGGTGAATAGTGTAGCTCTTCTAGATCTTGTGTGTTGGTCCCATTGGAAGTATGGCCTACCTATCACTAGTGGTGCAGTGGCACAGGGTGTGAGAAAGTGGCTCTAAATATACTGGACTAGAATAAGGTACAGTGTGTATAGAGTCCACCAACCCAGAGGTATAACAGAGGTTAAAGTCAGAACTGACGTTACTCTCAAGTGGTAGCTTGGTCGAGCAGTAAGGCAGTACCAGAGGACAGTGTAAAGCATTTGTTGTACACACTGAGTCAGCAAAAGGTTTCACACACTCAAGAACTGAACTCCAGGCCAATTGGTATTTTATCCTCAGATATAGTTGTTTTCTTTTTAGACCCAACGGTTATAAAAGTATACTTTTCAGGTTATGAGTACTCTCATGTAGTTACTTTGCTAAGGAGCAATAAAGTGCGTGCACACGTAGATTACAGTATTGGAAGGAAGTAACACAATCTCAAAACATACTTCAGCATTGAGTTCAATGGGTTTTCCACATATGAGTACAGGTGATTACTTTATGGATTACTTTGGAAGTTCCAGGACTAGGTCTCGTGTCCAGTCCTGGGGTCTAAGCTGAAACCAGATTAGCAAAAACGTTTTAGTTACTGTAGTGAATTTTCATGAATATAAATCTGTTTTAAATGTTCACACTTAGAACCTTTTTCAAGGTAAATCTGATAATGTTATTCAATGGGAGGAAATTCAGGTTACATGTAAAGTACGATCGAGTTACTTTTGTAACCCAGCACTGGTCTCCTAGAGCCAGCACTGGGGGCTTAACTCAAAACAGGTAGGTAATTGCGTTTCAGTATTTCGTATGATTTTTAAGGAATATTTGCAGTTTTCAAAAGTAGACACTTAGAAGAAATTTCAGAGAAAAGCAGATAATAGGTACCTATGGAGAAAATACAGATTACCAGTAAATACGGTAAGGATTACTTTAGTGACTCAGTACTGGGCTACAAGTTACAGTACTGGCTTCCCCCCTGTACTTCGAAATTCAGACTTTGGCTGATTATATAGGAAACTTTTCAGTTTTCAAATCTTCACACTTCGAAAATTTTCGAGTCAAAATGGGCCAATGTTATCCAACGGCAGGCAAGTGAATTACCGGTTTCAAGGTGAGTACTTGGTTGATGAAGTTATGGTTCTGGGTATAGACTCAGGGGTCCCCCAGGGTCAGGTGAGTACAGTCAGTTGAATCCCAGCGGCGGCCAGGTGCAGAGGTAGTTAGGCCCAATGTTATCCAATAAGGGAAAGGGGGCCTCCGGTTGGTGGCTGCTGGCTAGCAGGCCACGTGGCTGTGGGAGCTGAGCTCCTGGTCACTTGCTCAGGACAAGGGGAGAAGTAGGACAGGACAAAGAGGTCACAGCCAGCGGCACTCGGGCGGCTGGTTGCAGGGTGCTTTTGAGCCGTCGGCCACGCATTGTTATCCAATGGGAAAGGTCAAAAGGGAACTAAGGCTGCAGGCTCGGGGACGGAGACTCTCCAGGGGCAATCAGCACTTCGAGAGGTAAGTTGGGATGTTGGAGCACAGGTAGGTACCCCAAAGGTAGGCACCGGGGGCTGTAGGGTGCTGGGTGCCGGGGTGTGTTTAGGGGCCGGAAAAGCTTACTCTCGGCTGGTCGCGGTAGTGGGGGCCCCTGGTTCTGAGGCAGCAGGCGTCGTCTGGTTCATCGAGGAGGGTCTTTGGGCACTGGACTTTGGGTCCCAGTCGCCGGGGGGACGTCCTCGTGGTCCTAGTTCGGGTTGGCCTGGCCCGGGCTCGGATGATGCAGAGTGAGCTGGTCCGGAGCTTCCTGGTTGGCACCAGGTGGGTTGTTGCAGCAGAGCCTCTGCTGGTGGGAGTTCCAATCGTCCAGGGGTCCAGGCAGGCCGGTCGGTCCTCGGTGTGTTTCAAGGTGGCTGTCCGCGGGAGTCACCGGGTTTAGGCAGGAGTAGGTTCAAGGAGCAACAGGCCGGTAGGGCTGGGGCCAAGTCAGTTGGTGCTGTCCTGTTAGCAGCTGCGCGGCGGGTCGTCGTCTTCCTTGTCTTCTTTCTTCTTCTTGTTATTGGAATCTAAGGAAGGGAGGTTCAGGGAGCCCCTAAATACTAAATTTAGGGGCGTTACAGGTAGGGCAAAGGCAGGGACCAATGGGTCCCTGACCTGGGGGGAGTATACCCCCTAGCCTGCTCCTCTCCTGTGGGAGGGGGGCAGGAGCCTAGCTGGGATTGGGCAAGGCTCCCCATCTTCAAGATGGCTGGAGCCCGGGGTGATGCTTCACCTCGCCTCCTCCACCTGAGGGATGGAGTTGGCACAGGTTGGCACCCCCTCCCCGTCCTGACATAGTTTTTCCTGCCAGTCTTCCCGCCAGAGTGGGGGTAGAGCTGGTGGGGGGCTGGTTGCTGGGTACAGCAATTGGTCTGGAGAAGCTCTCAGAGGCGGTATGCCTTTTTAGCTTCCCCCTGTCCATCCTGGGGGAGGAGACATAGCACCTCGCCCAGCGTGTGCTTTGTTGCAGGCCCAGGAGAGCGGGGGCTCTCCTACCCAGGGGTCCAGCAACATGTCTGCTGGGTGGCAGCCTCTGCAGCCACTCAGTCCAGACGTGGATTGTAGGTTCGGGCTTTAGGGGGCATCTCTAAGATGCCCCCCTCGTGCATGTGGCATTAAATCCCACACTGGCATCAGTGCGGGTTTAATGTTCTGAGAAGTTTGGTACCAAACTTGTCAGTCTTCAGTGTAGCCATTATGGTGCTGTAGAGTTCGTAATGACGACCTCCCAGCACCATATACTCTTAAATGGCATCACTGTACTTACAGGGCCCAGGAATGGTCATGGGTACTGTAGGGGCAAAGGGCTCACGTACCTGTGCCCTCACCTCTGGCATAGGGCACCCTATTGTGTTTTTATCTAAGAACCAGAATCAATTACTATTTTATGCCCGTGTACGCCTATAATCAATAATATCCCTATAATGGCATAAGAATCAGATCCATATTTCAGTAAATCGCCCTTGCAGTCCAAGGCACGGCAAAAGCTACTTCCTTAAATTCCTAGAAAGCACAACGAGTTCTTTCAACACACCAAACCTCCAGCAACCTGGGAAATCCCCACTTGCTTTGTTTTGATTTGTAATAGAACTCCTGCGAGCACTGTAAGAACGGCCAGTTTTTAGTGACATCTTTATTGACGTCTTATGTCCAAACCTTACGTCAAACTCGGCACCTTTCAGGTATAAATATACCAATGTTGCCTTAAGCAAACACACGGTGGTGGTTTTGGAGCAGAGCAGCTATCTACTTGCCGAGAGCCCAGCTGATGCGAAAAGCCCACGGACGCTGCCCCTCCTCTTTGACGTGCTGAGAAAGACGCTGTCTTTTCTCCTGCCAAGAAAATCCAGCTACGGCGTTTCCAGCCTACCCTTGCGGGTGACTGGGATATCGATTCCTGAGAGAGAGATACCAGACCTCCTACATTCTATTCTCAAGGTACAGTGCTGACTAAACCCTTAGAGAGAATTCTTGAATCAGATTCTTGGCAAAACTAACTTAACTTAAACTGCTACTTACTTACTCCTTCCTACGTATTAGGCTTAGGTCAGGTACACCGGGGTAGGCGTATTTTAGAAGCACCAGTTGAGCACGTTAGCCAATGTATATATGTATGTATATATTTTATCCATTTTAAAGTGTCTTATGGCTAAGAAACCATATCAATGCTTTTACAGTATTATTTCATAATACTCCTTTTACTGTACGTACTTTACTTTATATTAAGTATTGCAATTGTGGCAATTCATTTCTCTTGCATGAGAAGGAAGACTGCTCAATAAATAATACCTTTTATTGAAAACGCCCGTCTCTCTATTCTCTGCACTCTGGTGAAACTAAGAACGCACAAGTGACTGAGTGAAATTACAGTCTATTGTTTTCACACGACTCTAGAGATTTACTCTTATTCTGAGGGAGCAAAGTTGTCATGTTTATGCGGTTCTCGGAAGCTGAATCCCTTCTTGTCTGAGCCAGGGAAGCTGATCTCTCCCTACTCATTCAAGAAAGTTTCCAGTGACCTCTGAGCTAGCTGGCGCAAACCTAAATTAAGTCGAACATTGTCAATAGAGACCTAGAAGACCTCAGTCCTACGTCTACACTGTTGTTTATGTTATTCCAATGTGCAGAGCCTATTGGGAAAATAGGAACTACACTACAGCCCAGCTAGAGGGGTGACTGAAGTAGGCCAGGCCAGTGAGTTCTGTGGGCAGGGCACACAGGGATGGGTGCCATGTCGACTAGTTTTAGTTCTGTACTTAGGCACTCAGCCTGCAAAGGCAGTGTTTGGTGCCAGGGTACAGGGCCCCTGAGGGTTGCACAACCAGTGCTGCTGCCCTCAGGGGTCTTATCTGGTCACTATGCCCTGGGTACCTAGGGTTACATTTACTAGGGACTGATAGGTGGCCAGAGATGCCAATTGGGTTTTAGTTTCAACACAGTTTTAGGGAAGGAACACAGGCCCTGGGTACCTGCTTGGCAGGAACCCAGGGCACACTCAGTCAAAGCACATCAGCAGTTCAGAAAAAAGTAGGGGCATAGCAATGCAAGAAAGATGGCACTTTCTCACACAGGGATATTAGGGGAACAATTTATCCATATTATTGCTGTATTTTACTGTCCAGCCAGTGTTGGCTGGAGGTAAGGGTAGATTTACCTTGCTTGCACCAGGGCACCTCAGCGGATGTGAGTACTGGGAAAGTTTGGACTGTCTCCAATAGAACAATCTGAAAACAACTAACTCACTCCACAAACCCCTCCTACATGCTTAACAGCAACAGCGACCTGCTTCTCTGTAATTGGAACTAATGGTGCCTTGTGTCAGTGTGTGTAAAACTGCACAGTGACATGACGCAACAAAACGGTGCTCTGGCCTATTTATAAGAAAAACAAAAAATACAAAAATGTGTAGCAAAAAATAATTTTGTCTAGTTAACTTCTCCTTGAATCAAGAATTCCAGAATACTGTAATTTTCACTAACCATACAGGCACACATTTAAATTTTCACTTATTGTCTTATAAAGGCATAATTAGATCAATGTCCTTTTTATGGGTCTGCTTAATATATTTGCACTTTTGCAGATGGAAAATAAGATGGTTGGGGTATTGAAGCTGCACATCCACACCAAAGGGACGTCATCTCCTCTCCATGTCAGAAAGGGTATCCCTCCAGACACCCCCCACTCCTTGGGTTTTATTAAAAGAACTGGACTCACTGATATTTTGTTATGGTCACTCTAAACAGACAATCTCTATTTACCTGTGAAACTGCCAGAAAATGACCCCTTACAGTCTAATTCATGGATAATGCAAGAAACATTAGCGCTTCAGACAAATAGCATTTTGGAAGTTGGATTGCTCCCGGTAAACTGAAAAAGGTCAGTTTCAATGCCGTTTCCGATAATTTGGTGCTTCCACTAAGTGGCAGTTTAAGATTGAAGCCTGACCTTTCAAATGAGAGCACCAATCATAAGTGTCTCTCTCGCTCTCTCTCAGCCTCTCCTTTTCTCTTTCATCTTTCTCTCTGCATCTTCTTCCTCTTCCTCCCTCCCCCTACTTTTCTCTGCTGCTCCTTCTCCTTTCTCTCTCATCTCTGCCTCTCATTTCCTCATTCCATCTCTCACTCTATCCTTTTCTGTCTCCGTCTCACTTTTCTTCTTCTCTTGCGCCCTCTCTCAATTTCTTTTTTCTCCCTTTCTTTCCCCTTCTCCCCCTTTCCCTCTCTGCCTCTCCGCTCCTCTATTTCTCTTAGACACATACAAACAAACATGTACCGCATTGGCAGCAGAATGTGACAGGGGACCTTGGGGGCGACTGTCTGGTGGCATAGCTTCCAGCAAGATGCCTCGCACCTTAAAGACAGAGTCACTCTCCTGGTGAGGCTCTTTCTTCACAAGACCAGTGCTGCCTCTTAATATACCCATTTCCCTGACACAGACCAAGACCTCCCAAAAGGGGCCAGAAATCGGAAATGGCAAAGGAAGGAGAACTTCTACATTTAGAAGAAGCTCATCGCCTCCCAAGCAGAGTAACCGGACGGAGACTGAATCAGCATCGCCCCGACACCAAAGATGACATGGAGCACTACGAGCACTACACATGCAACTAGCTATGATGGTGGCTACAGGTGCCTTGGAGAAAGAAGGTATATGGACAGGTATACAAAAATCTGCAACAGAGATCCTCATCAAGGACGATAAAGAAAAAGGAAGCAAGGACCAGCAGGCAGCTCAGCACCACCAGTTGAGCAACTTAGGGTCCTCGCTCCCGTTAGCGGTTCTAAACCAGAACACGAACAGATAGCAGTAAGACAATGGCTATATCACTGTTCATCCTAAAGGTCAGGATTGTGAAGGAATAGGTCAGACATATTGGTACATTGCACTTCCTGGCCTCCCGGACTTGAGCTATCTGCTTTTTGCAAGAATGCAGGATTCCATATGTACAGCTGTACAGCCAGCTCAAACCGTAGTGGACACATGAGCCATGCCTTTGGTCCAGTGGAAATGACTGCAAATCATCAAGTTACCATTCTGATCAGGGAGAAGCACTTGGCAACCCATAAGGTTATCGTGGACGGCTTGTGATCTGGTGAGCCCTTTAGGCTCATCAGCTTCTATAACCCCCGGATAAGAATAAATAGCTTGAGATTTTCAGGGTCCTCAGGCTGCAGTTTGTGACTTCCAGGACCATCCTAATGGGTGGTGATTTCAATTGCATGGTAGAGGTGGATGGGTGCAGTGGGTCAGACTCTGTGGGGATAGATGTCCATGGCTGTTGGTGGAGATATTAGGTGAGACGTCCCTATGGGATATCATCGGAAGCATGGGGCCGAACACCAGGAACTTCTACTGAAATAGGCCGGATGGATCTGTGCTTTCAAGGGTCGAGTTCGTATTCACCGCCCCAACTGTAAACCCTGGTTGCAGTCCACTTCTCTATCCACAGAGCAGTCAGTTTCAAGGGGGAACTTACAGGAATCTTTCCTGCTGGTCTTGACTCGTGGAAGCTGGTTTGCTTCCTATTGGAAAAAAAGGTGTTATAGGCATACCTCAGAGTCGTATATGTAGAGTGGAGGGATATTAGGGACCTCTTTCACTCGACTTGCGAGTGGTGGGAATGGGTGATGGATAGGTTCTGAAGCTTCTTCCAGGATGCAAGCAGAGCTGCTGTACTAGAAAGAAAGAGTGAGTTCAGGAGGCTGCAAATTAGACTGCTGCAAAAACAACAGTTGATGGACAGAATGCAGAACAATGTCATACATTCATCCCAGTACAGAGATCTGGGCTTAAATCCATCGTTTATTTGCACTCCACACCACCCCAGTTCAGACATGGCCATATGCAAATCAGTCTTGACCCTGTGCCTCATGGGAACAGTCCAGTCCGAACTGCCAAGCCATGTCTTCCCTGGACCGGCATCAAGCATCCTAGGACCGGTTTCTGGCTATCAGCCGTCATTAGCCAGAATAGCTCGATCCCAGTGGTGTGGAGAGCACAGGACTCACGTCTGAGCATACCTGTCCCACTTGGGGGGACAATTGCAAAAACAACAGTTGATGGACAGAATGCAGAACAATATCATACATTCACCCCAGTACAGAAATCTAGGCCTAAATCCATTGTTTATTTTGCACTCCACACCACCCCAGTTCAGACATGGCCATATGCAAATCAGTCTTGACCCTGTGCCTCATGGGAACAGTCCAGCCCGAACTGCCAGGCCATGTCTTCCCTGGACCGGAATCAAGCATCCTAGGACCGGTTTCTGGCTATCAGCCGTCATCAGCCAGGATAGATTGATTCCAGTGGTGTGGAAAGCACAGGACTTACGTCTGAGCATACCCGTCCCACTCGGGGTGACAATTGCAAAAACAACAGTTGATGGACAGAATGCAGAACAATGTCATACATTCACCCCAGTTCAGACCATGGCCATGTCTGAACTGGGGTGGCTTGGTGAGCAAAATAACTGATGGATTAAACCCAGATCTGTGACTGGGGGTGAATGCTTTGCCATTGTGCAACATTCCGTCCATCATCTTGTGTGTTTTGCTATTCACCCCATGTGGGAAGGGTATGCCCAGACGTGGGTCCCGTGCTCCCTACACCACTGGAGTCAAGCTATCCTGGCTGAAGACGGCTGATAGCCAGAAACCGGTCCTAGGATGATTGATTCCGGTCCAGGGAAGACAGGGCTTGGCAGTTCGGGCTGGACTGTTCCCATGAGGCACAGGGTCAAGGCTGATTTGCATATGGCCATGTCTGAACTGGGGTGGCTTGGTGAGCGAAATAACTGATGGATTAAACCCAGATCTGTGACTGGGGGTGAATGCTTTGCCATTGTGCAACATTCCGTCCATCATCTTGTGTGTTTTGCTGTTCACCCTATGTGGAAAGGGTATGCCCAGACATGGGTCCCGCGCTCACTACGCCACTGGAGTCAAGCTATCCTGGCTGAAGATGGCTGATAGCCAGAAACCGGTCCTAGGATGCTTGATTCCGGTCCAGGGAAGACATGGCTTGGCAGCTCGGGCTGGACTGTTCCCACGAGGCAAAGGGTCAAGGCTGATTTGCATATGGCCATGTCTGAATGGGGGTGGCTTGGTGAGAGAAATAACTGATGGATTAAACCCAGATCTGTGACTGGGGGTAAATGCTTTGCCATTGTGCAACATTCCGTCCATCATCTTGTGTGTTTTGCTGTTCACCCTATGTGGGAAGGGTATGCCCAGACGTGGGTCCTGTGCTCACTACGCCACTGGAGTCAAGCTATCCTGGCTGAAGACGGCTGATAGCCAGAAACCGGTCCTAGGATGCTTGATTCTGGTCCAGGGAAGACATGGCTTGGCAGTTCGGGCTGGACTGTTCCCATGAGGCACAGGGTCAAGGCTGATTAGCATATGGCCATGTCTGAACTGGGGTGGCTTGGTGAGCGAAATAACTGATGGATTAAACCCAGATCTGTGACTGGGGGGGGGGGAGGAATACTTAGCCATTGTGCAACATTCCGTCCATCATCTTGTGTGTTTTGTGTTCACCCTATGTGGGAAGGCCACGTCCAGACGTGGGTCCCGTGCTCACTACGCCACTGGAGTCAAGCTATCCTGGCTGAAGACGGCTGATAGCCAGAAACCGGTCCTAGGATGCTTGATTCCAGTCCAGGGAAGACATGGCTTGGCAGTTCGGGCTGGACTGTTCCCATGAGGCACAGGGTCAAGGCTGATTTGCATATGGCCATGTCTGAACTGGGGTTGTTTGGAGTGCAAAAAAACGATCGATTTAGGCCCAGATCTCTGTCCTGGGGTGAATGTATAACATTGTTCTGCATTCTGTCCGTCAACTGTTGTTTTGCATTTGTCACCCGAGTGGGATGGGTATGCTCAGACGTGAGTCCCATGCTCTCCACGCCACTGGAGTCAAGCTATCCTGTCTGAAGACGGCTGATAGCCAGAAACCGGTCCTAGGATGCTTGATTCCGGTCCAGGAAAGACATGGCTTGGCTGTTCGGGCTGGACTGTTCCCATGAGCCACAGGGTCACTGCTGATTTGCATATGGCCACGTCTGAACTGGGGTGGCTTGGTGAGCGAAATAACTGATGGATTAAACCCAGATCTGTGACTGGGGTGAATGCTTTGCCATTGTGCAACATTCCGTCCATCATCTTGGTGTGTTTAGCAAATTAGACTGCAGCAACTGTTTGAGCTCAGAGGATATGACGTGGATGACGACCTGAAGGAAACTGAAAAAGGGTTGGCAAAGCATTTCAGGACAGAATACCCAACTTTCATGGCAAACTTTACTCACCAAAATTGTAAAATAGATCCCACACAGACAGTTTCCTTGATGGCATCTCGAAGATACTAGGTCCAGAATAGATAGAGGGCCTGAATGTGCCCTTTACTCTGTAAGACCTACTGCTGTGAAGAGAGGCAGGACACCAAGAAGTGATGATCTCCCACTAGAACTTTACGTGAAACTGTGGGACTTGATTGGCCTTGACTGCTAGATCTCTACAAGGAAATGGTGGGCAACTGCAGTATGCCCTAATCCCTGCATGAAGGAATGATAATGCTTTTGTATAAACAGAAGGGAGAGAGTGAAGACCTCACATACAGGAAGCCCATCCCATGCCTCAATATGCACTACAAAACCCTAGAAAAGGTGAAGGCCAATCTAAAGAAGGTAATAGCAAAGTTAGTTCATCCTGAACAGTCCTGTTAGATACCAGGCCGACAAATCACGAACAGTCCTGCCTTAGTTTGGAAGACGATTGAGTACGTCACGAGCCAAAGCGTTCAGGCGGCCTTGGCCAGGTTAACCCAGAAAAAGGCGTTCAAACGCATATCCCATAAGTTCAATGGTTGAACACCCAAAGCAATGGGACTGGGCAACTTCTTTTGTGACACGGTGACCATAATGTATAGAGATATCTCTAGCACAACGTTGGTTAACAGATGAAAAACTGACCCCCTTCACTTCCAGACCCCTTCCTTGTCCTGTCGGGGTTAGGCAGGGCTGTATACTCACATTTCTTCTGTTAATTTGTGTTATAGAGCTCTTTGCCGATCGCATCAGATAGAACAGGAACATCAGAGGCGTGACAGTTCTGGGTAGCATTGGGAAGGGTGAAGTGAAATACTCCCTATGCACGGATAAAGAGTTGGACTTTTGTGTGGATGGGTACTCCGTGAATTAAGTGAAGAGGCCTTGCATTGAGTTCTGAAAGTCGTCAGTAGAAAAGATCAACAGCACCAAATCAGAAACCCTACTCTTGGACCATTGAACTCCTACTCGAGGCCCATTGCCATTCCCCATCTAGTTGGATTCCCTGAAGATTCTTTGTCTAATTTGGAGGAGGCGGAGCAGCGTAGAAGAGACTGGTGAAGACAGAAAAGAAACTGGGACTCTGGATCAAAGGAAAGTGTTTGGTCCTATGAAACGAGAGCCTGACAGTGCTCCACTATGTTGCTCAAGTGTGGCCAATGAATCCTCGAACGGCCATGGCAACCACTGATCTTCCAATTCATCTGAGATTACAATATGGATGGAGTGAAGGAGGTGATGTTCAAAAACCCACGAAAAGGGAGGCAAAGATGTGCCCGACATTGCCACAATCCTGAGGGGATTCTTTGTGTGGAACTTTGTGAGAAGAACCCTGAGGACCGAAGATTAAAGCAATGTTTGCTTTCAGATAGCACGCTTCTTCTTGTTACCAGCGTGGATGGGCAGAGTGGGGGAGCGCCGTCCCATACAACTATGATACCCTGTAGTAATATCAGGAAGTGGCAAAGTTTATGGAGCAGTTTGGTCTGGTGGCTGCGGACCAAAACAAGTGAACCACGAAGATCGTCCAAGGCCAGATCTGTGCAAGACGTCAGTGACTCAATCGGCACCCTCCTCTCTGCTACATCACACTAAGTCGCCTCCAAATGCCTGACCAGCCACCACAAAGACAATGCCTGGATGGCCATCCAAAGAGGTTTGCCAGTGAAACCCTTCATGCATGCAAGGGGGCTCAACTGCTCCAAGCCCAGGTCGAGAGGATGCACCACAGACAAGATGGACCTGCTGAAGGTCCAAAGCATGGAGCTTGGTACCCTGATATCCACAACATGACTGAACGCTGGTTTAGTATATGGTTTGTTCCCAGCAATGCACGCATTCGGAAATCTCCAGAACTGCTGGAGGCTCGTGTGCTATTTTAGAGCTGTTCTTCTGTTTTCCAGAAACTGCCTAGTAGTAAGAAAGGAGACACTGATCCTGGCCTGGCCGAATATGATCCATAGCCTCCTGCTGGACTACAATCAATCAATCAATCAGTGACACTTGTAAAGCGCGCTACATACCCGTAGGGTCTCAAGGCGCTGGGGGGGGTGCCGCTACTGCTCGAACAGCCAGGTCTTCAGCTTCTTCCTGAAGGAGAGGTGGTCTTGGGTCAGGCGCAGGTCGGGAGGGAGGGAGTTCCAGGTCTTGGCGGCCAGGTAGGAGAAGGACCTTCCTCCTGTAGTCGCTCTTCGGGTGCGGGGGACGGCGGCGAGGGCGTGGTTGGCTGATCGGAGGTGGCGTTTGGGTGCGTAGAAGTTGATCCGGCTGTTGAGGTAGCTCGGGCCTTGGTCGTGTAGGGCTTTGTGTCCGTGGGTGAGGAGGCGGAAGGTGATTCTTTTGTTGACGGGGAGCCAGTGAAGGTCTCTTAGATGTCCGGTGATGTGGCTGGTTCGTGGGATGTCGAGGATGAGTCTGGCTGAGGCGTTCTGGATCCGCTGGAGTCTCTTCTGGAGCTTGGCGGTGGTACCGGCGTAGAGGGCGTTGCCGTAGTCCAGTCGGCTGGTGACGAGGGCCTGGGTGACGGTCTTCCTGGTCTCGGTGGGGATCCACCGGAAAATCTTCCGTAGCATGCGTAGGATGTTGAAGCGCGCCGAGGAGACGTTGTTGACTTGTCTGGTCATGGAGAGGGAGGAGTCCAGGATGAAGCCCAGGTTGCGTGCATGGTCTGTCGGTTTGGGTGCGGTGCCCAGGGCGGGAGGCCACCAGGAGTCGTCCCAGGCGGCTGGGGAAGAGCCCAGGATGAGGACCTCCGTCTTGTCCGAGTTCAGTTTCAGGCGGCTGGTCGTCATCCACTCGGCTACCTCTCTCATCCCTTCGTGCAGGTTGGCTCTGGCGGAGGCGGGGTCGTTGGTCACAGTAGTGGACGGATCAAACAACAACACCTAAGGGTCCGAGTGGCCCCTCCTGCCCAGTTTAGGGGGGTGAGGGTCCTGGAGGACCTACTAACTTGTTCTCACTTTTTCTCCTTGCTCAGGAACCGGACAGTGATCTTTTTCCTTAACAGGTAAAAGTGATAGCTTGTACACGTCAAGTTTGTTACCTACGACTTGGTTATTTGACCAATAAACTGATCAGGCCAACCCTTTTTAAATTAGACACATGCTCAAGCTGAGATCATTAGTCAAGTCATAGCGCCAAGACACCCACGGGTATACGCTGCGCTTTATAAATTTTTAAATAAATAAATAAATAAGAGGTTTTCGTGAAAAAATTACGATTGTCTGTATTTGAACCAAATACAAATTCCTGACAAGGTGAAACAAAATTCCCTGCTCAGTGAACCCCATCTCTGTGGAATAACATTAACTCATTATTATTATATTGACTTTGGTTGTCAACTTGAAGTGACACCACACTGTCAAAAATATAATAACGAGATTTAAAACAGGTTGGCAAAATAATATCAGCTACACATTGCTGGATGTCCACAGCAACCTTCTCTCAACCCGCTTCATTTATAGATTGGATGAACTGCACCTCTCCATTTCAAGCACATTTTAGGGTTTGAAGTTTCTCTTTATCAGAAGGGTGATTTAAGGTCATTACCTTAGCAAAAGAAGCATCTTGCTCAGTTCTGACTGCTGGTCTGTTCGGTGCATCACAAGGATGACAGATGGAGTCTGTTTCATTGATCACATTGCAGGAAGTATTAGTTTGCGTTGCCTTGACCACGAGACGAGTCACGTTCTGGATATCTTTAGCCTACTCTCTGCACGGATTCTCCCTAAATTCGAAGGTTGAAGGAGTCGAATTACATATAATTCGGACCTCGCCCCGCTTCCAGCTAGACTGTGGAGATATTTAGAGCCTTTGCTCCATTCTTGCTGAAGAGCCTCCGCCAGGGGCGTATGTACCATTGGTGCAACGCACCGACGCTGCATCTGCTTAGCGGGTTCATTAATGACAAGGCCAGCAATGCCGCCCCTGTTGAGAAAACATCAGTACTCTGTCACAAACTACGTTTGCTGCTGAGAAGGGCTGGTACTCACAGCATTGGAGCTGTGTGGAGTACGGACGGTATTACCCCCTTCCAGATGAAAGCAGTGCGGGTACTTCCCAGCACTGCCGTAAACGCTTTCAAACTGTAACTTTTCTTCCGAGTCAGTTTTCTTTTTGTTGCAGATTTATATAGCGTGAAAACTCCACCAGAGGGTATTGGAGCGCTTTGCATGAGAATCAGTTACCTTACACAAGGACACATTCATTTTTGGTAGGTACGAGGAGATTAAGTGATTTGCCAAAAGTCACAGGATGCTGAGCGGACGCCGAGACTCGAACCTGAATCCCCAGCTCCAAAGTCGGCATCTCTGGCCGTAAGGCCACATCCTCCCCTTTAACAGGTCCTCGAGAGTGTGCAAATGACTTTCTTTTAAGTGAAGCTCTAAAATGTTGCTTCATTGCGACCACTCAAAATAAAGTCTCCTCGGACATACTTTCACTCACTGCGACCAGGGGTTGCTGGGGCCTCATTTATGAGAAATGACGCATTGCTGCGTGAACGCAGCGATGCGTCACTTCTCAGTGCGCACTTCTTGCGACATTCCTGATGCGTCATATTTACTGTATGACGCATCATATCGCAAGGAGTTACAGATACATCAGTATTTCTGACGTATCTGTAAGCGCAAAAGTGACGCATTGCTGGAGTGTGTCACAAAAGTGATGCAACTCCAGCAGTGCGTCCTTTCACATGGGGCCAGCCCCATGTGGAAGGGCCTGCGTCAGTCTTACGCCTGCTGTGAGGCAGGCGCAAGATTTTAACGCAACGGCGTCCTAAAAGTGACGCAGTGAAATCTCATAGATTTGACTACGTCACTTCTACGACCCTTCCTTGCGTCAATACGACCCCCTTGCATTCATTATACCTGGCGCAGGTATAATGTGGCGCAGGGGTTTACAAAGTGACGCATCTACCTTGATGCGTCACTTTGTAAATATGGGGCAACGAGGCGGATTTTTTACGCCACTGGTGCGTCACAAAAAGTTACGCACCGGCGGCGTAAAAGTGACGCACAGCCTCATAAATGAGGCCCCTGGTTTCGTTGATGGCGACTATGATGCGCCTACCTTTTCAAGCCCGGTGCCCACCCACACAACCGCTTAGATCACTTGTCACCAGTCGCAGGTGGGACCCTCCAAGATGAGGACCAGAACAGACTCACCTGGATCTCATTAACAAGCCTCGAACGACACCCGGTGGCCCCGCAGGTGTGGCTAATGACTACAGCGAAGGCGAAACGAAGCTGCCGGAGAGAATGAACTGCTTCTTACCATTATGCGGAACACCTCGCCGCATCGAGCGGCTGCAGGCGGCGAGGCGCATTTGTTAAATGCTGGTAACTGGTTATAAATTAGGCGGCGCCTGAGAAATGTCTGGGAGGGCTCTTCCAAGCCCACCTTCCCGCCACCCGGCGGGCCCCTCCTTCCTGAAGCGCCGCTTCCAGTTAGCGCTAGCTCTTTAACAATTCATGCGGCTCGTTAGCCTGCATTAGGTGTAGTCTCTAACGAGGAGCCCACTTAAGCAGCCGACGAGGAAATGGATGAGCTGGAAGAAAACATTTTATTTCCCATTGATTTATGATCTCAATCTCCCGTCCGTGGAGCCGCGCGCGATCCAAGAATCAATCAGCTAAATGAATTCTCCTGACCCCGCCCCGTCTCGCTGTGGCACCGGATCGGGAAGTGAAGGTATTTGGCGACCTCCCGCCCTCTTCCTTCCGGTAGTTTAACTCTTAGCAAAAGGGACTCACATTATCAGCTATTCCTTAGAGATCTTTATTTATTTCATTACTAAAGCTTTAACACGTCACCAACTTTTACTTCACTGAGCATGCCGCAATGGAGAGGAACACACAGTGAGCCAGCAGCGTAGGTTGGAAGATGGCATACATAGAATGGCTAGATGACTCCATGTCACTGCGACACGATATTACCAGTTCTGGGCTTTAATTTATCCCACCTTTGCATTCGGGAAGTTGTAGTCTCGGTTTATTTAATGGATCATTTAAAACGACGATATGTAAAAGCAAACCCCAGAAGTGGAAAGCTGGTGTTCAACTGACGTAGAACCATTCAGCAACCCTAGGCATATAAGATAGTCATGGTTGGGAACTTCTGCCCAAGTTTAAGCAAGGAGAGGGGTCTGATCCCAAAATGGGGCGGGTGGTCCATATAGAATACACTTGATGTAGTTAGCAGACAGGCAAAAATATCCACTTGTGTTTGATACAGATTCGGAAATTGTACAAGAGGAAAATGTAACAAATAGAGCATGGATTCGAGTGTTGGAGGAGACAGTGGTGAGTGTGTTGGTGCTGGGTCAAAAATCCGTAGCAGTCAAACGTAGTGTGAGGGTTCTTGTCCTTAAACCAACAGGAGCAATTAATCTATAACCAGGACTTGAGTAAGAGCTTCTTGGACACGCACCAAGAAAACTAGGATGTCTGAAAACTACAAGGCAGTCACACAGGCGCTTCTAGAAAAAAAATGACGTCACCTGTTAAATTGGAAGCAAGAGAAATGTGTTAATTGTGGCAACCAATGAAAGTATAAGGGACGACAATAAATCACTTATCCTTCACTTATCACCTGGGCCTTGTGCCTATGTATGTATATATACGCCATAAGGGTGTACTAGGTACACCTACTTAGGAGTAGGCCATTCAAGGGTTTAAAGTCCCCATCTGTAAGACTGTGTGTTTCGCTTTGTGGGACAGTGCACCCATGAGCATAGTGCTTCTCAACTGTCTGGAGTACCTGAGGTGTGTTAGGTGCCTGTGCAACGTTTTTTCTATTGTCTCCTGCTAGTCCCTATGCACATGACCCATGATGTATAATTCGAGTTGTGAGCTGTGTTGGATGCCTGTGTAAGGTTCTATGTGCACATGACTCATGATAAAAAATGAGAGATGTGAACTGTTCTGAGCTTGGTGATATGGAGCAATTGAGCTGTTTTGTGCGTATGTTCAAGGTTTTATCTACTGTGTACTGTTAGTAGCTACGCACATGACCCATGATAAATAATTAGAGATGTAAAGCTTGATGATATGGAGCATCTTAGCTGTGTTGAATGTGTAAGCTATATTCTCTTTATGGTGCCTCATTGAATTATACATAATGACCACAGATTGAATTTCTTGCTTTACCTACAACAAATCTATATGGAAATGATTTACATAGTCCATATTGACCTTGAAAATCTGCCATCAATCCACCCCAACAGTAAGGAAAAATTTAGCTAGACATAAATTCAACAAAAAATTCAATAATATGTATCTCTGAAGTGAAAAAGCCTTAAAACAGGCAAACCACCATATTAAGACAAAAGAATGGCTATGCAATCATATATATATATCAAAAACTTTGCATTTTATTGTTCTAAGAATAATAAAATGCAAAGAGATATATATTATTGAATTTTTTGTTGAATTTATGTCTAGGTAAATGTTTCCTTACTGTATAATCTCCCTATGTTTAGTTAGTTGTTATATATAGGGGTCCCTTGCTTCCTAACCAATCAATCCACCCCAATGTAGAAACTTTGGACACTTTAGAAATTGGATCTCTCCCTGGAGGAAACCCCCCGCCCCACCACACCCCCACCTCCTGCCCCCCATAAAATACGTGTATAGCACCCACCTCCTGCCCCCCATAAAATACGTGTATAGCAAATGCCTTTACAATACTTCAATTACATGCTCTTCTGCTTAGATCAAAAGAATCAAATACATTAACCAGGCAGCCACAATGTACAAGCTTTATTCATGCAGTTAGATACAGATACTATTGCGATGTCAGTAGAATTTAATCTCCTCTACCAGAGATGGTGCTCAAAGGACAGATCAAATATACAGCTACCTGAACAGAACGCTAATCAAACACCAACCATCTGCATTATTATGTTTCAAGGGTTAGTGTAGACAGATTGTCATTCGGTTCCCAATCAGATACTGGCGGCTGGAACAAAACAAGAATAAATACAGGAATTAGCTATGCATAACTTCAAGGCAGGGAAGTAAACATTGCAGCGTTTTGTATACAAAGTTATCATAGCAATAACATCATTCATTCACTAAATATGAAAATACTCAACCTTTAGGCTATTCACAATATTATATCCTTTAGTCATCTTATGGCCCATCTACAAGATACCTGAATAAAAATAACTTCTTCATAGAACACATACGTTTTCAGCATTTTGTGGTTGGCAGCTATTCCGAAAGTCATAGAGCTCACACTGACCTTTAGCATTTATTTATTTATTCGTGTAGTTTTATATAGTGCTGGATAGACCCCCGAGGTATCAGAGCGCTTTACATAGAAGAGAAAACTGAAAGTTGCACAAGATGCAAATAAATAAGTAAAAAAGCATACAGCAATGTACACCAACTAAAGAAAAGCAGCTGAACAATGGATAAACACTGTAAAATGTAACGAAGAGTGGAGGGCGATAGGAGATTGGGCAACCGGTCGTTAGATTAAATAAATGTCCCACAGACCAACACCGAGGGTAACAACAGGGTCCAGTCCACCACCACCGGGCCGGAACAAAGGCAGGCTCAATCGATTGCGGAGTAAAGCCCGCAGATGGATTGGGGTCTCAGCACCACAGCGCAGCGGGATGGCTTCAATCCCAGAACCGAGACGGCCAGCAGAGGGGGGTAAGATAGCCACCACACAGCACCCTCTTCACCAACAGGATGTAGTAAAGAAGCGAAGGGGGAGCAGGGGAGGATCTCGGCTCCCGCCAAAGACCTCCGATCGCATAGGATGAAGGACTCTGTCCGTAGTTGCCAATCCCAAGAACCTCATCCAATTCAGTTGATGAGTGGAGAACCCTCAAAACTCACACCACTCACCAGTGTAGGAAAGCAGCTCCAACTCCTTGATCGCAAGAGCGGCCGCCAAGGGGAAGAGAGGGCCTCAGGCAGAAAACCAGTCTCATTCTCTGGATGGTCCCTATATCAGATTAATTTCACTTTAGAATACTCTAATCTGATCAAAGCTCTTTCCAGAGGTAACATGGACTACCGTTCTGAGTTTTCTAGAGCTGATTGTAGTTCTCCTTTCTAAAAACCATACATTTTCATCATTGGTTGTTCTAATGTTGACGTCTCCATGATCTGAGCACCTTCACTATAGAGCTTAAGCACTCGAGGTGCAGTATCTGGCTATTTTTGTCAGAGGAATCAATGCTGACATCCAAAGTGTGTAACTTTTGTTGAAATTCCATTTGTGCAAGTGCATACAGAATTAGACATACTCTGCAGGGTCTTTTACCACGATAGCAAGCTCAGAACGCACCACAGGCCTCGAGTTCCCATTGTTTAGAACCTGTGGCCATGCCCACAGATGTTGGCATTGCATTCAACCTGTGATAGATGACAAACCCAAGTTGCACACAGCTGTTGCAGCAGAGGCTAACCATCTTTTTTCTTTTTCTTTTTTAGTTTTACAGTCCTCCATTTGGATTTGTGAGTACACATTGACTTGTGGGCTATTTCTGCTTTTGTTGAACCTACTGAGGGCAGACATGGGAGGTGGCCCAACACATTCAACAGCCCAATGGTTTGTGTTTGCAGACCCTGAGGCAACTTTGGAGCCGCACAGGGGGTTTGCAATATTTCAAGACCTGGGCTCTGTTAGCATTCAGGGTATCAAAACAATCCCTACTCCCAAATGAGTCCTCGATAATCGCTCATTTTGGCACATTATAGCCATGGGAATATGGACAGTGTCACTACTCCGAAATATTTATTCCAGCCCGGGAAGTGGGTATACCACTTTATTATGCTTTATGACAAAGGAGAAGCTATCCTTTCTGATGATGGCACATGTGATCTAACCCATTGTCAACCTACTAAGATAGGAAGTGTTGGAAACAACGAAGGGCCATTTTTTAGTCTGGATGACACCCTTAAGGCAAAAGACAGATAAAAAACAAAAAAAGCCCCTACTCCTGATCGGATACTTGGTGACATATACAAGTCTGAGTCCCTTGTATGGGCCCCGTATATCAACATTTTGTCCAGTGTAGAGTCCGATGGGGGAGACATACCAGAAACCTGGAGAGGGGCAGTGATAATAACCATACACAAGAAAGGAGATGCCTTGGTTCCATCGAATTACAGACTGATCAGTTTAATAGACAATGTGCAAAACAATGTTGCCAGGCAGGTTCTGGATAAGCTGCTAATATGGATGGAAGAAAATGAGATTTTGTCACCTTTCCAAGCTGGGTTCCATACTAAAATTAGTAAATACGATCAGGTGTTCAGGTTTACACTACTCGCCTGGAAATATGTACTACTAAACATAAACTGTGTGTAGCCTTTGATGATCTTATAGCTGCTTTTGACCTTGTGGCCCTGGAATCACTCTGGAAAGCTTTGATAGTGATGGGAGTCTCTGCAAACTTGGTCAACCTGCTTGTAAGGTTGCATGAGGGAAACTATGTGCAGGCCAGGTGGGGATAACAGGGTGAACTAACTATTAATATTCCCATGCCTTAAACAGAGAAATCCTCATTCTCCGGAAACCTGACAAAGACATAACCTCCAAGTCATTGAGGCATTAAATCACAGTCAAACGCCAATACACAGCAACAACAAACTCCACTTGAAAAAAATGGAGGATGATCCAACACATCAGATGAATATAAACATCCTCAGCTCTTTTGGTGATACACACACTTTCTTGGCATCCTCACTACCGGGTCAGCCAGGTTTTGCCAAAATAAATGCTCACAAGCAAGACAATCTTCACCTATCTTTCCTTTCATTGGAAACGGCACACCAACCAGGTCAGGAATTACTGCACCACAAACTAAGTGACTACACGCAATTTAAACCCCAAAAACCAAAACAACTCTCACTACGTCACCCTTACAAAAAAATTAACAATCAAACAGGATCCTGGGCCTCCGTACTATCTACCCCAATGGGAACAGCCAGCTTTTTCCCACACAAAATAACCAATTTGTTCACCAACATCCTCGGTTTGGCTCCACTTGCTAACCTCCATGGATACCATTGGAAAGCAAAGATAAACCAAGCAGACAAGTTAGACACCCAAGAAGACCTTAAATATTAATCGATCAAGTGTCTGTTAAGTGCGACTACTCACCCGTAAGGGTCTCAAGGCGCCCGGGGTGAGGGGGTGCAGGTTCCAGTTCATCAAGGAGTAGGTCTGTCAAAGAGCCAGGTTTTGAGGTTTCTAGGAAAGATGGGAAGCAATGTTGTCTGTCTGAGGTGGAGCAGAAGAGCGTTGCAGGCTTTGGCCACGAGGGAGGAGAAGGAGTGGTCTACCTATCTGTTTTTTCTGGTGCTTGGGACCATGACGTTGGAGAGCTGGGCTGATTGTAGGGTCCTTCGGGGTGAGTGGAATAGGAGTCGGATGTTCAGGTATGCTGGTCAGGTGTCGTGGAATGGCTTGTGTGCGTGGGTAAGCATTTTGAAAGTGGGGAACCTGTGGAGTATGCGCAGGTGCTGGGAGATGTGTCAGTGTCTTGGCAGGTTGAGGACCAGTCTTGCGGCGACGTTCTGGATGTTCCCTAGCTTGCGGATGAGGTTTTTGCGTATTCCGGCATTGAGTGCGTTGCCATAGTTGAGTTTGCTGGTGACCAGGGCATGAGTGGCGGTCTTTCTGTGTTCAAGGGTTATCCATTTGAAGGTCTTAAATAGGAGGTGGAGGGTGTGGAATCAGGAGGACGAGACAGAGTTGATCTGGCAGTCCATTTTGAACTTGGAGTCCAGGATGATTCCCATGTTGCGTGTGTGGTCGTGGGTGCGAAGGGCTTCCGAGGGCGGGGGCCACCAGGTGTTGTTCGAGGTATCAGGGTTTGGGTCCATGATGACTACTTATGTTTTGTTGGTGTTTAGTTGTAGCCAGCTGTTTTTCATCCATTTGGCGACGGATTCCATGCCTTCTCGAAAGTTGTGTCTGGCAGTGTTGGGTTCGTTGGATAGGGAGATGATGAGTTGAGTGTCTTCTGCGTATGACACAATATTGAGTCCATAGGTTCTGACGATGGGGGCGAGCAGAGCCACGTAGACATTGAAGAGCTTAGGGCTGAGGGAAGACCCATGTGGGACTCCCCAGGTGGTTGGTGTAGGGTCTGAGAGGAAAGGGGGGAGTCTGACCTGCTGCGTTCTGCCAGGGAGGAAGGAGCGGATCCAGTTGAGAGCCTTGTCCTGGATTCCTGGGTCATGGAGTCTGCGTATTAGGGTGCGGAGAGAGACTGTGTCGAACACCTCTGAGAGGTCGAGGAGGATGACGGATACTGTTTCTCCTTTGTCCAGTAGAGTGCGGATGTCATCTGTTGCGGTGAGCACGGCGATTTCTGTACTGTGGTTTTTTCTGAAACCGGATCGGGAGGAGTCGAAGATGTTGTGCTCTTCAATGAATGTGGCAAGTTGGCTGTTGATGGCTTTCTCGATGATTTTCACTGGGAATGGGAGCAGGAAACTAGGTCTGTAGTTTTTGAGGTCGGTGGGCCCTGCCAAGGGTTTCTTCAGGAGGGGGTTGACCTCGGTGTATTTCCAGTTGCGGGGAAAGAGGCAAACACCAGGGAGCGGTTGATGGTGTGGCAGAGCATTGGTGCGATGGTGTCAGCGACTCTGTTGAAGATGTGGTGGGGGCAAGGATCCGTGGGGGCCCCGGAGTAGATTGACTCCATCGTCTTAGTGTGTCTTCGATGGTGAGGGCTGTCCAGTTGTCAGTCGCTGGCTTCAGGGTGTAGGGGGTGGTTGGTGGGTGTTCAATGTGTTGGTTGTCTTTGTTAAAGTTGTCGTAGATTCTCTTGATTTTGTGTGAAAGAAGGTGCTGAGTTTGTTGCAGAGGTCTTGTGAGGGAGGGATGTCAGTCGACTCGCTGGTGGGTTGGACAAAATCCTTGATGATGTTGAAGAGTTCTTTGCTGTTGTGTGCATGTGTGGAGATTCTAGCAACCCACATCCAGGGGTTGAACAAAAGTTGCACAGCTTTAAAGAGATGATCAAGAAGGTCCAGCGAGACCGGGAAACAACATAATAAATGTGCCACTGCACTCAAATAATCGACCAACTAGCAGTGGTTCCAACCCTAATGTCAGGATTGTTGGGGGCAACCAGGGATGCACCATTCAAGACCGCAATGACAATTGAGTAAGAAAAAGATGCATTAATAAGAGAGGTTCAGGCATGCCCTGGGACTCCCAAGGGGCGAAACTCAAGAGAAATAGGGATTGATAAAGCCCCAGCACAGGCAAGTCCGTCCACACTGAAATCACCAAGCGATTCTGGCAATATAGGTTTACTAGACACATCGTCCACTGACCAATGTTTTCAATTGCCAGCTCGTCAAATACCAGCATCAACTTTATTAAACAAGCGGGAGAGAAAACGCTTGAGAAAAGATAGGAAAAGCAAACTATTTGGACAGGGGTCAAACATAACTATTGCTCTGACTGAACATGAGAGGAACAAAAGTAAAGACAACGCTAAACAAACTATTACGGACACAGCAAGCACTGAGGAGTACACTATCCCACCTACTAACCCGTCCATTTCCTCAAGCATCCAAAACCAACATACAAGGGAAAAATCTCCATTAACAAAAATATACAGCATATTCAAGCTCTCTGACGGGCGAGATAAAAACAATTCAATGACTCTGGCTACCCAAATCATGAATTCCACATTAACATCAAGGGGCAAAACGACCAACATCAGTATATTTTGCCCTCAGGAGGCCATCATGACCAAGATAATCGTCAGAGAGGCGCAACACTGAAACAACACATACACATTCCTCGGGAGGCAACATGGCCAACCATGCAATGAATCTCAAAATCAATCTAAATAACACACACGATCACCTGAACCTGCCTTCAAACCACTTGGAGTTTACTATGGTCAATACAGCTACTAAAAGGAGCTCAGAGAAGGAACTACAATTTGATCCTTTAAACAAGAGCCACAAGATAGACTTGATTCCCCATTATTCCTCGAGGGGAACACATGATATTCTTAACAGAAGGGCACTATTAAAATTATTCAAAGCTCTTCCTTCCCTGAGCCACATAAATACCAGCGATTTGGAAAGCATGGAGTTCGAACCCAATATCAATCTTATCGGACAAGGAATTACAACAGCTACATTGTCAGATAACTCCCTTATCGAGCAGATCTGGCGGCAGAAGGAGACATTCACTAAATGGGGTATTGAGCTAAAAAAGGCAGAAAGCCCATGTTACCCAAGCCCGCTACAACAATTCAGTCAGACTGAGTGCATTCTAAAAAGTGCTAAAGGCCCAGACGAACACAGTTTATTAAACAGCACTGGTCAACATGCAACGTAAATTAACATCACCTTTGCTCATCCCGAAGCAGCCAAGTCCCCTGGGACCCAACAGATGACTACTTCTCCAACCATCCACGGAATGGCATGAACAAAACCGAGCAAGGTCACTAAACCGATCCAGGGATGAAAGATCTGTTCCTGGAATGTGAATGGCCTGAACACAAAACTAGAAGAAGCCGACTTCGTGGAATTTATTCTACAGTACGACATACTTCTTCTCCAAGAAATATGGTAGACAAAACACTCATCAATAGTAGGCTACAAGGAATATTCGAACCCGGCCAAGAGGTACACAAAGCACAGGAGAGCAAAAGGCGGCCCGTCTATTTTTATTTCAACAGACATCCTATGGCAAGTTTCCGTTATAGATTTCGATTCCTCTTGGATGCTATGCATCAAACTAAATACTTCGCCCTCTATCAGCCTGTTAATATTGAACATTTATATCCACCCGGCATCTAAACAAAAGGGGCCAAGAATCAAAAAACTAGTAGCAGCACTAGTAACATTAAAACTCGTTTACCTACAAGCCAATACAATAGTGTCCAGAGACTTCAATATGAACCTACTGCATGGCAGAAAAAAAATACACCAGGCTGCACACAGGCCACAAAATGACGTGACACATATGGGCAGAGATGTGCGGCTTGCTTGGACGACCTCTCAATGTGTGCGCTCAATGGACGAGGGCGGACAGACAGCCCTTCGGCATTCACAAGAGTAACACACAAAACAGGTTCAATTATAGATTATACATTCACTGTCCATGACCTTCTTCTTCTCATTTCGCAATTCCAAATAAAAGAAAAGGCAGAAAGCGTCAATCATACTCAAACTTTCACATTGCTCACAACTACTGAAAGATCAGGCCAAGGCAATGCAATGTCTCTATCAACTCAATGCTACAACTTAAAATGTCTCCCCTGGAAAAAGGACCACATATGTGCCATCATGCGACATGCACCAGACTACTGAAGCGATTCAAAGTCGAACGCTGTGAATAACGGCCTGGGAATCATTTATCTGTGAACTAAACAAAAAATTCTCCAGACAGGGCAATGGTCGCAAAGTGGGTAGACCAACAGGGGCAGCTTGGTACACTAACAACCTAAGGACAAACAAAAAAACAATGTCAAATAGAGGAAGCACAACACGCAACAACCCAGTCTAAAATCAAGTTAACAAAAAGACAAAGGAAGCGCGCAAGAAAAGGGAGGGTTCAACTTAAATTCCAACCTTCAACAGATACTCACACCTATCCCATCTTCCATCACACCGCTAATAGGAAAATTAAACCAACACCTGAAGTAACTGTCTCAAAACATATCAACACGCCCCCGGTTCATACAAACCAGTCAAATGCAGTGAAAGGGTCCAGCCTGAGTACAGAATCCTCACCCCTTCAAACCTCCCCAAAACCAAGCCAGATACAAGGGATCACACAACTGAAAAATCAGATAAAGAAACAAAAAAAACCTCCAGGAACACAGGAGAAAGACAAGACGCAAGATGAGTCTGATGAAAGGGTCTTAAATAAAGAAGTCAATGTAAATCAGATAGTAATGATCCACCAGACAGACGAAACGCAATCACTTCGGGTCAAATCAACAAACCAGGAACCAATGCACCAAAATGGCCCAATCCTCGTAGATACTGAACAAAACATAACAGATATACATAACCAAAGTCAATCCATAAAAAGAGTAGACGAAATGGTACATAAAAGATCACCAATAAAAATAAACTTAAACGAAGATGGACGAACCTGCAGTATTTATCAAACAAACAAACAAACAAGGTCCACACACATATCACAAAATTCGAACATCGATAAAAATACGGACAGGACTAATGAACCGACCACCTATCTGAAAAGAATGGACGGTTCACACGAAGACCTAATAATAAAATCACTAAGCCAAGGGAAAAGAATAATCACAATACAGGAACCGATAAAAAATATAAACCTAGAACAAGAGACACAAGTTAAAATGAGTTCACAATTACAAGCAGAAACAAAAAACAAACTGACATTTATACCGGAATACCAGACATCAGGACCCCAAGATTTTCTTAACAGAGGCAATATAATGAGGCTATTAAGAGAAATCCCAGAATTAAATGACATAGAATCTCAAGATCTTTTGTCAGTAGAATTTAGATGCACCAAAAACACGTCAGAGGTGGAAGAGTCATTAACCACCTGGTCAACCAAAGAAATAGTGGATAGAATATGTGAAAGGAGTTTGTCATTTGAAGCCTGGGGCATTAAACTGAGGCGAGACGATCGGAAAAAATATCCATTTCCACTTTAAAAAAATCTAACTATATGTAAAAAGTCAAAGACAGAGGGGAATAGCCAAAAATCATGTTTAAAAGGAGCGTGTGCGGTATCTCCGCAAAAAAATACACCACAAAGTAGACACGAAATTGCAGTGGCCCAAGGAGGCGCCCATGAACAGGCAATTGACTGGACCTGGGTGGCTTCGGCCTTGAGCAAAAAATGCTCCTAACACGATGAGTCACTTAGAAAAAGACACCACGTTAAACCAACGGATAATAGTTGATAATCAAGTGGAATCCATTACAGCGAAACCGCATACGATCAGCCTCTGTTCCTGGAACGTCCACGGTTTCAACAGCTTGTGTCACGACCACGAAACTGCAAATTTCTTGGATCAACATGACTTAATACTGCTACAAGAAACCTGGAACCTGTGCCAAATCTCCATCCCGGGATATATCGAATTTCACGTCCTCGCCGAAAAACCTTCTAACTTTGGTCACCCTAGAGGAGGCCTATCGACGTACATCTCCCAACAACACAGATGGCATACGGAAAAAGTAGACTCTATGGTAAACTGGATACAAGTAGTAAAACTCACGGGAAAGTTGGTCTCCGGTTCATGTCCCTGTAATCTTCTATTGCTTAATGTTTATGTTCATCCGGAAAAGAAGGAGAAAAATGAAAAACTGATTACTTTACTAACTTTGATCAGGGCTTTGCAAACCACTCATGAGGCGTACTCCATGATTATATCAGGTGATTTTAATAGCAATCTAACAAAAGAGGAGAAAACAATGCAAGCTCTTGAAGAACTGGGCCTTTTCATCCTAAATAAGAAAGTCAGTGGGGATAGTGGCATACCTATAACCTTCTTAAGCGGTAACCGAAAGTCATCAATAGACTTTACAATACTGAGTTACAACCTGTTATCAACGGTGAGTGCATTTTCAGTGGAGCAACGTGTGGAAAGTGACCACTTCCCTCTAATTACCAAAATGTTAATGACGGTTACTAAGACGGAAAAACAAAACACCGT
Source organism: Lissotriton vulgaris (assembly GCF_964263255.1). Lineage (NCBI taxonomy): Eukaryota > Metazoa > Chordata > Amphibia > Caudata > Salamandridae > Lissotriton > Lissotriton vulgaris. Next base: position 196,868,006 of record NC_141687.1, read on the forward strand.
CATCCAGTATACTGAAAAATTCAATCTACGTAAACTAAAATGGAGAGGAAAGGATCTAAAACCAACAATGGATAAACTCAAAAATAAACTGCTTAGTTTAACACTGGAAGTAAAAGAAAACCTGGTAAAAACATGGGAACACCTATGTGAAGCAGTAACAAGAAATCCACCACGATCAGATTAAAATTCAATAAGACTTAAAACTGGCAAAAAGCCTTGGTACACAACTACCCTAAGGGAAGAAAAAAGAAAAATAGCAAGAGAAGTCCGCAAGCAGGCACTATTGATAAAAAGTGGTAAAAAAACAAATAAATCGGAATTGAAAGCTATGCGGAAGAAATATAAGATCATGCTGAGTAGCGCAAAAAAACTGTACCAAGAGGAAATGTGGACTAACCTACTAATCGCTAGCAAACACAAAAATGCCAGAACATTTTGGGGTATTATCAATAAACTGACAAGGGGGAACACCCTAAAACAGGAGGCAGGTATCGGAGAAAGTGTATGGACCCAGCATGTCGAAAAGATGTTCAGTGACAGGTCGGGAGGTAAGAAAAGTTACTGTAAATTGGAGTGCAAAGTATGCATTAGAAACAGCGAACATGCAGAAAACTTGATAGGAAAACAAGTTAATGCACTAGGAGACAAGCTGAAGCAATCGATGGGTAGTGGAAACGAGAACAATCCTGAACACTCACAGCTCAGCAAATCAGAAAAACTACCGAACGCCGTGACCGACACCCTAGTAACAACAGCCCAGCTCAAAGATAAGATAATTCGCCTGAAAAAAGAGGGTGCGGCGGGTCCAAACGGGCTTCCAAATGCTATCTTTAAATATTTACCAGAATTTTGGGCAGAATACTTAACTCCACTCTTTAATGCAATCTACAATCAGAACAAACCACCAAGATCCTGGACCGGGAGCATAATTCACCCCATTTTTAAACAAGGTGACCACAACGAGCCAGGGAATTACAGGTTGATATCGCTAATGGATGTCGAGGCAAAACTATATGGATCATGCCTATTATCACTCCTTCAGGACTGGATGGAAGATACGAACATAATACCAATGTTCCAAACTGGTTTCCGGCCAAGGACGGGTACTCTGACAAACTTGACAACCCTGGCGCTCTTGAAAGAAAAAGCAGCAAAAAGGGGAACAAGACTGTATGCTTGCTTTATAGACCTGCGAGCAGCCTTTGATAAAGTGAACAGAGCCCGGCTATGGGAAAAATTAAGATCATGGGGTATCCCGAAGAAGTTATTGGAGGCTATTATAGTCCTGCACAGCAACACCTGGGCTCGAGTAAAACTGGGAGATGGTAGCAGCGTAACGGCCGAAATAAGAACACAACAGGGCCTAAAACAAGGCTGCGTACTGGCCCCAAGTCTATTCAACCTATACATGGCAGATATAGTCAACCACATGGAGATCGGGGAATGCCATCCACCCCACATGTCAAAAATCCCTATCCCTTTCCTGCAGTATGCAGATGACATTGTTGTTCTGAGCCAAACACCGATAGGGCTGCAAAGATCGATCAACAACTTGACAACTTATTTGGAGCACGAAAGCCTGGAACTGAATAAAGATAAAACTAAAGTTGTTCGCATTGTGGATCCAAAAAAGCAAGTATTTAAATGGTATGCAAATAGTTCTCCAATAAAGGAGGAAACATCATACAAATACTTAGGTCTGAAACTGGGGCGAGGTCCGACGAACAAAGAACATAAAACCGAGCTAAAAGCAAAAACACAGTCTTTGATCTATGCATACCGGCAATTACAAAAGAAACTAAGTTGCCCAAATTATTCACACCCGCTGAAAGTAATAAAAGCTCAAACCTTACCAACCTTGTCATACGCATTGGCCACCTGGTGTGGCAAAGAAGCAGGGCTGCTAAACAGCCTACAAACAAAAGTATACAAGGCAGTCTTAAACCTACCAAATTCGTCGGCTCCGGCGCAGGTCCGTCTAGAATTTGGTCTTCTAAATCAGAAGTTTCGCAGTATGGGAACTTTTGTGAAACTCTGCCATAAAATACGTTTGTCGGAAGCCAACTCATTGGACTATCTGTGCTGGAAAGAAATCGAAACCCAGCAGAAACAGCAAGTTTTAAACAGTTGGGGAGGTTACCTGTCTCAATCCCTAAATTGCATAGGAATTGAAGAAACTTGGGACATGAAGCCAGATAGATCCACCTTTGATAAAATTGTAAACAATGCGGTAAAATGGGAATCCTACCTCGAAGACAAGATAAATATCGCAAAAAGACGACACGGGTGGACTGTGATTAATTCATTTTCCTGGATAAAACCGCAGACCTACTTAGAAAGCCACTTTAACAGTTTGTTAAAACAAAGATATATAAAACATCGACTAGGTCTACAGTTCTCAAAGGACTTGCTACCAGCCTGGAAAAATTGTCATACTGACCCCCATTGTCGTCTATGTGGATATCGAAATGAAACTCTAACGCACTTACTATGTGTGTGTCCGGCACTTAAGGACCTGAGGAGACGTCTTTTAAAGAACATTTTTAATAAACTGAACATTCGGACTTGCAGGCAAGCCGTAATTCGATGGCTAGATGGATCAAGTCCTATGTTGGCCTGCAGGGGGGTCAAATTTATGATGAAAGCCGAATCTCTCTTACAGCAAGCTGACCTTGGAATTATACCTCCAAACTGAAATGTTTGACACTTACTTTGCCACTTGACAAACAGTTTTAATTGCCAAAAAAATCTTTAAAAAGTGTTTTATGTTTTATGATGGTCAATATGCATTTTTGTAATGATTTTTAATAATTTTATACAATAAAGTTGACTTGACTTGACAATTGAACAAAGACTTAAGATTTAAGACTACTGCGAACTCGGGGCTCAGAACCTTCCCAGGTAAATCCTCATGTCAATAGCAAGAATAAAAAATGACCTAAAAAAGAACATTAAGGCGGCCAAGAAAGAGTATAAAGAACAATTTTGGGCAAAACGAGCAAACGAAGACATTCCAAACTTTTCTGGGAAACACCAACCAGCTATCAAATACAAGAACCAACACTTTAGCTCGGATGTAATGGAGGACACACGTAGAGCCCATATTGAAGTCACATACAACGCAATTCCACTCCCAGGTGAGAAAGACATCACAAATCCTAGAAAATCAACAGGGAAGGAGGACAACTGTGAACTAACAGTCCAGGATACAACCAGGTCAGAATCACAGGAAATCTCCCCGTGGATTTCACAAGAGCAGGTATGGAAAATCATAAAAAAATTAAGATCCGAGGGAGCACCAGGGCCCAGCGGCTTGCTAAATGCTTTATTCTGACAAGATTCAACATTCTGGTCTGGCCTCCTCACTTTTTTCACACATATTTTAGAGACCAGCATGATTCCGGACTCCTGGTGAGGAAGCATCCTACACCCAATATACAAAACGGGTGCACGCTCTGACCAGTCCAATTACAGATTGATAGCACTCATTGAGGTTGAGGCGAAAATGTATGCATCAACTCTTTTAGTAGACTTGGAGGACTGGGTAAGTCAAACAAACCTGATACCAAATACTCAAACTGGATTCCAGGCAGGGATGGGCACCCTCACGAACATTTCTGCGGTCACTCTTAACCAACCAAGCCTGCGCAAAATCTAGCACTCTGTAGATATGCTTAGTAGATCTCATAGCAGCATTCAATAAAGTACCGAGAGCTAAGCTATGGGCTTAAATGAAAAGCTGGGGTGCCCCAACCAAACTCCAGGAGGCAATTATGAATCTCTATTCACAAACTTGGGTTCAAATAAGGGAAGGAGATGGGCGTAGTATAACAAACAGAATTCCAACAACCAACGGACTAATAGAGGGGTGCGTGCTGGCCCCTGTTTATTTACCATCTATACAGCTGCCCTAGAGAAGAACCTTTGCTCAATTCAAGCTGACCCCCCAAAACTGGGTAAAACACCAATAACACGCCTCCAATATGCTGACAACATTGTCCTCCTAACTTAAACACCCATAGGACTGCAGCAATTGATTGCCCAACTAGAAGCATACACCACCTCTGCTCAATTAATAATCAATCATCAACAAGCGAAGGTCATGTGTTTCTCTAAATGTCACAAAACAAAAATAAAAGCTACATCATCTGGAAGTTAAACGAGAAACCACTGTCCCGGGTGGATTCGTATAAATACCTGGGGTTCCAATTAGATCGCAACCTAAATTTTAAGCAACACCTGGACCACAGAGAAACAAAAGCCAAACAGCTGCTCTTTGCATTTAAAATCTTACAGAAAAATCTCAAAGGATGTTCAACAGGTCACCTGCGTAAGGAAATTGCAGCAAAATTCTCGCCATCCATATCGTATGGGTCGGAAATTTTGAACACAAAGGACGCCATAGTCCTAAACACAGCTCAATCTAGCCTCTTTAAGAACTTGTTTTTAATCCCTCGACACATCTCACAGGCACAAATTCGATTAGAATACGGTCTAAAACCAGATACCAGCAAGACAAGGAGCATTGGCTAAATATTACTGGAGGATGATGGCAGCAGAAGATAACACCGTAGCCCAATATTGTTGGTAGGAGATTGAAAATCAAGGCAGGCTAAACAAATTTATTTTTACGTCCCTAAAAGAATCGCTTTTGGCACTACAGTTAGAGGAGGCTGGTTTACAACTACTACAACCAAAAACAGATCTCTCTGTCAATTGACAAAACAGCCTTCGCAAAAAAAACAACACGCATGGACGGTGAAACAATCTTATAAAACACTGAACCCAAAACCGTACTTGTCCGAACACTTTTCACACCAAAAGAAGCAAAATTGGATGCTATTGAGGCAGGGGCCATTCCCCATCAAAGATCTTACCCCAAAATGGAAATAGACGTGGTTGGCAAAGGAATGCCGTCTCTGCGGACAAGGTGATGAGTCACTATTACATCTTTTATGCATCTGTCCATCATTACTAGAAATTCGGGAAATATTAAGGAAAGAACAAATAAGGACTTGCAGACCGGCAGTCATAAAATGCCTTGGAGGCGCGTTGATCCAACTGTCCTGTAGAGCCATAAAGCTCTGGAACGTTGTGGCAAAAGAATTGGACAAAAATAAAGAACTGATCTGAATATTTTTAAACTGAATTTTTTCTATCGCATTGCTTACATTTTTATACATTTTCTATCTAACCAGCTGATCATTCCTTGAGGATATGATTTTTGTTGTGTTTTTATTCCTTGTTTTTACCAAATGATTTCTTGATGCCTATGTACCTCGGTGGCTTGTTCCACCCTTTTATGATTTAAATGAAATCAAATAAAAGTATTATTGAATTGACTAATAAGATTCCCATTCGGCGCGGGGTGCACCAAGGTTCTGTACTCTCACCCACATCATTCTCCCTGTATTTAAGCAGAGTAGTTGATCACCTGAGGGACTGTGCAAACGATTCTCCTGTGCTGAATGGCAAGAAAACACCAATACTACTTCGCAGAAGATTCCCTATGGATTTCCAGGACCCCTATGGGCCTCCAGAACTTGCTTGATACTTTTCTGTACTTCTGTTCAGCTAGCTAATGTGGAGAATTTTGTTAAATGTTTTTTTGGCAAGATAAAGGGCAGAACGAGAGCTGTGAGAAAATCTGGGAAATCATTGGAGAGGGTAAACACTTTTTTTAAAAAAAAATTTTTATTTTGTGGCAGAAGCATAAAACATACAAGAACAAAGCAGCATCTGATCAGCAACCACCATTCACATAATTTCTAGTACATTATAGGCATAAAGAAATATCATTGCAATAAACAGTAATTATTAGGTTTAAATCCAATTTTCAATAGGGGACCATAGATTCCTAGCGAAGATCTTCTTTTTCTGTCCCTTCAGTTTATAAACTGCTTTGTCCATTCTATAAATATTTAGCAACTTTCCCAGCCATTGTTCAAATGTAGGCGGATCTATATCCAGCCATCTAGAAGTAATGCAGAAACGATATACAGCCATTCCAATAAACAGAAAATATTCCTGATCAGCAGATAGATTTTCAGAAGGAAAATAAATACCAAAAATTATCAAAGAAGGGCATAGCTTAATATTGACATTGAGCAAGTTAGTAAAAAATGTTTCAATCTTATCTATATATATGGTCAATTTGATACAGCTGTAAAACATATGGCATGAGTCCGCTGCTAGGATTCCACAACGGCTACAATTAATACCCTTCGTGGCCTTCCATTTGGCTAGTTTCGCGGGTGTGTAGTAGAGATCCAGGGTAGACATATAGTGTTGACTTTTAAGAGAACTATTAATTAGTACTTTATTACTCATCTCCAAGGCCCTTGCCAAGTCTATTCCTTCTATGCTCAATTTTCTTTGCCATTTCTGGGCCTGCTGATCTAGATCATCATGCAACCTATTAACCATTAGTTGATAAATCGTACCAATACGGCTGTTCTTCCTGCAACTCTCTAGAATATCAATAGTCTCCATAGCATCATTATATAACAGATTTTTTTTTCCAAAAAGCTACGGATCTGTAAATATTTAAAGAATTAATTCCTAGAAAGGCCAAATGTTTCTTGGAGTTCAGAAAAGGACACAAAAATCCCATTTTGATACAGTTGCCCCAGTAGATGGATCTGTCTCATTTGCCACCGATATATTGCCGTATCTTGAAAAATCCCCGATAATGACGTATTACCAGGAATAGGTGTATAAAAATTGAACTTTGAGATTATCCGCAGGGTTTTATTGATTTGTCTCCAAACTAAAAAAGCAGACAAAAACACCTTGAATTTTGTTCCCTTATAGTAGCTTGGTTCCGTGAACTTCAGTAGACATTGACGCACTTCAGCGCCCATTAGCATTTCAAAGATAGAGGGTGCCATAGAAGTTTCGGTAACATGGTCATGGAATATTAGCACCCTGATTGCTTTAAGAGTAATAGCCCAATAATACAGTCTAAAGTTCGGAAATCCCAACCCAGCACGTTCTTGCGGAAGAGTACACCACTTTAAAGATCTTCTTGAGCGGCGGTACCCCCACAAGAATCTGGACAGCATCCTGTCAATCTTGTTAAAAAGAGACATCGAAAAAAATAAGGGAATAGTTCGGAAAAAATAAAGAAATTTTGGGAAAATCATCATCTTGATGACATTAGTACGTCCGTGTAAAGATAAGTGTAAATTATTTACCCTTTCTAAAGTTCTGTTAGTTGATATAAGCAAAGGATCCAGATTTAATCCAACAATGTCATCAATTTTAGGAGAAATAGTTACGCCAAGATATGTGCCAGTAGAGTTTAATGAGATATTAGTAGGTGTACCAGTCTCAGAATGTATAATCTGTGTTTTTGAAATATTAAGTTTGTAACCGGAAAATTTGCCATATTCTCGAGCTACTTCAATTATTTTAGGTAGCGCAGTGGTAGCATCAGAAGTTACAATGGCCACATCATCTGCGTACGCGAGAACTTTATGATCTACCTCGTGGAGTTGAACTGGTGGAATATCAGGTTCCATAATTAGTCTGTCCAAATAGGGTTCTAAGTAAAGAGCAAATAGAAGCGGGGAGCAGGGGCAGCCCTGACTGGTCCCCCTAGTAATTGAAAAGGGTCTAGAGGTATCAGTGCCTAATCTTATTACACCCTTGGGATTAGAATAGAGTGCTTGTATAGCTCTAATAAATTGTAGCGGAAAGCCCTTCCATTGTAGCACCGTCCAAAGGAACCCCCAGTCGACCCTATCAAATGCTTTTTCAGCATCAAGTAGAATCCCCCCGACTGGGGATTCCTTTGCTTGAGCCCAATCCAATAATGTGATAACACGTTTAACGTGATCTGTGGTATCCCTATGTCTAATGAAGCCGTGTTGAATATGGGAGACCAAACCTACCATTACATCATTTAATCTGTTTGCAAGAATTTTAGAGTAAATCTTGCTATCTGCGGTGATAAGGGAGATAGGGCGATAGGACCCTAATTCTTTTGAGTCCTTATTCTTTTTTACAAAGACAACTATAGTGGCCGTAGACCAAAAATCAGGAGATTTACCTTGAGACGCTAAATTAAAGATTTTTAACAGCTCTGGTTTAAGCGTATGTCTGAATGTCCGATAGAATTCAAGAGGTATCTGGTCTGGCCCCATCGCTTTACCTGCTGCAAGACTAATAATGGCTTTCTCAATCTCGTCCCAGCTTATTGGCCTTATAAATGAATCTGCCTCCTCTGGACACAATGAAAGTTGGTTAGCACATCTAAGATAATCTACAGGATCAAGAGTCTTGTCAATTTCGTTACTGAGATCATTATACAATGTCTTATAGAAATCATGGAATGCCTCTAATATTTCTTCCCTACGTTCATGAAAAACACCATTCATGTCTTTAACACACTGTATTTCATTAGCTGAGGCTTTTTGTCGCAGGCGTTGAGCTAAGACTTTTCCGGTGCGTTCGCTGTATTCATAGCGTTTAGTTTTATATTGCTTAAATTTCGCCGCTACTTCGTCAGCAATGTGGATACACAGACCAGAGCGTTCAGTGACTAGACGTAATTGTGCGTCCTCTATTCCTACATTGTTTTTGCAAGCAGTAGCTAGATTCATCTCGGCTATCCTAATCTTATTTAGCCTCTCCTTAAAATCTGTTTGGATTTTCTTCCTCTTATAGTTTGCAAAGCTGATTGTCTCTCCCCGTACAATGGATTTAAATGAGTCCCACACTACTTGTGGAGAGGCAGTATCATTATTTATTAAGAAATAATCTTTAATAGTTATAGCCATGGATTGGAGATATTCTTCATCTAGCAGCAGATTTCTCTGAAATGACCGCAGTCTAATTGGATTTGGACAATCAGTGGGAAACTGAATCTCAGCGATCATAGGATTATGGTCTGAGATAACTTGAGGTAGTATTTCAATATGGGTTTTCTCCAAAAACATAGAAGATACAAAAAAATAATCTAAACGGACGAATTTCCGATGAGGAATGGAGAAAAAAGTATATCCTGGAACTTTAAAATAAAGTTTGTTCCATACATCAGTTAGCCCATTATTTAACACCAAATCTCTAAGTGCTCTGTAAGTTCTGATCTTGCGGCCCGTGTATCTCATCCCTGATTTAATATTCCAATCAGCTGCCAAATGGATATTTAAGTCCCCACATACTATTATTGGCTGCGTCCACGTAGCTAGCTCTGCATTCATAGTGTTAAACACTTCAGCGTCATCTAGATTAGGGCCATAAATACAGCATATAGTGAATTTGCAACTTCCAATAATTAATTCAGCGAGTCCCCATCTGCCCCATTTATCAGCTAATGTTTTCGAGCACTTCCCAACTCCCTTTCGCATACATATTGCTACGCCTCTTTTTATACCCATTTGTTTTGACGTGACCAAGACTTCTAATCCCAAATTATTCAAAAGAGAACGCTTGTCCCATGAAATATGCGTTTCCTGAATACATAGTAAATCAATATATAAAGTCTGAAGCATTGTTCGAAGCATACCAATCTTTTTTAAATCATTAAGACCATTAATATTGATTGTACATATTTTCCCCTTTTTATCCATATTGAAATAGTAAAAAGATATTAGCTATTATCATCACTGAATGCTCTTCAGTATTATTGTTTGAGTGCCTGATATTCATCCTTGTATTGAACACCTCGCCTTACACCGCCACCACCAACCCTCACCCTTACCCACCCCACCCCTTTTCCCGGAGCCCCTCCCCCCACCCTCCCCACTGTAGGAGGCACAGGAACAGTCAGTTCCTGAAACGTATGGATGCCGTGTCCCTGGCCCATAGCATCCTGACGGAGAGAAAAGAGAAAAGAGAAGAAAAGAAGAAAGAAAAAAAAGGAAAAGAAAAGCAGTCCTGCATAATTAAACACCTATTAAACCATACGATTCTAAGCTTTCAATCTAGTATTCTCAAACTACACATTGGTTCTTTCAAAAAGAGAAGAGAAATGTTCTTCAACTGACATAATTTGTTCATAGAGAATCCAAATATTCCTTGGCTTTGATAGTAGAAATAAAGTACTTTGCTTGGCCTTTAAATATAGTCTTCAATTTTGCAGGACCTTGCAGAAACACTGACACTTCTTTCTTTTGGAAATCAGGAATCAGTTGCCTTAGCTGCCACCGTTGGGTCACAGTGGCCTGACAATAATCTGGTCGCACAAAAAACTGACAACCCAATCCATCCGCTTTCTTATCAGGTCTTGCATTTAAGTAAATAGCTTCACGAGCAAGAAAGTTGTTGAAAGACACCAAAATGGCCCTAGGATAGTTTTCTTGGCCTTGACGCAGTTTCCTCACTGTAAAGGGAAATCTATGTGCACGCTGTATTTCCCGTGACCAGTCTCATTCTGTTAGCTCAGGAAAAGCGTCATTTAATACATTAATGACGAACCGCCTCGGGTCAGACCCTTCTTTATTTTCAGGGACCCCCAGAAAGAGCAGGTTACTTCTGCGGGCCTGATTCTCCAAGCTTGCTAGCTTATCAGATAAAGCCTCCTTTTGAGCTTTAAAGTCACCCATTTCTTATCTTTGGGCCATAGATTCTTCCTCCAAGACGGATATCCTAGCTTCTGCCTCAGTGACCCTGTCAGCGGTCTCTGAACATAACTTAATCGCACGTCGCACTGCATTTTTGACTTTTGCACAGGTCATCTGTGTACGTTGGTTTTCAGCCTTGCTTTCGGCCCGGTGATTCATCATGGTATCAAAAATTGTTTTCAAGGTGATCTCTTCATTATTTTCTTGTGGCGGAGCCAGGTCAGTTACAGAGTTATGGCTGGACCCAGGAGTAGCAGTAGTAGCGGTAAGTACTTGGGAAGGAGATGAGGGGTTCACTCCACTTATAGGTGAATTAGAAGCGGTCTCTTTACTCGCCGCACGCAAGGATCTTTTCTTCCTCAGCTTCTTCTTAACAATAGTGGCCGCATTAGCACTGTCAGGGCTCATACTAATCTCGCCATCAGAGGATATACTCTCGCGGCTGTAATCTACCCAGTCTTTATTCAAACCGGTTACTTCATCAGAGGAGAGTTCTGACAGAGAATAGAAATTTTCAAGAAGCTCTTGATTATGCGGCTGTAAAATAGTTTTTGCCCCACTCTGTAAATCAATCGTTGATGGTAATAATAGTGAGGGAAGAGAAGACGCTCGGTTAATTATAGTCCCGCCTGAAACTACATCTCCCACAATGCCCCTCCTCAGATGTTCAGTTGCCTCAAGAGCTATGGGATTATTCTGGTTATCAGCACTTTTAGACGGTTGATTAGGCGGTTGATTAGGCGGTTGATTAATAGCCAGATCAATATTTTGGCTATCATTGTCAGTTATTTTTTTCTTAGCTGCATGTTTCACAAACAACTCTGGCAATGTTTGTAATGTTGTACTCTTCATACTTGAAACTTCAGTAGCTTTCAATACAGCCCCCTTATGAGGATTCTTACCCTGTTTTGTGGCAGTTTTACCAGGGGTCGATGGAGCTACCTCCTCCATCTCGTTCTACTCGTTGTCTGGCTCCACTCCTCCCAAGTCGCCTACAGCACCGTTTCGCTTGTTTCTACGAGTACCGATGGAGGGTGGAAGCGGCGCCCTCTTCTTCCTCCGAGAGCCTCCTCTGCCAGGAAAGACGCTACTCTGCGACCAAAGCAGGCAGAGTGTAGCGCGCCACAGCGGGGCTCGCCGATTGAACTTGAAAAGATTCAGCAACATTCGCGAAGTCCGTCACGAAAATAGATAGTATCCAATTATCGCCACAGTGCAACACCGTAGCGCAGTTAGCTCCGCTCCGCTCCGCTGATGTCAATTTCGAATCACCTTCTTCGACTCCTGACCCGAAGTGGCCAACACCTCCGTGCACCTCCGTGCCTCACGCTCTCAACGGCCCAATACGGAACAGAAACAAGCGGAGTCCAGCCACACCCACAGGCGGCCACAGGCGGCCGGACCGGATCCAGTCGAATGACCCATGTTCAAGCGGTCAGGTAAATGAAATTGTCCGACGTGTCTAAAATATAATCGTATTTGGTAAAAAGAAGCAGCAAATGTATTGAATGATCACACGGTCGGCTCCCGCATGGATTATAATGGCAAAAAAACAGAGTTTTCTCCTCCTTCTCTCCCGGACGCCAGGAACCAGGGAGCTAGCTGCTTACACAGCCTCCCTCACGGCAGCCATCTTGCCTCTCCTGATTTTACCCAAACACTTTTAACTATCTTGGGGTTAGGTTGACTGACACATTAGGCTGGGATCTACAATTAGATGAAAGCTATCTGACCCTATGCTGTAAATCTAAACCTATAATTTGTTTCTATAAACAGACCCTGACCCGGTCAATAACCCCTGCCCTGGAGGTCTATCGGATGAAAGTTCAAAATACGGCACTATATGGAGCAGAGTTATGGTGCCATGAAGATACAAATAAGTTAGCGGTATGTGAGAATGTACATATTAGATCCCTTGTATCTGTTCCAACCAGTACTCAAGTGATACCATTGTATTTTTATCTTGGGATGAGGAGAATCGGGGCTCTTGCCCCACTAAAACCATTGATTTACTGGCTGCGTTTGTGGACCACGACAGAGCTTAGTGAATACTGCGAATCACTAAGAGAAGTCTTAAATATAAGCAGCACCAAACAGTTCCCATGGCTACTCAACGTTGCAATTTGGTATAGATCTCTAGGATTGAATAGAGAGGCAACTTTCAGAAGACAAAACAAACATAACACAGCCCAGTGCTGTGTTTGCAACATAAAGATGATTCAAGAGGTCTTTTCTTTGTTTGTGGTGATTATTTTATTCAATTTCGTCTCAAAATGTAAAAGACAGCTCAGCACAGCCAATTTTTTTTCGCCCAAAATGTTGGCTTCTTCAGGGCCAAATTAATAAGATTAAATCCTTCTTTGATATTACAGTACAGAGGTTTCCATGTCTTCTCCTCTGTGATGTTACCTAATTTGCAAATTTTGAACAGGACAATATGTACTAAAGTATATGTGGCAGTCAAAGGGAAAAACATAGTGGGGTGGAAAGACCTGGCAAGAATGGGACTATTCTTGGTACCAGGGGATGAGAATCCTATAAGAGCAAGAGAAATGTCAATATGCAATGTGTATGATTCTAAAATTGACGCATGGATCTGTTAGCTGAATTCTGAAATACATTTACTGATAAGGTGGATTTAGTGAAAGGTGCAGAACACAAAATTAGATTATTGCTTTGAGCTTACACTGTCGCACATAAGGTTCGCCTTGTAACTTTACGTGTGAGAGGAGAGTTAAAAACAATGCTGAAAGATGTATGTGCTCAAGATATAATTTAACCCACAGAGTCATCCCAATGGTTCGCCCCCAATGTTGTTGCTTGTTGTTGCTTGTTGCTTGAAAAAAAACTGGCGAGATCAGATTGTGTGCAGACCTCAGGGGTGTGAATAAAAATATTAAGGTGGATTGTCACTCCCTACCGAAGATTCATGAACTTTTGGCGAATTTGGGGGGAGGCAAATGGTTCTCCTTGATTGATTTAAAGTCTGCCTATCATCAAGACCCATTGTCTAAAGAGTCTCAGGAGCTGACAACTTTTGTTACACCGTTTGGGGCGTACAAGTTCCTGAGACTCCTTTTCGGTCTAGCATCAGCGGCCAGCGTCTTTCAAAGACATATGGATACAATGTTTCAAAATCTAAAAGGGGTACAGGTGTACTAAGACAATATTTTGATATTTTCTGAAAACATAGAAGAACATAATCAGTTAGTTAAAAAAATTATATCTATTTTGGGAGAACGTTGTATGATGGTAAGAGAGGATAAATGTAAGTTTGGGTGAATGAATTGGATTACTTGTGTCACACAGTATCTGAGTCTGGTATCAAACTGAAATTTTCAGTGGCCAGGGCTTTGAAGGAAGCAAGAGCACAAGATTCTCTATGCTACTTTTTGGGGCTAACAGAGTATTACGCAAGGTTTGTGGTCAATTATGCTCCAGTTGTAGAACCTCTTCGTGCTTTACTGAAGAAGGTCAGAAATATTTGTGATCAGAAGAGCTGGATGAAGTCTTTGCAAAGGTGAACGATCTAATTGTTTCAGCTCAAGCTCTCCATGTCTTCCGAGATGATTGCACATCAATCATAACTGTGGACGCAAGTATGAATGGCTTGGGGGTGGTTTTAAGCCAGGAGGTTAACAGCAAGTAATAAACTGTAGAGTTTGCCTCCAGATCTATTAAACAGTTTAAACGTCACTATGGTACTATCGAACGAGAGGCTTTGGCCTGCAGTTGGGCAGCTCAAAAATTTAAAATGTATATTTGGGGACGCAAATTTGTAATTTATTCTGACCTCAAGCCCCTTTCTTTTATCTTTAGCAAGGCCGCTGGCAATAATAATATGTCATCATGATTAACCAGACTAGACTCCAGGACTATAATTTTGAAATGATGCATATCTCTGGAGGAAGGACTTTTCATGCAGATTGTTTATCTAGGATGCTAATGGAAAAGGAAGATTTGGGTGATTTGATTGAAGAAGATGTAGAATGTGTGGCGGTGGTAGATGTAATTGATGAATGGAGTTTGGCAATTTCTGAGAGTGGATGGAAGGAGTTCATCTAAAACGTGGCCCAAGGCAAGGAATCTGTCTGGGGAGTTCAGAAATTTTGCTCAAGTGGCAGATGAACTTTCACTAAAGGACAACATAGTCTTAAGGGGCAATAAGTTTGTCCCTCCAACAGATCTGCAAAATGCTATAGTAAAAATGGAGGGGCACATGGGAGTTACTAAAACAGGCATGAGAATCAAACAGCATTATTGGTGACCCGGCATAGATTCACAAATCAGGGGAGTGGTATAATTGTGAGGAGTGCTTGCTGTCAGACAAGCATTGGAAAACATTGTCTTCTCCCCTACATCCAACTCAGTTTCCTGGGCCAGCATGGGAAAAAGTGGGGTTGAACTTCTCAGGCACTTATAATATTTTGCCAAATGAGATGAGGTGCCTCATTTTGGCAATAGATAAGGTACCTCATTTTGGCAATAGATTATTATTTAAAATGGATGTACTATAAATTTGTGGACTCAACCGATTCAGACAATACCATCACGTTTCTAAAGAAGGTATTTTTGTTAGAAGGGGCTCCTTGTGTTCAAGTCACGGAAAACGGAACCCATTTTGTGTCTAATAAAATGCTTACATTTTTGGGCTTGCAAGACATAAAACACTTTAAGGTAGCACTTTACTCACCTTTTTCTAATGGGCTTGTGGAAAGAGGTAATAAAATTATGAAACAAGGGATTCAGATATCTATCGCTTTAGGTTTGGATGTTGAAAAATATCTGGAGGAGAAAGTATGGAATTATAATACAACTCCCCATTGTACCACAGAAGTCACTCCTTTTGAACTACTAAGGGGCAGAAAAGCACACTCTACTTTATTTACTTCCTGTTTCGGTAAAAATAAATTCAATGTTGCAAAGGAATGTGAGTGCGAACAAAGTTAAAGAAAAGCAATGGCGTATGAAAGAAAATTTCGGTATAAAAAATTGTTTCGGAAACATGGAAATTTCAGTACGTGATTGGGTGATGATTTAAAAACCATTTAAAGTTTCTTAAGGGAGTTCAGTATTTTCAAACCCAGTTCAGGTTAACAAGGTTGGTAAGGGAGCAGCTTTCCTGGATGAGAAATGATGGTGGAAAAGAGACAATTAGTGAAAGTGTCAAAAGAGCAGGACAAGTTTATTAGTAGTAGAAAAGAAAATTTGGAGGTAGAAATTAGATAGTGGGTGGACACATTGGTTACAGTCAGAGGTGAGGGCTGTTCTTGTTTCCGGGAACAAAAGATTGTCCATCAATGGTTCTGTCAGAGTTTCAACAACTGTGGATACACATTCATTTAGTTGCAGTGGCAGACTGAGAAAAGTTCCTGTTAGATAAAATGATTTTGTTACATATTGATTTGCTTTTATGATAAAGAGGGCGGTGATGTAGTGGGTTGCTTACATTGCTTTTATGTCTCACTTTGTTATTCAGAATACTATGTATGTAATTTAGAATGTATTACTTTAAATGTGCGCATGGAGTGTACACCTGCTCGAGGTTCGATGGGCTGTGTCAGTTGCCGATCTAGCTTCATGCCTGAGACATGCTCCATGACGTGGGTGTAGCTTATCAATAAATACTTACATTTTCTTGGAGAACGTCTCTCGAGTGATGACTTGACGAATAATTACAGGCTGACTAGGTGAAAGGTTTTGAACCTGATACTCAAGACATGTTATTTTTGTGTTCCTCCGAGGTACGAGAATCGGAGGGTCAAATCCAACTTGGCAACGCCTACTAATGACAAAGGCCGAATTTCCAGAGGTTCTATTAGAAACCGACATTAATAACATTTTGTGTTTCACTTTATTATTTCCTGTACATAATATTAATAAAGAACTCACCCTTTCATCAGGATGTTGCCATGTCTGATCTCTTTGCAGCAGGTTGTAAGCCTAAGCACTAAAGTATGCAATTTAACGGACACATACAACTCTGTGATTAGTAAATATGAGAATTCAAAACCTAAAAAGAGATTATGCAAAAAATTCATATTGTGTCAATAATTAAAGCAGAGAAAGCAAAATGGTTAAAAACCTCAGACCCAATATTAAATACTGGGGATGAAAATGAATTAACTGGAATTAATGAAAAAAGAGAAAATGGTATACGGTCATGGTGATAACCATAAATGCAGAGGAAGCACAGAAAGCAGACAACATCAGGACAGATAAAAGAAACAAAGAGAAAAAAAAGCCTGACAAGAAGAGAGAGAACGGATAGCAGTGGGAAAAACCAAAGAGGGGTATTTGTACAATGAAGTCAAAATAGGAGACTTTTTGCAGCAAGTAAGTAGAGAAAAAAGAAAAGAAGGACCTATGTGATCCTTTGAAAAGAAACTTTTAATTCAGCTTTGAGATAAAAGCAACCTATTTTGTTGAGTTTAACAATTTGGTGTCTGCCATTTACTGTGTAAATTGCATAGAAAAAAGGTTCAGTGAAATCAAATCTCAAAGATCTAATTCAGTGAATATTCTTCTCAGAAAAGTTTAGGTGAAGCTAATTCTCAAATATGTATTTCAGTGAGTATTTTTTACAGGAAAAAAGGTTAGGTGAATTCAGTTCACAAAGTTGTATTCCAGTAAGTATTTTTCACAGAGAACGTATACAACTATATTCATAGTTAAAGGACTATGGTTATCTAAAAAAGTATTCATTTGCAGGTGGAAACTGACAGTGGGGATAAAAGCACCCTTATTGTGTTGGATTTGTCGGCTGCATTTATCACCTGTAATCACAGCATTCTGATATTGAGACCCTCTAATATGGGGCTTAAGAAATTGACATTTGAATGGATCATATGGATCAAATCCCTCCTAGGATTTACAACACAAGCATTGAGTTTGCCCTTTTATTGATCTGCTTTACAGACACTGAAACTCACGGCTACACATGGATCGTACATTTCAACTTTAATTATGTTGATGCACTCTTTTGGGATAAGGGCATTCAACTATGCTCATGATTCACATTTAATTCTTAAGCTATGTTCTTCAAACAAACCACTATTTAAACATATTACTGATGGTCAAAAATCTGTGTAAATGTGGATATGAGAGAAGCTAAACTTTTCATAGTCGAAATTTATGATAGCAGATTTATTGGATTCAGGAGTCTCACTTGGCATCTGTTCAACTTCTTCCTCCATTGTCAAAATATAGGTTTCTGGATGTCTTCTGGTTTAAATCTGTTTTATTATCACAAAAACAGTACAGATAGCATTGTGCATCTTTAGTATTGGAAGAAATTCTGTAAGCCTCAACATAAGCGTGACTTATTCTGGATGTCTTAGGATGAATCCCTCAAGGTGCCGGTGGCAAAAGTGGTGATGGTGGAATTTTACTTGGTGAGAACAATTACCATTTGAGAACAATGTTCCCACATGGTAGAGATGGTGTTGGCCCTTATGCAACCAAGCTTGGACCATGCAAATAGTGCTTTCTTGGGGTTTCCTACAATAACTTTCGGTTATATTCCAAAATGTGTAAGTGACAAAGAAGGCCAAGACTAGGCCACTCTCCCCAGCATTTGAGAGATATATTGCTAAGGCCAAGGGATCGGCCCTTTATGGTGCAGAGCCTTGAGGCAATGAAACAGCAGTATGAAATAAATTCATGAGGGCTTTGCTGAACTTCAACAAAGCAACCCGCGAATGCTGAGGTTCTGAGATGTGGGTATTTTTCCAATAGCTTTAGTAAGCAAACGTAGACCTGTACTGTATTGGCACAGATTGTGGTCCAATGATGAACTGACAGCATATGGGCTCCTTCTTGCTGAATTAATGTGTCCAAATGCCGGTCAGAAATTGCCTTGGCCTAGGTTTATTAAGGATATGATTTTCAAGCTCAATTTAGCTGCCCTTTTGAACTATCCTGCCTCTATTCCTAGATCGGTGGTAAAAGATAGATAAATGTCATTTGTGGAAAGAGGAATTGAGGAAATGTAATCTGGGCAGCCGGACAGACAGAGGCAGATTTATCATTTAATCACACAATTCAGCACCCGCAAATGCTGCACTGTGTTGCATGAGGAGAGTGCCATATTTAAAAAAATATGGCAATCTCTTCCGCTTTCTTTAGCGCCGACACTGAAATCAGCTGCAGTGATCCACAGAGACAACTTTGTGCCATGGTGCAAGGGTGTCTCCGTGAGGCTAGCATAGGCTTTGTACTTGAAGGATAACCTTCAAATAGAAAATACCATGCTTAGACTAACTTTAACCCTTTTCCTTCTTTGTATGTGTGCTGTGAAGTGCAGTACACGTTCAAAGCCGGAAAAGGAAGGAGAAATGAAAGCATTTCTCCTTCCTTGCGCCTACTTCAAAATGGTGCCGTTTTCTGATGCTAAATCCTGTCTACTTTATCTAGATAATAGGATTTTGCATCAGAAACCTCGGTTGTTTGCATGGAACGCCCATGCACCACCCATGGCGCTAAGTAATACAAAGCAGCGCTGTGTACTGCTTTGCGTTACTTTCACTTTATTTCCTGTGCTAAACACGTTTAGCCCTGGAAAGTAAATCGGAAAAAAATATTTTCTTCTCTTTTGTGATGTAAACACAATGTAAAATCTTAGTAAATCGCCCTCTCAGTTTTTTAGATTTTGAAGTGGTTCAATTTTTGGAGCCTTTTCTAGACAAATTACTTGTCCCCTAGCCAAGCAACTGTTTATTTGATTTAGATATGGAACATTACCCATCAATATTTTCCTCATCTGCTGCAACCCAATTGTTGCACAGGCACTTTATTACCTACTTGTGATCTGCAGGAACAAACCTTACACCATTTATTTTCTCTTTTGTGAAGCCTATTTTTTCCCTCACAAGAAGTAGATTAAACCAATGCGTCTTTCATTAGTTATTAGGAGAATAAAACATGCGCTGAAAATAATGAGATCTGATATGAACAAAATGATCTATATCAGTGTTGCTAAATTCTTATTCTCCACATGGATTATTCGCAAGAAACCTTCTATGCCGAGGTTGACCAATGACCCACTGTGATTATATTGTTTATCTAAGAACATTTGTATCGTAATGATTGCTTACCACTTCTTATAATTATGGTTCTTTAAGACAATGGTGGTGCAGTTTCATTTGATTGCATTTGTCTATTTACAAATGACTTATGTTTCCAGTTTGAAAGTAATACTATATATTGCATTGAGCTATTTCACTATCATTGATTTTATCTCAAATATGATTTTTGTTGACGGTTTTGGTTATGATGTATACTGTTTTTAAGGCTTTATAATCCGAAATATGCTACTTTGATGATGATGATGAGGAATGTAAAAGTATATATATTACCACATCTCCCTAATCGCTCTAATAACTTAAATTTTCTTATGTGTAATGATTTGTATATGTAGGTTTGCTGCAAGTGTAATATAGAGTACGTCATTGGGAAAGTTGGGTTGGTAAAATGCGCTGCCTGTCAAGTAGCATCAGCCACAGCAGAGGATGTCCACTTTGAAGGTGTTCTTGCTTTTATACTAGAGTGAAGAGTGTCACTTCAATTTGCTTGAGAAGACTGTTCTCATTGGCGTCGAGAACTTGGGTCTGGACTAAAGTGCGCAGGTGCTGGTGACAGCATGGACCACTTTGACCTCCAATCTGTAACATTTGTATCTCTGGAATCATTGCTGAGGAGCCACAGGTGTGTGTAGGTAAGTACCAGCCTGCGCCCTGGACATACCTGGGCCCGTATTATGCAAACAGCTCAAAGGTTCAAAGGTTCAAAATAAGCTTTATTCGATATTTAAACAAATATCATATAAGCATACCTCATATACATAGTTAAAAATAGGAATACATTTGTATAATAATTAGTTAAAAAATCTGTTAAAAAATCTATCATTTTAAAATTCTATACAAAAGTTCAGACAAAATTAAAAACGTATACATTTGATCAAGACAGTTAGATGGCAAGCGGGGGTTGATCAATATCACCAGTCTCAGTCCAGCGTTTTCCTGAATTTTATCACTAATTTTAAAAACTGTTCTACTATAACTATCACCTCCTTATCCTCTAATTCCTGTAAACGCTCAAAAGCAGTTTTACATGTCCGAATATTCCATTTCTTTAATAAGGGTAATAGGAGTGCTTTCCTCAGAGTTCCATAGTACTTGCAAAAAAAGATGGTATGGATATTAGATTGCTGTGAACTAGAGTCACAGGGGCAAAGGCAAGTAATCCGTGACCAATCATTGGATTCTGGGAATGTTACATAACGAAAAAAAGAGCCCATTCTAAATCTAGTAAGTAACATCCTTGAATAGCATGGAATGTCTGATGATAGGTATAATTGGAGCCCCTTAGTCGGTGTCGCCCTTTGGTAAGCCAAAATGGAGTCGGAAATTTTTTGTTTTTTCCATCTAGCTGTTTCCAAATAGATCATTAGAGTCTTTCTCAGGTCTTTTCGCGAGATGTTTTCTAGTGAGAGTGGATCTGTGAACCACTCTTGGCGACCAATTTCAAAGGAGAGATTTCTTACATAGTTCAGCCATTTAGTTTGTTTAAGATGTTTAGCCCCTTCCAATTTAAGGATATCCTCTAAGACCTCTCTATTAAATGAAGTCTCGTGGGTAGTCCAAATTTTGTGCCAGAGTAGGAGGGGTTCCGTTTTGATGATATCTGTTATGTAGGGGAGATCCAACTCGATATGCATTTTATATACAGAGGTTCCCTTTGGGGCAGCAAGGAGGTACCTTAGAAATTGATTTTCCAGAGTTTGTATTGCTAGGATATTTTTATCCACGCCCCAGAGGCCAGCCCCGTAGATAGCAGTAGACACGCATTTAGCTCTGTATATAATTAATAATTGGTTTACAGGTCTGCCCCCTATCTTTCCAGCAAAATCCCGGAGGGCTCCAATCGCTCTACCAAGGGCCAGTTTCCTTTTCTCTATTGCGGTCTTCCATGTTAACTTTCTGTGTAGACAGATTCCCAGGTACGTAAAAGCTTCTACTGTCCCCAATTTTTGGTCCTCTATGAAGATGGGGCATTGGGCTTTTTGTCTTTTATTGCATAGCATGGTGTACGATTTAGCTATGTTCACTTTGAGGCCCCTATCTTTCATAAAGGTCGTGAAGATTGATACTGCCTTTTGTAGGCCCATTCTTGTCTGAGATAGAATTGCAGCATCATCCGCATAGAGCAGAATCGGGATTGGTTGGCCTCCTATTTTGGGGAAGTCGCACTCGAAAGTTTTCAAATGCTCGCCAATTGCGTTTATATAGAGGGAGAAGAGCAGAGGGGCCAAAATGCACCCCTGTCTAACCCCTCTATTGATGGTAAAGCGTGGCGAGCACTCTCCCCTCAGTCCATATCTCACTCTAGCTCCTGCCTCGTGATACAAAGCCTTAATGAAAAGGAGGATCGATGGATCGATCCCAAGCTGGGTTAGGGTGTTCCATAGTTGGTCGTGGATAACACAGTCAAAAGCAGAGGTAAGATCTATATATGTTATATATAGACTATTCCTCTTGATGTCAATGTATTTTGTTTTGATTAAATGTAAATTGAGGACCTGTTCAATTGTGCCTCTGCCTGATCGAAAGCCGTATTGTAGTTTCGACAATACGTCATGCTCCTCTATCCAAGTTGTTAATCTTTTAAGGATTATACGTCCAGCAATTTTCATTAATGTATCTATAAGGGATATTGGCCTATAACACGATGGAAGGTTCCTATTTCCTTTTTTGAAGATAGGTATTATTATGGCCTCTCTCCACGTTGGCAGGAGGTTTGTGGTATTTATAGAGTTAAGTACGGTGGTCAACAGGGGGGCCCAAAAATCCAACTGTGCCCTGTACACATCCGCAGGGATTGCGTCTGGTCCAGGGGCCTTCCCTGAAGGACTTTCCTTAATGGCTGATTCCACCTCTTCTAGTGAAAAACAGATTTGAGACGGAGTGTCTTGAGTTGAAGTTTTAGGAGATTGATCGGAGTTAGGCTGATTTAAAAAAGTTGGTTTATTATAAAGGTTCTTGAAATGATCCGCCCACGTCTCTCCATCTATTGCCATATCCAGGTTCCTTTCTGGCATTTTTACCCATGGCAGAGGGGATTTAATAAGTTTCCAAAAAGCTGACATATCACCTGACTTAGATGTTTCCACCAGGTTATGCCATGCTTCTTGTCTCAATTCCCTTTTTCTTTGTTTAGTGGCTAAATGATAATTTTTCCTTGCCTGGCGTACTTCCAAAAGAGGTTTCGGGTGGGCACGCAGCAAGTTCTTTAGGGAGTTTAACGCCTTTGTGCACTTTGAATCAAACCACCCATTTTGAAGGAATCTGGTTGTTTTATACTGTCTCGTCAGAAGATCTTTCAGGGTGCCCTGGATTTTTATGAAAGCTTCACTGACTTTTTCGGGATTCTCCTTAATTGTAAGACAGGTGGCAATCTCCTCCCTTCTTTTGTTGATTAAGTTCTTCAGGAGGTTTTTAGGGTTGATTTTATCCCATTTTAGACAGTAACCATTTTTAGCTCCCAGCATAATTGGTTGATTGTAGGTGTAGTTGTGTGAGTTAGAACTCACCGATGATTCCATTAGATCCACGATCATGGTCAGGGGGTAATGGTCACTATATAAATGGTCCAGTGTGTTCCAATCTAGTAAAAGCGGCGCATGTGCTTTGGAAAAAAATAGGTAGTCTATAATGGTGTTCCTGCCTCTCCCGTGAAATGTTGGTTTGGCGGGGCATGGGGTCTGCAGGAGCTCGTTCACCAAGTATAAGTCGAAAGAGTTCAAGAAGGTGTTAATGAGATCCCCTGATTTTGTGTGGATAAAATGGCTGAAGGTAGGAGGGCCAAGGTCTAAAGCATGAGTATCATAAATATCACAGGCGTCTCTTACTATATTTGGGCAGATATGGCAGTTTAAGTCGCCCGCTAAGAGAATTGCAGACTCTCCACCCGTTTTTTCTTTGAGCCTAGACAAGGACTGGTGTAGTTTATGCAAAACTCTCTCCAGTTGGTCTACAGGGAGATTATTGTAGAAGTTGGTAATTATCAATGACAATGACGGGGCAATGTCCAGAACTACTATTTGGAAGGAATCAGTCAATAGTGTTTTCCTTATCCTATGGCTGATTGCTGTACTAATATAGGTACATAAACCCCCCTTATGTCTGCCCTGTTTGATCGCTGTGGCGGGCGAGTGGAATGTCTTAAACCCTTGTAGATGGATGGGAGAGATCGCCCAGGTTTCCTGGAAACAGAGGATTGAGAATTCATTAATTACCTTTATCCAGTCCGGAAGATTAGTTTTAGGATAGAGTCCTGCTAGGTTCCATGAAAGGAGATGTAAATTAGGGGTTTTTTTCCTATCTGCCTTCTTGTTTACATATAAGTTGAGATTTTTTCTGGAGGGACTGTGAGTTGGGCTTTTATTTTTTCCTCTATGCTCGGATAGGCGCCCATTTCTTAGCAAACAGCTCATTTTCATTGTTTGCGGGGGCGCCCCTTTTAAAAGTTGCACCCAGCACAAACAAAGAAAATGCATGTCATGATGGTGGATGCACTGCCCCCAGTGCAGCTGCGAACTCGCGCTGCAATGGGGGCAACGCATTCTTGTGAATAATGGAACGGCTGCTTTGAAGCCGCTCCGTGTTTTCACAGTGCAGGCGACAACCCGCCTGCTCTTTTAATGGGGATTAGTGACTCGCTGTGAGTGTGCCTCCTGAGAGCTACTTTGCCTCTGCACCTGCATCTGCAATACAGGGCGGGCACAGAGCCAAAGGGATTCTCTCATTTGCATGGGGCCACACCCCATGCAAATCAAGGAACACCCTCTAAAGATAGCTGTGGTGCTTTATGTGTGCCTGCACTATCAGTATTGTAGAAGGGGGCGCACAAGTGGCTGTGGCCCCTTCTGTAATACCAAAGTGCCCCGAGGGCACGCAAACGGGCCCATACGCATATTGTGCCCCTCGGGGCACTTCTATAAGATGGCCCCAGGTTGAAGGAGCTTCGACACAATCATTAGAAATGGTAAAAGAAGTAGTTTGGATTTTAAGCGATGGGTACAGTGGCATAGAATTATTCAAGGAAAATTTTGAATTTACTTTAGGTTGGAGGCAGGATTCCACTGCAGCTGTGCTTATTGTACTCTGTACCGACCTTCATTGTGGTTTTGAGTCTGGAACTATTATATAGACATTAATCTGGCTCCCAAAATGCCAGATTGATGTCATAAGCAACGCACTTGCACCAAGAGGTATTTGTCTTTTTGTTTACAAAACACAGGACTAGGAAGTTGTGCGCTAATTTAGAAGGCAGTAAGGAATCCCTGTTGATATTGGCACTGTCTCCTGTCTGTCATTACTGCTGATGTTCTGCTATGTTTGAGTAATGCTGGGTCCTACTGGAGTTTGGCCGCCCATGTTTATTTTTAGGGTTCGCCTGCTGATGCGCTTGCGCATAGCTGGCGAGCTATATTGCAGCTTAAACAGAGTTTACCTAACTTGGCGATTTGTTGCAGTGCCCGAGAGCGCGTGCACATCAAAGCCACCAGCCTCCTCAGGCATCTCAAGCTTTCCCCAGCCGGCATTTCTCCTCCCCTAATTATTCACTGCACGGGCGGCCACCCGTCACATGAAAGGTTGCTGCTCCCGGCCCCTATTCTTCCCTTCTTGCCTCTCCCCGCCCCCCTTCCCATCACAGCAATGCAGAGGGCTTGTTTATATTGCAGCGTAACCATCTCGCACGCTGCTCTTGAAACAATAACCGTTGTTGGTCATGATATAATTAAACGCTCTAATTATTTAATCAGGGCCACACAAAATTTATATTTTACACCTTTCACATGCTGGCGATTTGCTTCAAAGGAATACATTCATCCTGCATCCCGTTACTAGAGCTTTCTCCTCTTCTGCTATATATGGGTTTTAGTTGAATTTCATTGATATCTTTTACTAATGATTCATAAAAAGTGCCA
This sequence comes from Lissotriton vulgaris, assembly GCF_964263255.1. Classification (NCBI taxonomy): domain Eukaryota; kingdom Metazoa; phylum Chordata; class Amphibia; order Caudata; family Salamandridae; genus Lissotriton; species Lissotriton vulgaris. The sequence goes on from NC_141687.1 coordinate 196,893,563, forward strand.
CCCACCACACAGCTCCACCTACACAGCTCTACCGATACACCCACCATACAGCTCCACTGATGCACCCACCACACAGCTACACAGAGGTACCCACCACACAGCTCCACCGATGCACCCACCACACAGCTCCACCGATGCACCCACCACACAGCTCCACAGATGCACCCACCACACAGCTCCAGCGATGCAGCCACCACACAGCTCCACCAACACAGCTCTACCAATGTACCCACCACACAGCTCCACCGATGCACCCACCACACAGCTCCACTGATGCACCCACCACACAGCTCCATGAAGCACCCACCATACAGCTCCACCGATGCACCCACCACACAGCTCCACAAATGCACCCACAACACAGCTCCACCGATGCACCCACCACACAGCTCCACTGAGGCACCCACCACACAGCTCCACCGAGGCACCCACCACACAGCTCCACCAATGCACCCACCACACAGCTCCACCGAGGCACCCACCATACAGCTCCACCGATGCACCCACCACACAGCTCCACCGATGCACCCACTACACAGCTCCACCGATGCACCCACCACACAGCTCAACCGAGGCACCCACCACACAGCTCCACCGATGCATCCACCACACAGCTCCACCGACACAGCTCCACTGATGCACCCACCACAGAGCTCCACAGATGACCCCACCACACAGCTCCACCGATGCACCCATCACACAGCTCCACCGACGCACCCACCACACAGCTCCACCGAGGCACCCACCACACAACTCCACCGAGGCACCCACCACACAGCTCCACTGATGCACCCACCACACAGCTCCACCTATGCACCCACCACACAGCTCCACCTATGCACCCACCACACAGCTCCACCGAGGCACCCACCACACAGCTCCACAGAGGCACCCACCACACAGCTCCACAGAGGCACCCACCACACAGCTCCACAGAGGCACCCACCACAAAGCTTCACCGAAGCACCCACCACACAGCTCCACCAATGTATCCACCACACAGCTCCACCGATGTACCCACCACACCGCTCCACCGATGCACCCACCACACAACTCCACCGAGGCACCCACCACACAGCTCCACCGATGCACCCACCAACCAGCTCCAGCGATGCAGCCACCACACAGCTCCACTGACACAGCTCCACCGATGCCCTCACCTTACAGCTCCACCGTTGCACCCACCACACAGCTCCACCGATGCACTCACCACACAGCTCGACCAATGCACCCACCACACAGCTCCACCGAGGCACCCACCATACAGCTCCACCAATGCACCCACCACACAGCTCCACCGATGCACCCACCACACAGCTCCACCTACACAGCTCCACCGGTGCACCCACCACACAGCTCCACCGATGCACCCACCACACAGCGCCACAGAGGCACCCACCACACAGCTCCACCGATGCCCCCACCACACAGCTCCACTGATGCACCCACCACACAGCTCCATCGATGCAGCCATCACACAGCTCCACCGACACAGCTCCACCGATGCACCCACCACCCAGCTCCACCGATGCACCCACCACACAGCTCCACCGATGCACCCACCACACAGCTCCACCGATGCACCCACCACACAGCTCCACCGATGCACCCACCACAGAGCTCCACCGATGCACCCACCACACAGCTCCACCGATGCACCCACCACACAGCTCCACCGATGCACCCACCACACAGCTCCACCGATGCACCCACCACACAGCTCCACAGAAGCACCCACCACACAACTCCACCGATGAACCCAACACACAGCTCCGCCGAGGCACCCACCACACAGCTCTGCAGAGGCACCCACCACACAGCTACACCGAAGCACCCACCACACAGCTCCACCGATGCACCAACTAAGCTCCACCAATGCACCCACCACACAGCTCCACCAATGCACCCACTAAGCTCCACCGATGCACTCACCACACAGCTCCACCGAGGCACCCACCACACAGCTCCACAGATACACCCACCACACAGCTCCACAGATGCACCCACCACACAGCTCCACCGATGCACCCACCACACAGCTCCACAGAAGCACCCACCACACAACTCCACCGATGAACCCAACACACAGCTCCGCCGAGGCACCCACCACACAGCTCTGCAGAGGCACCCACCACACAGCTACACCGAAGCACCCACCACACAGCTCCACCGATGCACCAACTAAGCTCCACCAATGCACCCACCACACAGCTCCACCAATGCACCCACTAAGCTCCACCGATGCACTCACCACACAGCTCCATTGATGCACCCACCTCACAGCTCCACTGATGCACCCACGACCCAGCTCCACCGGTGCACCCACCACACAGCTCCACCTACACAGCTCCACCGAGGCACCCACCACCCAGCTCCACCGAGGCACCCACCACACAGCTCGACCGATGCAGCCACCACACAGCTCCACCGATGCAGCCACCACACAGCTCTACCGACACAGCTCCACCAATGCACCCACCACACAGCTCCACCCATGCACCCACCATACAGCTCCACCGATGCACCCACCACACAGCTCCACCGATGCACCCACCAGACAGGTCCACCGATGCACCCTCCACTCCACACAGCTCCACGAGGCACCCACCATACAGCTCCACCAAGGCACCCACCACACAGCTCCACCGATGCATCCACCACACAGCTCCACCGATGCACCCACCACACAGCTCCACCGATGCACCCACCACAGAGCGCCACCAATGCACCCACCACATAGCTCCACTGAGGCACCCACTATACAGCTCCACCAAGGCACCCACCACACAGCTCCACCGATGCACCCACCACACAGCTCCACCGAGGCACCCACCACACAGCTCCACAGATACACCCACCACACAGCTCCACAGATGCACCCACCACACAGCTCCACCGATGCACCCACCACACAGCTCCACAGAAGCACCCACCACACAACTCCACCGATGCACCCACCACACAGCTCCGCCGAGGCACCCACCACACAGCTCCGCCGAGGCACCCACCACACAGCTCTGCAGAGGCACCCACCACACAGCTACACCGAAGCACCCACCACACAGCTCCACCGATGCACCAACTAAGCTCCACCAATGCACCCACCACACAGCTCCACCAATGCACCCACTAAGCTCCACCGATGCACTCACCACACAGCTCCATTGATGCACCCACCACACAGCTCCACTGATGCACCCACAACACAGCTCCACCGGTGCACCCACCACACAGCTCCACCTACACAGCTCCACCGAGGCACCCACCACCCAGCTCCACCGAGGCACCCACCACACAGCTCCACCGATGCAGCCACCACACAGCTCCACCGATGCAGCCACCACACAGCTCCACCGACACAGCTCCACCAATGCACCCACCACACAGCTCCACCCATGCACCCAACACACAGCTCCACCGATGCACCCACCACACAGCTCCACCGATGCACCCACCAGACAGGTCCACCGATGAACCCACCACACAGCTCCACCGAGGCACCCACCATACAGCTCCACCAAGGCATCCACCACACAGCTCCACCGATGCATCCACCACACAGCTCCACCGATGCACCCACCACACAGTTCCACCGATACACCCACCACACAGCTCCACTGATGCACCCACCGCACAGCTCCAAAGATGCACCCCACACGCAGCTCCACAGATGCACCCACCACACAGCTCCACAGATGCACCCACCACACAGCTCCAAAGATGCACCCACCACCCAGCTCCACCGATGCACCCACCACTCAGCTTCACAGATGCACCCACCACACAGCTCCACAAATGCACCCACCACCCAGCTCCACAGATGCACCCAACACACAGCTCCACTGATGCACCCACCACACATCTCCACCGATGCACCCACCACACAGCTACACCGACACAGCTCCACCGATGCACCCACCACACAGCTCCACTGATGCAACCACCACACAGCTCCATCGACACAACTCCACCACAAAGCTCCACCGACACAGCTCCACCAATGCACCCTCCACAGAGCTCCACCGATGACCCCACCACACAGCTCCACTGATGCACCCACCACACAGCTCCACCGAGGCACCCACCACACAGCTCCACCGAGGCACCTACCACACAGCTCCACCGATGCACCCACCACATAGCTCCACCCATGCATCCACCCCACAGCTCCACCGAGGCACCCACCACACAGCTCAACAGATGCACCCACCACACAGTTCCACAGAGGCACCCACCACACAGCTCCACAGATGCACCCACCACACAGCTCCACCGAAGCACCCACCAGACAGCTCCACCGATGCACCCACCACATAGCTCCACTGATGCACCCACCACACAGCTCCACCGAGGCACCCCCCACACAGCTTCACCGATGCACCCACCACACATCTTCACCGATGCACTCACCACACAGCTCCAGCGATGCAGCCACCATACAGCTCCACCGACACAGCTCCACCAATGCACCCACCACACAGCTCCACCGATGCACCCACCACACAGCTCCACCGATGCACCCACCACACAGGTCCACCGAGGCACCCACCGTACAGGTCCACCGATGCACCCACCACACAGCTCCACTGATGCACCCACCACACAGCTCTACCGATGCACCCACCATACAGCTCCAAAGATGCACCCACCACACAGCTCCACAGATGCCCCCACCACACAGCTCCACCCAGGCACCCACCACACAGCTCCACCGAGGCAACCACCAGACAGCTCCACCGAGGCAACCACCACACAGCTCCACCGAGGCACCCACCACACAGCTCCACCAAGGCACCTACCACCCATGCACCCACCACACAGCTCCACTGATTCAACCACCACACAGCTCCACCGACACAGCTCCACCGATGCATCTACCACACAGCTCCACTGATGCAACCACCACACAGCTCAACCGACACAGCTTCACCGATGCACCCACCACAGAGCTCCACAGATACCATCACCACACAGCTACACTAATGCACCCACCAGACAGCTCCACCGAGGCACCCATCACACAGCTCCACCGAGGTACCTACCACACAGCTCCACCGATGCACCCACCACACAGCTCCACCTATGCACCCACCACACAGGTCCACTGAGGCACCCACCACACAGCTCAACAGATGCACCCACCACACAGCTCCACAGAGGCACCCACCACACAGCTCCACAGAGGCACCCACCACACAGCTCCACAGATGCACCCACTACACAGCTCCACCAATGCACCCACCACACAGCTCCACCGAGGCACCCACCACACAGCTCCACCGATGCAGCCACCACACAGCTCCACCGATGCACCCATCACACAGCTCCAGCGATGCAGCCACCACACAGCTCCACCGACACAGCTCCACCGATGCACCCACCACACAGCTCCACCGACACAGCTCCACCGATGCACCTACCACACAGCTCCACCGATGCACCCACCACACAGCTCCACAGATGCACCCACCACACAGCTCCACAGTTGCACCCACCACACAGCTCCACAGATGCACCCACCACCTAGCTCCACAGATGCACCCACCACACAGCTCCACAGATGCACCCACCACACAGCTCCACAGATGCACCCACCACCCAGCTCCACTGATGCACCCACCACCCAGATCCACCGATGCACCCACCACACAGCTCCACCGATGCTCCAACTAAGGTCCACCAATGCACCCTCCACACAGCTCCACCAATGCACCCACTAAGCTCCACCGATGCACCCACCTCACAGCTTCACCGATGCATCCACCACAGAGCTCCACCGAGGCACCCAACACAGAGCTCCACCGAGGCACCCACCACACAGCTCCACCGATGCACCCACCACACAGCTCCACCAATGCACCCACCACACAGCTCCACCAATGCACCCACCACACAGCTCCACCGATGCACTCACCACACAGCTCCACCGATACACCCACCACACAGCTCCACCGATGCACCCACCACACAGCTCCACTGATGCACTCACCACACAGCTCCACCGATGCAACCACCACACAGCTCCACCAATGCAACCACCACACAGCTCCACCAACACATCTCCACCGATGCACCCACCACCCAGCTCCACCGATGCACCCACCACACAGCTCCACCGGCACAGCTCCACCGATGCACCCACCACACAGCTCCACCCATGCACCCACCACACAGCTCCACCGAGGCACCCACCACACAGCTCCACCGATGCACCCACCACACAGCTCCACCGTTGCACCCACCACACAGCTCCACCAATGCACCCACCACACAGCTCCACCAATGCACCCACCACACAGCTCCACCGATGCACCCACCACACATCTCCACCGATACACCCACCACACAGCTCCACCGATGCACCCACCACACAGCTCCACTGATGCACCCACCACACAGCTCCACCGATGCAGCCACCACACAGCTCCACCAATGTAACCACCACACAGCTCCACCAACACATCTCCACCGATGCACCCACCACCCAGCTCCACCGATGCACCCACCACACAGCTCCACCGGCACAGCTCCACCGATGCACCCATCACACAGCTCCACCGAGGCAGCCACCACACAGCTCCACCGAGGCAGCCACCACACAGCTCCACCGATGCACCCACCACACAGCTCCACCCATGCACCCACCACACAGCTCCACCGACACGTCTCCACTGATGCACCCACCACACAGCTCCACCTACACAGCTCCACCGATGCACCCACCACACAGCTCCACCGATGCACCCACCACACAGCTCCACCGAGGCACCCACCACACAGCTCCACCGATGCACCCACCACACAGCTCCACCGACGCACCCACTACACAGCTCCACCGATGCACCCACCACACAGCTCCACCGATGCACCCACCACACAGCTTTACCAAGGCACCCACCACACAGCTCCACCGAGGTACCTACCACACAGCTCCACAGATACACCCACCACTCAGCTCCACAGATGCACCCACCACACAGCTCCTCGGATGCACCCACCACACAGCTCCGCCGAGGCACCCACCACACAGCTCCGCCGAGGCACCCACCACAATGCTCCACCGATGCAACCACCACACAGCTCCACCAATGCACCCACTAAGCTCCACCAATGCACCCACCAAACAGCTCCACCGATGCACACACCTCTCAGCGCAACTACAGCATCACTCAGCGCAACTACAGCATCACTCAGCACCACCACAGCACCACTCAGCGCAACTACAGCATCACTCAGCGCAACCACAGCATCACTGAGCGCAACCACAGCATCACTGAGCGCAACCACAGCATCACCCAGCGCAACCACAGCATCAATCAGTGCAACCACAGCATCACTCAGCGCAACCACAGCTTCACTCAGCCCAACCACAGCATCACTGGTTCAAATATGTTCTTTCAATGTTTCAAGCTGTTTTCAAGCTTTCACGCTTTATTACAAATCATAAAAAGATGTTAATATTTCACTTCTGTTCTTGGATTTTCGTCGCAATAAAAAACACTGAACATAATCTTCACAAATGTTATTTACAAAACTTTAAGCTATTGCCATTACAAATTAAATAAATTATTTAAGTATTAATTATTTAAAAAAATTAAAAGCCATTGTTATTTGTAATATCAATACATCTAAGTCACGTAAATACAAAACATGTTGCATTACAAATGCTGTAGGTGTCACATTTGCGAAAGTTGTAACTATTGGCATTGTAAATGACAAAGCTATTAATTTAGCTATTTAAAAAAAAAACACATAAATAAAAAAAATCATTTATAACACCAATAGCTCAAACTTTCCTAATGCCAGCCCTATTGCATTTCCAATGCTTGTTTATTTTCGGAGTCCCTTGCGGGCATTGCTGTGATAGCTCTACTGACAGTGTACTGCATGGACATCAAGCTGCAGAGCCCCTTGTTGTAACCTATTGACATTCTCTAATGTGAGTCCATTGAGCAGGGTTATATCTAGGCTAGCAGTATAGACAGAAGGGTAGCTCTGATTGGTGCAGCAGATGCAGTGGCTCAAAGATCCCGGGGTGAGAGTATATTGCATACTTGATTTCAATTGAGCTCAGAGCCGTAACGTAGGCGGATTTTGATGCCAGAGGGGGCAAAACAATCCGTTAAGGGGAACCATGGCAGCCAATTTCTCTAGTTTGAGAAATTATGCATATTAAAAATAAAACTTTTAGATGCATAGAAAGAATGCAAGTCTGCGGACAGAGTGCAAATAATTTCACAAAGGGCCTGAAAACTGAATTTATTGGCCTTCTTCCAATTTAACGTCTTATGCTTTGGGACTGCGATGAAGGACATCGGATTGTCCCTTCCACCACGGATTGGACTCTCACTCACCCGCACTGCTCTATGCTTAGACCACGCGCAGCTCTAAAACAACCGCAAGTGTGACATACAGTGCTCTGCAAAACCTCCTACCGTATACTACTCATTGCCACATGTCAGTATTTTTTTTCTTTTAGTTAGTAAAGGAACATTGGGGAGGTCCTGGGAAGATTCATGTACGCCTTCTAATGGAGTGTTTCTGTTTGCCAACATCCATATAATTCACTCACATTTCTCTACAGGCTGTTCAGGTCCATTTCAATAATTAGGTTTGTAAATTGTGCGCATATTGAGATGGCTGTGACATCTGACGTGTAATGGTTGTATGTCAGGATATCATATGCAGAAATAGCGCCAGACGTAAATATTGTGTCCTAAGTATAGTTAGAAAATACCACCAAATTAGGTGCATATTTGTTATCATTAACTCCAATGGGTGGTACTGTGATAATGAGAGAATTTATGTGACAGTCCTGCTGAGAAACCTTGTGAGAAGAGAGGGATTAGGATGTTATTTTTAATAGCGCACAACAACAATAAACTGTGTTGATATTTCAGAATAGATCAGAATTACGAAAGTACAAATGAAGCAAATTTTTTTTATAATTCCGAAGGGTGTTGTAAACAAATATTTGAATGTGATCAAAACACATCAGTACATTAGGTGATGACATTTTCACACATTATTGTTTGTGCGCTGTAAAACTGTATGTCTCTGCAAATTTAATAGTCATTTCTATTGAAAATGTGTTGTCTGTAATGGCAGTGCACGACCACACCATGCATTCCCAACACTACGCCACTTGACTTTACAGCACTCCATTCAACAACACTCGAGTCCACTCTTTGCCCCTTCACTCTAAGACACTCCACGCTACTCTACTGCATACCACTCCATGTCCCTCCACTCCAAGACACTTCATTCTATGCCACTCACTCTACGACACAACACGTCACTTTATTTCACTCCACTCTATACCCCCCACTACACTTTCCCCACTGTACTCCAGTCTAGCCCAATCTACCCTACTCCCCTCCAATCAGTCTGGCTTCACACCAGTCTACCTCAACCCACTCCAGTCTACCCCAATCTACCCAACTTCACTTCACTACAATTTACCCCAATCAACTCCATTCCAATCTACACCACTCCACCCAATTTACCCCACTCTAATCTACCCCACTCCACTCCTATCAATCTACCCCACTACATTTCAGTCCACCCGACTCCAATCTAAACCAATCTACCCCAGTCTACCCGAATCCATTCAAATCCAATATGCCCCACTCCAATTTACCCTGTCCCACTCCACACAACCCCATCTCACCCCAATCTACCTCACTCACTGACTTCAATATATCCCACTTTACTCCACTTCAATCTGCTACTATTTTACCACACTCCACTCCACTTTACCTCATTCTACTCCACTACGATCCTATTTACCCAATCCACTCAAATCTATCCCATTCCAATCTACCCCAATCCACTACAATCCACCCCTCTCAACCCCGATCTACCTCACTCCAAACTGCACCACTCCAATCTTATCTACAGCACTACACTCCTCTCCAATATGCCCCACTCCACTCAATCTAACACAATGAACCCAACCCCAATCCTGTGTACTCTAATCCATCCCACTCCACTCTAATCTACCCCAATGCAACCCACTTCACTCCAGTCTACCCTACTCCCCCTCTATCTACCCCACTCCACTCCACTTTAACCCACTTCACCCCAGTCTATCTCGGCCCACTCCAATCTCCTAGTCTATCCCGCTATTATTTATCCCACTCCACTGCACCCGACTCCACACTACCCCACTCCAATCTACCGAAGTCTACCCCACTCCTCTCCAATCTACCCCACTGCACTCTATCCCAATATACCCCACTCCAATCTACCCCGTCCACTTCAATCTACCCCACCCCAATCCTCTAAATCCACCACTCCACTCCAATTTACCCGACTCCATTCTACCTCAATCTACCACACTCTACCAAAATCTGACCCACTCCACTGCACTCCAATATGCGCCACTCCAATCTACGACACTCCACTCAAATCTACCCACCTCCTTTCGAGTCTAACACACTCCACCAAATACCCTGAAATCCACTCCACCCCAGTATACCCCACCGAATCTGCCCCAATATACTCCACTCCTACATACACCACTTCACTCCACCACACCCCACTCCAATCTACCCCACTCTACCCCACCCCACTCCACTCCACTCTACCCCACTCTAATCTACCCCACTCCATACCAACCCACCCTACTCTAACCTACCCAATCCACCCCACTCCTAGCTACCATGCCCCAATCTACTCCATCCTAACCTATCCCACTCCATTGCACTCTAATTTACCCTGCTACATGGTAATCTACCCCAATCCACTCCATATTACTCCACTCAATTCCAGAATGTCACATTCCACTACACTCCTCCCCAACCTACCTCACTCCACTTCAATCTCCACTCTACTTTAATGTATTCAACTCCACTCCACACCAATCTACCACTCCATCTCAATCTACCCCACTCAACTCTACCCCAATCAACCCCACTCTACCCTACTACAATCTACCCCCTTGCAATCTATCACAATCTACCCAACTCTACTCCAGTCTACCCCACTCCACTCCAAGCCAATCTACCCAGAACTACCACACCCCAAACTACCCCACTCCAATCTATCCCACTGCAATCTACCCCACTCCAATCCACCCCATTCCATTCCAATCTCCCCAACTCCAATCCACCTAATCTACCCAACTCCAATCTACAGCACTCCACCACACTCCAATCCACCCCACTCTACCCCACTCCACCCTAATCTACACCTATCCACTCCACCACATTCCGCCCTGCCCTAATCTATCCCTCTCCACTCCACCCTACCCTATCCGAATGTACCACAGTCCACTCCAATCTCCACTCCACTGTAAACTACCCAACTTCACTCCAATCTATCCCACTCCACTTTAACCCAATCTACTTCACTTCAATCTGCCCCACTCCACTCCAACTTAACCCACTCCCCTTTACCCAATCGACCTCACTCCAACCTACACCACTCCAATCTACCCCACACCACCTTAATCTACCCTACCCCAGTCTACCCTACATCACTTTACCTCACACCACTCTATGCAACTCCCCTGAGGCTCCAGCACCAGTCATTACTGAAGAACCCTGCACCACCCTGTGGTCCAAAAGGAGCATGGACTTCAGGAGCTTTCCCGATGGAAGAATTGCAGTGGTCCTGATTGACAATTACTCAAAATATCCAGTGGTTGACTTGTCAGAGTTCGCTAGTGTCGCAAATTACTCAAAATATCCAGTGGTTGACTTGTCAGAGTTCGCTAGTGTCGCACCAGTGCTAGAGAAGGTCTTCGCTTTGTTCAGCCTGCCAGAAGAGATTAAAACATGCAATGGGCCACCCTTCCAAAGGTCAGATTTCAAGGATCTACCGGAACACCTGGGAATCTGACATTGCCTTATCACACCCCAGTGGTCGCATGCGAACAGACAGGTTGAGCATTATATGCGAACCCAAAGAAAATCTTTCAGGATTGCCGCAGTTGAAAGGGTCAGCCTTCAAAGGTTCCTACAAGAGTGCAGAGGAAAGCCACATTGCACCACACAGTGCCCCTCTTCGTCTCTAATGATAAATGGGCCCAGACGAGACATGATCTCAGTCCACCCAGAGTGGACTCCACCCGCATTCGATCCGGTGAATGCCCAGACCCGGTACACAGTGTAACATAAGTGCGAGCTTTAAGCTGGGAGCAACCACACGGCTAAGGTCATGCAGGGTTACAAAGTGATTATGAAAGACCGAAGCCCCCCATGGACAGGTGTCGGAGAGAGAAATGGTATAGACACTCGCTGTGACCAGAATGCGCAAGAGGTACGTGACCACACACGTCATCATGAGTACCACCTCAGGCCAAACACACTGCCGAGCCAGAGCAAGGACTTTGTGAGCCAAGTTCAGAGGTAAAGTTTAATGCTAAGTTGGGAATGACCTTCCCACTGTAGCTCATTACCATGAATGTTCACAGTGGTACATCCTCCATCCAGGCGTGGCCAGAGGCTATATAATAGAGAGGGTGTAGACCTCACATGGTCTTCACCCACACCGTTACCCTGTGTGCTATCATTGGTGTCAGTGGGCCAATGCGGTGCACATGCAGTGGCTGTATAAGATAAAAGCGACATCACCGCAAAACAGACCTACTGATAACAATCTACGCAGAGGTGGCTTGGATCCGCCCCTTTCAACAATAGGTTTTTTTGACCATCTTATTTCAGCCATTGACTTGACATTCTGGCTGTCACTTTTTTGCTTAGCCGAACGGGTTATCCATCTCTCACGTAATGCTGTACGCTCTTTCGCTGCAACTCCACTGCATGGAAAGAGCATCCTATTTTCTCATTTTAGTCCTCTTAGTCCAATCATGCAGGCTACCTCCATGTGTCTACATTAAAGCCAGACCTATTAGCTTTGTGAGTGCTAGTTTGTGAAGCTGTTGCATGAACTGAAATGAAGAGGGAAGCTTATTGCCACCTAACTTCTGCTGTTGTTTGTTGTGTCAGAGTCAAAACGTGGCTTTCCCAACAAATATTGCCATCTCATTACTACATTAGGTTCTCATTTTTATGGCCCCTTTTTATGAACAATGAATCAAAATTAGGGAGCATCCCCTAGTTAAATGCATATAAACTCTCCAAATCTCCTTTTTACTGAGGGAATCGCACAGACTTCTTATTATAACCACTTGTATTACCAGTGGCATGTTCACCATAGAGTTATTGTGAAAAGACCTACTGTCTCTGCACAGGCTGTACCAAGAGAGAGAGCACTTTGACGTAATTGTATGGGATCCTAAACCTGTTAAAAGTGTCTAAGGTGTCCCTATCTCCTATTTATTCAGGGACCCCTTGGCAAAGTGAAAAATGAATGTGGATGCTTGATGAGTGAATGTGAATATACATTTATAGAGCGCATAAAACCAACACCTTCAAAGCGCTATAACCAGCAAGACCATACAGGGGAGTCCAACCTGGAAGTATAACTTAAAAAAGCCATGTTTTTACATTCTTGCAACATGGAGAGTATGACGTAATACTAGCAGTACGTAACAGGAGAGTGTTTCATAGACTAGCAGCTGCTACTGAGAATGCAAGTTCACTCCCATCTCGCCTTCCTAATGCGGAGAACCAAAACTTTCCCCTGACCAGCCTATCTTAACTGTCTAGTGGGACAGTGTGAGTTAAAGTCGGTTCTTAAATAATAAGAGCCCTGATAATTTACGGCTTTGAAGACCAAGCACAGGGTTTTGAACGATAGTCTCTTCCTCACTAGAAGCCAATGAAGAACACTCAGCCCCTTCCTCACTGATTGATGTTTGGGGATGCCCAAGACCAGTCATGCTGCTGCATTCTGAATAACCTGAACTTTATTCAGGGAATACTGGTTCGTATTCAAATACAGGGCATTAAGTAGTCCAGGCGAGATGCTATAAGCGCAATGACCACAAAGACTCTTTGCTCCTCTGGGAGGAAGGGAAAGATCTTTTTCAAGCACTTGATGATCCGAACACAAGAGCTCACCACCCTCTTGACCTGGAGGTCAAATGTCAGTGTTATCAAAAAGTACACCCAGGCTTTTAGCAGAGGTTCTAGGGATTGTTAGTGAGCCACAGGTCTACGGCCACAAGCGTGGAGAAGCGTGGCTCAATGGTTAGAGCGGCAGACCCTGATGCAGAGGTCTGGCCCGGGACCAGGATTCAATTCCCGCCTTGGCGGCTCTTGGACTCAATCTCCCCGGATCCTGATAATTGTCGCCTCGGTGCCTAGTCTAATCATGGGTCCCACTCTGTGACTCTGGGCAATAGCTTGCTTAATCTCCACAACAACCCCAGCAGCGCTTGGATGCCTGGCTTCACCTTGGGGGTGCCCAGGAGTGGACATCTCACAGGAAAGCCAGGAAGAGTTCCATAGTGGTATGAATACAGCGCTATGAGACCTCTAGGTAGAAGGCGCTATATAAATACAAACACATTTGCATTTACATTTACAGCAATCGGGCCAGACCAAGTTCTCTTCCCCGAAAAGCACAATCTCTGTCTTATCGACATTCAACTTGAGCCAATTATCTTGCATCCTGTTGCTTACTTGTCCCCTTGCACAACCTGATTGTATTAGGTTTGCTATCCCAGTCACATGATATAGAGACAATGATCTGTGTATCGTCCGCATTTGACAATATATGAAAGCCGAAAGAATGGACCAGTTCAGCCAAAGGGACTACATAGAGTTTAAACAATGTGCGGCTAAGATAGGACCCCTACAGAAAACCTCAAGGAAAATGGTATACGCCTTCGCTCTGAAGTCATTTCAGCTTATTTTTTGGGTCCAATTTGCAGTGAAGGATTTTAGAAGATTGAGGGCAGAACTCCTCAATCCACCCTGACACGGTCTTTGCACCAATCTCCTGGGAGAGATGGTGTCAAAGGCTGAGGATAAATCTAACATAACTAGAATAGCAGCACCTCTCTGATATACTTGGCGGTATATTGAGTACGCTGCTGTGATCAGTGCAGATTCTGTGATATGGTTCTTCATAAAGCAAATCTGTGAGGAATCTAAAAGCTCTGTGTCTGTAAAAAAGACTCTGCTAGTTCTTGATGTTATGTGCCTCTCAAGGATTTTAGGAAGTACCAGTAACAGGGAGATAGGACAAAGATTTTTTAGATCTCCTGCGCCCCATTTTTTTTGTTTTTGGAGGTATAGCAATTTCCTCTTTTGAGCACTAGGGATAAACTCCTGATTCCAACACTTGGCAAACACCTTCTCCAAAAAAGTGGCAATTAGATCCGATGCGAGTTGCATCACCATGGGTGAATAGGAATCACCATGGGAACCTGATGCAATTTATCCAAAAATAGTTTTGATTGTTGCTGCTGGCACACTAGAGAAGGAGGCCAATTCACTCACAGAGGATCATCCTAAGAGGGCAACTTCCAAAGATGTGGGCACTTGACCAACCTCCACAGCCTGACATTCAGATAGAATCTTCAAAATCTCATCCTCAAAAAATGCGGCCACCATATTGGTAAAATCTAAAGAATGTTCCAGCTCCTGTTGAGCTGGCGGCAATGTAAGATCTCAAACCACCTTAAACAGCACCTTAGGTACATTAATCAAAGATCTTATTTTGACAGAGAAATATGCAGGTGTTGACTCTTTAATGGCATTCTAATATTTTAGAATTGCCTCTTTGTGTTTGTTCTTTTCTTCTGGACTGCATAACAATCTTCACTTGCATTCTTGCTTACGGCATTGGCGTTGGAGGTTTTTCAGACTTTCTGAAAACCCTGGAGCAGAGATCTTCCTCCTCCCCTTGATTCTAGTCAGGTCTGTTGGCGGCACACCTTTCCTGTCTTTCCTGGCTACCTTGTAAATCGCTGTCCCCAACCATCTATTAAAATCCTCTGCTGTCTGTACCTGACTGCTCACTCTTTTTACCTGGGAGGAATCAAGAGCTTTCTTCAATGCATCTCTAGAAATGTTGTTCCAGCTTCTGTTGGCGGCACACCTTTCCTGTCTGCAAGGAATTACTGTCTCTAACAACCATTGGTCAACATGTTTCAGCTACCTTAAAACCCAGCTAAGTGATTTGACTTTTATTAGACCTACTAAGAATCCCTTGATTCCTCTTACTTCCAGGAAGTATTTATTCTGGTCTCTGTCCACTAATTGTGGTTCATAGCAATCACTGCCATGCCACACACTGTTACAGACATACCTACATATACAAACCCTCCCCAATCTTGTCTCAGTACAGTATCTGTGGGTTTGAATGAGAAGTCATTCAAGTGTGATATAATTACAATTATTAACATCGCAGGTAATTTATTTTAGCAACCTTTTCGTTAAATCTAAAAACAGTGCTTCGAGGTCCATTTTTCACACAAAACTATTATCTTCCACTAAACTTTCCGACCACTTCAATGAACCTCACCCCTCTACATTCCACAAGCATACTTCACACCTCCTGATACCCCTTTGGACCAGAATTATCAATGCCTCTCTTGCTCAAGTAAACATGCCGGACTGTCTAAAAAGTGGACAGGTCCCACCTATCCTAAAATAGCCAGACGTAGACCTCTCTGATCCCAATAATATTCACCCTATTTCGAGCCTCCCAATCTTAACCAAGTTCCTGGAAAAATGTGTTCATCAACAACTCTGCAATCAAATTGACCAGCAACAACTCCTTGGCCACCTCCAATCTGGTTTCAGAACAGGTCATAGTACTGAAACTGCTGTGGTCCACATTGTCAACGATGCCCTAAGCTTTCTAAATCATAATAAATCCTGTCTTTTAATCCTTCTTGACCTATCAGTCAAACACAAAACCCTGCTGAACCTCTTAGAACTTAGGATGGGTCTCACTGATACTTTCTTAAAATGGTTCCGCTCATTCCTACAAATCAAATCTCAATGAGTCCTAATCAATCATGACTCATCTGATTAGAAGCCGGTCACTATTGCGTTCCCCAAGGTTCTTCCCTTCCCCCACCCTGTTAAATCTTTACAAGGAACCCCTAACTGAAATCCTCAAATGCTCTAACATCTCTTACCATATGTACGCTTTTGATGCGCAAGTGTAAATGAAGATTTTCTCCCCTAACTACATTAGCACTCTCAGTAACATGTTGAATAAAACTCAACACTGGTTAACTCTTAACCATATAAAACTTAACGCCCTCAAAACCGAATTCCTATTAATCTCGCCACCCAACTTCACCTCTAACATCAAAGACTGGCTCCCACTACTCACCGCCTTGAACTGTGTTGATTCAACAAAATCCCTAGGAATAACACTAGACAGCAACCTCTCCATGCTGAATCACACCAGCTCTACAACCAGAGCGACCAATTTCCATCTCCACATCTTAAGAAAACTAAAACCGTTCCTGCCCAAAGCAGATCTCAAGATGGCGGTTCAGGATCTTGTCATCTCCAGGCTTGACAATGGGAATGCTACCCTCGTTGGCCTGCCGAAAATAAAACTAGCACCGCTGAGAACTCCCTCAATGCGGCTGCATGGCTCATCACAGGCATACAGTAATATGATCACAACACCCCGGCCCTCCACTTTCTGAACTGGCTACCCCTTGAATCTAGGATCCACCTAAAAATAGCATGCATGAAGTAAAAAGCCATCCACCACAACACTCCTGGCTATAAGGCTCAGAAAATGATTCTATATGGAAGGAATAGAGCTTCTCGTAGTATATGCTCCCTACTGCTGAAACCGCAAAAAATTCACAAAAAGAAAACCAATAGGAGAACTTTCTCCGGAATTGCCCCAAGAATTTGGAACTCTCTTCCCCCTGAGACCCGGACCATCCCTTAATTCGCTCTTTTAAAAAACAAAGTAAAAATGAGACTACTGAATAATCTTCTTCCAATCTGATTTGACTGTCCATGCCAATATAAATGAATTGCTGGTGTTTTTACTGTGTCTCTTTGTATCATCTTTTCATGCTGTGTATTCAATATTTTGCTCCTTGTAAATATGATGCTATTTGTTAGGCTGAACAGCGCTCTGACACTAAAACGTTGGGCTTGTTCGCGCTATATCTTCATAAATAAATCAATCAATCTTACAGTGTCATATGGTGAACACTGCACACAATAACGATCATAATTATCAATGTATTAGTTACTGTAGTGCAAAACATTTAACTATATGTAATAAAAAGACCATTGGTGAAAATGTATAATTTTAGCATAGTGCAATCAACAATAAAACCATGCACTATTCAAAATAGTTAATTGGAGAAATGTGTATATAGCATAATTAGTAGGCCTGGGCGCAGAGCTCGCGAAGTGCAGAAACCTCCACTCCGCGTAGTGCAGCAGAGTTTTCTCCCTGCTCACGCATAATTTCTACCCAAGCGGCAAAAAAATCAGCGTGAACAGCAGTTTGCATTGCACTCTGACACTTGCAGAACTTCACAGAGTTTATTGGTCACTTTGGGTAGTTCCGCATACCAAAAATACACGAACTACGCCCAGGCCTTATAATTAGCTCTTTTATCGTCATTAAGTTGGTAGAGGCAGGTGAGTCCTATTGTCACACACTGGAAAGTAAGGAATACAAGAAACAGTTGGTACCTTTCTCCTATATTCTTGTGTTTAGATGAGTATTAACCCCCTCACTGCACATCCCCCTCTTACTATTCCTAGAGTCTGCCCTTGAGATTTGCACCTAGTTATGTGTCCTCATTTTTCACTTGGCCATACCCATGTATTTTAGAGCACATTATCATATAGATCACATGTGCAGAATTAAAATTAGTGTATCTAGTTAATCTCCATGTTTTCTTTAGACCCAGATTTTTGTAGGGCTGTTAAGATGACATTGACCACAGTGGAATTGGTATACGAGTCTTAGTAAGTGGGGCATGGTCCGATATTTGTGGTTTTGCTTGGTCTCTGGTATGTACTAGAGTATCCCTTACGCTAATACCTCTTTCGTAAGAAAACAAAGTTTTTTCCCATTTATGTCTGCATGTATTTAGCGTGTGCCAGTGTTTATTGATGATCATATTTACCTATATCGATATATAGTCACAAGATCTAAAGTTGGTCATGTACAGTCTTTCTTGCATATTCAAGTAAGACCTCTCAATTCTGATTCTTAGCTCTCTTTAGGGATCTCTCAATAACATACTTTCTTGTCAGGCTTTCAGCCAGCCTTCTTAATCCGTTGGTCTGTTACTATCATTCACATTTCTCTTCTTGCCAGAACAGCATGGGGCATTGGGCCAGCCGACTTCAGCCATTGACTAACTTTACTGTGAGTGACAGCTTTCTGCTCATTTATAAGAAGAACATCTGCATGCAAAGAAGTTCTTTTTAGTGACAGGGACTACTGTGGCAATTATTGCTTTATGAGACTAAAAAATATTTTTACTTTTTTCCAATTTGCTTTTAATGTTTGCAGGGGCCTGACAGCTCCCACAAAAATGTTGTGTAACGCCAAGTCAAAATAAAACAAGCATTGACAAAGGCAAAAAACTGGCTGCCAACTCTAGTTTAGGGTGGACTTCAGCTTTTGGTTTCCTGGATAATCTTAGTACATTTGCTAAGAGGGTTGAGCCCATCAATTATAGCTCTTCTAGTGAAAGAACTACTGTTTGAAGGTATTGAAAGTTCAGAATTGAAGAAGCATATTTGATCCGCTAACAGTTTTTGTGGTGGAAGGAGGGCCCTGATGACTATGAACGTAAGTGTATGAGGTCTGTCGAGTCACAATAACACAGCATGTAAACAGTAAGAAGAGGATTCAGGCAATCAGGGCTTGCAGTGGGCACAGATCAATTATTCAGTAGTAGACAGGGAGGTGCTGTTGGGCAAAAGACCATTTCTGTTTGCGGGGTTTGTCTTCATTGTGTGAAAGACCATCAGTCACATGTGTTTGTATAATTGTGGCATAGAGTACCTGCAGGTATTGTGGAACAGGTCTGCCATTTTCAACAAAAGTTGCCTCTGCTGGAGGAGGAGGTGAAGACTGTTGAGCTGGAAACAGATTCAGCTATGTAGGGGCAAGTGAATGGGGCTGCAGGTGAGAAATATGCTCCTGAAGGTGACACTATAGTAGAGTATGTGCTCAACAGTGTGTCAAAGTTCGCTTATAAAGACCCTGTGGAGCAAGAGGCACTGAAATCCTTCTAATGCACGAGGCAGAAACTCATTTTGGTTGATGATAGGAGGCTGATGTGCAAGTCTAGCGTCACATGGTGCCTCAGATGGGTACAAGAGAACATATTGTTAGACTGCAGGGTTGTTTGAAAGTGTGACCTGGATGATGAAGGAGTGTCTGTGGCTGATGCTAGAGAGCTGTTGGAGATATTCCTTCAGGGAACAACAATGGTTTTGCCGGACCACACAGTGTCACAGCGGTGCCTATTATTACTTGGTCAAATAGGGTTACTATACACCAACCCGGCATTGCAGTGATTAAAAAACAGAACAAATGCTGAGTGCAGAGATGCGCTCTGGAGAGGAATCAAACTGGCTACAAGCTGTAGAATTACAAAGACCAACAAGGAACAGAGAGGGTATGGGAGGTAAGTGACTGGAATGTGCAACAACCAAGATGTGCAGCAGTGTCAACTTGGCTCGGGATAGATGGTTCGGCTTCTCTAGCTCTATGAGATCAAGAAGGGAGATGGACTGTGGTGGTCTTGGAGAATGTTTGAGCTAAGGAGCAAGAACGTAGGTATGTGGATTTAGATGGGGATAGAATGAAACTTATAAGAAGGGGGCTGGAGAAACCAAAGTCTTCAAAAAAGCCTAAGGAATTGTCCTGGGTTGGAAAGATACCCTCTCTCTCAACTTCGGGAACAGGAAAGAGTGGCATTTTGATGTTGTCCAATCTGTTATACAACAATAAAGACTGCCCCTTAAGTTTGCCTGTATCCTGTCTTTTTCCCATCCTAACCATGTTCACACCGTTGTCATCCACCTGAAAGATACATTGCAGAAGAAAGGTGCTTCACTTTGGTTATGATGGCTATAGAGATTTCACAAGGTTTTCTCCAGAACTCTGCTATCATCATTGAAAGTGCAAGTCAAACAATAGTATTAGCATGTAGCAGGTTGTTTCTGCATGTCACTCTTGACTGAGAATGGCCCTCGTGGAAATATGTGGAAATATAACTGAGGTCTATTCAGGCAAATAGAGAAAGCTTAGCTACAAGGAAACACGTGTCACATGACTATGTCTGCACTTACCTGTCTTGAGTTAGGCTGCTCTGTTGCTTAGATCTTGCAACAACAAAAATGAAATCAGAATAAGAACATGACATGTAAAACTGTTCCAGTTACTTTTTATGGTCTGGCTTGACAGCGCAACTGCCGTCAGACAGTTATGTGAGAACCTCCAGGAGTGGGGCTTAGGGTCAGCCCACATGTTGGGACCCAGGAGTACATGTTTTGATTAAGTAGAAGTTGTGTGCTTCCACAAAAAGTCCTTGCCCTCCACGCAGCTGTCATCATTTTGTTTATTTATCCAGCTGCCTGAGGTTGAACTTTCAGGGGCACAAACAGGACATTTAATGCCAATAGAGTGTCTTAGATAATGTATGTTTTTTTTCCTTTGGCCGCAGCACAGATGGGAGGAGGACAGGCATTAACCTATATTGATTTTTTTGTTCTGGCTTGACAGTACATTTATAAGCTAGACCTATTGATATTGACAATGATTAGTCATCATTGTGCCAATCATCCTTACCTCACAAAGTGATTAGTACAACTAAGTAGGAAGGACCCTCCCAGAAAGGAATAGGCACCTTCATGAGAGTACAATAGAATCATCAAAATACATTGGTATCTCCAGCTCCTTTCCCAAATACAGACTCACTCCCACCCACATAGTGTTTTTCTTCCCTGAAACGGTTAGCGGTGCATCTCCAATTCTTAACAATCTACCATGTTGGCGACTTACCTCAATTTAAGACTGGTTTGACAGCACGGCCACAGTTTGATTGTAAATTAGCAACATAAAAAGAGTTCTTAGAAAAACTACTGAGGGGAGCTAAGACTCTGCCCAAATGTTGGTTTCCTCAAGTATATTTGCTTGGGCTGAAGTTGTATGCTTCCAGTGAAAGAGTGCTATTGCACCTTTGCCTTCTGGGTACGAATATGCTCACTACAGCAAGACTGAAGTGGTGGTAGCAAGAAAATTATCAGTGCACAGGCCTGATCTGTTTATTATGAAAAATTATAATAAAGGTGGCAGACCAGTAGGAAAGTGCCTCTTTTGATATGGTTAGCCCCCACATTTTGCTTGATACCTGATATATTTTTGAACTGTAAGTGCACTGGGTCCCTGCTAACCAGGTTCCAAGTGCCAAATCTCTTTCTCAAAACTGTACCATGATTGGTACAACTGCAGCCCCCCTACAAGACCCTAGTAAATGGTACCCTTGGTACCTAGGGCATGGGTACTGAAGAGGGTCCCTTGGGGTTGCAGCACCACTCGTGCTGCCCCGAGGACCCCTCACCAAAACGATGCAAACTGCTATTGCAGTCTGCGTGTCTTGGTACAGAGAAAACCAAAGAGTCAACATGGCACACTGTGTGCCATGCCCCCAGACACTGCTTATAGGTAAGTTAGCCCTATTGCAGGCCTTACAGCCCTAAGGCAGGGTGCACTATATCCCATGTGTGGATATATTTGCATGAGCAGATTTGACCCTACAGTATCTGAGCCATTCTTGGCTATTGTAAGTGCACAGGGAAGCCAGAAAGAATATGTGGGCTGAATACTTGTTATTACAAGTTTCCTAGCTCCATGATGGCTTCCCTGTACCCTAAGATGTTTGGTACCAACCATCTTAATAAATCCTCAATGTTGCCAGTGTTAGGTTTATTAATAAATACACACAGGAAATGCTTTAGAGGGTCCCCTGAAAACCTACCAAGCACAGGTGTGATCTCTGACTAGTCATAGCTAGCCTGCCACCACCAGATATGTTTCTGACCTCATGGGGTGAGAGCCCGCGCTTTTAGAAGCCTTAATCAAAGCCTGCTCTGGGTGGAGGTGCTTCTTACCTCCTCCAAGCTGGAATGGTTTTCCAGAGCGGGAAGCTTCAAAGGCAGTGCCACCTTTGAAGTGCAACCAGGCTTCCCCAGATAGTGAGGGATGCCAACCCCCTGTCCTGCTCCACATTAGGTGGGAGGACAGCCGGAACAATTAGTCAGATGAGGGGGAGTGTCCACATTCAGCCAGCACCACCCCTAAGGTGTGGCAGACAATGTAGACCCCATTTTTGAAAATCCACCATCTTGAGATGGTGGTAAACTAACCTATCAGGGCTAGGGTAGTGCACCTTTCCAAAGGAAGTGGTAACTTATAAAGTGTAGGCACCAGTCTCAGCCAGTGCAGGCAAGACTGGCGGGGCACGCACAGGGTGGGAGTGAAGTCGGCAAACGACGACTAGGGAGACTACATTTACAAAAAAAGATTAACACTTGCCTTGTGCTCAGTGAGCGCAAGGTGTTTTTCTTTTTTAAAAATGTTATCCTTCCTTGGCGTTGTGTGTTGATCTCCCCCACCCCGCCCCACCACTCGTAACTGCACGGGCTGTGACTTGTAGACACCCTAATTATTGGCTACTACCTGTCTTCCCCTTTATCGCCCCTAAATTTAGGTGGCATCCCTGGACCATGTAGTTTTGATTCAATGAACACAAAGAAGAAATGGACTAAGTAGAGGTGTTACCCGAGAACTGAAACCCTGCTGCCTAGAAATTGTTGCCAAACCCTGCCTACTACCTGAAAGACTTGACAATCGTGATGTGCTGCCTTGCCCTGCCACTGTGAGGACTCCAAGAACCCCAGAGCACCTCCAGTCTTTGACAAATTGCCAAAGAGCCTCCCTTTGAGCAGAGACTCTCCTCCCCTGCAACAGCAGGCACTGACCCACAGACTCTGGACTACTGACTTGCTGATCCTTGGCGGCTCTGACTCAATATCCAGACCAAAAGTGGGACACCAGCTTTGAAGGGTCAGATCTGTTTCCCCACCATGTTTGGGGACTCCAGGACCTACCGTAGCCTTTTCCACTCCAATACCTGGGGTACCGGGCCTCCTGCAGCCTGCACCAAGTCGAAGAATCCCCTCCGGACTCCAACTGCCTAGGAAGCAAGCACCCATCAAGGAACATTGAGACCCCAATTGTGAGTGCCCAGCTGTCCCGAAATCGCCTCTCCAAGTTGCCTGTGGCTGACCACGAGGACATCTTGACACAAGCGCTGCTGACCTATCTGCTCTAAACCCACCCCGACCGGTCACTGTAACGACGACCCACCTGTGCTCCCATGGTCCTGAGGCCCTTGTGACCTACTACCTTGAATAGGCCCCTTGGGCTTACCTGTAAGTCCCTCTGTGCAGTGTATTTTCAAGTGTCCCCCTCTCCCGTAGTGTTTAAAAAAGAACAAACGTCCAGAGTCGGTGGACAATGAGGATGGTGTCTTATTTTGGTGCAGGACAAATGGGTATCACCATTAAAGATTCTGTTAATTGTCAATATACAAAGGACACGAATAACATGGAAAAAGCAAAAGATTTACACACTTATTACTAAGGTAATAGGTACATATGTTAGTTGGTGGGGTAGATACGGGAAGGTGACAGACTCTTAAAAAGTTGATTCAGTTACCTTGAACCACTTTCTGTAAATCTGATTACATTACTAAAACAAATGTTTAAGACAAATATTCAACAGGTTTTTTGATTAAAAGCATATCACCACATGTGTTTGGTAACAGTATATAAGTTTTATTACACTTTACAAAATATTAAAATACACTTTAAAAACATTTAGCAATAAACATAATCATCACAATGTCTTGAATAAAAAGTCACAGAATCAAAAAGGTCGACGCGGCGTTTCGGCTTTTTCTAGTACACCTTCATCAGGACAGATTCTAGACAACTAAAATCATAAAACACAAAGTTACCAAACAGGTAATGGTGTCTGTTACAATAATAATCTCTTTATTATTCTATTTTAACATCCCGATTTAAGTATCTCCACTACTTGTCATGTACTTCACATCTCTATATTCAATTACACTGCACAAAGTGTGTCTCTTTTATAAAAATTACATAATCTTCTTCTTGACCACCGTCATTAGTACATACATATTGCCCTCTCTTTTGCCTTCCCCTTGGTCCTGTATTTATATCCATCATGGTGTCCCCAAATTTCCATCACCAAGAATTAGTACCTCCTGTGAATTGAATTGCGTACCTTGTTTATCCAGATGGATTAATTATCCATGTGGATGGAACTAATTGGTTCCATGTGAAGTCCGTTTTTTGAAAATTTGGACCACTGGTGGGTTTAGCTTTGCTAGTGGTTATTCGCAAAGTTGCTCTGTCTCTAGATAAAGATGTGTAGATAACAACAAGGAATTTTTGTGTTATATCCATAATAATATTTTATATTATATCTAGTCATTGATCTCTTTGATACATACCATAGTCGTGGGTTAATTCAATGTGAAGTACATGACAAGTAGTGGAGATACTTAAATCGGGATGTTAAAATAGAATAATAAAGAGATTATTATTGTAACAGACACCATTACCTGTTTGGTAACTTTGTGTTTTATGATTTTAGTTGTCTAGAATCTGTCCTGATGAAGGTGTACTAGAAAAAGCCGAAACGCTGCGTCGACCTTTTTGATTCTGTGACTTTTTATTCAAGACATTGTGATGATTATGTTTATTGCTAAATGTTTTTAAAGTGTATTTTAATATTTTGTAAAGTGTAATAAAACTTATATACTGTTACCAAACACATGTGGTGATATGCTTTTAATCAAAAAACCTGTTGAATATTTGTCTTAAACATTTGTTTTAGTAATGTAATCAGATTTACAGAAAGTGGTTCAAGGTAACTGAATCAACTTTTTAAGAGTCTGTCACCTTCCCGTATCTACCCCACCAACTAACATATGTACCTATTACCTTAGTAATAAGTGTGTAAATCTTTTGCTTTTTCCATGTTATTCGTGTCCCTTGTATATTGACAATTAACAGAATCTTTAATGGTGATACCCATTTGTCCTGCACCAAAATAAGACACCATCCTCCTTGTCCACCGACTCTGGACGTTTGTTCTTTTTTAAACATTACTTTCCCCACCGTCCTTTACAAATTTGAGTGGGGTCCTCCTATTTGTTTACACCCCTCTCCCGTAGCATACCAGCTACTAACTACTCCAGCACCCTGCTCCCGTCCGAATCCGGGACGCTCCTGGGAATCAGTTGGTGTAATATTGGACCTGGGCTTAATAACCACCTCAGCCATTGGCTCTCTTGCATTGTGAGTGACAATATTTGTCTGATCATATTTGCACATATGAATCAAAATGAGTGCACTTCAGTGCCAGGTCTGTATGGTCATTATAGAGCTTACTACAGCTCACCAGAAAGAGCTAATGGGCCACTTGCTTGGCTTTCATTTCATCTGGAGTGCACTCGATCCTGTGCAACTGCTGCTTCTAAATCTGGGGACCAACAAGGAATGGTATGGTACACAGTGTATGACTGTTTTAACTTTTCCAGATGACCAAAATGTTGGTTCTAACTATGGTGACTATTCTGGAACTATGAAACACCAATGCACCATGTGCAATAACATTTCATGTTGGCAACCCAGTGGTAGGTTTAATTTTATTTGTTATTGCAAACATATGACTGTGATGCATATGTTGAGTTTGTGTGTGTGTTTTATTGTGATTGTATAAATGGATGAATGCAAGCATGAGTCAGTGGGTGGATGAAAGCATGTAAGAGTGTAAGACTGAGTGGCAGAGTGCATGTATGATGCCTTATTGAGTGCCTAAACCCACCAGTGACTGAAGAGGCACTTTCATGTATAAATCAGACCTTTTCACATTGCAAGACCTTGTTTAACTCTGTCAACTACACAAATGACCAAAATGAAGAAAAGGGCAAGGTTGGTACCCTCTGGGAAGAATCAGAACTACTCAAAGATCTGGTATTCATAAGATACTTTCTCAAATCAGATAAACCATAGCAGTGTGTTTACAGCTCTCTTGTTAGTCCCTGGATGGCAGATCATATGCATGTGCAATTTAGCTTTCTTCTAGAGCCAGGTATCTGGCAATCAGCGTGTATGCTTCGAAAAGTACTTCTCAGTGTCTTTAAGTGTCGGGTAATCCCTGTCAGTATCAGTGACAGGCCCCTCATTCTAAGCCGCCCTCTCCTTTCATGCTAGACCTGAGATAAACAGGCCTCTCTTTAGCAAGAGATTGAAGATGCGCTCATGCAAACAAATTGTTTGTCAGTCCATTGACTCTGAAGAAATTTACTGTGTTCTTTGTGATGACCTTAAAGGTTTAAGATGATCGGAACTAGTGACGTATGGCAAGCCACATCTCAAAATATAGTGTCTATGCAATATTGACAAAACATTTGACACACAAAAATAAAAAATAGCAGGTATGTGTATATATATATAATTCACTTAAAAAACCATAGGTTTCAGGCCTTATATAGTTAGGAATTAGCATTTAAAAAACCATTGAAATTGCTCCTATATAGTTAGTTGGACTAACTATATTTTGCGCACCCGCAATCCACTGCTGATGATGTCACATATTACATCATTCATGATATGGTCAGTGACATCACTGATGACATCTCAAATGACATCACTGATGACATCACTGATGACATCTCATTTGACATCACTGATGACATCACTGATGACATCATCCAGTGACTGTGTGTTTCTGTAAAGTTTAAATATGTTTTACATATTGATGAATGAGTGGATGTATAAGTGTCTGGATGAAGGATTTAGTAGGTGCGTGACTGACTGTATGAGTGAGTGATTAAATGTGTCTTACTAAATGCATGGGTTAGTGACTAAACTGTCTGAATGTGTGCAACAGTATGTCTGTTGTTGTGTAAGCTGCTGCATGTGTTGATCAGTAGCTATATGAGTGGCTATATGGGTTATTGATTGGTTGCCCAAGTCTTTGAATTGGAGACTGAGTGTGTGTGTGGGTGGCTGGGAGGTGTGTGACTCTGTGCATAGATGTGTGAGCAGTTGATTCACTAGGTGTGTGAGTTCAAGAGTGCATGTAGAAACAGCTATATGGGCGGTTGACTGTGTGCATGGGTGTGTTGGTGAGTGAATGGATATCTCAGTGCTACATGTGAAAGTAAGTACATATGTAAAACACAGTGCATGTGAGAGTTGGCATATATAAATGACTATACATGAGAGCCAGTGAATGTGCGAGTGGCTATATGGATCATTGTGTACTTGTATCAGTGATTGTATAAGAGAGTAAGTATGTGTTAGTATATGTTTAAATAAGTAAGGTGTTTTGTGTATAACTGTATAGTTGAGGAAATGGAAGTGTGATTGATTCTTTGCATGACTGACTAGGTGTGTGAGTAACTCCATGGATGATTGGCATTGGGTGAGTGTCTGTATAGGTGTATGAGTGCATATGATAGTGTTGTATTGATGAGTGACTGTATGTATGAGTGATTCTATGGGTGAATGAGTGAATGTGTGTGTAGACCTAGGAATCAGTGAGTGCGTATGTAGTAACTGGTATTGGTGTAGTCTGTATTTAACACTGGGTGTATCAAAGGTTATATTAGAGTGTGAGGAGGTGCATTGTATTATCACATGAATGATATCATCAGTGATGTGATCAGTGATGTCAAATGAGATGTCATCAGTGGTGTCATTTGAGATGTCATCAGTGATGTCAGTGACCATGTCATGAATGATGTAATATGTGACATCAGAAGTGGATTGCGGGTGCGCGAATATAGTTAGTACAACTAACTATATAGGATCAATTTCAATGGTTTTTTAAATGCTAATTCCTAACTATATAAGGCCTGAAACCTATGTTTTTTAAGTGAATTTGCAAGGTTTTTAAAATGCTAATTCCTAACTATATAAGGCCTGAAACCTATGGTTTTCTAAGTGAATTTGCAAGGTTTTTTAAATGCTAATTCCTAAGTATATAAGTCCTGAAACCTATGGTTTTTTACGTGAATTTGCAAGGTTTTTTAAATGCTAATTCCTAACTATATAAGGCTTGAAACCTATGGTTTTTTCAGTGAATTTGCAAGGTTTTTTAAATGCTAATTCCTAACTATATCAGGCGTGAAACCTATATTTTTTTCAATAAATTTCAAAGGTTTTGTAAATGCTAATTCTATTAGCAGGTAACGTTTATATATGTTATTATCCTTCTGGGACCACCTGAGCAGCCATCTTGTTTCTCAAGAGAAGTGAGGCACAAGAGAGCACAAAACAAGAGTGGAAAACGCGAAAAGGGGGCAGGGTTGAGACCCCCTCACCCCTAGCCCTTCTTAGGGGGTCCCAGAAGGACCTCCAAGTGCAAAAAAATATAAATATTTTTAAAATGCGGGGTACGAGCATGGTACGCGTACCCTACGCGTACAGTGCGCGTACCCCGCAAATTGTTGGTTTTTTTTGCCCTTGGGTGTCCTTTTGGGACCCCCTGAGAAGCGCTAGAGGGTTGGGGGGTCTGTACCCTGCCCCCTTTTCATGTTTTCAACTCTTGTTTGGGCTCTCTTGTGCCTCAGTGCTCCTGAAAAACAAGATGGTGGCCAACACTTCCTGGTTTGGACAGTTTGGAATGTTGACAGTCGACTGCCAACCAATCGGAAACTCGCTCGCGCACGTAAGGGTACGCGCACGTATGCGTACGGTACGCGTACCGTACGCGTCCGGTGCGCGTACGGTGAGCGCATATAGATATATAATTTGATCAAATTCCATTTTTTCAACAACTACTGGAGGGATTTTCACCAAATATAGAAAAGGCACTACTGCATACCTGTCCCTACCATTTTGCCAAGTTTGGTGTAATTACGTTCAGCCGTTCGGGCTGTAGCTGTGTCTAAAGGTTCCATAGAAAATGCCATTTGAAAAATTCAACTTCAATTTTCTCAAGAACTACTGGAGGGATTTTCACCAAACATAGCAAAGGCACATCTGCATACCAGGCCCTACCATTTTGCCAAGTTTGGTGTAATTCCATTCAGCCGTTCGGGCTGTAGCCGTGTCTAAAGGTCCCTATGGAAATTAACATGGGGAAAACATGTTTTGGGACCCCCCTTTTTGGCCCCTGCTTGACGAATCCCCCCGAAACTTTCAGGGAAGGAGCGGAGCGGAGCTGGGCAATATTCTGGAAAATTACACACAGATTCCTCAATCGGCGCTAAAGTTATTCCCAATAGAATGTTGAGCGCATATAGATATATAATTTGCTCAAATTCATTTTCTCAACAACTACTGGAGGGATTTTCACCAAATATAGAAAAGGCACTACTGCATACCAGTCCCTACCATTTAACCAAGTTTGGTGTAATTCAGTTCAGCCATTCGGGCTGTAGCCGTGTCTAAAGGTCCCATAGAAAATGCCATTTGAAAAATTTCAAATTCAATTTTCTCAATTAGATACTTGGAGATTTATCTTACCCACAACCTAGAAGAAGTTCCCAAAACTAGTTGGTCAATGGTTGTTAAGGAAGTTAGAAAGCTTTTGACTAGATGGAACAATCTGCCTCTAAACATCTATGATAGAGTAAACCTAGTCAAAATGATAATATTGCCAAAGGTTACTTTTTTATTTAACTCTATTCCCTTAACTTTCAATAAAAAGGATATTTCTAATCTGCAAGGGAGGATTGACTCCTTTATATGGGCTACCAAGTCCCCTAGAATAGCCTGGAGGAAATTGAGAAGGTGACTAAAATTGGGCGGGCTGGCCCTCCCGGATTTACTTTTTTACTGCTACGCCTTTCAGTTTAAAAACTTCAGACTCTTAGCCAACAAGCTGGACTCCTCTTCGCATGTTAGACTTTTTCAGGCTATGCTATCAGACCTACCACATGGCTCAGACTTTTTTCTCTACAAATTCGAAGATCAGAAGTTTTTTAAGAAAATTTGTCTGAAGCTCTTACGGACAGCCCTAGATAATTGGCAATCAATACCAAGAATTCTAGATATCACTTACTACCATCCTCAAGCCCCAATATGGGACTCTCCTGGTACCCCGGAATGTCTATTGGATCAACTTGCCCTTTCATTGAGATCGGCTGGTCTCATGAAATGGGGGGATTTGTGTAACAGGTCGACACTATTAAGTTGGGAATCCCTATCAAACTTAACAGAAGGCACCATCACAAGGTTTAAATTCTACCAGCTATCTGCTTAGTGGGGGGGCCAGAATTGGACAAATGAGGAGGAGAGCTCTATTTTTGAATCTATAAGTAGGGAGAAGGAATGGAAAGGCGAGGTCGCTTTATGGTATAGGACATTGGTGGGAACTAAAGATAACTTAGAGGCTGAAATCATTAAGATATGGGACAATTCGACAGTACAGATCTCAGGAGACCTACTAAAAGTCTGGACGGACTCCTTCACACTCTCTCAAAAAATTATAAAATCATCCAATTTGAGAAGAAACCACCTGTTTACAGCATATAGGGCTTACTGGACTCCGGCTAAACTTTCTAATATTGCAACAGAAGAATATTCATGCCCAAGATGTAGGTTTCCAGCAGCAGATGATGGACATATGTTTGTCGGATGCCCTGAAATAGCTAGCTACTGGGGACAGGTGTGTAGGTTTCTAGAGGAGGTACTGTCATTACCAATAACTTGTAGTCCTAGATTAGTTCTCTTTGGAATTCCCTATGATTATGATATAAAAAGCTGTACCTCACAGTTTATTTTTTATGTGGTTGTCATTGCCAGGAGGGAGATCTGTAAAGAGTGGAAATCGGAAAATCCCCCCAAATTTGCAGACTGTCTTAGAAACATCATGGCGGTGAGCCGTCTAGACATGTTGTGTGGTGGGGAAAATTCTATTAAGCTATGGGCTGTATTAAAAGGATGGTGTGAGAAATAATATCACAAGTCCAATGATTATGCCAGAGGTTAAGTGGTCATGTCCTCCCAAAGTAGCAAGTAACATCGTGAATGGGAGTCGGACTGGAAACGACCTACCTCTGGGCAATCTCTGTTGGCTATCCACAAACTCAAGGGCAGGAAAGGTTGGTTTGTGTCAGTGGCCTGGAGCAAGCCCATTTAGAGCTAATATATAGTGGTGGCATATATGAGGACAAAAAATAAATAAATAAATAAAAAAGAACTACTGGAGGGATTTACACCAAACATACAAAAGGCACTGCTGCATACCAGTCCCTACCATTTTGCCAAATCTGGTATAATTCCGTTCAGCCGTTCGAGCTGTAGCCTTGTCAGAATGTCCCTATAGAAATTAACATGGGGAAAACCTGTTTTGGGACCCCCCCATATTTCTCGGCCCCCGCTTGACGAATCCCCCTGAAACTTTCAGGGAAGGAGCGGAGCGCAGAGAGGCAAATTTGAGGAACATTACAGGCAGATCCCTCAATCGGCGCCAAAGTTATTCCCAATTGAATGTTCCGAATTTCCCATGGTAACTAGGTCCTAACTATATATACCTACTGGCGACCGCCAGTAGGTAATATGTATATATATATATATATATATATCAGTACCAATCCCATTCTTTCACGAAAAAACGGGCCGACACATGCTCGGAGCTGTGGCGGTAGGCTTTTATTCAAAATTTAAGCGCACTCCAAATGTTCGGTGGAAACGCTCGGCAGACGTGTTTCAGCCTGTCGGCTTTCTTCAGTGCCCAGTTCCCTCACGTACCAGTTGTTACTCCTGAAGGCGTGTTTAAATAACATGGATGGTCCACACTGATTGGTCTGTAGATGTTGCCCCATCCTCTTCAGTTTTCATGGGCGCTACTCCATGCCGGGATTTCTCGCATACCAATGAGACTGGATCTTACAGTGAGGATCCAGTCAGCTAGCCCAGTGGCTTCCCAGTCGTACCGGCAGAGGTATGCAACGATAACCCGGTTTCAAGATCCCAAACAAAGTCACTTCTGCCAAAGACTCTTTACGCAGCACACGACTGCGTCCTCTCTCCCCGTATTTCTTCTCAACTCAGGTGAGTGTCCTTTCCCATACGGGGGGGGGGGCGCTGTGTTGTATTTCCGTACGATACCAAAGTTTTAGCAGGTTATCACAGAGCTCCAGACCGGGAGGGTGTGCCGGTAAGCGGTTCCTGCTGTTGCCGCCTGTACATCAGTACCAATCCCATTCTTTCACGAAAAACGGGCCGACACATGCTCGGAGCTCTGGCAGTAGGCTTTTATTCAAAATTTAAGTGCACTCCAAATGTTCGGTGGAAACGCTCGGCAGACGCGTTTCAGCCTGTCGGCTTTCTTCAGTGCTCAGTTCCCTCACGTACCAGTTGTTACTCCTGAAGGCGTGTTTAAATAACATGGATGGTCCACACTGATTGGTCTGTAGATGTTGCCCCATCCTCTTCAGTTTTCATGGGTGCTACTCCATGCCGGGATTTCTCGCATACCAATGAGACTGGATCTTACAGTGAGGATCCAGTCAGCTAGCCCAGTGGCTTCCCAGTCGTACCAGCAGAGGTATGCAACGATAACCCGGTTTCAAGATCCCAAACAAAGTCACTTCTGCCAAAGACTCTTTACGCAGCACACGACTGCGTCCTCTCTCCCCGTATTTCTTCTCAACTCAGGTGAGTGTCCTTTCCCATACGGGGGGGCGCTGTGTTGTATTTTCGTACGATACCAAAGTTTTAGCAGGTTATCACGGAGCTCCAGACCGGGAGGGCGTGCCGGTAAGCGGTTCCTGCTGATGCCGCCTGTACATCACTACCAATCCAATTCTTTCACGAAAAAAACGGGCCGACACATGCTCGGAGCTCTGGCAGTAGGCTTTTATATAAATATATATATATATATATATATATATATATATATATATTTCCGCACTTGCACCCTTGCTGCGACAGACCTTCAATCCTCGGCCATCGATCAGAAAGAACACGGAAGACCCAGAGTGCAGGTGAGTTTTTTATTTCTCAGCACACCACGCCAGCATAACGTTTCGGCCTACACAGAGGCCTTGGTCACATGACGCACTGAGAGAGTTGCGTGAAATTTAAAGTGCTCATGCATCAACAGCGGAAACATTTGATTGGTTACAACTTAATCAGTGGGAGTGTTAACCATGATTGATACACATTTCTTGCAATTGCAAAAACGGGGAAACTAGCTACAATTGCAAGCATGCCTTTCGTATAAATAACTGTTTAAATACATTTATATTGTCCGATAATTCGAAAAGGTTATTGTTACTACCATGAGGGCACACAAGGTATTCACAAGGTATGAAGAAGATTTCATATATTTACAAATTGTGCAAAAAAAAAAAAAACACCCTCAAAAACAACCAAGTAAATTGAGAGCTAATATCTAAAAGCTGCCGGCATAAATGCCTACAATACAATAGATGCTAATGCACAGAATACCTGAAGGTCCCCCATTTTATAAAATATATACACAAAATTTCATATATATACACCTATATACAGTATAAATACTCCAAACTACTACCATCTAACTAAATAATTATTTTGTAGTAGTGCGATAATCGGATAAGAATAGCATAGGCATATATACATTTTAGACAATGACAGGCATATATACATTTTAGACAATACATATATATTTGGAGAACTATTTCTTAGTGGAAGAAATAAGAGGCCAGAGGGGGCTTCAAGGAAACAGCACACTTTATTGTGGTGTTGTCAGTGGCGGCAAATGCATTTCGGCAACCAGGCCTTCTTCAGTGCCCATCACTGTTACGAGTCCTTTCCTTTCTGTTACTCCATCCTGAGCAAAATGCGCGTCTGCTGCCAAGACTCCTCCCCCTAATGTAGTGGACACACCTGGGCAGTTCAATGGCAATCCTGAGAACTACCCATCTCAGAATGCACTGTTTGGCCGAAACTGGGCCGGTGGCGTGGGAGAGCAGATTGGAGACAGTGGGTCTGTGCAGGCAATCAGGTGAGTGGAAACGGCACCCTTACAGCTCCCAAAGGTCCACGAGTGTTTCCCTGGGCTCCCTCGTACCACCACAGCCGTTCTTCTCAGGTTAATGTGCGGGTAGGGGCTGCCAAATGCGAGGCATCACGCCCAATTGAGATAAAATACCTCCATCTTCCCGGCTTCACCCGAGGGTCCTGGCGGTCTCCGATCCTATTGATTCCTCAATCACAAACAGCGCTGCAGCAGCGGGATGCCAGATGAGAACCGGGACACTTGTGTGGCAGGGCCTTCTTTACTGCGTCTCTGGCAGGCGCAGAGTACATGGAGAACTATTTCTTAGTGGAAGAAATAAAAGGCCACAGGGGGCTTCAAGGAGACAGCACGCTTTATTGTGGTGTTGTCAGTGGCGGCAAATGCATTTCGGCAACTAGGCCTTCTTCAGTGCCCATCACTGTTACGAGTCCTTTCCTTTCTGTTACTCCATCCTGAGCAAAATGCGCGTCTGCAGCCAAGACTCCTCCCCCTAATGTAGTGGACACACCTGGGCAGTTCAATGGCAATCCTGAGAACTACCCATCTCAGAATGCACTGTTTGGTCGAAACTGGGCCGGTGGCGTCGGAGAGCAGATTGGAGACAGTGGGTCTGTGCAGGCAATCAGGTGAGTGGAAATGGCACCCTTACAGCTCCCAAAGGTCCACGAGTGTTTCCCTGGGCTCCCTCGTACCACCACAGCCGTTCTTCTCAGGTTAATGTGCGGGTAGGGGCTGCCAAATGCGAGGCATCACGCCCAATTGAGATAAAATACCTCCATCTTCCCGGCTTCACCCGAGGGTCCTGGCGGTCTCCGGTCCTATTGATTCCTCAATCACAAACAGCGCTGCAGCAGCGGGATGCCAGATGAGAACCGGGACACTTGTGTGGCAGGGCTTTCTTTACTGCGTCTCTGGCAGGCGCAGAGTACATGGAGAACTATTTCTTAGTGGAAGAAATAAAAGGCCACAGGGGGCCTCAAGGAGACAGCACGCTTTATTGTGGTGTTGTCAGTGGCGGCAAATGCATTTCGGCAACCAGGCCTTCTTCAGTGCCCATCACTGTTACGAGTCCTTTCCTTTCTGTTACTCCATCCTGAGCAAAATGCGCGTCTGCAGCCAAGACTCCTCCCCCTAATGTAGTGGACACACCTGAGCAGTTCAATGGCAATCCTGAGAACTACCCATCCCAGAATGCACTGTTTGGTCGAAACTGGGCCGGTGGCTTGGTAGAGTAGATTGGAGACAGTGGGTCTGTGCAGGCAATCAATTGAGTGCAAACGGCACCCTTACAGCTCCCAAAAGTCCACAAGTGTTTCCCTGGGCTCCCTCGTACCACCACAGCCGTTCTTCTCAGGTTAATGTGTGGGTAGGGGCTGCCAAATGCGAGGCATCACGCCCAATTGAAATAAAATACCTCCATCTTCCCGACTTCACCCGAGGGTCCTGGTGGTCTCCGATCCTATTGATTCCTCAATCACAAACAGCGCTGCAGCAGCGGGATGCCAGATGAGAACCGGGACACTCACGTGGCAGGGCCTTCTTTACTGCGTCTCTGGCAGGCGCAGAGTACATGGACAACTATTTCTTAGTGGAAGAAATAGAGGCCAGAGAGGGCTTCAAGGAAACAGCACGCTTTATTGTGGTGTTGTCAGTGGCGGCAAATGCATTTCGGCAACCAGGCCTTCTTCAGTGCCCATCACTGTTACGAGTCCTTTCCTTTCTGTTACTCCATCCTTAGCAAAATGTGGGTCTGCAGCCCCGACGCCTACCCCTAATGTAGTGGACACACCTGGGCAGTTCAATGGCAATCCTGAGAACTACCCATCCCAGAATGCACTGTTTGGTCGAAACTGGGCCGGTGGCGTGGTAGAGCAGATTGGAGACAGTGGGTCTGTGCAGGCAATCAGGTGATTGGAAATGGCACCCTTACAGCTCCCAAAAGTCCACGAGTGTTTCCTAGGGCTCCCTTGTACCACCACAGCCGTTCTTCTCAGGTTAATGTGTGGGTAGGGGCTGCCAAATGCGAGGCATCACGCCGAATTGAGATAAAATACCTCCATCTTCCCGACTTCACCCGAGGGTCCTGGCGGTCTCCGGTCCTATTGATTCCTCAATCACAAACAGCGCTGCAGCAGCGGGATGCCAGATGAGAACTGGGACACTTGCGTATATATATATGTTCTTACTCCAATCTCAGGTAACTGCCACAACATTCCTGAACAGAGGGTACGTCATCGAAGCGAACCACCCCAGCAAGGTCCGTAAACAATACCAAGCTCCTCGTAGAACAAGGGTGACAACGCCGTGTTCTGGTCAACAAAACGTTATTGAAGTCGACTGGTAGGACGCGTTTCGCCTGTCCAGCAGGCCTGTTCACCAACGGCTTACCCCTTTCAATTAACCATTTTTTAATACAGCGTTCACGTCATGTCACATGACTGAACTACAAAACCAGTGCATTAGTGAAAAGACTCGTAGTTTTGCCTCCGAGTGACGCAATTTAATTTGCGCTTGAAGACTTTACACAAACAGAATGTCAACATGATTGAAAGATTACATTATTCAAAAACAACTTTCATGATAAAAAGCAGTATTATTAATAAGCTCATAGCCGCGACTGGCAATGTACGCTCATCTCAGTTAGCCTTCAGATTACGAGCTACCCGGAGTTCATCAAATGACCAGCAGGTAAAAGGGCTCTACAATACCCAGTAAATGCATTTCAAAATATACTGGATGAAACCCAAGTGGGTTGGCATATTTCATCAAGATTATAATCAATACCCAAATCGTTGACATGCACCCTCATTCAGCCCAAGTGGGCTTTTAACCGGAGATACCTACTTCTATTCTCTTGACACCCAACCCAATAACCCTGTGAAAATAATATACATGAAAAATTAAAAACGGTGCTGAGAATTCGCCAACGCTATAGCCCATTTTGACTTAAGGCTCAACTATATTCCAATTATTCTAGATGTGTTATTGGATCCTCTTCAATATTCAAACCTGAAGGGAATCGAGTATTTAATTCCAGGATGTAACAGGACTCCAGTTTTTGCAACTTTTTGTCCCTGTTACCACCTCGCATAGTTTCTGGAACACAACCTATCACAAAATACACAAGGCCTTGTGTATCTTTGTTATGGTGTGACTCAAAATGACGTGCAACAGGGTATGACCTATCCCCATTGCGAATCGCCCTGAGGTGTTGTAACACTCTCTTGTGGACAGGATGGATTGTGCTGCCTACGTACCTTAGGCCACAAAGGCACTGAAGGACGTAGAGAGCAAAATCCGTCTTGCATGTAAAATAGCCCTTGATCTTTTTTACTTGTTTGGAGAGACCCAAAGTGTACGTCTGGGTATTTTTTCCAAAGCCGCATGCTTTGCACTTCGTTTATCTGATGAACCCTTCTTTCAATTTGAGCCAACAACTGTTTTGCTTGCCTACTTGTTTTTTGGTGACCATATTACTAACCAACATTTGTCTAAAAGATCGTGCTCTTCCGAATGTAATGGCATGCCTTTTCTGTACTGTTTTGCCAAGAACTGGGTAATTAAGGATCAGGTGCCAGTGTTTGGCAAGGATGCTCCTGATTCGGCCATGTTGCTGATTATATGTGGTGATCATCCTTATCTGATTGGCACCAACATTGGCCCGTTTAGTTTTACTTCGACTGGGATTAAAAAGAATTTCTTCTCTTGTCCTTTTCTTGGCTTTATCAGTTGCTGCCTGTATATTAGTCTCAGAATAATCTCTCGATAAAAACCTGGAATTTAACTTAACCACTTCTTTATCTATGACTGCCTTCTCACTGCAATTCCGCATGGTCCTTAAACATTCACCATACATAATGCTTTTGATCTGATTCAGGGGATGGAAGCTAGCTGCATGGAGCCGCGTATTTCCCGCTGTGGGCTTTCTGTATAGTTTAGTCTAGAGATTGGAATCTTTTACATAAATATTTAGATCTAAGAAGTTAACTGATGTATTGCTGATAGTACTTGTGAACTTCAGATTTAAATTGTTCACTTGCAATTTTTTAATAAAGTTCTTCTCTGACTCCTCAGACCCTTTCCAGACAACAAACAAATCGTATTTATATATGTAGAACCACTTCCCTCGGAAAGAAAAGCGCGAAGTTCAGAGGAGACTCTTTTGGAAGCCCTTTATTTTTCGGATACACCAGCTGGTAGCGGCAAATGCATTTCGGCATAATAATGCCTTCCTCAGTGCCCATGCTCCAAACAAGAGTCTCGCAATGGCTTCATCATATGGCCGCGATACCCGCCACCCCCTCTCAACACACTCCCCAAGGATGAGAAACCGGAAACAGTTCTTGAACTTTTGGAAGGCGGGAAGGGAGTTACCCTTCCCGGCCGTATTTATTAAAATATGAAACAAAATTAAAACATTAAAATAACAGTTTCATATTATGTACAATTTCATTACCACATTGCGATGTTTGGCTAACCTTAACATATTCTCTAATACAAAGGTTCTCCTAGCCGAACTAACATCCTACAAAACATTTAACTTGACATTTTGAAATTGTACATCCTAACGTTTAAGGGCCAACGGCAAGGTCGTAACCGGTGTCAAGATCCCTAAACCCGAAAATCCCCCTCACTTGTGAGGGGCGACCGCACAGAGGTGTACCTCAAGTGCAACTACCAATTTCCCTTGACTTGACGGGGGCCCCAATAAACTCGACGCCACTTAAAGGTCGTTCGAGGACTCGTGTGAGGTATCTAGAAGGTAGCGTAGACCCCCTCCCAAACCCCACACAACTTACCACATCTGCCGTCGCAGATATCCTAGCCCCGGGAAATTCCCCAGGAGGGGCTGTAGCCCCTCCTACCCAGGAAGGGGCCTTGACCGCCTTTCCTTTCCTTTCGGCGTCCCATCCTTAGAAGGGACCGCCTACCCGTTGAGGGGCCAATGGCCACCTCCCTCGAGCGCTCCCATCCGTAATGGGTGACGCCCACTCATAGGGATCTACCAATTAGTGCTCACCGATCATGACCTTACCGCCCGACCAAAAATAAATACGACAATTTAACTAAATTACTCAATTACAAAATTAACCATAAACCATTTCACGTATGATTACTGATCAATACTTAGTGCAGAATTCCTTTATTTGAAAAAACATTGTAGCTGACCATTCTTTATTGCATACTAAAAATAACACGACAATCGCCACAACCTGCAAGAAATAGAATTACCACATCAAAAACTTTATTCAAAGCAACTGGCTGTCCTCAGGGGCTGGTGGGTGGGTTCAAAAATTGGCTCTTCGTTCCGTCTCGAGCTCACGTACAGCGAGGGGGTGCAGCTTCAGAGCACAGGAACAAGAGGATGCGTTCTTGGCTTGTTGCTCCTTTTATCCGTCTTCAGGGCGGGCGTAAACCCGCCCCTGCCTGCCCTTAGGGCGTGGCCAGCCGCGTCAGTGTCTAGGCCAGCCCACTCGAGGGCGGGAAACAGCGCGCCCCGGCTACGCCGCTTTGGGCATACCAGCCGAGGCTCGCCTCCCGCCCAAAAATGGCTTCCCGGGGGGCTCGTGGTACTCGGCCATACGTTCGGGGGGACCGAATGGTCGCCCCTTTCCATATGGCCGCGATACCCGCCCCCCCCTCTCAACACACTCCCCAAGGATGGGAAACCGGAAACAGTTCTTGAACTTTTGGAAGGCGGGAAGGGAGTTACCCTTCCCGGCCGTATTTATTAAAATATGAAACAAAATTAAAACATTAAAATAACAGTTTCATATTATGTACAATTTCATTACCACATTGCGATGTTTGGCTAACCTTAACATATTCTCTAATACAAAGGTTCTCCTAGCCGAACTAACATCCTACAAAACATTTAACTTGACATTTTGAAATTGTACATCCTAACGTTTAAGGGCCAACGGCAAGGTCGTAACCGG
The DNA here is from genome assembly GCF_964263255.1 of Lissotriton vulgaris. Taxonomy (NCBI): domain Eukaryota; kingdom Metazoa; phylum Chordata; class Amphibia; order Caudata; family Salamandridae; genus Lissotriton; species Lissotriton vulgaris. The sequence continues at coordinate 196,934,446 of NC_141687.1, forward strand.
TGTCAAGATCCCTAAACCCGAAAATCCCCCTCACTTGTGAGGGGCGACCGCACAGAGGTGTACCTCAAGTGCAACTACCAATTTCCCTTGACTTGACGGGGGCCCCAATAAACTCGACGCCACTTAAAGGTCGTTCGAGGACTCGTGTGAGGTATCTAGAAGGTAGCGTAGACCCCCTCCCAAACCCCACACAACTTACCACATCTGCCGTCGCAGATATCCTGGCCCCGGGAAATTCCCCAGGAGGGGCTGTAGCCCCTCCTACCCAGGAAGGGGCCTTGACCGCCTTTCCTTTCCTTTCGGCGTCCCATCCTTAGAAGGGACCGCCTACCCGTTGAGGGGCCAATGGCCACCTCCCTCGAGCGCTCCCATCCGTAATGGGTGACGCCCACTCATAGGGATCTACCAATTAGTGCTCACCGATCATGACCTTAACGCCACAGGCCGGATAGTTGACCGGCTATCCGGACCCCCCACACTCCTACCTAAAGGTCATGTCTTAAAGTCCCCAGCCAAGCTATCAGGTCTCCTATGAGTAACTCGTTCCCCACCCGGGACAAATGAACACCATCACCCAAATACATACTGTCCCCTTTAATACAACCATGCGAAATAGAATGCAGTGTACTTGAACGGAACAATCGACTCACTTTATTATTAATCTTCCTTACTGAATGATTCAGAGCAGAAACTGAAAGAGCCCCCCGCCACACTTTTCGCGGTATCATATGGGACCATGCGATTGTGCACCCTGGAACTCTTCTCGCTAACCAACTTACAGTGGAAAGCATTGCCTCAAGAAGTAGTCGTCTACCAGTGGACACCAAATCGTTGCCCCCAAGATGTACTATGACTATAGTCGGCGGTGACCTCGTCCGCCCTAACAAACCCTCAAAAAATGATTGAAACTGGTCAATACAGAGCCCGCCCTTTCCGTAGAAGGACACACTGTACCCGTATTCCCCAGCCACGTGAATCATGTCACCTGCTTTGAATACGTCCGCGGCCCGCCTCACGTATGAGTGGCCCACGACCCACACCTCCTTTTTCACAGCCGGTGATGTCTGACCGCTGACCCGGTGTTGGGTCGACTGCACAGTCCGCCCCGCCTCGTAGGCTTGCGCAACTGAAAACCAAAGAAAAACAAGAAGCGTGAGTACATCATTACAGCTTCACAACATGTGCAACCGCACATACCTTTTATAACAGTTCGAGGACCAACGCCCCACCCGTTTAACTTGTTCGACATTCAGACCCCTGGCTGTAGCCTCTGTAGCAGCCCCTATCCGAAAGGAATGGGTCCCAAACTCGCCGGGGTTCAAGCCCGCAGCGGAGATTGACATCGCAAGCACCCGCTGAAACTGAAACCTCGTCAGTGGGGTGGTGTCAGCGTGTCGCAACAATGTCCCCCCCATGATGCCACCCTTTGCGCTAAATATTCTTCTACGCAACTTACCGGGCACATGGAGGACCCGGGAATCCTTTGTATGATTATGCAGTCCCCCATCGCGCCCTGGTCGGTCTTGGACCTGACAAACGAGATGGACATTGTCTCCCCTCTGACCTGAACGTGCTCTCGGCACAGTCCCCCCGTCACATCCCGCTTGTTCCTCGCCACTAGTTCGCTTACCCGCATAGCCCCATGGAATGCCAGCGCAAAAGCGGCTCGGAATAACACTGTTTCATACTGGGATGAACACGTTGAAGGGAGTACAGATAATAACAGGGCCAGCCTATCCAGACCTATCGGGCGCCTTTCATCTACTCTGCGACCCTCAAGGCGTTGCCACCCACGTAGCGCTTTTTGTACAACGAAAGACGCTGTCGGGTCCTGGATCCCATAAGCCCTAGCCATAAAGGAAATGGCTGCCCGATGCCTCTGGGCAGTAGCCACAGATTTGCCTGCCTGATGTAAAGACAGCAGGAAATTTACTACCCACTCCTCCTGGCCCCAAAGCTCCCCCCCAGCAGTCCCCAAAAAGGCCAAATAGGCACGGAACGCCCCTTCATATGCCTTCCTTGTCCTGGGTGCTAAACTCTCTCCCACGAGGTTTCGTAGTTCGGGGCACCGAGAGACCAGAGAGCTTCGGGAAAGGGTGCCGCCACCGGGTCCGCTGTGGGCAGAAAACCCCAGAAGGCCTGCATACGGAAACGAGAAAGCGCATCAGCCGCTTGGTTCATCACCCCCGGCACATGTCTTGCCTTAAATAGGACATTCAATTGCATACACAACAAGACAATTTCTTTCAGCAGCCTCAGGATCCATTTGCATCGTGCCGCCTGGCTATTGATACACTCAACCACGGTCATGTTATCAGACCAGAATACCACAGAGTGATCTCTAAACCCCTCAGGCCAAGTTTTCAGGGCGACCAGAATGGGAAACAGTTCAAGAAAAGCAATGTTACTCGTCAACCCATCCTCATGCCACCATGACGGCCATTTTTGAGCCGACCATCGTGTGCCAAAGATGGCACCAAAACCAATGCTCCCTGCCGAATCTGTCCACAGCCCCAGCTCCTCGGAGGACACCGCCGGTTTATTCCAGACAACTCGACCATTGAAATCCGCCAGAAATGCCAACCAAATGCGCATGTCCTGGCGAACCTCGGCCGAGAGCCTCGTGCGATGGTGACCCTCCTTCAGGCCGACCATGGCCTGAGCGATCGAGCGGGAAAAAGGGCGGGCCATCGGTATTACTCTCAGGGCAAAATTCAGCTGTCCCACCAATTGTTGTAATTGCTGCAACTTAACCTTAGACTGACTAATACACGTCTCCAGGGATGCCCTGAACCTAAGCACTTTTTCTCTTGGTAAACGAAAACAACCCTCCTCCGAGTCGAGCTCGATCCCCAGAAACTCGAGGCAAGTCGAAGGACCCACCGTCTTACCGGGTGCCAATGGCACACCAAAATGGTTCATTAAGACACAAAATTCATTCAAAGCCTGACCACATTCCGGATCCCCGGCTGCCCCTAGAAACAAAAAGTCATCGAGATAATGCATAACCTGATGAAACCCCGTCTTCCTTGTGAAGACCCATTGCAGGAAACAACTGAACTGCTCGAAATAGGAACAAGATATAGAGCACCCCATTGGCATACATCTATCCATGTAATAGTGTCCCTGAAACGTGAAACCAAGAAGACGCTGATCGTCTGGATGTACCGGGAGCAACCGGAACGCTGACTCGATATCAGATTTCGCCATCAGCGCCCCGGGCCCTAGGCGATTCAAAATGGCTACGGCCTCATCGAAAGATGCATACCGTACTGAACACACTGCCGGGTCTATCGCATCGTTTACGGAAAGACCACGTGGGGCTGATAAATTATGTATCAGCCGAAACTCACCCGGGTCCTTCTTGGGGACCACCCCTAAGGGGGAACAAACAAAGTTAGCAACCGGTGGCACATTAAACGGACCGGCGACTCGACCTCGAGCCACCTCTTTCCCAATCTTCTCCTGTACCACGGTCGTGTGCTGCAAGACTGATATTTGGTTTTTACATTTCGCTAAACCCCGAAACTCCCCCACTGGGATGCGGAAACCATATGAAAACCCGTCCCGCAACACCCCAGCGGAAGCGTGGTCCGGGTATTCGCTGAGCCAAGGAATCATTGCCATGGTATCAATCGGAGTAGGTAAAGGCGCCCCTCGGACTATTTCAGACCTGTTTGGCGCCTCCTCTACCCCCGTTCTCACCCGTTTTGGCTCTGCACATGGACTCAGGATGGGACGTTTGCCCACACCCGCTACATTCGTGCCTAAATTTGCATGACCCCTGGGGCCTCGTACATTTACCCCTGTTGAAGTTCCAACAACTCCCCTTTTTACCTGTGGTGCCGTTCGGCCTGGACTGGTATTCGTTACTCGCGCCTGATCAAAAGGAGGTCCCAGAATATTGGCGGGAGGACTCCCCCACATTACTCCCTACTAATGGCAAATTCAACATACCAGTATCCGCCATTTTTGACCACGACACAGAATCGTAACAATCCCAAGTTAAGTTTTTATCATGTTCTTTCGCTTTTCTGAAAATATTATCGTAACAGAACCACTGATTGCCCCCATGTGACACGGAATACCCCATGATCCGTGACTGATAAATCGGCAATTCAGACAGTAATTCGGGCCTACGTTCGCCCAGGATGGATGTAAAAATCCCCCACGCCTTGCCCCAATTGCCAATGTTCTCATTTACCTTGAAGGCGGCCATCTTTGCGTGCCAAACACTCGGATGCATGAGCTCCTTTTGGCTCTTAACATATTCCATCTCATAATGATCGGTAAGCAACGAGAAGATGTTTACATACTCATCTGCCCATATCTTCTCCTTAATAGCTAGAGGGACATGTTGACCCAACTTTTCCCTTCTTGACGGGGCAGACTCATCCCTCGCAATCGGCAATGGCCGCTTACCTGAACCGGAAGCTGTATCTGCGCCTGAGCCTATCCCAGGTGGCTTTCCTCCTGCCGCGGCCGGCGTGATGACTGGCGATGCTGCCTTAGCCGCCTCCTTTGTCTCACGCAGTTGCCTCATCAAAACCCGTGCGTCGTCAGCCGTGGCGCCCTCGTTATTTTTACCCAACCACGCTGCTAATTGTGCTGCCAGCTCGGGCGGCATATCCTCCCCGGACACGGGGGTGACCACCACGGGAATCGGATTCCCCTCCGCCGGCACCGGAGTTGGCTCTTCGAGTGGGGTACAGGGAACCGGGATGTCCCCTCCAGCTGCACCCCTTCTGGGCCTCTTGCCTTTTCCTCCCGGAGCTGCTCCAGCCAACGGACGTTTCGGTCCCTCTCCCCCATCTTTCTCCGCCATTCGCTTCTTTAGGTCGGCCACCTCTTTCATAAGAACACGCAGCATCTGGTCGGTAGTCATTCGCTTTCCAACTTTCTTAGGCATTCCCCAACAGAGTATCTGTAAGACAAACAAGAAAGATTACCACATTCAAAAATTGGCTCTTCGTTCCGTCTCGAGCTCACGTACAGCGAGGGGGTGCAGCTTCAGAGCACAGGAACAAGAGGATGCGTTCTTGGCTTGTTGCTCCTTTTATCCGTCTTCAGGGCGGGCGTAAACCCGCCCCTGCCTGCCCTTAGGGCGTGGCCAGCCGCGTCAGTGTCTAGGCCAGCCCACTCGAGGGCGGGAAACAGCGCGCCCCGGCTACGCCGCTTTGGGCATACCAGCCGAGGCTCGCCTCCCGCCCAAAAATGGCTTCCCGGGGGGCTCGTGGTACTCGGCCATACGTTCGGGGGGACCGAATGGTCGCCCCTTTCCATTAATGCTTCACTGTGTGCTGCTGTCGACACTGGAGTCCTCCCCTAGTAAATAGGCTCACCTGTTGGAGGTCACGTGAAAGTAGGAGAACTCCAACTCCCAGGATGCACCATGATCATGCTGCTGGGCCGGTGGTGTGGGAGGCAGGAATCATGTAAAAATCTGTTCCAATGTCCTTTGTAGATATGATGGTGAAACTCCTTAGAATGCATCCGCGTTACAAAGTTCTTCCTCTGGTCCCCTCACGGCTGCTGGGCCATATATATATTACCAAGTACACAAAGTGCCAGCCCTCACGGGAGCTAAAGATCCAAACTTTATTTGAATTAAACACACAAAAGACGCGTTACGGAAGTGTTTGAGCGCAAATATATATATCATGTTTTTTACATCCATAACCTGTTGAAAGGGTAGAAAATAGTCTCTGACACAGCACAGGATATAGCTTTAAACCACCATCTTTATTCAAGTCAAGCAGCCAATGTAACCCGTTTCGGCCCTGAAAACTACCTTCTTCACACATGAAGCATCATTATGGGCTCTCCCTTTTATACTATGACGTGTCCCCATGGGCCGGAAGAAATACTCCCTTATCCCCCTGCTATTGCAATTCTTCCTTACTACTCATTATGGGCATTACCAACCAAACCACTACACAAGTACATAAACCCAGATTGCAAGTCAATATTTAAAGCGCTGGGGATTTCTTGCAGATTACCATACAACCAATGATAAATCCTGTGTGATTTTAACTTCAATTATGCAACGCAGTTAGGAAATACGCATGTATAATGAAGTGTCTTAAAATAAAACATTGTCCCACATTATGCAGCCTTGCCCTACATGTAAACGTGTGTGTTTCTGGCAATCAGTGTGTACAATTCATCAAGTACTTCTCAGTCTCTTTCAGTGTCGGGTAATCCCTGTCAGAATCAGTGCTAAGTCCTTCATTCTAAGATGTCCTCTCCTTCAATGTTAGACTTGAGATAAAGACGCCAACAAGAGATCGAAGATCCACTCATGCAAACAAATTGTCAGTCAATTGATTCTGAATACATTTACTGGGCTCTTTGTGAAGTCCTTAAAGGTTTTAGATCATCGCAACCAGTGCCGTGTGACAAGTCTCATCTCAAAATATAGTGTCTATAAAAAATTGGATAAAACATTTGAAAGGCAAAAATAAAAAATAAAAAATATATGTATAGGTATTGATGTTGTCAATAAAAAAGACAAAGGTTACAGGGTAGTTATAGTTAAGTTCAGATTTTACACGCACAAAACCTTAGAATTTCAGCTGTTATAGTTTGAGTTATTTCAAGTAACTAGAACTTGTTCCCCAAGGTAACTATAACTTGCTCCCTGGCCGTGCGCAGTTTTCTCATCAGTAATTTGACTGCAAATGTTACAGTGATATTGTCATTGATGTCACAGATGTTATTAATGATGTATTATTCGGTATAATTAGCAGTGCATGGTGAGTCCGTGAGTTATAGTTACCTCTTTACTTCTGGAGCACCTTCCATAACCTCTATGGGAAAATCATGAGAAAGCAGTTTTTTCTCAGGGAAAACTTATCCTAAAACACACCACAATTCCTAAAATGAGTATGGTAAAATCAACAAATTATGTATATTGTAATTATAATCTGTTGTCCCCCTTTATGCATTTTCTCTTTTTTGACCCTCAAAACCTGCCATTCATTACAATGCGTTTCGATGGGGTGCTACCACGTATATTGGTCCCAAGATGGCTGCCAGCAATTCATGGTTGAAGTGCTTACAGCCAATCAGATCTCACCATGAGATCGGTGCTTAGGCTTTCTGCAGATATGCAAATCTCTTTTTCCTTTAATATCTCAAAAACTATTGAGCGGATTTACACCAATACACAATAAGGGCTCTTTCTAGACCAAGAGCTACCATGCTGCCAAATTTGGTGTTATTCTGTCCAGTGTTTTGGGATGTAGTTATGTCTAAGATCTCTATGGGAATTAACAAAGGAAATACACTTTCTTTGAACCCCCCCCCTTTTCTCGGCGCCTGCTTGACGAATCACCATGAAACTTTCCATGCAGATTAGGACACAGCAGTACATTTTTGGGGAAAATTTTGTTAAGATTTGCCAACGGCGCCAAAGTTAAAGGCAAGTAAAAAAAGCGTTTCCTGTGGAAACTAAGTCCTAAGTATAACTACCTTCTAGCGATAGACAGTAGGATCTATCTATCTATCTATCTATCTATCTATCTATCTATCTATCTATCTATCTATCTATCTATCTACCTATCTATCTATCTATAAATGAGTAGCACATACATTATGCAAAAATTATAGGGTCCCCTTTCTATCTTGGAGTGGATGGCACTGCGCTAATCCTATGCCTAAAAACCTTGATAGAAAAAAAGGCATTTGACGTGAGCAGATTCAGAGTGTCGCTGGTGTTCTATGGTGCTCTATACAGGAGCTCTTTTCCACCTAAATTGGAAACTTCCCAGAGTTCTCCACATTTTCTTTATACATATAAATATATATATATATATATATATATATATATATATATATATATATATATATATATATATATAATTAACTTGTTTGAGAATTTTCTTAAATCACCACCACACATTTTTTTAAGCCTAATCTCTGATCACATCTATTTTTTGGGCTGGTGCAATATTTTGTGGAGGGGGGCCAGAGAGTGTTTGGTTGGGAAGAGATCGGGGCAGAAGTGCCCTCTCTCTAAGGCGGAAATTTGCCGTTAGTAGCCGAGTTGGAGCCGTGAGCAGATCAGCCCCCCTCATTCTGAAGCACAGGGCCCTGCTAATCCCAGCATGACAGAAATTAATCAAGGAGAAAAGAGACATGGGAGAGAAGGGAATCCATTGTTTCTCTCTCTATGTTATTATTAATTTCAGAGCCGACGCTAACGAGCGTTGAAGCAATCCTGGCCTTATTATTGTTTTACAACGTCTCCCACCTAATGAGATCATCACCATGCTAATGGCGGCTACAAAGCGCGTGTCTTCGGATGAAAGCAGGACCTGGCCAAGTGGATCACCCCGCGGGGTTGGGGAGGTAAGTAACCAGTGCTGTCCATGGCCTAGAAATGGACAGAATGGGTATGCATCCACAGCTGAACACAGAACTCACCACCTCCCCCCAGGGCAGGTAATGCTGGATTCTGCGGTAGCAAAGCGGAATGTTTCAAGAACTTGACACCCTCCATGAACTAACACAAATCCATCTACCACACCATGACCCAGTTACTCAACTGTGAACTGGAAGCTATTAGGAGACTGCTTGCACAAGCAAAGCAACTTATTAATAAACCAGTACAGGAATGGCTAAAAGCAGCCCTTACCTATACATGTTCTCATACCTATCCCAGAGAAATATAAGCTGTGGTCCAGAATCAGAACATTAATATAAGTTCTTAGGCATCATGAGTGCCCCATCTAAGTTAAGGGCATCATGAAAGACCCAATATGGGTCAGTTGCAATGTCTTTTTTAAATTACTGCCAGCTCTGAGACCTGGATAGACTAAAAGAATAAAGTCACAGTACCCTTTTATTTCCAAATGTGCAGCTCAATTATTAAGCAAAATAATTAGTGAAATAAAGATGACACAGAACAGAAATAATATTGCACTCAGTTTTTCTACCTTAAAGGCAGGCATTAACAACGTTTATATTTGTCAGATTGGTGTAACAACGTGGAATGAAGCTAACAGCGGACATCCATATTCAAGTCCTTTCTCCCTGGTTTGGTAAATGTTCTGATTCTGGACCACAGCTTATATTTCTGTTCTGTGTCATCTTTATTTCACTAATTGTTTTGCTTAATAATTGAGCTGCACATTTGGAAATAAAAGGGTACTGTGACTTTATTCTTTTAGTCTATCCAGGTCTCAGAGCTGGCAGTAATTTAAAAAAGACATTGCAACTGACCCATATTGGGTCTTTCATGATGCCCTTAACTTTACAGGCAAAAAAACACTGATCGGGTGATCGGGCAGTTCCTGTTTACATTGGACATGTTTTATTTAGTCTTGCATTCCCTGAGACTGATTTCTGTGTTAACAATGCTGTATTTGTAGGTTTTTATTTTTCTGCAGCATTCATCTTGTATAGTGCTGAATGTGAAGTGAGTTGTCTCTAGGTGTCTCTGTGAGTTCAGGTTGTGGATGAGTGTTTATAAGGGTCACAATTGAAGTTGAGGAGGAAGACAGTGGACATTGCCTGTCAGTTGGTCATAAAGGTACCCAGAATACATGTTTGTCAAGTCCTTGGCCCTCTCTGCCGACCACACAGAGCAATAGTCGTGATTGCGAATTGAAACTATGTGGCACATTTACAAGGAGCCCAATGCATTTGGGATCGAAGCTGACCCTTTATCAGGGGTCTCCTTTAATCCTGAAGAATGTGTTTGAAAATGAATCCGTGTTCATTGGTGACTCTGTACCCAAGCTTCGCAGTCCTGGTTCAAATCCTTCGGCGCGCAGTCACCAATGAACACGGATTCCTTTTTTCAAACACATTCTTCAGGATTAACGGAGACCCCTGATGAAGGGTCAGCTTCGACCCGAAATGCATTGGGCTTGGTGAAAGTGTTTGGATTTCATTTAATAAACGAAGAATGATATAATGCAAAGAAAAGCATAATAAATTCTGGATATAATCAGAAGAAAACTGCACTAAAGTGTCATTTGTGATTAGAGGGTCACATAACATTTTTGAGGAGAAACTAACCAGTTTCAAAGATAAGGTGCACCCATCCACCAGGGATTGGTTTTTCAAACCTGATACTTGTGATATAATACAGTTTTTAGCGCTGACAGACACAGTGCCAACGATGGAGTAGCACAAACCTTAACATAGGAGAAAGATAGGAGAAAAATTGAAGAAAAGAGTGCACAGCGATAATATATTCACATTTACAAGGAGCTAACGCCAACACAGCATTATTTTTTGACACTGTGGCTTTTTTTCTAGCGAAGTAGAGCATTCCCCCTATGGGAAAAGTCCTCCGATTTACAAAGTGACGCTAGAGCCCTTTAGCATCACTTTTTCACTGCTAGCGGCTATTTCTTTTATTGGCAGACCGTATACGGCATCTTTTGGTAATGATATGCAAGGTAGGCATTCCCCTGGAAAAAGCTTCGCAAAACTGATGCTGCTGAATCAACAAGTATTCTAGAAAACTGTGCTTTTTGTTTTTAAAACAGGCTCTAAGTCCCAGTAGAGGCAGTTTGTTACCACTACGGAAAAGCAGGTGTAAAAATGATGCAAGGACACTGGTATAAAAGCAAAACATACCCAAATCACTTTGGCAAGCTTCAGTGGGCCAGGGATCTACTACTATTTTAGCTCTGAGCACCGAGACATCCACCACCAGAGAGGCAGTGCAGGAGAAGGGAGAGGCCATATCACCAGAGGATAACCCTCATTGACCTCATGGAGGAGGTGGTCATTACACATTACAGGCTCAGGAGGGAGTCCATTGTCCGCTTCCTGCACCAGAGTGCACTGAGGCTGCAGACAACATCGCAGCGCCGTACTAACATACCTCTGCAGGCTTGGCTGTCCTGCACATGCTAGCATCAGGGACTTTCCAACCCACCATTGCCAGAGTGGCAGGAGTATCTCAGTCATCCTTCTCAAGATCACTTCCCTCCATCCTCGATGCCATCACAAGCCTCACACCCAAGTACATCTACTTCCCCAACACAGCCCAGCAACAACAGGAGAACAAGTAAGACTTTTATGCCATGGCATGATTTCCACATGTGTTGGGGGCAATGGAAAACATGTGCAACCTGTGCCTCCAGCGGCTATATTACACAACTACCGCAATAGGAAGCACAACTATTCTATGAACCCGCAGGCAATTGTGGTCTATCTGGGCATCTTCATCGATGTCCTTGCGAAGTCCAATGGCAGTGCTAATGACATCTTCAGGCATTCCACCTTCAATGAGCGCTTTCAGAATGGGACCTATGGGAATGGTCTACTGGTTGGTAAGTACTTCTCAAGCACATGACTGACCACATAACATTCGATTATGTGGGAATATATTGACATATCAATATTGGGTTGAATGAGACAGTACATATGTAGTTGGTATGGGTCTACATACTTGCCCCTTTCTACAAGGCATATGCACAACACAATCCTATAAGTCACACATGTTGAGAGCACTTATGCCACTATGGGCCACATGTACAAGCGAACTGTGCTGATGGAGGATCACTTTTTATGATGCTCTGGTGGAGCACCTTCCCAAATCATATCAATATGGCAATGCAAGTCTCTCTGCATGGCCTTAGGTATGCAGTAAGGCAAGGCCCAGCAAAGTGCAGCATTCATTCACCCTATGTTAAGGATGTGTACCATGGGTCTTGCGGTTGCCTTTCCCATGCAAAATCAATGAAAGATGTCACACATTCCCGCATATCCTATGTCCAGGGACCCTGGGATTGTGTGTAAATAGTGTGCCTCCCAAGGTAAGGTGAAATGAGAATACACAATTACATTTATCTTTCTCAGGTCCAATTACTATGTGTCCTGCATTTAGCAGGACACATAGAAGGAGGGGATTGCATAGTGCTAGAATGTGTCACTAAAAGCATTACGTCATGTGAGGACACTAAGCTGACACGTGCATCGCGGTTCAAGGGGAGGTGATGGCACTAGTCACTACCATGTGATGCTGCGTATGCGGACAAACTGTGGATGTGCTGTATGTTTGGAATATGGTACATTCCACCCCTTCTCTTTGGAAGCAGGTCAGTGCAGTCATACAACATCCATTGCTGCCCAGTAGTAACACCTGCTAAATTAGGCCCTGTATGTGCATTCAATAGTGGCAAGCAGCTGTAATAATGCAACACCATGTAAAATGCAGCATTCAGTGGTTGGTCACATGCACTGGAAAAGTATAGTATGTAGCATTTATATATGTGACGTGAGATCACCAAATGGATTTGACATGTGGATACAGTTGTTGATGCAGCATAGGTAGATTACAGTTTTGGGACTGTGTTCCCATGCACATACTAAGATGAACACTTCAAAGTCTTCATACTATGATGGGCCTGTACTATCGTCCACTAGTATGAGGCCGTACAAATGGCTAGCAGCAGGAGAGACACACACACAGTCATTGAACAGTATCTATGGTACCACACCATGTTAATTGTGGCTGGCAAAGGAGGGCTATCTGCTACAGGTAGTTGGCATGTACACTATTTCGTTTGTACAAGATGATGTTCAATGCTGTTTCTTACACATAGCTACACACGTTATCTGTGTGACAATTATTAGCTGGTCAAATATGAATTTGTTTAGGTGTTTACCGTGACAATGGAATCAAAATGCCTACACAGTGTTAGTGCTCATACATTATTTACAAGTAGTTTAACAATGTTAGATCTGTCATCATTGTGTGATCTCATGTTCAGCACTCATGCTTCTGTGAAATTTTTTTAATGATGTGGTCCCTCCGCTGTGTTGCACAACTGATGGCCCAATCTGATGAGGCCCCTCATCTTGCTTCACCTCATCGTCCGGAAGTTCCTGCTCCTCATTTTTATCAGCCCATGGCACATTAGTACTCACAAATATGATGTGCAATATGCAGTACACCAATATTATTTTGCACACCATAGGTGGAAAGTATAGCAATGGGCCCCCAGATATGTCAAGGCGGCTCCTGAAGCTGGATTATAGAGCTCCAAATGTCAGCTCAATGATGGACCTGGTGCTGCATATAGGGCATGATTGTAGCTCTGCTGGGCTTCCATTTGTGGGTTTTTCAGAGGAGTCATGACCCAACATTTATGTCCATTCTGTTATGTGTTATGATTGACTCATACAGAAAACGAAGGCTTCCCTTTTCTTGGTTGTAGATGATAGGTCAGACCACAACTAAGCAGTCCTACTATCCAAGCGTAAAGATAAGCTACAGCTGGGAGTATGAGCAGGTATAGGGTACACCACACAGTAACAAATTTACACTTAGGCTCTAATCAGTCTGAGTAAGATTCTTATCTCCCGCCCAATTTTAGACACAATATATAGATACATAGGTAGTCAAGCAAGAAGTAATTATCAGATAATAAAGGTTCTGTTACTTAAAATTGAGAAATTTATTGTCACAAGAGATAATATTTGACATGCATTAACATTTTATAAAAACACATTATCACATATATTTTATTAAAAAAACATTATGAAAGAAATTATTTAACCCCTTAGCTGCGGCGGCTATTCCGCCGCAGCGCTAAGGGAGAGGCGGGGCCTCGGGTGGGCTGTGCTTGTGACGGAACGGTTCCAAAGACCTATAGGTTTCCTTTTTCTATCTTTATGTCTTTTAGATACAGACTCCCCTGAAATTATTAAACGAGGAGAAGAGGTAGACCAACCTCACATAGAAGACACCCACGGCTATATACAATTTAAAGGTATCAGAAATTAAACAGAAATAAGAATGTCAGAAATAAAGTATTTAGCCTCCAATAAGTAAAATAAATATTAATAAAAAAACATTTGGCTGTGTCCCCTACAGCTACCAGGAGATCAAACCACACCTAGCCTGTTTATAAGATTCTTAATAACTAGCTAGAGGTAAGAGTGATAATTAAAATATCCTTGAAATCACAAATGGGAAGGAATAGTTACTCATACGCTGTTGTGTATTTGTTACAGTCAGATTAGCTAGATCTGTGAAGAAATTGAAAATCAACACAGTATTCGCAGGCTGTCCAACAATTAAATATCAGTTAATCTTACTGAAGGTTAGTAATTTCTTTTTAGCGCCAACCTACATGAATTAAGCAAGTGAATAAGATTAGTAAAACAAACCCTTTTGCTTTCACTGCAGACTTAGGTCAATGGCCAAATGGCAAAATGACAAAGAATTTTAGAATATAAAGTAACAAAGAAGATGTAAAAATCCTGCTGAATATAACATTACGTAAGTTAACCGAACAGGCGCTGAGCAACCTCTCGACAATTGATAATAGTTTGGGTACCCAATGTAAAGATATTTCTCTCTACATTTTAGTACAAATCACATAAGAAGCGTCCTAAACAAAAGCAACCTTTGGGCACGAAGTCTGCAAAATTCTAACAACGCAGAGTATATGGAGATAAAAGTGAGTATAATGTGATGCTTAAGAGTAGATCAAAAGAATGGGAGGCACCATGGAGTAACAAATGTTAGAAAACTGAAAGATCCTGTTTATTGTAAAAACGATGTATAACAGCACCCTCTGACTGCAGCAAGGAAGATGTTTAGATGGTGTGTTCACATTTGATGTTTTAGATAAAGGGCGTAGTCATTTGATCAGAGTGATTAAAATTAAAATTTATTACAATACAGAGGTTAATTTTTAATGAGAATGCTTAGTAAAACAAAAAATGTTTTGTTTATGTTTTTTATATAGATTGTTTTTAACCATAGAGAGCATTGTCCTGAAGAAGGTGTTCAACTTGGTCACCGAAACGCAGCGTCGACAGTTATTGTGCTTTTTTCTTTTAAATAATTTCTTTCATGATGTTTTTTTAATACAATATATGTGATAAATTGTTTTTATAAAATGTTAATGAATGTCAAATATTATCTCTTGTGACAATAATTTTCTCAATTTTAAGTAACAGAAGTTCTATTATCTGATCATTACTTCTTGCTTGACTACCTATGTATCTATATATTGTGTCTAAAATTGGGCGGGAGATAAAAATCTTGCTCAGACTGATTAGAGCCTAAGTGTAAATTTCTTACTGTGTGGTGTACCCTATACCTGATCATACTCCCAGCTGTAGCTTATCTTTATGCTTGGATAGTAGGACTGCTTAATTGTAGTCTGACCTATCATCTACACCCAAGAAAAGGGAAGCCTTCGTTTTCTGTTGACTATATACCCATTCCCTTTTCAGCATAAAGGGTATCTCCCTATTTTATTTTATGTGGATGATTGACTCATACACCTTACTAACTGTAGGAGACTTGCAATGACTTGTGTGGCATACATGCATGTAAGGTTTGGAAATTACTGATACTGTGCTCCATATACAGGTGTGCTGCCCTCTGTAATTCACTTACTATTTGTCATACTGTTGAGTGCAATATCATGCAGGTGAGGATTTGTCACCAGGAAGGAGAGTCAATTTGCCATTGAGTAAACATGTCTCACATTCATTGATTGTGTCTATTATTAGCTACTATTGCCATACCAGAACCGATACCGCTCTGATTTGACAACATGTAACTGGAGCAAATGTGGGGTACTTCAGCCACGCATATTTGACATTGAGAGTTGGAGTAAATGTCGCTCAATGTGTACTACCATGGGAAGGACAGTGAGTGGATATCAATGTGGGACATGATAGTGTACACATGGCAGTGCACTTTATCCACTATGGTAATAGTACACGAGGGGTTTGAGATATGTGTTAATTATGCACTGTACAGTGCAAATTGTAGACTAACTATACTACAGTGCCACGCCTTTTGGACTGTGTAGACTATATTTTCCACACTATTTATTGTCCAGGGTTCTGTGGCTGAGCTGGCAGAACCTGTGCAGCCTTGCTCCAAGACAAGCAATTAATTCCCAAGATGACTGTGTTGTTGGCTGTCATGGGAGATGTAGTTTGTGCATGAGGCTGCATCTTTCTGTGCAGTCTGGGGGCTTGGAGGGCTGATAGAGTGGTGTGTGTGCCACAAAAAGATATGTATATAGGGTGTGATGTATGTATATGAGTGATGTAACGTTACATGGCAGACATGATCGAGTGAGCTTCCTATATGACACTGTTTCTCAGTTTCACAGGTCTGGGGTACATCTCATGACTCATGACCATGGGATTTACATGTGGACACGCAGACTTCAGACAGGGATTGCTTTGCTTCAGCAAAACTGTAATCTACATATGCTGCATCAACAACTGTATCCACATGTTCAATCCATTTGGTGATCTCATGTCACATATACAAATGCTACATACTATACTTTTCCAGTGCATGTGACCAACCACTGAATGCTGCATTTTACATGGTGCTGCATTAGTACAGCTGCTTGACACTATTAAATGCACATACAGGGCCTCATTTAGCAGGTGTTACTACTGGGCAGCAATGGAGGTTGTATGACTGCACTGACCTGCTCCACTCCTATGCAAAGCAACACCGCCTTGATGCATTGTGTAGTTATGGTGTGATGTACGTATCCTTACTATCAGCAATATGTAGGCGCTCACACCAAGGCATGCATGGTGATCTACCATAGCACCATCAGCATGATTGAGGCTCATGTTGGACACAAAGGATGACACTTTTACTTTCCTGGGCGGGTATGGCCCTTGAATATGAATTGCAAATACTCAAACAATCAAATGGTGCCATCCATACATCCCCTTCCAGGTGGGTGTAGCCAATCGCTGCACACTCCCAAGCTTTCCCACAGGATGATGCCTCCACTGTGTCTGTTTGCAAGTCGGCTGAGCAGTCGTAGATGTGGGTGCACTGACCCTGGGGGAAGCTAATATAATGTCAATGAATGCTAAGAATAATTTAGCGCACCAGGCTCCTCTGGTAAGATGTGCCCTTATGCTACCATAGTGTTTGGGCACTATGTGATGTATGATCCTTGAACAGAATGAACCCACACATATATTCACTGTCAACACACATAGTAAACAAATGCAAAGACTGTAAATAGGTAAACTCCACTATTCACACCCATCACTGCAATTCCTGTATATTATTACGTGCATTGCACATCCCAATACACCAAAAAACACACATATTGCTTCAAAAACAAAATGACCCATGACCATTAAGAATGATTTTTCCAGCCACGGCGTAAGCCAAAAATGACGCTTCCCAGCTGAGGCGTACTAAAAACCGCATTGTACCTTGTCAGGACTTGTGTGAAATCGCGCATTGAATGGTAGCGTAAAAAAAGACTAATCTGCTCAAACCGTGATGCATCTTGTCAGAGCTCATCAGCCGACATGGACGCTGACTGGCAGTATTACAGGTATCCAAACGAGCGATGAGTTGACCACACAGTCGGAAACCACAATTCTCAACATGACTTGTGATACCGACGTCACATGCTATCGTGCGTGTGCCGTCAGAACCGCGGATAAAGCTGTTGGAACTTTAAGCAGCACTGCAGATTATTTTGGGATCACTGGCATCTATGACTCGCATTGGACCGGCATGGTGGTGTAAGGGTGCTTATTGCACCAATTCTGTTGTTAAGGAGTTGTTTCTATTGGAGCCGTACTCCTCTGTTTTCTTTGTGTCAAGAGCGTAGCTCTGTCCTCCTCCGTTGGCGAGACTGCCTATTGGCCGAGACCCAGATCTCTTGACTGGGGGTGAACGTTTTGATTTGTTCTACATTCCGTCCACCAATTGTATGTCTTTTGCTTTCTCACCCTAAGTGCGCCGGGTATGCCCAGACGTGGGTCCTGGGCTCACTGTGCCACTGGAATCAAGCTATCCTGGCTGAAGAGGGGTGAAACCCTGAAATCGGTTCTAGGATGCTTGTGTCCGGTTCAGGGAGGTCCTGGTTTGGCAGTTCGGGCTGGATTGTTCCCATGAGGCACAGGGTCAAGACTGATTTGCATATGGCCAGGTCTAAACTGGGGTGGCATGGTGAGCAAAAGAATGATGGATTTAACCGAGATCTTTTGACTGGGGGTGAATGTTTTGATTTGTTCTGCATTCCGTCCATCACTTGTGTGTCTTTTGCTTTCTAGCACTATAGCCACAGCATTTCTGGCTTTTGTAAGGGGGCATGGCAAATTTGAGGCATAGGTCATTTGAGCCATACTTAATGTTACCATAAATCATCAATGGGTACATGAGTCACATAGGTTAGCACACAAATCATGGGCACTTGCCAGTTGCTGCACCAACTTCTATGCCAAAATAATCCAGGAGGCCAGACTCCCTTCCGACCACATTGGCCCAGTGATGTTTTAGTTGTTGGGTGACGCGGTCCACTCCAAACATCCTCTGCATCTTGAGACATATAGACTCCCACCGTTATTTTCTGACCTTCATGGGGTAGCCCTGTATGACATCCCCCACTGACCAGCATAGCAGGCAGGTAATGTGTTGCCAACTATAGGAAGCTCCAAAACTCCTGCTTATTCATGGCACAACAACAACTCTTTCCTGGCATGATCTGACACAAAAAAATTACACCCAAACACAAATAAACCTCCCAAACACCCACTACTACCACTATTACAAATATACCCCAAAAGACAAACACCCAACAGCACACAGAACAATACACAACAATATACAATAATTATGCACAAAAAGGACTTGAGAGACATGACACGGACAGTACAGACGATGCAACAGCTCCAACAACTCTCCAGCGCAAGCAAAACACCACCACTCCCAAGCTCAGACACAAAAACTGTGACTTAAAGTGAGAATTAAATTAACTAAACAGTTACTGGTTTGCAGCATGAGGATCCATTACATCACTTCCCTTTATTCATTACTTCACTTCCTGGGCAAATCTGTCCCATTTTGGCTTATCCTCAGGCTCTTGTCGATGCTCAGATGAGTCCACCTCCCGACAACTCCAAGTCTGAATTGCTATCGCAGCACAGACATTTGAAGGGATCAAGAGGGGGAAGGAAAGCTCTGGAACTGCAGGGAAGGAGATCTGTGAATGGAAGGAAAGAATTGTAAGCCTACACTATGCTGAGATAAGACGGACAATACACTCAACTGGGTAACTATGGATAGATGTGCAAGATATTGATTTATCAAGGTACCTGTAGGAGGAAAGAAATCAACCCCGTATAAGAGTATGCGAGGGTACATTATCAAACCTCCAATATGTGTACTGAGAAGGAAAAGAAACACAACATGTGAGCTGATATATTCATATGGCAACTAACAATATGTAAATCACTGAAAGAACAGGTCTATAAGCACACCTACCCTCGTGTGAATTGAGCTTTGAGTAATAGGGGACAGGTGAACCATTGATCCAGAAACACTACACTGACCCCATGTTGACGTATACAAACAATACCAGCCTGCATTAATTATTTGTATTGCACATTGAAATATTCATAGCTCCAGTGATCAAAAAGAAATCATAACATATATGCAAGGGAGCTGCTGCTTCAAAGTATCAATGAAGACTCTCTTCCTGAATCCTCAGAATAGGGAATACACCATAATATTCAAGAGCGAAAACCTCTTGAAGAAATAGAACCACAAGAGTTCCTTCACTCCACTCTCTCTCACTGGTTATCCTCCAGGATACGTAACTACCTCCCCCTCATGAGCCGTCACGGCATGGACTCGCCAACAGAGGAGGGTCGGGTCAGCCAGACTCTGTCCTCAGATACTCAAATACTATCTGCTCCGCAAGAGTCTCAGGAAAGCGTACTCGCCCACGGGGGAGACTGAATCAATAGCCTCACCAGAAAGCGACATACAGAAGCCTCTGATTCTGCTGGAAAAGACAAGTTCCTCCGCTCACCATGCCACCGCAGTTTAGACATGGCCATATGCAAATCAGCCTTGACCCTGTGCTGACTGATTTGCATATGGCTGGATCCAAAATGGAATGGCATGGTGAGCAAACAAACAATAGATTTTGGCCCAGATCTCTGTACTGGGGTGAATGTATTACATTGTTATGCATTCTGTCCATCAATTGTTCTTTTTGCAGTGGCTATACTGCTGGCACGATCTGTGCACCCGTTCTATCTGTGAAACTGTGCGGTCCACACAAGTATTTGTGTCCCTGTAGATGATACAAACTTTATTTATTTATTTATTTAAAGAGTTTTAATAGCGCTGGCTAGACCCGGAGGTATCAGAGCGCTTTACATGAGAAACAACAATGTAACAGAAAAAGTTCAACAATAACACAATAAATCCAAACAATTAGGCAATACAATTAGGAGAGGAGAGAAAGGAGAGAGAAAAGTAGTGGAGGGGGCAGGGGAGGTGAGAGAGGGAGGATAAGGGAAGAGGCAATACAGAGAGTGAGGTAGTGTGGCTCACTGGTTAGAGGCGGCAGACCCGAGAGCAGAGGACGGCCCGGGACCAGGGTTCGATTCCCGGCGCGGCAGGTTTCTGGACCAAGGTCAGCGGGCTCGATAATTCTCTCGCCTCGGTGCCCACTCTGATCAGCAATCACACTCGGCAACTCTGGGCATTAGCTTGCCTCATCTTCACTAACGGCCCCACCAGACCGCCGGGGATGCCTGGTCTCACCCTGGAGATACCCATTAAGGGACCATCTCTCAGGGAAGCCAGGAAGGGTTTCGCAGCGGTCGAAGCGCCTTGGGACCCTCCGGGTAAGTAGTGCGCTATATAAATGCCTATGCATACATATACTATACATACAGAGAGACGGAAAGAAGTCTGTCTAAAGACCGACTAGGTAGGTGAAGACCAAGGAGGGAATCCACGGCCCATCTCACCTATAGCTAAACCAGGTAGCTCCATCGGGCATCAGACAAAAAAGTTCAGTCTCAATACATTGAGAGAGGGGAGAGGAGAGACATAAATAGTGGGAGGATGCGGTAGGAGACGACAGGAGGGACAAAAGGAAGTGCAACAATGTGGTTTAACAGTATAACAGAAAAAGATCAACAATTACACATTACATTAAACCATCAGCAATACATTAGGAGAGGAGAGGGAGGAGAGAGAAAAGAAGTGGGGAATAGGTGAGGTGAGAACATGATAATAAGGGAAGAGATAACCGTAGAGACAAGAGGAAGTCTGTCTAAAGACCGACTGGGTAGGTGATGACCAAGGAGGGAATCCACGGTCCATCTCCCATATAGCTAAACCAGGTAGCTCCATCGGGCGTCAGACAAAATAGTTCTGTCTCAAGTGTCGATGGAAGAGGCTCGCAGAAAAACAGGATGGGAGGGAAAAACTGCAGAAAGACGAAGGAAAATCTGCCCAAAGACCGGCTGGGTAGGTGACGGTCGAGGGGGAAGTCCCAAAGCCCATCTCCTCTATAGCTGTCAGCTAGCTCCACCGGGCTTTGGCCAAATAGCTAGGTCTCAATGGGAAACATTTAAATAACATGGCGGGCAAAATAAATGCAGCGTAGAAGGGAGGGACAGGGAAGGTGAGAAAGGGAGGATAGGGGAAGAGACAACAAGGAGAGACAAAATTAAATCTGTCTAAAGGCCGACTGGGTAGGTGACGACCAAGGAGGGAATCCATGGCCCATCTCCTCTATAGCTAAACCAGGTAGCTCCATCGGGCATCAGACAAAATAGTTCAGTCTCAATACATTGAGAGTCCCAGGGAACCATTGAGCTGATGTATATGCCCACAGCCCATCCAGACAACTCATATAATGACAGACCAGGTAGTGCAGATCTACTCCAGAGCTGCTTATTGCATAGCAGGTACTTGTCAGGTACAGTTATGATGGGCCATTACAGACCATATGTTACACATAAAAGAGCTTATTGACAAGCGCCTTGCTCTACTGGCATGTTACTTCTTTCTTTGTCAAAAAGGATGCATCAGCTGCACAGGGGCTTTGTAAATAAGCCCCATAGTGATGTGCTGATAATCCTCCTAAACATATCTCAACCTGAGTTGTCAAGCATTAATGAGGTCTGCTATGGCTTACACTGAACAGCTAATCTCTGAATGTAGCAGAACACATAACACTGATCTTGAACACAATTTCCTATGTAAAGGATATGGCTCCTTGATGTCCACCATATCTACTCTGTGCTTTGCATTGGATTGACTGACTACATACCAATACATAGCAAATACCACGTGCTGCCTTTGCATTGCCTCATGAAGATATTTTTTAGGCCAGAGCCACTGAAGCTGTCCTTACATTTGAGACTCACATAATACATTTCTCTAGTATGAGAGGCCCAATGTATGTCAGATGGGAGCCAACTCACATGGTACTGTATCCAAGGGTATTTTTAGCCTGAATAGGACACATCTCAACCTATGTCTGGCAGTTCAGGCTGGACTGTTCCCATTAGGCACAGGGTCAAGACTGATTTGCAAATGGATATGTCTAAACAGGGGTGGCATGGTGAGCAAAAGAATGATGGATTTAACTCAGATCTGTGACTGGGGGTGAATGTTTTGCCAATATGCAACATTCCGTCCATCACCTTGTGTGTTTTGCTATTCACCCCATGTGGGAAGGGTATGCCCAGACATGGGTCTCGTGCTCACTATGCCACTGGAGTCAAGCTATCCTGGCTGAGGACGACTGATAGCCAGAAACCGGTCCTAGGATGCTTGATTCCGGTCCAGGGAAGACATGGCTTGGCAGTTCGGGCTGGACTGTTCCCATGAGGCACAGGGTCAAGGCTGATTTGCATATGGCCATGTCTGATCTGGGGTGGTGTGGTGAGCAAAATACTGATGAATTCAACCCAGATCTGTGACTGGGGTGAATGTTTTGCCAATGTGCAACATTCCGTCCATCACCTTGTGTGTTTTACATCTCAACCTATACCATACGTTGTATTGTTCAATTATGTAATTTGAAACTTAGGGATGCATGGAACATGTGTGAACAATATCATGCAATCGGCAGCACAGGTACAGAACTCCCCTAACTTAGGGAACAAGTAAGCATTAAGTGAGATGTACATAGCATTCTCATTTCCTTGTCTCAGCATTTAAAAGGGCCTGGGTATTGCAATATATTGCTGAGTATTGTATGTAATTTATGCAGGTGCGGAGAATTATCACAGCCAGCTACCATAGTGAAATTTGGTAGTGATAAGGTTCATGGCCTGGTTCCGGAAATGGGCCAACAGGAGCACTGTTTGGCTCTTCATAGGTATGTTCAATCCAGCTGGCCTTGCTGATGTGTATCATTCAGGCAAGTTAACTGTGCCATTTTATTACTTACAACGTGACGGGTTACATAGCCAAAAGCCCTGCGTATGTACTGTGCTTTTGTTGCATATCAAATATGTGTTCTAAGTTTACTAATGTGTTTTCCGTGTTATTTCTTTAAGTTGGACTCCCATCATACACATGTGGTGAAATTGATAACTTCAAGAACCCCAACTTCACGAGTGAGGGCCTTCACAAATGCCCATTTTGTAGTGAAAGAATTGAGTGTTATGTCAGATGCTGTGTGAAGTGCCACATTCAATGTGCATCCCTATCACAAATAAACATTTTAATGAAGATAAATAGGACAAGAGAAGTGGACGTTAAGTGTTGCATGTCTATCAGCCTTTGAATACTGTCATGGCAAACACATTGCCAATCTGGGATGGACCACATGATAGATGCTTAACAAGGGAGCCAACATTATTGTGATATGACTCTGTGAATATATGTGGTAGTAGATACACATCTAAACATGGTTGTGAAGTTTTCGGAATGCATGTTAGTTGCACATGCAATGATATTGGGGGCATGTAATGAGCAGTGGCATGGTCATGGACTTACAATAGTTCAGATAGGAGAGGTTTCATATGCCTCTGAGTGATGTGAGGTACATTGTCCAGTGTCCATTATTACATGTCATACCTGCCAAGTATTCAGTATAGTTAGCAATGTGCCCTGATACTGCTTCTTCCCATATCACTTATATCACTTACACTATGTTGTGAGACAATACATGTACTTTGAAGACAATGTACATCTTACTGTGGCAAATACCTGTGGCAATAAGGCCATTGCAGGATTCAGAAGGCACAGTGTTGTACAATAAAGGTGGCATGTCTACCATTCATTGGGTACCAAAGAGCATTGTTCCCAATCATTCTAAGTATTGACATTGTCATATACAGATGTGCAATGGTGTTGCCACTACATTGTGCAACAATTGGCCTGGCTTTGTAGTTAGGGATTAGTACAACTGATATGATAGATGATAGGCATGTGAATGCTCACTAAGCTGCAAGATTTATTTAGGATGTAGGTGCTGCTACCTTAGATGTGTAAATAATGATGTTTCATGATGTTGGTACCTGTTCCTATTCACCATTTGACTGACAGTTATCCCTATTTCTTCAACAGACAACATGGCCCCAGAGCAGCTGAGGTAGCACAACAAAATGAAGGACTGCTACCAGCGGCTCAGACTTGCTGCAAAGGCACACAGAGTCATGAAGAGAAGTTACGATGGGGAGAAGGCGCAGGCCAAGTGGCAAAGCGTTCCTCCCAGAACATCAAAACTTAAAAAGGGGGGCTCTGGCAGGAATGGACATTCAAATAAAGGTACCGCCAAAACACCAGTAGCCAGTACATCCACCAGGGGCCAATGACAACCATGTGGACCCACACCTCAAGCCACCGGAGGGCCGAGCTTTTTTTAACTGGGCATGGGGAAGGACAATCCAGATTTGAGGGTGTGTGTAGCAGTCTTGGAGAACAAAATGGACCATGGTTTGATTCTCCTCCATGAGTTCAATCAGGCAGTGGGAAGGTCCAAGCGACCATAGCTACATGGAGTCTTGCTGCCCTTTCCCCTGCATATAGTGTTAATGTTGTATCTAAGGTTTTTATAACTAGTTTAGGCTAGTTTAGTGATGTTGTAGGGATAGTGGTTTTAGGGGTGTAATAGGGGTGAGGAAGACCCTGTCGTAAGGATTCAAGCAACCTACCCAGTTCTTTGGGGGTTGAAACGTCGACTGTATTATTGTCTATGCCAGTTTTGATCAACAGTGCTTTCTCACTGTGATAATGTACTCTTAACCATGGCTATACATTATTTTTGATCATTCAATTGTGTGGACAAGAAAAGCCGCCTACATTATCAATAATTGTGTGATGAATATGGTGTCACTTTCTTTCCTTTACACTTTTTCAACCCTCACTTGATGCACATAACTTTTCCCCCTTATTCCTTTCCCCCATACGTGGGGCAGTTGCTGGTAAAGCCTTTTGAGTCGTTTGCTGATTAATGAGCATTTATAAATGTTCAATGTGATTAAACAACAATGAACGTGATAATTAAGGTGTAATGTTGTATTTATACCTAAAGTGATTTAATTGTGTGTGTTCTTATGAAATCGTTCCACTGGGACCACATCTTTACTGTACTGTGAAGTCCAGGACAGGCTGTTGGCCAGGAGATGAGGGTTCATCCTGTGTAGTGAGATTGAGAATAGCTATTGCTGATCTCTCTTAAGTGTTGACATGAGTATTCCAGTTGACAATCAAGGTTCAATACATTTCACTTTCAAGGGCATATTCACGAGAAAAAGGCGCAGCGCTGTGCCAAATTTTGCAGTGCCACGCTGCGTCATTTCTATAATTCAGGGATGCGATGTATTTGCTAGAATACGGTGCACCCCTGTGTTTTACCTTGCTCTGGCACTTAAAATAGCTGCTTAGCACCAACACAGACACCCTTGTGCCATAGTGCTGAGGTGCCTGTGTTGCAGGGATGATTGTTTATGTGCAGGAAGGTGTCTCTTCCTGCAAATAAGCAATCAATAATGGTGATTTGCTACTTCTATGTTTGCTGCAATCTGCAGCACATACAGAAGTAACTGATCGCCATTATCTAATGATTTTCTTTGTGCAGGAAGGGACACCTTCCTGCACAGAAACAATCTGTAATTGCATTTTGCTCTCCAGCACACATAGAAAAAGCAAAAACCTGGCGAAATAAAATATTTCTCCTCACTGCGCCAATCTAACGCCTGCTTTTGCATGGTGTGGGTTTTTGCCACTGCCTCGAATTTACAGATCCTTGTAAATCTGGAGCAGCATCAAAAAGCAATGGGTGTTGCAGAGGAACGGCCACAGCAACACCCATTGCATACCCCTTCGATGCAGAAAACTGTGGGAAAGGTACCATATTTATAAAGTGATGTTAAGCCACGCAGAGTGGCTTAAAGCTACTTTGTAAATATGGTGCAGGGCATTGCTCCACCGGAACATCGGAAAAACTGACGTTCAGATTGTGCAATAGCCTTGTGAAAAATGCCACTCAGTTCCTCAGTGATTCATAGGACACCTGTTACACAAAGGCTATGGATTGCAAATAACTCTGTATTTCTCTTTCAGATGCATGGATCTCAACATTGTTCTCATTACCACTGTGTGCCTACTCTGAGTGGATGGGCCCTGTCATACTAGTCAGATTTCGATCACTGAGGTTTGACCCATTTCATCAGGACCCAAGTTGGTTATCTGCAGGGTGTCACATATCGTTTTAATCAGATCTATGCACATTTATGTGTACAGACTCCTATGGTTGTTGCAATTTTGGTCCTGGTAGCCAACTTACTGCCACAAAATGATGGCACTCTGATCATACATTGGCTCTCATGTGCCTACAACACTTACATCATGCATGACTATATCCAATGGACTGAACTGACAGGGTGTTATAGTATGATATGTGTCAGGCAGCACCCCAGATGATAATAGTGCTGTGATTGGTAACATGTATCTCAAATTCCTTTATTTCGGCATAAATGCCATAAAAGAGTCACAACACAATTCGTTACAATAAAATAAACATTTTGTCTAGAAAATTTAAATACATCAATAAAAGTACATTTCTTAATACGAATACATCGAAGCACAACCGTTTGTAAAGTACCAAAGATCTTCCTGTATTTACTAGGGCATATTCTGATTCTTTTCTTAAGTATATGCTTCATTTATAGCTGTTGTCCCTTTTTTTTCCTTAGGAAAAAAATTGAGTGTAAGAATCGACTAACAATAAATATTATTGTTTGGGATGTGTTTGTTTTAACCCCTTAAGTGCTGCTGACGGCCAATGGTCGTCAGCAGCGCTACCTCCCCAGTGCTGCGCACGACCATTGAACGTCCATTCAGCACTAGTTCTAATGGACAGCGCAGCACTGGGGAGAAATGTTTACACGCAGCTAAGGTGTTAAGTAATCTCAGGGCCTGATTACATGATCTCAGTCCTAACAGTAAGCATAATGGTTTAATCCATCTTCTTCTGGCCAATGCATAGGCGGGGCAGAAAAAGAAGATGTGAAACTCATTTTCAATCTGGCTGCAATCACACATAGAGCAAATTTCATCTGCCACTAAGGGTGGAACGTTAGGCCTCCTTGACCAACGTGCCAAAGTTGTTTTGATCAGAAGATTCCCATATCTTAATTTTAAAAATAGGGTTTTGGCAAGTGGGGGCTATATCTCATCGAGAAACGTCTCAAATAGTGGCTCGTCCTTGAAACTGAGAAAGTTTGTTACTAAAGTTCCAGCATCCGAAGCATTTGCTACCATATTGACCATAAAACACCAGAAGGTCCTTTTTAGAATTCGTTTTGAGTTAGACGGTAGATGTTCTGGGTTCTCCCAAAAATGCTTTAAACCTATTTTAGTAAGCCACATTTTAACATGTTTTAGCCATGGGATGGTTTTTGAATTGTCCAACCCCATGATTTCTTTTAGGCCATCTCTATAGTCATGCAATTCAGGCACCCGCCACAGTCTTACCCATAACATCAGTGGGCGAATTATAGTGTAATGGTCGGTTCTTTTGACATTTAAATCAAGTTGAAGGGGCACTAAAGGAGTGCTTCTTGGGACCCTTACCAGGCTTCTCATAAAATTATTATCTAAAACGCAAAAGGTATCCTTTGACCCTGGTCCCCAAATTTCTGCACCATATAAAGCTGCTGGTTGAACCTTGAATTTAAAGAGCTCAACTACCGGGGACACAGATTTACTAGTACTCAAACTTTGTTTCCTGAGAATTGGCTTTACATTCTGAATGAATGCCAGCTTACTTTTTTCCATTTGGGCTTTCCAGGAAAAGTTGGAGTCTAAAGTAACCCCTAAGTATGAAAAATGTGAGACCGATTCTAATTTAACACCATTCAGTGTTAGACAGCCTTTATTTATTTTTGGTGGATTTAGGGCCATACATTTAGTCTTTTTCCCATTTATTTCCAATCCTTTCTTGCTACAGTATTCGCTAAAAGAATTAAGTAGAGCCTGGAGGCCTTTCTTAGTTTGTGAAATCAAGATAGTGTCATCTGCAAATAATAATGATGTTACCCTTTCTCCATTCAGTTTTGATGAATCATTTATGCATCCCTCTAGATGTGCAGGGATGTCATTCACAAAATGGGAAAAAAGTGTAGGGGCCAATACGCAGCCTTGGCGAACGCCACGCTCGATGGGAATTTTTTGGGTTAATTCCCCCACTTGGGCCCCATCAGATTTTTGCAAAGTTCCCTTCGTGCAGCTCTTTTATCTGAACCAATAGACTACTTGGCAGCCCTACTACACTCAATGTTTTCCACAGAAGATTGCGTGGCACTAAATCAAACGCTGCTTTCAAATCAACGAAAGCAACGTATAAATACCCCTTTTTGATATGTACATATTTCCAATAAAGGCAACAGAATCTAAATATCTGATCTATTGTGCTTACTTTACATCGGAAACCAGCCTGGAATTTAGTTAAAGTTGCATTCTCCTCCATCCAATCACTGACACGAGTTATCTACCAAGAGGCTTGTACACATAGAAATGGCACAATACAGCAGTGCAAGAAATTTAGCAGTGCCAACCTGCCTCATTTAAAAAACACAGTGATGCACAGTATTCACAAGTATGAAGTGCACTCCATATGTTTCCCCTTGCACTGGCACTGTAAAAAAACACAGCTGAGCGGAAACACTGACACCCTTGTGCCATGGTTCAAGGGTGTCTGCATTGGCACATGGCTATCCTTTTGTGCACTAGCGCAGGGGTGTGCACAGGGGTTGCACATACCCCTGTAAATATAGCCCATCCATGCATTTTTGAAATGACGCAGCTCAGCGCAGCTGATTTGTTTGCGTCGGCGCGGTGCAACATTTCATTTTAACTATGGTCCATTGTCCTCTCTGGTGTACATTACTTACATTCACCCCAACCCCTAGTCATATTTAGTAGATGAGAGGAGTTCATGTGGTCCCTACCACGGCATCTGACACTTGTGTGCTCTGAGCCTGCATGCCAGGACAGCTGCTTACAATGTAGTTTAATCTAGGTGACTATGGACGTGAGTATTGAAATGTCCCTATGTGTAGGTACAACCCAAGGCCCACATATCCACCACAACTCAGATGCGTTGTTTCTCTTCTGAGACACCTATTCTATGCTATGGATTTGCAGGCTAAATGAATGTGCCTAGACCCAGGTGAGATAGAGGGGCATAATTCATAGCCATGTGGTGCAGCACAGTGCTTGAAACCACCTTGCTGCGCCAAGGTGTGCGATTAGTAAATTGCAGAGTTCACTGTGGTGATGAAGATACAACATTTCCCTGTGCTTTCCTCTATGGTGGTACACATTCAGCTGGCTGGCACCAACTCAGGTACCCTTGCACCATGGTACAAGGGTGCCTGCTTTGGCGGATGTCTGCCGTTTGTGCGCCAGCAGAAATGACAGGAATGCACTGTATCTTGCAACTAAAGCGCATTCCTGTCCTTTCATTTTGACGCAGGGTAGCACAGCCAGAAGGCTTGTGGCCTGCCCTACGCCAACATATTATCAAAATGCCAATGAGCCTTTCTTTCACTGATGTCATGTTTCATCATAGATGAGCCAGCATCCTACCCTTTGGACTGCAGACAGTGCAGCAGAGCGATGGGACTTAGCTGCCTGCACTGCATGGCATCACATAGTTCCCCACATTGAGCCTTTTTGCGACTTACACTGTTGCAGTACATCATAGCCAGCACTGTCCTGTCCCGCAACTGCACCCACCGACTCCTTGCAGATGACAGCGGACACCTGCTCCTCCAACGGATCCAACTCCTCCTGGGACACTGGACTACCACCTCCGGTCTGCAATGCTGCCTTGATATTGGTTTCCAGTTTTGCCTTTGTCTTGCCCTTAAAATCGTGCCAGCGATTTATACATTCAGTCACTGTCCTTTTGACTTCTGCAACACTCTTCACCCTGTCCACTGTGGTCTGTTGTATGGTCCTTTTTCCTCACAATGGCACTTTGGAGCTGACAAAGAGCTGGTGTTAGTGCTCTGTCACCTCTGTGATCAAGATCTAATTCTTCTCCTCAAGGAACTTGCACTTCCTCTTCTCCTAGTACTCTGGCTGGTCATTCTGGCTGCTAGTGGGGTTGCTGTGGTCTTTGTCCTGGCCTGTGCGCACTCCTGGCTGCAGCACTTCTGCTTTCTGTTAAGTGTAACTTATTTTTCTCACAGAGCGGCATTTTTGTATTTTTTCTCCCTGCCAGGCGCACAAAAGTGATGCTAGGACAGCTAGCATCTAGTTTTCTGGCTGCTAATTGTCCGAGAGTCACGTTTTCAACATTAACATGTATTTTTTAATGACTCAGCGCACACATCAGCGTCACTTTTTCTGACGCCGGCCTCTTCCTAACGCCATGGAGCGCTGTATCGTAAATTAGGGTGACCAACTGGCATGGGTGCAAATTCAGGACAGTGAGTGTCAAAATTCAGGACAAAGGGTCAAAATTCAGGATAAAAAATTAAGGACAGGAGGTCAAAATTCAGGACAAAAGGTAAGTTTTACAGACACATCAGAGGAGGTTGCGCAATAGTATATAAGTAAGTAAATAGACAACCACTAAAGTACAAGTAAAAATAAGCTTATATTAGGTTGAGACAATTGTACACTTCATGGTTTGTCAGTATGCGTGCAGCTTTAAGCAAATGTGCAGGTCTTTTTGTGGTAACAAAACCGCCCCCACCTTTCCAGCTCCCAGAGAAAGCGCCTGATGCCCGGTCTGGCCAGTCTGGACTTGCTATCACCCTCCAATTGTGCCCCTCATCTTCACATAGACCCTTTCTCATGTGTATTTATTTTCTTCTATAGTGCTACTCATCTCAAGTATTTGGGGCAGAGTGTTGGAGTGTGTTACAACACACACATATTATATAGAGACAATCAGTCATATAAATGTGAAAGTCAATGTATAGGAAAAGTTGCTTAAGATAATGGGGCTTACATTGTATAATCATACTTTCATCCATCATTCAGTAGTTCACCATTCATTCTGTACTTCCATCTGGGTGCCCATCCATGTCCATATTCAACCATTTACAAACCTATCCATCATGTATCCTTCCATCCATCATTTCACACATCCATCCCTCAATCCACCTTTTTACTCATACATTATCCATCCATCCACCCTTTCACTCCATCCATCTATTCACTCATCCATCCAACCATTTACTTATCCAGCCATCCTTTCACTTGCTCATTCATCCATCCAGTCACTCATCCTCCCACCCATTTACCCGTTCAGTCATCCATTTACGCATCCTCCTTTCTCTTTCAATTCCCCTTTCACTTAGCCATCCATCCATGCTTCCATCCACCCCCATCCATCTACTCATCCACTCATGAATCCATCCATTGAACCTATCATTCATCCATCCTTTCACTCATCCATCCATCCTTTCTCTCATCCATCCACCCTTTCACTCCTTCACTGTCCATCCTTTTGTCCATCTACCCGCCCTTTCACTCACGCATCCAGCCTTACATCCACCCTTTCACTCATCCGTCCATCCATTCACCCGTTCACTTATCAATTCATCAATACACAGTTTCACTTATCAATTCATCAATCAATCCATCATTTCACTCATCCATCCACCCATTCACTCGGCCATCATCCACCCTTTCACTCATCCATCCATCATTTCACTCATCTATCCAGCCATCCATCTACCCATCCCTTCACTTACTTACTCACTTACTCACTCACCTTTTCACATTATTTATGAGACCCATCAAGGACTCCACCCTCGCTGTAGTTCCTAAAGCAAGGGGTGGGGTGGGGCAGGGTTCACTATGCCCCTGCATATAGGCAACCTGGAAAAGTGGAAGGCATGAATCATGCATGATGCACAGTACTTGGACGTGGGTCGTTTTCCAGAGCTTTACGTGGGATGAAAAAACTAAGGGGGTCTCTCCAAAAGGGTGTTCGATGTAATAAAATGCGTGCTTAAAACACATAAGCTAAAAATCTATCCTTAATATAATCAGACCCTCCAGGTTTTCGCAATTTCGCGATTTGCAAAAAAATTGCGAAATCGGACGTTTTGTAAAAATGCCGTGATTTTTACAAAACTGCCCGCGAATTTTCGCATTTTTTTTTTTTTTTACAAAGGGTAGTGAAAACAGAAATTTTCACCTCTCAATTCCGAACGTTTGTGAAACGGAGGACCTCTTGTGCCATCTCATTGAAGCGCTCACTTTCTATTGTCCGATAGTACCGTTAATCCCTCAAACACTATTGGTAAACAGCTAAGATGCACACAAACTGAGCCTAGCAACCCTTTGTTGCCCTTGGACTACTCCAAAAAGTGATGGCAGAGAAATGCACTAGTTTAAACATAGTGGAAAAGATAAAACACTAAGAACACTGAGGGCATATCTGGTTTCAGCACACAACGTTCCACTGTCTCTGAGAGAGCAGCAAATAAGACCTCGGGTTGTAGATTCCCATCTGACTGGAAGTGGACTCTTGGAATGGGATTTGCCCAGCACATGTCATTTAGAGATTCTCAAAGTTAAGAAACATGGCCTCTTGGCAGGGACAGAATTAGAAGGGCAAAGAGCCTTACTCCTGTTTATATAAGATTTCGCAGGAGAGGCTAGTTTCGAGGGCGGTTATCACAGCCGAACTAAGCATACTAGTTTGCCAATTAACAACGTCCTTAGCTTGGCTTGCTGTCTCCAGAGTTCCTTTGATGCCTCATACCGTCCAGTGGTTCAAAGGAGTGTGAACTTGCTCCCAGTGTGCACGTCTTTCACTAGCACTAGAGCGCCTAGGTTAGCATCAGAGGCATAAGCACAACAACTGGTGATCGTGTGGACATTGTTGCTGCAACAGTCTAACAGAGAAGCCTCTATCAGGTGATGTGGTTTGATTTCATCCACCGCACTTCTGTTGCTGAAGTGTCCAGTGTTCTAGTGGTGAGCGTGGTGAGCGTTTCGGTACTACCTCATGAAAAAGTACAGTGCCCATTCAGATAAGGGTCCAGCGGTATATGCAAGGTGAAGGACACAGTATGCTCAAATATTTTCCTTTGCCATGGGCTAGAGGTCATCGAGAAGTGGTCCTGATATGTCATATTTCCATTGATCTGAGGTAATTTGTGACCTCTTGACTCTGGAACGGGGGCCAATTGTTGCAGTGCTTTCAAGAATCTGAGCTGCAAGTATCTTTTCCAGTATGTGGGGTGACTTCTTCTCATTACATGGTTGATACCGTTTCCACTTCTGGTTATTTGGAGTGGCCAATAACAATAGCTAGGAAATATCTCTCATCTGGAAGACAGACAAAACTTGCACTCTCCTGGACCACGGATGGTATGATATATCTTCTCTGAGGAGAAGGGCAAAGGGGTCTGGCGGCCCAGCAACTTGGCAAACCACACATTCTCTCACCATGGCTTTGATCATGCCGCCCACTATTGGAAAATAAGCACTGTTTTTCAATATTGTTTTGGTGTTCACCACTCCCTGCATTAGCTGTTTGGAGGACTTGTTGGTTAGGGCCATAGGAATAAAGAGACAGTCATCCCTCAGGTGAATTCCATCATAAGCCACTGCAGGTTCAGTGTGGATATGGTGCACTGGTGCTTAATTTGTAAAATGACCAGGTGGAAGAGGTGTCCTGCCTCACGGATCCAGGAGGCAGCGGTGCCCGGGCAGGGATGCATACATGGGCGCTAGAACACCCCAGGGGGAAATACAGCTCCCTCCTATGAGGTTAGGTCTGGAGCTGTGCTTCTGTAGATCTACAGACACTTTAAACATGCCTAATTCAAAGTGGAATACTCTACTAAAACAGTTTCCATTGATTTCAGGCTGATAATGAATGATTATGAGTAACATAAAGTGCAGCAAAATTGCTGCTAAATTTTCATATTTGAGCCGCTAAATTCCCATATTTGTGCCACTTAATTTACTAATCCATGCCGCTATATCCTGGGGGGTCTGTGTGCCGACCGACTGGTATTTTTGTTGCTTCTGTCATTGCTTCTATCATTTACAACAAGCCAGAACTATTGGCTTTGTCAATGGTTGTTAGTTGCATAAAACTAAAAAAGCAGCAACCATGCCTGCCATACTATAACTATAATCCTTTTCTTTGGACTTCTTTCACCGCCTTCCTTTGGTTAACTGGATTCTCACCTAGCAGCATCAAGGGCGTTTTTGCACTTTCATGTGACAGAAAGCCATGCCCTGGACCGAGGCTGTAGGAGGCCACCACATGCTGCACCAGCCCAGACTGGCCCATTGTGATTCTGAATGTGGCAACAGCCCCACACAGAATGACAATGGGCGGGGTGGGGCTGCTTTTGTGCTCAGAGGAGTGCGAGGCGGCCCCATCACGGAACTGAGGCCTTTTGCAGGGGAACAGCTCTGTTCCCTGAAAGGCCCAAATTACAGACAAAAGGCGCCCGTAAAAGGGATCCTCATGGACAATGGATGTGAGGTCCAAATTACGGATGGTCCATGAAATTTACGGACGGTTGGTCACCCTATCGTACATACGACGCTAACATCATGTTAGGGACTGTCATAGTGCGGCAGTAAAAAATGTTGATGCTCCACTGCGGCAAAACAGCAGAGCGCAGTTTCTTGTAAATATAACCCTATGATTCGATACAAAGCATGTGAAGGTCGTAATATTGACAGTGCAAAAATAAAAGAGAATGCTGTGCTTACAGGTGAGTGGGTGCATTGTGCGTGTAGGGGGCAGTCAAGTGAAGGAGATGCAAGGAAGTACATGCAGGAGAAAGTGAAAAGATGGTACTAAAGACGACAGAGATGATGTGTGAGATTTACAAATGAAGGGGTTTCAGAAAGATTTAGGGTGAAAAATGTCCAGCGGTATGTAACAGATTATTACAGACGTAAGTGGTGTGACTGGAAGAACAGAGGGGCATATTATCAAGGGGGTTTATCTCCACTTTTTTGGCTTTTAAAGCCAAGAAAGCGGAGATAAAATTATCTCCCTATTACCTAGCTGCCGCTAACACCAGTTAGCGACAGCTAGTAGGAGATAGCGACCATCTTGGGCCCCGCTTTGCATGTCAGTGATATTTATCACTAATGACATGTAAAGTGGGCGTGCCAATATGTTAGCGACTGAAAACAGTCGCTAACATCGCTATCTCCTATTACCAACTTTTGGAGATATTCGCGCTAAGCGCGAATATCTCCAAAAGCTAACACCTGCCCTGAGCAGTTCTTAGCCATGTTATCCAATGGGAGGTGGATAACATGGCTAAGAGCATTAGCTCGGTAATGCATGAATATCGCTAACTTTTCAGCGATATTCATGCATTGCGGCGATTTTTATCGCATTTGCGATAAACCTTGGTAATACCAAGGTTTATTTGCGGTAAAAATCGCCGCAGCTCAGCGTTAAAGTTTTGTCTCTTACCAAGCAATAGCGATAATTATCGCTATTGCTTGGTAATATGCCCCAGAGTGTTTAAGACACTCCAAAGACTACCGTCCCTGCCCCAGACCTGAGTAATAAACAAAATCCAATACTCGTGAGCGTAAATAATAGTGCTCAACACTAGAGGATGGAAAAGTCAGCTGTGTACACTGATTCTAGGCGCTGGCAAAGCAGAACCGAATGAGAGTGAAGTCATCAGTGAGAGGGGGAATGAGGGAGGAGAATAATATGAACACAGAAGAAAGACTGAGAGAAGCGAAACAGGAACTGAAGAGAGAGAAGGAAGAAGCTAGAAGGAGAGAAAGAGGGAAATAGACAGATCGAGGGAGCGATTATTAGAGATAATTAACGGAGAAAGTTAGAAGAATAAAAAGAGACCGGGAGAAAATGAGAAGAACAGGGAGATGGCGAGAAAGAGACACAAAATAGCGACATTTCAAGAGACAGAAGGAGGGGACAGGAGAGGGAAGGGAAAGGAGACAAAGAGGGGGACTGGATTAGGAAGTGAGTGAGGAGAAATAGACAGTGCTGTGTGTTTTAGTAGAAGTAAGAACGTTGGAGGGAGCCTGGGAGGAAGCTAGACTGAGAGAGAGGGAGGGAACTTGAGAAAGATGAAAAGGCAAGAGAGGGGGCGAGGGAGGGAGAAACCGAAAAACAGACAGAGAGTAAGTTGAGAAGACAGAGCAACACAGACAGAGGTAAAGGGAAAGAAAAAGAGGGAGTACGGAGTAGGGAAAGTGAGAGAGAACGAGTTACAGAAACAGAGGGAGAAAGAGCTCAGAGACATTTATAACAGCTGTTTAATGTACTTGATGAATATATACATTTCTAAGAATCGGTTTATTTAATCTTGCAAGATTTTATGCAGCAGAGTTTTTGGTAAAATTATTGGGCAAGAACACATCAGCAGGGCCATTTTTTTACTTGACTGGGGCAGAGAGAATCAAAGTCATTATTCATGGCAGCGAGCTCTCACTCACGGTCCAAAATGTAGAGTGGTGCCGCCCACCAATTGCCTCAGCGCCACGCAAGAAGTATGAGGCGCTTTGTACATTAATTTACATTACAGTGCAATGTAATAAATCTCAGCAAACCATGAGGGCTGTAGGGAAAGGAACACTGCACCGGGTGTGTGAACACTGTAACTGGCTGCTCCCCAAGCGCCTACGACAGGTGCACAGAGTAAAATAATGTGTAGCGAGGGGGAGGGGGTGGGGGCTGGTGAGAAATGAGGAGAAGAGAGTCACGCGATGAGACTGAGCCGCGTTATGAAGGACAAAGGAGCTGCTGGTTACGTACCAGGTGGTCGCCACGGCCGCTCGCCTCACTCGCCGTGAAGCCCCACCCGCCCACTGCTCAGGCGCATGGGAAGACGGTAGTTTCTATCACTGCGCGATGGAATGGCGCGCGCTCCATCTGCACGCAGTCAAAGATGCTAATGAGCGCGTTGTCATGCCGCGTGCGGTGTACAGTTTTAAAACCTCGGCAGGTGCTCAAGGGCACGCAGAGGGCAGCCTCGGACGAATTCTAAAGAGACGCATTTTAATTGTTGGGTTTTAAAAGTGTGACTTCTCACAAGATGCTGCAGCCACATCCCTGTGACTCCCGTTCAATCTCCCCTTGCTTCCCATGGGATGACAGCGTTAAC
Organism: Lissotriton vulgaris; assembly: GCF_964263255.1. NCBI lineage: Eukaryota > Metazoa > Chordata > Amphibia > Caudata > Salamandridae > Lissotriton > Lissotriton vulgaris. The sequence goes on from NC_141687.1 coordinate 196,971,805, forward strand.
CAAGTGTCTTCCCCTGGGTCGCATCCGATGGGTCGATGCTGCAAACCTATTATATCCGTGGCGATGGACCATTCCTTTACAGAATGTTTGTTGTTGTAAACGTGTCTGTGCATGCGTGTCTGTTTCCATGTCTGTCGGCATGTGCATGTCAGCATGTGTCTATGTATATGCGTCAGGCCTGGTCCCAGGTACTTGCAGGGTCGCACTGCCCGATGGGGCACACTGGCAGTTCCAGAAGAGCTGGTGTGCAGTGCCAGGTCAGTGTGTGGGGCAGAGTTTTGGTTCTTTGTGGGCCTGTTTTATGATCTGGTTTGCCAGTTTTTACTGTTGATTTCCCTGGTGTTACCACAGGCATTGCCTGCAGCAAGCACAACTTCACACAGTCTCCCACACCTTGTCTAACATCATTGCAGTGTGTCTTTACAAGTTCATCATTTGCCAATATGAGCCACTTGGTTTTATTGCTGTTTGATTCTCAAATAAGCTCCTCTTGTATGTTGTTGTCTGGGTCCAACGCCTGTGCCAGTCTCACCTTTGCTTAGAGTAGTTCTAGGGACTATCTCAATCAATCGGGATTTGTATAGCGCGGCTGCTTCACCCGTGAGGGTCTCGAGGCGCTATAGGGTCCTGCCGCAGGATTCCGCTGCCTATTTAGTTGAACATCCAGGTCTTGAGGTCCTTCCTGAACTGTTGGAGCGACGGAGCTGCTCTAAGGTGTTGGGGGAGGGTGTTCTAGGTCTTAGCTGCCAGGTGGGAGAAGGAGCCCCTCTGCTGTTCGCCCGACGGAAGCGCTGGGTTGCTGCTAGAAAGAGGGATCTGAAATGGAGTTCCCTGGTAGGCATCTAGCCATTTCAAAGGCAAGGCTGCATGTGTTCCCCCACTGTCCAGAATGCTGAGTTCATGAATACCATTTTACGTTTCTGCTTCTCGCACTGCAAGAAAGCAGAAGAAGGGTAGGCCTTATTGGGGGCGGGCGGGTGGGCTGGTTGGGGAGTAGTGGCTAGCCCAATGTTATGGGCACTGACTGTTTGGTCGGCACTAGGGCCGACCAAACCAATATATTGCACTCTGCCTTTTCTCCATGACGGCTGCATGCAGCCTGCATGGAGAAAACGGCCACCCAATAGACGCCTGTATGGACGGCATCCTAGCCAATCACAAAGCTGCCATTGCAGCGTTGTGATTGGCATAGAGGAGGAGAGAGAGGCTGCCTGCTTCTGCTTCCTGTGAGCAGAGAGAGCAGGAGACGCGACGCGGTTGTTCGGGACCGGAGGCGAAGGTAAGTTTAAAATATAAAAAAAAAAATTAAATTAACCCCTCCCCGCGCGATTCCCCACCCCTCCACCTGCGAGTCATGCCGGCCGCAACTGTGATCTAGGCATCCACATCCTTTGTAAATTTCTGGGGGTACTTTAGTCGACAGTCCAGGCCTCATTCAGGCAAATCTTGACAATAGAGACTGTACAATACAGCACAATTAAAATAAAGAGGCTGTGTTCAACCATCGTTTTTTTAAATGAAATATTAAGCATTTTAATAACGAAAATATTGACATAGTAAAAACATACCGGACAGTATTAAGTCCTGCAATACAAGAATGAAACATGACCTGATTTCCAAAGGAAATACTAAATCTGCGCACACATTTCTAGGACCTTCATGAAAGAGAAAAAGGGAGAAAGAATTACGGAGTAGGAAAACAACGAGAAAGAGGCAGTGTCTTTGATGCATATATATTTCGTATCCACTTAGAAAAACTTACATTAACTTATACATATGATTTCCAATAAATCTGAGCAAGCAGAAGAGGGTTGTGAAAATATCCGAAAGCAAAAAGCCATCTCGATCGGTATGAGCACCGTTCTCATAGGCCTGCTCAGTAACACAAGAGCTGTTTCTCGACCCCAAATGGTTATGAGAAATCCACAGAGTATAACCCTGCGTGGGACAGTGAGAGAGTGCAAGAAGTCAGGAGGAGCAAAGAGAAAGAAGAAAGACACAGCACGAAGCAATAAGAAAGGTTAGCTGGGTCTCTGATGTATCAATGCAGACATTTTCCTACACTGTAGGCCTTTTTCGCACAGGTACACTTACTCTTTTGTGTAAACTTACAACCTTTCGAAATGTACAAACTAGGGGGCTCATTAGGATGGCGGCCGGACCTGTGTCCGTACGCCACCCCAGAGGAGGAGGGACCGTCCACAGGGGCAGCGGCGGTCCCTCCGTGCTAATTAGGATGTGACCGCCACCCTGGCGGTAACATCCTGTATTTTTAACATTGCGGCGGGTGCTGCTTGAAGTAGCACATGCCGCAATGTTAAAAAAAGCATGTTTTCCTTTGCATGCACGAAGCTGCAGGCACCGTGTGGTGCCTGCCGCTTCGTGCACGCAAAGGCAGGGGGGTACCGTAGGTACCCCCCATGTGCACCCCCACCCCCCCTTCACCCTTGGGGGCCCGCAACAGGCCCCCAAAGAAAACACTGTATGCCTTTCCACAGCGGAAATGCCTCTGTGGAAAGACATAGGACCGGCTCCATCCTAATATGCCTGGCGGTGTCTGATAGACACCGCCAGCCATGTTAGAGCTTTTCCGCCGCGGTCGGAAGGCGACCGCGGCGAAAAAGCGGCAGACCGAAAATAGATCTCCCAGCCATCCTCATCTGGCGGGGGGTCTTTTTCCAGTCCGCAGCGGATAATCCGCATCCTCGCCGGCCCGGGGGACGCGGATTATCCGCAATCCTAATGAGCCCCTAGGTGTGGAGTTCTGTGACTCTGCACTCCCTATACTTATGTTTACAGAATTTTCCATCCCGACTACGGGGTCTCCGGGTGCAGAGAACTACACTTTCTGTTCATGGTTACCGTGTGTGCCTAACATTTTTTTGCCACCATTCTATTCTTTTCTCTTCTTCGTTTCTTTTTCAATTGCAAATTTTACTCAGTCAATCTTTTCTCTGTATCACTATTCCTTAGATTTTCTTTTATCTTAAGTGTTTTTACTCGAACCATTGTTTGGATTCCACCATCCATAATATGGCCCTGGTCGTCCAAAGCCTGATTCATTCTCCAGGGTCGTTTGTTTGATTAGTCAAGGCTTAGGTGAAGCTTGACACAGCATACAGTATAACACAGGTACTAAAATAAATCACAACACAGAACATATAAGAACAACTCTATTAACTTAAAAAAAAGTTTACACAGTTAAAAGAAACCCAAAGAGCAGGAAGTCATACAAAACAGTAAAAGACAAACAGCAGGAAGTCATACAATACAGTAACCACAGAGTGGCAGCAAAGAATACAAAGTAACAACAGAGGGTACCATGATTCATCGTTCCCGGTCACTGTAACAGTTGTGACAATTATCAAGATCGTCATCCCTTCACGAAGGAAACAAAGACTGATGTTATCGCATGGCAGAGGATATGTCTACTGCCCGCTCACCTCAATTATGGCTCTCACTGTGCCATTTACTGATCACGGTGCAATTAGAATACAATGTCCTGAAAGGTAAAAGTCAATAGACAATTATTCATAGCATGCACATAGCATTACTTGGGTGGGCAAGAAGGAGATAACTCATTTTTTTTGACCCAACAGCCTGACTAATAGGCGCTGTTTTCTCTCACTTACGCCGCCACCTGCACTATTTATTCACGTTTATGGAACCTAGTTCCATGTGGTTGTCAATACATTCTATGCAGTGCTGTTTCTAACTGTGTATATCCGACCTTTAAATGAATGTCACCACATAAAGCTGAATAAATACCTTTTCGTGCTAAGCCTGAAAATATTTTTACAGAACTTCCTGGTAGGATTATTACTTTCATGAAGACTTTGATGCCCAAAGTACGTGTTAATTGGGACAAGTTGTCTTCATGTAAGCAGAAGAAAGATGAGACTGTGTCAGATTTTTTCACGAGTTTCGAAGAAACTTTTGTCGATCATAGTGGGCAGGATATGGCTACTGAGGGTGGCCAGAGATTGTTTGTCGACAAATTTGTGCACAATCTTCTTCCCGAGTTATGCACTAAGTTGAAGGATTCTGAGAGTGCTTGGCCTGTTTCTACATCGGCGCAGATTTTAGCTACGGCTCAGTACTATGAGAATAGACGCAAGGATGAGTTAGAGAAAGCAGATTAGAAGACTAAGGAATTGAAGACTAAAGTTCTTCTACAACAAGCTTATCCACCCCATGTTAATAATCAGCGTGATTATCAACAACCTCAACAGTATTCGAGAAACTCGCAAAGAGACGAGACTTCTCAACAGCGTTTTCCGTATGGCCCTAATCAGTGTGCGTATTGTAAAGAAGAGGGCCATTTCAAGAATAGTTGTCCGGTCTTGCTACAACGAGTGAATAGTGCTCCTGGTGTGAGAGGTAGAGGTGCTCAGCAAGCGCCTAGAGGTAGGGGTCGCAGACAGAATGTGCGTCCTTTGCCTCCGCAGAATTCGATGAATAGTTTTGAACATCAGCAGAATTCGTCTGGTAGGACAGCACAGCACTATGTAGACGATTATTATGTTGAAGGTGACGAAGCAAATGGTAACAATTGTTAGTACAGCCATGGACAAAGAGAGGGAGTTGTTTCAGTTCCAGTAGATCAGAGTGGACCTTATGTTGAAGTGATTGCATCAGGTGTGTCAGAGCCTTTTCTGCTAGACACTGGTGCTACGAAGAGTTCTATTATGCATTCTAAACTCCCTGGCGCACCTTTGTCCAGCTTTAATAATGTTTCTATAGGTTTTTCTGGCGCCCCCATTACAAATCCGTTTCTGCTCCATTGCCCCTTTCTGTTGGTCCTCGTAGGTTTGAAGCACCCCTTCTTTTGACTACAGGTTGTAATGAGAATTTGTTGGGATTGGACTTGTTGAAGAGATTGTATGCGACTTTGTATTGTTCTCCGACAGGAGTACATCTCACTTTGGGTGAGAATGTGCTCTCTCCGATGTACGTATCGAAAGATTGTCTTCCATCAGAATTGTCTTTGTTACCGGATTCACTGTGGGCTACGGGTCCAAATGACGTGGGCATGTTAGATATTCCCCCATATGTTGTGACACTGAAGGCGAATGCTAAGTTACCGCGCATTCCGCAATAACGTATTTCAAGTGATGGTGAGCGTGCACTTTTGGCGATCATTTATGATTTGATCGACAAGGGTGTTATTGAAGAAACGCGAGGTAATGTGTGCAATAGTCCTGTTTTGCCTGTCTTGAAGAGAACTGATCCTTCACAGCCTCCTGTATATAGATTTGTCATCGATCTTCGTGAAGTGAACAAAATTGTTGTTCCACAATTTCCTGTTGTGCCTGACATTACTGCATTATTGACTTTGATACCGGCTTCTGCCACCTGGTTTTCGGTGATCGACTTGAAGAATGCTTTCTTCATTATCCCGATTGCCATGGAGAGTAGGGATATCTTTGGATTCTCTTTAGGAGGACGAAGTTTCCGCTTTGAGCGCGCTCCTCAAGGCTATTGCGAGAGTCCATCGATTTACAGTCAAGCTTTAAAGACACAGCTTGATTTGTTGGTTTTACCTGAAGGTGCAGCCCTTATTCAGTATGCTGATGATTTGTTAGTTGCCGCCTATACTGAGGAGATTTGTAAGGATGCCACTTTGTCATTATTACGTCATTTATCTGATTGTCATCACAAAGTTTCTCTCTCGAAACTGCAATTCTGTCGACAAGAAGTTACCTACCTAGGTCACCTCTTAATGAAGGAGGGAAGGAAACTGACCCCAGAAAGAATTCAGGCTATTGCGAAAATGAGTGTTCCTACGACACAGAGAGAAGTACGAGCGTTTATTGGGTATAACGTCTTATTGTAGACAGTGGATTCCCGATTTTTCTTTGTTAGCGAAGCCATTGATAGCTCTTACTGTTAAGGATACTCCAAATCCTATTCCTTGGACTGACGAATGTCGGAAGAGCTTTTCTGAATTACGCAATGCGTTGTGTTCGGCTCCTTGCTGGGTACTCCCGGCTACAGTAAGCCTTTCACATTTTATGTCCACGAGAGAGAGGGATGTGCATTGTCGGTTTTGACTCAGCAGTTTGCCGATAAGCAACGATCATGTGCGTACTTTTCGTCGACTTTAGACCCAGTAGCTAGAGCGTTGCAGAGTTGCTTGAGAGCCACAGCGGCAGCGGCTGTTTCAATTCGACAATCTGCTGGTTTGGTTATGGATAACACGTTAGTGGTTATGGTTCCACATGCAGTGGATACCTTGTTGAATCGTACCAAGACACAGCACTTAACTAGTGCTCGGTTGTCAGGGTATGAGCTTACACTGTTAGCGAGTCATGGGCACATCAGAAGGTGTAATACCTTAAACCCAGCTACATTGTTGCCGATTTCGCTTGAGACAGATGATGATAGTGAAGAACAGCATGATTGTTTTCTAAGAACCGAAGAAGAGACCAAAGGGAGAGTGGACCTCCGGGATACTCCTCTTTCTGACTGTGATGATCCCTTGTGGGTTGATGGTTCGTGCTTTAAGTTGCCGAATGGTGATACGACTGCAGCATATGCTGTGACGACTTTGCATACAATTGTTGAAGCTGCACGTGTTCCATATAACTCAGCACAAGCAGCGGAATTGATTGCACTTACGAGAGCATGTGTGTTGGCAAAAGGAAAACGAATGAATGTGTACACGGATAGTTAGTATGCGTTTGGTGTGGCTCATAGCTTTGGACGTTTGTGGCATGAACGTGGATTTTTGACATCGCATGGGACGAAAATCCAGCATGGGCAATTGGTGAATGAACTTCTCGAATCTCTTACGTTACCATTGCAAGTAGCGATTGTGAAATGCAGTGCCCATAAAAAGGTTACGGATGATGTTGGACGTGGTAATGCGTTTGCGGATGAAGTTGTGAAAGAAACTGCAAGAAATGTGATGAGTCGAATGTATGTTGCGGGTCCAGCGAGATGGGTTCCAGAGAAGAGTATGAGTGAAGATACCATTGAGAGCGTGAAATCCATTCAAGGGGAAGCCACAGAGAAAGAGTTGAATGAATGGAGAGAAAGCAAGGGTAGATTGGATTTGAATGGTTGTTGGACTGATTTGTCAGAGCATCAGAGATGGTTGTTGCCTAATGCGTATGTGCTTCCAGTTGTTACAATGGCTCATGGAATGGCACATATTAGTGTGAAAGGGATTTGCAAGCTGTTGGCCCCTGTTTGACAGAATGTGGGAATTCCCAAATGCGTAGAGAATTTGGTCGAGAACTGCATGGTATGTTTGATGCATAATCCTGGTAAGGGAACTCCAACACCAGCTGGTCATTTTGCTCCTCCTACGTATCCGTTCGAGGCTTTGCAGCTAGATTTCATCCATATGGAGAGATGCAACAACTTGAAATATGTGTTAGTAGTTGTTTTCTCCTTTTCTAGATGGGTAGAAGCTTACCCCCTTAAGGACAATACTGCCTTGTCCACAGCGAAGGTTTTGATAAAAGAGTTTTTCCCGAGATTCGGAATGCCGAGAATTATCTGGAGTGATAATGGGAGTGAATTTGTGGGTCAAGTTATGAAGAGAGTGTGTGAGGGTCTCGGAATTAGGCAGAAATTCCACGCTGCAAATCACCCCCAATCAGCTGGTTTAGTCGAGTGCTATAATGGCACTCTTAAGTTAAAATTGGCCAAAATTCAAGAGAGCACTGGTTTACAATGGCTAGATGCCTTGCCATTAGCACTTTTGTCCACAAGAATGACTGTGCATTCGCGAATGGGTTTGAGTCCGTATGAGGTTGTGTTTGGTCGCCCGGCAAATATTTGGGGCGTACCAAGACCAACGAGGTTCAGTGACCTCGAGCATCCTGTGTTGCTTGACTACTTACGTGAACTGACGACTAAAATGAGTGTTTTACGCCAACAGGTGCATGACAGCCTTCCACAAGCTGCAGAAGATCCAGGGCATTCTATTGAACCCGGATAATGGGTGTTTGTACGTAACTTTCAGCGGACCAAGAACGAACAGCCCCGTTGGACAGGGCCCTACCAGGTGCTCCTATCAACAAGATCTGCGGTCCGAGTGCGAGGCAAGCGGAACTGGATCCACGGATCCCATACTAAAAGGGCACCTTTGCCCTTGCCATACGATAAGTGGGTCCAGGAAGGACTTGCAGACTCTGAAACGGAAGTTGTCCCACGGTTTATACCGTTCAGCGATGCTCGACTGATTGGAACAAACTCAGAGAAAGAGAGTGATAGTATTTTGCAAGAATCAGTACCTCCTGCAGATCGATTGGACACTACAGAGCCTCACCTTTTGATCGCTGATCAAGAATTAGCTGGAAAGAGCGCTATAATTTGAGATCGAGAGTTACGGACAAATAAATAAAGACTAATAAAGTTTGATGATTTTTTTCTGTTTGCAGGTTAACTCTCCACCAAGGATCTACTCATTTTTGTTTTTCTTGAACCGCCATCCGGTTCTTGCTGCTAGGGTCGCGGTTGCCATCAGTCTTGGGAGTGCAAGCCTGAGACACTAGGTCGAGGGTTCTGTTGGCCCAAGGCAGCCTTCCTGGGTTAGCAGAGGCATTCCTGAGCAGAATCAACTTACCACCGCAGCAGCACATTTAGTTTAGGATGGATTTCTTTGAGTTGGAGAGACCTGTACAGATACTGACTTTTAGAAAAAGAATATGTAAAATAATATCGAAGAAAAGTTTTTTGATACCATGTTTATTTTTACTATTGAGCTTTATGATATTTATAGCTGGTTATGTAACATTTTCTTTTAAAATGACGTTTAATCCCACTGTGAAACCTACAGCTTCACCTACTATTTCTTCTCATTCTTTCCATCCTTTGCCTGAGCATGAGGTAGTTAGACGATTGGAATTTGCTAGCAATTACTTCATCTAACTTCTACACCAACACCAGTTAGTGATGAATACGACAAACTGCTGGATTTGTGGTTTGATGCCTCATACAACCGATAAGGGTATTCCCTATTTAGTTTTGCCCTTTAGCTTTAATGGTTCGATTTGGGCTTACAGAACAATGTTTATCTACGCCCATAGTGTCTACCCCCAACGTTCATTGAAAGACAACCCAAAGAATAGCGCTACAGTTAAAGGCATTGTCGATATGATTAGAGGGATTAGCTCGTATGAGACTATTCCGAGAGATGAGACACTAGCCTACATTGGTTGGAACGTTACTGGATATGGACTTAGTCTGAGTGTTAACCAGCGAGCGAAAAGTTCTCAACCGATTTGGATAGTGCCCCATCAGGGCCACTATTGTCTGCAGGGCAATGGCAAGAATCCGAAGGCTCAGTTAGGGAAGAGTGTTTGCGCTGAGACTTATGTATTTGCGTCTCAGTCTTCCCCAGCGTTCTTAACTGCCAAGGGTACCTACTTTGTTTGCTACGACAAAGCGTATACATGGTTGCCCCCTGACTTCTCGGGCACATGTTTTGTTTCCTTTCTGTTACCTCCCACTTTTACAGCTGCGGCAGATTACCATAAGACGAGAGTTGCTGGAGGTGTCTTTAGTCAAGAAGACACTGCAGGACAAGAACTGGGAGATTTCTTTAAGGGGTTTCTGCCGTTCTGGGGACCTATGGCTAACAGTAGGAATATTTGCCAGTTGACGAGAGTGGTTGAGTCCACCATAGTCGAAACTACCGTTGCCCTTGGTAACCTGACTGCTGAGCTCCAATCGGATAGACTCATGACACTTCAAAATAGAGTTGCCCTTGATGTTATTTTAGCAGATCGAGGTGGAGTTTGTAAGCTGATTCAATCAAGCTGCTGCGTTTTCATTCCAGACAACGCTCCTTCAGTCTTCCAGGCCATTTCCAAATTGCATAAAATCTCCTACTCTGTCCATTTGGACAAAGGAGATTGGTCGTTGATGGGATGGTTATGGGGATTGATATCCAATTGGGGTTGGAAGATTTTGATGGTCATTGGGATGGTCTTAGCAATCCTTTTCATGTTCTGTCTCTGTGTACAGTGTGCTCCTGCAATTTGTGGCCTCTGTGCTGCTTTGTGTGCAAGGAGACCTGTCCAGAGAGAGGTACTAAGTAATAGGATGATGCTACAGCAACATATCGATGATCTGATGAATATAGATCCGGATTCAGATTAACATGGGTTTGGGTCTGTTGCCCATGTAAGAGCAAAAGGAGGGCCTGTGGTTCCGTGGTTCGCGAACTGGGTTCCATGGTTCTGAACCCCTACACTAAAGATTGTCGGAAATGGACTATTTTGGTGTCAGCAGACCGCAAATGGCGAGTGTAGCGTGTCTGAGTGTTTTCGTGTGAAACGATATAGGAGAACACTCTGTATTTGAGGATTTAGTTTGAACCTCCGGGTTCCATTTTGTATACGGCAGCCGTTTTGTGTGGTTGCCCTAACATAGGCCCGATGACTGTGCCCGAACGAGTCCTTGAGACACGTATGCCTTAGCTGACTTCAGGGTGACCTGGCCGAACTGACTCCTTGCCCGAGGCCGACCTCGTTGAGCCAGTTCCTTGTTTAGCAGCTGGTCTGATAAAGATCAAAGAGCAGGACGTGCCCGAGTTTATGGTACACTGCTCCCACCTTTCTATCTCCTTTCCGATCTGTTTCTGCCTTTCCTTTACGACATAATCATTGATTTGGGTTGAAGGCTTTATGATGGGTTTGTCCGGCCTGATCGAACAGGAAACTTGGGAATGTGCGTGGTTACTTCTGGTGGGCTGGACAACGGAAATTGGGATTGTCCGAGATTGTCATCATTCGCTACTTTCAAAATGTTACACTGTCATTGGTCAGTTTGTATGCACCGAATGCTAATTTGAAATGTTGCCTGGGCTTGATTTTTGGCATAAAAGACCATGCTCTGCTTATTGAATTTGTGCAGTCTCTGACGAACCACCCGTGTGTGCTTCGTAGATCTCTGTTCCTGGTTGCAGCCAATAAACTTTGGTCTTTGACGTCATCAAGAAGTATCCCGTGTCTCTGTTTGCCAAGACAGGGGAACTCGAAGGTTTCAGGCGTTCTCCCTGACGCCGCTGGGTTCTAAAAACCCGGTCCTTCACTCCCGCTGCACTGCGTTAGATGCACTGAGTCCCCGAGCGGCCCGTACCTGCCCAGCAGTTCTGGGGCTGCCCCTTTAAGTTTACAACCGTTGTCTCTGTTGTTGGGAGCTAGTGGTGCCCGAGCTTACCGTGCAGATTGGCTTATAGCATTATTTTTGCATTACAAACTGCCTTATGCTTGCATAAAGAACTGCCTTATACTTGTATGAAGAACTGCATTATTCTTGCATTAAGAACTGCATTATTCTTGCATTAAAAACTGCATTAGTACTTGCATTAAGGACTGTCTTATTTCTACATTACGAACTGCATTACGAACTGCATAGCATTGCATTAGGACGGCATCCGATCATCGTGAACTGCTCAGAAAATACCGCAAGAACCTACAAGTGATTGTTGGCCTAATATCCGGCCCAGTAAAATATTACAACTATGCATATGCTGGATATTTTTTATCGTTTGGTCTCATCTTATTTCTTCTTGATAAAGATACCGCTATTTTCCTAAATCAGTGTGGTATTCATTTGTGGTGTTATCACTGTGTTACTAGGAGTGTGGTTGCAAATACTTTACACATTGCTTTGGAGATAAACCTGGCTGCTCGTGCCAAGCTACCGGGGGTGAGCAGGGGTTATCTCAGAGTGTGTCCCTCCTTGCCCTGACTAGAAGCAAGGGTCCTTACTTGGACTAAGGTACCTACCTCAGCCAAGTTCCAACACCCAGTAGCCCCATTTATGATCTTTTGGCAGGTCATTTATTACTGTATGTTATGAATAACTGGGCTACTGTTTTACCAGACTTAAAAATACATGTTGACCAACTATTGCAACCTCTCCCGAGCAATATATTGCATTGTTTGCTTCATGTGGATCACCTTGTGGTAAAATACTCCACGCCCTTTTAAAAGGCCACATCCTTGATATTGATTAGACTAATGCACAAACTAGTTTTGCTGTGCCGCTAGGTACCCTACCTTGGACTGATCACTATCATATGCCTTTTCAATGGGCATTTAATCCAGAGTTGAATCTGAGGGATGTTCCAGATGAATCATAATGATCAAAATAGGAAAAAATTCTCTTGAACTTTGTACATCGCTAGCCAATCTTCTTTGGGATCATAGCCTGCAGACCGACAGTAACGGCTTTCAGAATACACTACCTTTGATAGATTTTCTGTGGGCTGACACCTTAAGATCAATGTATTCACAAGCTCCATGTCTATCGTTGTAATGTTTTTAAATCGTTTGTTGTTGTACATGTTGTTAGATAGGTTGTTGATCTTTGTACATATAAATTGATTGGATATATATGTTTTTACCGACAGCCCTGAAGAAGTCCCAGCTTGGGACGAAACGCGTCGGCTGTATGTTTTACTGCAAACTGAAAATAAAGATTAAAAGAAGACTATCAACATCTCTTTGAGAAATATTTCTTCATCGTGCGTAAATACCATTTGCACTTATTGTCTTACTTTTTGTGGTGCACCTTTGCGGTTGTTTTATTTGCACTGAAATTCCCTAGGGAATAGGCACAGTGATGATGGGTGCCATCCAGTGTGCACACAATCCCCTACATTAACTCAAGGGTCAAAGAATATTACGGGGAGAAAGACAGTCAGGTGCTGACATTAGGAAGGGTCCATCATTATATTCTGTTCCTTACTTCAGTTCACCCTCACTAGCACTGACACACCCCATACCTAGATCATATATTCATATCTTTATTCAAGTGAGACTCCTGTAAAAAGATTGTCTCAAGCATGACCAGCTTTAAAGATAGACGCCAGGAGCTTGCCCAGGATTTATTCACACCTGGGGCCAAAACAATTGGCACAACAATTCCTAAGGAAGATGGCCTAAAAGCCAAATTTAAAAAATTGGAAAAATTAAAGATGAATGAGATGTCCCGCTGGTGGGATGGCACCACCTTGGGAAAATACTTAGAGAATGAGAAAATCCCACGTGGGTTGAGGATACTTATCTTCCCCACGTTTGAAGACTTAGATACTGACCGACTAGAAGACTGGGAAAATAACTTACGGAACGCATCTTTCACAATGATGCGCATCCTAATCAAAAATGCTGAAAAGAAGGGAGCAAAGGCTCAGCAAGAAATAGAAGAACTGGAAAAGGAGATAGCACAATCTGAATTAAAGGATGTGATAAAGAAAAACTATGCTATACTAGACGGGGTGCTAGAAAAACATCAGATCTACTTAAGAGACAAAAAACTGAGGAAAATCAAGAGGGACGACAAGGACTATAGTGATGGGAGGGTATATACTTTTTCCAAAAAATACGACAAGGTGAAAGTCCCGGGTGAGGGCAAAAGACAGAGAGTTGAGACTCCCGAATTGAGTTCTGCAAGCAGCATCACATCACTCTCCTCAGCCGCAAGTTCGGCTTCTATAACTGAACCAATAAGTTCTAATGCAACTGATATAAGGCCCAATAATTTTTTATTGGAGATGGAGAGGTGGAGGCTAGGGGCACGACCGGTACACAAAGAACCTCCAAGACAAGAAGGGGAGGGAGGAACTGGCAGAAACGCAAACAGAAACTCGAAAAAACCAAACCTAGAATCAGTGGAGAGAATAACAAGATCCAAAAAGAAGGGGAATCAGCAACAATAGTTAGAACTGAGAATGATAACACAGTAAGATCCATTGTTGTAAACCTATCAAAAAGAGAACTAAAGCAAGATGAAATTTCTGTCCTCAATAAGGGTTTAGGATTTTGTCCCAACCAAACGGTTGGAGATGTTGATTTATTTGTTGATCTAATGAAATTTGTTCGATTGGTTAAGCTTAAAGATCACTTTGCACGTAATCCTACTAATCATGTTAACTTGAACAATGTCAATAATGTCACGGATTATACTGTTAATGAAACAAACACCATTCAAGCAATGATTTCTGTGGAACTCGATACATCTATTGACATTGAAAATGTGAGAGATGAATTGAATATTGTTTAAGATGTTTATATTGACAGTGGATTAAAACCAAGATCCAAATTCATCCCCACAGGTACTCATCCAAACATTGAAATTTTTCGCGAAAAAGTCAGCCAATCTTTCTACCAAATGCTTGAAAATCCTAAACGTGTTCCCCCTTCCAAATATAATCTCACACGCTTAGAGTCTGAAGCCCTAAAAAGACTCCAGTCAGACAAAAATATTGTTATCCGAGAGGCGGATAAAGGGGGAAACGTAATTATCATGAACAAGGAAGATTACATGAATGAAATTTCCCGTCAACTTTCTGATTCCACTTGTTACACCAGACTCGGTTATAACCCTATTGAGGCACGCACATCCCATATAAACATGAGGCTTACAGAATGGCGAGAGATAGGCTTACTCAGTGTTGAGGAGTGTCAATACCTTACAGTAACAACCCCTTCTTTTCCTTGCATTTATATACTCCCCAAAATTCATAAGGGAGGCCCCTTTCCACCTGGCCACCCCATTATTTCCGGAGTCAACTCGCCCACGGAGGGACTATCAGAGTATGTGGACACTTTCATCCAGCCCATGGTACAAAATCTTCCGGCCTACTTGAGGGACACTAAAGATATACTGGGCAAACTGGAGGGTTTTACTTGGACGGATTCCCTACACTTCGTTACCCTAGATGTAGTTGGGCTTTACACCTGTATCAAAAAGGAATTTGGAATACGGGCCCTGGAAACCTTTCTGGACAAATGTTCAGCAGACCACATGTCACACAATGGTGTCCTTCTTGAGATGACAGAAATTATTCTGTCAAAAAACTTCTTCTTACATGACTCGACATGGTACCACCAAACGCAAGGGACTGCAATGGGTTCCGAATTTGCTCCCGCTTACGCCGGCCTTTTCATGGGCTGGTTCGAGCGGGAGCATGCATGGGGTCGCCACGCAGCCAAATGGATGAACAATATAATTTTCTGGGGTGGGTACATTGATGATGTGATAATGATCTGGGATGGACCTACCCCGGATCTTTTGGATTACTTTGGCTACCTCAATGATAATCCGTTCATTGTTCGCTTTACGATGACACACAATCAGAAAGCAATCGACTTTCTTGATGTTAAACTCTTTGTAGAGAATAACAAGATCCAAAGCTGCACTCATCGGAAGGCGACTGCCTGCAATAGTATTCTACACTATGAGAGCGCACATCCCCGACATGTAATCGAGAACATCCCTTACGGGGAAATGATCCGGATGCGCCGGAATTGCAGTACGGAGGATTCTTTCCTTCATAATATTCAGGAAACTGAAAAACGGTTCCTGGAGAGGGGCTATCCCAGAAAGACCCTTGAAAAAGCCAACAAAAAAGTCCAAAATATAACAAGACAAAGCACCTTAGCACCCAAAACTAGACCAACAGACACTAGCAGACCCCTCTCCTTTAACACACAGTACTCTGACCAAAGTAGCAAAGTCTTTAACATCTTAAGAAAACACTGGCATTTGATTGCAGATATACCGAGCCTACAGGATTCGATCACTAGCACACCTAAAATATGCTACAGGAGAGGAAAAAACCTCCGCAACATCCTCTGCCCAAGCTATATAGAATCCAAAAAGCGGACCAACTGGCTAACTTCTCCCGCTAAAGGCTTTTTCACATGTAGCGACTGCAACATGTGTGCACTGGGCAAAAATAGAACCAAGGAATTCTGTTTCAATACCAACAAAACCTATACCATAGATCACTTGATCAATTGCAACACCAAATATGTTGTCTATATTTTGGGGTGCGGCTGTAACAGGATCTATGTTGGAAGCACCAAGAGAGCTTTAAAGATCCGCATCCAGGAACATGTCCGTGCAAGACGTAATGGTGACATGAGACATCCCATGACCTTCCATATGCAGGAATACCACAAAGACACGGACAACATGTGGTTTATGGGCATTGACCATCAACCTATTCACCCAAGAGGAGGAGATAGGGAACTTGCATTAAGACAACGGGAGGCGGGTTGGATATGTAGACTACGATGCATAGAACTCGGTCACAACACCGAAGATGAGCTACATTATTTCCTTGATTAGCCCACTTAATCTGATCCCCCTTCTCTCTTCTGCTCATGTTCGCCACACAGATCACGCTTCTATCTGTGCATTTAAACAAATTGAAGGATGACATGTTCCTACACTCTGAAAGAAGATCTAAATAATGGACTGCCAACCTGTAAATAGCAAACTTGTAAATAGCCCTTTCCCTTCTGGGAGTATACTGGTAAATAGCCCCACATGTAACAATGATGTACTCGGTTTTCCTTCCTGCTCATCATGGTTGGTGTTCCAAATGTTTCAAACAAAGAATTGTTTTACTTCTCTCTGTTTACACTGTTGCACATTACTATTTCATTTCTGTCCTTCTGCACCTTGCTGTCCTCCATTGCTTTCCTCCTGCATGAATTAGATGCTCCTTAATTACCCGGGCTTTATGGCTACAATATAAGCAGGCTCAGATTAACGTTCACCTTACACGGATTAAGTTGGATATAATCCCATCCATCTCTCTTATTCCCGCTTTTAAATAATTAGGCTGGAGACAGAAAACCTGGGCAGGTGTCCTCAAATTGGACTCCTTGCATTGCGGCTCCAAGATCCATTGCATTGGCGCTTCACGATCTAAAAACTGCACCCATTGCAATGTCGCTTCACGACACAAATAATTTCATAATCCTAGCTCATCTAACTAGGATTAAGGAGGTCTCATAACACACGTCCTTTTGTTTCCCCTTAGGGTTCTACACCATCTCTGCATTGTATTCCCACAGTAACACTTGCCTATTACATCACGTGTGGGAACACAGGCAAAGATGGCCGCCGCAATTTCGTCGTGTTTTCCATTTATCGCATTATGGTATATGTCACCTCCTCATAACATGCCATCTTTCCTTCTCACAATAAACCGTATCTCCCGTTCCTCCACTCTAAACAAGTCGGTTTTTTACGTTAATGCCGTTATAATATACATGGCATCTTCACAGGAATTAACCAGCTACCCCGGGCGCCGCGAAGGGCGGACATCCCCAAAAACGGGCAGAAGGTAGGGAGGGGTGCACACATGCACGTTCTCCTGAGCCACTCTAATATGGCCGCCACTTCTACACATGCTGACATCGCTGACATCGCGCAGACCCAACACCCAGCGCTTCTGCGTTGGCGCGTTGGCGCGTTACTGTCAGGTGTAGGCTCTTAGCGTAATTGATCACGCTATATAACAAACAAGAGGTGTTCACAATGTTCGAACACGATGTCGCTGTGGGAGTTTCAGCGGGACGAGGGCTGTGGATGGGCGCCGGCCGTTTTACCAGGAACGGTAAGTTCGGTTACATACTTTGTAACCTGTTCATCCCCCCTGTTAGGATTCCGTGCAGTATTGGCCCCCAGTCAAGGGCCTTTCCTGCATTATTCTTTCATTAGGCTATGTCTTTGCTCAAGACCAAGATTGTTGCTGCCCATTAATGTATTCCAACCAAGGGAATTTGCACCTTCACAAGAAGTTTCCTTATATTTTGGAAACTTTCATACTGTCAAGGACCCTTATCCAACAAACTTAAAATAGCTTCTTCATCACTGTTTCCTAAATATTGTTCATGCAATTGTACAAACGACCTGGGGCAGATCAGATTTGCAATGGTCCACATCACTAACTAACAAGATACAGTGGGACTTTCATTGCGCCAATATTTCCGAATATGTACACAAAGGTCATATACATCATTGGAAATTCATGTAGAAGCGTAATTCTATGTTCCCTATTAGTTGTGCCTAATTATAAGACAGCATTTTACCCGTTTTTCACTTGGCAGGCCTGCTGGAACACAGTGCCCACACCCTCCTCCCTTGGACAAATAGGACCACCTGTCCACTACTAGTTCTACAAATCACTCAGGTAAACATCATGTCAAATAAATTCATCTCCTTTCTCACTCATCTTTTTTCAAGAAATGTTTGTAATTCCTCCACTCTTCAAATCAAAATACCTTCGCATAGGGTATGACCCTGCTTTCCTTCTTAATGTCTTTCAGTAGACGGCCTAAGACAGACACAAACTAAGGTGGCAAGACCGTTTACACTACTCAGGAACCCTGTTAAGCACTGCCTTCATCGCCTATTAGCATGCTTACAGTAAGTAGATGGAAGCTAAGGAACGTTAGATTTAATGACAGGGTTTCTAATGCCCCCCTTCACCTGCCGCGAAGTCATATCAAAGCACTGCTAACCTTGTCGCCTAACAGTACAATGACAAACTTTAAGATTGTTATTTTTCACTTTCCTGTCCCCGCTAAGGTCCAACCCTGCTAATTCGGCATTGGAATGAACTAATATACATTCCGGCTCGTACATCAGGAATACAGTGTCCGGGAAGGCGCCCCTTGGACCCCGGTTCCTCTCACATTCTCTCCACAAGCGACGTATCACAAACTTAAAGGTAAATGAGTATTGGGCTTTGTGTAACAATGGTATTCAATGTTAGTGGCCTCTTTACCCAGAGGCGTAGTTGGATCCCAATTTCTCCAGCCTCCCTCTTTAAACATATGACTGAGTCTGCTTCAGTGGCCATCAACAACATTAAGCTTCTAATATGAAATTAGCCCACTCTCTAGACGGGTTTTTTTTCTTGTTGTGCTTTCTCCATCCTTTTCTCTTTCTCTTATCCCGGTCCTTTTCTGTGCCACATGTACATACAATGGCTTAGCATACACTGTATGCCTTTTGTACATACATATCCTCCGCCTGATGAAATCGCTTTTTCCAAATGTAAATAGTCTATGAAATGACCCCTTGTAACTGTAAATAATGTTTATCTTAACTGTAAATAATGTTTACACATTTGTACATATCCCTACGTCTATATGCAATCCCCTGCTCTTAGATTTTCTGTGGGCTGACACCTTAAGATCAATGTATGCACAAGCTCCATGTCTATCGTTGTAATGTTTTTAAATCGTTTGTTGTTGTACATGTTGTTAGATAGGTTGTTGATCTTTGTACATATAAATTGATTGGATATATATGTTTTTACCGACAGCCCTGAAGAAGTCCCAGCTTGGGACGAAACGCGTTGGCTGTATGTTTTACTGCAAACTGAAAATAAAGATTAAAAGAAGACTATCAACATCTCTTTGAGAAATATTTCTTCATCGTGCGTAAATACCATTTGCACTTTTTGTCTTACTTTTTGTGGTGCACCTTTGCGGTTGTTTTATTTGCACTGAAATTCCCTAGGGAATAGGCACAGTGATGATGGGTGCCATCCAGTGTGCACACAATCCCCTACATTAACTCAAGGGTCAAAGAATATTACGGGGAGAAAGACAGTCAGGTGCTGACATTAGTAAGGGTCCATCATTATATTCTGTTCCTTACTTCCTTTGAGAATGATATTGTAGAGGATGTTTGTTAGACGCTTGCGTTCCCGCATGCACCATTGTTGCCAAGTGTGCCACCCGGATCCCCCCGCACCTTGGTTAGGCCAAGAAAGCACACCGTCCGAGACAGCCCTGCTCACCCCCTTAGTAGCTTAACACGAGCAGCCAGGCTTACCTCCACGGCACAAGTGTTCAGTATGTGCAACAATGCCCACAGCAATCCCAATGATGTCACCACAAATGGACTCCACACAAGTTTGTATAAAACGAGTATACTTTATATAAAAAGATATACGAAATGACCACATGATACAACTTCCATATATATACACTGGGTAATATTGTTTCCGGTGGGTTGGGCGGTTCTAATCCCCAACCACTGCTTCTAACCAAAAATTACGCGGACTTTTACCCGTTCTCAACAGGTTAGGTACGTAGTTTCACTAGATTCACACACGTTACAAAATACAAGGAATACTGCACTATTTAACAATGGTTTCATGTACAGTGCTACAGTGATGAAACAATGCAATGCGTAGCTTCAAGATCATGTACTGAGTCATAATAAGATAATGCAACATGGCTTGCTACCAGCATGCCCTATTCAAGGAAGGAATACAGCAATGTGTCACGCTGCAGTTACGTACAGTGCAATTGGAAAACAATGCAATGCGTATCACCACCAGCATGCCCTGTGCAGGGAAGGAATAAGGTAATGCTTCACAGTGCAATTTAGTACAGTGCAGTAATCAACCAATGCAGTGCGCTACGCTATGATCCTGTATCCTGCAAGAGAAACATAACGTAATGCGTAGCACACTAACCCCTGAGTTCGTTAAGCACCTCTAGTGTCAGGCGTTGTCTAATAGTTTGATAGATTGTTAGCAGCAAATATGCAGTGTTATACGACTGTTTTTAGAAGTTGTACGGCGGTTGCCCCCAACACAGATCAACAATGACACCCAAGTTCCACTCCGGGCCCTGGCCCCTGTTCTGCCCCGTCTGGGACCAGCACAGACCGAGATCTGGGCCAAAGCAACAGGAGCACAGCTGCCAGCAGCGAGAGGCAGAGAGAGTGTCCCTCTGGAAACGCACCTCGCCCCAGGCAATGATCCACTCTACCTGGGGGGCACAATCCCACTCTCCTCTCCTGCTGCAGCTGCCTGGCCTCACTCCAGAACCTTGTCACTATGGGCAAGGGGCGCTCAGGCTGGTAGTTCAGCTGCTGCAGGGCTGCCTGTCTGGGCCACCAACGTTCAGCACAAAGTCCTTCCACGTAGGGTTCCAGACGATGCTGGTGCTACTGCACGTTGCCTTCGAGTGCCCCATCACTTGGCCCTCCTCTCCAGCGCTGTTAGGACTTCTTCGCTCCCTGGTGCTCACCCCTCCCCGGTACTCCTCACCAGCACCTCTGGTGGCACTTTTGACATGTACCCCGGCGCGTCCGTGACTCACTCTGTCTCCTGGTGCACACAGTCTTCAGGCACTCTCCACTACCGCCCGGGTCGCATCACGACACGCACACTACGCGGCTGAGTCCCACCTCTCCTCCTGGTGCACACGAGGTACCAGGCGCTCTCCACTAACGCCATGGCTGCACCACCACATGCCGATCCGCGTGTTGGAGACTCACTCCTTGTTAGTGCCCACGATGTCTCGCCACTCTTCACTAGTTCCTGGGCTACACTGCGACACGCACCTCCAGCATGTCCCGAATCTCGGCTCTTTTCCATGATGCCCACAATCCACAGGTGCTCCAACACCCATAGCCGCACCAAGACACGCACCCTGCGCGTCAGAGTCTTGATACGCTCGGATGCCCATGATCACCTTAGGCACCCCTTTGGAGGTCTCAGGCTGCCATGACATGGTCCCACCACCGCGCCACTTGAGACTTCCTGGAAACGATTATGTTCCTGTGCTTCCAAACAGGAAGCCAGCTCACCTCGGGCCCTTGGGGCACAGGACGCAGCACACAGTAAAGTCCTGTTCAGAAAGAAGAGGGACACAACCCACTGCAGTGCCCCTTTAGTCTCTCCTTGGTCAAGAGCTACAAACTTCCCACAAGCCCCTGACCACAAAAGGGTGCATCATCAACGACATCATCAACATAACCAAAGTCATGGGGTTACAGTTTTTCCAGTTATACCCCTCATTGTCTTTGAAGTTTCCTTGTGCTCAGGGGACCCCGACCCCTCCCTAAATCAGTCTTGCATATCTCCCCCCAAAGTGTCACCGTCCTCTCTTTGATACTGGGGGCCTGGATCTTTTTAGCATTCAGAGGGAGATGGGTCTATTGCTTTATGACTCTGCCCCAGGCCTCTTCACCTTGCAAGGCCTCTTCTTCTCCCCGCTCCAGGTTCAGGCTAGCCTGGCACTGTCTCCACTTCCGAACCGGGGCACAACCTCACTCAGCCTTTCTCACCTCTCCCAGATCCAGGCAGGCAATTTACATTCTGCTGAGATACACAAAAAGATTTACAGCACAAACTTGGCCATTTTCTCAATGTGCCAGTTTGTGAAACAGAGTTGTTGAAACAGCGGTTTCTGGACAGACAGAGGCAAAACCATCTACCCAAAAAGATGCATTATGATGCTGTGAGCTCAGACATACCAAACTTCACTGTTCCATTTCCAATTCTTGGGAAACTAGGCAAACAATACTACACCCAACCTCCCCCATTCTGTCCTATGGGCAGGATGGCCGATTTGGATAGTGCCCCATCAGGGCCACTATTGTCTGCAGGGCAATGGCAAGAATCCGAAGGCTCAGTTAGGGAAGAGTGTTTGCGCTGAGACTTATGTATTTGCGTCTCAGTCTTCCCCAGCGTTCTTAACTGCCAAGGGTACCTACTTTGTTTGCTACGACAAAGCGTATACATGGTTGCCCCCTGACTTCTCGGGCACATGTTTTGTTTCCTTTCTGTTACCTCCCACTTTTACAGCTGCGGCAGATTACCATAAGACGAGAGTTGCTGGAGGTGTCTTTAGTCAAGAAGACACTGCAGGACAAGAACTGGGAGATTTCTTTAAGGGGTTTCTGCCGTTCTGGGGACCTATGGCTAACAGTAGGAATATTTGCCAGTTGACGAGAGTGGTTGAGTCCACCATAGTCGAAACTACCGTTGCCCTTGGTAACCTGACTGCTGAGCTCCAATCGGATAGACTCATGACACTTCAAAATAGAGTTGCCCTTGATGTTATTTTAGCAGATCGAGGTGGAGTTTGTAAGCTGATTCAATCAAGCTGCTGCGTTTTCATTCCAGACAACGCTCCTTCAGTCTTCCAGGCCATTTCCAAATTGCATAAAATCTCCTACTCTGTCCATTTGGACAAAGGAGATTGGTCGTTGATGGGATGGTTATGGGGATTGATATCCAATTGGGGTTGGAAGATTTTGATGGTCATTGGGATGGTCTTAGCAATCCTTTTCATGTTCTGTCTCTGTGTACAGTGTGCTCCTGCAATTTGTGGCCTCTGTGCTGCTTTGTGTGCAAGGAGACCTGTCCAGAGAGAGGTACTAAGTAATAGGATGATGCTACAGCAACATATCGATGATCTGATGAATATAGATCCGGATTCAGATTAACATGGGTTTGGGTCTGTTGCCCATGTAAGAGCAAAAGGAGGGCCTGTGGTTCCGTGGTTCGCGAACTGGGTTCCATGGTTCTGAACCCCTACACTAAAGATTGTCGGAAATGGACTATTTTGGTGTCAGCAGACCGCAAATGGCGAGTGTAGCGTGTCTGAGTGTTTTCGTGTGAAACGATATAGGAGAACACTCTGTATTTGAGGATTTAGTTTGAACCTCCGGGTTCCATTTTGTATACGGCAGCCGTTTTGTGTGGTTGCCCTAACATAGGCCCGATGACTGTGCCCGAACGAGTCCTTGAGACACGTATGCCTTAGCTGACTTCAGGGTGACCTGGCCGAACTGACTCCTTGCCCGAGGCCGACCTCGTTGAGCCAGTTCCTTGTTTAGCAGCTGGTCTGATAAAGATCAAAGAGCAGGACGTGCCCGAGTTTATGGTACACTGCTCCCACCTTTCTATCTCCTTTCCGATCTGTTTCTGCCTTTCCTTTACGACATAATCATTGATTTGGGTTGAAGGCTTTATGATGGGTTTGTCCGGCCTGATCGAACAGGAAACTTGGGAATGTGCGTGGTTACTTCTGGTGGGCTGGACAACGGAAATTGGGATTGTCCGAGATTGTCATCATTCGCTACTTTCAAAATGTTACACTGTCATTGGTCAGTTTGTATGCACCGAATGCTAATTTGAAATGTTGCCTGGGCTTGATTTTTGGCATAAAAGACCATGCTCTGCTTATTGAATTTGTGCAGTCTCTGACGAACCACCCGTGTGTGCTTCGTAGATCTCTGTTCCTGGTTGCAGCCAATAAACTTTGGTCTTTGACGTCATCAAGAAGTATCCCGTGTCTCTGTTTGCCAAGACAGGGGAACTCGAAGGTTTCAGGCGTTCTCCCTGACGCCGCTGGGTTCTAAAAACCCGGTCCTTCACTCCCGCTGCACTGCGTTAGATGCACTGAGTCCCCGAGCGGCCCGTACCTGCCCAGCAGTTCTGGGGCTGCCCCTTTAAGTTTACAACCGTTGTCTCTGTTGTTGGGAGCTAGTGGTGCCCGAGCTTACCGTGCAGATTGGCTTATAGCATTATTTTTGCATTACAAACTGCCTTATGCTTGCATAAAGAACTGCCTTATACTTGTATGAAGAACTGCATTATTCTTGCATTAAGAACTGCATTATTCTTGCATTAAAAACTGCATTAGTACTTGCATTAAGGACTGTCTTATTTCTACATTACGAACTGCATTACGAACTGCATAGCATTGCATTAGGACGGCATCCGATCATCGTGAACTGCTCAGAAAATACCGCAAGAACCTACAAGTGATTGTTGGCCTAATATCCGGCCCAGTAAAATATTACAACTATGCATATGCTGGATATTTTTTATCGTTTGGTCTCATCTTATTTCTTCTTGATAAAGATACCGCTATTTTCCTAAATCAGTGTGGTATTCATTTGTGGTGTTATCACTGTGTTACTAGGAGTGTGGTTGCAAATACTTTACACATTGCTTTGGAGATAAACCTGGCTGCTCGTGCCAAGCTACCGGGGGTGAGCAGGGGTTATCTCAGAGTGTGTCCCTCCTTGCCCTGACTAGAAGCAAGGGTCCTTACTTGGACTAAGGTACCTACCTCAGCCAAGTTCCAACACCCAGTAGCCCCATTTATGATCTTTTGGCAGGTCATTTATTACTGTATGTTATGAATAACTGGGCTACTGTTTTACCAGACTTAAAAATACATGTTGACCAACTATTGCAACCTCTCCCGAGCAATATATTGCATTGTTTGCTTCATGTGGATCACCTTGTGGTAAAATACTCCACGCCCTTTTAAAAGGCCACATCCTTGATATTGATTAGACTAATGCACAAACTAGTTTTGCTGTGCCGCTAGGTACCCTACCTTGGACTGATCACTATCATATGCCTTTTCAATGGGCATTTAATCCAGAGTTGAATCTGAGGGATGTTCCAGATGAATCATAATGATCAAAATAGGAAAAAATTCTCTTGAACTTTGTACATCGCTAGCCAATCTTCTTTGGGATCATAGCCTGCAGACCGACAGTAACGGCTTTCAGAATACACTACCTTTGATAGATTTTCTGTGGGCTGACACCTTAAGATCAATGTATTCACAAGCTCCATGTCTATCGTTGTAATGTTTTTAAATCGTTTGTTGTTGTACATGTTGTTAGATAGGTTGTTGATCTTTGTACATATAAATTGATTGGATATATATGTTTTTACCGACAGCCCTGAAGAAGTCCCAGCTTGGGACGAAACGCGTCGGCTGTATGTTTTACTGCAAACTGAAAATAAAGATTAAAAGAAGACTATCAACATCTCTTTGAGAAATATTTCTTCATCGTGCGTAAATACCATTTGCACTTATTGTCTTACTTTTTGTGGTGCACCTTTGCGGTTGTTTTATTTGCACTGAAATTCCCTAGGGAATAGGCACAGTGATGATGGGTGCCATCCAGTGTGCACACAATCCCCTACATTAACTCAAGGGTCAAAGAATATTACGGGGAGAAAGACAGTCAGGTGCTGACATTAGGAAGGGTCCATCATTATATTCTGTTCCTTACTTCAGTTCACCCTCACTAGCACTGACACACCCCATACCTAGATCATATATTCATATCTTTATTCAAGTGAGACTCCTGTAAAAAGATTGTCTCAAGCATGACCAGCTTTAAAGATAGACGCCAGGAGCTTGCCCAGGATTTATTCACACCTGGGGCCAAAACAATTGGCACAACAATTCCTAAGGAAGATGGCCTAAAAGCCAAATTTAAAAAATTGGAAAAATTAAAGATGAATGAGATGTCCCGCTGGTGGGATGGCACCACCTTGGGAAAATACTTAGAGAATGAGAAAATCCCACGTGGGTTGAGGATACTTATCTTCCCCACGTTTGAAGACTTAGATACTGACCGACTAGAAGACTGGGAAAATAACTTACGGAACGCATCTTTCACAATGATGCGCATCCTAATCAAAAATGCTGAAAAGAAGGGAGCAAAGGCTCAGCAAGAAATAGAAGAACTGGAAAAGGAGATAGCACAATCTGAATTAAAGGATGTGATAAAGAAAAACTATGCTATACTAGACGGGGTGCTAGAAAAACATCAGATCTACTTAAGAGACAAAAAACTGAGGAAAATCAAGAGGGACGACAAGGACTATAGTGATGGGAGGGTATATACTTTTTCCAAAAAATACGACAAGGTGAAAGTCCCGGGTGAGGGCAAAAGACAGAGAGTTGAGACTCCCGAATTGAGTTCTGCAAGCAGCATCACATCACTCTCCTCAGCCGCAAGTTCGGCTTCTATAACTGAACCAATAAGTTCTAATGCAACTGATATAAGGCCCAATAATTTTTTATTGGAGATGGAGAGGTGGAGGCTAGGGGCACGACCGGTACACAAAGAACCTCCAAGACAAGAAGGGGAGGGAGGAACTGGCAGAAACGCAAACAGAAACTCGAAAAAACCAAACCTAGAATCAGTGGAGAGAATAACAAGATCCAAAAAGAAGGGGAATCAGCAACAATAGTTAGAACTGAGAATGATAACACAGTAAGATCCATTGTTGTAAACCTATCAAAAAGAGAACTAAAGCAAGATGAAATTTCTGTCCTCAATAAGGGTTTAGGATTTTGTCCCAACCAAACGGTTGGAGATGTTGATTTATTTGTTGATCTAATGAAATTTGTTCGATTGGTTAAGCTTAAAGATCACTTTGCACGTAATCCTACTAATCATGTTAACTTGAACAATGTCAATAATGTCACGGATTATACTGTTAATGAAACAAACACCATTCAAGCAATGATTTCTGTGGAACTCGATACATCTATTGACATTGAAAATGTGAGAGATGAATTGAATATTGTTTAAGATGTTTATATTGACAGTGGATTAAAACCAAGATCCAAATTCATCCCCACAGGTACTCATCCAAACATTGAAATTTTTCGCGAAAAAGTCAGCCAATCTTTCTACCAAATGCTTGAAAATCCTAAACGTGTTCCCCCTTCCAAATATAATCTCACACGCTTAGAGTCTGAAGCCCTAAAAAGACTCCAGTCAGACAAAAATATTGTTATCCGAGAGGCGGATAAAGGGGGAAACGTAATTATCATGAACAAGGAAGATTACATGAATGAAATTTCCCGTCAACTTTCTGATTCCACTTGTTACACCAGACTCGGTTATAACCCTATTGAGGCACGCACATCCCATATAAACATGAGGCTTACAGAATGGCGAGAGATAGGCTTACTCAGTGTTGAGGAGTGTCAATACCTTACAGTAACAACCCCTTCTTTTCCTTGCATTTATATACTCCCCAAAATTCATAAGGGAGGCCCCTTTCCACCTGGCCACCCCATTATTTCCGGAGTCAACTCGCCCACGGAGGGACTATCAGAGTATGTGGACACTTTCATCCAGCCCATGGTACAAAATCTTCCGGCCTACTTGAGGGACACTAAAGATATACTGGGCAAACTGGAGGGTTTTACTTGGACGGATTCCCTACACTTCGTTACCCTAGATGTAGTTGGGCTTTACACCTGTATCAAAAAGGAATTTGGAATACGGGCCCTGGAAACCTTTCTGGACAAATGTTCAGCAGACCACATGTCACACAATGGTGTCCTTCTTGAGATGACAGAAATTATTCTGTCAAAAAACTTCTTCTTACATGACTCGACATGGTACCACCAAACGCAAGGGACTGCAATGGGTTCCGAATTTGCTCCCGCTTACGCCGGCCTTTTCATGGGCTGGTTCGAGCGGGAGCATGCATGGGGTCGCCACGCAGCCAAATGGATGAACAATATAATTTTCTGGGGTGGGTACATTGATGATGTGATAATGATCTGGGATGGACCTACCCCGGATCTTTTGGATTACTTTGGCTACCTCAATGATAATCCGTTCATTGTTCGCTTTACGATGACACACAATCAGAAAGCAATCGACTTTCTTGATGTTAAACTCTTTGTAGAGAATAACAAGATCCAAAGCTGCACTCATCGGAAGGCGACTGCCTGCAATAGTATTCTACACTATGAGAGCGCACATCCCCGACATGTAATCGAGAACATCCCTTACGGGGAAATGATCCGGATGCGCCGGAATTGCAGTACGGAGGATTCTTTCCTTCATAATATTCAGGAAACTGAAAAACGGTTCCTGGAGAGGGGCTATCCCAGAAAGACCCTTGAAAAAGCCAACAAAAAAGTCCAAAATATAACAAGACAAAGCACCTTAGCACCCAAAACTAGACCAACAGACACTAGCAGACCCCTCTCCTTTAACACACAGTACTCTGACCAAAGTAGCAAAGTCTTTAACATCTTAAGAAAACACTGGCATTTGATTGCAGATATACCGAGCCTACAGGATTCGATCACTAGCACACCTAAAATATGCTACAGGAGAGGAAAAAACCTCCGCAACATCCTCTGCCCAAGCTATATAGAATCCAAAAAGCGGACCAACTGGCTAACTTCTCCCGCTAAAGGCTTTTTCACATGTAGCGACTGCAACATGTGTGCACTGGGCAAAAATAGAACCAAGGAATTCTGTTTCAATACCAACAAAACCTATACCATAGATCACTTGATCAATTGCAGCACCAAATATGTTGTCTATATTTTGGGGTGCGGCTGTAACAGGATCTATGTTGGAAGCACCAAGAGAGCTTTAAAGATCCGCATCCAGGAACATGTCCGTGCAAGACGTAATGGTGACATGAGACATCCCATGACCTTCCATATGCAGGAATACCACAAAGACACGGACAACATGTGGTTTATGGGCATTGACCATCAACCTATTCACCCAAGAGGAGGAGATAGGGAACTTGCATTAAGACAACGGGAGGCGGGTTGGATATGTAGACTACGATGCATAGAACTCGGTCACAACACCGAAGATGAGCTACATTATTTCCTTGATTAGCCCACTTAATCTGATCCCCCTTCTCTCTTCTGCTCATGTTCGCCACACAGATCACGCTTCTATCTGTGCATTTAAACAAATTGAAGGATGACATGTTCCTACACTCTGAAAGAAGATCTAAATAATGGACTGCCAACCTGTAAATAGCAAACTTGTAAATAGCCCTTTCCCTTCTGGGAGTATACTGGTAAATAGCCCCACATGTAACAATGATGTACTCGGTTTTCCTTCCTGCTCATCATGGTTGGTGTTCCAAATGTTTCAAACAAAGAATTGTTTTACTTCTCTCTGTTTACACTGTTGCACATTACTATTTCATTTCTGTCCTTCTGCACCTTGCTGTCCTCCATTGCTTTCCTCCTGCATGAATTAGATGCTCCTTAATTACCCGGGCTTTATGGCTACAATATAAGCAGGCTCAGATTAACGTTCACCTTACACGGATTAAGTTGGATATAATCCCATCCATCTCTCTTATTCCCGCTTTTAAATAATTAGGCTGGAGACAGAAAACCTGGGCAGGTGTCCTCAAATTGGACTCCTTGCATTGCGGCTCCAAGATCCATTGCATTGGCGCTTCACGATCTAAAAACTGCACCCATTGCAATGTCGCTTCACGACACAAATAATTTCATAATCCTAGCTCATCTAACTAGGATTAAGGAGGTCTCATAACACACGTCCTTTTGTTTCCCCTTAGGGTTCTACACCATCTCTGCATTGTATTCCCACAGTAACACTTGCCTATTACATCACGAGTGGGAACACAGGCAAAGATGGCCGCCGCAATTTCGTCGTGTTTTCCATTTATCGCATTATGGTATATGTCACCTCCTCATAACATGCCATCTTTCCTTCTCACAATAAACCGTATCTCCCGTTCCTCCACTCTAAACAAGTCGGTTTTTTACGTTAATGCCGTTATAATATACATGGCATCTTCACAGGAATTAACCAGCTACCCCGGGCGCCGCGAAGGGCGGACATCCCCAAAAACGGGCAGAAGGTAGGGAGGGGTGCACACATGCACGTTCTCCTGAGCCACTCTAATATGGCCGCCACTTCTACACATGCTGACATCGCTGACATCGCGCAGACCCAACACCCAGCGCTTCTGCGTTGGCGCGTTGGCGCGTTACTGTCAGGTGTAGGCTCTTAGCGTAATTGATCACGCTATATAACAAACAAGAGGTGTTCACAATGTTCGAACACGATGTCGCTGTGGGAGTTTCAGCGGGACGAGGGCTGTGGATGGGCGCCGGCCGTTTTACCAGGAACGGTAAGTTCGGTTACATACTTTGTAACCTGTTCATCCCCCCTGTTAGGATTCCGTGCAGTATTGGCCCCCAGTCAAGGGCCTTTCCTGCATTATTCTTTCATTAGGCTATGTCTTTGCTCAAGACCAAGATTGTTGCTGCCCATTAATGTATTCCAACCAAGGGAATTTGCACCTTCACAAGAAGTTTCCTTATATTTTGGAAACTTTCATACTGTCAAGGACCCTTATCCAACAAACTTAAAATAGCTTCTTCATCACTGTTTCCTAAATATTGTTCATGCAATTGTACAAACGACCTGGGGCAGATCAGATTTGCAATGGTCCACATCACTAACTAACAAGATACAGTGGGACTTTCATTGCGCCAATATTTCCGAATATGTACACAAAGGTCATATACATCATTGGAAATTCATGTAGAAGCGTAATTCTATGTTCCCTATTAGTTGTGCCTAATTATAAGACAGCATTTTACCCGTTTTTCACTTGGCAGGCCTGCTGGAACACAGTGCCCACACCCTCCTCCCTTGGACAAATAGGACCACCTGTCCACTACTAGTTCTACAAATCACTCAGGTAAACATCATGTCAAATAAATTCATCTCCTTTCTCACTCATCTTTTTTCAAGAAATGTTTGTAATTCCTCCACTCTTCAAATCAAAATACCTTCGCATAGGGTATGACCCTGCTTTCCTTCTTAATGTCTTTCAGTAGACGGCCTAAGACAGACACAAACTAAGGTGGCAAGACCGTTTACACTACTCAGGAACCCTGTTAAGCACTGCCTTCATCGCCTATTAGCATGCTTACAGTAAGTAGATGGAAGCTAAGGAACGTTAGATTTAATGACAGGGTTTCTAATGCCCCCCTTCACCTGCCGCGAAGTCATATCAAAGCACTGCTAACCTTGTCGCCTAACAGTACAATGACAAACTTTAAGATTGTTATTTTTCACTTTCCTGTCCCCGCTAAGGTCCAACCCTGCTAATTCGGCATTGGAATGAACTAATATACATTCCGGCTCGTACATCAGGAATACAGTGTCCGGGAAGGCGCCCCTTGGACCCCGGTTCCTCTCACATTCTCTCCACAAGCGACGTATCACAAACTTAAAGGTAAATGAGTATTGGGCTTTGTGTAACAATGGTATTCAATGTTAGTGGCCTCTTTACCCAGAGGCGTAGTTGGATCCCAATTTCTCCAGCCTCCCTCTTTAAACATATGACTGAGTCTGCTTCAGTGGCCATCAACAACATTAAGCTTCTAATATGAAATTAGCCCACTCTCTAGACGGGTTTTTTTTCTTGTTGTGCTTTCTCCATCCTTTTCTCTTTCTCTTATCCCGGTCCTTTTCTGTGCCACATGTACATACAATGGCTTAGCATACA
Organism: Lissotriton vulgaris; assembly: GCF_964263255.1. NCBI lineage: Eukaryota > Metazoa > Chordata > Amphibia > Caudata > Salamandridae > Lissotriton > Lissotriton vulgaris. The sequence goes on from NC_141687.1 coordinate 197,003,483, forward strand.
CTGTATGCCTTTTGTACATACATATCCTCCGCCTGATGAAATCGCTTTTTCCAAATGTAAATAGTCTATGAAATGACCCCTTGTAACTGTAAATAATGTTTATCTTAACTGTAAATAATGTTTACACATTTGTACATATCCCTACGTCTATATGCAATCCCCTGCTCTTAGATTTTCTGTGGGCTGACACCTTAAGATCAATGTATGCACAAGCTCCATGTCTATCGTTGTAATGTTTTTAAATCGTTTGTTGTTGTACATGTTGTTAGATAGGTTGTTGATCTTTGTACATATAAATTGATTGGATATATATGTTTTTACCGACAGCCCTGAAGAAGTCCCAGCTTGGGACGAAACGCGTTGGCTGTATGTTTTACTGCAAACTGAAAATAAAGATTAAAAGAAGACTATCAACATCTCTTTGAGAAATATTTCTTCATCGTGCGTAAATACCATTTGCACTTTTTGTCTTACTTTTTGTGGTGCACCTTTGCGGTTGTTTTATTTGCACTGAAATTCCCTAGGGAATAGGCACAGTGATGATGGGTGCCATCCAGTGTGCACACAATCCCCTACATTAACTCAAGGGTCAAAGAATATTACGGGGAGAAAGACAGTCAGGTGCTGACATTAGTAAGGGTCCATCATTATATTCTGTTCCTTACTTCCTTTGAGAATGATATTGTAGAGGATGTTTGTTAGACGCTTGCGTTCCCGCATGCACCATTGTTGCCAAGTGTGCCACCCGGATCCCCCCGCACCTTGGTTAGGCCAAGAAAGCACACCGTCCGAGACAGCCCTGCTCACCCCCTTAGTAGCTTAACACGAGCAGCCAGGCTTACCTCCACGGCACAAGTGTTCAGTATGTGCAACAATGCCCACAGCAATCCCAATGATGTCACCACAAATGGACTCCACACAAGTTTGTATAAAACGAGTATACTTTATATAAAAAGATATACGAAATGACCACATGATACAACTTCCATATATATACACTGGGTAATATTGTTTCCGGTGGGTTGGGCGGTTCTAATCCCCAACCACTGCTTCTAACCAAAAATTACGCGGACTTTTACCCGTTCTCAACAGGTTAGGTACGTAGTTTCACTAGATTCACACACGTTACAAAATACAAGGAATACTGCACTATTTAACAATGGTTTCATGTACAGTGCTACAGTGATGAAACAATGCAATGCGTAGCTTCAAGATCATGTACTGAGTCATAATAAGATAATGCAACATGGCTTGCTACCAGCATGCCCTATTCAAGGAAGGAATACAGCAATGTGTCACGCTGCAATTACGTACAGTGCAATTGGAAAACAATGCAATGCGTATCACCACCAGCATGCCCTGTGCAGGGAAGGAATAAGGTAATGCTTCACAGTGCAATTTAGTACAGTGCAGTAATCAACCAATGCAGTGCGCTACGCTATGATCCTGTATCCTGCAAGAGAAACATAACGTAATGCGTAGCACACTAACCCCTGAGTTCGTTAAGCACCTCTAGTGTCAGGCGTTGTCTAATAGTTTGATAGATTGTTAGCAGCAAATATGCAGTGTTATACGACTGTTTTTAGAAGTTGTACGGCGGTTGCCCCCAACACAGATCAACAATGACACCCAAGTTCCACTCCGGGCCCTGGCCCCTGTTCTGCCCCGTCTGGGACCAGCACAGACCGAGATCTGGGCCGAAGCAACAGGAGCACAGCTGCCAGCAGCGAGAGGCAGAGAGAGTGTCCCTCTGGAAACGCACCTCGCCCCAGGCAATGATCCACTCTACCTGGGGGGCACAATCCCACTCTCCTCTCCTGCTGCAGCTGCCTGGCCTCACTCCAGAACCTTGTCACTATGGGCAAGGGGCGCTCAGGCTGGTAGTTCAGCTGCTGCAGGGCTGCCTGTCTGGGCCACCAACGTTCAGCACAAAGTCCTTCCACGTAGGGTTCCAGACGATGCTGGTGCTACTGCACGTTGCCTTCGAGTGCCCCATCACTTGGCCCTCCTCTCCAGCGCTGTTAGGACTTCTTCGCTCCCTGGTGCTCACCCCTCCCCGGTACTCCTCACCAGCACCTCTGGTGGCACTTTTGACATGTACCCCGGCGCGTCCGTGACTCACTCTGTCTCCTGGTGCACACAGTCTTCAGGCACTCTCCACTACCGCCCGGGTCGCATCACGACACGCACACTACGCGGCTGAGTCCCACCTCTCCTCCTGGTGCACACGAGGTACCAGGCGCTCTCCACTAACGCCATGGCTGCACCACCACATGCCGATCCGCGTGTTGGAGACTCACTCCTTGTTAGTGCCCACGATGTCTCGCCACTCTTCACTAGTTCCTGGGCTACACTGCGACACGCACCTCCAGCATGTCCCGAATCTCGGCTCTTTTCCATGATGCCCACAATCCACAGGTGCTCCAACACCCATAGCCGCACCAAGACACGCACCCTGCGCGTCAGAGTCTTGATACGCTCGGATGCCCATGATCACCTTAGGCACCCCTTTGGAGGTCTCAGGCTGCCATGACATGGTCCCACCACCGCGCCACTTGAGACTTCCTGGAAACGATTATGTTCCTGTGCTTCCAAACAGGAAGCCAGCTCACCTCGGGCCCTTGGGGCACAGGACGCAGCACACAGTAAAGTCCTGTTCAGAAAGAAGAGGGACACAACCCACTGCAGTGCCCCTTTAGTCTCTCCTTGGTCAAGAGCTACAAACTTCCCACAAGCCCCTGACCACAAAAGGGTGCATCATCAACGACATCATCAACATAACCAAAGTCATGGGGTTACAGTTTTTCCAGTTATACCCCTCATTGTCTTTGAAGTTTCCTTGTGCTCAGGGGACCCCGACCCCTCCCTAAATCAGTCTTGCATATCTCCCCCCAAAGTGTCACCGTCCTCTCTTTGATACTGGGGGCCTGGATCTTTTTAGCATTCAGAGGGAGATGGGTCTATTGCTTTATGACTCTGCCCCAGGCCTCTTCACCTTGCAAGGCCTCTTCTTCTCCCCGCTCCAGGTTCAGGCTAGCCTGGCACTGTCTCCACTTCCGAACCGGGGCACAACCTCACTCAGCCTTTCTCACCTCTCCCAGATCCAGGCAGGCAATTTACATTCTGCTGAGATACACAAAAAGATTTACAGCACAAACTTGGCCATTTTCTCAATGTGCCAGTTTGTGAAACAGAGTTGTTGAAACAGCGGTTTCTGGACAGACAGAGGCAAAACCATCTACCCAAAAAGATGCATTATGATGCTGTGAGCTCAGACATACCAAACTTCACTGTTCCATTTCCAATTCTTGGGAAACTAGGCAAACAATACTACACCCAACCTCCCCCATTCTGTCCTATGGGCAGGATGGCCTTCCACCAGGGAAAATACAATGGAGCATTTTCCACTGTCAGGGCCTAGCACCCACACTGTCACAGGTCCTGCCTTTTACCTTCACTGTACCCTGCCTAGGGGTTACCCAGGATGTCCTACAGGGGTGCCCCATGTGTATGCAAAAGGGAAAGTAAGGCCTGACAAGTGGTTGCACTTGTCAGGACAACATGCTAATTTAGCATAATGCACGCAGGCCCTACACTGAAGACCTTTGTTCCCTCTCTGTGCATTTCTTTAGTACTAGCTCTGGCACACACAGTGCACATCACTTAGAGATCTTGCTAGTAAGGCAAACATACCAATCAGAGACAACTAAACATCACTACAATTTATTCAGGTAACATCTATACTTGCACACTGATTAGCAGTGGCACGTACCTACAGCATCTAACTTCACAGCTCTCTGTCAGGAAAATGATCTAGGGGAAAAGCAAAAAGTTTTAGTGAACTTTAGCCAACAAGGCCAAGTCCAACAATGTTGTTATAATCAAAGATATTTGCCAACTAAGTAAGGCTTGCAATAAACCCTGGTACAATACTGAGCTCTGAGATATGAAATAGAGTTTGACTGGCAAAGGTATTATGCTCCATCTGCCAAGCTAGCAGGGCAATAGTTTAATCATAGCTAAAATCTTCAATTCAGAAGCTTCAGCTGCTATTTTCTGTCTTTAATGAGACCAACGATTTCCCTCATTGAAGCTGTAGGGGAACCACTCCAGACTTCTTCTTTTTTTTTAATGTTTGAAAGCTTTATTGAAATAAAGATTTAGCAATACAATAAGGTGACAACAGCAGAATAAAATGAGAAAGGGGCATTCATAGGAGAACAAAATGAAATTAGCTGATGGCACAATGAAAAAGCAAAGCATTTTTAAGTTTTTAAGGGAGGGGAAGGAGGGGAGGGGAAGGGAGATTAGAGCAATGTAAAATACAGTTAAGGCTACAATATAAAACAAGCAAATTAAGTGATGGCAAAGAGAAACAGTAAATGCACGAGTAACTAGTAAATGCAAGAATTAAGAACATTATCAAAATGTGAGTAAACAAGAGAAAAAAGAAAACTTTCATTAGTGAAATCTGAAGCATGAACTTACAAGCAGGAGTACAAACGCTCAAGGGGGTTTAAAATTGTCAGAGGAAAGTGAAGTGTATTTCTTTTTGGTGGATTGATCTAAGTGTAAGGTGAGAGGTAACCAGTAGAGTTCAACATTGCGAGGGGGTTTGCAGGAGGATGCAAAAGCAACATCCAATCTATGAGAGTGACATAGTAAATTCCACCAGGAAATTATGGAGAGTTTGTTCAAAGATTTCCAATTGGAGGCGATATGTTGGAGTGCAAGGGCTAGCATAAGGTCAAAAAGACCACATGAATGCGGGGGAAGGTCCAAAGACTCCGAAAGGCTACCCAAAAAAACCAAAGAGGTAGAAAAAGAAATAGATAAATAAAAAATACGGGAGATGCAAGACCACACTTGTGCCCAAAAACGACGGACAGTGGGACAGAGAAAGAAGAGATGATAAAGATCAGCATTGGGAACATCGCAGGTCCAGCAGTTGGCTGTAGAAGAAGAGAGAAAACGAGAGAGAGAAAGAGGAGAGAGGTAGAGTCTGTGATAGAAGAAGAATAAGGATTGAGTGAGAGATGCAGTGCGGGAGGTCTTCAAGGATTTAGCCCAAAGTTTGTCCCAAAGAGAGGTCGGCCAGGAGCAACTTAAGTCTTTTTCCCAAGAAAGTTCCAATTTTGATTTGGGACGATCAGGGTCAGGGGCTGAGAAGTATCGATAAATAAGAGATGCCTTAGGAATAGTAGAGAGGATGGTGAGTAAAGAGGAGAGTCAGGTGGATAGTTCATCTGATGGTAAGGAGTAGTATCGATCAAGAACGGTGTCCATGAGAATGTAGTATTTCTTTGCAAACGATGGAGGACAATGAAACTGGGCTCGAAATTGGGGAAAGGAACGAGGAGATGAACCGTCAAAAAGATGGTGAACCCAGATGATACCCTTTGATCTCCACGAAGCCCAGGCAACAGGTCTATTCCGTATTAGAATAGATGAATTATACCAAATGGGTGATAATAAAAAGGATTCACGAGAGACAGAGGTCTTGGATACCAAGGGTCGCAAGAGAGAGGAAGTATGTTTAAATAATGGAGGGTTAAGACAAGGAGCCTTGGCAGTAAAGCGTATCACATCTTGAAAGGAGTAGGGAAGCAATAACTCCCGTTCAACCGATAACCACAGAGGAGCAAAAGGGGCCACATCTTGTGATAACCAACGGGAGGCTTGACGAAGAGAGAAGGACTTGTGATAAAGACGGAAGTTTGGAAAATTAACCCCACCATTTGACTTAGATTTACGAAGGGCCGAAAGAGATATACGATTTTCTTCTGCCTCCAAAGGAATCTAGACAAAATAGAATCAATGCGACGGAAGTAGAGAATTGGATAATGCACAGGAAGCATGGAAAGTAAGTAGATCAAAATCGGAGCAATCATCATTTTAACCAAATCAAGACGACCCCACCAGGAAAGGTATAGGGGATTCCAGGAAGAGAGGAGAGAGTCAATTCTAAAAATGACTGTATTCATGTTAAGCTGGATAGAAGTGGAGATAGAATTAGAGAAGAGGACACCAAGATATTTTATTTTCTTACTGTTCCAAGCAAAGCCGGTGGAAGCAAAGAAATGTGGAAGGCAGAGTTTAGCTATAGGAAGGATCTCCGTCTTATCCGAGTTTATTTTATATCCCGAAGCCTGGGAAAATCTCTCAAATTCATTCAATAAAGCAGGGACAGAAGTATTTGGATCTGAAATGAATAAAAGTATGTCATCTGCATATGCCGACAATTTAAGTTGATGCCCACCGTATGGGAAACCAGAAATGGATGAGTTGTTACGAATAGAAGAGATGAAGGGTTCAAGTGCTAAAATGAAAAGAAGAGGGGAAAGAGGACAGCCCTGACGTACACCTCGTTTAAGGGTAAAAGGGGAGGTAAGTTGACCATTGACAAGGACTGATGCTTTGGGCATAGAATATATTAAAGAAATGTAGGAAATAAATTTCGGAACAAAGCCATGCCATTTCAGTGATGCCATCAGAGAGGACCAATCAACCCGATCAAAGGCTTTTTCCGCGTCAACCGAGATAGACGCAAGAGGGATAGAAAGAGAGGAAGCCTTGGTGAGTACATTAAGGAGGAGTCTGGAATTGTCTGAGGTGAGGCGGCCTTTAACAAAACCACATTGTTCCTTCCCAATAAGGTGAGGCATAAATAGATCAAGACGAAGAGCCAATAATTTTGCAAAGATTTTATAATCCACATTGACTAGGGATATTGGTCGATAGTTCTTACAGAATTTTAGGTCCCGCCCCTCCTTAGGTATGAGGCATATGGTAGCATCCTGAAATGAGCCTTGAGCCAGACCAGTGGAGCAAAAAGATTGAAAAAGAAGTTTGGGTAAGAGAAGATCAGAGAAGTGTAAATAAAATTCAACTGGAAAGCCGTCAGGCCCCGGAGTCTTGCCCTTGGTTAGAGAAGACAGTGCAGTGGATAATTCAGAAAGGGTAAAATCCGTATCAATGTCTGGAAAAAGCGAAAAGAGGAAGAAAAAAGATGATCTGTAAGTAGAGAAGAGTTAAAACGCCAACGGGAAGATTTAGGAGTTGGAGGAGAAAGATCAAAGTCAGTAACAATAGGGGAATGGTCAGAGATGACAATAGGTTCAATGGACGAGGATATAAGATTTTGAGATAAAGAGGAAGAAAGAAAAATATAATCTAAACGAGAAAAAGAGGCATGTGGTGGGGAGAAAAAAGAAAAATCTATAGTGTCCGGGTGTGTGAGCCTCCATGAGTCCACAAGGTGAACTTGTGTGATGGTATCAAGGAATTGTTTATGGGGTTTGTGGGGGGTGAAGCGTACAGAGGACTTGCGGTCTAAAAAGGGGTCAATGATCTGAGAACAATCCCCGCTCAATAGAAAGGAATCATCTTTACGTTGGATACATTTTGCAGTAATCACGGGCCAAAAAGAGGAATCAAAACCCGTAGGACCATAAACATTGAATAAAGTAATTGGGATGTTATTAATAAGCAACTTGGCCAGAATCCAGCGACCCTCATCATCTTTTTCTTCAAGAATTACTTTACATTTGTGACGTTTGTGGATTAAAATAGCAACACCATTCTTTTTATGAGAAGCTGGAGAAAACAAAACATTGCCAACCCACAATCTTTTTAGTTTCAAAGATTCAACATCTGAAAGATGGGTTTCTTGAATGAGAACAATATCAGGATTATAAGAGGAAAGGTGGGAGAGTACTCTCTGCCGCTTAATAGGATGATTAAATCCTTTCACATTCCATGAAATAACTTTGAAAATCAAAACATATTAAACTGTTCAAAATTGAGAAGTGCAAAAACATACTGTACAAGCAATAAGCCAATCATTAGTTTAGTAGAAAATAAGACAACCATTAAAGTAGCAGAAGAAAGAATAAGGAAAAGTAGAAGAAAAAGGGGAGAAAGGAGAAGGGATAGGAAAAGAGGAAATGACGAGAACGGAGAAAAATGGAAAAGGGTCTGAGAAAGGCGGAGAGGAAAGAAAAGAGAGAATGCATAGAAGACAGTACAAATCCATAAGGATGACTGCAAGAAACATACCTGAAGGGGGGGTACACAAAGGGAGATGGGGAAGTGGTGATGCGGAGCAAGACGGGTAAACCAGAATCAAAAGCACAACCGCACCAAAACCTCACAGGAGTACAAAGGATGACACATGGTGAAGGGGAAACTGAGACACATCTGTAAGGGGAAGGAAAGAAAGAAAACAATTAAATCAGGAACATATTACATATATTCTTAAGCAATATGAGATAAGACATAAGTAATGCAGGGAGAGAGAGAAAAACCGGAGGAACAATGGAAAGCAGTGACAAGGAACTAGAAAGATTAAGAACAAATTACAACAAGGTATAATGGAAAGACAACAAAGAAAGGGAAAACATCGAAAGACCATTCATAGAGAAAAACAGGAACAGTTATCAAGAGATATAACAACATGCATCAGCCACTATTTGAAGGCGAAGAATCCATTCCATCATTGTTATGCAGAAGAAGGAAATTACGGAGTTCGCCAGGATCTTGACAAGACCAAGACTTGTTCTGGTGGGTGACTCTGAAGGTACATGGGTGGAACAAGCCATATCGGGCTCCAAGAGAGCGTAGAGAGGGACGAAGAGCCAGGAATTCCTTTCGTCTAGCAGCAGTGGCAGTAGAAACATCCTGGGAGATATAAACACGTTGACCTTGCCAAGATAATTGTCTTTTGGCTCTAGCTGCAGAAAGAATGGACAACAGGTCTGTGAATCTCAAAAAAAGGATGATGACACCACGAGGTTTGGTAGAGGTTGACGAGCGTGCCCCAAGTCTATGTGCTCTTTGAATGCTGAGGGATGTGGAAGATGGCATGTCCAATAATTTCGGAAGGAAAGATGAGAAGAAAGTGACAGGGTCATCCCCCTCAAGAGTTTCCGGCAAACCATAAATACGGAGGTTGTTCCGTCTATTTCGATTTTCCAAGTCCTCTGTGTGGCGCTGTGTGGCGCTGTAAAGAAAGAACAGTCTTTTCTAACGAGTCAATGCGTCGTGAGTTGGACTGAACCTCAGGAATCTGCTGTTCCATGGAGGAGATCCGAGTATCCATGACCTCCCACTTGTCCTTCAATGAATGGGCGCAACGCACAAATTTCTTCTAGAATTAAATCAATAGATTGCGAAGGAGGAGAATCTGGTGTAGGAGAGTTCTGCTTCAGCCTTTTGGGATTCGATGCAGAAGGTGATGATTTGTTTGATGGCGGTTGACCTGAAGAGGCGCGTTGAGAAGAGGAAGTCGCCATCCTCGACTGACCGTGAGGAGGTATCCAAGGTGGTGGAACTCACAGGAGTAACTGCAGAGGCTGTGAATACAAATTTGGGCTTGCGCAAATTCACCATAGGAGAAAGTAAGTCAAAAATAGTACTTCCGGAAGTGGTATATGTGGAGGGTTATATGCAGTAAAGAGTAGAAAGCCGAGCCACTGAGAACAAGAGTGATCTGGTGACGCTGAGTGCTCCGCCTAGACTGTTCTGCACATTACTGTTGAGGATTCATTACAAAATTATCGCAATTATAACTGATAGTTGGAGGGACTGAATCACAGTCGTGTGAGCACTGTAATCTGTTGTGCCTGTTTAGAGAAAACCAACATTCCAGAAATATCCGACAGAGAATTTCTTTAGTATGGGATGAAAACTGCAATAGCATACATTAGTACCAGGAATATGACCAAGTCGACGGTGACGACAGTGCCATCAAACTGACAGGTCTATGTTGGGGCCGACGGACGAGAAAACAGTCACCAGGATTGAAAAGTGATAAATATGGCCCTTTGAAGAAGAAAGAGTGTCATGTCTTGAGGTGACAGTGACAGTAGCTATGCCTCAGAAATAGCGTGGTCACGCTGTAGAAGCGCACATCGTAAAGAATAACATGTGGCAAGCCTGTGCACCAGATGTAAATATCAGAGCAGGGCTAGGGGTGGTAGGCAGCATAAATACAGTGTAGAGGGCAGTAAGTTGTGAAGAACAGAACAGAAACCGCGGCTCGCAATCAGCCGCGATTATCGTAAAATGGCGGTTGCATGACAGACTGCCGGAAACGACCTGAGGTGAAAGAGGGGCATAAATAATCCGGAAATTGCTCCAAAAGCTCACCTCCAAGGTCCAGGTTCAAAGGATAGTTGATGGTATGAGGCCGGTAGCCACAAGAAGTGGAAGGGCAACAAGTCCGCGATGAAACCGTCAGCACTGAGGCGTGTCTCAAAATGGCGGGTCTCGGCAGCTCGATGCTCAGAGACGTGATAAAGTCACTAAAGCAGGTGAATGAAAGTCGGAAAGACACACCTTTTGCTCACGGCATGCTCCGGTTCCGAAATCCGGTGTTTTGCAGCAAGAACGGTCCCCCTTACAGCAGGAAAAACATAAGGAGGTGTTCCGGCGCGGAGGAGCTCTTCACCTAGCCGTCCATCTTGCGCGGCATCCAAGCCACGCCCCCCACCACTCCAGACTTCTAATACATGTTCTGGATTTATTTAGAGACCATGGCTGGAAATGGGGTTTTCCACATGCTCTGGCACTAAAGACTTAGTCAATCTGCCAAACTGATATAGAAAACCGGGTGGAGTGCAACCTCCCAGCCACCCACTGAATATTACTTAAATTAGGGGCTTTCTAGGTGTGACCTGGTGGTAAGGGGCAGTGAAAACTGTGCATTCAAACACCCTCTCCGAATCGGGTGGGTGGCTGAATCGCCCAACATCCGATGGCTCTTAAAGCCAGGCCGCTGGAGGGATATGTCAGCCTATGCCCCTGACATCCTTATGGTCCGCCCAACTGTAAATGAAGTTGACAGACCTTCAGTTTGGTAGAGAGGGTACTCCGTCACCTTTGTGATTGAGTACCCTCTCCGTCAAACTGTAAATCAGCCCCATATTCTCTAACATGCTACAGTCCACTTAAGATAGCTGTGTGTGTTTCGATTACATTTTTTCAGTAAACGTTTGAGTAAATTATTTATACAAGAGCTTAATTCGCTCAGCATAGTTTGATAGATAAACTCAACCAAAGTTAAGAAGCCCCTTTAGGACTTGTGACTTCATTAATGTGTTTTGAGGATGTGGAGTAGCACAATTCTGCTTCTGGAAGTCAGGTGCCAATCCTTTACTCCCACTGCATAATTCATACCAAAGGAAAAGCACATTAAAAAATGCAACTGTAGATTTTTCTAAATTGATTTTATATCCCTATTGAGCTAAAAGCATCACTATGTGGAAATGGAAGTATCCTGAAAGCCTGTCAAACCTAGCCAGGTGTTCGGTCAAGTAGTCGTTTGTGATAGAAATGTCATCAATATATGATAGCGCCTCAAGATTTTCTTGTAAGATCTCCATAATTTTCGTGGCAAAGAGTCTAGGGCTAATCCTATACTCCTGGGGCAATCTTGTGTAGGTGTATGCAAAACACTGAATGAAAAAGAGATTAGATACTGCAATTCAGGTGCTATATTGTGACTGAAAAATTATTTGATAAATCTATCATTTTACAATTTTACAAACTAAGTTTGTCATTAATTCAGTATTGTGCGCATTTCTTTCTGCTTTTGCCTGTATGTGTATTCAAATTTCTATAATGTCAGATTTTCATCCTCGAAAAAGAGAAGTGGTCTTTGTAGAATGAGTCCTGTTTTCCGTTTTAATGATTTTTACAGATAAATACAGACAAAAAAATCATTTATTTTCCTGTCTGTATTTATTTTTAAATGTGGATAAAAACTGTGTAATTTGTCTAGAGTAGCTTGTATATCGAGCTAAGCTTCAGGTTTAAGAGAATATTGAGCCTCTGATTGAGGCTCACCCGTTAAGGGAATCATATGTGGAATAGATTCTTTGTGTATTATTATTCTTTGTGCCACCTGCTTAGTATCTATCCAGTGAGGAGCCTGCTTTGGGGCTTATTCACATGTTTATTTTTCCCATAGCCCCTAAGGTACTAAGGGGGAAAACCCTTGTGTTATTACCTCGTTACATCCTTACCACAAACTCCTTCCTCCGATCCCTTATGAAAAATGGAAGTCATTCATCCTCTGTAAGGATGATGTCATAAGCATCCGACAAGTGAGATAAGAACATGGCTGGTATTTTTTCACAACATATCACCCTCAGTTTATATTTCTACATCATAACATAAACCCTGTGTTCATGTGTCCATCTAGTGTCTTGACCTGTATCTATTATTTAATTGGAGTCACCACCCGATGTTCCTTGAGAATCTGGCAAATTGCTATCACTTCTTCAGCTCTGTTTAGAAGGCTACTGCCGAAGTTCCATTCAGCAGAACTATACATAAACTCTAAGGCATGCTTTTTCAATAAACTGGCTACTTTCCTTTTTAGGTCTCGCGACCTATCGATGTGCGCAAGCGCATCGAGCGGAGCGAGAATTCAAGTGGCGAAAACATCGTCAAACTAAGGGCTTTCAGCCCCGCGGTTTTCATGAAGTTCACGTGAACAAGCACGCGCATTCAGGGCCAGCCCAGCACATCAAAGGGCTTCTCCTCCCCTAATTATTCATGGCCGGCCGTAGGCCGGCCGTACTCTCAGTTTCCCAAGCCCGCCCCTTCGGTTTCCCAAGCCCGCCCCCATCCTCCACGCATCTCCTTTCACCATGCCTGCACTCTATACAGCCCAGCACATCAAAGGGCTTCTCCTCCCCTAGGGCTTCTCCTCCCCTAATTATTCATGGCCGGCCGCAGGCCGGCCGTACTCTCAGTTTCCCTTGCCTTGCATGCAGTGAGAGGAAACAACCCCCCAAGACCCACAGCTGGCCGTGTACAAGACGCCACCCATTTCAGACATGCAATTTTGCACGGTGCCTTTCACCGCCTGCATTGTCGTCCTGACCCAAGTGATCTCCCATGTCTAGAAACCGCTATTCTTTTCCCTGGGCCACAGTTGACAACAAACCTTGTGTCGGCCCCCTGACTTTTCTCCAGCGCCTTGCAAATTACTAAGTGAGGAAACAACCCCCCAAGACCCACAGCTGGCCGTGTACAAGATGCCACCCTTTTCAGACATGCAATTTTGCACGGTGCCTTCCACCGCCTGCATTGTTGTCCTGACCCAAGTGATCTCCCATGTCTAGAAACCGCTATTCTTTTCCCTGGGCCACAGTTGACAACAAACCTTGTGTCGGCCCCCTGACTTTTCTCCAGCGCCTTGAAAATTACTAAGTGCAGCGGAGAGAGCACTAGCGCCGCCAGTGACCATGAAGGATGTTTTTCCTGGACACCGGAATGAGCCATGGCAAACAGTCTGAGGAATACTCACGCTGCACTGTAGAGGAGGTATCGGTTATTGAACCATGGACTGCTGAAAAGTGCCTGCAATTCTGACCGCAGCAGCATAGGCCCCTCCCCAGCTCTGAGCACTTAATCACTCGAACGGATGGTGGCCGCTGAAGAAAGCAGCTTCATGAAAAGGAAAATAAAATCAGGCCATAATGCACTGAATTGAAAAAGATCAAACTACGCAACTACTTTAAAATGAGGACGATCAAATGTAGGGTGCTAGTAAAATCCGAATCACAGCCTTAAACGTGACTTTTAGTCTGCTCTCCCAATGAATTTCCACTGTTTAACTTCGTCATGGGGGGGGGGGGGGTGTTTAATATCGCCACATCAAAGGTCACCCTGCCACAGGCTTCCCCAGCGCTGCCCCGCCCCCTGCTTCACGGCCAGGCCATCTGTTCCCAGCAGAAGCATTTCTCCTGCGCCAGGCCACATCAAAGGCTCTGTGCCACTTTCACCCACACAGCACCACTTTCAGACACGCAACGCCACTCACACCCACGCAAGCCCACTATCACCCACGCAACACCATACTCACCCACGCAACGCCACTCACCTAATCAACACCACTCACACACGCAACGCAACTCATCCACGCAACGCAACTCATCCACTCAACCCCACTCATCCACGCAACGCCACTCATCCACGCAACGCCACTCATCCACGCAACCCCACTCATCCACGCAACCCCACTCATCCACGCAACGCCACTCATCCACGCAACGCCACTCACACATGCAACGCCACTCATCCACGCAACGCCACTCATCCACGCAACCCCACTCATCCACGCAACCCCACTCATCCACGCAACGCCACTCATCCACGCAACGCCACTCACACATGCAACGCCACTCACCCATGCAACGCCACTCACCCACGCAACACCACTCACACATGCAACGCCACTCACACATGCAACGCAACTCACCCACGCAACCCCACTCATCCATGCAACGCCACTCACACATGCAATGCCACTCACACATGCAACGCCACTCACCCACGCAACGCCACTCATCCACGCAACGCCACTCATCCACACAACGCCACTCATCCACGCAACGCCACTCATCCACGCAACGCCACTCATCCACGCAATGCCACTCATCCACGCAACGCCACTCACACATGCAACGCCACTCACCCAAGCAACACCACTCACACATGCAACGCCACTCACCCACGCAATGCCACTCACTCACTCACTCACTCACGCAAAGCAAACACACCCACGCAGTGCCACTTTCACCCACACAGCACCACTTTCAGACACGCAACACCACTCACACCCACGCAAGCCCACTATCACCCACGCAACGCCACTCACACCCACGCAGTGCCACTTTCACCCACACTGTGCAGTGCACAATAGGTCTCGCAGTAGGAAAGTTGGAGCTATTGCTTTTGTAAATGACAAAGCCCTTTATGTTTTTAAAATGAAAACAAAAATAAAAGGCATTGTTATTTGCAATTGTAATAGCTCAAACTTTCCTACTGCGAGACCTATTGGCAACGCCAGTGCTTGTTTTAAAAGATTCTTTAAATCTGAACCTTTCTCTTCTTCCTTTATACTAATTTTAGATACACATGTTGATTCGCTTTTCTGTTTGATGTACTCATCTTTTCTGAGATGCTCAGTCTATCCACTCTTTTCTGTCCATTTACCCTCGTATGAGTCTGGTTAGGGAACAGAAAGAACGGCTACCTGAATATTGATCTGTTATTTTAATTTTATCACAGTCTCTCAAGATACACCCACCTGGTCTGGACTTCTGCATTGGAGGGTTCCAGTTCTGTTTTATTTTTTTTACATTCTGCTTTTTGTTAGCCTTGATTGAAGCTTTCTCTTTACCAGAGCCCTAAGTCTCATTTTTAGGTCTTGGCCTGCGAAAGACCGCGCACATGCGCAGTTGAGCTGGCAAGATTTAATGATATAGACTGAGTTTCACTAGCGGGTTAAGCACTGCCCCTCTTTTCTATTCGCTGGCATCACCGTTCGTGCTAAATGGTGGCCAACCATTGGAGAAGATGTCCTAGTGACGCTCTTCTTTCTCTGTAAGCCCTGTCCATTTCAGACTCGCTTACTTGACTTACTGCTGCGGTAAAAGCTTTCTTATCTTCTTTATGGGGTGAAACAGATGGCCCCATAAAGAAGATAAGAAAGCTTTTACCACACACGTAAGTCAGGCTGAGTCTGTGCTCTCCTCCTCTTTGTTAGTAGATCTTCCTGCCTCCATTTCACTCTGGGGCTCTGATGCCTTATAGTGAGCACGGAAGCCAGAAAAAACAGGGGAAAAAAATATTCCAGTCACCCATCCCTACTTCCCAGATAGTAGCAAAAACACAGCCGCAAAAGACGCCTAGGAGACTCGAACAAAGGAACTCTTCGTGCTGTCTTAGTTCTCAAAGGGATCTCTGTCTTACTCGCTGCTTTGTTTTTAAGTTGGAACGCCTGCAGGATCAAATTCCCCCCAGTGTAGAAACAGGTTTCTTGCTACTTTTCCCCACTCTTACCTCCTGCACCAAGGGGCCGCTCCAACCCGCGGGATCCGGGGGTGCAGTCTAATGCTCGGGCTCCAGGAATGCAGACTCCTGCTGTTCGGGGCTCCGGGGGTGCTGCACCGCCCAGGACCCGGCAGCCAGAACAGGGAGTTCCACACAAGCCTGGGGAGGCGGAGGAGGGCGCACGTTGCACCGTTTTCTTCCCCCCTTTGCCGTCTTTCCTTCCAAGTCTGGAAACTCTGGCTAACGCTGCGAAAGGCTTGGCCGTTGGGAGCTAAAAACAGCTCATCGTGTTTGTCATTTGGCTACACCCTGCGTGTGCTCCTTTCTTTCCACTGCCGCGGCGAGAGCGGGTGTCTGTGAGGCGCTGGCAGTGATTAGCCGGCGCGGCTTGGCACATGGTGCACGCCCGCCGGGGAATACACATTGCCAGGGCCGTCCGAGCGTGCATTCCGCTGCGCTGTGGTACTTGTGTGCGGCCAAAATGTTACACTTGTGTGTTTTTGTCACATTAGTTTCTCCTTAGAGGCGCGGGGAGTGCACTTGAGCATCCCCCGAGCACGCCCTGGGTCAGTCGTCACTCATCCTCACAACCACACGTGGAATGTGGGAGCCCCGTAATATTCATGCTTTCGTGTCACATCCTGAACCACAATTTTATTGCTTTCCAACCCAGTGTACATTTCCACTGAAAGCCTTGTTTGAACCACACAGTGTCGTCACTCATCCTCACAACCACACGTGGAATGTGGGAGCCCTGTAATATTTGTGTTTTAAAAGTAATGCGTGGGTGCCGCGATTACAACAAAATGAAAGAAATAGATGTTTTTTCTATTTCTTTCATTTTGGTATAATCACGGCACCCGGGATTATACCAAATTTACGAGAGATATACCGGCATTTGCGAGAGATTAAGCTATTGGCATTGTAAATGACAATGCCATTTATTTATCTGTTTTCAAAAGAATCACATAAATAAAAAAAAATTCATTTACAATGCCAATAGCTCTAACTTTTGCAAAGGCGAGACCGTTGCATTGTAAATGCTTGTTTACTTTGAGCTGCCCACTGTGGTGTAAACATTGAAATAAATTTACGAAGCTCCCATTAGCATTCTTGAACAGGAACTGTTGCCACCTGTTGGAGCACCTCCAGAACTGTGGCTCTTCTTAAATGTTATTTAGAAGTATTGAGAAAACGTTTTCAAAATTCCCTCCTAGTTTAATTCCTAAATCAAGAACAGGAGCAGCTCCATGCTCATTCTGTGTTTATTGTAACACCGCCGATATCAACGCTAGTGAGTGTACATCATACATAGTGTTATAAGTACTTGCAAATATTGCTCACAAAGTACCACACTTTTCTACATGTAGCACCGTACCAAGCCCTGGGTTCATACTTAGCCAGAATTGCAGCAGCTGTGTATGTCTGAATTCCCATATTAGGATCTACTGCACCAAACTCCACCCAACAGTATAGCAGTTCAAAATGGTATGCAGCATGTGCTTATACAATAAAAGTCAGTCTGGACTGTTCCCATGAGGCACAGGGTCAAGCCTGATTTGCATATGGCTGGTTCTAAACTGGGGTTGCATGGTGAGCAAAAGAACAATAGATTTCCCAGATCTCTTGACTGGGGGTGAATGTATGATTTACTTCCATCCATCATTTGTTTGTGTACAACAAAAGTTACCCCACTCCCTATGTTAAAGAAATCCCTAGCTAAGATGTGTTGTGCAATTAGTTGTTGGAAGTGGGGGTCCTTATCGCTTACCACCACCACCAAATGCTGGCGGCGGGAGCCCCCGACCCCGCACTTCAACGTTAGGCTAAGTGAGGACACCATCTGAGATAGCCCTTCTTACCCCCTTAGTAGCTTGCCACGAGTGTTCAATATGTGCAACCCCAATCACAGTAACCCCATGATGTCACCACAAATAGACTCCACACAAGATTTGATAAAATTAGTATAATCTTTATGTAAGCAATTATATGATACGACCACACAATACAAAATGAACATACAAGAAGGGGTTCAACATAAGAGTAAACCTCAGCACTCTAATCCGTTCAGAATAATTCATGGATATTTTTCTTATTGTTACATGAGTCAAATTCAATGGACAAAAAACAGTTTTTGACTTGTTGTTCAATTTAATAAAGATATGGAACGTATAGTTTGACAATGTGTTTGAAAGCAAATAATTTCAATAGCACGATATTTCATAGATGGAGGGCACAATTCAGTAATCCTCCTGTAGGACGTTGGACCTGCAGTCGACACGTGTTTCTTTAGAGAGTAACTTTTTCAAGGCTGCAAATAATGCCATAACGAAATATTAGACATTACAAGAGAAACATAAAGGAAACAGGAAAGTAGGAGTATTTAAAAACAGTGAGAGTTAAAAGATGTATATGAGATGGTAGCCATAGTTTCTAACTGTAGTATTGTAGTGAGAGGCAAAGATTTTTTTTGGTTAAAACATGATGAGTGAATGCAAACCAAAATACCCAAGTAGTGATTAAAATGTATTCATGCTGTGCTCTAATAACCAAACCACTGAAAACTATTAAAGTGGAAAAAAAGGGAATTGATGAGAACTAATATAGGCGAATCCATGCGCAATATGAAAGTCAAGGTCTGTACTTAGATGAGTATTGAATCAAAATCAGAAGTAATCCGCAGACGTTCAAAGTCTTCCAGTTAAAAGTTGGCAAGTTACCTGACAAAGTTAACCACACAGAAACATTGTCTATGTTAGGTACTCTCGTTTTTAACTTGTTTATAGCTTTTCATTTAGCATTTTGTGACAGTGTACTGTGTAAGGGTATGTTGTTGATTATTATTGTCATTGATGATGTCAACCGTTTCTTTTTAAAAATAAATTGTGTTGTTTATGAATATTTTTGCATAATAATATGTGTTTTGATTATCTGTTGGCGATATATGGTTTAATCGTCTTGAGTATGGACTAGGTGCAAGTGGAGGTGAGATATCATGTTCGAATGAAATGTATAGAACGGATGATGTCTAGATAATATAATTTTGTCCACAGGATACTGTTCTTTCAGCCCTGAAATGTACCCTTATCTGAATAGGTAGCACCCTTACAAAACAGATTCAAAACAAGAGATTCTAAACTGAAAACAAAATGGGGAATAAAATATTATAAATCAAGTAGCTACAAACTGATAGAAAAAAAGAAGAGGATCAATCTGGATTGAAGGAGGTAACCAATATTACAACAACCATTTCTGCCAATAGTAATATTTCGTTTTTTTTTAAGTAGGTCCAAGGCTACATAAAGCTGTAGCAGATCCACCCCACATCAGGCGCCATTGATATGTTTACTGGATTTCTTTTGAGAACGCAGTACGGGAATGGGTTTCTACACCCTCTGGCACTATAGACATAGTCAATATGCCAACCAAGGCAGAAAACCTCACTCACTGAAATCACTCTGCAACCCACTGGACATTACTTGAATGAGGTGTGTTCTAGATAACAATCAGTTCTGTGAGATTTCACAAGGAGGGTTAGCGAGACCAAAAACCTCTTTCATCACGGAAAGACACTCTCCAGAACACTAGCAAACCTGGGATATATGTACACGATTTTTTTGTTGCTATTTTTTTACCATTGTAGAGGAGACATGTTGCTATGCAAAGCAGACTCATCCTTATTCCATGGTGAAATGAGTAACTGGTGTCTGTGTGACACCAGGAAGATCCACTCTGAAGGGATCTGCTCTAAACATATTCCCTCCATTGTGGACCTGGATACAAAGAAGTAAGATGGAGGAAGAAAAGCAAAATCTTACCCTCAGCTTTCTTACCACCTTCTTAGTTATTTTCTTTCTTTCTTCGCTCAGAAAATGCATCAACCAACCTCTTTAATGGTTTCATCACAGTGCTATTAATCGCTCCCTCCCCCCAAAATGTTCAACCCCCTCCACCTGTTTCCTGATTCGATTAAATTAACATTACTTGTATGCATGTTATGTTATGCAAATGTTGTTGGAATTCAAAGTGCTGTAACACCACTTGGGGAGGAATGCTAGAAAAAAACAATGTAAATAAATACAGATGTTCATCACTCTAACGACAGGTGCATGGAATGTGATTGAAACCATTCTTCTTTACACATATTTTTTTTAAATGATCAAAACCAAGATGGTGAGTACGGACTTTAAGATCATTAATAAAAAAAATACACAAAAGGGGCCCCAGGTCCCAGAGCAGTCTGGACTTGAGGTACAGTGGGACTAGCTAACATCATCCCAGGGTGCAGGTTGAGCACCCCTAAATGATAAAATGATTGCACTAGCTAGGACTGCAGCTGAAGGCTACACGGAGTTGCCACCTTGAGACCAATGGGGCGTGTAGATCATTTAAAGGGTGATCCCCTGTAGACTTCTCCTTACCGGTCCTGCATTGTGAGATGAATTGTGACATCCTTTACTGGATTGTCCTTTTATGCCTCCCTTTTGCAAAAATATTTCCTGGGCACAAAACGCATGTCTTTTAAGCATGGGTGAATTTTGCGAATCTGGCGCTCGCGAATTTTGCGAATTTGCGAACTCGCAATCCGCAAAATCCGCGAATTCTCGTGAAATATTTTTTTTTGTGTTCGCAAGGATTTCTGCCAGTTCGCAAGGATTTTTGCCAGTTCGGGAGGGTTTTGTACCAGTTCGCAATTGCGAACTTACATGTCGGCTCGCAACGGTCGCGATTATGTTGTTTCTACATCTGGTTCATCATCACAGGTTCCCAGCACCCTCTGTTTCACCCCTGCCACCCTCTGTCTAACCCATGCCACCCTCTGGTACATCAATGCCACCCTCTGGTTCATCATCACTGTAGATTATGGGGGGAAAAAGCAAGCACACCTGCCCTGCTTCAACTGACATGAATTAATTTGGGGTTGATTTATTAATGTGTCACTGTTTTAAAATTCCAGTCTGGCACCTGCTTCCTTATCTGTAATTTGCTTTCTATTGCAGTGCAATTTTTTTTTCCAGGACCTTTGTGGCCTACTTGTAGCTATTCTATGAGCCTGCTGTGAGGGTCAGAGCAGGGTCATACAATTGTTGCAACTAGCAACTGAACTCTGGAGGGGCCCTTGTCAGGAAGCACTACAGGGAATGGTTACTAATGATGAGTTTGAACTTTTGAACCTGCTGAATGCTTTCACTTTTGCAAAACTCTTTTTTCTGCAGAACAGCATTACAGCAACTGTAATGCCCCAAACAAGCTTACTTGAGAAAGTTGATTTCTAATCCAAAAGTGATCCAAAGAAAGTCAAAAGGCCTCAAATCCAATTAAGTGCAGGCAAATGTCAACCTGAGGAGTTATTCTGATAAAAATCATCATTTTCAGAAGGTCTATGCTGCTTGCTAGTAGATTTCTTGTGCAGAATTGCAATTTTTGTAATTTCGCGAGTGCGAGATTGTTGCTGCCCGCCGCACCTACATGTTCGCAATTGCGAACTTACACCGCACGCCGCAAAATTGTATCACCAAGAAAAAAAAATCCGCTGCGCGCGAATTTGCGGATTTTCGGTAAATTCGCGAGTGTTCGCGGATTGCGAATTTACCGAAAATCCGCAAAATCCGCGAGCGGAATGGATTTTCCGCCCATGCTTAATGTCTTTCATTAGGGGCCCTCAAATTGAATCATAACAACTCAAAATACAGAAAAGCATCAGTGTCAATAGACAACATTATGGGGTACTGGGAAGCTTGTTTATCAGCCAGGGGACCGTTATAATAACAATGTGTCCCTTCTAGAGGGACAGAGAAAACCTTCACAGCTGCTCAACCCTCTCACGGGCTTCAAAAGCAAACCCAGGAGGCCTTACATGTACTAAAGGTGCTAGCTATGCGACTTTCATGGGAATGTGACTGGGCTTCTGAGGGTGACATGATTTCACACACAGTCAAAGTCAAAGTCAAATATACTTTTATTTGATTCATTAAAAAAATCATAAAAGGATGGACAACCATCATAAAACACCATGCTTTAGAATATACTTTTTTTTTTTAAAAACCTAAAAAGGCTTGAGGTTGATGTCTGAATAAGAAGATACTTATTTTAAAAATAATGACGAATATAACAATGCATTTGGGAAAGATCTGCTAATTAATTGGCTGCTTGGCAGGGTCGCATTTTACCAGTTCTTTTGCTGTGATTTTCCATAGTATTATGGCTCTACAGAACAGAGGAATTGACGATCCTCCGAGACATTTAATGACAGCTGCTCTACATGTTCTTATTTGTTCCTTCCTTAGAGCCTCCCGGAGAATGGATTTTCGGGCTTCCAATAAAAAAGAGCATGTGCATAGAAAGTGTAGTAGCGACTCTTCCCCTTGACCACAGAGACGACACTCCTTAGTTGGCCATGTTTGTTGCCATTTTGGGGTCAAATCCTTTGAGGGGAAAGACCCCATGCGTATCAAAGTCAGATAATGTTTTTTCTGGTGGGAAAATTGTTCCAAAGGGTATTGTTGCGGCTTCAGCCTCTGATAATCCTTAATCACAGCCGAGGCATGATGTTTTTTTGCAAAGGACGTTTTATCAGTTAATAAAGAGGTCCGTTTGATAGCGTTATTGACAACGATTTTAAATCCTGAGTACGTTGTGAGGGTGAGCCAAGCATCCTCTAGCTGTAATGCCGACAGGGATTCCTTCAGGGCTGCTGTGGTTGAGTTAGCTAGGCTCTTTTGGTTTTCAATCTCGACCCAACAATAGTGGGCTAGGGTGTCATCTTCTGCCTCCCTCATCCTCCAGTAGTATTTTACTAGGGCGCCTTGTCTGGCCATAATCTGATTTTTTAGACCATATTCTAGGCAGATTTGTGCCTGTGAGGTGTGTAGAGGAATTGTGAACAGTCTCTTAAATAGTGTAGATTGTGCTGTATTTAGGACTGTGGCATCTTTGGTGTTCAGAATTTCTGAGCCGTATGAAATGGAAGGTAAAAATTTTGCAGCAATCACTTTAAGCAGGTGGGCAGTGGAGCATCCTATAAGTTTTTTCCTTAGAGTTTTAAAAGCGAACAACAGTTGTTTGTTTTTTAAGCGTCCTTGGTCCAAGTGTGATTTGAAGTTAAGCTTACAATCTAACTGAAAGCCCAGGTATTTGTAGCACGTAACCCTTGTCAATTGATGCTCACCCAAATTCCAGGAAAAAGTTAGACTTTTCGGTGTTTTAATAGATTTCGAGAAACACATAACTTTTGTTTTTTTATGGTTAATCGTAAGTTGGTTCGAGGTGGCATAGTCTCCTAGTTCTGTGATCAGTTTCTGTAGGCCTATGGGAGTTTGTGCTAGCAGGACTATGTCATCAGCATATTGGACACAAGGGATCGTTTTTTTTTCCTAATTTTGGAGGGTCTGCTTGGATTAACCTGAGGCGCTTATCAAGATCGGAGGTGTAGATGTTAAATAGACAGGGTGCCAGTACGCAACCCTGTTTTAGCCCATTGGATGTTGGAATTTTGCCGGTTAAACTGGACCCGTCTCCTTTCTTTATTTGTACCCACGTATGTGAGTATAGATTGATGATGGCCTTCAGGAGTTGTGGCGGAACCCCCCAGTCTTGCATTTTTGCCCATAAGTTGGCTCTTGAAACTTTATCGAAAGCCGCTTTTAGGTCGACAAAGCAGGTGTACAGGGGCCTAGATTTTGCAAATGACTGATTGGCTATGAGGGTAACCGCTGAAATATTGGTGAGGGTGCCCATCCCTGCCCGGAATCCAGTTTGTGTGTAGGGTATTACGTTTGATCTGCTGACCCAAGCCTCTAGCTCAACCAAGAGATTGGATGCGTATAATTTCGCCTCCACATCTATCAATGCGATTAATCTGTAATTGGAGGGATCCGAGCGGGAACCAGACTTGTGGATTGGGTTAAGGATACTTCCTCTCCAAGACTCAGGAATCAAACCGCATGTTATGGCTTTGTTAAAAAGGGGAGTAAGGAGGCGAGAAAAGAATGGAGGGTCGTGCCGAAACAGGGCATTTGGTAGACCATTAGGGCCTGGAGCTCCCTCAGGTTTTAAGTTTTTTATTGTTTTTAGTACTTGTTCGACAGAAAAAGACTCTGAGTCTTGAGACGGTTCATGGGTCAGTGTGTTATTGGCTTGTCCTCCGCCACCGGCCCTGTTTGCTGTTATTGTTCCATTAATCAGGGCAATTGGAGATAGAGTTTCATTGTATAGATGTTCAATGTGGGCTCTCCAGGTTGTTTCCATTACATCCGAGTTATGATGTCGATTCCTGCCATTAGTTAACTGATTAATTTGATCCCAGAAACGCTTGGAGTCCCTTAATTTACATGCATAGAGTAGTTTTGCCCAGATGTGTTCATTGTACTCTTTTTTGGCCAATCTTATGTCCCTGTTATGCTCCTTTCTTGCTTCTGCAATTATGATCAGGATTCCCTGGTGGTGTTCTGGTCCCCGTGATCGTAATTGTCTGATGTACTTATTTAGTTCTCGTTTTTGTTTCCTCAAGCGTTTGGTGTACCAGACTGCCCCCTTTAAATTTCCTGCTTTATGGCCATGGACGTGCTTGGAATATTTGTTATTTATGACATGGATGAAATGTATGTATGTATGTATTGGCATTTATATAGCGCACTACTTACCCGTAGGGTCCCAAGGCGCTTCGACCGCTGCGAAACCCTTCCTGGCTTCCCTGAGAGATGGTCCCTTAATGGGTATCTCCAGGGTGAGACCAGGCATCCCCGGCAGTCTGGTGGGGCCGTTAGTGAAGATGAGGCAAGCTAATGCCCAGAGTTGCCGAGTGTGATCGCTGATCAGAGTGGGCACCGAGGCGAGAGAATTATCGAGTCCGCTGACCCTGGTCCAGAAACCTGCCGCGCCGGGAATCGAACCCTGGTCCCGGGCCGTCCTCTGCTCTCGGGTCTGCCGCCTCTAACCAGTGAGCCAAAAGACTCCCAGGCCTTTATGCTCAGTGTTTCTAGATTAAATCTTTCCAAAAGGCTGGAATATATACGTGTGATATCCTCAATATTTTCCTTTTTCCAGCAGAGGCGTTTTAAGTTATAACATTGGGTTAGGGAAGACATCGCCTTTGGTTTCTCTGGAAGTGCGAAACTACCTAGTAAAGTGAACGATTGTGGTAGATGATCGCTTTCTGCCCTATTTTTTATTTGAAAGTTCTCAATGTACGGGAAAAGGTCGTAATCCGTAAACGTGTAGTCGATGGTTGAGCATGATTTTTGGGTGACCCTTGTATGTGCTGGGGGCCGATCTGTTGGGCTTTGACCATTGAGCACTTGCATTGAGAGATCATTCAGGCGAATTGCGCATCTCTTACCAAGGGAAACCTGTCGATTAGAGGCTAGTGTAGCCCCTATTGTGTCCTTATTGCAGTTTTGCTGTAAATTCATGTTGAAGTCACCTGACAGTATGATGTTAGCATCTGGGTAGGCTAGTTTTAGTGTTATTAGAGATGTGATAAGTTGTTCGATTCTTAAGCTCTTTTGCTTAGATGCCGGATGGATGTAGATGTTCAGTTTGAGGAGAATGTGGAGCAACGAGGCCTTTAGTTTGACACATAACATCCAAGAGCAGTCTAGATCTATTATAGAAGCGTGCCATGGGATTTCTGTTGAAATAAAGGTGGAGAGGCCCCCTTTTGCTCTTCCGTATTTGGTTGTTCTTTTAGCCGGATTCTGAAATTCTTTGTAGCCGATTATTGGAGAGGGGCTTTTCTGCCATGATTCTTGAAACAAAAGAATATTATACTGTGTTATGAAGTCCATGAAGTCAGGATTTTCTAATTTTGTGTGCAGGCCATGCACGTTCCAGGAACATATGTTGCAACCTTGATATGTGTGTGAAGCTGTTGGGGTTATTCATGCTTTTCCGGTGGGGGAAACTGTCATACTCAGGTGCCGGTGGTTGTTGTAATGGACTGGGATAGCAGGAGGGGACTATCTTTTTTAGCTCGATGCCCCATTTGGCAAACGTGTCCTTTTGCTGCCAGATCTGTTCGATAGGAGTATTGTTGGTGAATGTGGCAATTGTTAATTCATGACCCGTGGGACTTGAGTTTTGTTCGAACTCAATGCTATCGATATCATTGGAATTGATGTGGCTCAAGGAGGGGAGAGCTTTAAATAATTTGAGCAGTGCAGTTCTGTTGAGGTAGTCGTGCACTCCCCTTGAGACATATTGGGGGTTAAAAACCAATTTATTATTGTTTGGCGTGTCGCACTGCCACTCTTTTACAGAGCTCTTTCTGATATCGTTCTTCGCCACCTTAGGCTCTGGGAAAATCGGAAATAAATCTCGGGGTTCCAGAGTGTTTCTTTGTGTATGGATTTCACCACCCCTGTTTATTTCTAAATTACTGCCTACAATTGGGCCAATTTCCTGGGTCAAAGTGGCCTTCCCCAGTCTTGTTTCCCTTGTGGTCGTTGAGGTGCACTTTACTATTGATTGGGTGGCCTGAGTTATTTGTTTGTTATTCACCTTACTTGCTGTAGGAATGAATAAACTGTATATTTTTTCTGGCGGAGGTGACTCCCTTGAGTTGAGATTTGAAGTGCTTTGAATGACAAGCGGTATAGGGGGTGAAGTCGATTGCTCTTTGGGCCTGGCTGATTCAAAGCTATTTTGTGGTATTATGTCATCTTCAGGAATTCCGTTTTGAACAGATCTTAGCCGGAATTGATCTGATGCCTGGCTTGTGTGTTTGGTCTTTCTGGACTTTCTCAGTCGTTTTCTCTCTCGTTTAGTTAGTGGCTTGGATATTTTTAGTTGTCTTGATGGAGACTGCTTACATTGAGCTTGAAATGATAAGTCCAAAGCACTGCAGTTGTCAAGAGTGCCAAGTGGATTAGGTGAAGGTGTAGTTGACTTACTTGGTTCGGTTGATCCGAGGATTGAACTCATTTTGCTGGTTTTTCACACACAGGAATCAAATAAAAAAAATGAAAATGAAACATACATTGGTGTTTCTCAAAGCATTAAAACAGAGTGGAGAGAATGTTTGTGTTATTTCAGTATTCTCACCTCTCCTAGCGTGCGACATGTTGTTGGAAAAGCTGTGAGCTCTAACATTTGCTGTTCGAATGCAAGAGGAAAAGTCAAACTGAGCTTCTCGCACTGGGACAGGCAGTGTCGGAGAAACATTCCTCTAAGGCGGGCCACTGACTGCGGAAGGTTCTGAGATGCTTATGACATTCCGTCAATTGTAGAAGGAAGCAGATTGTAAATAACCCCCATGACCCAATATAAGGTTGCCATCTGGCGCCAGGATATTAAGGCACCACGTTTCCAGTCCTAGGCTTTTCTGTTACAAATCATTGTTATCCGCTGCGTTAGTTGAACTTGTCTAATGGAAGCCAGCCAAGGTTACAACTCCCAGATTGCATCAGATATACGCACAGGGTGCAAGAGACTCATTTTAAAGGTAGCATGTTGGAGTCATGAAGAGTTTCATGCCACCACAAACACACTTCCACAAACACGCATGTCACACACACAAAATCAACATGCAGGCATGTGCACCACTGAAATGTCTTGTGGGTCACATTTTGTGTTGTGCTTATGGATTCCTTTATTAATTGTCTTGGAGTGGAGATTTGTTATGTAATCTGGTGCGATGCAGCTACAGTAAACACCAAGACAGCACATGACTTTGCGCCAGTGCAAATCGGCGCAACAGGGGCTGCTCCTCCATTAAAATGGAAGAGCGTCGCCCCACTAACCAAACCGCCACCAGATATGGGGAAAAAAGGTAATAAAGTTAATTTATTACCATTTTATTTTTCAAAACCTTGTCCCGAGCAGAGCATCAAGATGACGGGTGGGGCTTTCTACCTAATTGGCAGCAGCAAGCAGTGATAGGTAGGGCACTTTAGGTTTAAAGTGCGCATGTCTTTTGGCCGGTCATATTGCAACAGCCAGCCAGACATGCACAGTTTAAGACTCTCTAACCCAGCTGTCTTAAACAGCTGGGTTAAAGACGGCATAGGGTTCCAGTGCCTTTGGGAGCGCCGTGAGAGGCTGCTCCCTCCAATCCTGGTGCTGCTTTCATGCTGTATGAAAGCAGTGCCAGGATTTGTTACTGCAGTCTCCTGGACCCGAGCAAGGAGGACACCGTGCCAGGGTTGAAGGTAAGTGTATTTAAAAAAAAAATTATTTATAACTTTTTTCCACTACGTTCCTAACATGGCAACCGCCACTGCCGCGCAACGTCTTTGACAGGTATTTACTTTCCAGTGCAAAAGGTATTTTTCACTGGAAAGACGCATTTTTTTCCGCAGAAATAGTGTGTTGAGCCCCACTGCTTCATCAGGGCATAACATGGTTGTGACTTGCGCAGATCAGCACAGGCACCTATAATTGTTTACATAAAGCCCGATCTACTGAGATTGGCCGACTAGGGTTTGCATGAAAAAAATAATAATACCACATTAAGGCAGGGATGTTAACCTGGAGAAATGTTTTATTTTCCCAACATTTTCCATGTATTGCATGTGTGCTTCAATGGTTCAGAATTTCTCTAAGTGTAGGATTTTGCAATAGAAAAGTATGCTTTCGGTACAAATCCTATACTAGACATCACCTACACACACCTCTGCAACATGTGCAAATGTTGAGTTTAGTGTTAGGCATCCTGTTTATGAACCAGTGTAGAGGAGGATAGTAGCAGCAGCCCACTTTGAATAACCGCACTGCTTTCCCCCTGTGTGAAAGGTAGTGCCCTTTTTCCAGCACATATGACCAGCAGCGCACAGAGGACAGGTGCAGTACACCTCAGGAACTCCTGTCTCTCACCACAAACCAAACTGACGTCTTGTGTCGTCATTGCCTAACAAGGGGCAGGAGACATCCTACTCTGCGTTTAGGATTAAGGCTGCCAGTTTTTTAAGCATGAAATGATGTAATATGGGCTTTCTCCCACTTAATAATCCCACACTCCATTGCAAGGTAATGGGGAAATAAGATTCACCAAGTTCTTTCCAGAAACCCTCCTACATTTCCCAAATGTTGGCATTGATGCGTCTATTGAATTCCTGAACAACTGCAAAGTTATAGAACTGGTTACTAACTGGCAATCTCCATTTCTCTTCGTCCTGATCTTCCACATGCCTGACCTTACAATGCAGGAGCGACCTTGTTCTGATGGCAGGCCTTACCTATCCCAGCAAATTAACAAATTCATATACTTAACTGCTTAACTCTGTGATGTAGTGGTCCTAAACCCCATCCTCTTACCAGGACCTAAAAGTCAGCCCCAATCAGAGGGAGTTCCTGTAAATACCATGCTTCTTTCAGTCCTTGTGTACATTCAAAGAGGAAGGGTGGGGGGGATTTGGGATTGTGATGAAGAAGCCCAAGTGACTTGTCTATCTTCCATGTCCCAGTACATGTAATGTGATGAAGTACCCAAGTTTTAACATGAGATCACCTGGCCCAGATATAAGAAAAATACATAAAGGATTCCACCCAGTACCATAACACATTTTGATGCAAATGCCACAAAAAAAGGAAAAATTCACGTAGGTATAATACTCGATACATCAGAATCAAAATCTACAGATACATCTTCTCCAACATTTTTCTGATAATGTGTTATGTAGACATGGGGGGCACACCAAGGGCTGCATTACAAATGCCCTTCACCGAAGCACTCTAAAAAGCTGCCCAAGGTGTGCATTCCCCAAGTAGAGTGCCTTGCACCAAACCTGGCAAAGTGCACCCTCATTCTTCTTAAGTTGTTGTGATAGCTAAAGGACTCTAATAACACAAATCTTGGGAAGAAAAAATGGAGAAGAATGAAGCACTACAAGTCTGGAAAAAACTTAAACAAAGGTACATCAAACAATAAAGCACCAAGCTTGCCCACTCGAAGTCAAGAACTAATAACTAAAGACACCTGAGGGCTGCCTCCAGTAGGAAAAGAGTTTGTAATGTCGATAAAAACAACTGTGAACATCTATGGATGCTAGATCACCAATCTCTATTGGACTGGGGAACAGGAGGGTATGAACTATTAATGGATTACCAAGTGTACCTGAGCATAGTCAACCAAGATCTTCTTGACAACCTTTGAAATTAGAAGAATCAGAGATACACAGATAGAAGTCCTTTTGACCATTGGATGGCCACTATATCCATCCCCTGCATTTCTGGAGATGGAACTACGGAGCAGAGGTACATGACATTCGCAAGACATGGAGCGTCCTGGCAGATGGTGCTACGGAGATAAAAAATTGCTTCAAAATGTCGGCATGGGGTGAAAGCAAAATATCTCCATGAGGCTTCGGTAGTGCACGCAGCATTTTTTATGAAACTGTATTGCACGTTCATTGAAATTGCTTTTGAATGCTTCACATCATGACGGATTATCTTTCTACTTGTTTTAATGAGATGTATTGGAAATAATTTTTATGAATTGTGACAATAATGTGAATATTTTAACTAATCATACAATAAACTAGTACTACTACTACAGAGCAACCATTTGGCAGAAGTGCATTCTCCTTTAAAGCAAACAGGTCATGCCATGGATGACCGAACCAGCGAGACATCTCTTGAAACAGGATGGCACATAAACCCAGGGATACAGGTGATGCAAACATTCAGCTTAGATGGACCATTCTCCCTCCACAGCAGATAAACTGCTGGTGCAGATAAACTGCTGTCATGTAGAGAACTTTGGATTCTGTCAATAGACCATTCTTTTATGCTGGAACTGCCAGGTCCTGGCCCGGAGTGGCCCCCTGCTGACTCACATGAGCCATGGCTACCTGGTCATCCTCACTTGGACTGCCAACGCATGATTTTAGGAGAGAAATGGCTCAGAGCAAGTTAAATGGCTGATAACTCCTTGCAGTTGGAGGAACTTTGAATGTCCTGCATGGACCACTGACTCTGCACCCAACCCTTTGCTGCTTTTGTCTGTTTTTAAGATCTAAGGGAGAAGCCAGGAAATCCCTTCCACTAACCACCAGTGAAGTGCTTTATGAATATGAGGAGTTACATGCGCCAAAGTCTCATAATTGCAGTGTGCTAGAAATGACGAACCAAACATTGTAGATATCAGAGGGACCATGGAACTGTTGTTAGAGTCACAGACATATCCCCCTGCACCCTCAACCAATCCCTGGCTGTTGCCTCGGGTATTTGAAGCAGGCTCGACAGACAAGATGTTAATTTCTGTTTTCTGTCCTGAGATAGGAAGATTTTCTCTACATCCATCCCCCCAAAAAATGACAAGATATATTGGAGTTGTTTTGAAGGGAGAAATGTGTTTTTCCCCTGGTGAACTGGAATTCATGCAGTAGGAGAAATCGACATACCTGCAGGACATACTCAAATTCCCAAAGTATGTATCAAATCCACTAAAGGAGCATAAACCTTTGTGAAGACACTTGGTGAAAAGGTAGGTCATGAACCCTTCCTAGAAAACTGAGTAATAGTCAGCAATTCTCAGTACGGGGGTGTGAGTGCCACTGTGGAGCTGGTGGCCCAGTGGTGGATGGACAGCAAGTCAAATGTTTACCCCCAACGGAGTCTGCTGAGGTTCTGCCGATGTAAACACAGTGCCACCAATGCATTTAAACCTATACCCCACCAATACCTCCATTAATATGCCCAATAATAACAAAGTACCACCACCAAGAGGACCATCACCACAACCACCAATGCCACCACCTACTACCAATATCACTATCTGTACCATCACCACATTTATCACCAGCACCTCCAATACCACCAGTGCCTCCAATACCACCGACAATACCACATCACCACAAACACTAGCAAGCACTGGCAAAGCCAATAGGTCTGCCATTAAAGTGTTAAAACATGAAAGTATCCTTCATAAAAGTCTATGTTTGCATGTGTTTTCACATTAAACCCAGACCTATTTTTAAAAGGATACTTCTCCTTTGGCAATTTGTTTTAAAAAAAACTAAATTGTTTACTAGGCACGGCAAAGTTAAGTGCCTCCAGTAGACATTGCAGTGATAGCTCTAATAAAGGCACATAGACGCAAAAGCCTGGATGAGATCTCTAGCTATGGTGAGTGGTCCCACTCCAGAGCAGCATAAGCCATTGTCTCTGCAGACCAAGAAGCCGGCCCACCAAGCTCTAAATGTGCCTCCACATTTTCTGTGAATGCGCTAATGTTGTAAATAGATTACGTAGGCAGCAAGACACGTCTTCAGGTTATTAAGATATATTTATTAAGTTAGACAAGCTAAGACAGCAGAGCAGTAAACCCCACAGCTGACCAGACCATTAAGAGAAGTGTGGCTCAATGGTTAGAGCGGCAGACCTTGATGCAGAGCGCTGGCCAGGGACCAGGGTTCGATTCCCGCCTCGGCGGGATCGGGCTTAAATTCCTCTGACCGGATATTCTCGCCTCAGTGCCGAATCTAAGCATGGGCCCCACGCTGCAACTCTGGGCAATAGCTTGCTTAGTCTCCACAACGGCCCCCAGATACACAAGGGATGCCTGGTTTCACCATGGGATGCCCAGGAGTGGACACCTCACAAGGAAAAGCCAGGAGGGGTTTCCTTGTGGTAGGAGTACAAGTGCCGGGATGCTTACGGGTTACTGTTCGCGCTATACAAATACAACACATTACATTTACATTAAGTGCCAAGGCTGGAATGTTCACATCACGGAAAGAAAACTCTTCGGTTAGAAGATAGAAACACTAAGAAAGGACTACAGACAACAAGTAGCCATATTGAATAAAGTATGAATATACAACAGTTCCCTAGCCTGATTGCTCTCCTTACTTACGTTATTTTTCATTGGGCAATCCCATATTGCCTATGCCAGTTGGTCTTATGGCTCGTCTCCCATATGCTTTCAATCATACCATTTTGCAAATGTGGAAATAATGCATATGCAGCACAATTTAAACATTTGCCAAGTCAATACTGCACTCGTACTCCTAGTTAGGTCTGGCATTGAGACAGCTTTACCTGTCCTGCACTGCTTCAAGTTTAAAAAAAAATTACACTAAAAATACAGACCTTCATACATACAGTGGCTTTTGGTAAGCTTTCTTCACCCATTGGTCTCTTTAAGTGTCTATCAAATGCTGCTTGTATCACCAAGTCATAGAGCATGGCGCAGTAGGTCAGCTCAATTCATCTATTGGTTGTCTTGCTCTGTAAGCGCTAGTATTTTGCTTGGAGTGCACAGTCTTCTGAAGAGGAGTGCCCTTAGGTGCTACGGCTTGGATTACCGGGCTGCTGAGCTGCTCCTTTATTTTCATGTCAGACACTTTTTTTTGCATGTTGCTTATGGACGAGAGAATAAAAAATTGCACTCTTTCCAAATCTCACCCGTTAGCTTTGCCTATGCTTGTTTTTTCTCCTTTTCGGTATCGAAAGCAATTTGCGCATGCTCAAACGCTGTGATCCGAAAGTTACCATTTTTGGCTGCATGTCAAAAATACAAATAACCTTCGTGCAACGGGCCCTATCTCATTAATTCATAACAGCAAATTGCAGCACTCGAGCTTACTCGTCTGACAAGTTTGTGAGGATATTTGCTTTAGTTTTTTGATGTAAGAATGAATCCTTAGTTTCACAATAAGTGAAGGGCAACTGAAAAATTGGCTTTAACATCAAATTGTCATTCATACTTTACGACAGGAGCACTCGTCGTGGGTGTCGCAGTATCGTATCACTCTCCTATTGGAACGGAGGACAACCCATATCGCCATGGATACCGCACGTCTAACCATCTTTAGGGCTAAACACATAATTTCTACATTAAAATATATGAAAAAATATGCAAATATATAAATATGAAATTTCTTGCAAACTGCTACAGAGCGTAGGTTAGGACGCCTCCTCCGCGTGAAAGCTGGTTTTCAAATGCTAGGCTTAGATTTCCTAAAATAAACTCATCTGCATGATATTTCACACTCCCGGACCTTCTGCCAAGTTTGCGAAGGATGCCAAACTCTGTGTACTGTACATTGATCATCGCTTCCCAGGGGAGGGCAAATGCATTTCGCACAGATTTCCACTTCAAAATGTATGCTTGCTTTTAGTGCGAAAGTAACTACTTAAAACATAAACATATCGGGGCGAAGGCCTTTCTTTCAGAAATACTATGAACGTCTGAAGTTCTTTTTTCTGTATAGATATAAGCAGCCAGAATGTACATTTTTGTAAATGAGAGCTCGTGTGTGTTTTTTACATAATCATTTCGTTACTGTGGAAGTGACAAAACTGCACTGGTGCCCCTGCATGCAGCAGGGCCTTCATTGGGCCACGTGCCATCCCTCTGCCAAGTGCATCCGGTTTATGTGGGAAGAAAAGAGAAATATCTTAAAGAGGGCTTTAAGTGGGCCGGGTCCTGCACCGGCCGTTCTAGAAAGCAGACGGTGAGACGGATCTCTATCGGGCTCTCCGTTTCTGCTGTCAGCCTCAAGGTGAAAAAAAAATCTTAACTCTGCAACAGTGCCACCCTTCACTGCCTTTGAGGAAACTTCAAAGAGACTCGTTCTATTTCTTTCAGTCTCATCATTTCAGATTGGAAACCTTCTCAATATTATATACAACGAAGCCATAGTTGTTGCCTGTTTATCTTATGCAACTAACAACCAATGGCAAAGCCAATAGTCCTGGCTTGTTGTAGGTATAATGTTACTTTCTGTATCATATATCTTGATGCAATGACAGAAGCGGCAAAATACCAGTAAGGGGTAAATTATGCTACACAAAGATTTTTAGTTAAGGTGTTTTTAAGCCACGCTCTTAACATCAAGCACCCCCCTTTGAGAGACCCCCCATTTTTTTCATCTCACTTAAAACCTTGATCTTAAATTCTCTGACAGAGCGGATTTAATGTCACTTTACTTCTAAGTTGCACTATTTGGAGGCGTTGCCTTGAAATTCAGTTCTATTTTCCAGCACAGTAGCACTGCATGGTAAAGACATGTACCCATGCCCTGAGTCCCCAAACATGATGTTGTCTGGGTCCTTAATGCCAGTGGGAGGGCATGAAGTTCCCACTTGCCAGTGTTGAGATTGACCTCAATGCCAAGGTGGCAGTGATTTATGTTGAAGTAAGGGGAAAGTAAGGAGATGAATGTTTTTTAGAATTATTATATTGCCCCTGGCTTGGTGCCAGGAACAGAAGCCTTTATGGCTTGGACAGCATCAGCTGCACAGGCTGCACATCAGTCTCAGACTGAGACTGGGATCATCTCTTATTTGCAGGGACAAGGACAAGGTATTTTTCAGAAAAGGCCAGTCTCACGGAAGGCAGCAGCCGTGGAGGTCATCACTTCTGCTTCAGAGGGAGAGGAGGATGGGGCTCCCGAAGTGGACCGTTTGTGGGAGTCTGGGTCACTGCCACAGCTTCAGGGTTTGTTAGCTGTTGGAGGGCCTACCAAAGAAGATTTCAATAAGACACATAGGGAGTGCCCTAAGCTTGTGCAACATTCGGAAGGAAGCCCAGATCAGGTCAGCAAAGGAGTGGTCAGGTAACATTAAGGGGGTGATTAGGAAGGCAGACAGACTGGAGTCCGTCCGCCATCCTGGTGGGAACCGGGACTGTCCGCCATGCATGCAGTGGTCCCGCACACCTGATCAGGATGCGATCGCCACCATGGTGGTCTGATCTTGAATTTTAACATTGCGTGGGGTGCTGCTGACAACAGCACTCGCCGCAATAGTAAATTACTATGTTGTGCATTTCGCTGCACTACATGGCAGGCACAAAAACACACAAGAAGTCCCTAGGTGGTGGGGGTATATACCCTACAGTGTAGACTAACCCAACCCGAAGGTTCAAAAGGGTATCCACACTGTCAAGGACAAGATAGTATTACACTTAACATACACATAATTTTCAAATACAAGCCAACAGTCAGTATAGGAACCCTGTCTCTAAATCATCAAATTAGTTAGTAGACTATAAACTTTACCAGTATAAAAAACAGTTTATTAAAAACAATACAGTATAAATTTGCAATCATAAAACAGTTATACATTCAAATGGACATCATATATTAAAAAAAAACAAAAGGTCGACGCGGCGTTTCGGTGTCTTGTGTTGATTGTAACACCTTCTTCAGGACGGGGTTTGTTAGTTAAAAAAATCTCTCAGAAATTTTGAGGGATTTGTTGCATAAGCAGTCTCATGAGGATACAGTTTTTTTTCAATCATTAATCTGATTCTCATGGGCTTATCTTCAATAAACGTTGTTTAGATAGAAGTGTTCCACCTGGATATATATATTCATTTAAATTATCTGTGCTGTATCAGGGGTGACCACCGTATATCATTTCAGCTATACACCATGTAACTTTGGTTATGCAATGTTGGGGAGGATTCCACTTGTCGTGTGGGGGTAGAGTTCTTCAAAGTTACTTCACTCTCTTCTACCAGATCGCTTCCTATTCTTTTCTCATTATCAGAATAGTGCTTTTTCCTGAGTATCGGCCTCCCTGTCACCTGGTCCTCATACAGCTTCCCCATGGTCCCGCACACCTGATCAGGATGCGATCGCCACCATGGTGGTCTGATCTTGAATTTTAACATTGCGTGGGGTGCTGCTGACAACAGCACTCGCCGCAATAGTAAATTACTATGTTGTGCATTTCGCTGCACTACATGGCAGGCACCACACAGTGCCTACCACATAGTGCTGTGATGCACCCTCACCTCCCCCAACACATGGGGGGACCACAACGGGCCCCCTCTACAAATCCCCACGCAATAGCCAGCCTCCTAATTTGTTGAATGGTGCCATTTTGGTCTATCTGGACTGTCCGCCAGGCAATCTGTTAGATTGCTTTTGGTGGTCCTGTGGCGGATGATCTTTGCGTCCGCGCGGTCCGAGTTTGATTCCCTCCACAATCATAATGTAGCGAGGGAATCTCGCGGTCTGCTTGCGGAAGGACGGCCACGGGCCTTCCACAATCGAAATCGGCCCCTTAGTTGGCTGGGAAGATGGTCTACTCAAGAGTGAACTGGTAAATCCTGAGCCAGGAACTAGCAAGAGGGTAGCTGGTTTAATTAGTGCAAAGGATCTTCCTGTTGTCATTAGCCCATGAAGGGCCCTTGGCAGAACACTAAGGGATTAGACAAATTCAGGATAGGTTGGACCCTCTGTTCTACTGGCCAGGGATGCGCAGAGACACAGAGAGGTTCAATAGAACCTGTCCAGGTTGCCAGATGAACATTAAGACTGGAGGGAATACAAAGGCATCATTAGTGCCTCTTCCAGTTGTAGGTGTTTGAGAGGGTGAGAATAGACATTGTTGGTCCATTTGACACCCCTCACAGTCAGGCAACAAGTACATCTTGGTTGGGGTGGATCATGCCACCAGACCCCCTGACACTATATCTGTGAGAAGCATGATTGCAATGGTGATAATGAGAGCTCTCCTGCAAAACCAACTTCATCTCTTCTTACATAAGAGAGACGTGGGAGCAAGCTGCTATGAAATACTTCTTCTGCACAGCATACCACCTAAAAACCAATGGTTTGGTGGCGCAGTTTAACAAAACACTGAAAAGCATCATGGGAACTCTCCCAGAGAACTTCAGGAGGAAGTGGTATCTTCTTCTGCTATGTCTCTTGTTTGCCTACTGAGAGATTCCACAAAAGGGAGGAGGGGTCAGTCCTTTGAACTTCTGTATGGACACCCGGTCCGGGGTCCACTCACCTTAGTAAGAGAGTAAGAGAAGGTTGGAAGGGAACCTCAGAGTCTCCTCAAAAGGTTGTGGTGGAGTATGTGATTGGCCTCGGGAATTTGATGGCGCAATAAGTGGGTCAGGAAAAGGAAAACGTTTAGGATAGCCAAGCTTTGATGTCATCACCAGAGAGCCAAGATAACTGGGGATCAGGATGGTTAGGAGGTGTTCGTCCTAAAGCCTATTTATCCCAGGGCTTTGGAGGGCAAATGGTGTAGGCCGTACAAGGTAGTTCAGGAAGAGTCTGAAGTAAGCTATGTAGTGGGCACAGGTGCCACAAGTGAACCCAAGAGTGTGTTCCATGCTAACAGGCTAAACCCTTACCTGCTTAGAGACTACAGATTGAATGTCATGAAGTTGAGGACGGAGGTAAGCTTCTTCCTTACTTGCTACATTGTGAGCTAAAGGATGGCACTCTGGAAGGGGTTCAGTTAGCCACTGAGTTAACACCCAAGCAGCAAAGAGAGTCTAGGGAGGTGTTGGCATGGTTTGCCAACCTCTTTTTTATTGACTCCAGAGTTGACACATGTCTGTGTGCATGAGATAGACACAGGTAACAGTCTGCCAGTGAATTACAGAATGTACACAGTGTGTGACCAGATTCAGTGATGCATTAAACGAGAAGTTGCCATTGAGAGATCTAGTAGTCCTTGGTCTAGTCCCGTGGTTCTAGTACCAAAGCAAGGGCCTACTAAGTTTTGGTTCCGAGGGGACTACCCAGACCTCAATGAGGTAACCAAAACTGAGGCCCATCCAATTCCCAGAGTGAATAAACTTGTGGATTGGTTGGGTGTTGCAAACTACTTGAGCAGCTTGCATCTGACTAGTGGATATTGGCAGATTGCTGTGGAACCAAATGCAAAGGCAATGGCTGCATTTTTTATACCAGATGGGCTGTATTAGTTTAAGGTGATGGCCTTTTGGTTGACAAATGCTCTGATAGCTTTTTGCTGCTAGTGAACCATGTTCTTCCTCGGTTGAGGGGTTCTGTGCGGCATACTTAGATGATATTATAGTGTATAGCAATTCATGGAAGGACCACTTCGGGCACCTTGGACAGGTGTTGGCAAGGATACAGGAAGCAAAACTGACCATCAAGGCAAATAAGTGTAGGGTGATCTAGTCCTCTCTAGTTTACTTTGGGCATGAGGTGGGGAACTGGATGATTGCCTGTTGGATTCCGAGATTCAGTCTATTATGGAGTTGGAGGTGCCTACTACCCATACTGTAGTGAGGGCCTTTTTAGGACTCATTGGGTATTGCAGAAACCTTTTGCCCAACTATGAAAGTATAGGTGCCCCATTTACTACTTTGACCTCTACGAAGCAGCCCAGGAAGGTATAAATGAACTGCAGAGTGTCAGAAAGCAGTTGAGGAATTGAAGAAGGCACTATGCACTGTACTGGTACTGAAAGTGCCTGACTACTGTCAGCCTTTCATTGTACAGACGGATGTCTCTGGCAACGCAGTTGGAGGGGTGTTAGCTTAACTCGATGACAAAGATAGAGAGCATTCTGTAACCTTTATTGCTAGAATAGTAACCAGAGAGAAGAACTGGGCGGCTATTGAGGAAGAGTGCTTTGCCACAGTATATACCCTCCATAGGTTCCACCCATATTTGACTGGCACTAAGTTTGCGGTGCAAACGATCATAAGCCACTGAAAGTGGTTGATGGTAATGAAATGATAAAATCCCAAGTTGTTGAGATGGTCTATTTCTTTGCAAGGGTAATACTTTGTAGTTGAGGATATAGCCAGATTGAGCCACGGGAATGCTGACCGACTTCTTTCCCACCAGTTTTACTGACCCGACCACCCAGCCTCCTCAGATTTGGAGTTGGTTTGGGGTGTGTTCTAATCTGGGAGGGGAGTCTGTTGGGACAGAAATGTCCTCTGCATGGTAAAGATGTGTACCCATGCACTGACTGTCTAACAGTACTGGTGCCTGGATCCCTAATGCAGATTTTGTTTTTGTCATAGACGCACATGGATCATGCTTGTGCATCGTGACATAGGCCTGTCTCACGGATTGGGGTCTTGTTGGACTGGGAGGGGCTCTGTTAGAAATTGGGTCATTAGTTGGCAGAGCTATGTGCTCTGTCCAAGTAGGGACCACAATCCTAGTCAGGGTAAGTGGTCACACACTTAGAATCAATCTGTGCTCACCCTTTAGTAGCTTGGTACAGAGCAGTCAGGCTAAACATAAGAGGCAATATGTAAAGTATTTGTGCACCCACACATGCAGTAACTCAGTGAAAACATCACAAAAAGACTCCTCACTGAAGTATAAAACTAGGGTATCTTTATCTGATTGAAACGAGACTTAAACAACAAAAATTAATTTACTACTGATCCAACTATACACATTCAAAAAATGCAAGTACGTCCAGTGCTTCAACAGCGCTCATGATCATGTAACACTGGTGGTCACGTATGACTGAGAAGAACAAACCCAGTTCAAGTGCAGGGAAGGTTCAGGAACCCTCCCATTTGGTTTTGTGACCTGAAGCTGCACTTGGATGTAAGCGCTCCACCAGTGCCTCGGGACCGAAGGATTAGGCAAGACTCTGTAGCGAGCACTTGGCTCGGCTGAAAGGACCTTGCCGGTCCAGCTCATGTGAACAGTATTTGGTTGTAGGACCTGTGGGTGTGATGGCCTTGCGGTTTGGGGCTTTGTCACTGTAGCCCCCAGGCAAGAAGGTGATGGGCCGTGCGAGTCAGCCCCAGGCTGTCAAAGCTATGGCTATTTCCCTCATGGAACAAACAGGTTGACAACATCAATGCACAGCGTTGACTCTGCTCACCACCAGCCGACGAGCCAGGTCTTGAGGGTCTTCCTGCAGGTGTTCAGGGAGGGGGCGCATCTGATGTCTGCCGGTAGCTCATTCCAGGTCTTGGCTGCAATGTGAGAGAACGATATTCCGCCTGCTCTGGCTCCGTGGATGAGCTGGGTTTCAGTTAGTGCGAGTTTGGACTATCAAAGGTTTCTTTTGGGTATGTGGAAGTCTATTCTGCCATTGAGGTATTTGGGTCCATTGTTGTGCATGCTTTTGTAGGCGTGGGTGAGGATTTTGAAGGTCACTCTCTTCTCCATGGGGAGCCATTGGAGTTTTCACAGGTGTTGGCTGATGTGCTCGTGGCGCGGGATGCCGAGGACGAGCCGGGCTGCGGTGTTCTGTATTGTTTGGACTTTGCAGAGTAGTGGACTTTGCGCACACACATGTCCAAAGGATATGTGTGTGTGTAACATACTACTGAGAAAAATGCACAAAAGTGCATTTTTCTCAGTTTTCGCTATTTACCACGAAGTCAGACTTCGCGGTAAATAGCGGCAAAAAATAGCGAAATCGCAATTTATTAATGGTTCATGAATAGCATTTAAGGAATCTCAAATTGTGTTGATCATCTGGGAAGGTGACCTCCATTCCATAGAAGAATTTATGTCTTGGTTAAGCACGCAGAATACATTTCTGAAATTCACCAGTTGCGCATCACGGGATGAGGTGGTTTTTCTGGATCTCAACATCTACCCGGAAGGAGGGCTACTGAAGACAACTACTCACTTTAAGCCCACATCAAAGAACTGTTTACTGAGATATGACAGTTTCCACCTGCGTCACCTACGTGAAAACCTCCCCTACAGTCAGTTCCTCCGCCTTAGATGGAACTGCTCCAGCCTGAGTGATTACAAGATACAAGCAGTGGATCTTCGGAAGAAACTGGAGAACCGCAAGTATACAGCACCGGTCATGAGCAGGGCTATGAAGAGGGCACGCAACAACAACAGGGAGACCCTGTTAGATGACAAGGTACAAAAGGAACCTAACAAAAGATCAATCTGTGTAACCACCTACAATACTCACTCCAACGAGGTGTCGAAAATAGTCAATAGACACTGGAGGATCCTTGTGTGTGGCGACCTGATCCTGAAAAAAAACATTTTTGCTCACAAAAGAGGGAGGAACCTGAAGGACATCTTGGTCCATACCTGACCACAAACTAGTCAACCTGAGCAAACCATGGTGCAATGGGTCCAGGGACACCACCCCTGCAGGAATTGCAGCAGTTGCCACCCAACCGAGAAAAGTAGACGACTTGAATTCCGCAATGGAACCTTCTG
Organism: Lissotriton vulgaris; assembly: GCF_964263255.1. Lineage (NCBI taxonomy): Eukaryota > Metazoa > Chordata > Amphibia > Caudata > Salamandridae > Lissotriton > Lissotriton vulgaris. Next base: position 197,045,170 of record NC_141687.1, read on the forward strand.
GGAACAAAAGAAATTCACCAACTGTAATAGCCAGAATGTGGTGTACATGGTCGAATGCCCGTGCGGGCTTGAATATATTGGCATGACCACAAGACCAGTGAAAATCAGGATTGGGGAACACAAAAGCAACATTAGGTGCAAGAAGAACACGACTAAGATGGCGTCCCATTTCCTGTGAAAAACTCACACAGTGAACGACCTGAAATGGACAGTCATAGAACAGCTGCCTACAGAGAATGGTCTTTTTGAGAAGGAGCAACGCTGGGTGTTTCGTTTAGGGACCAGTGTAGCTGGGCTGAACGATGACATCCTGTGCAATCAGTTTAGTTAAAAGGGTACCCACAGAAACAGACTCCTTTGTATCTACCTGTTGGAGGTATTGAGCTACCACAACAAAAGAGCACACCCTCCAACTAGGGGCAGGGTGACTGTACCGTTTTTTCCAACCTTCTTGTTTTATAACAACTCCCAGTCTGAGAGTAGTGCCCCTGTACCCTCCTTGACGAATTTACCCAGACTCACAGGATCAGTGTGTAATAACTATTCTGTGTTATACTTTAACCATCGGCAAGTTCTGTTTTTTGCTTTCCTACCTTACAGCACCTTTTTGCTTCCAGACACACCCAAAACTATATATTTCTGAGGAATACAAATGTGTGTGGCTCGTTTATAGGTATCCTATAGTTTTTCAAAATGACACAGCCCTTTAATTTTCGCAGTAGTTTTGACATGTTTTATATACCACAGGAGCGCGTGTAGCTCTGTCGAAGATAACGCTCCCTGTGACCTGCTCATTTTTCAACATTGGGTTTATGCGCATGCGCGGAGTCACAAAACGACCCGCCAGTGCGCATGGAGTAATCAGGCACACGCCACTACCAGCGGCCATGGACCGCCAGTGCGCATGGGCTAATTAGTTCTTTTCGGTCTCAGCCCAAAACAATGACCGTACCTGCGCAGAGCACAAACCTACTCCTTGAACAAGACGCGGGAGATGACACGTACTTTCTTAAAACCCAGATACACCATATATGGTACCCGGCATCACCGGGCTACCACAGGGTCTCCTCAATTATCCAATTATAGAAAGTACTTAAGCCTGTCACGCCGCGCTCCTCATTTACCCACGGAGCCGCGGACGGGATGGCTGGGAGTATAGAATTGTCTTAACTTGTAAGTACGGCATAGCCGAGGCAGCCAGCACCACAGGATTCCAACTATGTAAGTACTAAATAAGAAAGCCCATACAAAGACTATGTGTGTTTTTGTTTTTGTTGCCTTATTGCACAGTTTGCTCAAATGAGCACCGGATCCCTCCGTTTAAAGGCTTAGGGGGAGACTGAAATCTTTTCTGGCCCTGAGATTTCCTAAACAGGGGGCAAGCCGACAAGCCCTTGGAGAACACTGGAAGATAGGCACAAGGCAGACATAGCTGGTAGCAGGCCAGCACAGCAAGGCAAACGGCAAAGTGGCAATCTCTCCTGCAGCTCAACATGAAGCAGGCCAACACAGCGGAGCTGTTTGTAAAGTGGCATTCCCTTCTGGCAGCACAGCAGTCCTTCTGACATTGTGCAGATGTAGAGCCTGCAATGTCTGGTTACAGGTCCAAAAGTATCTGATTAGAAGGAGTCAGTACTTATACCCAGTGCCTTTAAAGTGGAGGCAACTCCAAAGCAAAGTCTTTATAGTGCACGGGTCCCCTTTCAGCTTAGTCCTGTCTGCCAGGCTAATCCTGGGGGGTTGATCAGTGCTTTGTGTGAGGGCAGGACACCACCTATTGAAGTGTACATGTAAATCCCTGCCCTTCCCTCTGGACAGGAAGACCCATCTGTATGCAGATGAATGCAGATGCAATTGAGTGCCCTGTGCTTTTGGCTTTCTAGAAGCAATGCACAAGGTGTAGCAGTCACCCAAACCCAGACGTGTATTGGAGACAGTTTGGAAGGCACATAACGAGCAGAGAAAAGCCCACTTTCTAAAAGTGGCAACCTAAACTAGTAATGTCAAATCCTACTTTACCACTAAAGAGGATTTGTCTTTATCAATCCAAAGATATAGAACATAAATCAGATACTCTTCTACAATCAGGAATTACAGTTCTAAAGTATTTTAAGGAATCCCCAGCGTAATCCTATGAGAGGAGCAGGCCTCACGGTAGTTTTTGGGTGTTTGTCACTATCAGGACATGTAAAACATACAGGTACATGTCCTCCTTTTAATTACATGACACCCTGCCCTTAGGGTCACTTAGGGCCTACTTTAGGGGTGACTGTTATGTAATAAAAGGGGAGTTTGAGGCTAGGCAAGTAATTTTAGATGCCAAGTCAAAGTGGCAGTAAACTGCAAAGGAAGGTCCTGCAATGGCAGGCCTGAGACCGGTTTGGAAGGCTACTTACGTGGGTAGCACAATTAGTGCTGGAAGCCCACTAGTTGCAGTTATAATATAGGCCCTGGGTATATGGTACACCACTCTTTAAGGGACTTATCAGTAAATCATATATGCCAATCAGGTATACACAAATGTCATCATGTTTAGGGAGAAGCACATGCACTTTAGCACTGGTTAGCAGTACAAATGTCAACAAAAAGAGAATCAGGAAGACAGCAGTTAAAAGTCAAAAAGTCTGTAGAAACACTACCCTAACGATGCCAGGTCTAACAGGCACCCACAGCCTTACCCTCATGTTGATAGAAGGCTACCGCCTTTACCGGGAGTTGCGCAGCACAAGCGCGGTGGTGGCAGCTCACTGTATAGTAATCAGTAACAGCGAACAGGACCTTTTTATCCTTTATTTTTATTTGACAGACAACCGCGAGGGGAAATTTAATAAATAATTTTCCCTCGTCCTCTATCGAAATCCCCCTCCTCACCCAGCCCCACCACCCTACTGCTCTTACCTGCATGGGTAACGGCTGGTGCGGCCTACAGGCTCACTAACCTTTTTAAAAGTTCAGCCGGTGTGTGCTTAACTCACCATTGACATACATCAGGTAGAAGTGGAGTGCTGGATTTTGCAAAGGAGTAGTGACTCTGCACTAGTTGGATATGTGCTTAGGAAGGATACAGTACAGGGATCGAGCAGAATTGTGTAATACATTTGAGATTGGTGCATGTGCTGATAGTATAGCACACTGATTTTATCACAATTATTCAACAGTAACCAAAATTATTATGTACAGCTATAAATCATTCATAGCAGAATCAGTAGTGTTGTTTGTAGTTCATTCTTTATTTATTCTTCAGTAAAAAGACTGTAGCCATAGCCAACGTGTTTCGTCCTTCACGGACTTCTTCAGGGCAGAAAATGAGCTTGTGTTATAATATTATCATATATTAATTTCAGTATATCCTCAATCATATTCGGCTTGATCGCAAATATTTTGAAAGTGTTCCTTTCTTTTTATTTTTATTTTCTTAACAAAGATGATAAACTGCTCTCGCGTTGTCAATCAGTCCTGATTTGTATTTTCTCAATTAATAATGCATTCTAAAGTAGGTTTCGACCGGCTCCATGGCATGGCGTCCTCCGTAATGGCATAAGGTTAGAGGGAGAGAGGCGCGAGCACTGCGCAGAGAGCGAGAGGAGATGACTGCTCAAACAAAGAGTGAATTTGGGAGAGCTACTATACAGAAAATGTGTGGAGAATTGCCGTTCAGACACTGTGGGCCTGATTCACAATGGTGACTGCCACTTTTGAGTAATATGCAGATTTGAGGAAGTTTACTACTTTTGGTTAATCACAAAATCCGAGAGTATGTTCCCCACAGAAGATGATGGAGGTAGCGAATTATGTTACCTTTGTGAATCAGGCCCAGCTTCAGTAGCCTGCAGGGGCGAAGCACACTGAAGGCCACACCTGTTGAAGAAACACTCTAGGGTGAAGCGGACCAGATGCACAGGACAGCCTATAAGTGTGTGCCACTAAGCATCGCACAGCAGGGAAGCACACAGTTCGGACAGACCTAGGGACATGCACTGTGCAGTGAGAGGAGCAAGTGAAGAAAACACACTGAAGGCAAATGAATGAGAAATAGTGCGAAGGCATTAAATGTGGTGTGTAATAAGCAAGAGTTGTGCCAAGAGTGAGTGGTTGGAATAAAGAGAGGCATTATTCAAGAATTAGTGGAGAACACACACTGCACTGCCCAGACAGTGAGTGATGGAAATGCAGGGCACAGTGAGAGGATGAGTCATGGGGAAGTGAGTGTGGAAATGTTAGTGGCTAGAGAGTGCCCCACCGCCCCTGGGACTCTCTTTTCCTATGGTGGCCCACCACAGTAGCTCAAGGTCCACTCCTGTAATAGCTCACGGTATGGTGCTGCCTTCACTACCCACCACCAAGGCGAACAGCAGAGTTCTACATGGTGGGCTGCGCAATCTCCATCTAGCGAGATGATTTTTTAGCGGAAATATATCACCCATTACCTTTATAAAAATAATATCCTACTCTCTTGAGTATGCTATGACTGAAAACCAACTGCATGACAGTTTTGTTGGAAGCGAAGTCCTGCCAGTACTCTCACCACCATGCAAGAACCAAGGCCGGACTTGAGAACCAAAAGCTGCCCAGGTAAAAATGCTAAGACAATCCCATCTTCTTGTCTTCTCGCACAATGTTTCTCTCTTTCCATCCATCTATTCTCTCTCTCTCCTTCTCTCTCTTCTCCCCTTCTCTCCACATTCTCCCGTCCCTCTTTCTTCAACTTTCCTCCCCCGTCTGCTGCGATTGATCTTGCGAAGCTTGGGAAAGTGACAAAGGCACCAGGAACAGCCCTTGGCTTTCAAAGACTCCAACCCACTGGGGAAATGCCTGGTGGAATAAAAGGCCTGTCTGCCGCTGATAAGAACCACTTAGCACCAGCTCATTGCCAGCAAACTATATCCCTGTACTCCAGAGCAGTGAAAGTGGCTTTAATTGGTTTCAGCACATAGCCTCTATGGGATCTTGCTAGGCCCCTGTGGCCTGGATCTGTAAATTAAGATTTAATCCTGCACGTTCATCTTTTTTAATATCTAGGATTAAGGTCTTGCACTATGTGAGCATCTCTTGCCTGGATGTGATGTAGATAGAGACTGTTGGGAGGAGATTTGAAACATAGCTGAAGGCACAAAAGTTGGGCTTTTGAAAAATTCCAAACAGCCACCTGTATCTATCCATACTGAGCCTGCATGCCTTATTGGAAGGGCAGTTAGAGATGTAGCGTGGACCGCAACACCGCAGGTGTGTGAATACACAATATACATTTCCTTGTTGTTCGATTTACGACAGTGTAGCCAAAAAGGCTGTGAGCATTTTTTTATAAAAATGAAGGTCGTCCGGGCAATGCTTCTGAAGTCTCAGAAGAACACAGAGGCGTGGGACTGTCCAAAGGCTGAAGAAGGCTTGCTTCATCAGCAGTCACAACATATGCAACTTCATGACATTATTTAGTTAGTTGTAGTTTTTGTTTTTGTTTGTTGTTGGGACACCTTTCTGCACGTAAACAATCATTAATGGCATTTTGCTCTTTCTTTGTGTGCTGCAGAATGTAGCACACATAGAAAAAGCAAAAACTTGGAGCAATAAAGTATTTCTCCTCATTGCACCAATCTAACACCTGCTATTGCTTGGTGTTAGTTTTTGGCGCTGCCTCAGATTTACACATCCTTGTAAATCTGGGGCAGTTTCAAAAAGCAATAGGTGTTGCGGTGGAACACCCACAGCAACACCCATTGCACGCCCCTTTCACGTAGACAACTGCGTTAAAGGGTACCATATTTACAAAGTGGCGCTAGCCACAAACAGTGGATTAATTCCACTTGTATATACGGAGCAGGGCAGAGCGCCACCAGAATCACTGGAACACCGGTAAAATTGTCATTCTAAGACGCAATCTCCTTGTAAATATCCACTCTGTCTTAAGACAAAGAACAGTAGGGGGGGGGGAGAAGAAGCACCTTTGTGATACCAAGACTCCTGCTCATGCTGGGAACAGTAAGAGTAGCATTGTGCGAAGATTTTAGTACGCGAGCGGTCACACGTGTATCCTGATTACTGACCAATGCTTGTTTGCGGATCCTCCTGCTTTCCCTCTGTTTGAACGCTGGTGTTGGTCTGCCCTGCAACCAGACTATGTTTTCTCACAGGTGTGAGTGGTGCTGAAAGGGATGTTCTGTTTTCTTGCAAGTCCACTTTAACCCCTTCGCTGCGGCGGCTATTCCGCCGCAGCGAAGGGGGCGCGGGGGCTGCGCGGTGCGCCCATGCTGGTAATGAAACCGCTCCATCACCAGCCGCGGTTGCGCTGTGCTCATGACGGAGCGGTTCCGTTACGGCCCTGCCCGCTCAATGGAACGCTCAGCGCAGGCGCGGAATCCGCGCCGCGCAGGCGTGCCGAGCGGGCCGGATTCCGCGCCGTCATCAGCACAGTGCGACCGCGGCTGATGACGGAGCGGTTCCGTCACCAGCAGGGGAGGGGTTAAAACAGTTTTCCTTGCTGAATGGATTTGCCTCAACTTTTTTATTTTAACTTACTATGGGCCTAAAAGGTCCGGTTTCAATGTGAGAATTCACATGCATAAACCTTTTGAAACTGTGGATGTTAGTCACAGTATCTTTTTGAATATTGAGAAGTTTGGGATGGGAGAATTGGGACTTCTCACATCCTCAAGGAGAGGCTGTTCTGGGTGGCTGGTCATAGTGGAGCTATAACAGCACCGGTTTTGATAGGTGGTCATGTGGCTTTTGGACACTGATATTATCTCTTGTCTGTAACATACTGGTGACAATATAAGCAAGCCAAGCCCTTAATTTGTACAGGTGTTTGCAGCTGGTGGCTATACTTCAGAGCAAGAAAAAGGGGTGAACCCATGAGGATGAAGGACATAGGAAATCAGTGAGAAAGTAGGGATTAAAAGAACCTGCGCTGTTGAAATAAGGAGATAGGAAGTAGATGGGGGTGGAAGAAAGAGTATAACTTTTAATCGAGTCCAGGCAGTGATGATATTCACCAATCCGGGCCTTGAGTGGCACCCATGGCAGGCTCCTAACAAAAATATTGGTGTACTGAACTCATCTTTCAGACTATTAAGCAGCGGCTGCTGGTTATCAACACCAGTGTTGTGATTAATTCAGGAATGACAAATTCAAGTAGAAAAACTGATTTCTATATATAAACCTCATATTCCACATAGTAACAGCTCGATGACTGTGTTAACCGAGCTACCAATAGGGCTTGGGGGGGGGGGGGGCGGCCGACCATTGGGAGGCCTGCCAACCCCGGGGGATATTGGGGCCGGGGGAGGGAGGGGGGGATAGAGCCAGCACCGTACGTGGGCTGGTTTTGGGCTAGTTAGCAGCCTTGGGCTGGGGTTGGGCTAGTTTTGGGCTGCTTTTGGGCTGGCCCCCTCTAAAACCGGACATTTTGTGTTATAGGTCACCATTTTGGTGGCTGGTGACACAGCAGCTGGGCGGGGGGTTTGGCGGAGGTAATTATTTTAGATAATGACCATTCCTGTTAGAGTTTATGTATTGTGTAGAATCGATGCGCGGGCGTAACGGTACTGCATTATTATGGTGCATCTCTTGAGGATGGGTGCGTGCGTGTACTTATGCCACTTCACGGTGTTAATTTTCTTCTTGTCCTTGGTGTGTGCAATAATTGTGATTGATGCGCTAGTACGTTTCATTGTTGGTTCCTTTGTAATGCGGTTTCATATATGCGGGGGCGCACGAGAGGTTTGGGTCTTTCGGGCGTTGTGTTGGGGCGGGGGGATGCGAGGTGGAGGCTTGTGGCCGTGGTGTGCGGCCAATTGGGGCCTACGAGGGATGCTGGGTTTCTGGGGGGCCCCCCTTCCCCTTTTTCTGAAGATGCCGTGGCTCAGGTCGGCGGCAGCGGACTGGATACAATGCTGGGGCATGGCCTCGGGTCCATCTTCCCGGAGTGTCTTGGCTATGGAGCTTGCTTCCGCTGCGCAGCCTCGCCGCATGTCCTATTCCCCATAGCCGCTTTAGTGAGTGCGATCGGAGTCATGAGACTGTCGCTAGGCACCAGTTCTCTTGTGACACTAAGGTTGTCGTGCTTCATGACGCAGTTTCGTAAAAGGCATGTTGTACGTGACTCTCGGTAGCTGGATTTACACGGGGGAATGGATGGGGTGGGAGAGCGTGGGGAGGTGAGCACAGTGGGGGCCTCGCAGGTCTTTGTGTCCGCGGGAGGGGGGTAGGGGTTGAGAGGGGGGGGGGAATGGTGGGACTGGATGGGGAGCTGTTCTGCGGCGAGTGTGCGACGGGGGAGTGCGGGGTGGGGGAGGGGTGCGGGGCGAGTGGGGGGGGCAGGAGGTCCTGTCGGGGGAGGCCTTAGAGTGGGGGGGTTGGGTGTCCTGTGGGGAACGGGGGTTGGGCAGCTGCGGGGGGGGTTTGGAGGCGCGATGAGCGCAGAGGGGGACTTTCGGCAGGGGGGTGGGAGTTGTTTTGGGGGCGGGAGGGAGGGGGGTTTCGTCCCTGGCATGCTGGACCACACCTCTTGTTCTGGACAGGGACGCAGAGATATGCGCTCAGGAGAGCAGCATGCGGCTCCACTCGACCGAGGGATGGGCCAGCTCTGCCTGGTACGGGCGGTCGTGCTCCCACGAGGGAACATTCTTGGAACGCGCGAGTGGAAGCGGGGCTGTGCATCCCCCGCCACTCCCACCCCGAAGGGTCAGGGCGGCTGCCAGGGGTTGGGGAGGAAGGCAAGAGACTGTTGATCAGATGCGGATTAATATTTATTTATTTATCCATTTTATAATAAGAACGGACCGGATGCAAGGGCATTTCCAGTGAATGTATTGCTTAAGCAATGTTACAGTACATGAGGCATAAGTGACAAGCGTGTGCAAACAATACAGGAGGTAGCAATCGGGCGTCATAGGAGGGAGAGTGGCATGTGCACGGGTTACAAAAGCGAGGTGCCAGTAGAGGTAATCATGCAGTGAATGGCGGACACTCAAACACAAGAGTGAGGGTTACGTGGGCATGGGGCCCCTGTGAAGGTATTGGAAACGAACAAATGTAGGGGGTGGAAAACGGGGTGTTACACTGGACCCGTGACGTGTGCATGTTAATAAGAGTCCCAATCACGGGTGCTGAGTAGTGCTGCAATGATGGCAGTCTCACGGAACACGCGTACCCACTGGAACGGCACTTCCATAGGTGGAAGGTCAAGGACTTTTCTATACAACGGCGGATTTAACTTTGGGTGGGCCTTGAGGGAGGGGAACTTTGAGATCAGTTTGGAAAGCCGGGGAGGAGTTGGTTGGGTCGCTAGATAGCGGGGAGGAGGAGTGGGAGGCTAGGGGTGTGGGGAGAATTGTAGTAGTCCAGTTTTGGTGAGAACCAGCGATGGGACCGGGGTTGTTGAGGTCAGGGGGCGGGAAGGAGCGTGCTTCCCACTAAGAGGGTGCAGTTGGTGTCGAGCAGGCTTGGCAATTGTGGTATTAGGGTGGGTAGATTGTGTTGTGTGACGATTAGGACCCCAGGGTTTTGCGCTGTCGACAAAGATGGGTGTGTCGTTTTCATAGATTCAGCTGGTCCATCCATGATGGCACAGGTGGAGGAGACAGTACGGAGGAGGGGAGGGGGAGGCGGGAGCTGGGAGGACATGGATCGGGGGATTTGATGTGGTTGTGTCAGCAGGTGGCAGGGTGGAGTAGGACAGAGCCATGAAGGGGGGGATTGGGGGATGAGTTTATTTATTTTATGCGATTTTATATAGCGCAGACTTTACCTGAAGGTGTCAGAGCGCTTCACAATAGGACCAGTAATGATACAAGAGGAAACAATTACATATGAACAAATTACAAAAGCAAACGTTGGGTTACACAGGTCAAAGGTGACAATAGTGAGCAACCAAAATACATGAGGTAGCAACCGGTGCGTTACAGGAGGCAAAAGTGATATGTGTGCAGGTAACAAAAACGTACAAAGTACCAGTGGAGGTTTAATACTGCAGTAAATGGTTGACACTCCGGCACAAGAACAAGCATTACGTAGGCAATGGTGGCACTTGTGCAAGTATCTAAAGCAACCAAAATGTGAGGGGTGGCCAACAGTGTGTTACAAGAGGAAGGTGGAAGGATGGGCCCAGTGCTGGGCAGGAGGCCATGGGCCGTTGGAACTTGTGGAGGATTCTGAGGAGAAGGGGGAGATGCGGAAAGGGGGTGAGGCCATGGGGGCAATTGAGCTATGTGGAGGATTCGGAGGAGGAGGGGGAGATGCGAAAAGGGGGGGAGCAAAGTAACAGTGTTGGTAGTGTGTTTCAGGTATGCCCACGGCAAGGAGCGCCGAGGTGACGGCCCCCCGCGCCTCCCACTGGTTAGGCGGCAGGATCCAGTGGCGACGCCGGCCTTGACGCCAGGTAAGGATGGTGGCGGAGTAGGGGAGTGGTTTGAGTAATCCTCGGCTGTTCGTTGGTGTGGATACCTGGGATCCTGGTGGGGCGCCGGGGAATGGCGCGGTATGGAGGGGGTGCTAGGGGGGGTGCAGGGAGGGGGGAAAGGGGGTCAAGGTTCTGGGCATAGGCTCGTCGCCAGTGAGGGTGGTGGAGTTGAGCCGTCAATGCGACCACAGGGCCAGCGCGGGGCAGGTGTGTAAGGAGGAGAGCGGGGCAGGGATGGGGTCCCCCCCTTTTTGGTGTGAAGCGCGCGGTCGGGTTTGAGTGTTTCCCCTATCGGCGTTGGGCTCAGGAAGGAGCCCGGTCAGTCTTGGTTGTCCCAGCAGCATGCGGGGTGGGGGGGTGGGGGGGTGAGTCGGTCTGTGACTTTGGCGGCGGAGCTCCCGGGGGTGTTGTATACTATCAGGGACAAAGCGCGGAGGAGCCCGGCGGCAGTGGGTGAATGTTTTTGGGCAAAGTGTGAGGTTAGGTTGGCGTCCTGGTGGTTTCGGAGGCATCCGGGGGGATCACCGGGCGGTGGGAACCCGGTTTGAACGGGGGGCACTTGTGGGGGACCATAGCATGGGGGTTCGATCTCGCGGGCGCGTTTGGGCATTTCAGTTCTTTGTTGCAGTGGGCTTTTTCCTGGCGGACAGGCTCTGAGACAGACGCACGATCTGGAGGACTTCTTGCTGGTGGGACGGCCGGGTTCAGCGGACTGCCGGCGGTTGCTGGTCAGTTATGGGTCTCGTGGTTTGCCTGGGGGCGCCCCTGGCGCCAGAGAAGATGTACGGTCCCAGTACGGGGCTGTCCTTGTTTGGTATTGAGCTCGACTCCGAGCCATGGAAACACGCCTCCCAGAGGACGAGGGGGCGGCGAGGTTGGCATGGAGGGCGACAGCACTACCCATGGGATGTTCAGATTTGTGTGCGCTGGGTGCGCCATTAGGTGAATTTTGCAGTGTTTTTTTTCCTGGCAGACAGGCTCTGGTCGGTGACGCACTATCTGGTTGACGTCTTGCTGGTGGGACGGCCGGGTTTCAATGGACTGCCAGCGGAGCTGGACGGTTTTCCGGGCCTTGTGGCTTACCTGGGGGTGCCCGGGCGCCAGAGAAGACGCACGGTCCCAGTTCAGTGCTGTCATTCCTTGGTAGAGAGCTCAACTCCATGGCCATGGAAGCACGCCTGCCGGTGGACAAGGGGGGGCCGCAACTTTGTGGTTTTGGGTCTGACGCTGTCCGTTGTGACGCGGCCGCATCCTTGGGTACGTTTGTCGGTGGGGAGTGAAGTGGACTTGCGTGGGACAGGCGTTCGTGAGGCATTTCTATGGTGGCATATGAGCGGGCATGGGAGGAATTGTGGCGTTCGGGAGCAGGGGGCAGGGGGATAGATGGTTTCCGCAGGAGCGGGTGTTGCAGTTCAGGTTGAATTTGATGGACGGGGGCTTTGGGGGGTGACGATTCACTGTCGACGGGGGAATGGGGGACGCAGCGGTGGGAAGGTGGGGCGGGGGGTTTCGTCGAGAAGGAGGTGGCAGGCTGCATGCGGCACAGGTGTTGGGGGTCCTGCGGCATGCCTGTTAGAACCGGCTGTCTCTAGTTGGCAGAGGTAGACACTTCTGACAAATAGGGACACACCTTTTCTAGTCAGGGCAAGGGGATCACACCCTTCGATAACCCCTGCTCACCCCCTTGGTAGCTTGGCAGAGCAGACAGGCTTATCTCAGAGGCTGTGTGTTAAGCATTTATGACCACATACAGTAATAAAGTGAATACACTACAAATGGACAAGACACCGTAGTATTATAAAAATAAGTATTTTTATATAAGGCTTAGCACAAGACCAGATAACGACAAAAAATGTACACAATCGTAATAAATACTCTGGGAAGGAAAAAGGGATAGTTCAAAGGTAGGTTCTTCTTTAGCACAAAAGTCTTTAGTATCAAAGCAAATCTTCTTCTTGGCAATACAGTTCTTAGCAACAGGGTAACCCACACGGGGGCTACACGACGTCGAGGCAAAGTTAATCCAAAGGTTCGGCGTCGACCGCGAGGAGCGCTACGTTGAGCCCGGAGTCACACGGACCCCCAACAACACAGTACCTTTAGGAAAATGAAGCACACAATGATCAGCGGCGTCAAGCAATCCGGCGTCGCGTCTTCGGTGTCGATCAGGCCTCAGCAGGCGTCGTCGTCGATGATGCGGTTGCACAGAGTGAGCAGCGCTCACGGCGTCGAGAGGGCACACAGTTGATGCGATCAGCAGAGGTGCAGACACGAGGTCCCCTGGAGCTAGAGCCGTACTCTCACTCACTGGCGTTGCTGCTGGCGTCGGGCGGGCCCGTCGGCCGGTCGTCGAGGAAGCGGGACACTGGGGCCGTTACCCACTATGTCGAGCTGGATTCAGCGACATCCGTCGGCGTCGAAGTTGCTGGATTCACAGGTTCCAGCAAATAGCACTTTAAGCAGATGAAGTCCTTTAGCCCTGTGACTTCGGCAGGAGACTGGCACTCTTCCAGTCCTTGGAGATTTTCTTATCAAGCGTGAGAGTACACACACAGTTCCTCTCTCCTGGTTCCTTGGCAAAAATAAAGAAGCACTGCAGGATTCCCCCCAGCAAACAGCACACTGGCAGAAGGGGTAGGCAAGTCCTCAGATCAGCAGGCCTCTTGTCCTTGGTTACAGGGTTCCTTGTCAGAAGTGATCTAAATTCTTGGTTCAGGGGTCCTTCTCTTATACCCCTTTTTGGCTTTGATTCCTTTGTCCATGCCGGGGAATTTCCCAACATCCTGGGTCTGTTGTGGGTGGAGCCAGGCAGAAGCACCTGGCCTATTCATTGCGCAGGGCTGGGTCCTCAGACGCCCAGCAGGAGGTGGAGCCAGCATTGACACTGGCAGGAGCAGAGCTATTGGCCTCCTGGCAGGAGGTGGGGCTAGGATCGTCCATGGCAGGCACAGAGCCATCAGTCGCTTGGCAGGAGGTGGAGCCAGCATTGTATCAGGCAGGGCAGGCTATCAGCAACTACTCTCCCCCTACTCTCAACGCAAATGTCCCACTCATCCCACACTGACTCATCCAGACCTGTGGAGCCACCCAGTTCCTGTCACACACACGCAAGACCAGCAGAAACCAGAAATGGTGAGACAAGAAAATAGACACTTTCTAAAAGTGCTATTTTCAAACCCAGAGTCCAAAAACCGTCCACACCAGCGGATGCGTAATTAAACCCCGAGTTCAGGGATACCAAACTCGACATTGCACCATGCTCCCCGAGCCAGCTAGGATCATAGCATTAATAATCCCGGCGGCCCATTCTAACTAATGGAGAGTAGGCTACCTTACAATAGTGAAGAACGAAGATGGCGGTAATTCACTATTAGGACATGCCAACTTGGTCAGGCGTGTCCTACCTTATACTTACAATGCACCCTGCCCGCGGGCCTACCATAGGGGTGACTAACATGAAGTCAAGGGAAGGTTTGAGGGGCTGGCAAGTAGGTATACTTGCGCAGCCGGCGTGACAGCACTAGGCTGCACGTGGGTCTCGCAATGACCGACCCGTAGACATTCTTTTACGAGGCCGCTGATGTGGGTGGCACAACACGTGCTGCAAGCCCACGAGCGGCATTTGTATTTACGAGCCCTGGCACTCCTGGTGCACTAGACTAGGGACTGACAGTAAACCAAATAAGCCAAACATGGATACAATCGATACATCAATTTAACATAGGGAGCACTTGCGCTGTGGCACTGATCAGCAGTGACACCGCGCCCAAAGCATATACCAGCAAAACATCGTAAAACAGTGGAGGCAAACAGAAAAAATGGAGGAGAGACTCAAGCCAATGATGTCAGGTCTAACAACGCCCTATGGTGTATGGGTGAGGACCCGAAGGCGTTACGGAGGCATTCCGTCTGAGTGGGGGCGGCGACGGAGGCTGCACAGCAGTGTTGGGGAGGGCCTCGGGCCCTGGAGGTCGGACTGTTAGGGGCATCTGTCAGGCGGCGGGGGATGGGAAGTGCACGTACAACATAAAGGACATTTCTCGCCTCTCACATGTGTGTGTTTTCTGGTGCAGGGGCGGGGCCAACTGCAGCGGCGCTGGATAATTATGTTAGGGAACTCATTGATAAAGCAGGTAAAAAGGGGGACTGGGTCAAACACCGGAATCAGTGGTTGGAAGCGGACGACAGGTTGTTTCATTGTCAGCGGCTAGGAAAAGGAGATGAGCTAGCATGCGTTTGCAGGCTTTGGGTGCAGTGGTAAAGGGGAGAGTGTGCTAGGCTTGGGCTTGGTACCGTGCAAAGGGTTAGCGTGGGTTAAACAAGTGAAGAGGGACCTGTTAGGGATGCGGCGTGGGTAGGCAGGGTGTCAGGTCATTTGGTCAGAGTTTCGGTCCCAGGTGGGTTGAGGGGGGGCTGAGAGGCCAGCGGCCATTGATAGGACCCAGAGGAAATTTACAAGGAAATGTGGGTTTTGAGGAGATGGACGGTTGAAAGGATGGAGCACCTGGAGCTTAGGTGCGGGGCAGTGGAATTTCAGGGAGGATGGGGTTTCACCTGGAGTACGGGATGGAGTTAGGTGCGACATTTGAGGGAGGCTCTGGAGCAGGGCATTGGTGTGCAGAAACCCAGACGTGCAGGAGTCCTAGGGGGGGTCGAAAGCCTTTAACACGCCTTTCGAGTGGCGGTTCTTCCTAATATATGGGTAAGTGTAGGAGATCTGTTGTTGGATTATCGGGGGTAGGTCAAGCATAATAAAGGATTTAGCCAGGTGGAGAGGCAAATTGACGTTTCTGCTAATTGTTTACTGTATTTGGATTGGGGGAATCAGTTAGGGGAGGGGGTGGGGGGTTTGTCAGGAAATTGAATATTTAGTGAGGTATAGTTTTGTAGGGCGCAGGCCAAGGGTTTTTCATTGTTCAGGGTGCACCTGCTTCCAATAAAGCGGCCTTTATCACACCAAATTTTGAGTCTCTGGTCGGTGCTGTTTTCCTCCCCCCCCCCCCTCTCCCCCGTTTGGCCCCAATAGGGCTTTGGGGGGGCGGCCGACCAGCAGGAGGCCTGCCACCCCTGGGGGGTTTTGGGGCCGGGGGAGGGGGGGGGGATAGAGCCAGCGCCGTACGTGGGCTGGTTTAGGGCTAATTAGTAGCATTGGGCTGGGGCTAGGCTAGTTTTGGGCTGCTTTTGGCCTGGCCCACTTTAAAACCGGACATTTTGTGTTATAGGTCACCATTTTGGTGGCTGGTGACACAGCAGCCGGGCGGGGGGGTTTGGCGGAGGTAATTATTTTCCCACCCTCCCTCCCTGTGTTTTTCGATCAGTTGATGGGGGGGTTTCAAGTGTGGGGTCTGGAGGGGCGGGGAGAGGGGTGATTGCTTTCCTTGAGGATGTAGGAGGGGTTTTGTGGTGTGCGGTGGTTTTGGAAGGAGTTTTCTTGGGGGCCGGTGCATCTGGTTCTTTGCTCGATGGTTGTGGGTTTGGTTGTGTCGCTGGAGCAGGTGTGGGGTGATGTTCTGCCTTTGGGGTGGTTCTTCCTAATATATGGGGGAAGTGTAGGAGATCTGTTGTTGGATTATCGGGGGGTAGGTCAAGCATAATAAAGGATTTAGCCAGGTGGAGAGGCAAATCGACGTTTCTGCTAATTGTTTACTGTATTTGGATT
Organism: Lissotriton vulgaris; assembly: GCF_964263255.1. NCBI lineage: Eukaryota > Metazoa > Chordata > Amphibia > Caudata > Salamandridae > Lissotriton > Lissotriton vulgaris. The sequence goes on from NC_141687.1 coordinate 197,061,225, forward strand.
GGGGGAACCAGTTAGGGGAGGGGGTGGGGGGTTTGTCAGGAAATTGCATATTTAGTGAGGTATAGTTTTGTACGGCGCAGGCCAAGGGTTTTTCATTGTTCAGGGTGCACCTGCTTCCAATAAAGCGGCCTTTATCACACCAAATTTTGAGTCTCTGGTTGGTGCTGTTTTCCTTCCCCCCTTCCCCCCCGTTTGGCCCAAAACACTGTGCTGCTCCTTGTGAAAATGGACTCTCAGAAGGTACAGAAACAATTACATAAATGTTAAGATTGAAGCCTGGCACCCGTGGATATTACCTTTTACAAGTAGGTGTTAATTCATTAGTGGTTAATTGCTCTCTATTGTTACAAGTTCCTGACTCGAAAGAGTACCCGCTTAGCCCGACCACTGCTGATTATGAGGTAGTGCAAATCCCAACTCCTTTTGGTCAATGAATCTCTGGCAGTGGACTTTCACGTAAGGAGGGAGTGGAAGAGTGGTGGTGGACTGCGCCGCCCAAAGTGGGCTATCCCCCTAGAGCACCGTTTTAGATCTTCATTCACAACACAACAGTCTGCATGTCCTATTGTTACCAATTTTCTAAGCTATACAGAGAGTACGCTGCTACTCCACCATTAGGAGTATTTCGATTTCACCGCCCACTATTGGCTGTTTAGTGTCCCATTGAGAGCTTACAGTATAATGCATGAGCAGCTACTGAATCAGGACATAATTTTTGTTTTATCTCACAGATATACAGAAGGTATCTTTTTTTTAACAAAACATCAAGCTGTTTTAAAAAGATATATATTTTAGTTGGATGGTTTCTTTGATGTTTGTGGGGGCGCACCAAATAGAAGTCCAAACAAAGCGTTGTATTTGGGTAGTAGAAAAGTTCTTTATTTATCTTTAGCCATATTTGAAACGCGTTGGCTGATCTGTTTTTGTACTCTATATGGTGATCTGTATTTTAAATATGGCTAAAGATAAATAAAGAACTTTTCTACTCCCCAAATACAACGCTTTGTTTGGACTTCTATTTGGTGCACCCCCACAAACATCAAAGAAACCATCTAACTGATCTGGAGAGCACAGCAACGCCAAACAGCAGCTGGCGTTGGGGTTGGCAGCACAAACAAAAACAAATACAAGAAAGAGGACTAATCTTGGAACTGGACTTTAGGTGCGGCATCATAGGGTCCGCTGCTGTCCTTTGCATAGATCTTCATATATTTTAGTTGGACTTCAAAATGCAAGCCAGGCCTATTGGCTTTGCCAATGCTTGTTGTGTTTCTGAGTCTCCAGAGAGAATATCCACACCCTCTCCTCATAAGTATCAAAGCAGGTTGCATGGGAATTTACCAGGAACTCTCCAGTCCAGGGAGATGAAGTAAAGGTACATGAGGGTACCGCAAGGGATCCCTTCCCTCGTGAAGAAGTCCAGAGGATCCTTCAGGGGTTCCATGGCTGGGAAATACCTGACTGGGGGAAGGAACAGCAGTTCTTGGATGCACCTTCCTGTACAAAATCTCACCCAACCTGAAAAGCAATTACGGAAACATGGTGAGACCGGACATCAGCATGGTGGTGGCTCCTCCATCATGCCACATCCTGCCGCTGCACAGCCATGGCCCTGCCACCCTGTATCTGAGGTGGTATTCCCACAAAGCAAGTGGCAAGGTATGACTGAGGGTGGATGAGCGCAGAAGAAAGAGTGTGGTCTTTTGTGAAGGAAGGAATCCACCTAGATTGGAAGATTGGAATATTAATGTTTACTGTAGCTATGTTTTATGTGTAGCTACTGTGCTCCTTGTACTGTTCTTGTATGGTTAGCTATGTTATGTGCATTTGTAAAGCTTAATATCACCCGCTAGGTTATCCCCCTCCCCTGAGCCTTCCGCCCTGCCTCAAGCATGCGTGTAACAATGGGCATGAAAAGAATTAGGAGTAGCCAAGAGTAGCTGCTACTTGTTGCTTACCTGCTGGTACCCATGGCACTGACCTTGCTACTGATCATCTCAAAGGTATATAAAGTATAGAAAGTAAATCAGGGTCTCGGGTAAGTCTTAACTTCTGTGGTTTCTACTTATTGCTCGTCTTCTAACACAGTGGTTTGTGTGTTTTATGTGTGAGCTTGAGGGATCTTTTTTAATTTATTTAAATGTTTTAATATTTAAAAAAAAATGTTTTTTATTTTAAGATATGTTTAATTAATTTTAGGGTTTTCAAATGCTGCAATTAAATTTCTTAAATAGTTTTTACTGGTACTTATATGAGTTGGATGTAGTGACTCTGATAACCTAACTACATGCACATTTCCCAATGTTTGCTAGACTGGAGTAAGAGTGGTAAATTGGACAGTCCCCCCAATGTATGCACTTTCCCCAAAGTTTGTTTAGAACTAGAGGTATAAAATATATATCCGCCCCTCCCCCAATAAATATGTGCACTGCCCTCAATGCTTGTTAGACTGAGTGTAGATTAGAAAGTCTGATCCCTCTCCCATGCCTGTTTCCCCAAAGTCTGTTTGACTGAAATTGGAACAGTACACCACCCTCTCACCCCTGTGTATTTACTTTCACAGACCTCAAATGTATTTGGGATTTTTCAGGTGACATTTTCTTTAGACAGGTTGTTTTCCAAGTTTTAGTAGATCACAGATTTCTGCCATTGAGTGGCAATAATTGTGTGTTTGTGTGTTTATCCAGCTGCTACCAAAACACATCGGCGACTCAGCTGCTGACTGAGCTGGAATGTGGAGGGTGTGGCGGGGCTGGGATCACAGGGAGGAGTAGTTGGTGCACTTCTAAGTGTGCATGTCTGTTTGGTCGCCGTCTTATGCCAAACAGACATGCGCTGTTCGGTTTCCTGAACCCACTGCCAGGTAGAGAAATGGCACAGACTGAGCGGAGCGTCAAACCAGCGTGCTCAGGCGAATCCTGATGCTGCTCTCATAGTATGAGAGCAGCGTCTGGATTGGTTGGGGTGTTTGTTCCAGCCAGGGACAGTTGGGAGCAGCAAGAGAACGGAAGAGCAATGAAGCGCCAGGTGGCTGCAGGATCAGGTGTGTTTTGAAAAAAATGTTTTAATTCAACCTTAACCCCCTGCAACTGCTGCTGCTGCCCTGCCGCTCCCCCCACTGTATACTGCAGAGGCGGACCCCCGCAGGGGCTAGGGAGCCGTCGCCATAACCACGCGGCGAGCCCCCCGAAGAAACAACAAAGGGGGGGGAAGACGGCCCGGGAAGGAAAGGAAACGCGGGTAAACGGGGTCTCCCGAGCAGCCAGGGGACCCCGGAAGGGCCGGGCTAGCCCCCCCCCCCCCAGTTTCTGGCTTCCGCCGCCGCGTGCCGGCCAATGGGGGGGGTAGCGAGATTCAAACCCCCCAATGGGGGGATTCCCCAGGTGAGGACATACGTGGCGGGGGGCATAAAAGCGCGCTCCCCCCAGTGATACTCCTATGCACAGGAGCGGGGGGAGCAGCACGGCGCGAAGGAATCTTGAAGGAATCTCGAAGAAGACGGACGAGGGACGACGGACAACGGACGACGGGAACCCGTGCTGCCCCTGGAGAAGACACCGGCACAGAGAGCGAAGACACTCCCCTTCCCGCGCTGGGGAAGCAGGCGACACGGAGCGTGACCGGAGCTCCTCCCGGCTGTGGGGGAAGAGACCGCGACCGGAGCCCACCCGACGCGGCCTGCACCTAAAAAAGACCGCGACCGGAGCCCAACCGACGCGGCCTGCACCGGGAAGAAGACCGCGACCGGAGCCCACCCGACGCGGCCTGATCCTGAAAGAAGACCGCGACCGGAGCCCACCCGGCGCGGTCTGCACCTAAAGAAGACCGAGACCGGAGCCCACCCGACTCGGCCTGCACCTTAAGGAGGACCGCGATCGGAGCCCACCCGACGCGGCCGGCACCTGGAGGAAGACCGCGATCGGAGCCCACCCGACGCGGCCTGCAACTGAAGGAAGGCCGCGACCGGAGCCCACCCGACGCGGCCTGCGCCCAGCCTGGGTCATCGGGCCAAGGGCGGACAGGAGCACAGCCGGTGCCCGCCCGGCAAGGCATAGCAGAAGACCGCGACCGGAGCCCACCCGGCGCGGCCTCGGAGCAGGAGCAGCCTCCAAGGGAGCAGGACCGGGGCCACCCGGCGTGCCCCGGACCAAGTACACACCAACGGTGCGCGCCGGAGCCCACCCGACGGCACCGGCAGGCACAGGGAAATCGGAAGTGGGCTGAGGTGAGGTGCCCCCCCCCCAGCTGCCCCCCAGCTGCCCCCCCCAGACTTACCGGGACGAGGAGACTCCCGGAGCCCGCCCGGATCATCCAAGAGCCGACAGAGAGTGTCCGCTCAGCAGCCCGGGTGCAATCGAGGAAACCGGGGGCGCCCTCTAGTGGCGAAAAGGTGGAATTGCAGGCGACGTAAGGCCATTCAAGCAGAGCCCAAACAACAGAGACAAGGCTGCTCCTACAGAACCAGGGATATTGGTGCATAACTTGCGGCGGCTGCACCCCGCCAGGGAGAGCGACAAGAGGGGGCTTTGGTGCATAATTTGCTAGCGGCAGCACCCCGCTGTACACACGGTAATTAACAGGAACGAGGGCAGCCCAGGCAACGAGGCATGGCCAAGAAAGGGAGCTCAAGGAGGGGCCAGGACGACCTGAACGACCTACTGCGGAAGATCCGCGCAGCCTCAGAAGCCCACGGGGACGGATGGCTGCAGGAGCACCTCAACCGCGACCCAGGCGAAGGAACGAGCGGGGGAAGGGGCAAGGCGACCACGCCCCCCGCGGCTAAGAGAAGCAGGAAGGCACCAGCGAAGCTAGCGGATGCAGCTCCGCCCAAGAAAGCGCCAAAGAGAACCCAGCCAATTGAAGCCAGCACGGCGGTGGCGGGGGCGGACAAGGGGACCGACGACACGCCAACCAATGGTGAGCATATTAGCACGATCATACAAGAATGTTGCAAAGCAATGGCGCCACTGCTGTTCCAAGGGCTGGGGGTCCAGAACACAGGGGGTGCGAGGGCTCAACCGAGTGCAGGACAAGGGACAAGGCGACCAGGGGGTACCACGCCCCCGCAAGGGGAAGGGGCCATGGGGCCCCCATGGTACCTACTCAACCCAGGCACGGCGCGACAGCAGCAGAGAATAGGGCAACCATATACCGCGGCCGGGGGCGAGGGAGGGTCACCGGCAGCAGCGTGGGGGGAGGCCCAACAGGGGAGTGGGCCCTCAATGACCACAGGAATAACGGGGGCATACGCCAGACCCTCCCCAGGCCCCGCACCCCTGACCACCAGAGCCACAGGGTTAGCCAGCATGATACCAATGGCGGTAAAGGAAAGAATATGGCGGAAAGAGTTCATAGACATCTTCTCCTTATTGGAAATACAGCTAGAAGGGCTAGACCTGACCACATGTGACAAGAAGGAGGAAGACAGGAGGGAGAGGAGAAGGGAGAGGAAAGAGCGCTCATTTGATAATTGGTTGGACGCATTCAGGATTATGGCGTGCATAATAGTTGAAAAGTTCCCACAATGCGCAGCGGATTTATGGTTATACGAGGCGAACATACACAATGCGCAAAGGCAGTTCCCGGGGGAAGCGTGGCTGGAATACGATAAGGGTTTCAGGCTAAAAATGCAGACGCACCCCGAGATGGAGTGGAATGAAGAGGATGTGTCAGGCTTCATCCATAAGATGATGGTAGCAAAGGAAGCCAGGTCCTGGGGGGTAGGACCGAGCACTCTTACAGGAGCTCCTTTCAAAGAGGGAAAGGAAGGCCATTTCAGAAGCATAAACACTTCAACACAGGAAAAGGGTCGCACACAAGCGGACCACCAGCAATATGCTGGAAATTCGGGACCAATGAATGCACATTTGGGGCGTCATGTAAATTCTCCCACTCATGTTCAGCATGCGGGGGAGGGCACCCGGCGGCAAGCTGCAAGCGCAGAGATAGCCATAAGCGCGACAAAAAGGAGGGTAAGAAGCAATGAGGCGCGCAGGGCGGACCACGAGGGTGAAGCGCGACAGGATACCCCCTCTCTAGCATGGTCCCCCATCAACACTCAAAGGCTGCGCGCACTAGCAAACAGATACCACAACAAGTCAGACGCAAGAATACTAGTCCAAGGATTCGAGGAGGGTTTCACCATACCTTTCAAGGGCCCCCTCCCCCCCACCTGCCACCGGAACTTGGCATCGGCAAGACAGCACCCAGGGGTGGTGGCAAAAAAGATAGAGAAGGAGAGGCTGCTGGGCAGGATTGAGGGCCCCCTCCCGGCATCGGCGAGGGAAGGACTGGTCACCTCCCCACTGGGGGTGGTCCCCAAGAAAGAAGCAGGGCAGTTTAGGTTGATCCACCACTTGTCGTTCCCAGACGGGCTGTCAGTCAATGACGGAATTGAGTCAGAAGTGTGCTCGGTGAGCTACTCCACGATAGACGACGCAATAGACCTGATAAGGGCCTCGGGGAGCGGCACACTCATGGCAAAAGCAGACATCGAGTCGGTTTTTCGCCTCCTCCCAGTCCACCCCGACAGCTTTCACCTTTTAGGCTTCCAATGGGAGGGACAGTACTACTACGACAAGGCAATGCCCACGGGCTGCTCAGTGTCATGTGCCACCTTTGAGCTGTTCAGCACATTCGCCGAATGGGCACTGCATGACCGCCACCCAGCGGGCGGTAAGCTGCACTACTTAGACGATTTCCTATTTACCGGCCCCGCCGACACCCCAGTGTGCAAGGACACGCTGGGGGCATTCATCAAACTGGCTGGGGAGTTAGGGATCCCTTTGTCCAAAGAGAAAACAGAAGGGCCATCGACAAGGATCACGTTCTTAGGGATAGAATTGGACTCGGTAGCAGGCACATCAAGGCTCCCCCTAGAGAAAGTAGAGGACATCCGGGGGGAAATAAGAAGCATGCGAGGGCGGGACAAAGCCACACTGAGGGAGGTACAGCAACTGATTGGGAAACTAAATTTCGCCACCAGGGTCATCCCAGCAGGCAAGGTGTTCGCAAGGAGGCTAACAAAACTCATGCGCGGCATCACACACAAACACTACCATGTGCGCCTAGGGGCTGAGGTAAAAAGGGACCTTGAGGTGTGGGATGCCTTCCTAGCGGACTTCAATGGAGTGCTGATCTGGAGGGAGGGGTGGCTGACGTGCAAACAGGTCGAGCTGTACACGGATGCGTCAGGGAGCACAGGGTTTGGGGCACTCTTGAGGGACAAGTGGTGCGCGGGTCAGTGGCCCGACAGCTGGCGCAGACAGGGTGTCACAACGAACATAACATTTTTAGAGCTGTTTCCCATTGTGGTAGCACTAGTGATTTGGAGAAAGGAACTCAAGAACATGAAACTGACCCTGTGGTCTGACAACAAGGGCGTAGTGCAGGCCATCAACAGGGGGTCAGCCAGGTGCCCGGACACACTGAGACTAATGCGCCGTTTGGTTACATTACAGTTGGAGGGCAACATAGACCTACGAGCAAGGCACGTACCAGGGGTGGAGAACGAGCTGGCAGACGCCCTGTCCAGAGGCATGATGAGCAAATTCAGGGAGCTGGCCCCCGGGGCCGACGTGGATATGACCCCTTTCCCACCCCAGCTGTGGAAACTGGCAGGGCAGACCTCTCGGAACTGATCACTCAAGCCCTGGCCCCTGGGGCGGCAAGGAGATATGCAAAATACGTAGCCACAGTACTCACAGTAGGGGGCATTCACTCACTAGCCATACCTAGCGCCACGCACAGGGCAGCAGAGCAGTTCATCAGCTGGGCATACAAGAGCGGCAAATCCAGGTCATGGACCCAAGCCCACCTTGCAGCCGTGTCACACCATGCAAAACTGGAAACAGGGCACAACCCACTGGCATCGCACTACATAAAGATGGCAATGAAGGGGTGGAGAAGGAATGAAGGAAAGAAAGAGGACACAAGGCACCCGATAGACTTCACCAGATTGGGGGCGCTGCTGCAGGCACTAGACAGAGTGACATCGGGGGAGTACGAGCGAGTACTATTCAGGGCAGCATTCACTATGGCCTTCTTTGGGGCATTCCGCATCAGCGAACTAGTGGCCCCCGCCAGGGAGGGCCAAGCAGAGCGCTGCCTCTGGGCTAGCGATGTGACACCAGGTGCCGGGCGAGTAGATCTGGCGCTGCGGCGGTCAAAGACGGACCAGGAGGGACGGGGGGCCACGGTAACCATACACTGCATCCAGAACAAGGAGAACTGCGCAGTGTGCTGCCTCTTTGCCTTTATGGCAATACGCCCGGCGGGGGATGGCCCCCTGCTTATCCACAGGGATGGGTCATACTTGAGTAAATTCCAGTTTATAGCAGTGATGCGACAGGCCCTCAGCAGTGCAGGCCTGCCGCCTGGGGCCTTTGGATCACACTCATTCCGAATAGGGGCGGCCATGACCGCGGCACAACAGGGGATGCCCGAGGCAAAAATTCAGGCCGTGGGGAGGTGGCGCTCGCGAGCATATAAATCTTACGTGAGGCCCCAGCTACTGTGACTAAGAGACAAACAGGGTAGGCGTGAGAGTGACCAGTCGCTTTACATTTGCATCAACAGGGAGCAGACCACGCCTAGTGTGGGTGGTGGGCCACTCTTTCGTCAAGCGGATGGGCGCATGGTGGGAGCGCAGGGGGCGTCAGCTCAAGGACAGACCACAACACACGTGCATCGGCTGGTTCGGCCAATCGGGCATGCACTGGTTTCAACTCGCAACGGCCCTCAAGAAAATAAGGGAAGGGGCCGGGCGCCACCCAGACGTTCTGATCATCCACCTCGGGGGGAACGACCTGGCCGCAATGGGCCGGAGGGCCCTCCTCTTCGGAATACAGAGCGACCTGGTGGAAACAGCCAGGAGGTGCGGGAAAACGGCGATCATTTGGTCTGAAGTGATCAGCAGGCAGGAGTGGCGAGGCGCCGAGTCATATAAAGGCGTTGAAAACTCGAGGAAAAAACTGAACCTCACTGTAAGCAAATTTTGCAGAGCTAACGGCCTGGGCTTCGTCAGGCACAGGTTGATTCACACCGGGCGCCCGGAATACTACGCAACCGACGGGGTGCACCTGTCCGAACAGGGGATGGAGATCTTCTGGAGCAATCTGTGGGGCGCCATGGTGTTAGCAGGTTGCCAATGAATAACGGGACGCAAGGGGGGAGCCGCAGGAAGACGGCAGCCTCCCTGACGGCGTGGCGAAGGGCTGCGCAGAGAACGGTTGGTACGGAGGCACACCGGAGAGCGGTGCGCCAGAATAGGTACACTCACCTTCAGATGCCGCACGGCTGGGTGAGATGGCCTAAGGACAGCGGCTCTGGGATGCCTCACGGCTGGGTGACATGCGACGAAGGGAAGGGGAAGAGGCAGAGATGGCGCTCGCAGCCCAGCCCCCGCCGGATGGCAGGGCACAACAAGGTCCGAAAGGTAGCGAGGCAGCCTAACTCTGGGACAACGAATATCCCCTTCCCACGCTGAGGAAGCGCAAGGAAACCCAACCTACAAAAGAACCGCCCCAAAAGGGGCAAGAGACATTGGCAAGGAAATGTATATGACATAACATGCAAATGCGAGTAATACCTGTTTCCTTGTAACCCTTAATAAACTGCGGCCAACAAATGACCACCACGAAGAAAGGTGTAGTGGTTTTCTTGGCGGGAAGGGAGGTAGGAAATGTTATGGGTATTTCACTGCGGGAGTGGGGCAGAGTTCGCAGGTTACTGCAGAGGCGGACCCCCGCAGGGGCTAGGGATCCGTCGCCATAACCACGCGGCGAGCCCCCCGAAGAAACAACAAAGGGGGGGAAGACGGCCCGGGAAGGAAAGGAAACGCGGGTAAACGGGGTCTCCCGAGCAGCCAGGGGACCCTGGAAGGGCCGGGCTAGCCCCCCCCCCAGTTTCTGGCTTCCGCCGCCGCGCGCCGGCCAATGGGGGGGGGTAGCGAGATTCAAACCCCCCAATGGGGGGATTCCCCAGGTGAGGACATACGTGGCGGGGGGCATAACAGCGCGCTCCCCCCAGTGATACTCCTATGCACAGGAGCGGGGGGAGCAGCACGGCGCGAGGAATCTTGACCCACCCACCCACACCAAGGGATCAGCATTGTCGCAGGGCTGAAAGAGGGAAGGAGCTTCGCAGCGAAGGGCTGCGCAGAGAACGGTTGGTACGGAGGCACACCGGAGAGCGGTGCGCCAGAATAGGTACACTCACCTTCAGATGCCGCACGGCTGGGTGAGATGGCCTAAGGACAGCGGCTCTGGGATGCCTCACGGCTGGGTGACATGCGACGAAGGGAAGGGGAAGAGGCAGAGACGGCGCTCGCAGCCCAGCCCCCGCCGGATGGCAGGGCACAACAAGGTCCGAAAGGTAGCGAGGCAGCCTAACTCTGGGACAACGAATATCCCCTTCCCACGCTGAGGAGCGCAAGGAAACCCAACCTACAAAAGAACCGCCCCAAAAGGGGCAAGAGACATTGGCAAGGAAATGTATATGACATAACATGCAAATGCGAGTAATACCTGTTTCCTTGTAACCCTTAATAAACTGCGGCCAACAAATGACCACCACGAAGAAAGGTGTAGTGGTTTTCTTGGCGGGAAGGGAGGTAGGAAATGTTATGGGTATTTCACTGCGGGAGTGGGGCAGAGTTCCCAGGTTATTGGCAGCAGCCGCGACTGTTAAACATCATGTGCCGTATTGGTTGGTGTCGGTGCTACGCTGATAACAGAACAAAGTGGAACTTAAGCGAGTTCCTGTGTTGTGAAAGGAACACACATGTTTTGCAGATTTTAGAAGTGTACAGTACAGATTGTTACATTTTATATATTCTTGTTAATGTCAGCCTTTGGAATGTATATAAGAGCCTCTAAACTTTGCATATGAAGACAACTAAGGCATAGGGGGTGAAAGTGGTATGTCCAAGAGCACAAATTGAGGTGAAGCAGCGAAGTTAATAATGGAAAGCATTTCTTCTGCTTCCACTGATATAAATGTAATCGTTGCCTGTTAACATGCATCATTTACCGCAAAGTTTATCACAAATGCCTTCAAGGACAATCTTGCTTGCAGATTTAAAGTGGATTTTGGCTCGGTCGCCACACAACACTTCTGACCGGCCGGCGCATGTCTGTAAAGTGTCACATGACCACCCCACTCGCCTTAGTTGACAGAGTCTCATGGCCCTACCTGGATCACTGCATGGGGAAGTTCGGGCTAGGACCCAACTACAGAAGAATGGTGATGGCGCTTTACAACAGCCCCAAAGCGCGAGTGGTTGTGAACGGAGGCACCTCAAACACACTAAATTTAGGCAGAGGCACACGACAAGGCTGCCCTCTCTCACCCGGCCTCTTCCTACTAGCGATAGAACCGCTCCTAACAATGATACGAACTAACGAAGACATAAAGGGGGTGCCAATAGGAGGGGAAAACTTTAAACTGGCAGCGTACGCAGATGACGTGCTAATAATGACAGAGGACCCAGAGAGATCCATCAAGGCACTGACAGACACAATTGAGAGGTACGCCCAGGTCTCAGGGTACAAACTTAACAAGGATAAATCAGAATGCAAGCCCCTCAACATCCACACAACAAGGACAGTACTCGGCACATCAGGTCTAGCGTGGCAAAATAAACCTATCAAGTACCTGGGTATCCTCTTCGAGAGGAACTTGAGCACGACACTAGAACATAACGAACAGGCTATAATCCAGAAAATCAAGGCCAAGGTAGACGGCTGGTCGCCAAAGTTCACAACATGGTGGGGGAGGGTGGAGACAATTAAAATGATGATCACACCAATGCTCAATTATATGCTAGCCATGCTACCCCTCACCAACACAGAGGACTTCCACAAAAAGATAGACAAGATACTGAATGATTTCCTATGGAGAGGGAAGAGGGCCAGAATAAGTATGCAAAAACTTAGACTATCAAAAGAACAGGGGGGGCTAAACATAACAAACTTCAAGCGATTCCACGAGGCGTGTCTAGCTAGACAGGGACTGCACTGGCTAGACCCAAGACAGGACTACACCCCGGCATGGCTAACATTAGAACAAGGGTTGCTAAACGGCATGAAACCCATCACCCTCCTCACGGCCACCAAACACCCGGCAATAAAAGATAACCCGATACTCAGGACCACAAAACGAGCTCTGCTCAAGATTGACAAACTGCTAAATACGAGCATCAAAAGGGGGCCTTTCGAATCAATCTGGCACAACCCATCCCTAAAATACAGGGGTAAGGTCTTAGACATGCATGACTGGTACAGCCAAGGCATATCCACAGCCAATGACTTTAAGAAAAAGGGCGCCGACGTAACATTTGACACCCTGAAAGGAGAGTACAACCTAGAGAGCGTAGAACTATACAACTTCCTGAAGATAAAGGTCGCAATAAGGAAGGCTAACCTCAACACCCAGACACCCTCGATAATACAGCTGGCTAACAGTCTGAACACACTGGGACACCAGGTAGCACACCTTTACAAGATCCTAAGCCCCAAACACACCAGACTCAATGACAAGGTCATGAACTTCTGGGGGGAGGCAGCAGGTCAAGCACTCAGTGAGGAAGCCAGAGCAGAGCTATGGAGGTCCACCAGTCGGAAAAAAATAACGGCCACGCTGAACCAGACAAAATTCTGGCTGATACATAAGGCATACTGGATACCAGCTCGCTTAGCCACTGTAGGCATTAGAGACAGCGACGCGTGCTGGAACTGTGATGAAGAAAGGGGAGACTTAGAACACCTTTTACTAAAATGCCCAAAAATCAAGGACTTCTGGGGGAAGATCAGAACACTTATCCACGAGATCACAGGCACAGACATACAAACAGACCTCACAGGCCTAGCACTAGGGTTTACATCCCAGGCGATCACAAAAACGGAGGACAGGGACCTCATAGATCTCATGCTGACAGCCGCAGTCAAAGTCGTCCTAACTAACTGGAAGGACACATCAAAGGCGTCTCCACAGGCGTGGCTCAACTGGGTCACGTTCCTGAGGGGGGCGGACAACATAACAGCAAAATACACACCGAAGACGCACAAACAGTCGACCATGTGGGGATCATTAGATCACTACCTGTCATCATCACACAAGCCGCCATGAACATCTGGGGCCACAGGCCGAAATAGGCTAGTGCCAACAGAGCACCGAGCACATCTCCTACTCAACCTATAACCTATAACCTAGACCTCTCTCTACTGTCCCCCGGGGTGGCGCGGGGAGCAAGCCGCCTGACAACAGACGCCAAGGTATACCAATGGGCGCAATATGGACTACCAGACTATGAGACTTTTGGACTATGAGACCACGAACTGGCGAACGATCTCAAGAGTATGTAATGCCCCCCCCCCCCCCCTCTCTCTTCTTTTCTCTCTTTTCTTCTTTCCACTCATGTATAAGCCTCTTCCATGTATGTAAAATTATATTTTTCTATATACAATAAAGAATTTCAGAAATAAAAAAAAAAAAAAAAAAAAAACTCCCTATGTGCCAGGATGACGTGCAAGTAGCTGGAACAGCACGAGGATTTTCGACACTGAGGCCATAAAAGTGTGCCTGCTGGAGTGTCCCCCTTCACTTAAAAGGCCCCTGTTCGAGTGTTTTGCATTAGACTTCATTCGTTGGGAAGCCCTGGCCCTGATTCTACAAAACACCGAGTTTTCCCTGGTATTTTCTTTACCCAAGCGGTGCTTTATCTCCGGAATAGTGAATTACTGCTGAACGGCAAGCAATTGCTCCATGTGGTAAAATGTCATCCTTGTAGTGAACAAAAAAAACAAATCAAAAAATGAAATGTGCTACTATTCAGCGGGACTGTTTTTGCCTAATATATAGTGGCAGGGACATCTTAAGGATGGGAGGTTGGGAGCCCTGGGCCAAAGGTATTTTGGGGCCTCTTGGCCCTTATTTATGAGGCCTTGGGTCAGTTTTGCGCTGCCGGTGCGTCACTTTTTGTGACGCAACAGCGGCCTAAAATATGCGCCTTGTTGCTCCATATTTAAAAAGTGACGCATCTAGGTAGATGCGTCACTTTTTAAACCCCTGCGCCGATGCAGAGTATGCAGAGGGAGCGTTCCCCCGCAAAAAGCCTCGTAATAGTGACGCAGTGAAATCTATGAGATTTCACTGCGTCACTTTTAGGATGCTGTTGCGTCAAAATCTCACAGCAGGCGTAAGACTGACGCAAGCCCTTTCACATGTGGCTTTCCCCATGTGAAAGGACGCATTGCTGGAGTTGCGTCACTTTTGTGACACACTCCAGCAATGCGTCACTTTTGTGCTTACAGATACGTCAGAAATACTGACGTATCTGTAACTCCTTGCGACATGATGCGTCATACATTAAATATGACGCATCAGGAATGTCGCAAGGAGTGCGCAGTGAAAAGTGACGCATCGCTGTTTTCACGCAGCGATGCGTCACTTTTCATAAATGAGGCCCCTTGTTTGGAACAGCTTTTGAATTTATGAACCAATTTCAGCTCCTTCATGCCCCTTTGGCCAGGTTACTGACAGTGAACAGACGCACCTGTCCATATTCATAGGCCCACATGCATCATTGTGTCATTTTGCATTTCTTAATTTGCGAAAAATAAGGAATCGCAAATTAAGAAGTGCAAAATGCTAAGCATCATTTTTTTCAGTATTTCTTTGTGATTCGGTAAAAATCGCAATTTTTACCGAATCCCAAAGAAATACCGAATTCTTAAGTAAATTTTCGCAATTCCCATTGATTCCTATGGGCCAAAAGGCCCATAGGAGTCAATGCAAATTGCGAGTGGCACTTAGAAAATTTCGTGGGTGCAGGGGGGGGTCCAAAGGACCCCCCCATGCACCCCTGAAATGTATTTTTCGCATCATGTTTCACACACACATGTCCTAAGGACATGTGTGTGTGAAACATGAATGTTGAAAAAAAAACATTCAAAGCATTTTAAACACTTTTTCCAAATTTACCGAGTGGTTCAACCACTCGGTAAATTTGGAACCCTAATTGCGAATTTCCACTTGTCAAAGTAATGATGCATTGCTTTTAAGAAGTCGCACATCTGCGACTTCTTAAAAGCACCCGCAATTTTAGAACTCGCAACAATGTTGCGAATTCTAAAATTGCTTCATGCATCCCAAAAAGCACTTTTGCATTCGCAAACGGCCGATTTTAAGGAATCGCACCGTTTGCGAATGAAAAAGTGCTTGATGCATGTGGGCCTAGATGTGTTATTATCTAATATTCCGATCTAGAGATGTGTTTTTCAATATTGTAGTACACCAGCACCACACTAAAATGACTGCAAATAATCTCTGCGACATCCTCCTATTTCTCATATGTGAGGTCCTTTTTTGATCTAAAAGAAACTGTTTTTAGGGATATTAACACAACATTTCTCTGCAAAATGTCAGTAATACACTCTCACACATCACCCACAATAAAAAATAAATTAAAAGACAGCTGTATTTAAAACAATCTGTTTAAGAATCTTGCAAGGTCATTAGGACACGCCTCCGCTGCTGAACAGAGCTGGCTCTATCACGAGGCCCACTTAAAGGCTGGAGCCCTGGGCCAGAGCCCACTTTGCCCATGCCTAACAACGTCTGAGTGCACATACAGTGTTAATGCTATAGGGGATTTATAAAGCGCACGGCTACTCCAGGGACTGTCCCAGCGCTGAAAAGGGCTCCCTTGAAAGAGAGAAGAGATGCAATCTAGTCCCAAGGTCTACATTTACTGATTAAACAACCAGGTCTTAAGTTGTCGCCTGAAACCAAGAAGCTTCTGTTCTTGTCTAAGGGCGAGGGAGAGCAAATTCCAAAGTCTTCCTACTACCACCTGGAAAGATCGGCCCCCGAAGACATTTTGGCACCATTAACAGGTGTTGTGTGGATGACCTCAGCGTCCTAGCAGGAATATAGGGTGTAATCCTCGTTCTAATGTACTGAGCCCCACTATTGTGTAGGGCCTTAAAGGCCAACACCAGAAAATTAAAATGTATCCTATTCTTCACTGGAAGTCACAATTCCGCACTGTGGAAAATGCAACTCGTTAAAAGAGCTTTCCAGGTATTTAACTGTCAACGTTTATGATTTCCAACAAGTACTACATGTGCACCTTTAGTAGGGGTGCGCTTATGTGCAGAATTACTACTTTTTGTGAATTGGGATTATAGATTTTAACACGTTTTGCAAGCTGGGTTGTAGACTTTCAGGAAAGTATCCTGTGCGATGCAAAGACTGCAGGGTGTTGCTTTGAAACCTTTATCACTGATGCAATTGACGCTAATCTACAAGTACACAGCTCCCAAATTAAAAGATCTGCTTTATTAATCGCAGACACATTTTGTTTGTCCGCTGAAGCCACTGGTCTGAAATGGCTGCCAAGGGATGCGCCTTTGGCACTTGCAAACGGGAGCAGATGCAAATTCATGCTCCTGGAGAGCCAGTAACTGGCAGCCCTACGTGGAGAGCACACGAGGACAAGCGCACAGGAGTCACTGTGAATGTTGCTTCCACTGGAGACATGAATACAAACCTAATCACATCCGAGCCACACAAACAACTAAACAGCACTTCATTCTGCAACCATGCAAGGACAATCTGTTGCCTGCACGACTCACCATGTGAGGAATAGAAGGAATCATTTATGTGATGTGTTAATTGGGTTTAAAAAGTACAGCTTCTTACCCTCGAGGAGCCTTCCAGCACACAAGAGCAAGATGTTCAAGCGCGCAACTTTTCTTGGTAGGCTTTCACGAAGTCACGCAGGGATGTTATCAAAATGTCTGAAACCTGGGTTATGTAGAATAGTTTGGATATTAAGAGGTAAAGTGAGGACATATATGTCAGAATAAAGAGGACGCAAATATTGTGTGGCCAGAATATCGAAACCTAACTATCATGAGTGTAAGCACTTATAGGTCAGTATAATTTACTATCTTTAACTCCACCTCAAAGTACCTTGACAATAGCTATAGACACAGGGTGAAATTGTGCAAACACCCGCAGTAATCAATGCAAATCACTATCTGCTAAAGTCAAGAAAACTAGTGTGGCCTGATGTTGCGTTCAACATTAACGCCAAATGAGAACAGGCTCATACAATGAGCAAATGTTTGTGTGGAAGGGGGGGGGGGCGTAGCTAGCACACCAGGATGATTGCGAGGTCCAAGTAACTCTCTCTGGACGACGCGGGATCCGCCGGCAGCGACAGCTCCTGTAGGGCTTGAAGACCCTTGGAATCGGGTCGCGGACGTAAGAAATGTAGCTGAATCCACAGCAGTACGTCTTTTTATGCTCCGTGACCCGCATCTCTTCAAATTCGCTCTCCTCAACACGGCGGCACCCCTTGAGGAGACGCCCGCCATTTTTATGAGATGCGCATTACTTGTTGTCTGGAGTCGAGCGGTCAATGAATTTTAAGTGCATTTGCATGGAGGCTCATTTGCATATATCGGAGGGAGTGGCGGTAAAATCCTGACTCTAAGACAAGACTTTTTTCATTTATTTTACTCTCTATTTTGTTTTTTTGTGGATAACAACCACTTCACCAGATATGCTGTGAGACTGTTTAAGAGGAGTTCTCCCTCTTCGGGAAAGTCTTGGAACTTCGAAATATAACACAAAGCTATCTGTTTCTTGTGATTTTCGTTAAGGATGTTGGGCTCTCTGTCAGTTGAAATGCTGAACTTAAGGTTTGTTTATTTGAAGCTGTGATTTGTAGTATGCGCACCTCCACCTCATCTAATCTCATCTACCGTTTTAGAGTACCCCTTGTCATGATACCCACATTCTTTTATCGTAATCTATCTTCCATGGCTGTTCAACTCATTTGAATACTATTATATGCCAGTTCATGTGCCTCAGCTTAGACCAATAATATAGCATGCATATTGTCTCCTCATAGATTGAAAAAACAGAAGCCTCTGCTGATGTAATCTGTTCATAAACATATAATTAGAGCTTCTTTCTTCGCTCGTGGCGCCTTAATGGATGAATCAACAATTTCCCTGCCTAGGAGTGCCTCTTCATCTAACACTAAAATACCTTCTGTTTCAAATAACGGTTTGGACTGTTCCCATGAGGCACAGGGTCAAAACTGATTTGCATATGGCTGGGTCCAAACTGGGGTGGTGTAATGGGCAAAAGAATGATGGATTTAACCCAGATCTCATGACTGGGGGAGAATGTTTGAATCATTCAGCATTCCGTCCATCATTTGCTGCAGTTATACTTTTTGCCCTAAGTGGGATGGGTATGCCCAGTCGTGGGTCCCTAGCTCACTGTGCCACTGGATTCAACCTAGCCTGGCTGATGAAGGGTCACATACCCTGAAACCGGTCCCGGGATGCTTGTTTCCGGTCCGGGGATGACCTGGCTTGGCAGTTCGGTCTGGACTGTTCCCATGAGGCATAGGGTCAAGACTGATTTGCATATGGCTGGATACAAACTGGGGTGGCGTAATGGGTGAAAGAACAATGGATTTAACCCAGATCTCTTGACTGGGGGAGAATGTTTGAATCATTCAGCATTTCGTCCATCATTTGTTGCAGTTAAGCCTTCTGTTTCAAATAAGGCATTCACCAAGCGTCTGAAAAAAGACCCACCGTCTCCTCCAAAACAGGTTTCCACTGTATCCATGGATCTCCATTTGGAAGAGATTATTGCTCTACGTCCATTCATGGAGCAGAGTAATTCTAAATTACAAGCCCTCACAGACAACTGGTTGTGTATGGAAGAAAGGCTTACTACGGCTGAACAAAATATTAATTCTCTGGATTCATCCATTATTAGGATCAACGCTCTTCAATCCCAAGTTGCATCTCTTCAGAAACAAGTTGAGAATTTAGAAAACAGAAACTGAAGGAATAATCTTCGTTTATATGGTTTGCTAGAAGGATCGGAAGGTTCAGATCCCATAACCTTCTTCAAATACTTCCTTCCAAAAATTCTAAACCTACCAGAAGGAACTCTTCTTAACATTCAACGCGCCCATAGGTTGGGCCCTCCACAAGCCAATCCTTCCAATGTAAAGAAGCCAAGAGGAGAAATAATGTACTTTCTGGAATATTCTGATCTTCTCAAAGTCTTGTCGGCAGCTAGATCTATCAAACAGGTTTTATGGTCAGGTAACCCTCTATTTTTCTCACAGGAATTACGCAAAGAATATAGCTGACAAACGCAGAGAGTTTCTTGCTTTGAGACCAGCTCTTCGATCTATTAATGCATGCTTCGGCCTTTTCTATCCCTGTTTATTCAAAGTAATTTATAATAATAAGACTACTACATATGAAGATCATATTAGACTGAAATGTTATCTTAATTCTTGTACAACGTATGGATACTTCATCAGGGAACACTAATTAGCGTGCATAAATTTGTTCCTTTAAATGTAAAAGTTATTTTAAAGTTAATTCATATCTAAAAAATTGTAATTATTTATATTTGGTAAAAGCTATCAAATGATAATGTTCTTGCCCTTTTCAAACAGGTTTCATCTTCTTGTTATAAAGCCTTCCCCTTTTTCATGTTGTTTGTTCGATGGCTCTCTCGACTCTCGACTTCCCTTCTGGAGTCTGGACATGCCATCTAGTCCATGTGGCCTCATCACCCCCACCCTTATGTTTTTTTGTAGGTATGTTTTTGTTCTGTTTTTAAGGCTCTCATCAAACTTCTCTTTGGAAATTTCTAATTTGTTTTCTCCTATCAGATGTTTTCTTCTCTATCCTTTCTCTCACTTCTGTTCTTACTTCTTCCTTGCTCTTCCCCTTCTTCTAATTTTTTTTAAATTCTGTTCTTATATTGTATATGCTTGTTTTGTCATCTAAAATTGTTTTTATTTAAGTCATTGCTGGTTCATTTCGATATCACTATAAAGTAAATATGTTATGTCTTTGAAAATTGTAACATGGAATATCAGAGGTTTAAATTCCCCAATCAAAAGACAGCGAGTTCTATCTTATTTATCTAAACTAGATGTTAATATAGCCTTGTTACAAGAATCTCATCTTACGGAATCTGAACCACTAAAACTAAAAAGAAACTGGGTAGGTGATGTTTCCTTTTCCCCTGGAGATGGCAAGAGAAATGGAGTCATAGCACTTTGTCATAAGGTTATGAATGTTAAGCTTGTTTCTCAAGACTCAGACCATGAGGGCAGATGGTTGGTTACTAATTTACTGATCGGAGGGACTCCAATTTCTTTGTTCAATGTATATGCCCCTACAAATGTTGATGCTTCTTCTGGTCCCAAGTTTCCCAGTTTCTTGTAAATCACCCACCTGAGAACTTTATTTTTCCTGGTGATTGTAATCAAGTGGTAGATACTTTTTTAGATCGCAAATCCAAGGTTTTTTTCACCTCAAACAAAGATCATAAAACTTTCCTACAGTCCATAAAGCAGTGAAAGCTAATAGATGCTTGGTGATTGTGTAATCCCTCTTTACAGGAATATTCCTATTACTCCCCACCTTTGAAACCCAATCCAGAATTGATCACATTTGTATATCACATAATGTCTCTCAGTCCCTACATGCAGCAGAAATAGGACCCATTCTTCTTTCAGACCATGCTCCTGTTTGGATTCAATTAGATATATTATCCCAGCCTACTCTTCCTAGAAAGGATGCGTTTCAATAACTCATTACTCCTGGACCCTACTTTTAACTCCTTGTTTGTCAATTTTTTTCATGACTACTTCAGATATAATAAGACACACACTATTTCCTTTCACACCGGGTGGGATGCATTTAAAGCTGCTGCTCGGGGTTTTATCATCGGATAAACCTTTACCAAAAAGAAAAATCAAAAAAATACTCAACACGGAACTCCAGTCTAAATTAAGAGATTGGAACACCCCTTTTATACTTCTTAGTCTAAAGATTGTCTATCGAAACTCATTAAAACAAAGATTCAGTTCAATAGGGATTCCACAGAAAACGTGTCTATATATTTATTAAAGACTAGCGCAAAATTCTATGGTGGACAAAACAAAGCAGGTAAATTGCTAGCTAATTACCTTAAACTTAAACAGAACAATCCCAGATTGAATCCATTATTGATGATAATTATTTTTCAAAATACAAAGACTCTGAAATATTACATGAGTTTGTGCAGTTTTATAAATCATTTTATACACCGGAGAACACACCTTTTGATTAGGACAGTTCCCATTATCTTTCCACTATCCAGAGAACTGTAGACCCATAATTAAATTTCGCACTACCAGAATCCGACATTACACAAGCGGAGTTGCTTAGTGCATTGAGGGTTCACGGTAAGGACAAAGCTCTAGGACCAGATGGTTTTACAGTCAAATTTTATTTACACTTTTCTCAATTACTCCTCCCGAAGTTGCTTACCCTCATTTCTTCTTTTGCTGAGTTAAATGTTCTTTTTTAGAAGCTTTACTTTCTCTTATTCCAAAAGAGGAAAAACATGCATGTTATTGCCAAAATTACAGACCTTTCTCCCTAGTTAATGTAGATTACAAAATATGTTCCAAAGCTCTCGCACTTACCCTTGAATCATTTTTCCCTCAATTACTTTGCAAGGAACAATTGAGCTTTGCCACTGGACATTATATCACTGATAACACCGCTTGTTTTTTGATATTTTATCAAAATCTTCATATCTCTCAGATGCACTTGCAGCGATTGCCTTGGATGCGGAGTAGGCTTTCGATAGAGTATATTGGTCGTTTATCTTCCATACACTTAAATGGTTCCGATTTGGTCCAAAAATCATTTCTTTAATTTCCTTACTTTACATTAATCCCAAAGCTGCTATTTTTGCTAATGGCCTTACCGCCCCATACTTTACATTACAGAGAGGGGTGCGTCAAGGTTGTCCTCTATCCCCATTTCCCTTTAATTTAGCATTAGAACCTTTCTTATCAAAAATACGTCAAAATCATTCCATAACTGGTTTTACATCTAATACCCAAAACATTAAGCTAGCAGCCTATGCAGATGATGTAATTTTATTATTATCATGTCCACAGTCTGCACTTCCAGCACTTCTGGCAGAAGTTATATGCTATAACAAAGTTTTCGGTTATAAACGTAACAATACACAATGTGAAATGTTACCTTTGATCAAATACACCTTTAAAGAGGATTTCTCAATTTCTAATTTTACGTGCAGGCCTCAATATATCAAATACCTTGGCTTATGGTTCATTCCAAATATTAAAACATCAATTACTCTGAATTTAGACAAATGTATAGATAAATTATCCACACGCATCAAAATGGCATATGCCTTATCTCTCCTGGTGGGGTCGTTCAGAAACCACTAAGATGATGTTGACTCCCATTATACTTTATACTATTTCCAACATCCCTGTAACTATACCAGTTAAGTTATTTCATAAGAATAATTCCATTCTCATATCTTTCTTATGGAATAAGAAAAAAACAAGAATGTCATTACTAAAACTATCATGTTCAAAACTGGAAGGTGGTGTACATTTCCCTGATTTTCCTAAATATCACAAGGCATTTCAATTAAGACAACTATCACAATGGGTTTCCAATTCATCATTAGATTCACCATTTTGGCTTTACCTAGAGAGATCATTCCTCTCCCCTTTTACATTTCAGGACTATTTACCGTTTACACGCAAAGTCAAAAATTATCTACGCCAGTTCTCAAACACTCTTGCAAGTTACTGAATTCTACACTCCAATCTTGACCTTTCTTAACTCCACCATCTGGCATAACAAATTTATACTAATTAAAAATAAGCCCTTTTTTTAAAAAAGAGTTGGAGAAATAAATGTCTTATATGGTTACTCAATTATTTGTACTTGACACGTTTCTTACATTCTCACAAGCAAGTACTCTTTTCCTACTACCCCTTTCCTTTCAATGAAAGTTTACAGTCCTACGTTCTGCGATTCTGGAAGCATGACCACAATTTCTTCCCCTTCATCCTTCTTCCCCTCTAAATGATATTTGGTGGTATAATTTTCTTTGTTTACATCCTAAAGCTTCTAGTATATACTCCCACTTGACACTATCTTCCACTACTAGAGACAAAACATAAGTTGAACTCTCTTGGGAAGCTGAATTAGACATCATTTTATGGAACAGGATCTGGCCAAAAATTAGGAAATCCTCCTGGGCAGCAAACACCACACAAACACGTTTCTTTCTTTATAATAGACTTTTATTGACTTCTATGATGTTACACAAAATGCTTACAGAAATTTCTGACACTTGTTGGTCATGTTCTCTTGAACACGCTGATCTAAGACATTTATTATTTACATGCCCCTTTGTACTTACATTTTGTAAACAAGTATGGTCCCAGATTAACATTATTTTTCATTTCTCTGTTCCGTTTTCATACACAAATATTTTTTTAGGTAATCTAGTTGTCGATTGGCCTAAAAGTCATTTGAGAATACAGATTATAAACTTGTTGTTAGCTGTGACTTTTCAGTAGATAACAAAAAATTGTAAAGATATGTCTAAATGGTCTTATTTGGCATGGTGAAAAGCTGTCTGCTACAATAATAAACTGGATGCAACATTTGCGTTCCCTATATCTCTTGCTGAAAAATGATTACAAATATGGTCTCCTATTACAATTTGTTTTTTACAAAAGTGCTACTAGTGATACAAGAAGTTGCTCAACCTCCTTGACTTTCTTATTATTGAAAACACATTGATACTATATTTTTCTTGTTATTTTATACAATTGCTTACTCAGAGTATTTAATGTCCCTTTTCCTTTCTTCTTGTTACATTTTTATCTTATGGCGTATATGAACCAGTTCTTTATATTTGTTGAACTTTTCAAATATTTAATTGTCTTTAATGTCGATGTTTGATGACTTTTTGTCAATAAACTTTTTCTTGAACTAAAAAAAGTTTGTGTGGAAGACATTGTGTGAATCTTCAATGTGTAATCCATTGAACAATTGTGAAAAGTACACATTCAATTTACGTGTGGATGGTAGCCTGGGTGAAATCAATATTACTCCAGTGTATGCCTCGAGTACAAAAGACACAGAAGACAAAGCTTGAGAATATTTGCTCTGTGGTACAATGCCAATTGGCATCACCTGAGCACAGCATTAATTGGATTAGAATGGCCATTTTTTCTGCCAACCAGGAGGTGCAGCCGAATAGGTTGGCAGGGTGGCTAACCCCTCCCATGGGCGCGAGACAAAGGACTTGGCAGCAGCTGGGTGCGAGAGTGCACCAAGGAAAAGGCCAGCGAGTGACCAGAACGTTTGGGTTCCAAGGGCTCAATCAAGTAAGAGGGGCGTGGTCACAGGCACGGCCTAAAAGGAGACCGGAAACAGCAGTCTACAGTTTTGATGCCAAAGGAAATTGACTGTTGGCATCACTGTCCAAGAGACTGCGCAAGAAGAGTCAAGGAGAATAATGATTTGAGCAGTACAGTGCGAACACACTCATCCCGCCACACCGGCACCTGCAGCAAGGACGGAGGTGCCCAGGAGAAGGCAACGGGCACCTGGTACCTTTAATGGCAACAAGGCCCGAAGTTAAGGTTGCCCATAGGCGCCTGCAGCCATCACGGTGGTGCCTATGAGAAGCAGTACAGCCAGGCCAGGGGTATGCAACCCTGGTGCTACTGGCTCTCACAGGGTTGGCCGGTTATAGGTCTTGCATCACACAGAGGGTCACCGCAGGCGGCGGTGGCCCTGTAGCAGTTGTGACGAAAAGGTTTGGGCATATTCATCATATAACGTTGACGTGGGCAACTTTGGTGGGTAATAGCTTACCGTCTGCAAATCTCTCCCCCTGCTACCACCATTTCACTCATGTTAGGTCAGAGTATTCATTCCGCACAGTCTCCTGAGTGACAAAACATGAATAAAGCCAGTAGCTTTGAGCAAAGAGGTGCTGCTTGGATGACAGCAGGGAATTCACATAGCCAAACAGGTGAGCTGTGTAAAGTTCTGAGCAACTCACTGCCCTGGAATTGTCTGGAGGCTGTGGCATACCCTAGAGAACTGCCGACTTCTGACCTAGGGAACCGGGTTCGAGTCTCGGCGTCCTTATAACTGTACCTTATTATGTTGGCTGAAAATACCGAGTACAAGTAACTGAGGTAACACTTTATAGAGTATTATATTCTAAACTCTGTGCAGAGACGCTGCCTGCTGTCCTACAGTTATAAGGATGAGAGATAAACTGCCTCTTTTGCATTGGATTGAGTGACCTGGCGGTTAGTTTAGATATGTTTACAACAGGCGTTGGAGTGCAATCTGTAGTGGCTGTTAGCGGTCTAGCTTACCACGCACACGCACCCACACATCCGCAGGCCAGGCGTGGCCTGCGGCGCTCAATAAAAGGGGTGCGCACGCTCGAGCACGTCACTTCCGACAGCACTACAGTGTCGGTGCCTCCTTACTGCTGCGGCGCTGCCAGCCCCTGCGCAAGGCCACCAAACACCCAGGCCTCTGGTGGCCACTAAAGGGCCAGGGCACAACACTGGCGACGAGCGGAGGGGGCCCAACCCTCGCTCGCACAATCGTGCCACCCCGGTGCTGGTCCGCTCTGACTCGCGGTGCCTACCGCGCATCCACGGCCCTCTGCACTGAGCCAAGCTGGGGCCTGTCCACCTGTCTGGGCTTTGGCTTAGGGCCCCTCAACCCCCCTGGACCACTGTGTGGGGACCGCCTGGGTCGGAGGACCCCCCCCTGCATCGAGGGGCATCAAGCGGCATTGACGGGTGCTGAGCCGGCCCGCCTTCCGCGACTACCTGCCATATCTCACGCATTGCGCGTGAGCCGCGGATCGGCCCGACACCCTGCTTTTCCTCACGCATTGCGCGTGAGAGGCCTCTGTCTGCTAGGGAGTGACTTCCTCAGTGCCAGGGGACGGAGGACTCCAGCGGAGGACGTGCCCGCCACTCTCCTGGGTGCCCCACTGTGGCCGGCAGCTGTGCAGCCTTGGGGCCAACGCGCCACGTCCGTGTGCGTCTTCAGGGTCATCGCTACCTGGGGAGGAACGCACCCTGCAGCCTGATCATCGCGAGGCGCCCCGAGGCCTTCAACCACTGCAACGACGCTGAGGTGAGCTACGCG
This sequence comes from Lissotriton vulgaris, assembly GCF_964263255.1. Taxonomy (NCBI): domain Eukaryota; kingdom Metazoa; phylum Chordata; class Amphibia; order Caudata; family Salamandridae; genus Lissotriton; species Lissotriton vulgaris. Next base: position 197,087,309 of record NC_141687.1, read on the forward strand.
ACGTCGCAGAGCCTGCGCGGGGAGGGAAAAGAGACTCGTTGTTGGCACCCTGTGGCACTACCACCATGACGGAGGAAGACGCGCCGGTGCCGGTCATCAACATCCCATTCCTGCATGCTGCGACAGGGGTACTACCACCATTCAGCGAGGCGTCGGACCCGTCTACGGCCTCCCCGAGATGGAAAATATGGCTAGAAAGGCTGGAAAACTACCTTATCGTTACGAGAGAAACGGACAAGACGGTGAAGCGGTCGCTTCTGCTACACTACGCGGGCGATGAAATCTTCAGGCTGTTCAAACACCTGCCTAACACAGGAGATGACTATGACGCAGCGGTCGCCGCTCTGAACGGCCATTTTGACCCCCAACTGAACGTAGACTTTGAGGTCTTCAAACTGGGCCAAGCGTGCCAAAGGGAAGGCGAGACGATGGACCAATTCCATACCCGTGTTAGGGAGCTGGCCAGCTCCGCCGATGAAGACCAACCAAAGGCCATAAGAAGACAGATCATCCAGGGATGCCGGGATAAAACGCTGAGAGGGGCGATCCTCCGCAAGCCAGGCATAACACTAGAAGACATCTTAATTCTTGCTAGATCTCATGAACTCTCGAGTGTCAGGGCTTCTGCCATGGAACAGGCACTACACCTACCACTAGTCAAGGCGGAGACCATCAAAGTGGAGCGGGCAGATGCTGTACGACCCCAACCACGGGGACCACCGCAAAGGGAATATCGGAGAGACCCACCGCGGGCGCGATGTGGGTATTGTGGACATGAACCTCATGGGGCAAAAGACTGCCCGGCTCAAGGTAAAACCTGCGCGAACTGCGGGATACCAAATCATTTCGCCTCGGTGTGCCGCAAAAGGAACACGTCAAAACCATTCCGGAGGCCACGGGCGCCCGCAAAAGCCGTCCGTCAACTGTCGTTGGAAGGAGCAACACCAGCCAGGACAGAGAAACACCTTCCCACGGTGTACAATGACTCAGAGTCGGAGGATGAGGAGGCGTTCATCGTGTCGTTCGCACAAGAGCTAAGACAGCGACGACGACCACAGCCCACGTGCATTGTGCAAATGGCGGGAAACGAAGTTAAGGCCATAATTGACACTGGCGCTACTGTAAACGTAATGGGTTTGCAACAATTCAACAGACTACGCCCACGGCCCGAAATATTACCGTCCAAGACCAGGATTTTTGCCTATGGAGCGGACACTCCCCTGCCCTTAAAGGGAAAAATAACAATACCCATCCAGGCCGATGGGGCACGGGTAATGGCGACAATCCACATCATCAACCGTGAAGCCGATACCTTGATCAGCAGTCACACCGCAGAGGACTTGAAGCTCATCGCTTTCGCTAACCGGATAAGATCACACCAGGTGGATGAACTTTTGGCGCGATTTCCCGAACTGTTCCAGGGCCTAGGCTGCATCAAATGCGAGCCTATCAAATTGCACATAGACAAATCAGTCACTCCCACCGCCTTGCGGCACCGCCGAGTACCCTTCCATCTACGCCCACTGGTGGAAAAGGAACTGGAGAAACTAGAAGCTCTCGGGGTCATCGAGAAAGTCACGGGGCCCACCCCATGGGTATCCCCCATGGTGATTGTAGAAAAACCTAAGCAACCATGCGCCATCCGCTTGTGCATCGACATGCGACTACCAAACGCCGCCATCCGGAGAGAGAGACATCTGACTCCAACCATGGATGACATCGTCGCTGACGTAAATGGGTCAAAGTGGTTCTCGAAGATAGATCTGAACGCCGGATACCATCAACTGCCCCTAGCGGAGGAGAGTCGCTTCATCACCACCTTTAGCACTCACCTGGGACTCCGGCGTTACAAACGACTAAACTTCGGCATTTCATCAGCAGCGGAGGTGTTCCAAAACACCATCCGTGAACTCCTCTCAGGACTACCAGGGGTCATCAACGTCAGCGATGACATCCTGATACATTCTGCCACAGCATCAGAACACCACAAGCACCTGAGAGACGTCCTGAAAAGACTCAGCGTCCATGGAGCCACACTCCACAGGGAGAAATGCCAATTCTTTCAGCCCTCGATAGAATTCTTTGGCTACGTATTCAATCAGGAGGGCATTCAGATTGATCCAAAGAAATCCAAAGCCATCAAAGACGCCCTCGCGCCAAAGTCCTCGACAGAGGTGAGGAGCTTCCTTGGTATGGCCACATACTGTGGCCGGTTTATACCGGGTCTGGCCACCAGGAGTGAACCACTACGAGCACTAACGAAGACGGATGTCTCGTGGCAGTGGGGCCCGAAGGAAGAAGAGGCATTCCGGGGGATCAAAGACGCACTTTTGGAGAAAGCCACACTGTCATACTTCGACCCCAAGAAGCGTACGGAGGTGATTGTGGACGCTAGCCCGGTGGGGCTCGGCGCGGTCTTGACCCAAGAACATGAGCCCGGCCAGTGGACAGCGCTAGCGTTTGCCAGCAAGGCCCTTACCCTGACGGAGACCAGATATGCCCAAATCGAGAGGGAGGCGCTCGCTATCAAGTGGGCCTGCGGCCACTTCCACCTCTACTTACATGGCCACCCATTCGTAATGGTAACAGACCACCAACCACTAGTGCCCCTTTTCAAAGGGACTGCTCCACACCCCCCCACTCGCATTGAACGATGGGTGATACAACTACAATCCTACGAGATGGAAGTCACCTACTGACCGGGAGCCAAGAATCCCGCGGACTATCTGTCGCGCCACCCCTCTCCACAAGAACATGAATCGATGGAGGATGACTGTGAGGAGTATGCTCAGTGGGTAGCCCTCGCGTCGTGCCCGATCAGCATGACCATTGACGAAATAAAAGAAGCTGCGGCAGACGACCATGTGTAACGGAGAACGACTCAGGCAGTACAAGACGGATCGTGGACAGAATACCTGCGCCCGCCCACATCCTGGGTCGCGGAGGACAAGGAATCACTCACAAGATTCTGGCGGATCCGGCATGAGTTGAGCACCACGGATGACGGAGTGCTACTGAGGGGCTCACGACTAGTCATACCCCACAGTCTGAGACACCGGGCGATACAATTAGCCCACGGAGGACATCAAGGATCGACGAAAATGAAGGCGCGCATGAGGGAAAAGGTATGGTTTCCAGATTTAGAGCCCAGGGTGGAAGAGTACGTACGAGGATGCATGGCCTGCCAGCTGACGAGTGATCTGGAGAGACCCGTGCCAATAATCACCGAAGAGGCCTGTACCTCCCCCTGGAACAAAATCAGTATAGACTTTGGAAGTTTTCCGGGAGAAGGACATACACTGGTAGCCATTGACTCCTACTCCAAATATCCAGTAGTGGAGAGAGTTATCTCCACGGCTTTTGCTCATGTGGGACCGGCGCTAGAAAAGATCTTCTCCATGTTCGGTTACCCGTCGGAGGTCCGAAGCGACAATGGGCCGCCTTTCCAAGGGGCAGAATTCGCCACGTTCCTTACGACCAGGGGAATTCGGCACCGCCGCATCACACCTCAGTGGCCACAAGCAAACGGAGACGTGGAGAGATTTATGCGGACCCTCAATAAAGTATTCCGAATCGCTCTGGTGGAACAAGCCGATCCCGAGCAAAGACTGCATGAGTTCCTAAGAGAGTACAGGGGCACACCCCACTGCGCCACACAAAGGAGCCCGTGGACCCTGATGTTCCAAGGACCACGGAGAGACCTCCTCCCAACCGCGCCAGGATGGTCGCCACCCCCGGCCGACGCGGAAGAGGCCCAGTCACGGAGGCGACAAGAGAACCAACGTGTTAGCCAGTACAGGAGGGCCCAGCCGAGGAGTCTCAGCCCGGGGACCCGGGTGATCATTCGGAACAGACGTCCAGGTGGGAAATTCCAAACCCGTTACGAACCAGGCCCGTGGACCGTCACATCTACTAAAGGTACCATGGTCACAGCCAAAAGAGGAGAAGAGGAAGTATCACGGAACACTTCCTGGTTCAAGGCGCTCCCGCAGGAGTCCAGTCAGCGACCGGAAGCTGCAGGAGAGGAGATCCGACCCCACGGAACGGCGACAATCAGCGGAGACAGCGGAGACAACGTCAACGTCCCGGAAGATCAAGCAGAAGAAAGTAACTCCGCGGCAGCGCCCCAAACACCGGCGGCTGCAACCAGAGACACTTTCCAGACTAATGAAGGTGGCAGGGGCAACGCCCGAAAATACAATCTGAGGCCTAACCCCCCACCGAGCCAGATGCTGAAAGACTATGCCTGCCAGCTGGTGCCTTGAGCACAACATCAATGGACACGCAAGTACCCAGGCGCTCTTATATGACATGTTGTAAGACTGAATCTGTTTATCTCGTTATCTGTTTGAAAAAAAAAAACAATTGCAAGTTGGGGAGGGATGTAGTGGCTGTTAGCGGTCTAGCTTACCACGCACACGCACCCACACATCCGCAGGCCAGGCGTGGCCTGCGGCGTTCAATAAAAGGGGTGCGCGCGCTCGAGCACGTCACTTCCGACAGCACTACAGTGTCGGTGCCTCCTTCCTGCTGCGGCGCTGCCAGCCCCTGCGCAAGGCCACCAAACACCCAGGCCTCTGGTGGCCACTAAAGGGCCAGGGCACAACACAATCTAAGCTTGAGCATACATGGCATGCCTGCGATATGATATGATGCGCACTATTTATTCCCACTACACAATTTATGCTAAATAAGGCTTCCGTACATTCACACTAGTAAACTTTCTCACCGATCCTAGGGTCTTCTAGGCTTGCACAGCGCATGAGGGCGAAGCATGTGCAGAGAGCTGTAACTCCAATTTTGCTCAGTCAGGGACCACGGGCACCTAAAGTGAAGGGCCTGGACTCCAGGCCTGGATGGGCACAGCCGTTCACAAGGCGGGTGACAACAGAGGAACAGGGGATCGGCACAATGGTATATGCAGGCAGGTGAGACTGCTGGTTGGGCGTCATTCTTCACGCTGGTTACTACTAGCGTTTAGCTGGGTCAGCAAATGCTACACTCCTGTCCACTCCCCAGGGACTTCCATTGTGTACCTAGTTGGAACCTGCTTACCAGTACATTTTCTGACTAGGAGAGGGTTGCAGCCTAATCGAGGGCTGTGCCAGATAGTTTCTGATGTGAATGTATTTGACTGAAGGTACGAGATCCAGTCATGTGGACTCATGGGGGTGGCCATCTTGCAGACGCCAGGAGCTAGAATATTAATAGTTCACAGTGCACCACAAGGGCAATTGAGTGGCCAATGGAGGCACTTTGAAACTAACCATGAACTCGCACCCCCAATGCTCATCTGTGCCACTGGAGGGAGGTCTCATTACGATGTGATTAGCTCCTCTGACTAAGTTGCTCTGTTCACGACCCAAAAAACTTTACTCTCTAAATCTCACAAATACTTGTGATAAAAAAAATTGTACAAGTCCTCTAGAGGTCAGCTAAACATATGTTATTCCACTTTATAACGGGATCTCGTTATTATGTGATTAGCTCCTCTGACTAAGTTGCGCTGTTTACGACCCTAAAAACGTTACTCTCTAAATCTCACAAGTGAAATGGTTAGAAAGGAAGCGATAGCTGAATGGTAGCGAGTGATTGACCTGACAATAATACCTACCGGTTCGAGTCGTTGGCTGGTTAAGTACCCACCCATTCCCCTGGTAGCATCAATCGATGTACGGCAGCTGTGTGCACATAATTAAAGGTGAGAACTCCTGGTCTCAAGAAGCAGCACGAATCAGCAAATAAAGGCTGCGAGAGACTTAGGAGTCACTGTGGCCTAACAGTTAAAATCTTACAGCCAGATTCATGAAGCCAAAATCGGCTCGCAAAGGGCCAGATTCTGAGAATCAGGCCCTTTGCAAGCGATATTTTTGCATTTGGGATTCATCATCCCAAATGCAAAAATCGCAATTCTAAAAATCGCTAAATTGCGAATAATTGCATTTAAGGAATCTCAATTTGAGATTCCTTAAATGCAATTCATGAACCATTTTAAAATTCCGAATTTGCAATCTGGGGCCGCTATTTACCGCGAAGCGTAACTACGTGGTAAATAGCAAAAACTTAGAAAAATGCACTTTAGTGCATTTTTCTAAGTTGTATGTTACGCCTTTAGGCCCATAGGAATGAATGAGGAGTCATTCCTTATTTGCGATTAGCAATTAGCGAATCGCAAATAAGGAAGCTGTAGAAATCGCAATAAATATTGCGATTTCTACATGAATCCCGTTTTGCGAGTCTTTAATAGCGATTCCTTAATAATCGCTATTAAGGACTCGCAAAACATGACAATGATGAATCTGGGGGTTAGTCTCTTACTCTGAAGGCTAAGTGTTCAATTCCTGGTTTTAATGGGTCTGTGCGCCAAGTTAAAAATATATAGGCAATGGTACTTTCCTTTCAGCTTTCGCTTTACAGGGTTCCACCGAATGAGCAAGTTCTTGATCCATGCATATTATTACGCCAAAAAATAAAGTTTCAATTTTATTTTCCAGAACTGGTCGCAAGCACAGTAGCGGTAAGGAAGCTGAGGCCTGAACCTGACCTATGTAAGTGGGAAAGGGATTTACTGTATGTAAAGCTCGGTCCATTAGCTATACAATAGCCCACTGGTTAAACCCTTTCTTACTGAAAAGCTAGTGTAAAGCTTGTGTGGGTTTACCCAGTTATTGCAAAATATCGACGCCCTGTGTAAAGTCTGTGCTATGGTCTCAATCGAGCACCCTTCGGTCGACAATGGCGGTATTGAAATACGTTACAGATAAAATGGGGAGGTAGCCTGTGGCCAGGCAGGGCAACTAAGTAACTGGAAATATGGCCACAACACAAGAATATTACGTGGCATGGTCGCCATTTCTTGCTGCACAGTTACAGTGAAATCAGGTTTTCTGAGATTGGTCTTTTTCGAAGGGCTAAGACATGAACCTCACTCTCTTGGTTAGGTATGGCCATACTGGAGATCACAGGTCAGCTAAGCCTGGGAAGTCGCCGGGTGCCTATGGGTCAACTTGGGTTGAAGAGATCAATCGGTGGAGGGGCCCCTGGGTGCGCCATGAGGTTAAGAGAGTGTGAGCCCTACCCCGCAAGAGTCAGATGCCTTCCATCTGGTTGTTCCGCTGGGAGTTACACAGATGACAGGGCTCATCTGTCCAGCGGACCTTTAGATAGCATGTGGACTGGACTTGTGAAGGACCTGCAACAGACCCCTACTGGGAGCAGTAACAGGAGCAGGCAGCGGCTAAGCCCAGGAAAACGCCTCTGCGCCGATTGGTCAGCATGTTTTGAAGCGACCAATCAGCAGCGGCACTCCGGGTGTGCAATAAGGAAAAAAGGGCATAGGCTCCCTCCTCCCCCAAGAGTCATATACTTTCACCGTTGGTTGTTTCCCCAGAGTTTACACAGGTGACAGGTTTAATCTGTCCAGTGGATTGAGAGATGTGTTCCTCCTGAATGTGAAGGATACTTGAGTTGTTGGTTCTACTAGTCATGAGGGGAGCTGTCAGTGGCCGGTAAACCACCTCCAGCACGGCGGGGAGACATGAGGTTTAACAAGACATTTCTTTACATAAGGACGTAATGGGGCAATTTTCCAAACAAGGTCCTTGGGAGGCCTTATGGCAGGGACTCTTGAGACAAGTGGAAATGCCTGAACAAAGTCCTTGGGATGCCTTATGGCAGGGACTCTTGAGACAAGTGCCAGGACAAGGTCCTTGGGATGCCTTACAGAGGGATACTTGAGGGGAGACAAAAGCCTAAGAAATGGTCAGCGTGGGGCAGACACATCACTTTCAGCCCAGGCATGGCAATGGGGCCACGAACACCAGAAATTCGGTAGCAAGTGGAAGCCTTGAAGCTGCGACCCACTGTACCAAGTAAGAAACAGAAGTAGAGCTGTCACGACAGTTGGAAAGTGATTTATGACAACCTTAAAGAGACATCATGACTGGGAGGTTGATGCATGGCAGGATTAGGCAAGTTATGATTACTAATGTGCAACAAAGCATAGGATGTACTCTGTAAAACCAGTTTTGAAAATGCCTTACATTGTTGTCCAAAATTACCCAGAAATGAGCACGTTGATGACCAATGCAGTCATGGCAAGTTTTTACCAACTTATGATGTGATTAAACTGTAGCTGTTGTCACACCACAAGAGGCCTTGATGTACATAATTGATGAGTAAGAAGAAACAAAGAGAGGGCCAGTGAGTTGCTTGCCCAGCTGACCACGCACCCAAATGAAACCTCTGCTCTGCTGACCTCGCCCTAGCAACAACCCGGCGCATCCGCAGAACCAGAGCTGAGGGAAGAGCCTTCTCCTACGACGCAGCAAAATCCTGGAACAAACTCACAGTCAACATCAGACGCTCCCCCACCCTGCAGACCTTCAAGAAGAACCTCAAGACCTGGCTCTTCGGCTGACCCTGAGCTGCTCACCCCCCCAACCCCAGTGCCTTGAGACCCTCATGGATGAGTAACGAATGAATGAAAAAGTTTTATTGTTTCAGTTAATTAAAACCATAACAATACGTTTTATAAAATCAACTACTCATTTAAAATTTCCTTTTGTATGGATAAATTCTCTATTAATTCATTCTAAAACATTCTGAGTCTAGTGCAAGCATTTGTTGTTTAAAAACAATTAAGCTATCCATGTGATTTATAGTTCCAAGAGTTCTGATATTTATACGTTATTTAGTTCAAAAGAGCCCTCTCACTGCACTACCGCAGTTATGTTGTCCTTGTGTGAGCAGGGTGCCTGGTTGTGTTTTAACGCTTGGGCGTGAGCCACGAGGAACTTTAATAATAAACAGTTCAAACGGGTATCTGTAGTGTTCAAAGTTGACATGATCGCCGATCATGGATGAGTAGTGTGCTTTACAAACCCCTGATTGATTGATTGACAGCTGGGGGTGGGGGGTTCTGCTGACCGGAAGGTAAAGGCGACCCTAATGGGAGTACCACTAAACCCTCCTGCGGGTGGCAGACATAGGGCACAGCAGCAGCAGGGCATGAAAGCGCGCCAATGAGAAGGCCAGTGAGTGACCATAGAGTTAGTATTCAAAGGGCAAAGTCAAGTAAGAAGGTCACAGTACAGCCTAAAAGGCAACAGGGACAAGCAGTCCCCAGTTTTCTCACCGAAGGAAATATATCCCACCCACTCACACTAGAAAATATAGGCCTTGCAGCCACAGTGTGATGAGGGAGTTCGGAGTCACGAGTTTTAAGAAGAAAAATCTTCACATAAGGACGGGTAAGGGCAATTTCCCGAATAAGGTCCTTGGTATGCCTCACGGCAGGCACTCTAGGGACAAGTGCCCTGAAAAGGTCCTTGGGATGCCTCACGGCAGGGATATTTGGAGGCAGACAAAAGAGTAACAAATGGCCAGCTCTGAGGGGGACATGGCACTTGCCGCCCAAACATGGCCATTGCGCCACGAACGCCAGACATTCGGTAGTAAGTGGCAGCTTTGAAGCTACGATACACTATACCAAGTAAGTGACAGAAGAAGAGCTGTCACGACAGTTGGAAAGTGATTTATTATAACCTTGAAGAGACATCATGACTGGAAGGATGATGCATTGTAGGAGTAGGCAAGTTATGGTTATTAATCTATATATATAAAAAAACGAAAGTATGTATGTCTGTTTGTCCTTTATGCATTACTGCACCATTCATCCGATCACCATGAAACTTTGGGAAGTTGTTCAGTACACTCCCGCGAAGGTTTCTGGCAAAAAACAAAATATATATATTTTTTTAAAGTTGTTGAGTACACTCCCACGAAGGTTTCTGGCAAAAAAATATATAATTTGTCAAATATCGGCCCCCGGGCCACCAAGGGCCCTCATAATCTTTCCAATACTAAATGTTTACAGTTTCCGGTGCAACTCGCTTTTGCAATTTCCATCAACAAAGCACAAGGACTATAGCTGCAAGTGTGTGGGCTAGATTTGGAGAATCCGTGCTTCTCACATGGACAACTGTATGTGGCCAGCTCACGCGTCGGAAAACCACCTGATTTATTCGTGTACGCACCAGACGGAAAAACAAAAAATACTGTGTATCCACAAGCACTCGAATAAATAAACAGAATTAAAACAACACTTTAAAATGTTTTCCATATTAAAATGAATAAGTTTCAATAAAAATTACACAATGTAAATTGAATGTTATCATAACAAGTTTCCTTAAATTTCCTTTCTTCTGAGATCGTAGCAACGCGCGACGGGTAAGCTAGTGTGCAATAACGCATAGGATTTACACCGTATAACCTGTTTTGAAAATGCCTTACGTTGTAGTCCAAGATAAACCAGAAATGCACATGTGGATGACAAATGCCATCACGGTAAGGGTGTAGCAACTTATAATGTGAGTAAACTGCGGCCGTTCTAACACCACAATAGGTCTTGGTGTCCATAATTGATGGGTAAGAAGGAACGGCAGAGGGCCCCTGAGTTGCTCACACAGCTGGTAGCGGTTATGTAATCAGTGTATGACACAACATATAAATAAGATGCGGTAGAACTTTTGTGCATTCACACAATGCAGGGCCGCTGATTGTAGCGCAGCACTGCAATGTGTGGTTCTTAGTGAATCTACATATGAGAGTCTTATCTAGCTATGACCGTGGAGCTGGTCTATACCAATCGTAAAAAGAACTAGGACGTGTGCCCTTCATGCTGTTCACGTGGGCTACACTCCTGTGCGCTGAGCAACTGGGTTGTCACATCATTGCTAGTGAATATTCCCGCTGTGCGCTGGATTTCTCAAAATCCCATTGTTTGTGACAAGGTCAACTCGTCACAAGCACAGGGCAGGTAAAACCCATGACGAGTTGACCTTGTCACAAGCATGGAAGTGGTTAAGTCTCAATTCCGGTCACAGTAACCCCCAGCATACAAAGACCACAGTTACCTCTGCCAAGGATGAGAGCTGTTTCCTAAGAGGCAAGGCCTGGCCTGTCTACCCAGATGCTTTACACACACTTATAGAAATGTTTGAAAGAAAATACAAACCACGTGCAACCACTGGTGAACATAATACACAAGGATTACATAGTGCTTAATTCAGAAGACCAAACAACACTTCATATGATTCAATAAGTTAACCAAATATACAAACATGCTATTTTCTGGTAAAGAACCACGAAGAAGCAAATTAATTCGCCAGCACTAATTGAGTATTTTAATCCATCCAATGCTGCAAAGAAGGAGGCACACTCCGCATTTAGAGCCATATGTATGAAGCCGAATTTCGGCCTTTGCGATTCGCAAACGGCCTTTTTGCATTATTTCCAATGTATCATACAATCGCAATTTAAGGAATCGCAATAATTTGCGATTCCTTATTTTGCCATAGCATTTAAGGAATCGCAAATTTTGCGATTCCTTAAATGATATGTATGATACATTTTTGAAGTGCGAATTTGTGTTAAGGAATCGCAATTTACCACCAACTTGTAGTTGGTGGTAATTTGCGATTTCTCATAATAATGCCCTATTTGGCATTCGTGAGGGTGGTATGTGTCACACATACATGCCCATAGGGCATGTATGTGTGCCACATGCACACACATGTAGATTTGAGGGGTGCAGCAGGGTGTCTTTCAGACACCCCTGCACCCTTGTAATAATTCTCAAATTGCGATTAGCAAATTGCGAATTCGCAATTTGAGAATTATTGCACTATCATTCCTATGGGCCTCCTGGCCCATAGGAATGCATTGGAAATCATTCTTTATTAGCGATTTCGCAAATTGTGAATTCGCAAATGAAGAATGATAAGGAATCGCAAAAAAATAGCGATTTTTTACATACATACCGTTTTGCGATTTCTAAATAGCGATTAGCAAAAAATCGCTATTTAGAAATCGCAAAACGATATCTTGATACATAAGGCCCTTAGAGATTTGCTGCACAGACATCCACATGTTAGTCACATTTCAATTTGATCTTCCAATTTACTGATAACGCCCCCAATGAAGACCATGTTACTGTCTGAGAGAGCCGAACCATCTAATTTTGTCTCTGTCCCTTGCAACTGGGAGAAACGAAAACAATAGTCTTTATTCTAGTTCCAGGACCTCAACGACGACCCTCCTCGAACTTAAATGAAGCAGATTCGCGATGTCTCACAGACAACCAGCTCTACTAGGCTGGCTTTGTGAATTACAACATGCACACAATTTGGAAAGGAAGTTTTTGTGGGTTAACAATAATTGAAATAATTTTCACAACTTCCTCCAAGATATTCCACTCTTCCAAAAAATCGATTCTTTCTCCATGAGCCCCCCAAAGAATTTTTTTTAAATAATCTAAACGTTACTGAAGTCGACAAAGTTGGAAGGTTTTTAACATTACAAATTAGTTGAAACTCAAACTCCAGAAGGTATCTTTCTCTCTCTCTTTCTCTCTCACGCACACGCACGCACACACACACACCTACCTCCATTCAAGGCACCAGTTGACAGCCTTTTAGAGATTCCCTCCAAATGGGGAAAACAGTTTATTTATAAGTATTTTGGTGTTGATTTTCCGTTTTTGCAACACTGAGCAAATTCAGAATAGTGTGAGATTTAAATATTTACCCCATCACCTGCGGTCCGCTTCACGTCGGTATCATTAGTGTAGCAGGTGTAGAGGCGCTGGGACTGAGGGATTTGTGGGGCCTACTGTACCAAAATTACGTCTATCCTTTTCCACCCAACCAGGGGTAGTGGGACCATTTGGATTTTTGCTTTGGGCGCCATTGCACCCTTTCTATGCCACTAGTCAATTCAGCAATCAATCAATCAATCAATTAATCAAGAAATTTGTATAGCGCGCTACTCACCCGGAGGGTCTCAAGGCTCTTGGGGAGGGGGGGGTCCGCTACTGCTCTAACAGCCAGGTCTTGAGTTGCTTCCTGAAGGAGAGGTGGTCTTGGGTCAGACGGAGGTGGATGGGGAGGGAATTCCAGGTCTTGGCTGCCAGGTAGGAGAAGGATCTTCCTCCCATGGTGGCTCTTCGAATGCGTGGAACGGCGGCGAGGGCGTGGCTGGTCGATCGTAGTTGGCGGGAGGGAGTGTAGAAGGTAAGGCGGTTGTTGAGGTACCTGGGGCCTAGGTCGTGGAGGGCTTTGTGTGCGTGGGTGAGGAGGCGGAACGTGATTCTTTTGCTGACGGGGAGCCAGTGCAGGTCTTTCAGGTGTCCGGAGATGTGGCTGTGACGGGGGATGTCCAGGATGAGTCATGCGGAGGCGTTCTTGATGCCTAGGAGTCTTTTTTGTAGTTTGGCTGTGGTTCCAGTGTACAGGGGGTTTCCGTAATCCAGTCGGCTGGAGACAAAAGCCTGGGTGACCGTCTTCCTGGTTTCAGTGGGGATCCATCGGAAGATCTTTCGGAGCATGCGTAGGATGTTGAAACATGATGATGACACAGCGTTGACTTGTCTGGTCATCGAGAGGGAAGAGTCCAGGATGAAGCCCAGGTTGTGTGCGTGGTCCGTTGGTTTGGGTGCGCTGCCCAGGGCCGGGGGCCACCAGGAGTCGTCCCAGGCAGATGGTGCAGATCCGAGGATGAGGACCAGATTTCCAAGGACAGCAGAAGAGGCATCATGCCCTCATTAACCCCAATGACCTCTAACCCCACCATTCACTGTTCAACAGCTTCCTCTTTGCTGCTGAGGAAACTGTGGTGGGCAACTACAGAAAGTAAAACATTGCTCATGGAGTCTTGCCTCTTTTCTCTGTCTCATACTGTCTTCTCTACCCATGAGACCACGTGTAGCAAGGGCAGTGCCAGTGTTATCAAAGGCCTTACCTGGTGGGCAGGGTGGTATCAAGTGCTGCTCTTCAGTATTAACTATAATCGAAATCAAATGCACAAATGCTGCTATTTTTTCAAGTGTAGACACCAACGTCAGAGCGAACTACAAAACGTTTATGAACCAATCCCATCTGTAACAAGCAGTCGGTATTAAAAGGTGTCCGTGTAAATGTGTCTTTGTGTGTATGTAGGGAAATAGACACACACACCTTGGCAGCCAAAGGGAACAAGAAGTTTTTCATTGTCTCCTTGTGATTTAATGCGTTTTCTTTGGTGTGCTATACAACCCTAATTGTCTATTAGGCACCTCTATATAAATGGCATATAAGTAAAGTGAAGCTGCGGTACAAAGTAATCTTCCCAAGATCACACAATTTGAGTACGACACAAGGGGCAGATGAACTCCCTGTGGAGTACTATTCTGCATACCATGCCACACTGGCTCAGCAACGTTTGTTTAATTCTGCTAAGTCAACGAGTGCCCTCCCACCGTCACTGCATGAGGCAATAATAATTGTGGTACTCTCCAAGGCAGATAAGGATCTCTTAGAGGTACATTCCTATTGACTGCTTTCACAAGTTAACACTGACTGCAAGGTCCTGGGAAAGATTATTGTGAATCGACTACTATCCCATGTGGATGAGGTGGTGTATCTCGACCAGAACAGCTTCATCCCAGGGAGGAACATGTTGCTCAACCTCTGCCGGGTATTCAACCTCACGGACGAGCAACCCCCACCCGAACCTCCCTCTGGCGTGGCCCTCCTGTTAGATATTGAGAAGGCATTTGACTCCCTGAGTTGGCCTTATCTCAGAGAGGTGCTGTGGTTTATGGGTCTGGGCCCAGAGATTAGGCAGTATATAAATGTTTTATATACACAGATCTGGTCTCCAGGGTGCGCACTGACAGAGACACCTTGGCACTGCTTCCGGTAAGTCACGGCATCTGCCAGGGGTGTTTACTTTCCCCCTCTATTTTGCTTTGTCCATGTTTGGTCTCTTCTGAAGACATGGGCTGCGGTGAGAGGTATATGGAGTGGTTTTGCCTGGGAGGGTATTTCGCTTTACGCAGATGATGCATTCATATTCCTCAGGGAGCTCCATCAGACCTACCTGGGATGGTGGAGGCACTAGAAGGCTTTGGTGGAGCATAAGGGTTGTGGTTGAACTAGTCTAAGTCGGTGCTTTAGATGGGAAAAAATAAGTGCAGGTACTCATTAATATGAGCTAGAGGTGTGGCAAGTGGGCGGGGCTAGGGGCAGGGCTAAGAGCAACATATGATGATACATAATGAATTCTGTACCAGTTGCAGCCACTATAAAAACACAGGAAAAATATGTAAACGAAACAGGTTAACTCGTTACACATAATGAAATCCAAACAGGATGATATGTGAACAGTTCCTCGTTTTGTAATATTTGCTGCTTTTTAATGCCATACTGCTTTTTTGTTGTTGTTTGGCACAATACTATCTACTCTAAAGCATACACACACACACCCAAACACACACACACATGCACACACTCACATACACACTCACACTCATTCACACACTCACATACACACTCACACTCACACTCACTCACACACACTCCCTCTAAAAAGTGTCCTGATTCTCTCCCTCTTTCCCTCACTTTTCTCTCACAGAAAAACAGGCACACACAAGTCGGCAAGCACACAGACATAAGCAAACACTCACAAAAAGTCTCAGGTGGGATTAAAGCCATTTAAACTCCTTACCTCCCATGACTTTCTAAATTGCTGCTGTCCATGTTCTGCTCCATACCTGTGTTTGCCCAAATGCACACAATAGTGGGAATGTGATTAACAGCACAGGGCCTAAATGGGCCCTCCACTGTCAATACTGTGTGATGGTGAACACAGGGACATCGTGCAAATGATCCCAATCTGAATAGTTCAACAGCGGCTCTGCTCAGGACTATAGAAGCGCTGTGGCTGTCAAATAGGTTCCAACCATGGCAGCCTTGTGCTCACCAGCACTAGCAGTCAGTGAGCCTACCTTTCATGAGTATTGGTACTCTCCTCAGCAGTAGAGACGTGCTACTACACACATTTAAAACAATGCCACTGCCCTTTTCCCTACTCTTCCTGGTTCCATGCCTTTACATAGGCATGTCCTCTCCATTCGCCTCTCATCTTTACCCAGCCTCTAAGCTTCCCAGCCTCTAAGCTTATCTCCCCAGTTCTGCTTCTCTTCTTCCCACCTTTTGCTTACTCTCTCCACAAGTCTTCAATTTCCTCACTGTTTATTTCCCTACTTGTCTCATTTTCTCCCCTCCATTCTGTACTCATCCCCTAAGTTTGCCATCTGGTCAGTATTTTGTTCTGCAGTGTGTGTGTGTGTCTGTGTGCGTCTGAGTGTGTGTGGGTGTGCGTGTGTCTTCGCATGTCTGGGTGTGCGTGTGCCTGGGTGTGTGTGTGCGTGTGTGTGTCTGCGTGTGTGTCTGCGTCTGTGTGTGTGGGTGTGTCTGTGTGTGTCTGTCCGTCTTTATCTATCTGTGTGTATGGGTGAATGACAGCACGACATGATGACGTCACTGAATTATTCAAATTACATATTAACAAGATGTATCCACGGGACGGGGCCAAACGGGATAAAAATTTAAACTGTAGATAATTATCATGGGGGGGGCACGAACACGGAAGAAGGCACTTGGATTATGCTAATTACTTTATTAACAAGACGTATCCACAGGACGTGCCAGACATCATATGCATATATGCAAACGGGATAAAAAATGTAAACTATAGATGATTATCATGGGGGGCACGGACACGGAAGAAGGCACTTGGATTATGCAAATTACTTTATTAACACAGTGATTAATGTTGGAGGGGCTCACAAGGAGAAGCAGCTCCTGTCCGGAGCAAAAAAAATGCAAAGAAAACCGGCTTTGGCTGTCTTTCTGAACCCATTTACACACCTGATTGAGAGGGGCGGGTTGAGGCTAAAGCACTTTCAGCTGAACTGTTGTTGCGCATGTGATCAACAGGGAAGGGTCTGTCCAGAGACCCTGCACTGTTAATCACAGCGTGACGCAAGGCAAGCCCTATCAGACCCCTGCTGGCTCAGGCCATTCACATGGGCGCTGCTGGAATCACCAGCAGGGACTCTGTAAGAGGCTTGGCGCCCTTACAAGCTCCTGAGAAGCATGGTGTCATCTATCCTGTGCAATAGGGGAGACATAACCGGAGCCCGCAGTCCCGTTTTACAGGGTACTGGTACTCTCTTTGGCTAATAAAAAAGTGCCGGTGTACTGAGGGCCTGAAAATTCAGAAGTGCCGGTACTCAGTACCGGTGAGTACCGGCCCATTTAAAGCACTGGTCTAAGTCCTGTCTTTTCCCCTTTGGGGTATTCCAATTACAGAAACAAGGGGCCCACACCATGCCTGATTACTGTGGTGTTACAACACTTTTCGTTAGCTCGGTGTTAACATTTATCATGCCGTATGTGAACTGGTGGATGGCAATTTCTAGAAGGCTCTGATTGGAGGTTGTGACTCACTGACATTTTGGAACTTCCTAACCCGAACCCTCCCCACCATCGGTAGGGTTTTGATTGCAAAGATCATGGTATTGCCTTGATCGCGATATTTCTCAGCCCTGCCCAGCACCCTCCAGCAACGCTTCTTTCAAGACATGAATTTGTTACTTATCCCTATTCTGAGGTCCTGGGAGAAAAAGATTGGTGTTACAGAATTAGTTTGCCCCCTAGTTAGAGGGAGTGCCTAGGCTCACCACACTATGAATTGTATTATGTAGCTGCACAGTTACAGTGGCCCATGCAGTGGCTTGGACCAAGCCCCACACTGGTGCAGGCCTGCGTTGTCTGAGACCAGGTGGACAATATGTCTTTGGATGGCCCATGGGCCCTAGATGCAACATTAGGAAGATGGGGCATGCTCAGGGTGGCCAGGTCCTAGTGTGATTGTTCTGTGACCCCAGTACCATATGCCTTTTTCTTGCCGTAGTGAGTGCTCCCGGGGTTTCGCAAGATTGCTGAACATCAAAATGCGGGAGCATGGATGGATGCTGGAGTTGTCGCCTTGGGGGATCTTTACGAACACACGCTCCTGATATCCTTCCAGAATATCCAGGGTTGGTACTATATCCACAAGGGACAGTTCCCACAATACATTGGTAGCTGCTATTGGCGCCGTGTGGGGACTAGACTGAGCTGAACCACTCATGTCCTTGGAGAAATAAAATGAAATGAAAAAAGTATTTATTAGGCGCATAGCTACCTAGGGCCATCCCAGTGCTTACAGCGGTAAAACAGTAGACACCATAACAACATTAAGAGAAGAGTCAAGTTTTTAGCAGTTTGCGAAAGGCCTAATGATTGGATTCCCTGCATAATTGAAGTGGAAGAGTATTCCACATCCTGGCAGCATTGTAAGAAAACAGGTGGCCACCACTTCTAGCCTTGTTGATCCTGGGAACTACGGCAAGATACAGGTCATCCGAACGCAGGCATCTATTCGCAAGGTAAGGCCGGACAATTGAGCGGTTGATGGATAGTCCCTTCCCTGCTAGCATCTTGTGGACAATAAACATGGCCTTAAAATGAACTCTTTCCTGAATAGGGAGCCAGTGAAGAGATTTCAGGACTGGTTTTGCAGATTGACGGTTCAGAATCCCATGAACCGTCCTCGCTGCACAATTTTGCACCGTCTGGAGTTTTGAGATGGTAGCACACAGGGCTCCTAAATAAAGAATATTCTCGTAGTCCAGGTCAGATAGAAAGAGCGCCTGGACCATAAGCCTTCATGCAAGGAAGGGAAGAAGTGGGAGGACTTTCTGAAGCATCCTTAGGATGCTGTGGCAGGAAGCAGCCACATTCAGTGCCTGTACCTTAAAGCTCAGATCTCGAGCAAGCCAGATACATAGGCTTTTCATCTGGGTCTTAGGAACAGGAACTTAGCCCAGACAGGCTGGCCACATTACTTCTGCTTTAAAAAAGGAAGGATTCCCTAGAAGCATCATCTCTGTTTTATCTCCATTCAACTTCAAATATGAATGATTCATCCACTTGGCTACCTCCTCCAAACAAGGACAAAGGCCAGGAGTGTCGTCGATGTAGGTCACTGTATGAGCCCCAAAAGGAAGCACAATCTCCGCTAGCGGGCTCATTTGAACATTGAATAGAGTGGAACCCCGCAGCAGAGTGGCATCCATTTTGAGGTGACATCACCTTCAAAAACCTGGAAGGATCTATATCTCCAAGAATGATTGCAGACATGCTATGGCTTCCCCAGTTACCCCCAAATTTCTGAGTCTCTGGACCAAGATTTTGTGATTAACGGTGTTGAAGGCTGCACTGAGGTCCAAAAGGACAGCAACAGTGGTGCCTCCAGCGTCCAGAATCTTCTTGGACTCTTTGACACTCTGCTAAGAGGGCAGTTTCTGTTCCCTGTAGTGGTCGAAAGCCAGTCTGTGAAGGGTGGAGAAGATTATGGGACTCCAAGAATGTAGAAAGTACTGAATTAACATGTTTTCCCACAATCTTACTGATCCCCCGGAGAAGCGAGATGGGGAGATAGTTTCCCAGGAGATCAGGATCAAGACTAGGCGTTTTTTAACAACGCCTTCACCATAGCACTTTTCCACAGAGGGGGAACTACTCCAGTAGAAATAGAGGCATTAATCAGCTCTAATATAATAGGGGAGACAGTTCTGGATGCTTGCTTCAAAATGTTAGGTGGGGCTGGGTCTTTAGGCGACCCACACTTCACAAGCACCGAGATGGTTTTGAATGACTTAGAGTACATTAAGGAAATAACCTCCAAGTAGTGTTCCCTGCTCTGAGGACTAATATCCAATGTTTGATGACTACTATGGCCATCTGCAAGGGGAAATGATACATAAATGGCTTGAATTTTGTCATAAAAGAAATATGCCAGATCGTTACAACGTAAGCCGGTAGCGTCAGATGTGGCTGGAGATAGGGGGGCTCTAAGCAGTTTTTTTGCAATGCCTCTCTATATTCCAATGTCTTGCTTAATGAGAAATCCTTTCTCCAAATTTTTTCGAGTTTCTTGCAGGTTTGTTTTAGCTCACGGAGCTTGGGGGAACACCATGCCATTCTATTGGTCCCAACTTTAGTCTGGGTCCATTTCTTCGGGAGAACCCGGTCTAGTGAACTCCATCCATTTATTAAAATTTTCATTAGCAATACTTGGATCTGGGTCAGGGATCGGCTTAGTATCCAAAATCCATTGTTCTAAAGGGAGTTTAGACCAAAAGATGTGACAGTATTCTAACCGGCCTGGTCGATGGCGTGGCACAAGTGGGGGTCCAGATGAATGGAATAAGAAAGTGATCGGACCAAGGCACTGGAATGGGGTCCCTTCCTGCTAATTCATACATGTTGGAGAAAGTAGGATCTAGTAGGTGGCCTTTCACATGGGTCGGCTTAATAACTTTTTGTTTAAACTGATGGGCTGCAAGGTTATTAATTATCTCCGCTGCAGCCACATGTGAGGGGTCATAAAAGTGAAGGGTAAAATCGCCTAATAAAGTAAAACTAGCGGGGCACTGGCTAGATCAGCAGCCATATCAGGGAGTAATTTACAAAATTGACCAAATGTCCCAGAGGGACAATAAATTAGAATACCTTACAAAGTCAGCTTGGGTGCGAATCGTATCATAAATGAGAGGTTCTCACAGTCTGGTAACGGACCTATGGAAGTGCGGCAGGTAAGTTGACTTTTATAAATGATTGCGATCCCGCCACCTTTACGTGAAACCCGGTCTAGTCTCTGAATAAGGGCTTGAACAAGATCGGGATCAGATCCCGTATTGAGCCAAGTTTCTGTTAAAAACAAGACTTCTGGACATTCTTCCTCTAAAAAAAATAGAGATTTCCACCGCATGTTTAGGCTGTGACCTACAATTCAGAAAAAGCATTTTAAATGATTTCTGATGGGGCAAGGCGGTTTGAGAAAGCAGTGAAAATTTAAAGGAGCAGCCGGTATCCACACAACAAGGATCAATGCAATGTGAACAGTTGTTCTTAATTGCCTCCTTTAGATGTGGTCTGCGTTATAAAAGTAACTATTCATATAAAAAAGATGCATGGGTTGTGGCCCCTGGCCCGACCGGACGCTGACGGGCGCAGATGGGCTTAACTTTGGGGCGCCAGCGTCGCAGCTGATGTGCGGACGCGTCATCTGCCCCTTTTGTAGCTCCCGAGTGAGGGAGACACTATTGGAACATGGCTGTGACAGGCATGGGGTCATATTGTATGGTAGACGGCTGGATCCTTGTAAACGTAAATTCGGGTCTCTACGGGACAAATGGGTCTCAGTCAACTGGTCAAGAACTGGTGGACAAACATTGGAGCAAGGCGCTGGAACAGATGGGGAGTATTTCCAAAACCTCTGCTTGAAAGACACAAATTTAATTATGTTCACCAGACACACCCAACCCCAGCGCTCCTTCAAATGCTGAATAACCATGATCTGGAAGTCAGCGGTAGCGCTGTTATTACCACTCCAGCTGAAGAACCATCTTAAACGGACATCCGCCGAGATAGGGGTATGGTAATCACTACCAACTGCACAGGGGGCGCTGCCTGCACCAGATGCCTAGGACACACACATGGTTGAACTTTAGGGGAAAACATAAGAGTGGCCTTCCTGAAAAAGAATGGGGTCTTTTCCTCCACACATTTTCAGCGATGATGTGAATAACTTAGTGCCTCTCAATATCCTTCTTTTCCTGGTCTTCAATGTGTTACACAATTCAGTGATTGTCCTCTCCCCCTCTCCTTGCTGGGCCTGGAGTGTACTGCGATTTCTAAACCTGGGTCTACATGGGGCATCTTTGCCAAACAGACATCTCCTTTTTGCTTTCTTTTACGTTTTATAGTTAAAGTTACATAAATAAAGCTCTTTCTAGTGGCTGTGGACTCATTTCTGGGATATCGTTCTGTCCTTCTCCCCTTCCACGTGGGGTCAGCATTATAAACGCCACTGATTGATGACATTGTATGTTGGTCGCTGATGATGTCTCGAATGTTTTTCCTTTTTGCTCTGTCAGTCTGTATTGATAGTTTGCTGCATGTTCATTGATGCTGACCTGTATTGTATAAGTTTATACGACTATTTACCGAACTACTATAGTGAGCCTTTTGACACACAGAGGAATATGCTGCCAACTTGTAATATGATACCACTTATAACATACACACATATCGAAAAATGAACAAAACCTGAAAAATAATAAAGAGATTTTTGGAAAAAAATCAATCATTGGCAAGTAGCTGCTAATTGTAGAATAACCCTTTGTGCTACTGCCCAGGAGATCAATGCCTTCAACACATCCAATCCAGACACCATCACAAACCTAGAGCAGAGCGACAAGAACTTCAACACCTAGATAAGCAATTGCGCTGACAACATCACTCCCATCAAGGACAATAGGCACATGAGATCCAACAAACAAGTAAGATAGTACACAAAAGAACAGGACAGCAAAACACATCTGCAAGCGACTGGAATGAAGATGACACACAGGCAAGAACACCGCCGACAGGACCACTTTCAAAAACTCCCTCAACCTAAACCACCTGTCAATAACCCTAGGTCGTCTGCTAAAAACCAGCGATCTGTAAATGTTATTTCCCTAAGGTCCTTCACTAAGTTAATAACAAAAACCTGGAAGAGGCATAGGAGGTTATTCAAGATGGTCACCAAGTGAGCCGTCCATTAAGTTGCATTCTTGTTTAAGGAAATTCAAGAAGTCAGTTTAGAACGCTTGGAGCAAAGGCTCAACGGTCTGCGCACTTCATCTGAGGATATTGAGAAAATAGGATTTGTTCTGGTGTTCGCCGTGAAAAGCCAGTAAGGGTAGCAGGCTTAGTTGTTCCCCACGTTTATTGTTGCGCTGCCTCTTCAGGAAAAGCTACCAGGAGAGTTTGTTTCACACATGTGCTTTAGCGATAAGGTTTTGTGCAGTGTTTACTTGTTGTGCATGTCCATTGCAATGAATTAGAGTTTGCCATACTCTCTAGTTGCCAGATAGAGGGAGCCTGTGTCTTTGTAGTTAGAGTTTCGAGCTGCGTAGTCACTTGTCGCAGCACCGCCCCATCCCGCAGCGGGGCGGGAAGACCCCAATGATGAAGCATGACACCAAGGGCCCTTTTGGTGTGTGAGGGGTATTTTAACACATATTGTGTATTCCATGAACACCTGGTTATACACTAACTCTATGTAAGATGGTCCTTGTTGATTATTTGTACTTTCAGAAGAGGAGGACGCGCCCACCTTGGTGCAGCACTGGACCACCTCTTCACTCCCCCTTTTTGATATTTCTTGTTCTCTAGGCAGCGTGCAGCTGTTGGTGTTCCTTTCTCAATTGAGATATACCAGTATTTCTGGACAGCGACAGAATAACCAATTCGGTTTTCTCTGTCCTATTAAATTCTCATTCTTTGTATTAAACACCTTTTTCACGTACATCACAGTTAGTCTACACACATAGTTTTCACACACACAATTTGTCAACCTATCCACCATGGAGTACGCTGGTGGCCTTACATTTGACGACGATGAAGTCGACAGAATCCTAGCGACCCTACGCCCTTTTGAAGGGCTGAGTAACTCCGAACCTGGCACTGGGATGAACTAGACACCTTAAGAAGAACTCATATAAAGACAGCTTTACATGGCCTATTAATGTCAGAGTACCTCAAATCCAAGACAGCCCCTCCCGGCCTGGTTGTAAAGAATGAACCATTCATTTTCACCCACGTTCTTGAATTCAAGAGGGACTGGTCTCTTATAAGTTGGAGGTGTACCAGGGACTGGCTAGTCCTTATCATTAAAACAGCTACCAAACTTACACAAGAACTTAAAATAGAGATCACACAACTAGAGGTGAAAATCAAGAGTTACCTATCACCGGCAGCACTTAAAAAGAGACTTGAGGAACTCAATCGAAAGATGACTGACTTTGAACTTACTCTGAAAAAAAGCAAATACAAGAAACATAAAAAAGACACTGAGGGTTTCACTCATGAACGTATATATCCATATATCAAAAAAGACTATGTGTCCAAAAACTATAACAACGATCAGGACACTGATTTTTCAGATACAAGTTCAAACAGCTCAAACTCAAGCAGAAATAGTAATCAGGGAGCAAGAGGAGGGACACCATCCCTCAAAAGACCGTACCCACGGGGCGGGAGAGGTTGGACACCCTATCAAGGGCCACAACCCTACATGCAAGGACCCCCGGATTACATGCAATATCCACCGGGACCAACCTATTTTGGTAACCAGTTCCCCCCATGGGACCAACAGGCACCCCCATTTAATTACTATGGTCAACCGCTTTTTTTAGGCCAGCGCCAAGGACCCCGAAGAGGCAGGAATCGAAAAGGAACTCAGGTCCACTGGCACCAACAACCAGCAGCACCCCCAGGTATGTCAACACGGAGCCAAACAGCATCCACCAGTCGGGGAACCTAGTGGTAAACCTGTCTGACCACCAATTAACTCAGGAACAAGAAAATGTCCTGAGTAAAGGGTTGGGTTTCGTACCAACCAACAAGATGGACAAATTCAAAGTATGTCAAGAGATGAAGGAGTTCATACGAAAATTGAAGCTGAAAGCCTTTTTTCAGAACTCTGACATTGATACTGGTGACCAATCTGACACAGGTCTAAAGAAAAAATCCACTTTCACCCCATTAGACTCTACTCTACCAGTAGAACTTCTGGCATTCGAGAAAGCAGTCATGGGTGATCTGGAAAACGTACCAACTGACACGGGCGAAACCTACCAAAACACTGCCAGATTGGGAAGGGTGGCACTCCAAGAACTAGCCAACAATCAGGATATCGTAATCAAGCCAGCCGATAAGGGCGGGGTAATGGTCATACAGACCTATACCAATTATGACAGAGAATGCAGGAAACTATTGGACGACAGACGTAACTACCAAGCACTCAGAGATGACCCTACAGAGGAGGTCAGGATCTGTGTCCTCATAATGATTGAAGAAGCCATGGCGCTTGACTGGCTTACCAAAAAAGAAAGTGACTTCCTCATTCAGGATAATCCTAAAACACCCTATTTCTATACTATACCTAAGATTCATAAGGACGCCCCCTACCCACCCGGACACCCTATAGTATCCGGGATTGATTCTATCCTGGAATCCCTATCGAAGTTCGCCGACGCTTTCCTGTGGCCCATAGTACAAGCAACCAACACATATCTGAAGGATACAAAAGCTGTGCTACAATTGGTTAGGGAAGTCCTTTTTGACCCAGAACAGGATCTCCTTTTAGGTTTAGATGTGGAGAGCCTCTACACTAGCCTCCCTCACCAAGAAACCTTGGAGAGGAAGTCCTTTTCTCCACAAATTGGGAATACCACACACCAAGACAAGTAGTACTTGAATGTATCGCCCTATCTCTGAAGAAAAATTTCTTCCAATACGAAAGCACGTATTATCTACAGAAACATGGTACTAGCATGGGGAGTACATGTGCCCCATGTCTATCTGGACTGTACGTCCATCACCTAGAAACGAAGAAAATTCTCAACAACCATAATCCCTATAGGAACCATGTGGTGACATGGAAAAGGTACATTGACGATGTGCTAGTAATCTGGAGAGGGGACCAAGATTCAGTCAATCAGTTCATGATCTGGCTGAACCAACAAGACCGGTTCCTTAAATTTACCCACACAGCCTCCAAAGAGAACCTGGTGTTCCTAGATTTAAATATTTATCCAATCAATGGAAGACTAGAAACATGTACCCATTTCAAACCTACAGCAAAGAACAGCCTGCTACTCTACAGCAGTTTCCACCCGCGACATCTATGCGAAAATTTACCCTATGGGCAATTCCTTCGCATACGGCGAAACTGCAGTGACATCAGAGACTTCAAAACCCAAGCAGGGGATTTGGAACGCAAACTACTAGACAGAAACTATCCAAGAACAGTTGTCAACAAAGGCCTAAAGAGAGCTCGCAATAATAACAGAGAGGCTCTGTTAGAACCCACAGTGCAAAAAGAACCTGAACAACGCCCTATTTGTGTCACCACGTACAATACCAATTCAAACCACATCACAAAGATTGTTAACAAGCACTGGAAAATGCTGAATTGCGGGAAACTCAATTTCCCAAAACCCATGTTTTTCCACAGACGGGGTAAGAATCTTAAGGATATATTGGTTCACACAAGACATAAGGATCGCACCAACAATGACCCACAAAAATTAACAGTTGTAAGTGGACACCACCCTTGTGGCTCATGTGCGTCTTGCCAGTACACACAAAAAAGTCGTAACATAACTTTCTCTAACCAGTCCACTTGGGAACAACGCTCTTTCACGAATTGTAACAGCCGCAACGTGGTCTATCTGATCACCTGCCCTTGCCTGAAAGAATACGTAGGCATGACCACCAGGCCAGTAAAAGTCAGGATGAGTGAACACCGCAGTAATGTGCGCTATAAAAAACCACGACTAGAATGGCGACACATTATGTAACTATGGGTCACAGCATCCATGATTTGAAATGGACTGTAATAGAGGCGTAACGCAACGACAAGGATCTCCTAGAACAACGCTGGGTGTTCCGTCTTGGTACTCATCTGACAGGCCTAAATGACGAAATACCATGGTCTCAGTTGAGAATCTAATAGAACCCCTATCCATTGGATAAACTGGCTGTGAGGGTTCATAAACCGCTAATTAAGACTAGAATGTATTATTTTCCCCAAGCATTTTGTCTCTTGATGCAACGTGAAAATGTCCTAATACCACATCCCATCATTGCCAGCTGTTTCTTCATCACTTTATGGAGCACAATCCCCCTCAAATCACCACAGGGGTCTCTTTGCGTGTTAACTCAGAAATCTCTATGTAAAAGTGCCTTCAGTACTCGAACAAAAAAACTGTCTCTCTACACACGCGTAGGCGCGCTAATCCCCATGGCGCACTTGCGTTTTTGCTAATAATCTAATACCGGTTTGTAAACACTGAGCCTTCACACGCGCAGACGAGTTAAAATCTAACCCGCACGTGCATGTCTACTATGATCAGCATTGTGTTACCACGCATGCGCACAGCATAGGAAGACCCAGCCCACAGCGGACGATATCTTCGTTCCGCACAGAACTTTGACAAACGAAATTGGTTAGCGATACATACAGCCTTTTGTGTCGGCCAAACAGAGACGTATTTCGACAGATTAGTGGTTCCTCTTCAACAAACTAGACTGTCAATGATGGCCGCCGCAGTACTAAGGTTTTTTAACTTGATCTCTCAGGCTCACCTGTCCCGAGTTAAAGCCATAATTCAATTAACTCCTAAATCACTCAATAAACCCCACCACATATAAGGCGCCCCTCCCCAGCTTCACAGTATCACGGAAGCCACGGACGAAGGAGGAAGCACCGCTGTGCTGGGGGTTGAGTGAGTACGGCACAGCCGCATGGAATAGCTGACTTCTGTTCTACTTCTAACCTAGTTTAGTAACCTTTTTAATTCCAACAACTGAGGTCTAGAAAACATTATTTTCTTCCGTTCTCTATCTCTCCCCTCTTTACAGTTTGGATTCTCATTGTACCCTTCGCTCCAGAGTTGGCTCATGGGGCACTGACTCCAAATATTCTGAGTATGTATTCCAGCCAGAATGAATGCTTGACTTTTTGTGTAGTTCTCATGACCTGTGTTGTAGTTATACTGTTTTGTCCTTTAGCAGTTCACTTACAGGGTACCTTCAGCACAGCCTTGGATACTATGTACCTTATTCCATATATATGTGTGTTTTCTTCCCTTACAGGTAATTATTAATCCTGCGCTCTGGGATCCGCGCAACTATAATTCTGTGCTCTTATCTTTGCAGGCTAATTACATCAGCATTACTGATATAGCCAGGAACACGGATGTGTATTAATTATCTATACACATTGATCATTATTCTTAGTACATACACCCTTAATTTTTTGTGGTAAGACATTAGTGAGTGACAGGGGGATCGGTCCCCCGTGAAGTGGCTTGAGGCCCCGAAACATGTTGACCTGCACAGGAGAGTAAGTTCATTAATTCACTTTACCTCTCCGCATCACTTTTTTAACAATACCAGCCAGTGTTTATTAAAAAGTTTTTTTACCACTAGGCCAGGTATTTTTTAACACCACTTATCCATTATCACCCCTGACCCTACTGACACTCACTCCCATTCACTCACAAAGCACCCTCAAATAAAAGGTGCTCCAGCGTAGTCGCTTGTCGCAGCACTGCCCCGTCCCGCAGCGGGCGGGAAGACCCCAATGTTGAAGCATGACACCAAGGGCCCTTTTGGTGTGTGAGGGGTATTTTAACACATATTGTGTATTCCATGAACACCTGGTTATTTACTAACTCTATGTAAGATGGTCCTTGTTGATTTTTTGTACCACTCAGGTTATTCATTCTTTGTCCCCAGTAATTCCTATGGTGCCTCCAGAGTGGTTTAATGGAGACCGGCAAATGGCACAAATATTTTGGACACAGTGTACCTTGCATTTTATGTGTCGCCCGGTGGTTTTCATAGATGCACAATCACAAGTGGCCTTTATACTGTCCTATCTCAGTGGGGATGCCGCCTCCTGGTCATTGCCATTCGTTTCAAGAAATTACCCAATTCAATACGATTTGGATGAGTTAAAAAATAATTCCTCAGGATATTTTACCAACAGAAAGTTTCACAAGCCACAGATAATGAGTTGCTGGAATTAAAACAAGGCAATAGAGAACCTCTTGGGTGCCCATGACGAGCTCAGCTCGTCATGAGCACAGGGCCACCGTGCTGCATGAGGAGCCAAACTCGTTATGAGCACTGCGGCGCTGCACGCGCCCCCTCTTCCCCCAGCCCCGCGGCAAAGGGGTTAATTGCTTATTTGGCCCAGTACAACAAATTAATAGTGGGAACCAAATAGCCTGAGAACAAGAGGGCAGCAGTGTTCTATCGTGGTTTGAAAAATGAACTTATAGATGCACTAGCCCAAATACCTAACAGGCCAACAGAAATATCAATCCTCATAGATTTGGTATTGGAAATAGACTTTCGTCAAAGTGAAAGGTGAGGAGAGAAAAGGCGAGATGTTTGTTCCAGCATACCAAGGTTTGATCAAGCAAGATTCGAAGTTTCTAAGTTTTCAGAAGGATCGCATGGTGCTGAGCCAAGGCAAATTGGAACAATTCGAGAGCCACTATCTAAGGAAGAGAAAGAAAAATGGAGATTAAATAAACTATGGGGCATATTATCAAAGGGGTTTATCTCCGCTTTTTTGGCTTTAAAAGCCAAGAAAGCAGAGATAAAATTATCTCCCTATTACCTAGCTGTCGCTAACACCAGTTAGCGACAGCTAGTAGGAGATAGCGACCATCTTGGGCCCCACTTTGCATGTCAGTGATATTTATCACTAATGACATGGAAAGTGGGCGTGCCAAGATGTTAGCGACTGTAAACAGTCGCTAACATCGCTATCTCCTATTACCAACTTTTGGAGATATTCGCGCTAAGCTCGAATATCTCCAAAAGCTAACACCTGCCCCGAGCAGTTCTTAGCCATGTTATCCAATGGGAGGTGGATAACATGGCTAAGAGCATTATCTCGGTAATGCATGAATATCGCTGACTTTTCAGCGATATTCATGCATTGCGGCCGATTTTTATCGCGTTTGCGATAAACCTTGGTAATACCAAGGTTTATCTGCAATAAAAATTGCCGCAGCTCAGAGGTAAATTTTTGTCTCTAACCAAGCAATAGCGATAATTATCGCTATTGCTTGGTAATATGCCCCTATGTCTTTATTGTGGAGCTGGTGGGCATTTTTTTCACAATTGTTCCAAGAAGCTCAAGCAGATGCAGAAGGAAAACTCTCAGCACCATCAGTAGGAGAAGTTGGACTGATTGATGCAAATTTAGACACCACTCCTAAGAAAGAATCATTCTTTAGCCAACACCCTGCAATCCTCTTCTCCTCATTTAGTTATGCACATGTCAAATACGTTTGGAGAAAATCAGTTAAATGGAATCACAGTGATGGTGGACTCTGGGGCTATGTATGTATGTATGTATGTATTTATAGTCTTTTATAGCGCGTATCTGTCACCCCACGGGTATCCTGGCGCTTTGACTGATGAAAATCCTGCCATACATCCTACTGGAATTTGGGATTAAGAAGATGCAGTCCTAGGAAAAAGATGTGTTTTTAGGAGTTTCTTGAAAGAGAGAAAGTCTTGCGTACTTCTCAATCCTAACGGAAGAGTATTCCATAATCTGGCTGCCGTAAAGCTGAAAGATCGTCCGCCCAGCCGAGCTCTCAAGACTTTAGGCACCACAGCAAGATGAGCGGAAGCCGAGCGAAGGGATCTCGGCGGAGTGTACCAGTGAAACATGTTCTGAAGTGGTACTGGGCCAAGTCCGTGGAGGGCCTTGAATACAATACATACAGATTTAAAATCGATCCGTTGAAGGATCGGTAGCCAATGAAGGTCTCTTAATGCCTGGGATGAGGAGTCATAGCGGCGGCGAGCAAGCGCCAGTTTGGCTGCAAGATTTTGCACCCGTTGCAATTTTCCTATCAAGGTAGCTGGTGCTCCAAGAAATAGGGCATTGCAGTAATCCAGACGGCTTACGATAATGCTCCTCACCACTTCTGGCCTGCTGTCCTTAGGAAGCATCGGGAGGACCTTCCTCAACATGCGAAGCAGTCCCATGCAAGTACTCACTGTTTTGTTAACAGCTGCATCCAATTGGAGATTGGACCCAAACATCACTCCCAAATTGCGGACCGAGGTGGTAGGCCCAATCGTACTTTGGAAGGAGGGTGGCCAAAAATCCGGTGGAAGAGGTCTCGGGATGCGATCAGTGGTGCAGTGTAGGACCTCAGTTTTGGAGCTGTTAAACTGCAGCGAATTCTGATTTAGCCAGTCCGCGGTTGCGAGCATACAGCGGTGGAAGGTGTCAAGAGTCACTGCTTCCTTGCCCTCAAGTGAGAAGACAAGTTGGGTGTCGTCTGCGTAGTTCGTCACCGCTATGCCAAAGGATCTAATCAGCGCAACTAGGGGCCGCAGGTACAGGTTGAAGAGGATAGGGCTGATGGCCGACCCTTGTGGAACACCTTGCGCCACTTTTTTGGTGTTAGATTGAAACGGTGGCAATGCCACTACCTGGTGGCGATTTCCAAGATAAGATGTCAGCCACTGTAGTGCGAGGCCAGTTACCCCTACTTCCTCTAGTCTGTGAATCAGAATTGCGTGGCTGACAGTATCGAACGCGGCCGACATGTCGAGCAGTACTAAAAAGGCTGCTCTTCCATGGTCGGCTCGCGTTCTAAGATCGTCAAGTACAGTCACCAGCGCTGATTCCGTCCCATGGGCCGGTCTAAATCCAAATTGGACTTCATCCAAACAGGACCCAGTCTCCAGATGTTTTGATAGATGTTTTGTAACCCATTTTTCCAGAATCTTTATTGGAAACGGGAGCAGGGAGATGGGTCGATAATTTGCAGGATTAGCCGGGTCCAAGGTGGGCTTTTTGAGTAGAGGGGATACCACAGCAAGTTTCCAGCAATCTGGTACCCGTGCCGAAACCAGGGACTGATCGCAGATGGTAAACAACGGAAGGAAGAGTTCATCCCGGAAGAGCTTCCAATATTTATGCGGTATTGGGTCTAGAGGTGATCCCGACGAAACACTATTGGCCAAGGAGCAAAATTCCTCAAAAGTTGGAGAAGGGAAACAGTCCAACTTAGCACTGCTGGAGATGCAGTCTATGATAGTCTTGGAGTGCCTTTCCGAGCGGCTCTCGGGATTACCGCCAGGTGTTGTGCCAAGATTGTTCAGAATGGCCGCGATTTTATCCTCAAAGGCCTGTGCCAGTGAGTCGCACAGGGACTGAGATGCGATGATGGTATTTGTCGCACTAGCAGGACATGACAGATCCTTCACGATCTTAAATAAGGTCTGTGATTTGTTAACTGCCGCCCGCAGAGACTCTTCCAGAAACCTGGCCTTCGCACATTTGATCTGTGCTTTATAGATGGACAAGGCCTGTTTGTAAAGGTTCCGGTCTGAGTCCAGGTATTTCTTTCTCCATGTGCGCTCAGCTCGCTTGCATTGGAGTTTAAGTTGAAGCAACTCCTCGGAAAACCATGGCATCGCTGGTGTGGGCCTATTTCTTAGTTTCCGTAGAGGGGCCAGCGAGTCAAGGGAAGACACAAGCCTTTGGCTAAGTCTTTCATAACTCAGATCTACGTTTTCCTCTAGCGTAAAGCCCTCCAAGAGTAGAGGGGGTAAAGGGGACTGACGCAAGAGTTTAGACCATTGCCTGGAACTTTTAACTCCACCTAAATTCCTATTTCTCCCCTGCTCCATCTTGGGTGTGAGAGAGAAAAGGATTAACGCATGGTCCGTCCAGCACTGAGGTAGAATGTTTTGAACAGTTACAAACTCTGGGTCGGCGAGGATGAGGTCTAGTATATGGCCCTTTTGATGGGTAGGAGTAAGGACCAACTGCTGCAGTGAGATACTCTGACAGGTCTGGGTCAGATCTGCAAGTACGGTATCTCCAGGGCCGCCCGGCCAAAGATTGAGATCGCCTAACACCATTAGCCTTGAATGTGAGGCGGATAGATCCAGAATTAACTCAATCAACCCCGTGACTGCAGATAAAGGGCTAGATGGAGGTCTATAACAAAGTAGACCAGTGAAAAGGGCGCCCCCCTGTCCATTTAGAGAGAAGGCAAGTAATTCGTAACCAGGAATGGACTTAATATCAATGAGGGAGAGATCAATAGACTCTCTGAATATAAGTCCTAGTCCACCCCCTCTAGCACCAATACGAGGGATGTGCCTGATTTTATATCCCGAAGGGCAAGCCAAGCCCAACTCTACAGCACAGTCCATGTTCGTCCATGTCTCCGTCATGAGTAGCATATCTAACTCATGTTGTTCAATCGTGAGGGCAATCTCCTCATGATGTGAGCACAGTGACCTAACGTTCAAAAGGCCACAGCTAAAGGAGTCTGTCTGTGATGTAGCAGGTTTACTGGACGGGGGACTAATATTAAGGCCTAGCAGTTCGTCACGAGAGTAGGTAAATGTATCTCGTGGACGGGATCCAGAGGTACCGGCCCCCGGCACGTCCGTTGCGCGAACGGGCGCAAACGGGCTTACCTCTGGCGCACCTCCGGCGCCCCTACGGCGCACCCGCTGCGCACCGTTGCTGCGCACCTGTTGAGCAGCCATCTTAAATGGCCGGCGTGAAAGGTCACGTGGGTCCTGGCAGGGCGAGTGGCTCTCCCTCACCCAAGATGGCGCTCCGTGAGGAGAAAACCTTCTCCCCACTCCAAAATGGCGCTCGAAACCGGCGCGATGCTGTGCAGTGCCCCCGAGTCCCTTCTACCCCACAAAATGTGGGAGTGCAGCAGTTATAGTGAGGGTAAGTGCTCCCTTAATTCCCCCTAAGCGGCTGATACAAATTAATACACAAAGCGCGATCGCGCGACGCAAATCAAGATTAGGCTAATGTTTAAAATTATTTAAAAAGTTGGAAATGCAGGAGAAGCGTTAACACGCAGCGCTATAGCAGCTATAGCTATGGGCAACTTTTGTGATTTAAAGTTCACAAAACGAATAGGATTAAAATCTATACGATCAGAGAAGAGAGAGCCTGTCAGAACAGTAGATGGTACCAATTTATCATCAGGGCCAATTCTCAGTCACACAGAGTCAGTGTAGCAGAGGATGGCCATTGTGAAATCCAACAATTTAACCTTATAGATGCCCTGCAGTTCCAGTTAATTTTGGGATTTCCCTTGCTCACCGAGCATAAAACCAGGATAAGCAAGTGTCTACTCTTGCGACCAATTTATGTCAAGGAGGAGCAATGGTAGGTGTTATACATACTACAGAAATACCAAGAGAGTTCGAGGAATTCCAAGATGTTTTAGTGAAGTAAAATCAGAGAAGCTTCCCCCACACAGGGCTTATGGTTGTAAAATCAAGCTAGAATCTGGTGCTAACTTGCGTTGCAGTCGAAATTACGCACTCACAGAGAAGGGAGCTCAGCATTTGAAAGAATATCTATAGAAATATCTAGAAAATGGATTTATCAGACCCTCTTAATGCCCTGTCTCTTCGTCACTTTTTTATATTACTAACAAGGAAGGTGAATTGAGGATTTGTATAGATTATAGAGCAGTCAATCACATTACAGTGAAGAATCGCTAACCTTTACCCTTGATTTCAGTCCATCTTGATCAAGTGAAAGGCTCACAGGTTTATACAAAGCTCGATTAGAGAGGGGCATATCATCTTGTCTGTATAAAAGAGGGAGACGAGTGGTAAACTGCATTCAGAACAAGGTAGGGGCTATTTGAATACAAGGTTATGCCCTATGGCCTTTGTAATGCCCCAGCTGCATTTCAGCACTTTATAAATAATGGCACTAAGGATTATATTGACCAGTGCGCAATAGCATATATCGACGACATCCTAATATACTCCAACTTGAGAGAAAGTCATGAAGGTCAAGTGAGAGGTGTGATGCAGAAATTAAGAGAAAACAACCTCTTTGTGAAATTGGAAAATTGTGCATTCATTGTGACCTCTGTGGAGTTTCTTGGAATTGTCCTGTCACCCGAAGGAATTACAATGGATGAATGCAAGATTGAAGCAGTTTTTGAATAGAAGTCGCCATAAACGGTGAAAGAGGTACAAAGCTTTATTGACTTTGCAAATTTTTACAGGAGATTTATTTAATGAGAGGTGTCCAAGAAGTTAATCCCTCTAACCCGACTTTTAAGGAAAGGAGTTCCTTTTGAATGGACAACAGATGCAGAAGAAGCATTTACTAGCCTGAAAAAAGACTTCACCACAACACCAATATTGCTTCACCCAGATCCATCAGAGCCCTTCTATGTTGAGACAGATGCTTTGAATCTAGCCCTAGGAGGAATCTTGTCACAAAGGCACAAAAGAGCCGGACAATTGCACCCAGTTGCATTTCGATCCCGAAAACGAACCCTGGCAGAGGTAAATTATACAGTCACCGAAAAAGAGGTATTAGCCATAAAAGATGCCTTTATAAAATGGAGGCACTATCTTATTGAGGCAAAACATACTGTCACAGTTTACACCGATCATCGGAACTTAAAGTTTTCACAGTCTGAAGGAACCCTGACTCCAAGGTAACTTTGTTGGTCCTTGTATTTTGCCGACTATGATTTTGTGATAACTTTTCGACCTGGGTCAAAGAATGGAAAAGCTGAGGCTCTGTCCAGGTTAGGTACTGAAGAAGTACAAGAAGAGGTGGAAAATCAAAATATCATAGCAGAAGAAAGAGTCATAGGAGTGGTGTTGCAAGAGTCCATGAAAAATACTGTACTGAATTCAATGAGTCAGAGTGAGATACAGAGTGGACAGATCAAGAAGTGGTTTGAGAGATTCGAGAAAATTTGCCATATCATATTGGAGCCTTGTATTTGCCCACTACAGCCTTGCAAGAGAAAGCAGTGCAAGAGTGTCAAGACCATGTCTTAGCAGGACATAAAGGAATGCAGAAGACAGAGGACTTGGTGAAAAGAAGACTCTGGTTGCCTAATATGAGTAAGGATATACAACAGTATGTGGCTACTTGTGAAACCTGCGCTCAGGGAAAACCAGAGAGGCAGTCTCCACAGGGGTTATTGAAACCGCTGTCAAATCTGCCTTATCCTTGGCATACAGTGACTCTAGATTTAATTGTGGACCTACCATCTATTGACACCATTTTAGTCTGTGTAGATGCTTTTACAAAAATGGCTCATTTTATACCACTGAAGGTAGTTCCTACAGCAATAAAGCTAGCACAAGTCTTTTGTCAGAATATTGTGAAGGCACATGGAATTCGTAAAACTCTAATTTCAGACTGAGGCTCTCAATTCATATCACATTTTTGGAAGGCCTTTACTAAAAAACTGAACATTGAAACAAGATATAGCACTAGTTATCATCCCAAATCAGATGGTCAGTCGTAGAGAGCAAATCAAGAGTTAGAGCAGTATCTGAGATTGTATTTGTTGAGCCAAGAGGGAGATTGGCCGGAATACCTTTGGGAAGCCAAATTTGCCCATAATTATGCAAAGAATGCTTCCACAGGTTATTCACCCTTTTACTTGAACACAGGCAGACATCCCAGCCTTTCAGTAAACTTTCAGAGAATGTACTGAAGGCTAAAGAGACTTATACGCAGTTTGCAGACAGAAAGAGCAGGAAGGAGCCAGATTTCAAGGTTGGAGAGAGGGTCTGGTTAAATTCAAAGAATCTGAGGCTTAAGGCGAAAAGGAAACTACAACCCAGGTTTATAGGCCCTTTTGAAATACAAAATAAGCTAAGTACCATAACCTATAAGTTGACACTACCTTAGACACTGTGCATACACCCAGTCTTTCACTTATCTTTGTTGAAAAAGTATCTAAAGATCTAAGAATGATTCTGCCACCAAGTTCCATACAAACTGAGGCAGGAACTGAATTTGAGGTAAAACAAATTTTAGATTCAAAAGAAAGCAAGGGCCCAGTATATTACTTAATAGATTGGAAAGGTGATGGTCCTGAAGAGAGATCCTGGGAGTTTTGAATTGAATTGAATTTTGAATTTTTAAAAATTTATAAAGCGCACGTTCACAATGCAGTTTCATGGCGCTAGAGGGATTCCTGGGCAAGAAAGAGTACGAGGGATTATAGGCGGAAAGCCTGCTGGAACAAGAAAGTCTTGAGGGCCTTGCGAAACTCCATGTAGGAGGGGGAGAATCTGATATGGGGTGGGAGGGTGTTCCAGAAGGTGGGCGCAAGGACTGTGAATTTCTGGCCTCCTGATCTTTGTTTCTTGAAGCAGGGAATGACCAGTTGGGATTTGGTGGATGAGCGAAGAACTCTAGAAGGACAGTATTTGGTAATGGCGGAATTTATAAAGGCAGGGGCCGTGCCCATCCGGGCTTGAACGGTAAGGCAGCCAAGTTTGAACAGGGCCCGTTGCTTGATGGGGAGCCAATGAAGAGAGATAAGGAGGGGTGACGAGTGGTGAAATTTGGATAGGCCATGTACCAGGCGGGCTGCCTGGTTCTGCACCAGCTGAAGGCGTTGAAGTGTGTAGGCGGGAGCACCATTATAGATAATGTTCCCATAATCGATCTTAGATAAAACCATGGCCATTACAATCAGTTTGAGTGCAGAGGGGGAGAAAAACCGGGATACTTTCCTAATGATACGCAGGGTAAAGAAACAGGAAGAGACAACCGGACTAATGTGGGAGAGGAGTGTCAAATGGTGATTAAGTGTGATATCGAGGGTCTTAACTGAGTGAGAGGGAGTGGGGGGTGGGCCAAGAGAGGGGGGACAAAATGAAGAAGACCAAGGGTTGCCACTACCACCCGTCAGAATCAGCTCTGTTTTATCCGGGTTGAGTTTGAGGTGGTTGGCAATAAACAGCATGACGGACTGGAAGGCAGTGACGGCTAGTGAGGGGGAGGAGAAATTAAAAATAAGCTGGAGGTCATCAGCGAGTTGTAAACTGTGACCTCCATTTGTTGTAGTGCGAAAATAAGGGGGAAGATGTAAAGGTTGAATAAGAGGGGGGAGAGAGAGGAGTCCTGAGGGACACCGCATTGCACCCTGCGGGGTGGGGCGGAGAATTCAGCAAGGTGGACGGCCTGGGTGCGGTCGGCCAGGAAGGAGCCTATCCAGGCCAGTACTTGTCCTCCTATGCCCGCCGCCTCGACATGGGACAAAAGAATAGAGTGGTCCACCGTGTCAAAAGCGGCGGACCAATCCAGGAGGACCAAGGCCTGAGGGGTGTTAGTGTCGAGCCCCTCCCTGAGTTTGTCCATGACCGAAATAACCACCTTCTCAGTGGAGTGGCGGGGGCGAAAGCCCGCCTGGCAGGGTGCAAGGTAGTTACTGTCCTCTATAAAGGTGCTGAGTGTCTGGGTGACGTGGGACTCAGCTACCTTGCCCAGGTAGGGGAGAAGGGATATCGGGCGATAGTTTGCCGGGGAGGAAGGATCTGCCCCCGTTTTTTTAGTATCAGGAGGATTATGGCAGTCTTAAAAGGGGCAGGGACGAGGCCATGGGTGAGGCAATCATTAAGGAGGGTAAGGACAGGGGATGGGCATTCGGCAAAGATCTGACAAAGAATGCGTGCCGGGCAGATGTCAGCTGGAGAGCCCTACTTAACACGGCTAAGTAAGGGAAGCTGGGATTCTCTAGTAAGTGCAGGGATAGAGGTGAGGGACAAATTATTATTGCCAAGGGGGTAGGGGTGGGAGAAAGTGGGCGAGGAAGGGGGAATGTTTGCTTTGATACAAGCTATTTTATCAATGAAACATTTGTTAAGCGAGTCGCATAGAGCCTGAGAGGGGGGGATCTTGGGCAGAGTTCTGTCCGAAGATGCCAGCTCGTGGACGGTGGCAAAGATCTCGCGCGGCTGGCTTTCTGCAGCTAAAATATGCTCCGAAAAATATTCTGTCTTAGCTGCCAGGATGGCTTGTTTGTATTCGCTAAGAATAGTGGTATAGTATTGTTTCCGGGTTGGGCAGTATTCTCTTCTCCAAGCTTGTTCAGCCAGCCGTAACTCTGTTTTCTTGGCTTTGAGACCAGGGCTGAACCACTTGTTGGCATTGTGGGTGTGGTTGATGGTAATCCGCTTCAGGGGGGCCACTGGGTCGCAGCCTTTAGTAAGCCAGCGATCTAGGATGGTAGCCTGGGAGTGAGGGGTCAGGCCCGATAGATCAGGGCATGTGGCAGCTAACGAGTTGCACAGGGATGGAATGTCGACTCGATTCCAATTCCTTGCACGGGTGTTTTTAGGGCAGGGAGGTGTTGTTTTGTGGCTTAAATCCAAGGAAAAGGCGAGCAGGGAGTGATCAGACCATGGACAGGACGAAATAGTTGGAACTGACGTCGGGATGTTTAATGTCCATATCTGATCAAGGATGTGGCCCCGGATATGAGTAGGACCTTGAACATGCTGGGTGAAGTTGAGACTGAGAAGAAGTTGTGTAAAGTCCCTAGATTTGGCATCCTCAGCGGGGTCAGTGGGCCAGAAATTAAAATCTCCCAGGACGAGAACAGAGGCACTATTGACTACTAAGGTGGCCAGTAGGTCCTGGAAGGCAGAGAGAAAACCTGGCCATGATTGAGGTGGCCGATATGTTAATACGCAGGTAATTGGGTTCTTGAAAGAGGTAGAGCAAACTACGAGGCAGTCGGCTGCTGGTATCGTGGGTGAT
This sequence comes from Lissotriton vulgaris, assembly GCF_964263255.1. NCBI lineage: Eukaryota > Metazoa > Chordata > Amphibia > Caudata > Salamandridae > Lissotriton > Lissotriton vulgaris. Next base: position 197,126,432 of record NC_141687.1, read on the forward strand.
GTGAGTGTCTGAAAATTGATTCCCTTGCGGGCAATTAAGGCTACCCCGCCGCCTACTTTATCCTCCGAGCGGTCTGCGCGGAGCATAGAGTAGTGAGGCGGGAGGGCTGCCAGGATGCTGGGTAGGGAGTCAGACCTGTACCATGTTTCGGTTAAAAACAGTAGGTCCGGGGAGTTGGAGTCTAATAGATCAAATATTTCGGTCTGGTGCTTGACGGCTGACCTCGTGTGCAGAAGGAGGGCGGCAGTGGGGGTGGGGGAGGGCGGGAGTGATGGACTTAGGCGAGGCAATGCCAAGATGTTGAGCATGAGACAATGTTGCGGGGTTCAGTGGCCAATTTTTGTTGAGGCTGCACAGTTGTTTGGGAGTATATGTTAAAAATTGAGCATAGTGGCGTGCCCCTTGTCCCGGTCGGTCACGGACGGACGCAGACGGGCTTGCCTTTGGCGCGCTGCCGGCACGCCCGCTGCGCCCGCCCGCTGCGCTACCGGGGCAAACACATTGTATGTAGGGAGGGAAACGGAAGGGGGCGTGGCCTGAAGTGGTGGGCGTGGCCAGTGGCCTCCGGGGAATGGCGGCGGCAATGTAATGGCCCGCAACAGCGATAGGATCCGCTGTGCGGGGCTGCACAGAACGGGAAATGCTCAGGAGGAGCGAGTGAGCAGGTAAAACACAATATTCAAACAATTACAATTGAGTTGGCTTCTGATGTTCACGCTCCACGTTTAATTAGGGCCTTTCGTGGAAAATTCCCTGAAAAACCCACAAAGGTGGAGCCACCCTTGCAGGGAGGTACTGTCAGAACTGCTAGGTCATCTGCTCAAAACCAGCGATCTGTAAACGTTATTTCTCTAAGGTCCTTCAGTAAGGGAATAACTAAAACCTGGAAGAGGCATAGGAGGTTATTCAAGATGGCCGCCAAGCGATCCGTCTATTAAGTTGTATTCTCGTTTATGGAAATTCAAGAAGTCCGTTTAGAACGTTAGGTGCGGAAGCTTCACGGTCTGCGCACTTCATCTGAGGATATTGAGGGAATAGGGTTTGTTCTGGTGTTCACCGTGAAAAGCCGATCAGGGTAGCAGGTGTAGTTGTTCCCGACATTTAGTGCTGAATTGTGTCTTCAGGAAAAGATACCAGGAGAGTTTGTTTCACACATGTGCTTTAGCGGTAAGGCGCTGTGCAATGTTTTCTTGTCGTGCATGTCCGTTGGAATGAATTAGAGTTTGTCATACTCTCTAGTTGCCAGATAGAGGCAGCCTGTGTGTTTGTAGTTAGAGTTTTGAGTTGTGCATGCTCGTTTATGAGAAATAGAGTCAGCACAAATAACTGGTATAGCTTCTGTTTGAAACTCTATCGGAGCTCGTAAGGAATGAAAACTAAACTTGGAGGGAGAGTTAATTCTGCATACGAGGGAAAGAGTAGTCTATTATTTAGAGAGGTCAATTTGAGTTGGTGTTCCTGTCATACATGTACATACATACATACATATAAGTCGGTAGTTCGAGTTACTGCATTATTTCTGTTATACTTACCATTACGAGCTCTCTGGGTTCATTATCCTTATATCCTCGATTATCTAACGGTGACTGAAAACCTAAAAAGAAAGAAGAATAAAAGAACATTAATCAAAAAGACATATTCCTGATTTAAGAAGGAATAGCATCGCTAAATATATTATTTAAGTTCAAGCGATCATTACAGAAGAGAGGCAATAGGCCCTCCTAAGCTTGGTAAGATACATAGAGTATTAAGACATAATAATATATTATCTTAATTTTGAGGTAATAATCACAGTGTCATTTTATTTTCAGTTCATACAACAAATGTATATAAATATATGACGAAAAGCTGAAACCGACTAATGACAAGAACCAGCAAGAGAAGAATAGATGACAGGGGGGCAGTCTCTTCTCTGTCCCCTAACCCTCTCCCCCCTTTGGGTTTTCCAGTAAGCATGGGCGAATTTTGCGAATCTTGCGTTCGTGAATTTTGCGGATTTGCGAACTCGCAATCCGCAAAAATCAGCGAATTCTCGCGAATTTGCGGATTTTTTTTTTTTGTGTTCGCACAGGTTTCTGCCAGTTCGCGAGGGTTTTGTACAATTTCGCAAATGCGAACTTACCTGTCGGGTCGCAAGTTTTGCGAACTTGTTGTTTCTACGTGTCCAGCCTGTTTGGGACACTCTTCTTCATCACTGCCACCCTCTGTCACCACTGCCACTCTCTGACTACTCATGCCACCCTCTGGCCCACCCATGCCACCCTCTGTTTCATCACAGCACCCTCTGGTTGTCCAGTGTACATTATTGTGGCAAAGCAAAGCACACCTTCCCTGCCTGAAGTGACCTGAATTAATTTGGGGCTGATTAACGTGTCACAGAATATTTTTTTAGCTGGCACCTGCTTCCTTACTGCTTCCTGATTAGTGATCTTTTGCACTTGCTAAGTGCTTTCATTGTTGTAAAATTAGTTACAACACCTGCCCTGCCCCAACTGACCATAATGAATTAGGGGCTGATTAATGTGTCACTGTTGGATTTGAACTTCCAGCCTGGCTCCTGCTTGTCTCCCTTAGCTGTAATTCAGGACCTTTGTGGCATATGTGTAATTATTCTGAGGGTCAGAGCAGGGTCACATAATAGTTGCAAGTAGGCAACTGAACTCTGGAGGGGCCCCTCAGGAAGCACTACAGGAAATGGCTACTAATGATGAGCTTGAACTTTTGAACCTGGTAAGTAGTTTCAGTTTTGCTAAGATCATATTTCTGCAATTTAGCGCTTATTCGCGGGGCGCGAAGTTGAACTGGGAAGCCGCGAACTCACGCGAACAGTGCGAGCAAGCCATGAAATCCGCTGCTCGCAGATTTGCGGATTTCGTGGGAAATTCGCAAATCTCGCGGATTGCGAATTTACCGAAAATCCGCAAAATCCGCGAGCGGAACGGATTTTCCGCCCATACTTATTTTCCAGTAACATTTCAGCAAAAAATGTGACTGGAAAGTCTGAGAGGGGTATTTGCAACTGCGGCATTCTGTTCCTGTGCATCAATTGGTATCGATCTGACACCACTGAATGCTGAGGGATAAGAAGAATGTGCTCCAGCTCCAGCCACAGCAAATAACTCTTCAACATCGTCAGGGTGTACTCGCAGCCCAAGAAAGAGCATAACACCCTCACAAGAACTCTGTGACAACCTTGTTAACTTTTACCACTACATGATCATCACCATCTACAGAAACTTCTACCCCAGCCCAAGCCTTCAAACTTACTCAATCCTCACCGCAACCTGGACTGACCACATGCTTACCACATGACACCAGTTCATCGCCGGGGACACCACCTCCATCATGAACTCTGTTCAGTCAGGAGCTCCCACGGACCCTTGGGCACACCCCTTCTTCAACATCGGAAGCCATAGGATCAGCCATGATCTCACCACTCTGTTCAACACCACATTAACCAAGGCCACGTTTCCTGATGACTAGAAACATGCTGAGGTCAAACCAATACTCAAGAAGCAATCAACTGATCCTAGCAAACAGAAAAATTACCACTGCAGCTCCCTGCTGCCCTTCCCGGCCAAGGTCCTGGAGAAAGCAACCCATGAACCATATGGAACAGAATCACCTCCTCAACACCTCTCAGTCTAGATTCTGCAGCAACCACAGCATCGAGACCGCTCTGCTAGCCAGCACCAATAACATCTGAGCCTCCACCTACTTGGGAGAAATGGCACCACTGATCCTCCTCAACCTCTTGGCGGCTGTACCACAATGGATTACAAGAAGATGCATTTAAATGGATTGCCTACTTCCTCAGAGGTAGAACTCAGAAGGTCTGCCTACCACCGTTCACCTCCAAACCCAAAGACATCATATGCGGTGTCCCACAAGGCTCATCCTTCGCCCCCCCCTCTTCAACATCTACATGACCCCTGGCCAGCATCGTCCGATGCCACAGACTAAACATCATATCCAACACAGACGACACCCAACTCATCCTCTCTCTCTCCCTCTCCTAAGACCCCACCATCCCCATAACCAACTTCCACAGGTGCATGACGAACGTCACCAATTGGATGAAAGACAACTGCCTGAAGCTTAACTCAAACAAAATGGAAGTACTTATCTTCGGCAATTACACCACTCCCTGAAATGACTTCTGGGGACCTTCGGAACTGGGATCATCACCCACACCTGCCAAACATGCCAGAATCAAACTGACCATGAAGTCTCAGATCAACGTGGTCTCTGCCTGCTTCCTCACTCCGCGCATGCTATGTAGAATTTTCAAGTGGCTCCCCCAGAACACAAGATGCAGTGTCACACAGACCCTAATGACCAGCCGACAAGACTATGGCAAACTCTCCCTACTCAGGGATCACCACTCAAGTCCTACAGAGAGAACTCAAACCATACAGAACGCTACAACCAGACCCATCCTAGACCTCCCTTGGTGAACCCCCATGTCCCCCACCTTAGAAAACTCGACTGGCTCCCCATCCACCAACTTTCCAAACAGCTACTCTTCGCCTCCCTCTCCCTCGCCCACCCCAGCATCCAATGAAGCAGAAGCTGAGGCCGCTTAGCTCCTTCTTTGTGGCAAAGACATGGGATGACCTCCCCTTGCAGCTACAGACCTCCTCCACTCTTCTGGAATTCCAGAGGGCACAAAAATACTGGCTGGTCGACTGAGCTCCTGGAGCCCCACCAGCACCTGTATACCCTCCCAAGTGAATTACCAAACTATAATAATCCACTGATTGATTGTTTTTTGGGGAGTATTATGGTGCAGGCACAGCCCGGCAGCGTATATAATGGCCTCTGTTTAAGAGCACTGAAGTAAGACTCAGCATGCTGGTCTCAAGGATGTCATTTGTCATTGCTATGACACAGCTTCCATTAGCCATACCATAAAGGGATTCTTAGCGGAGGACTGGCAGACTTATCTACTTCTGAGCAGCCACAGGGTAACTTCATAAAAGGTTTGATGACTGGGCAGCTGACAGAATTAGTTCCAGGTCAGCCAGGGCAGTAACAGCCACCTGGTGATATCTTGACAAAGTCAGTGACAAACGCTGCACGCTTGTAGAGATTTCTAGTAATGTTCAAGGGGACAACCAGTGACTAAAAACCATGTAAAAAGTCTTAACCGACATGGAGGGACCAGGGAAATCATGAAAGGGGCAATCCAGTAGAATATGTCACAGTTCATCTCTAAACCCAAGCAAATGTCATCAAACAAAGCAATAATTTGCTTGTCTTCCTGGGGTTGAAATTGTCATGCCCCTTTTATTTTCAATAAACAAGCTACACATTTCACAGGACTATCAATTAGGAATTGAAAGGATTTGGTGCTATTTATCCATAACAGGTTTCCAATAAGGGGATTTCTTATCCCTAGGAGAGGTGAAAAGATGGACTGTTTCAACAACAATCCCTGGTGCTCGTCCTTGGTGCTTGTGGAAATGGGAGCACAGAGCAACGAGGCAGCTCTGCACAGTGAGTTTGTGTAGGGCCCACAGGAAATACTGCACTCAAACCCTCGGTCATGACTGGGCACACCCCTGGCACTTATAGCGCCCTAGTCAGTCATTCATAGTAAGAGGCCCTTGCTGTCCCAGTAACCTCTATGTGACCAGAGGCAAGCACACACACGTGCTGGAGAACCTTTGGCAAGCAGGAGAGAAAGTTAAGTCCTGTCGTCCGCATGATGCTCACAAGTTTATCACCGGTGAGCTGAAAACCTTAAAATTGGACCTCCGGCGTGCTGAACGCCATTGGAGGCGCAACTACTGTCCAACCTTGCGAGCCAAATATAAGTCTTTGCTTACTGAGTACAAACGAGCCGTTCTTTTGGCAAAAAACAAATATTTTTGGGAGAAAATTATATCATCTGCTAACAAGTCCAAAGAGATTTTCTCCACAGTTCGCAACTTAGTCACATCCGATAGGGTCAATCTTAACCTTGTCCCTTCCCAAGCACTCTGCTCCTCCCTTGATTACTTTTTTATAGATAAAATTGTCAAGATCAAAGCTAATATTCCTCCTGCATCCTCCTCATTCCTCTTTCCTGGTCCCCCCTCGCCTACCTCTTCCCTTGACCACTTTCCCCCTATCTCGATTGAATCCTTCCTTGCCTTACTCCAGAAAGTTAAGTCTGGCTCACCGGCCGACTGTGCTCCAGCCCACATCCTAAGAGAGCTCTTCATTAACTGCCCTGACCCCCCCCCTCTTTCCTTTCTCAATGCATCTATCTCTCAGGGACTAGTTCCAACATGTTTCAAGTCGGCCATAGTTTTTCCAATTCTTAAAAAGCCTGGCTTAGATCCTTCCCTTCCTTCCAACTTCAGGCCTATTTCCCTTCTTCCCTACTTAGGAAAGATTTTGGAGAGCCACATCACCACCTCCCTGTCCATATACATCGAGGACAACCACCTCTTGGCCTCCCATCAAGCGGGCTTCCGCCCGGGCCACTCGACCGAATCAGTGGTCCTGGCCGTCCTTGACAAGCTCAAGAGTAGGGCTGATTCTAATTTTCCTCAAGCCCTTATGCACCTTGATTTGTCCGCTGCGTTTGACACGGTCGACCGTTCCATCCTTCTTGGTCGTGTCAGCGCAGCGGGCATTCGGGGCACCGCCCTCTCTTGGCTCGCCTCTTTTCTTAAAGGGCGGTCCCAGGCGGTCCACCTTTCTGGCTTCTCTGCCCCTTCCCGCCCGGTCACCTGTGGGTTCCTCAGGGATCTTCCCTGTCCCCCCTCCTTTTCAATCTTTATATTCATCCTTTGATTCTTTCTCTTTTCGACATGGGGTCTCCGTGTACAATTATGCGGATGACCTCCAGCTTGTGTTTGATCTTTCTTCCTCTGATTCTTTGCCTAAGTTTCATTCTTCTCTTGTCTTCATTTCTGAGTGGATGAACCACAACCATCTTAAGCTTAACCTGGACAAAACGGAGTTGGTCCTGACTGGCGCTAACATCAGCCCTTGGTAAGCCGCCTTTTGGCCGTCCACCTTTGGCCCTCCACCAGTGCCGGCGGCTTCAGCTAAGACCTTGGGCATCAAAGTCAGTCGGGACCTCTCCATGCATGCCCAGGTGAGCTCAGTGGTCTCCTCTTGTTTTCTGTCCCTCCGGATCATCCGGAAAGTTTCCCGTTTTTTTCCCCTGATGCCCTTAAAATCATTGTGCTAGCTATGATTCTCTCCCGCGTAGATTATGGGAACAGCCTCTATGTGGGAATTCCGGCCTTCGAACTTCGAACTTCGCCGTTTACAGGCTATTCAGAATCAAGCAGTCCGCCTCATACATCACCTCTCTAAGTTTCAGCACATCACTCCATTCTTGAAATCCCTTCATTGGCTCCCCATCTGCCAGAGGTCCCTTTTTAAGACGGGCTGCCTTGCCTTTATGGCTCGTGCTCGCACTGCCCCTTGGTTCATTAATTCTCTTAGCAGCCCCTACACCCCCAGTCGCTCTCTTCGCTCCTCTAACCAATTCCTTCTCAATATCCCCCGATTCCGAAAGACCAGAACTGGTGGCACCAGATTTTCAGTACTCGCTCCTCGTTTCTGGAATAGCCTTCTGCTGTCTATTAGGTCCATTTCTGTTTACTCACAATTTCGTAAGGCACTTAAAACTTTTCTTTTTTCCCAGGCGTACGCCTGCTAACTCCTCCATGGCTACCCTCTGAGCTCCTTAGCCCCAACCTCAGCGCCAGGAAGCCGCTTGGTCACAGTGCGCTCTACTAAGAACTTTTAAACTTCAAACTTCAAACTTCAAACTTCTTTCACTGGCCCCAGACAGAAGCAGCAACTGTAGGCCAACACAGAGTGAGCACTCTGATTGGCTGCCAGCAACTCTAGAAAAGTGTTGCTTGCAGCCATTACAGGACTTGGGGCCTTAGCCCCCTGTCCTGAACATATTTTAAAAAATATATATAAAGGGGAAGGGGAAGGGTAGCCTCACCCCATAGGCCCCAGGCCTACGGCTATATTCATAAAGGAAAGGGGGGCAGTGTGGCCCCCTTCTATAAGCCTCCACCAGCCCCTGAGGGCCCATCCCGGAGCCAAACTTTGTTTATGTGGGGAAAGGGCTGCATGGCTCTCCTCCCAGAGCATCCAAAGGCCCCAGAGTGCCCACCCCATGGCTAAAATCCAGAGGCCCCCCTCCTCAAGCCTCTAAAGACCCGAGGGAGTCCACCCCGGGGCCGAGATTTAACAAAATGGGGAGTGAGGCCGCACGGCCCCTCTCCCAAAGCCTCAAATGGCCGTGGGGGCTGAAATGTATCAAAATTGGGAGGAGGGCTGCCTAACCCCTCCTCCCCAAACCATTAAATGCTTTGGGGGGCCGACCCTTTGGGGCTGATTACTTGAAGAGAGGGTGGACCCCCCTCCCTGAGCAATTAATGGCGTCAGAGACCCCATTCCCTGAGGCTGGCTGACAAGCTGGGTCGGTCATGGGGATACCATCCCCAGAACATAGTGGTTTCCCTACCCGCATCGGCATGGGAAGGGAAACCTGTGTTTGCTCAAGCTTGGCGGAAGCATTTTGAAAACTCCTGCCAAGCAGTAAACACAAAGTCTGCTCCCAGCGGGCAGAAGCTTTGAAAATGCTTCCAACTGCTGGGAGCAGACTTTTGTTCTGCTTCCCTGCCTCCAATGATGTGGCAGGGAAACAGATCAAAATATTACTCCTGCCCAGAGAGAGCAGCATTAGTAGCTGCTCCCTGTGGGCGGGAGCAATGCTGGCTCCCCCTGCATGCAGGGAGCTGGCTGGGGCCTTGGGGCTCCCCTCTCAACCACCAACAAGTATATGGTGGGTGCCAGAGTGTCCCCCTTTTAAAAATGCAGGCCCCAGAGAATGGGGCCTTCGGAGAAGATAGCGGCTCGGAGGGAGAGGGGGCGCACAACATCCCTCCCCTTAAAAGAATACACAGACCTAGGGGATGAAGTCCCCAGGTTTTTTTCTAAGGCTCGGGGTGGGGAGCTACGTGGACCCCTTCCCCTTTCTTTTTAGAAATGGCCCTGGGGGATTGGATGCCCAGTGTCTCAAAAGGCATGGAATTTTTTTATGTGTGTTTGTTTTAAAAGGATGCAAGGATAATGTAAAATCACACTGAAGGTGGCGAACAGGCCTTGTGACTCGTAGAAGAGTTGGGCCAGGCCCTGTGCCTAGCTACTGTGGGGGTGCTAACACCCTGCCTGTCTCTGGACGTGCACGGTGTAGGGTTGGCCCTAAGGTCATGTACCCACCCACCTGTCGGCTGCCAATCCTTTGCCACATGTGACCTTTGCCTGTGCTTGGCAGTGGGCTGGCCAAGACCCTATTGCTGGCCAACCCACATGGTCGTGCAGCACCCCAAGGGTGTGCTCTTTTTTTTTTTTGCAGTACTATTTCGAAATTACACTGGGCCATGTTAAGCCCTGTGGTAATACAGCATCACAACTAACAAAAAAAGTTTATTTTAAAAATCCTTGCACTGCCCCCTTATTCTTTATTTTTATTTTTTTTCTGAAACACAGGGACTGAGACCCTGAGTCATAAAATAGCAGACATAACTTTCTCTTCAAGTTGAGGCCAGCCAATCAGATTGCATGCTTTGACCACACGGTACTGCAGTAGTACTGAGGGAGTACTGCACCAGCCAATCAGATCATGCTTTTTAATGTCACAGTTTCCCAGTACTCCACAGCTAATCAGAACACCTGTCTTCAGGTCTCAGTTTCCGAGTACTTCACAGAAGTACTGCAAACCACATCGCTATACATGTATGTTGAACCTTAATTCTTCAACAACTTCTGAATGGATTTACACCAAATCACAAAAAGCATACTTTCTGGGCAAAGCTCCAGTTTTCTGCCAAATTTAGTGTCATTCTGTTTAGCCATTGTGGCTGTAGTGTTGTTCTATATTCCTATGGGAAATTACATGGGGAAAATTTGGGCCCCCACTTGACAGACAACCCTGAAACTTTCCACGAAGGAGCTGAGTTGGCTTAACCTTTTTTGTGGAAAATGTTCTGAAGACTCAGCAAACTGCGTCAACATTATTAAGATTGTAACTAAAACTACACCGCTGCGACCACCACTGTGTAATATATATGTATGTGCACATACACATGAACTGGTGAAAAGATGCTGAACATCTTTCCATAAAACTTGACATAAAAGTAGAATTTTACTCAGAAAAGCATTTTCTTGTAGGTTAGTGTAAATCCTGTCGGTAGATTTTCAGATATTTTCTCTCGGTATCTTTGACTGTTGAATTCACATGAGCAAAACTCATGAACTGTGAGTGACTAATGAAGGGCTCTTTTTCCCCAGCATTTTAGAATTTGCAAACCCCAAAACCAAGTAAGTTTTGTGTTGTGAAATAAATCGGTGAAAAGGTGGCGACACAATGACAGGTTGTGGGGACACATGGCCCACAGGCATGAAACCATAGCAAAAAACTTTAGACAAAAGTATTTATAGAAAGGTAAACTCACAAACTCCAAACACCCAGTATGTGACTGTCATTTGAATTTAGGAATGTGCGTAATTTTCAAAAATTTCCAAATGTCAATGAAGTTGCAAATTTCATTAATACAAATACAAAAGTGAATTGAAAAATGAATACACATGCGAACCACCAATCTAATAGGGTACATATTCAACCTGGACACTGATCCCAACATAAAGGGGCACAACACCAGGAAAACCAAGACAGCCTTGTATCACCTCACTGTGCCAAAGAAAATTAAACCATTCCTCCCCTATCAGGGTGGTGGCAATACCTTGCTCCACAGTCTTCTGGACTCCACACTAGGGGCCCCATTAGGATGGCGGGCGGATTGCCCCTGCCAGGCTGGCGGTAGCCACCGCCAGCCTGGCGGGGAAATCCGCCCACCATCCTTCCCTGTATTCCCCCCCGCCATATTAGAATGGCGGGGGGGACCACGGCGGAGCAAAACACCGCCCACCACTTTTCCGCCCCGGTCGCCTTGCGGCCGGGGCGGAAAACGAGTAACATGCAGGCGGTGTCTGTCAGACACCGCCCGCAATATTACAATGGGCATTTTTCAATGCCTTTCCGTGGCGGCAATGCAGCCACGGAAAGGCATGCGGTGTTCACTCTGGGGGCCCCCTGTGGGCCCCCAGAGTGAAGGCCAAAGGGGGGTGGCACACGGGGAGATACCTGTGGTACACCCCTGCATTTACATAATCAAAGCGGTAGGCACCGCGCGGTGCCTCCCGCTTTGATTATGTAAATGCTGCAAAGCATTTTTAGTATTGTGGCGGGCGGAGCACAGAGCTCCGCCCGCCACAATACTAAAAATACAGGATGTGCCCGCCACAGTGGCGGGCACATCCTAATGGTGCGTGCGGGACCCCCGCCCTTAGGGCGGGCGGTCCCGATTTCCGATTGCCCGCCCGCCATCCTAATGGGGCCCAGACTCTTATTAATTGGATTCTGTCTGCTGCAATATGCCTCTTTAAGGACCTGAACAAATATGACCACATCACCTCCATCACTGCCCTCTTTGAACACCCCTTGTTGGCCTGCACAATGTTCAAAACTAGCTGCATCATAAACAAAGCCAGCAGGACCAGCACTCTGCCTATCTGACTAACAAGTTCACTATCTCTAGTGGCTCTTGGCACATTCAGAACACCATTAGGTTAGAGACGCAGAAGTGTGAAAACTAAAACAAAAAGGCAAAAAGGCAAAAGGCCTTCTCTGTCTACACACCCAGCATGTGAAACAACATCCCAACTCTGCTAGATTTTAGGAAAGAGTTATAAACACACCTCTTTAGGGAACACAGGCCCATAGGAACGAAGCCATTTATCATTTCTTAACGGGCCGAATCGCTATTTCAACCCTTTAAGAAATTCTAAAGGCTTTTTCGGATGTGAAAAGGGCCAAAACTAGTTGAAATAGCAAATTGTGGCTGTTGTTTAGGGATCACAAATAGGGATTACCTATTTGCGATTCCTAAAGCACATGTACAAAGAATTCCCTAAAAGCAAATTGGGCATTTAGGAAATGCAATTCCCATTGATTTCTAGTCGATGGTAACCATGTGCAAATATATATATTTTTTATTTTGACATGAAGCACACATATGCCCCTAGGTCATATGTGCACTTAAATGTGCACAAGGAAATTCGGGATGGCTCCAGGGCGCCCTTAAGCCCAGCTGCACCCATGGCTTTGCATTTCTTAAATTGCAATTTCCAATTAAGAAATCGCAATTTAGGAAATGCAAACCATTTCCTATTTCGTCCACAGGCGGACATGTAATGGCATTTCCTATTTATGGTTCCCTATGGTGATTCCTAATCTGTAGGAATTTCTATTAGGGAATCGCAACCTTTGTACATATCCTTTTGCATTTCTTAAATACCTACGGAGTCGCTATTTAAGAAATGCAAACAGGAACCTTAATACATCTGGGCCACTATATCACAATGTAGTAACAGCCCCCGTTTATTCTTAGAAACCTGCTACCCCTCCAATCACACATTGACTGGGTCTATGACCATATTCACATTATGTAAATATCACATACATACATATATCAGCTTCTATCACCTTTCATGGACGAAGTCTGTCATTCGGACACCATAGTAAGTCCCACGACCATGTCCTGGGGCAAAACATCAATAATGACTGTTCACACAAACAGACTTACACTAGATATGAGTGTGTAAACTTTTTATTAACCCCTCCCCTGCTGATGACGGAACGCTCCGTCATCAGCTACAGTTGGGCTGTGCTGATGACGGAGCAGTTCCGTCATGGCCCGGCCGCCGCACCTGTGCAGCGCTGATTTTGCGCCTGCGCGGCAATTTTAATGAGCGGGGCAAGTCATGACGGAACCGATCCGTCACCAGCACAGCTCAACCGCAGCTGGTGGCGGAGCGGTTCTGTCACCAGCATGCGGCGGTCGCGCGGCCACCCCGCCCCTTTAGCGCTGCGGCGGAATAGCCGCCGCAGCGAAAGGGTTAAACGAGTAAAGTTTTGTGCAGATCATTTATGCCCTACTGTACAATTTACCTGTACAATAGGAATATTTTCCCATTAGTACTAGTTGTCATTGAAAATTGTAGTACTCATGAGAACTTTGGGGTGTTGCAACTGAAAATATTCACACCTTGTGTACCTCTTTATATAACATTCTTAAGTGCAAACACTATCGAATTTTTTAAAGTGTTTTGTATGTTAGTATATGTGAGAAAAGTGTATATTTTTATTATAATTTATTTTGAGTAATGAATTTTATGTGATTTAATTTTTGCGTAATTTAATTCTGTAGCGGGTTGTGGGTTTTTAGGGGAATAGGGAGGGAAGTAATTTAATTGTAATTAATTACATATTTTAATTTATTTATTGGTATTTATTTTGAAATAATTGTAAAATTAATTTTTAATTGCTAATTAATTATTTGTTACTTGGTAATTAATTTGTATTAATAAGCAATGAATTTTAATAATTAATATTTATTTGTATTTTAATTGATTTATTATTATATTAAATTGATAATTACTTTTAATTAATTTTTTATTGGTATTGATATTTAATTTATTTTTATTAATATAATCAATATTTACTTTCCCTACTGTTGCACTCACTGAAGTGGTAATAGTAAATTTTACATTCCCGCTATCCAACGCTTTCCCTACTGTTGCACTCACTGGAGTGGGAATAGTAATTTTTACCCCTACGCTATCCAATGCTTTCCCTACTGTTGCACTCATTGGAGTGGGAATAGTAATTTTTACCCCTACGCTATCCAACACTTTCCCTTCTGTTGCACTCTCTGGTGTGGGAACAGTACATTTTACCCCTACGCTATCCAACACTTTCCCTACTGTTGCACTCATTGGAGTGGGAATAGTAATTTTTACCCCTACGCTATCCAACACTTTCCCTTCTGTTGCACTCTCTGGTGTGGGAACAGTAAATTTTACCCCTACGCTATCCAACACTTTCCCTACTGTTGCACTCACTGGAGTGGGAATGGTAATTTTTACCCCTACGCTATCATACGCTTTCCCTACTGTTGCACTCACTGGAGTGGGAATAGTAATTCTTACCCTCCCGCAATCCAACGCTTTCCCTACTGTTGCACTCTCTGGAGTGGGAATAGTAATTTTTGCCTTTCCGCTATCCAACGCTTTCCCTACTGTTGCATTCTCTGGAGTGGGAATAGTAATTTTTACCTCTACGCTATCCAACACTTTCCCTACTGTTGCACTCTCTGGAGTGGGAATAGTTCTTTTTATCCCAACGCTATCCAACGCTTTCCCGACTGTTGCACTCTCTGGAGTGGGAATAGTAATTTTAACCTCTACGCTATCCAACGCTTTCCCTACTGTTGCACTTTCTGGAGTGTTAATAGTAATTTTTACCCCTAGGCTATCCAACGCTTTCCCTACTGTTGCACTCACTGGAGTCGGAATAGTAATTTGTCCCCCTACGCTATCCAACGCTTTCCCTACTGTTGCACTCACTGGAGTGGGAATAGTAATTTTTACCCCTACGCTATCCAAAGCTTTCCCTACTGTTGCACACTCTGGAGTGGTAATAGTATATTTTACCCTCCCGCTATCCTACGGTACAAATATTGTATATTTTTCATTAATATTATGTTAATATATATATGTATTTATATATATATATATATATATATATATATATATATATATATATATGTGTGTGTTTTAAAAAATAAAATTGTTTTTTTTATAACTTAAAATAATTATTTAATAATTTTAAGAATATTTAAGTGTTTTAAAGTATATTTTAGGTAATTATTTTTAATATTTCATTAATTTTAAATTACTTTAAGACATTTAAAAAACAATTGATATTTTGACTAACTATATTTTTTTAAACTATATTTTTGATTTGATATTTTTGTACTTACCTGTTTGTTGATAGGAATTCGATATTTTTGTATTCGATATTTTATCCTCAATATTTTTGTAATTTTATATTAGTGTAATCGATATTATGTCACTGATCCCGGTGGATCTAAGGCTACGCAATCGAACAAACTGGACTGTTATACTGTCCCGAAGGATACGCAACTGTCCCGTACGCCCAGGGACTCCGGATCCGGGGTGTTGGGTGAGGAGTAGCAAGAAATGTTGCTGAAGGACGTAATCGCCATCACTGGTGTCAAGACTGCTTTGGACACTGTGGCAATCAATGTCAACCTCATCAGGGCATATGGGCAAACTGAACGAAAAGGTCAAGCAGGTTGAACTTACAACCACCAGTCTTGTTGGGGATGTTTCACAGCTCCAGGGAGAGATTTGCGACCTTCAGGACTTCCGCAAACTTACTGACCTCAAGCTGGATGACTACGAAGGCCGCTTGCGTCACAGTAACCTGCGCATCCCTGGGGGTCCCGGAGAAATCAGAGGGGCAAACCCATGACCTTTTTGTTGAGGACCTCATTCTGAAGCACTTGCAACCCAAGGGCCTCAGTCAATTGTTCGTCATCAAGCGTGCCCAAATCGTCCCAGGCGGCCGTCCCAAACCTGGCGCTCCCCCGCGGCCTATGTTGGCACGGGTCTTGAATTTCCGCGACAGAGATATCATCCTTCAAAACTCCAGGGCTGGTGCGCCCCTGCTGTACGAAAACTCAGACATTTCCTTCTTTCCGGATTTCACGCAGAGGGTGCAACGGCAGAGACGGTCGATCATGTCGGTCAAGTGCGTCCTCAGAGAGCAGGGATTGAAATATTCCATGCTGTTCCCAGCCCGTCTCCGGATTGAGACGGAGGGGAGAGTGTGGTTTTTCGAATATCCTGAGGCCGCAGCAGACTGGATTGAGAGCCGAGGAGCGAGAAGCCCGGCTGACCGTGGCTGTGGTGACAATGAGAACAGTCAACCGGCCTGAGATGGCTGAGTTCAGACTAAGTACATGGGGTAGTGGTGGATGGGAATGGGTGGGGGGTCTCTATCTTCATTGCTTTTGGGTTTGTGGACTCATTCAGACCTGAGTTAACTGCTTTTGTGTGAGTAGGTGTTAGTTTTTCGGGGCCGGGAAAGGGTGTGCTTTGATCTCCCCCCCCCTATTTCTCCTATTTTCTTTCTTGAATTTCTTTTTCGGGCTACAGGGACTCTGCAAGTTTTTCATGGGCAGTTGTAAGCCCAGAGTGCAGGGCAGCGGGGCGAGGGGTTGTTGGGTAGGAGTGTTTGGTTATGTTTTTGAAGCTTTCACCACTATATCAGTGAGCATCTGGTTGGAAACATCACATCAGCAACTGCTATTGCTACATTGATTGGAGGAGTGGTAACACATTCTGTCATTTTGGCACAAGTTGGGGACAGTGGGGTTAAATTGTTAAGTTGGAATGTCAATGGGCTGGGGACAAAATTAAACGTAGCGTTGTTCTTCAATATATAAAACGTTATGCCCGATATCATTCTACTTCAGGAAACTCACCTCGTAGGTATCGCATGTAGGGCATTTCACAGAGGGGGTTACATATTGTTGGCACACGCAGGTTTCACCACGGGATCCTGAGGAGTTGGCATATTGATTAAAAAGTCCTTCCCTCTTGTAGTGCAGAACACATAGTCGGATGAAAGAGAGAGGTACGTTGGGGTCTCGGGCACTTGGGAGGGCCATCCTGTCACCTTCCTTTCGATTTATGTGCCCCCGGGCCTCCAGGTAACCACATTCAGAAACCTGGGTACGCTATTGTTGAACATCCCGGAGGGTCTCTTGGTGATGGGAGGAGATTTGAATTCTGTGGTTTCCGGTGGCCTATATCGTCATCCTCCACGCGACCTCGCTCGTTCACAATGCTGGCTGCCTGATTTCCTAGAATCCATGGGGCTGGTAAATGGATAGAGGGTCTTTCACCCTGACACTCTTCAATATACTTTTCACTCTGGGGCACATGGGAGCCTATCTTGAATTTACTATTTTTTGGTCCCCACATCTCAAGTCACCTATGTCCGTGAAGTAAAACACCTAGTTAGAGTCATTTCTGATAACTCACCGGTTTGGTTTCATGTGGCACTTAATTATCAACAGGTGGAGCGAGTGGCCCTCATTAACCCGTGGTATCTTCGGGATCCTTCTTTCCATCGCGATCTCCTCGCGACCATTGATAATTATTTTAATGAGAATGAAGGCTCGGTGGACTCCCCACAGATCCTGTGGGAAGCCTTTAAGACGGTGATTTGGGCCAGGCCCTGTCCTTGATCTCGGGGAAGAAGAAAGAACAACGGAGGGAGCTGGTAGCCCTGGAGGCAGAAGTGGCGAGATTAGAAGCTGACTTCGACTCGGATATCACAACTGATAAGCTCCACCTTCCCAAACTTAACAGGAGTATAGGGCACTGGCGACAGACCAGGCTAAGGCCTTGGGGAGAGCGGCGCAGGGGCGGTTGTACGAGGTAGGGGACAAGGTTGGGAAACTCTTGGCCTGGTTGGATAAAAGAGACTGGGCAAGTAGATTAGTACCTGAGATCCGAGGGCAAGAGGGAGAGTCCCTAGCAGATCCGCAAGCTATTGTGGACCGTTTCGCGGCCCACTTGCAATATTTCCGTTGGTTAAGTTAACCGATAGTATCTATGTGAGTGCGACCACTCACATAGATACTATCAGTTAACCTAACCTAACCAACGGAAGTATCGCAAGATTGTTTTTAATACTGTCTAGTAGCTTCAGAATAAAAAAATTCTTTGAAGTCATACTTGGGCAGTTTTTAACTCACTTTTTCACACCACACTTACTCAAATTACCCGCTCAGGTGTCGCAGCACAACTGGATGGCATTCGGCCATCCGGGTGGAACCCCGATGATGAAGCATGTCACCAACAAGGTTGGTGAGTGAGGGGTCTTCTAACAAAAGAACAACTTTCTTTTGGACTTTCCCCTATTTCCCTTTCTCCCAATAGGACCTCTTCAGGTCCATTGGTGATACTCCTCTTTTTTTTTAATATAGATTAAGGTTAAGGGGACCAGGAGTACCCCCTTCCACACCAGTGGAAAATCCCTCACTCTCTTTGTTGTTTTTTTCAGTGGTTTTAGATATCCTTACGATCTTTGGACGATGCTCCGGCTACTCCATAAACTGGAGCAAGTCCCTCCTGTTCGTGGTAGCGGGTGAGCCCCCGATTCCGCTGCGAGGGTGTCCTATTCAAACATGTACCAAAGGATTTAAATATCTGGGTATCTTCCTTTCACTGGATCCCTCTCTTTGTTATTCTCACAACCTCCGGCCTGCTCTGCTTCGGCTGCGTAAAGATATATATAGATGGAAATCTCCCCCCCTTTCCTTGCTAGGGAAGGCTGCCCTCTTTAAGATGATGTCTTTACCCCGGTTCCTGTATGCACTCCAGAACTCCGTGGACCCGATATCCGTGTCTTACTTCAGGGAAGTCGAGAGCCTTCAAAGGAATCTATTGTGGAATGGTGAGCCTCGCATCGCTCTTGGCAAACTTTCCCTGAACTGGTATGATGGAGGCATCAGCCTCCCCGATATAAAATTGTACTGTTGAGCGTCTCATCTGTCATCCATTAATCACTGTACTTATGCCCAACCCTGCAACCCAGGTTATAGCATGGATAGGTGGCTCCTCTCTGGAGGGACCTTCAGTAGAGCCCTGTACTCCAGGCCCTGGCAAAATCCGCTTATGGGCCCTACTAAACATGCAGTGCACATCTGGCGTGCAGCTACCAAACGCCTTGGTAGGGGACGCAAGCTAACACTCGCAACACCGTTATGGGATTCCGAACAACTGAGCAATCTGTGAAGAAGTAAGGGATTTGATAAATGGGATCTCATAGGTATCACACGTATAGAAGATATATGGGAAAAATCAGACCTTAAGTCTTTCGCCACACTGCAGCAATAGTACAAATTGGCCGAGTCAGAGTGCTTCCGTTACACGCAGGTTCGACACGCACTTTGCGCACACCTACAGCCCGGGGTCACGCTACCGGAATCATCCCCACTGGAGGATAGAATACTAGATGGTCATATCCCCGACAGCACCATCGCCATGATATATAAAAAACTGGTCAACAACATCTCGGATCCTGTCAGGACTTTCCGAGAGAAGTGAACCGGATATGGCATAGAGATGGACGACGAGGAGTGGCAGGATGCTATCTTCTCTCCCAGGGTGGTGGCGATCCCGGCACGTCTCCGACTTGTCCGATTAAAATTTCTTCACAGGGTGTATGTAACGGGGCCTCAATTGGTACGGATGGGGAGGGCAGACAGGAGCGCTTGTAGACTGTGTAGAAAAGCAGATTTTCTCTAGTGATCATCAATCACTGCTTTGGCGTTAATTGCCTCTGATCTACTCGATTATTAGCTTAATCAAATAAAGAGGTAGGCGCTGGAAATCTGGAAAGCGTGAACAGGTTTATTTCTCCGGAGGAGAACACGTCAAATTCGGACAAACGAAATGTCTTTTCGAGGTGCTCCAACTGTATCTTTGTGGCATAGTCTTTTATATATATACAATCTTGACTGTTTATTGCAGGGTAACACATTCCTGACAGTGGTATATTTACATCCCCGGAATCCCGGCTTCCAACTTGTTCCCACACATACCCTACAGCAAATGTCCCCCACCCTGGTCTCAGTAGGTGATTGTTATCGCGCAGCTGGGCATTCCGGCAGGGTCTGAAGTATGCGGAATCGGTCAGATCTAAGAGGGTTGTGTCATTGATTAATTCTGACCTCTTTGTTGGGGAGCGAGTTTCTACTGTACGGGGGCAATAAACTGTATCCGCAGGGGCTGGTTATTGTCTGGGACCGGATCAAACAGCCAGGTGCAGGGGAGGAGGTTATCGATGGGCCTGTTCGTGCGAGGGGGATGAAAGGACATGGGCGTTAGGCACGGGAAGTGGCTCCGGGGCTGGGTACCGCTGAGGATGCTTTATGACTCTAGCATGTGTGCTTGGGGGTTTGCAGAGCGTGGGGGATGACTGTGAGGTCAGGGTGACGCGCTGGTGATCGGCAACGCACGAAATGGCCGCGGTATCTGAAATGGGTGCCGTTTACGTGCATACGATGGCTCTTGTTAGGCAAGATGGCGCCGGCGATGTTCAGGTCTGTCGATTTTATTTCAATAGTCGCCCCTTTGAACATTCCAAGGCATCTTGCTAATTTATTTCAATCCCCATGATATTCTGTATCTCTGTGTCATGCATTGCATTAATTCGTTCTATGCGAGTATCTACGGTCTTTGGACACAAAGAGTTCAGACATAGAGAACACAAGGGCGGTATGCATTGTATCCCCAAACAGCAGCCACATATTATGAAAACTGGTACCAAGATGATCATCAACAGTTTCCAACCTCAATCTTTTAATAGTCCCCAAAACCAGCTCCCAAGTGTCCAAGTCTCTTGTTCTTGGTGGATCTCTGATGCCAGTCTGTGAAGGTGTTCAATTGCCTTATAGACAGAAGGTGAGCCATCAGGGACAAAAGTGCAACAGCTGGCCCCGATGATGCGGCATGCTCCTCCGTGGTCTGCCAGTACAACATCTAAAACAAGGTGATTCTGCAAAGCCAACAGGTGGACCGCTTGAAGCTCGGCGGTGTTATTGGTGAGGATGCCGGCTGTGACGTTCAGAGCTGTCTCTACTGCCTGAGTCAGGTGTCGAATGGCCCGGCTGTTTGTCATCGGACCCCAAAGCGGGACAAGGCCTTTGGCTGCATCGAGAAACTGGGATGCAGCAGGGTCGGCTTGGCCCGTGTCTCCGGATCGCCTTTCTCGGTCGTGTCCGGCAGGTGCAGTGTAGGTTGGAGGCAGAACAAAAGCGATGTAGCATGTGCCCCCCCAGCCTTTTGGGAGCCAGGTGTTGGCTTTTGTATCACAGATGAAGTACATGTTGGGTGATGCAACAAATGAAGTGGAGTCGGAAGTGTTCAGTGTTCTCGATATCTGGCAAGTGCTGTGGCCCACGATTTCAGTCCCATGGCCTTTGATGCAGACAAGACCTGGGACGCTTACTACAGATAGGGCTACAGTCATGGTTGCAGCTGTTCTTTTCTTTAGAAAGGAGAAGGTTGGTCAGGCTGGGTTATTCAGTATTTGCATTTCTACTCGTTCTTTTGCAGGAATGTTCATTGGGAAAGTTGTGTTTGAAGTGAGAGGACAAAAGGGGACAGTCGTTCTTCCAGTTTTGTTCAGCCAGAACTCGTTATAGAATTGTTTCATTGTCCCATCAGATGTGGCATTGTCTTTGTAGCTCTCTTGCAGGAGCATTAACCAGGCGAGGCAGGACCCATGAACAGAGAAGGGTGAAGGGATGAATGGAATGGAGTGTTCAGTGGCATGTGGGAGCAGCCCACAGATCCAACAGTTGGTGGCATTTGCGATAAGATTGTGTTGGTGTAACAACTGTACAAAAGAATTGTTCCAGAACTCTTTGCGTCGTTCTCGGAGTCGTGGTGCCAGTGAAACCAGATAGTGTTCCTTTTCAGTGGTGGGTTGCATGGTCGGTATCAGTGTTTGGTAAGCAGGAGCACTCTCTTTGATGATCCAGACTGTGACCATTAGTAAGAGGCAATTCAGAAAAGGGGGTGGTGATGAACAGAGTGTCTGAATTAAGCAGGCCACTCTTTCCCAGTCCAAAGATCAGGGCTTGATCCATCACCGTTATTTAGCTCACTGCACCATCCCAGCTCAGAGCCTGGCTATATGCAGATCAGTCTGTCCCTGGCCCAGTGCATCATGGGAACAGGGCAGACTAAACTACCAAGCCAATTCTTCACCAGAAAGGAACCAAGCTTCCGGGGACCGGTTTCTGGCATTTCAGCCGTCGTCGGCCCGGCTTGCTTGAATCCTGATGGTGCAGTGAGCAAGGGACTCATGTCTGAGTATACCCTGCCACACCTACAGTGGCCAAAAACGATTCAGAAAAGGGGGTGGTGATGAACAGAGTGTCTGAATTTAGCAGATCACTCTTACCCAGTCCAAAGATCAGGGCTTGATCCATCACCGTTATTTAGCTCACTGCACCATCCCAGCTCAGAACCTGGCTATATGCAAATCAGTCTGTCCCTGGCCCAGTGCATCATGGGAACAGGGCAGACTAAACTACCAAGCCAATTCTTCACCAGAAAGGAGACAAGCTTCCGGGGACCGGTTTCTGGCATTTCAGCCATCGTCGGCCCGGCTTGCTTGAATCCTGATGGTGCAGTGAGAAAGGGACTCATGTCTGAGTATACCCTGCCACACCTATAGTGGCCAAAAACGATTCAGAAAAGGGGGTGGTGATGAACAGAGTGTCTGAATTAAGCAGAATACTCTCACCCAGTCAAGAGATCAGGGCTAGATCCAACACCGTTTTTTAGCTCACTGCACCATCCCAGCTCAGAACCTGGCTATATGTACCGCTTTGGGCCGCCATAAGTGTAGCAGGGTATGCTCAGACATGAGTCCCTTGCTCACTCCGCCACTGGATTCAAGCAAGCCGGGCTGAAGACGGCTGGAATGCCAGAAACCGGTCCTCGGAAACTTGTTTCCGGTCCATGGAAGACATGCCTTGGCAGTTCGGGCTGGACTGTTCCCATGAGGCACAGGGTCAGACTGATTTGCATATAGCCATGTCTGAACTGGGGTGGTAGAGTGGGCTAAAGAACGGTGATGGATTAAACCCAGATCTTTTGACTGGGTGTGAGTGTTTGATTGATTCAGATGCTCCGTCCATCACCACCCCCTTTTGTACCGCTTTTGGCCGCCATAAGTGTGGCAGGGTATGCTCAGACGTGAGTCCCTTGCTCACTTCACCACTGGATTCAAGCAAGCCGGGCTGAAGACGGCTGGAATGCCAGAAACCGGTCCTCGGAAACTTGTTTTCGGTCCAGGGAAGACATGCCTTGGCAGTTCGGGCTGGACTGTTCCCATGAGGCACAGAGTCAGACTGATTTGCATATAGCCATGTCTGAACTGGGGTGGCAGAGTGGGCTAAAGAACAGTGGTGGATTAAACCCAGATCTTTTGACTGGGTGTGAGTGTTTGATTGATTCCGATGCTCCGTCCATTACCATCCCCTTTTGTACCGCTTTTGGCCGCCATAAGTGTGGCAGGGTATGCTCAGACGTGAGTCCCTTGCTCACTTCGCCACTGGATTCAAGCAAGCCGGGCTGACGATGGCTGGAATGCCAGAAACCGGTCCTCAGAAGCTTGTTTCCGGTCCAGGGAAGACATGCCTTGGCAGATCGGGCTGCACTGTTCCCATGAGGCACAGGGTCAGACTGATTTGCATATAGCCATGTCTGAACTGGGGTGGCAGAGTGGGCTAAAGAATGGTGATGGATTAAACCCAGATCTTTCGACTGGGTGTGAGTGTTTGATTGATTCAGATGCTCCGTCCATCACCACCCCCTTTTGTACCACTTTGGGCCTCCATAAGTGTAGCAGGGTATGCTCAGACGTGAGTACCTTGCTCACTTCGCCACTGGATTCAAGCAAGCCGGGCTGAAGACGGCTGGAATGCCAGAAACCGGTCCTCGGAAACTTGTTTCCGGTCCAGGGAAGACATGCCTTGGCAGTTCGGGCTGGACTGTTCCCATGAGGCACAGGGTCAGACTGATTTGCATATAGCCATGTCTGAACTGGGGTGGTAGAGTGGGCTAAAGAATGGTGATGGATTAAACCCAGATCTTTTGACTGGGTGTTAGTGTTTGATTGATTCAGATGCTCCGTCCATCACCACCCCCTTTTGTACCGCTTTTGGCCGCCATAAGTGTGGCAGGGTATGCTCAGACGTGAGTCCCTTGCTCACTTCGCCACTGGATTCAAGCAAGCCGGGCTGAAGACGGCTGGAATGCCATAAACCGGTCCTCGGAAGCTTTTTTTCGGTCCAGGGAAGACATGCCTTGGCAGTTCGGGCTGGACTGTTGCCATGAGGCACAGGGTCAGACTGATTTGCATATAGCCATGTCTGAACTGGGGTGGCAGAGTGGGCTGAAGAACGGTGATGGATTAAACCCAGATCTTTTGACTGGGTGTGAGTGTTTGATTGATTCAGATGCTCCGTCCATCATCACCCCCTTTTGTACCGCTTTTGGCCGCCATAAGTGTGGCAGGGTATGCTCAGACGTGAGTCCCTTGCTCACTACGCCACTGGATTCAAGCAAGCCGGGCTGAAGACGGCTGGAATGCCAGAAACCGGTCCTCAGAAACTTGTTTTCGGTCCAGGGAAGACATGCCTTGGCAGTTCGGGCTGGACTGTTCCCATGAGGCGCAGGGTCAGACTGATTTGCATATAGCCATGTCTGAGCTGGGGTGGCAGAGTGGGCTAAAGAACGGTGGTGGATTAAACCCAGATCTTTTGACTGGGTATGAGTGTTTGATTGATTCCAATGCTCCGTCCATCACCACCCCCTTTTGTACCGCTTTTGGCCGCCATAAGTGTGGCAGGGTATGCTCAGACGTGAGTCCCTTGCTCACTTCGCCACTGGATTCAAGCAAGCCGGGCTGACGACGGCTGGAATGCCAGAAACCGGTCCTCAGAAGCTTGTTTCCGGTCCAGGGAAGACATGCCTTGGCAGTTCGGGCTGCACTGTTCCCATGAGGCACAGGGTCAGACTGATTTGCATATAGCCATGTCTGAACTGGGGTGGCAGAGTGGGCTAAGGAACGGTGATGGATTAAACCCAGATCTTTTGACTGGGTGTGAGTGTTTGATTGATTCAGATGCTCCGTCCATCACCACCCCCTTTTGTACCGCTTTTGGCCGCCATAATTGTGGCAGGGTATGCTCAGATGTGAGTCCCTTGCTCACTTCGCCACGGGATTGAAGCAAGCCAGGCTGAAGACGGCTGGAATGCCAGAAACCGGTCCTCTGAAGCTTGTTTCCTGTTCAGGGAAGACATGCCTTGGCAGTTCGGGCTGGACTGTTCCCATGAGGTACAGGTATAGACTGATTTGCATATAGCCATGTCTGAACTGGGGTGGCAGAGTGGGCTAAAAAACGGTGATGGATTAAACCCAGATCTTTTGACTGGGTGTGAGTGTTTGATAGATTCAGATGCTCCGTCCATCACCACCCCCTTTTGTACCGCTTTTAAATCTTTTAACCGAATAAAGCACTTTTTTGGCCATACCCTAGCAATCGGTTCAGTCATGGGAGCCGATCCTATGTGTGCGGGTAGGTGTGCCATGGTCAATATGGGGATCAGATAGGCATTAGGTAGCAGCCATTTGTCTCTGTCTTTTGTCCTCCAGCAGCCGTTGTCGTCTTTCAGTCCCACCCGAGCCCATTCAGTCAGTTCTTGTGGTGTACTCGTCAGTTGGATGTCTCTTATAGTGGTCCTAGCGTCTGTCCATTTCTCAGCTTGTGACCTAGTCACATACATTCATGTTGCAGTTCTGTCTTATGCTGTGGCTCGGGCAGTAACGTCTTCTAGTGCATTTCCCTGTCCAATAATGTCCGTCACTTTCTTATGTGCTTGGCATTTAATTACTGCTAGCTGCTTGGGGAGGAGGACTGCTTGAGTTAAGGCGGAAACTAGATCTCCGTGTAGGATGGGTGTGCCGTGCGAGGTCAGCAATCCTCTTTCTCTCCACAGGAGCCCGAAATGGTGTACCACCCCATAAGCGTATTGGCTGTCCGTGTATATGTTTACTGTCTTTCTTGCTGCTAAGATGCATGCTCGTGTGAGAGCAATCAGTTCTGCCGCCTGCGCGGATCGTTGTGCAATGCAGGCTGTTTCTATTATGGTCTGGGCAGTGGTGATGGTGTATGCAGCTGAGGTCGTGCCATCTGGGAGTTTGATGCACGAGCCATCTACCCATAGTTCCCCGTCAGGTTCTGGAAAAACAGTGTCTCAGAGATCTACCCTGCTCCTTGTCTGTTCGTCGGTGAGGGTCACACAGTCATGTAGGGGAGTCAAGCTGGGGTCGTTTTCGGGCAGAGGTAACAATGTAGCTGTATTTAGAGTGGTGCATCGCTTCAGAGTAATGTGTGGCGCTAGCAGGCTCAAGTCTTATCCTGTCAGTCGTGCACTAGTCAGATGTTGGGTTTTTGTCTGATTCAGAAGCGTGTCAATTGCATGGGGTACTAACACTGTAAGGGAGTCGGAGAGTACTATTCTCTCACTCTGGCGTATCGAAACTGCTGCAGCTGCTACGGCGCGTAAGCACGCCAGTAGCGCTCTGGCTACTGGGTCGAGGATGGCTGAGAAATAGGCGCAAGGGCGCTGCTTGGGACCAATTGATTGTGTTAGGACAGATAAGGCCATCCCTCTCTTTCGTGTGTATAGAGGGAAAATGGCTTGGAGTAGTCTGGGGTTCCTAAAATGGGTGCTGAACAAAGGGCATCTCGTAATTCTTTGAATGCTGTCTGGCATTCGGGGGTCCAAGGGAGTGGTAATGGAGTGTCTTTGGCTAGTAGGGAAAGTAGGGGTTTGACTATGAGACTGAAGTTCGGCAACCACTGTCGACAGAATGAGGTGAGCGGACTTGCTTCTGGGTCTTGGGGTTGGGAGTGTCTAGAATAGTCTGGATTCTGTCAGGCGTGAGCTTCCTCCCTTCCTTTTACAAGAGGTGTCCTAGATACGTGACTTGGGGTTTGCAAAACTGCAATTTCTTTCGGGAACCTTTGTGGCCTTTTTCTGCAAGGAAGTGTAAGAGCTGGATGGTGGCGGTGACTGCTAGTGGAGTGGTGTCTTGCTAAAAGGATATCGTCTACATACTGTATCAAGGCCACCCTGTCTGGTAACTGAACTTCGTCTAACTATCTTTTGAGCGCCTGGCTGTAGATGCTCGGGCTCTCAGTGTACCCCTGGGGTGCTCGACAAAATCTGTACGAGCGGGATCTTAGGGTAAATCCAAAGAGATAGCGGCTGTCTTGGTGAATGGGTATAGAGAAGAAGGCGTTCTTTAAGGTCAATTACGTGGTGGCAGTGGACGGGATTAGAGTCAGGATGGTGGTGATGTCAGAGACTACAGGGTACTGTGGCACAACTATTTTGTTGATCTCTCGTAGGTCAATGATGAAGCGGTATGCTTTCCCATCTCCCTCTCCTTGCCTCTTAATGATTGGTAAGATCGGACTGTTACAGACATTGCTCACTACCTCCTCTACTAATCCTGCTTCTACTAGTGACTGTATTATTTCGATCAATGCTTTCTCGCCCTCTGGTGATATCTTGTACTGGGGTACTTTCGGTAAGGTTGCGTCCTGTCGTATTGTCACATGCACTGGGTCTATCATCATTCGTCCTACGCCTGAGGGAGCCTTGGCCCACAAGTGCGGTGGAAAAGTGTCCAGTAGGGACACGTCTGCTTCGGATATGGGGTACATGTGTTGGGATGGGTGAGGTCTTAGATGGTGGTGGTTGTCATATAAGATGACTTGGACTCAGTCAGGCGTGCATCTGATGGTCGCTCGAAAATGCTTCAGCAGATCGAGACCCATAATGGCGTCTGGGGTATTGGAGGAGAGGAGAAATGTCGTGTCAATGATATTTTCTCCGAGGTCAAAGGGGATCGGTTTGGACAAGCGGTTAGTAGAGGGCGTACCATCAAATCCTATTGATGTCACGTGTGAGCCAGGCAAGGGTGCCCTTGGAATCAGTCGCTTAGATAACGCACTACGTGTTGCTCCCGTGTCTACCAGAAATGGTGACTTCGTGCCCAGGACCTTTGCGGTAACATAAGGGCCTTGCTGGTCAACATAGAGCTCGACTGGATCCATCCCTTGCCCTAGGCAGTCCTATGCGAAGTTGTAAGTGTTGTCGTAGTCAGATTGTTGGTACTGATTCTGTCGGGACGGTCAAATGCATTTACTCTACCGGGTCTCTCTTCACTAGCGTCGTTTGCGTACCCTCTCCCACATCCTCTACCTCTCGGTCCATTTGTCAATTCTCTCGCCCCTTTTTCCTTATTCGTTCCTAACAGGATCGGGCATTGAGATTTCCAGTGTCCGAACTCTCTACAAAATGCGCACTGATCCTCTCCTAAATCCCGACGTCCAGCGTAGGGTGTGGAGACATTATTTCTGGGTGGTGGAGTTCGAGGGATATTTTGCTGATATCCTCCCTTGTACTGTTCTTTCCCTAGGTTCACCCCTTGTAACTGCGCTTTCATAACTCGTTCTTTTAAATCCTTCTTTTTCTTTTCGGTGGCCCTATCATTTTTGTTTTTCTGGCGTTCATAGTACTGGGCCATCTAGAGAATGGCCGCTGGTATAGAGGCCCCCCAACTCCTTTCGCTGGTCTGTAGCTTCTGCGATACCTCTGGTAACAGACCCTTAACATAGTTCTGTATGAACAAGTGATGTCCGGTCGCAGTGGACGTGTCTTGTCCACTATAATCGGAAAACACTGTTTCGAATCGGGAGAAGTATTCTGAGACATCTTCTTGGAGTTTCTGACGGCAAGCGGTTACTATGGTCCAATCTATCTTTTTCTCACGAATCAGGGATTTTACTTTTTGTATTATCTTGTCAGGGAGGTCTAATATGGCTTTTACAGGTGTCTGTTTTGTTGTTAGTCCAGCACATCGAGTTGTTTCCAGGTATGACCGAACAGGTCAGATTGTTCTATTTTCCTGATCTGTTTCCACACATCAGCTGGTAGGCAGAGCCCACGTTGATGTCGGCAAGCATCATAATTGTCGATCCTAGAGCGGTACCTAATTCACTGTAAAACGCGGTGGGATTCTTTCGCAAGTCCGGCAAGGATTTGCAGAACGTCAGGATGTCCTGTCTATCCCAAGGCTGATATGCCCAATTATAAACCACTCTTCCTTTGGCGTCCTGGTGATTTATGTCATCGTGAGTTCCCTGTCCCCTAGGGGGGACCCAATAGGGGGCAGCTTCCTTTATGGGCATCATATTGTCTAGTCTCTTAATCGGAGGCTCCATCATTTCCGATGTCGTGCTTTTGACTACCCGTCCTTGTTCTATGAGGTGGCGGAAGACTTCTAAGGTATAGGAGAAAAGTTCTGCCACATCACAATCATTCTCGTCTCCTGTATCTATCTTCCTGTATAGAGTCATGAGTCGGTCAGGCCCTATTTTCTTGTACTTTTCCTCATAAGCAGTAAGGGTGTAATAGCAAAAACGCCCGACAAAGTGTCGCTTGTGAATGTCCACACAAGAGTTACATATATCTGTTATATATTCTTCTGTTTCCTTCCTGTCTACCAAAGTTTTGACGATCTTCTCAATACCTGCTCGCTCACTCTTACTCAACCGTGGGATTCTTACCGGCCCTTTTTCTGTTGTTTCTGTTCTTACTGGTACGTCGTTTGACGAGGTATCAGGCACGAGAGGCTCGGTCGGCGCGGAGGCCGTGGATACAGAGGCCCTGGCGCCACCTTCGGTTACGTTCTGAGAATCTTGGTGTTGTATTAGAGGATGAGTAGGGGCATAAGGAGGTGGCATTTAGATAATTGGTGGACCTAGTAGTAAATCCTCATCTATCTTCTGTTTTGATGGTAACTCAGGGTAAAGAGCCGAGGGCGCTCTGACAGGGCATTGTCCTGAGATCTCGGATTCTCGCTCCTTCCTAGCATTTTCTCTTTCCTTAATCTCCTCTTCTAACTTTTTATCAGCTAGGTGAGCTGATTTCCGTAGTTCCTTATCTAATCTTGCTTCATTTTTCTTCTTTCGTTGAATCGTTTCTTTGTGCCACATGCCGAGACTGTCAAGCATAGTTGGCGTAGTTTTCTTTTTGCGTAGAGCTTTCTCTAGTGTTTCTATTTTATCAAGGTCAAAAGATCCCATCAGTAGCCACTGATTTTCTCGATCTTTTTTAGTACTTTTATGCCATAGTTTACTGTAAGCTACAGCGAGTAATCCATATTTTACATTTTACATACATGTCCTTATTAGGGGTGCCTTCCGGTAGAGCCGGATGACTGACCTCAAATAAGCCGTCCGGGCAGAACCAATTACCAATCAATGGGATGAAGATAGGCATGACGTACAATCGGACAAATGAAGATCTCAAACAATGGTGGACAAAGATCCGCATTACCTATCCTTCACTGTCTGCAAAGAGAGAGAACGTTCCTATTCTTCTTTGTTTGCAAGCAGGGAATATCTCAAAAAGAACCAAATATCCTAAGAACCAAAGAACCAAAGAACCAAAGAGCGTAATACTAGTATTTTCAAATCAAACAATTTGAATGCAATCAAACAATCAATCAGATGGATAAACCATCCTACCAATCAGACGTATAAAAGTCCTACTCGACCTTACCCGGACCGTATGGATAGTTCTGTGTCTTCCACTTCCAGCGCCCGATCGTCCTCTGTTCTCCGTTTTTGCCGCAGCATTCCTGTGGGATCCCAGTCAGGTCCGTAGATCACTCGAGAGAGGTCTGTTCAGAACCGGTGAAGTTGGGATGATCGGCTGCCAGACGAGGGTCTCTTTCAGGCAGGTGCACTTTTCTGATCGTTGCAGTCATTCACTCCGTCGTTAGGACCTCTCTACCGGACCCACATGTCGCTGATGGGCCCCTCGTTGGGACGCCAATTGAGGAAAAGCAGATTTTCTCTAGTTATCATCAATCACTGCTTTGGCGTTAATCGCATCTGATCTACTCGATTATTAGCTTAATCAAATAAAGAGGCAGGCGCTGGGAATCTGGAAAGCGATGAACAGGTTTATTTCCCCAGAGGAGAACACGTCAAATTCAAACAAAATGTCTTTTCGAGGTGCTCTAACTGTACCTCTGTGGCATAGCCTTTTATATTCAATCTTGACTGTTTATTGCAGGGTAACACATTCCTGACAGTGGTTTATTACATTCCCGGAATCCCCGCTTCCAACTTGTTCCCACACATACCAATCAGCAAATGTTCCCCACCCTGGTCTCAGCAGGTGATTGTTATCGCGCAGCTGGGCATTCCGGCAAGGTCTGAAGTATGCGGAATCGGTCAGATCTAAGAGGGTTGTGTCATTGATTAATTCCGACCTCTTTGATGGGGAGCAAGTTTCTACAGGTGCAGGGGAGGAGGTTATCGATGGGCCTGTGAGGGGGATGAAAGGACATGGGCGTTAGGCACGGGAAGTGGCTCCAGGGCAGGGTCGAGCTGAGGATGCTTTATGACTCTAGCATGTGGGCTTAGGGATTTGCTGAGTGCGGGGCATGACGGTGAGGTCAGGGTGACACGCTGGTGATCGGCAACACACAAAATGGCCGTGGTATCTAAAATGGGTGCCGTTTACGTGCATACGATGGCTCTTGTTAGGCAAGATGGCGCCGGCGATGTTCACGTCTGCCGATTTTATTTCAACAACAGGGATGCGGTCAGCGGGGAACCTTTTTCCACATAGTCTGGGAATGCAAATTGATTCAACCCTATTGGCGCGACATCCATGACATTATTAATGCTGTTTTGTCTGTACAGCTCTTTGTGGAACCCTTTAGGTGTCTGTTAAACATCTGGGAACCAACTGATTTAAATGTCTGCTTGACACAATGGGTTACATTGGGACTAATGCTAGCCAAGAGGAATTTTTCCCTGTGATGGGGGGCGCTGCTCCCTCCTACAGTTCATGATTGGAAAAATTACTTAGATTGGGCAATGTTCTGAGAAAAAACTGTGTATGTATATTGTGGATGTCCCAAAAAATGGTCTCGTGTATGGGGCTTGTGGAATTCCTATCTGACTCCTACCATCGATAATCCCCCCTCACCATAGACCTTCCACTTTATACATATGTATCCTGGGACTCACCTACTGTACCGATGATGCCTAATGTACTGCTCCCTCTGAAATGTCATTGTGTTGCTGATGTCTGTTTCTTATTAATAAAAAATGTTTTACAATTTTTTTTTAAAGATTTTGTCCATCGATAGAGATATTTTCCTGGTTGATTTCAACCTGCACTGGAATGACCCCAAGGACCCTCATGATTGTCAATGCCATCAAAGACCTCCTGACCGATCAAGCCCTGATCCTGGCCTGTTCACTCCCAACACACTCGAAAGGGGACACCCTTGACTGGATCATCTCTAAGGAACAAACAGTCAAGCTTATCTCTATAGACCCTTGTGACTGGTCTGGCCACCACGCCATTGCATTCCTACTACCGGGCACCCACAAGACAAGGCCACTGCAACCAGTGTTGCCTAAACGCTTGGTTAGAGACACTAAGAACCTGGACCCCAATGAACTGGAGGCTCGCTGTAAATCTGACCCCCCCTCACATATCACAATGGTCAGTGACCTAAATAATCATTACTCTGCAACTATTTTGAACATTATGGATGACCTAGCCCCACTAAAGCTAAAAAGAACCGAAATCAAAGACAGGAACCCCTGGTTCAATGGATCCCTCAATAATGAGAGGAGATCCCCCTGGCAATCCGAAAGGATCTGGAGACAGCACTCCTCTGCCGCACATCTAAAACTTCTACGTCAGGCCAGAAACGCCTACAATAGGAACATCTTCAACTCTAAAAAGTAATTTTTCAGATCTGAACTTGAGAACGCCAAGAATAGACCCCGCAAGCTCTTTAAACTGGTCAAACACCAATCCAATAAACTTGCCAAAATTTAGAAAGAAACCCCCAAGTAATATCATCGGAGGAATTCTCCTCCTATTTCGCCGACAAAGTCACAACCTTAGGAAACTAACTTAGTGCTGCCACATTCTCTCTATCCCTTCCTGACCTGCCTCCTCCTTCTGGGATGCCTCCACAGGTTTCACGTAAAAATCAAGCTCTTTGGACCGACTTCAAACTCTATGACCAAGACTCCGTCTCTAAAATCCTATTGTCTATAAACCTGAATAACCATTACAACGACCCGCTCCCCTCCAACTGCCTAGCGGCCGTCGCCCAGTCCATCATTCCTAGCGCGACTGCAATAATCAACACTTCCATTCCTGAGTCTCTGAAAGCTGACCAAGTCCCCCCCATTTTGAAAAAGCTGTTGCTGGATCCAGCCTCCCCCGACAACTTCAGACCTATTTCCAACATCCCCCTCTTAGCTAAAGTGTTGGAGAAGTGTGTGCAACAGCAACTAAGCCAACACATCAACAACTTCCACCTTCTCGATGACTTCCAATCTGGATTCAGACCTGGGCACAGTACTGAAACAACCATGCTCCACATCGTTGACGATGCCCTCCAAGCCCTTGACTAAGGGAAAACTTGCCTTCTAATCCTCCTAGATCTAACCTCGGCCTTTGACATGGTCAACCACGAAAAACTTCTTGAAGGCCTCAAACTCAGAATGGGTTTGGATGCCTCTGTTCTAGAATGGTTTAGATCCTTCCTCCAAAACTGATCACGGCGATTCCTAATCAACAGCAACCTATCTGCTCCCTCTCCGGTCACAATCGGAGTCCCTCAGAGATCAACCCTGTCCCCTTCCCTCTTCAACATTTACCTTGAACCACTAGCCGAAGTACTGCGCACATCGAATATCTCCCACCATATGTATGGTGACGACACTCAGCTCTACATCAAAACCTCATCTCTCGAGGAGATTCTCTCCCTGAATGAGGCCCTGAAATCAACCGTCCATTGGCTCACCTCCAATCAACTCAAACTCAACGCAAAGATAACAGAATTTCTCCTAATCTCCCCTCCAAAAACCAATCCTGAGATGCAGATATGGATCAAGGCTTTCACAGCCTTAGATTGCCCACAACCATCGTGGACTCAGCAAAATCACTAGGAATAACCCTGGACAGCAATTTGAACATGCGGGACCACATCAAATCGATGGCCAAATCAGCCAGATTCCATATGAGCTACCTTAGGAAACTGAAACCCTTCCACGACACTGCTGACCTAAAAAGTGCAGTCCAAGCGCTAGTAATCTCCAGACTGGAGTATGGCTGTTCCACCCTCTCGAGTTTACCCAAGATCTCCCTGGCACCTTTAAAAGCCTGGCTCAAAGCTGCCGCCAGACTTCTTACAAGCTCAAAAAAATTCAACCATATCTTTCCACACTTGAAAGCTTTGAACTGGCTTCCTCTGGAGGCCAGAATACAACTTAAACTGGCCAGCATCACACTCAAGGCTTTATACTCAAATTCCCCGGCTTATCTTGCAGAGAAACTTGTGGTATCCAGCAGAGTCAGAAACTCCCGGTCCCCCAAAGTTCTCTAACACCAACTTGCACATTTCCGGAAAAAACAATTTTCAACCGGGCTTTCTCTGCGGCCGCTCAAAGAATATGGAACTCTCTCCCGTCCGCCAACAGAAGAATCCCTTATCTGGCACATTTCAAAAAGGAGGCCAAAGCTTTCCTTATGGGTAAATTCCTCTCCAAAATGTTGTCGCCCACCAACACAAAGACCCTGACCAACTACCGACTAGCGCCGCCCATCTGAGTATCGAGCTACCTCACCAAGAATCCTGGGGCCCAATCTTGAGTAATCATAAATGTAATCTGTACATACGTGCCCTCTATCCCTTATGTATCCTGCACCCATGTTATCTTTTGTACTTTGTGATTCCATGCCTATTGTACACTTCTATGATCCCTGTACAGCGTTCTGATACCCTAACGGGTCAAGTTTGCGCTCTATAAAACACAAAAATTAATAAAAATATAATAAAATATAATAAAATAAAGGCAACGAAGGGACTTGCGTTGCTTTATCTTACTCAACTATGAGGCCATGCAAAGCCACTTAGAGTAGTTTTGCGTTGCCTCATAGATATGATCGAGAGACTTGCGCCGCTGATGCGTCAAATAAAGTGAAGCTCCGGTGGTGAAAGCCTCTCATAAATTAGCCCCAAGTGGCTGGAGTAGAGAGGAGCTGCCCAGATGGACCTGCAGTGTAAACCTTTTAAATAGTAGATTTAGGATAGAAATTCGTAACATTCTTGGTGTGTTTCAGTACAAGATGCGAAAACCAATGAAGGCATGAACTTAATTTGTGCCAAGCTCTTGGCGCAGGTTTTTATGTGTGGCAAAAGCCAGGGTCCAGCTAGGCTTTATGAGAGACTTGACCTGTTTCTTGCACAATACTCTCTCTCAGAAAACTAAGTTTGATTGATTCTTTGACTCCTTGCAATGCTCTTGACACTACAGGGGGTACCACAGTGCAAGCAAGCAGCAGCAGGCCCTACCCCTGGCCTGGCTATTCCTTCACGGTACCCTCTTCCTGTAACTTTCCAACCATAGTATCTCCTGGAGCGCCGACCGGAAGCGGATGTAGAGCCGCTTCCAGATATCGCGTGCCATGTTACGAGCAGCCAGGAGGCTTCTAATGAACAGAGGCATTCCTCGCTTCCGTGCCTCCGCCTGGGCACTCGGGCCAGGAAGCGCTGGCCGGAGCCCCGTACCAAGAGGCTGGACGCCACGTCAGCAGCACCCGCCAGCGCCTCTCTGCACGTTCAGCTCCACGTAGAACAAACAGCTTGCCATCGGGCCCGGCAGGCTGTTCCCTATAAACGTAGGATTGTATTAGCTGAAAATACTCCTACTTTTGCTTTTCCAAGAACCTCTGAAATTTTAATGAAGACAAAATCCTTTCAGTGTCTCACGACATCAGTATCTATCGCTGTGATCTGCTGTTGTCCCTGCATTACTCAGGTTTACAATTCGGTTAATGCACACCACTCTAGGCCAGTCTATTTGTTTTCACAAGATTTACAGGTTACTTAGCTTATGAAGGGGAGCACGCGGTACACGGCAAGTAGTCACTGATATTCTGATCGGCGGGGGTTGGGGTAGAAGGAGGAGTGACGAACAACATAAAACAAAGGCTGCCACTGCACAGTTAGGTGTTTATAGATTGCTCAGCTGCAAGCTTGCTCTTGGATGTGTGTATGATAATGCTTATTTGTGTGTGTGTGGGCCTAGCATCTGGGTCGTGTTGGGTTTCTTTCTGCCCTCCTAGCTTTTCTCCCATTTTGTATTATACCAATAGTGTATAATATAGTATTATACACTATTGATATAGTAAGAAGAAAATACCAACCCTATTGAGGATCAAGCAGCAGCCTGAGGGTGTGAATCTGATTATCCAGGGCTGGTGAAGTCCCAGCCGTGGCATCGGTGACCTGCCATGCATAGGAGCTACCCAATATGGGATGTGGTTCATCTTCGCCCACAAAGGTGGCCCCAAGCTCTCTTTTTTTGCTGCCATCACTGGGGCTTTGTAGTCCCCACGGTTACTCGTCAATCAGCTTGTCACCTTACCCTTTCTTATTTCGTCACTTGGTGAGTTGAGGTCAGAGGAACTGAGCAATGGTGAGTCAGTAGGAAAAGATGGAGTGAGAAAGAAGGAGAATAAAGACAGAGGCACATAACAAGGAGGTGGTCACAGGAAGAGAGACTGAGAGGAGGGGCAGTCAAGTGTTCTAAAATACAATGGAGAGAATGAGAAAAAAGGTAGCACCTGCCTTCTTATATTTACATTTTTTACATGTAAATATTTAATATATAGTCAGAGCTCTGAATTTGCTTGGACACAGTAAGTCAACTGAAGTCATCAAATGTAGGTCCTTTGACAGGGAGGAAGAGGTGATGTAGGCCACGCTAGGATTAGTTAACAGTGGTTTGGAAAGGACTACTTCAAACCGGGAGCATGCTGGGCCATTCTGTCACTCTTTTAGAGTCGGTCTGGCCGCTTCTAATCCCGATAATGCTTTCCCCTAAATCCCTCCACTGCTGAGTACAGGTGGCATGTCCCATTGGTTTAAGTGGGATGTAAAAGACAGGCGGTCTCTAAAAGTGACATCACCAAAGATGTGTAACTCAGAATCCCTTTCCAAGAACCTTGACTTTTGTAAGGAAGGGCCAAACTTAAAACATATGAACTAAAATCCTATACTTCACACAGCATGCCCAATGACCAGTATTTGGGTTCCTTTCTGTGAGATTTATATTGTTGCATCCCGGTATATTTTACAAGGGACATATGCCTAAAACAAGTCTGATCTATTAGCGTTGCCAGTGCTTGTTAGAAGTATCAGATAAAAGACTAACATCAATTATACAGTTATAAATAATTAATATTGATAATCACAGACGCCCACCACAAGATCACCAAGCACCTGATCTCCTTCCATCACAGCTGGAGCAAGGTCACCGATACCCAGCGGTCCCAGCCCTTTACCACCTCTCAACCCGTACCCTCAGCAGGCCTCGACCAAGCCATCCAGAACTTTGCTGCATGGATCAACGGCTGTGCTGACAGAGTCGCTCCACTGAAACCAGCAAAATCCAACAAGACCTTGAAACACGCCAGCTAGTACAGCTAGAACACCATCCACCCCTCCTAAGAAGTCTGTGACTCTCTCTAACATTACTTCCACAGCAAGATCACTATCATCTACAGCAGTATCAAACTCCATCCCTCTACCCTCCACCCCTACAATTAACTCAGACCAGCCTGGAGGAGCATGAGGGCGGGTGCTGGTGTAAACACTGCTGCTGCTAATGTTGCTAATACTGCTGCTGCTTTTGTTACAGGGCCAATATTGCAGCACTGCTGCAAACCCAGCACCCAGTAACAAAAACAGCCCCTACCAATCCAAAATCGGTCCCACCCTTCTGGCCCAATGGAAAAATGCCGGGTGCCTGCTACAGCCAGTCCGGCCGGGCCTGCCTTGCTTTCAATTGAATGCAAAAAGTGTTAGGTATTACCACAGGTGGCATTTTTGCTTTCCATGGGACACACTATTTCATTTCACTTCTTGGTAAAAATATATTTCTAGCAGTAATAATGTAAAGTCTGTCAGAAGTACAAGTGTTTGAAGGAGTGGATACGAGAAAAATGCTGCAAACAAGCATTGGCAATACCTACCCTTTTGCCCTTTGTGTATTGGAATATGTTCTCAAGATTGAGTAAAACGCAGGAAAGGTGGCAGATAAATAGCCGAAGCAGATGGTATTCCCCACATAAAGGGAAGTTAGCTCAGGTGTTGCCCATGCAGGGCCTGTGTACTGTGTTACTAATAGTTAGTGAATACAGTTTGAATACACAAAAGCTGAAAAGATTGGCACAATGGACAGAAAAGGGGTAATAGCAGTGAGTGGTCCAAGTTCCCAAAGTGATGGAGCAGCACATTGTCCAAGGGCTGCTGAGCCAGAACAGGTTGCAAGTATAGATGGTCGTAGAGCCAGCTTTTCTGCTGTGGTATCTTGCCACAGGATCACAAGCTAGATAAATCCAGGGAGTTCCCTGAAGAAGTTACACAGACAATCTCTGTTGTAACTAAATATTGACTCACTACATTTGAAGGAATGGTCATCTCACTAGAAAAGTGGAGAAACTGCAGTCCCACTCTCTGACATTGGATTGAGACACTCTGCAGCGTTACCATTTGGCTTGATGAACCTTTAGGGCAATTGACCACCCTTTCCAAGATGACTGCAGGCTGTGAGCAGTACAGACCTGCCAATACCCCATGACCACCAGGACATGCCCGCCAATGCCACAAGGTTTAGCCTCCCCTACACGAACAGCACGTCTCCTAGGGGCTTTCCGTGGCCTTATCCCTACTCTAAAAACTGAGGGAGAGATCCACAGATCCCAACAACATCTTAGACCTGCTCTCGTGCCAGCACGCTACTTGACCCCATCCTCGTGAGCTGACTGACAGCAGCATCACGGTGCAGCAGGAAGGTGTGCGCTCAAAGTCTGAGGTCCCAGGTGGTGCCAGAGCAGTCACTGTGTAGTGCAGTGATGGAGAAGATCATACAGAAGTCCACTTTGCAGAGTAGGACGAGCATGGGGAGAGCAGAGTAGGAAACTGAGTGATGGTGTGGCACACCTTTCTTTTACAGGTTGTATGTGTGGTCCAGTGGTATAATGCAATAAGCTTTTTTTACGCTTTTCTGGGCGCCTCAAGAATGTTTCTCTCCCGGCCGGTGAGAGAACAAATTGGAGACAGTATCGTTGGGGGCGTGGGAACAACCCACGTCGAATCTTGAGGCCAAGGCCCATTGGCGCCCCTCAAGATTCGACGTGAGAGCAGAGTAGGACCAGCATGGGGAGAGCTCTGTTGTAATGCTGGTGATCATCCTTTGAGTGGTGGATTGTTGTGCCCCATTCACTCTTAGTCGGAAAGAAGAAAGTCAATTATGGAAATGCAAAAAAACTCTCATAGATCTCTCTATGTCAGGAGAAATCCTACCCTGTCTGAATTTGGGAAACTGAAACTCGACTAAGAAAAGTTCCTTTGTGCTTGACCTACCAGAAAAAAATCACTTTGGTGTCCTCAATTTGACAAGGAAAAGGAGCATCATCACGATCCCATTTCGTAAGGCACTCAGAAGTTCGCACAGTAATAAAAACCCTATGCCTGTACGCTCTTCTGCCTCCCTTAATCACCCCCATTTGCATACATACCAGTGTTAGCATTGAGTGGTGTTGTGCCTCCCACACTCAGCCCCTGTGAGTAATGGACAGTCTTAGTTCTGCCATTGAAGTTCGGAATAAACACAGTTATGTTATGTTCTGTTTGTTATGAACACTTAATATAGCACAACAAATGACCCCCGAAGGGGTATTTCGCCGCTAAAGCGCAATCCAAGTAAGGAGAGGAATGAAAGATAGAAAAATTAAAAGAGCCAGGCTTTGAGAAACTTTTTAAATTGGGCAAAGTCAGGGCAAGCATGGATATCTATAGGTAGGCTATTCCAATGATGTGGATGAAGATAGGAAAAAGATCGGCCACCATATTTGGCTACACAAATATTGCCGGCACAGCGCAGTAGCTGGTGTTTTGTTTGTAGTAGGGAGATAAGGGTGAAGTGTGTTTTGAAAACACCCAGGGCCCTTAGGGATTTGTGCACCAAGCATAAGAGCTTGAAAATGGAGTATTTCCTGATTGGACGCCAATGAAGAGAATTTAGGGTGTCCTGTGAGGGAGATCAGGGGCAGTTTGCAGACTAGGCGAGCAGCAATGTTCTGAACCACTTGAAGCTTTGATAGAAGAGATTCCTTTGCTGCAACCAATAGACCATTCCATATTCCAGGCGACTGACCACAAGAGTCTGAATGAGAGTTTGTCTAATGTGAAGAGGTCATCACTGAAAAGCTTTTCTAAGCATGCGTATGATTCCAAAGCAGGTGCCACAAGTGGAGCCTACCAGACTGTTATCGTCAATTAAAATGGCAATATTTTTTACCACCATTTTGGGTTGTGGTGTGATACCCAGTTTGGGCAGT
Source organism: Lissotriton vulgaris (assembly GCF_964263255.1). NCBI lineage: Eukaryota > Metazoa > Chordata > Amphibia > Caudata > Salamandridae > Lissotriton > Lissotriton vulgaris. The sequence goes on from NC_141687.1 coordinate 197,166,518, forward strand.
CACCAGTAGTCCGACCAGAACGCATGGGTTTTGGCGAACAGCAGAATCTCTGTTTTGTCGCTGTCCAGCTGCAAGCAATTCTGAGGCATCCAGGATGCAACTTTCCTCATAGATTTCCTGAATTTGAGTTTCATGGATTTGGACCCATGGAGATGATCAATTGCATGTCACCTGCAAATGATCTTTTTCAGGATTCTACAGAAACACAGAACTATGCGTGGGATTATGGAACCTTAGTAGGCAAGGACTGAGTTATTGTACCACCTGAGTACCCATGAGCCTGGTACTGACTAGCTATAGAGTCTCATGTAAGAAAATGCCTAACACAAATACGGTTAGCATAGCAATTAGTCTGGAAATCATAAATTGAGCTGTCATTATATGTGACAGTGTAGCCTAACCTCCCTCCCCTTCTACAGAATTAAAATGATTATATATCAGAAGATCTCTAGGTGTTAGTAGCAGACCTCGTACCTCAGTAAACACGGATGAAAGTTCTACATCTCAGGTGCTGTCACAATCTTTTCCCTGGAAAGGTCCTTCTCCAAGTGTATCTTACCTACCTGTGCATACCTTTATGACAAGAAGTACGTGTTCCCAAACAACAGTTGCATTTGTCTGTTTTTTCTAGGTGCTAGGGTCTGAGCAAAACAGAATAACAAGGGACATTGTTGTACGACCTTGTCTACATGTTCAAACTAAATCCCAGGAAAGAACAGAGCGCAAAAACAACAGCATGTACGGTGTGAAAGTACATTGAGGCAGAAAGCAAAATATATCTGTAGAGTAGCGTGGGCAAAGCAGAGGACAGTCTGCAACGTGCTCATGCTAATAAAGGGAAAACAACAATTGGCTTGCACAGGACTAGTGGCACATCCAGACCACAAGATTTTACCGCTTGAGCTAGTGGGTCAACATATATATTAAGGAAAATGGGGCTCAACGAAGAGCCTGTGGCACCCCTTTGTCAAGTGGCATGAGAGTGAGGCTGTAGCTGCACCCCTGGAGTAAGTCCTTACCCTTCCTTGGAGCTACTGTGCTTCTCAGCCGTAGAGCACAAGGCCTCTGTTAACTAATCTCTGCGGTTTAGTATTCTCAGGTGTATGTAGGTTCCTGGCTGTCTGCAACTGCACACACACACTTACCCCTTGTACCACCCAGTATTGGGCACAAGCTCTCCTACTCTCGTTGGATGCTGTTATCCATGCCTGTGGAGCCTGTGTTGTGCTTGCAAGTAGCACATTGTGCTGTGAGCTCTTGGGGAGGTGGGTGGCTGCTGTCGCTTTCAGAGCACCTGCACTCGCCATTGAACTAGTCACTGCAGACCTTGGAATAATATAATAATATTCCACATTTGTAAAGCGCACATTCACCATAAGGGTCTCTAGGCGCTGGGGCCGTCGGGAAGATTAAGCAAGCTATTGCCCAGAGTCACATGGTGCTGGGCTAATCTGCCCCCGGTGCCGGGGATCGAACCGTGATCCCCAGATTCCGGAGTCAATCACCCTAGCGGCAGCGCCACACCTCTTCAGCATATATTTGGAGATAGGAGGGACCTCTCTGTGAGTGTGAAGGTTGAAGGCATCCTAGGGATGCTGCACGTACACCTGTGGGGGTCACTGACAAAATATCGAAACCCAAAATATTGTGGTTAAAAATATTGCGTCAAAATATTGAGTCAAAAAATATTGTTTTCCTTACTTATAATGTAAATGACAAAAATACAGAAAAAAATATAGTCTTACATTGACATCGAAAAATGTATACAAAAATATCATTTTTAAGATATATACAGTTAAACATAGTAAACGTTAGGGCCTCATTATGAAGGCAATCAGATGAGAGTCCGACCGCCATCATAGCGGGATGGAAACAGGCCAACAAGTAGTCAGCGGCTCCACCTGTGATATTATGATGTGACCGCTGTGTTGGTGGGTGGAAATATGACTTTTACTGTTGCAGCTTGTGTTGCGACCCAGAAAAGGGCTGCAGTAGTGAAAGGCATGTTTTTAAACATCCATGCACTGTTTTCCAGGCACCATGTGGTGCCTGGCACATGGTGCATGGATGTTTTGGGGGCCAACACATGTGCCACCCTGACCACATAGCGTAGGCTCACGGAGGAGCGTCCCTTCTAAGGGCCCCAAATGGACATCGTAATCCCTACGGCAGTGCCTGTGCAGGAACAGCCTTCATTGTATTGATATCGGTCCAACCATTGCTCTGATGGGCTCCTTGACCTAGTTGAAGGCGACTGCCTCTCCCCGCCCACTGTGCTCCGACCGATGGTATCCTAATCCGGAGATCGGACCATTTCTCTCAATGTTGGGGTACCACCACCAATGGCCTGTCGGGGGGAGTCCGTCGGACATCCTTATGAGGCCCTAAATATTTTAACATATTACAGTAATATAGTGTAAATTTAATATATTTAAACAATTTTAAAAATATGTATACATATATACTTATTTAAACAAACACAGACACATGTACATATGTGTGTGTTGTGTTTATTTACACATACAAAATGTAAAACTATTATTTAAATAACAATTTTAATTTATATTAAAATGTACTCAGTACTCTTTTCTGATTTAATGAACTATATATCTATAGCTGGGAGTGGTATATATACTGAATTATGGGTAATTTCCTCCAACTGTAAGCAAGGCCCTGTGTGGCTGAAACGCGTCAATGTGACAGACTGGGTCTGTTTGTTCAATAAACTTAAACAAAGAATCCTGCGTGGGGTGTAATTTTTGTTCAACAATTAATTCAGGCCACGGATTTGGCCTCACACCCGCACCCACTGCTGAGCGCTCTGGCTGTGAATCCTATTGTGTATACACATTGCGTGCTGGAGGCGCCCGCCTTTCTATAATCACGTGAACGGCAAAACTCACTGGGTTAGATCACCAGAGGACGGAGCCGGAGGGCGCCTCCCCCGTGAAGGTGAGTGAAGAAACCATAGTACCGATTGTTTTTCTAGTTCAAGTTTTTCTAGTTCTTTTGGAATCCAGATGCAGAATTTCTGAAGCACGGACCCAGCCTTCCCGTTGTTTTTCCAAAGAGCAGGATACTTTTTCAACAAAATAAACACACTCTCAGAGCCCAAAACCACCAACTGTGAATGAATTAAGGGTTTGACCACTATACAAAAATTGGAGGCGTGCAAAGCTAAAAGAGCTGATAAAATCGCGCTAACATTTCAAATTGAAACTACGGGTCGGACAGATATTCAAACAAGCAAACAAGAACCATCCCTAAAACAGTTCTTTGCACAGCTAGAACGCCAAAACAAGAAAGTGATTAACAAAAGTTGGGAAGCAGTTGCGCTATATAATATTTGGACACAGATAGAGTTCCGAGGGGCGTAAGGATTTTTACCATGCTTACACATCCGGAAATGGGCACGGAGATGTTAGAAGAATGGGGAGCTAATAATATAGAATGCTCCAAAAACCATGATGAAAATCGTAATAAAATTTGCTAACATTGACTTGGAAGACATACATATTATATTCAAAGATCTAGAGGATAAAATAGCACATGAGAATAAGGAGAAGGTGGCAAAATTAAGATAGGACATGGAAATACGTCTTAAAAAATACGAAGATGAAATCCGAGAAAGAAAACATAGAAAATATGTAAGGGATGACATTATCAAGAAGGAAGGATCCTGACCTTTGCGAGAAGGTTTGATACCCTAAAACTCAATTATGGAAACAATACCCAAAAACCAACCCGAGTGGATCAGATGTTGCGAAAACAAAGCAGCTGGCGGCGCTAATTCCGCAAAGGGGATTACATTTTTTTTTAGAAGAAATGTGGTTGATGTATTTGGACCAGATGTTAGCCAGAGGCCAGTGGAAAGGAAGGGGCAGAGGGCATGGAAGGGGAGATACAAAGTCTTCCGCAGTACACGAAAAACCAGACGCTCAAAGCAAATGAAAACAGTATCCCTTACTCAATCTAAGACAACGCATATAGAGGATGAAAACCTCATTGTACCCTTGTTCAACTATACAATTGCCAAAGATGAATGGCAATTACTTAATAAGGGCTTGTCCTTCTGCCCTGGGAGACACTTTGATTATACAGATATAAAAATAGACATTTATAAAAATGTCAGGAAATTGAAATTAACTAAAACACATGTAAATTGTCCTGTGGAAACCCATGAAATAAGAACAGCATTAGATGAACAAAATGCAGATGCTACAGTAACCATTGAACATATTCCTGATCTTAAAAACCTATTTGATCTGATGTACAATTTAGACGTTGTCCGAAGTACTGAAAGTCAAGTATTGCAAAAATTAGGTATGGGAACAGCGAAACACATACTAAGTGGTCTACAAAATATATCTAAATATTGTCCGCACTTGTCTCCAGGCAATAAAATTGATCTGTTCTCAGAGGCAGTCATGAAGGAGTTGGACAGTCAAGAAAAGCTACTCAATAATAACAAAAGAGAAAATGTGTCCACAAAAGAACGAACAGCAGTGAAAACATTGATGGAGAACAGTGAGATAATAATTAAGCCAGCTGACAAAGGCGGAAACATAGTCCTACAAAATCGATCCAACTATGTTAGAGAAGCACATAGGCAATTGAATGAGACAATCACATGCAAGAAATTGCAATGCAATCCGATCAATCAAATGATCACTGAATTAAAAAAGATCTATTGCAATGGCACACTGCAGGATTAATTAGTGAAAATGAATTTCAATTCCTTTCTAAAGAACATCTGACAATACCAACTATATTTTTTCTTCTGAAAATTCACAAGACTTTAGTTGACCCCCCGAAAACCATGTGTGAATCACTGTAAAAGAATATTTCAACATATTTGGACCACTACTTGGCACCAGTGGACCATAATTTAAGTTCATATATAAAAGATACAGGTGGTTTCTTACGGATTCTAGCCAATACCACCTGGAGCTCCAATTATATGATGGGCACAATTGATGTGATATCATTATATGCGTCTATTGAACATAAAATTGCATACTTCTTAAAGCAATGCAACATTACGGACATACAACTTTCCGCAACGCTTCTTACCATGATTATTCTATGCCTGAACAACAACATTTTCTTGTTCAACCACGAAGTATACTAACAACTCTGGGGTACTGCCATGGGCTTTTCTTTTTCACAGAATTACGCTAATTTAACAATGGGCTGGTGGGAGAAAGAAATTGCCTGGGGGACAGAAAATCAACAAGAACTGGATAAAGTCATCTTATGGCTGCAATATATTGACAAATTATTTATAATCTGGAATGGGGAAAAGGATGAGTTCCTGGCATACTTCAACAAATCGAATCACAATGATATCGACCTGTCATTTACATGGTCAACCAGCTGTACTACTGTCAACTTCCTAGATACATCAGTGTATATAGAACAAGGAGAAATTCAGACAACACTGTTCAGGAAGAAAACAGTGAGGAACAGCATCCTTCATGGCAATAGCCTCCACCCCAAGCCTCTACGGAGTAGTATTCCGTATGAGGAATTCGTGAGGATACAAAGAAATTGTTCAAAAGATGAGGATGCCAAGAATAAAATCTTAGAAAGTGCGCAGGGACTAGAAAATAGAGGATACAGGCCTAGAGATCTGAATAGAAGCATCCAAAAAATCGAACAAGTCACTTGCATTGAAACACTTATTCCAAGAGTCGAAAAAGAGAAAAAAAGAGAAAGATAAAGACAAAAACCCCCAAATGGCAAAACAGACTCCAAGTACCGCCAAACAAGATGCGCCAAGACTAATTTTGACATATAGCAAGGAAAGTCCCAAGATTTTACGCATTGTTCCAAAATATTGGCATATACTGTACAAGATAAAATAGTTCAAGGCCACTACCAGGAAAAATCCAAAAGATAATGGCTAGATGATCAGCAATTGGGTTTCAAAAAATGCAACAGATTCAAGGCTTGCAAAATTGGGACAAACACAACAGAAATCAAGGATTTGGAGGGAAATACCATCAAAATCAATCAGATAATTACATGTACAACTCAATTTGTGGTGTAAGTCATCGGATGCGCATGTGGAATGAAGTACATTGGCAGCGCGATCTGCATGCTTAAAAAACGAATTTTGGAACACATTTGTGCCATCAAAAATAAGGATCTTAATTATGCAACAGCAAGACACAGAGCAATATGTCAGAATAACGACTGGAAATGTATGGAGTTTTTTGGCCTGGATACTGTCTCACTAAGTGGAAGAGCTGGTGATAGACAGAAAAAACTCAGGCAATTGGATTCACTATATATTATCAGACTATGCACCAAGATCCCCAGAGGTCTTAACAATGATGAAGAACTACATGCGCATTTATAAGTAATTTGGACTGTGATGGTCTACTATAGACACCAGGAGAAGCACTTAAAAATCACATTGCGCTTTTCTTATCACTTTCTTATCAATTTAGTTAATAGAATATGATCTACTATTTAGTATGAAATATGTATACACACTTTCTGATTAAGCACATTTGTTTGAAGTATTAATAACTTCAAAATGCATTGGTGATGACACTGTGTTATACAAAGGATGGCTCACCGAGAATACCATTGGTTGTCACTAAGACACCACTATGGGTAAAGCGTCATGCACTAGGCGTCACTAAATTGTATTATGAAATATCTTGTACTTACCATTATTTTGGGAACCATGATATGATGTCATTCACAAATGATAAGATTACCAAACTGAAATCATATTAGTCGTTTTGTATGATGAATATCCCCTAATCAACAACGGTAAATCTGTCTGTTTTCTATAGCAAGTACTGTAGAAATGTTAAAAACGACATCTTCCAGTAGGCTTCATTGTGGTCTGAGCTGGGAGTGGTATATATACTGAATAATGGGTAATGTTCTCCAACCGGGAGCAAGGCCCTGTGTGGCTGAAAAGTGTCGGTGTGACAGACTGGGTCTGTTTGTTCAATAAACGTAAACGAAAAATCCTGAGCGCGGCGTAATAAAAAAAAAAAAAGAAAAACATATATATGAAACGAATTAAAAACAATAATGAATAAACTGGAAATCATTTTAAAAACATTCCAATTTATTACCAATTTCATTACACATAAAAAGTAAGCACTGTAAAAGAATACATTTTACTAGAAATCTTTTATATATTGCAAACATTACTAAGTAAAAAAATATAATTTTAAATACACTAAAACATAATAATAATAATAATAATAATAATAATAATGTAAACAATATAAACAACATTGTAACATTCTAGGAATAATACATATCCTATTTCCAATCCAGTCTGTGCAACAGTAGGAAAAGCTTTGGAGTCAGAAGAGGTAAAATGTATTATTATCACTCCATTCCGTGCAACAGTAAGGAAAGTACTTCACTTCAAACACAAATACTTAATTTTAATTAAAGTATTAATTTAATAAAATTATAAAACTTTAAACTTAAAAATAAACATATACATTAAAACAAATTAATTACAATAATGATAATTAATATCAGAAAATATTTCCTTTAATAACTATTTTGTTAAATTCCCACACTATAGTCCCACCTACCTAGCAAAGCATATTTAACATATATCTAAATTAAAATATTATAATAATTACACAATTGACATAATTAACAATTAATTAATTAATAATAAATAAAGAATTTATATTGAATTAATTTTTTTACTTAGCACCTTATACCCCTACAAACCCCACAACCTGCACCTAAAACGTAAATGTAAAAGTTATATTAATTAGACAATTTACATAATTAATTAGCAATTAATTAATAAAGTATCAATAATTAATGATTAATCACATTATTTAATTAACTTCCTACCCAATACCCCTACAAACCCAACAACCTGCACCTAAAATATTAATTAAAAAAGTATAATAATTACACAATTTACATAATATATATACATTAATTATACATAATTAACTTCCTACCATGTACCACTACAAACATCACAACCTGCTAAGACCCTATAAATTGCTATTTTACAATTAAGTTAACTATATGAATAACTTAAAATTACAAACTATATTTTAAAAAATTAACAACAACTACACAAACAATATAAAACATAAATCATTAAAATATAACGCATAAACAAATTCAAAAATTATATTTCTTACCCTAAAAAAATCTATTGTTTTGTCAAATGCAACTCAATATTTTGTACTCAATATTTTGTTAGAATACCCCTTTGGGCAGCTCCTAGTAGGACAAAGGATCCAATGCTATACAGCAGATAATGCAGCTGCATATTAAAAACAATATCAACACTATCAGCTGCATGGACCTAACACACTTTGCTTGGTCTTCACCAAAGAACATGGTCTGGTCATCAATCCTCTCCACTGTGACACACAGCTGCAAATGGCCTGTTTGTTCTCTAGGTCCGCTTCAAAAACTGAGAACTGTGAGCCCTAAGTTTTGGATTGGCGTCACCAGATATACGAGCTTCATTGATTCCATGTCATTGACTATGACACAATTGTTACTTAGTAACTTTTATCATTCATTTCTCCTGGCACACCCATCTATACAAAATGTTCACTAATGAAATTAAGCTATTACCCATGTGTTTTTCCATTTGCTCTTTTCCAATGATCCCTCAAATGATCTAACTCATACCTCTCAAAACCCTTTTTGTCTCAACCATGACTTTCCCACTATCTACTTCATTATCAGAACTTTTTAAAGCTGGTACGTACACCTTTAAAATTTTATTTTCACCTAAGCTCTCTAAATCAGGATAATATGATCTAATTCAGGCTATTACGATATTAAAATGTCGGGCGGATCGCCACTGATAGGCTGTCGTGGTGGGCTAACGTTCAGTCAGACTCAGCGATCTGACCTCCACACTACGATTCGGTCGGTCATACCACTGTGGCCTGGGGGAAAGACTTATGCCTCTGACATGATCGGGGATCCAGTTGGGGCGTCGGTCAGACAGATAATCCCCAAATGGCGGCAGTGTCTGCTCAGGCACTGTTATCATCGGGATTATGATGTCTGTTTCTACAGCCTTTCCATGTCAGTCTTTCCGACATGGAAAGGATGTCAGAAAGAGACTTTGGGGCCCCAAGCAGGGCCCCATCACCCCCCCAAGCCTTCGCTATGAGGTCTGGGGGCACCTATGGTGTCCCCACACATCCATGCATAGTGTGCCAGGCGCAAATGTCATACGTAGAGACTTTACACTGGACCCGCACACCGTAGAGGCCTGCCACACGGTGCACGTATTTTAAAAGTGTATTTTTTTCCATTGCGGCTTGTGCTGTAGCCCACAGCACAAGCTGCAATAGAAAAAATACACTGTAGGACCGCTGTGAAGGTGGTCGCATATTAATAATGGAAGCGACTTGTCACATTGTTCCGTCCCAGGACATGCAAGAAGGCTGTGGCGACCTGTGTATCCCCTTATGTTTCCCCTGTGCTTTATTTGCAGTCTCCTTTGGAAGAGGAAAATAAAGGCCCCTTTAATTCATCGCATCTCCTGGAGACCGGCCTGTACCAGGTGACCGCATCACGTGCTCCATTAGGCTGATTGAGGAGGACACCGAAGATACGGGGAAGACGACGGCCAGAAGAGCCACCAACCGAAGCCCGGAAGAAGAGAAAAGGGAGCCGGACCCTCTCCGGCATCGCCCACAAGCCAGCTGTGCTCCTGGAGGGGCCTGGCTACCAGACGAACATAGACGCATCCAAGTATTGTTCGAGAGGGGGAGACCTAGGGAGAAGGGACCACCAGACAAGGCAGGGGAGGGCTAAAATAGGACCTCAGGAGTATAACTCGGATCAGGATTTAGCCCCCCCTGATAATATCGCACATTTCTTGGTGGTGGTGTGTGGTGCTCCCTCTCACAACCCTCCTTTATATCAGATTAATTACCAAGCCGTCGGCTAAATCCCCTATCCATTTTCTTTTTGTTTTCCATGATCTCTGGTGGCACTAACTGAACGAGGACAAAGCCAGTCCCAGCACTTCTTCTGAGAATAAGACGGAAGACCAAAGGAGGACTATTCTGAGAAGCTGTAGTGTTACAGCCTTTGTTTTCTTGAACCGATGCCTCTCAGACTTTGCTTGCCCATTCACATTACTCCTTGTTGGGAGGTCCCGTTTCAGCCACAATGTCGCTCGTCGGACCAACATCGTAATGGGCTCCTTATTTCTGACTAATACCACAGTCGTTGCAAAGGGAACCCAAAACTGATGTTATCTTTCCCACTTCTGACACTGCTCTATGGGCCTGAATCTGCACAAAGTAACTGAACTACTCTGATGTAACAATAATTCCATAGGGCTGCAAAATAACTATCTCCTCCTCACCGACTTCAATGACAAGCTATCTCCAACTACAACAATGGGAAGGTGATGATTCAATCAACTGATGACTGTCTCTGTTTGACCTGCACTTTACAACTCTTCTATGTGCTAGGAGGTCTTAGTCTATCTCCCTTCTAATTACATCACTAACCCGACTCTCCAAGTGGTTATCTCCATTCTCTCACTGCCTATATGACAAGTCATCACCACTTTAGTCCCACACTGCAAAGCAATAGCCAATTATTTCACAGAGTATATTAAAATATCTTCTACGTTTGATACCCAACATTCCCTAACATAGTTCCCCTAGACCCAGACAAAGCCATGCTTGAAAGCAAGAGCCCACTTAGAACGTTTTGCTGGTGTATCTAGGGAACAGGTGGAGAAAATTATGTTAGAAGTTAAGTCGGGCTCTCCGCCCGACCCCTATCCCCATTTCATTTTCTCTGGCCGAGCCGCCATCCTGAACCATCATTTGACACTCATTTTGTATTCTACATTGATGAATGCTGTGTCCCCAGACTCTTGGAAGCAAGCATTAATTCTCCCCTTGGCCAAAAAAGTAGGACTTGATGTATTTGTCCTGTCTTACTATTGTCCTTTTTCCTTGCTTCTGTACATGTCCAAAGTCCTTGAAAGACTTGTCATAACCAAGTGACATCTTTTCTGGTGGACAATAATATACTAGATCCGTCTAACACAGGTTTCAGAGGCAAGAACAGCTCAGAATGTACACTACATGTTGTTCTCGACAACATTTGATTAGAAGAAGGTCAGGGCAAGGCTGTTGCCCCGATTCTACTTGAACTTTCTGCTGTATTTGATACTGTCTTGCACAACGAAATAATTAAAAAACTTCATGATGTAAGGCTTCATTCTACAGCCCTACAATGGTTTTGATATGTTTTGTGCAAAAGGAGCCAGGCCATTTAGTTGAACACGCTTAGATCGTCTCCCATAGCTCCAACTGCAGTGTACCCCAAGGTTTTACTTTGAGCACAACACTTTGATACGTGTATGTCGCATCCCTTGCCACAGTGGTCAGAAAGTGGGCATTTGAGATATGCTGTTACACAGATGATACACAACTGGTCATCTCTATATGGGAGAAGCACAAAGAGACCAGAAAAAGAAGTGTTGCCTGTCTCTCTGAGGTTGCCAGTTAGATGACGGCTCATTGCTTAAAACTAAACTCTGAAAAAAAAAGATTTTATTATTCAGTGGGGCATTCAGTGGCATGCATCATGGTGGCCTGCAACTCTGGGTACAATGCCTGTGGCAAAAATATGTGGCAAAAAAATTAGGAGTTCTCATTGATGAGTCATTATCCATGTAAGAACAAGTCAATGACACATGTGGCAAATGTTTTGCCTGGGTCGAACAACTCAGAAAACTATTCCATTGGAGTCCAATCAACTAGGAGAGAACTGTGGTCCAAGCCCTAATTGCCAGTAGATAGGAAGATGGAAATGCCCTAAATATAGGGATGGCTGACTATCTTTTCACTTTCTTATAGGTGATACAAAACCAAGCTGCGAAACTCATCTGCAACAAGCCTGCCTAAAAACAATGCACTGGCTGCCCATGCAAAAGAGAGCAACATTTGTGCTTCTGTGCTACGCTCACACTGCCCTTCATAACTCTGGCCCTGTGATTATTTTGATCCAAGGTGAAATTTTATAAACCTACCAGAAATTTGGGATCAGCAAATTTAGCCTTGGCTAAAACGAAATGTATCAAAAAAGTTAGAGCTGGTGCCGCTCTTTCACCTTTATGGAGGCAGCCTAGTAGAATATACTACCCTTGGATATCTGCCACACTGTCAATAACATCAGATTCAGGAAAAACCGAAAACACGGCTTTTTCCAGAGTAATGGACCCCGATCTACTAATCTGATCGTCCCCCAGTATACTAATTATTTTAATGTGTGGCAGTATCAGCGCCGTGATATCCCTCTGGGATGAGATTGGGCGCTCTACAAATATTGCTAAATAAATAAAATAAAACTACCTCTACCTGGTTCTACACCCCTCTCAGCATCTAATCCTTCCCCATCTACTTAATCTTCTATTCTGTCTTCTGCTACTCATTCTCCTATGCCCAATCAATATTCTCTTCTCTCCTTTACCATTAAACCTCCTCCATCATCACTATTTAAATGCTCAGAATTTCCTGTGTCTCTCCTCAGTCAATCTCCTACTAACATGCATACATCTCCTAAACAGCACACCCCAGTCCTCACATTCACTCCTTCCCCCTTCCACTGGAAGATGTAACTAATCTCCATACTCTTACACCCACTGCATAGACTATTCTCACTCACTCTCTGATGGTGTTCATGCTGTTGCCTCCCACACCCTACCATCTTCAAACCTTTCTTTTGAAACTCCCCCTTCTTTCCTACATCCTAAAAGGTCATTTTTACTACATTTCCATACCTTCCACAATCTCTCCTCCAACACCTTCCTCTTCTTTCCAGCCTACAATGATCTCTCCTCTCACCTTTAGGATCTTCTGTCTCCCTGGACCTCATTCTCCGAGCTCAAAATGGACCACCAGATCAACTCGGTCTCATCCTCCTGCTTCCACACCCTCTGCCTCCTACTTAAGACCTTCAAATGGATACCCCTTGAGCACAGAAAGTCCGTCACTTACGCCCTGGACTACGGCAACGCACTCTACGCCGGAATAAACAAAATCCACCCACAAGCTACAGAACATCCAGAACGCCGCCGCAAGACTAGTCCTCAACCTGCCAAGACACTGTCACATCTCCAAGCACCTGCGCACATTCCACTGGCCCCCCATCGAGGCTAGATTCACCTTCAAGATGCTCACCCACGCAAACAAAGGCCCTCTACGACACTGGACCAGCATAGCTGAACAGCCGACTCAAATTCAACGCATCCCAAAGGACCCTACGATCAGCCCAGCTCTCCTACACCATGGTCCCCCGCACCAGAAAGACCAGATCGGGAGGAGGCTCCTTCTCCTTCCTCGCTGCCTGAGCCTGGAACGCCCTGCCGCTCCCCCTCAGACAGACAACATTGCTTCCCATCTTTGCAAGAAACCTCAAAATCTGGCTCTTCGACAGACCCCCTCCTTGATGGACTGGAACCTGTGACCTCCCCCGACCGCCCCCAGCGCCTTGAGACCCTTACGGGTGAGTAGTTGCACTTAACTAACGCCTGATTGATTGATTTACCACAAAATGTAGCTTTTAACACTTCTTGACCAATCCGGAAGCAACTTTGCTGTCTTTCATCTTTTCAAAGGTCTCTATCAGTCTCAGAAGAACATTTAATCATCAAAGGATGTAATTCATAGCAATCTCATCAAGAACCCTTGTAACACTATCTATTAAATCGGTGAACTACACCCTACATTATATACCACTTTCACAGCAGTGAAACACAGACAGGAAACTGCTAACACTATTATCCACCTCTCAATGTAATTGTTCTTATGGTTGAACAACACCTCTTGCAACATTATGGATATCCTTCATTACGACTAATCAGTTTTTTGGTATGATGCTACGTATGAGAAAACAGGTCTGGCAGAGGACCAGTTGCAATGCATTGAATGGCGCGGCGCAAGCTATAGTTTAGCTTTGCAGACTATAATTAGTGAATGTTTGTGTTTATTATTTTAATTGATGTTGTCTCTGACAATTCAAATGAACTATAATGTTACTTAACCGTAGTTTTTTTCAGTGAATTGCTATGTTTTATTTTTACTTAAAATGTTATTACCATACGTAAAGTCGACCCATTGCCATGCACGGGCAGGTTGTCCAAAGGGCCTGGCTGCAGGCCAGGCCCTGCAGTGAAACCCCAACAGGCAATCAACCCCACACTGCTCACACCCTCTGGCTGTGCACAGCCGGGAGTTTGCACCTAACCTGGAGCCAGTACGTTGCTTACTACTAGTTTGGAAGGGGCCGGGCCAAACAGAAAAACATGGCAAGTGATTTGGCGCCTTTGGCTACTCAACAGCAATAAAAAAAAAAGAGCCATAAACTCTGCTCTTAGACTAGGAGCAACTAAAAGTACCCACTCATCTTGGACAGTCACTAGAGAAGAGATTGCACTCCAATAAATCAACTAAGCATTCACCTCCATCAAGGACTTCAGATGTTCCAATGTGCAATTGTAAAGGAAACACACTCTCCATCAGCCTGGAAAATGGCAGGAACACCATTGCTTATTACTAACGTGGAAGGGGCCGGCCAGATAGGCAGAGCTTGTAGGCAATTTGGCCCTGTTTGCAGGATCAGTAGCAATTTAAAGGGAGAACCGTGGATCTGCTCTCAGACCAGGAGTAAAAAAAACAGAACCCACTTGTCTTGGGCAGTCACTGCAGAAGAGATTGCTCTCTAATAAATCAATGATGTATTGACCTCCAGGCGATTTGGCACTTTTCCATACTCAGCAGCAATTAAAAGGGAGAACCATGGACTCTGCTCTCAGGCCAGGAGATGACAAAATTGTAGAGAAAACACATTGTCTGTCATTCTGGAGAATCGCAGGAACACCGTTGCATACTACTAATGGGGAAAGGGCGGGGCCAAACGGGTAGAGCTTGTAGGCAATTTGGCCACTATGTATGCTTAGCAGCAATTAAAAGGGAGAACCATGGACTCTGCTGGCAGACCAGGAGATGACAAATTTGTAGAGAAAACACACTGTCCACCACCCTGAAAAATGGAGGGAACACGATTGATTATTACTGACTGGAAGGCACGGAGCTTGTAGGAGATTTGGTGCCTTTGCGTAATCAGCAGCAATTAGAAGTGAGAACAGTGGATCTGCTCTTAGCCCAAGAAATGACAAGAAAGAGCCCACTTGTCTTGGACAGTCACTACGAAAGAGATTACGCTCCAATAAATCAATGATGCATTCACCCCCATCAAGGATTTCAGATCGTCTTTCAACATTCAATTGTAAAAAAAACACACTGTCCATCAGCCTGGAAAACGTGGGAACACTGTTGCATACTACCAATGTGGAAGGCGCAGGGCAAAACGGGCGAAGCTTGTAGGTGATTTGGGACCTTTGCATCCTTAGCAGAAATTAAAAGGTAGAATCATGGACTCTGCTCTCAGACCAGGAGACAACACAATTGTTGAAAAAACACCCTGTCCATCAGCTTGGAAAATGGTGGGAACAACGTTCGCATACTACTGGCTTAGAAGGGGAGGGGGCCTAATGAACAGAGCTTGTAGGTGATTTGGCACCTTTACATTCTCAATAGCAATTAAAAGGGAGAACCATGGACTCCCCCCTTCAATGGTATTTTCAATGGAGCATGGCCGCGCGGACCTCATCGTGAGACTTTTTGGCCACAGAGGACCTATTAACTGTGGCCTGAGTTTAATATAAGTAGGTACTCTTTTTTCTTAGTTTGTGCATGGAAAGGTTTGGGGTGATCCATCACGCGGGGAATACGATAAACGGGGGTCCCCAAAAAATCCCCATGCATTTTCCTTAAACTTCTTTAAGCAGCGCTACCACAAAAACAGCTAAATGGAACTACACCAAATTTGGCAGGAAGCCAGATCTCGGTTTGCAGATTGTGCTTGTTGTGATTTGATGTAAATCTGTTGGGTAGTTTTTGAGAAATTGAGGTTTAAAAATATTTATATATCTGGACGGTTGGGTCCGCAAGAGTATTTCGAGAGTCTCATGTTTGTGCCAATTCAAAAATAGAGCATTCTGATTGGCATAGGGAGTTTTTTGCATCTGGGCCATCTTGTTTCCGAGGGAGAGTCAGACACCTGCAAGGGTGAGGGCTCTAATTGGCAGCCAACAACATGGGAAAAATGTTGCTAGCATCCATTACCGGACTCGGTACTTAGTCCCCTGTCCTGAACTTTAAAAAAAATAATAATATAAGGGGGCACGGTAGAGATACCTTGCCACTTAGGCCACATGGGGAGTGGTCCCAGAGTGACCCCCCCCTGGCCAAAATAGAAGAAAACTGACAGCTTTTATCACAATCGTGTAGTAGTCCCACATGATTGTGGCAAAAAAAATTAAATAAAATGTCAGCCTCCATTATTTACATATTTATGGGGAAAGGCTGTCAGCTCATATATGGATGGGTACATTTAAGGGAAGTGGGTGCACCGCCCTGATCTCCAAGTTGTTTTTGGCCGTAGGTACCTCTTCCCCCTCGAGCCCAATCTATTTTCAATGGGGAGAGCGGCTCGTGGTCCCCACCCTAGCTGGTTTCACGCCCTTGTTCTCCTCCCCACAGTGCCGGCGCTGCCCCTCTCCCTGAGCCCTCTTGGGTCCCGGGGACCCCATCCCCCAAGGCTGTCATTTTATACAAAAGGGAGTAGGGCCACCTGGTCCTTCTCACAGAGCTTATATTGGCCCCAGGGACCCCATCCTCTGGGGCCAGTTCAGTGACTGTGTTCTGGGGAGCCCACCACAATCATACAGTAGTTTCTCTGCATGCACCAGCCTGGCAGGAGCATTTTCACATCTCTCGCCAAACGGAGACAAACACAAAGCCGGCTCCCAGCTCGAAGGAGCTTTAAAAATGCTCCCAACGTCTCGAAGCAGATTTGTGATATGCTTCCTACTAAGGCTTAGGGAGGGGAATCACGAAGCCCCCTCTCTTTTTTTAAGCATTTAGTTTATCATTGGTTTTGGTAAATATGGACTAAACTGCAATCACCTGGCTATTCGGTTGATATAGAATCTACCTTCTGTGGTCCAGCATGCCAACTCCATCATACAAGGCTTTCATTTAGCATTTCCTTGATCTGGCCACTTTGTTGGAGTTGAGTTGGGCCTGCCACTCTCTTTTCTGAACCAAGAGCAGAAGTCTGTGCCCTGGCAGCTTGTGTGCATGGTAGCGAGAATTTCTCATTCTGCTCGATTCTTAATCATGAGGAGGACGTCCGTTTACGACCTCTAGTTTTCTCCTTGGATCATGGTGGGGCAGCATCCACTTTGTCATTGTATCCTCGGAGTCCAAATGGACTTTCAAATGGACTGCACTTTTGTGCCATAAACCAATATCAGCAGAAAAACACTGTCTCAGCCCAAGTTCTCAGATTACCCTCTCTGTGGAAAGCCTAGGCCGGGGCGAAATTAAAACGATGGCGGCGAAATTCACAAAATTTGGGAATTCCGTGTTGTGCTTGTATTGCACAGTTCCCAAAAGTATGCCATTACGCCACTTCATGTAATTATGCGCTATATGCTGGAAAAATGTACCCCAAGCACGTGAATCCATGAGAACTACAGAACACGAGCAGCTGTTATTCCCGGTGCTTTTGTTTCAATCCGTACTCCTGCCAAAAATTGACACAAGCACACATTTCGCACTAAAATAGAACGTGAAATAACAGATTTTTATTTCGCGTATTTGGTCAACAGCAAATTACGTGAATTCCGCACAGAACATCTCAGGGTGAAGGCAGAGTCTTTCTGGTTCTACGGTGATTAAACCCTACTTTGCAGCACTGTGCAATAAAGTGTGCTTAAACTCCAAGGTACATTTACGCTGGAGGTGTTATCCTCACTTGCTTTTGCACTCTATATAACCGCTACTGCAGTGCTGGCACTCTTGGCACTTTTTTCAAACTCATACATCCCAGAGGCACCTTAGCGGTCCTGTACGCAAAATGAGACGAGGCCACGCAGGCTGAAAGCACTTTATGTGGCACTGGTTTTAAAATGGAACCTCCCGGGGTTATTGACAGTCAGTGCTAAGAGGTTCCCCGCATTATGCAAAGTCAGATCTGTAAATAAAGTCAACTGAATTGGCAGAATGAATTGCCTTCATTTTTATGTACTGTATGGGAGAAGAGGTGATATGTAATAAGTGGTATAAGTGATACATTGATGACTTTTGAAAACTGGAGACCTTGGCTCTAATCCTAGCTTTGCCATTTTGCTAAAATTGTGTAATTATTACCAAGTCACACATTTGGCAAATGTGAAGCAAAAATATGCAATTGGCCCACTCCATGGATCTGCTTTGTTGCAAGTAGCAACATATGTAAACGTCAACTATTTCGAGCATATTGGTTGTAGGCAGTGGACACCAGCACTCAATTTTGGGGAAAGTGACTTATTTTAAATTATTAGATTTTGGCCATAGTAAGAGAGAAAATGTCTGAATCGAGAGAAGGAAGGGGAAGAGAAAACAGTGACTCAGGTAGAAATGCAGGGATGAAAAAGAATCTACAGGAGCGAGATAAAGAGACAGAAAATGTAGGATGAGAAGAAAGAGGCTTGAGGTGGGATCAAGATCAGGCAGCTCTGGGATCCAACAATCCTGGCATTTCCCAGTGAATATGGTGGGCTCTTCAGTAAATCTTTGAACAATAACCCTCTTCTTACTAATTGCAAATTAAACACTGCTCCTTCCCAGGGATAGAGGCCAAATCACAAGTTTAACCCCAACCCCAAACCCACAGCAACTGAGATATTGGACATATTTGAAGGAATGCCTGTAGTGGGCAGGCTGGAAGTAGATTGGACATTCCTGATGTTTGCACCGCCTCAGTAGCAAAACGAGGACTAACATGCTGCACATCAATAAAGTACAGATACTAATCTGTACATTCAAGGCAGACTTGGGATAATACACACCAATACAGGACAGCAACGAAACAGTGTATTCAATAAAGTCTCAGAACCATGCACAGTAAAACAGCTCAGAAAGATACTGCTTTTAAGACCGTTTTTGGAACCTTGATAGGAACACAGCTAAGCAACACCATTCTATGTTCAAGTAGGTCAAGGATCATGTGCACCACTTCAAATAACAACAAACTTGTGTATTCGAAACATTCCTTGTATGCTGCAAGCCAGCAGCAAACCTATATACACTAGTTAGTAAATCTGTGCACAGTACAGTACAACAATAAAACTATGTATACCACATGGCAAGATGGTACAATGAACTCAAGGGGTGCTGCTGAAATATGTTCTCATCTACAGTTCAAGAGTTACAAGTTCCACCCTTCTGAGGTGTGTACATTTAGGGTCAGATGTAGGGCGGCAAATACCGGTCGGTAACGGCCGTTTCGGCCATTACTGACCGGTATTTGCTGTTTGACATGTAGGGGGCCTTATAATTACAGAATCGGTATATTTACCGATTCTATAAATTTACCGATTCTGTAAAATAACGAATCGGTAAATTTACCGAATTGGTAAATACAGATGTAGGTGGCACTTTAAACAGGGCCACAGGCCCTTACCGATTCGTTATTTACCACCAAATACTATCTGGTGGTAAATAACGAATACCTGTGTACATGCACATCTGTGCATGTACACCTGTGCCATGTGCCACACAGACATGCCCTAAGGGCATGTCTGTGTGTCACATGGCACAGAAGCCTGAATCAGGGGTGCAACAGGGTGTCAAAGTGACACCCTTTCCTCCTTGCAAAATCGGTAACTTTACCGAATCGGTATTTACCGATTCGGTAATTGACATTGATTCCTATGGGCCATAGGAATCAATGGCAATTACCAAATCGTTAAATACCGATTCGGTAATTACCGAATCATACAGATTCAGTAAAAATTACCGATTTTTTACCTAGATCTGATTTAGCGAATCTAGAATACCGAATCGTTAAAATTCGGTATTCTAGAGTCGGTGAATCAGATTTACCTACATCGGACCCTCAATACCATAAATTAGTTATGAACAGAGCTTAGAAAGAACAGAAGTACGGAATGAATTGCTATAAGAAAACCAAATTAATATTCTGTATTTAACACAGTTATTGTATACTGGACACCAATAAAGCTGAGCAAAACAAATATATATTCAAGACAGACTTGGGAGCCTATTCACCACACAGGTGAGAACACCAAACCTGTGTATTCAAGGTAGCCCCACAAGCCTGTGTACAATATAGACCAGCTGATATTTAGCACCTACTAAGATCCAACCTCCTTTGCTTCTCGTCCCCTCCCCAGGATATTGCTCCGGGCAGTTTTATTAAGAGCTTTATGTTTGTATCCCAGCCTCCAGACGGTGATAGCATTTAGGATTTTTGTGACATATTTTAATTGCTCTGTGAGTAAGCGTGCAATGTTTTTCAATTATGGCCGTAGCTGAGCATTGTTTGAATGCCATTTATTATGCCACACTGTGTCTGAGTTTCTTAGCTCTATGTTATGCTATGTTATGTTGATTTGTATAGCACACTTATCACCCAAGGGAGTATGCTTGAGCAGATGTGTAGGCTGATCTGAGCTCCTAGTTGAACAGCCAGGTCTTCAGTTTCTTGCAATACTCAAGTAGAGATGGGGAAGTTCTGATGGGGAAGGTTGTTCCAGGTTTTGGCAGTGATGTAGGAAAAAGAGCGTCCTCCAGTGCTACCGTGGATATGTGGTATCTCAGTGATGCAGAGTGTTGCTGAGCGCAGTTGCCTATATGGATAGTGGAAGTTAAGGTGGTGTTTGAGTTAGGCAGGTCCGGCATTGTGGAGATCTTTGTAGGCGTGGATGAAGTGTTGTGTGGTGTGTGTGCTGTGAGAGATGTCTAAGATGAGTCTGGGGCAGCTTTCTGGGAAGTCTGGACTCTTTGTATGAGTTGGTTCGAGATAGCGGCCTAGAGCGTTTTGCCATAGTCCAGTCTGCTGGTGATGAGGGCCTGGTTGACCGTGTGTCTGGTGTTTGTGGAAAGCCCTCTGAATATCTTGCAGAGCACATGTCAGGTGGGGAAGCAGGAAGACAGAATTCACCTATTTGCTCAGCATGAATTTTTTGGCCATATGATTTTGAGGTTTTGTGTGTGGTCTGTGGGTGTGGGCGTGGGTCCGATTTCAGTTGGCCACTAGGAGTCCCACTGAGAGCTTCTGTTCCCAAAAATCAGGACTTCTGTTTTGTCGTTTTAGGCAGGTCTGTTTCACCCAGTTTTCCACTCTTGACATGCAGGTTGTGTAGTTGATCTGGTGGTGTGATTGCTGCCTGTGAGAGAGAGGATGAGCTGAGCGAGGGAGACAATGATTGATTACGTGGAATCTTATGACATGGGCAAGTGGTGCCATGTAAACATTAAAGCGAGTTGAGCTCAGTGATGGGCTCCAAAGATAAGGTTCTTGGGTTTGAACGAGGACAGTGGAAGCCTGGCTCATTCAGTTCAGTCAGAGAGGAGGTGGTAAGCAATTTCAGGGCAGGACATTGTTTTCCAGAGTTGTGGAGTCTTGAGATGAGGGTGCCATGGGAGACGGTGTCAAAGGCTGCAGGGAGGTCAAGCAGGATGAGAACTGTGCTTTCTCCTTTGTCCATGAAGGACCGAATGTCGTCAGTTGCTGTGATGATGGCGGTATCTGTGAAGTGGTTGCTACGGATACCTGACTGAGTGATGTCTATGAGATGGTGCTGTTCTAGATGGCTTAAGAGTTGCCTGGTGATTGCTTTCCCCATGACTTAGGATGGGAAAGGCAGGAGCATGATAGGTCTGTAGTTACCTACCACTTTGCCCCACTGACAAAAATAAACAGTCACCTAAAGCCGTATTTTCAGCACTTATCTGTGCATACTTCGAACAACAAGTAGAAATAGGATGCGCTTTAATTGTGTTCTAGGGCTGCCTGAATGATCCATGACTGATAATTAAAGGAAACAAAGACAGAAAAGTCACATTACAAATGAATACATAAATTTTTATTTATTACCCTATTTAGTGTCAAGACAAGGTCTTTCAGGGCACTTTAAACAACACATGGCTGGCATTTTTCTTTTGGTAACCCTACTTTATATTCCTTTTCATGAAATGCATTCTCACACTACATCAATAAATGTAAATTTCAACTGTAAGGAATAGGCAGAATGGGGGCCCTCATTTTTTGGTCAAAGCATGCCTAGGCTTTCGGGTGTCACCTGCCTCAGGCCCATGATTTGTGCTGCTTGCGTTCTCTAGTTATGCCTTACTAGCCTACAGTCTCCTATTCCCACCTACCTGCACTCATTGGGGCTACCCTTGTTGTACAGATCCTGTATCTTTTATTCTCGTCCACTGCATTACCCTGCATATGTCTCAGGAATCAACATTTCTACCTCTCCTTATCTCTCTCCCCTTCTCTCTCTCCCCCCTCCCTCCCTCTCTCAGTCTCTAACCCCCTCTCTCTCCCTGCTCCTCCTATCATGGTATCACCTTGCCTTTGTTACCCCATCTTACTCTGGATTGCTCGCTGGCCTGAAAGTCTGCATGTAGAGACGCCCGTTCATTGAATGCCGTCCTTACCAATGGATTGCCGAGTCTTACAGTCTCCCTAAGTGACTTCCTGTACTTTACTGCCTCCGGTTATAAACGTACAAATTGTCTCAGCGACTCCTGTTGTCATCCAGTGTGCACTTCAGTGTTCATAGATTGACGACTCACTGGGACAGAAAGTAAGCCTGGCAACAAAATAAAAGTGGCCCTCATTAGCAAATCAGACAGCTAAAAAAGTGGCCCATTTGCAAATAGGGGTATTTTTTATCTTATCAAGACATGCTATATATGTGATTTCAAGGTATGGTAGGCTGCATGAATTTATGCTTGCTGCAGTGCAAAGTTTGTGGTAATATAATGGATATCAACAGTAAAACCCATCATACCAGAATCAACAGGCCGACAAACAGCCTACAAATCAGCCCACTCTCTGAGGTGTCACATATACTCCTTTGGGGAGAGTACTGGCAGTGGGAGAGGCAAGGAAAAAGAAAGCTCTTACCTGAAGACTGCCACTTCACATGCTGTAGGTGTTCAGCAAGGAATGTGTGACTGTGTTTATTGATCGAAAAATAACTAGTAAAACCCAGAGCACCAGACCATACAGGCTGAAATAAGTCACTTGACACACTGACCTGCAAAGCTACCCCACAGGACTGTATGCACAGGTGGCAGGCCGGCATTGAAAAAGGAAGCTACCACCCATATGCTCTATATATGTTTTATAGCTTAGGTATGAGAGATGTCGACTCTGAAATGCATTTAAGCTTGCTCCGGCAAGGTTTATATAGCAGAGAAATAAGCAAGAAAACAGAATGCACAAGTCCCTACATGCGCACAAACAGCCAAAACAAATCATCCCACACTGTGACCTGTCACACATAGCCTTTGGGGACGGACATTATCGGCAGTGGGCGAGGCAAGAAAATAAGATAGCTACCTTTGACCACTTCATACACGTTATAGGTGTTTTCACTTTTCAGTAATCACGCCATGCATTTGAGCTTGCTTCAGGCTTTGCTTTAAGATCGGGGAAATCATCATTAAAACTCAGAACAAAAGACCCATTCGGCCCACATACTGCCAAAATGAACCAGCCCACACACTGACCTCCACAGCTACCCTTCAGGACTATAATGGCCGGGCAGTGAGTGCGGCAATGAAAAGGGAAGCTGCTGTCCACTGGCTCAATATAAGGGGCCAGTCAACATACTGCATAGATGCAGCTATGTTTTTCACCACACAAGGGGTGGATAGGTCAGGTGGTATGCTTGAGGGAGAAGCCGGACACAGCTTGTTTAAAGCCAAGGGTCAGGGTCAGCGATCTCCACCAGCAACTATAAAGTCAGTGCATTGGCCGGTTAGATGTAAGTAAAGGCCAAAGTATCTTTGAGACAGCAGACTGGCAGACCGCACAGAGTGAACTCATTAGCACCATCACGTCCCTGCCGCCTCGCAAGCAGAAGGCTATAAGTCATCAAGAGAAGATGGGAAAGGAGAAGGAATAATGAAAACAAATATCTTTTCAAGTCTGGGGATCTTTTTAAATTATGTGGTGTTGTCTGGTGAAGAGCTGCACAATTTAAAAGTCTATTTAATCTGTTTCTCTAAAGAAAATGCATTGTTTTTACTTTTGGCAAAGGGATGGATAGTCAGTGTTTGTGAATATTGAAGGATCATAATTTATAAGGAATAACATAAGATCATAGTAAATCCTGGAGGCAGCAATCATTCAGTGTTGTTGGGGCTTTTTTCACACACAAAAATGGCGTATACGTGTGGGCAATTATTGCACAAGGCACAGCTATGATGAAGGTGGATTTATGGTAATGTCATGTGACCTTTGGTAAAGGCTCCTATTCCTCCTGTGGAGAATCGAACAGTGGAGAAATATGCATGGCTGAAATGGAGCTTCCTTGAAAATGTACAAGTTTCTTTTTTTGGGCTGTGAAGGAAAACGTTGTCATGTGGAGAAACCCCTAACTCTACATCCCCACGAAATTTGGTGCTCATCGCTTCCTCCTCCAATCTTGGACGGAGAGATACAGCTGCCCTTGGCTGGGGTAAATCTGTGACTGTTTCTAGTAATGAAAAAGATCTGAGAAGAGTTTAGAAATGCTACAAGTAAAAATGTTGATGGGTGGTCCCAGGAAATCTGCAGTACTAAATATATTTACACCCTCCAGGAATCGCTTCCAGGATATCTGGCAACAGTAGTAAAATGACATGTTGTATAACACAGCGCAGCACTGCCAGAGTCTGGGATCACCCAATAATGCCTCTCACACCCCCAGCATCTTCAGACTTCTTGCCACAGAGGACGTCAACATGCGCACTGCCGCCTCATCAGGAGGTGTGTGAGGAGGAATATAAAGCATGCTTCATTTCAGAGTTCTATCTCTATGGCATGCTTCATTTCAGAGTTATATCTCATACATACATTATGAACTGCAAGTAACCATAGGAACTCTGTGACAAAATGCAGCAACTCACTGAGATAGCCTCATAAAATTGTCAGGAAGCTAGTAGCAGTAAAACCAAAAAGGCCACTAACCTCAAGGATCGGCCAGCAGGGACGATGGCAAGAAGAAGGCCCCCTTAATCCTCTGGGGACAACCTCACACAGGGGCCTTCAAACACCTCTGTGCAAGGAACTCCCCCGGGGATACAGGGGAAAGATAGGGATAAAATAATAGCCATTCCAGTAGAGAAGAGCGTCTTATCTGCACCCTGTAGCCAGAGCTGACCGACTGTTGTTTCCTTCCCTCTTAGTTAACTGCAGTGGGTGAATATAACAAAAGACAAAGGGAACTCATGAGATGGTGCACAGTCAGCTATCCCTCACCCTTCTACTCTCCCTCCCTGTTGTTCTGTACTCACACGAAAATGATAGCAGAGCGGAACCAGGTGAGGTGAGAAAATCAGCCTGCACGTATCCAACATGAAGGGAACTCCCACGCTGTTAAAGAATTCATTGTTCACTTTGCCACTGGATTTAAGCAAGCCGGGCTGAAGGCGCCTGGAATGCCAGAAACCCGTCCTCGGAAGCTTGTTTCCGGTCGAGGGAAGACATGGCTTGGCAGTTCGGGCTGGACTGTTCCCATGAGGCACAGGGTCAGACTGATTTGCATATAGCCATGTCTGAACTGGGGTGGCAGAGTGGGCTAAAGAACGGTGATGGATTAAACCCAGATCATTTGACTGGGTGTGAGTGTTTGATTGATTCAGATGCTCCGTCCATCACCATCCCCTTTTGTACCGCTTTTGGCTGCCGTAAGTGTGGCAGGGTATCTGCAGACGTGAGTCCCTTGCTCACTTTGCCACTGGATTCAAGCAAGCCGGGCTGAAGACGACTGGGATGACAGAAACCGGTCCTCGGAAGCTTGTTTCCGGTCCAGGGAAGACATGGCTTGGCAGTTCAGGCTGGACTGTTCCCATGAGGCACAGGATCAGACTGATTTGCATATAGCCATGTCTGAACTGGGGTGGCAGAGTGGGCTAAAGAACGGTGATGGATTAAACCCAGATCTTTTGACTGGGTGTGAGTGTTTGATTGATTCAGATGCTCCGTCCATCACCACCCCCTTTTGTACCGCTTTTGGCCACCATAAGTGTGGCAGGGTATGCTCAGACGTGAGTCCCTTGCTCACTTTGCCACTGGATTCAAGCAAGCCGGGATGAAGACGTCTGGAATGCCAGAAACCGGTCCTCGGAAGCTTGTTTCCGGTCCAGGGAAGACATGGCTTGGCTGTCTTCCCTGGAACTGTTGGACTGTTGCCATGAGGCACAGGGTCAGACTGATTTGCATATAGCCATGTTTGAACTGGGGTGGCAGAGTGGGCTAAAGAATGGTGATTGATTAAACCCAGATCTTTTGACTGAGTGTGAGTGTTTGATTGATTCAGATGCTCCATCCATCACCACCCCCTTTTGTACCGTTTTTGGCAGCCGTAAGTGTGGCAGGGTATGCTCAGACGTGAGTCCCTTGCACACTTTCCCACTGGTTTCAAGCAAGCCTGGCTGAAGACGGCTGGAATGCCAGAAACCGGTCCTCGGAAGCTTGTTTCCGGTCCAGGGAAGACATGGCTTGGCAGTTTGGGCTGGACTGTTCCCATGAGGCACAGGGTCAGACTGATTTGCATGTAGCCATGTCTGAACTGGGGTGGCAGAGTGGGCTAAAGAACGCTGATGGATTAAACCCAGATCTTTTGACTGGGTGTGAGTGTTTGATTGATTCAGATGCTCCGTCCATCACCACCCCCTTTTGTGCCGCTTTTGGCCGCCATAAGTGTGGCAGGGTATGCTCAGATGCGAGTCCCTTGCTCACTTTGCAACTGGATTCAAGCAAACCGGGCTGAAGATGGCTGGAATGCCAGAAACCGGTCCTCGGAAGCTTGTTTCCGGTCCAGGGAAGACATGGCTTGGCAGTTCGGGCTGGACTGTTTCCATGAGGCACAGGGTCAGACTGATTTGCATATAGCCATGTCTGAACTGGGGTGGCAGAGTGGGCTAAAGAACGGTGATGGATTAAATCCAGATCTTTTGACTGGGTGTGAGTGTTTGATTGATTCAGATGCTCTGTCCATCACCACCCCCTTTTGTACCGCTTTTGGCCGCCATAAGTGTGGCAGGGTATGCTCAGACGTGAGTCCCTTGCTCACTTTGCCACTGGATTCAAGCAAGCCGGGCTGAAGACGGCTGGAATGCCAGAAACCGGTCCTCGGAAACTTGTTTCCGGTCCAGGGAAGACATGGCTTGGCAGTTCGGGCTGGACTGTTCCCATGAGGCACAGGGTCAGACTGATTTGCATATAGCCATGTCTGAACTGGGGTGGCAGAGTGGGCTAAAGAACGGTGATGGATTAAACCCAGATCTTTTGACTGGGTGTGAGTGTTTGATTGATTCAGATGCTCCGTCCATCACCACCCCCTTTTGTACCGTTAAAGAATTCACAGCGTCAGCAAAGGCAGACTTCCAAAAAATGAAAATGAAATGCGCAAACGATATTTCTCCTCTAGTTAGTTGAAAGCCCCACACACTGTTTCAATCACAGCGCACAGAACAAGACAAATGAAAAAGTTAAGAGGCAAGACCTCCTCTCGCGGCTCTCAGAGGTGGTCTATGCCTGGCGTGACTGCTCTCAGTACAGGGGGAGGGGCTTGGACTTGAACGCCCCCGCTGAACACACAAAAACATTCCTAAATACCTGAGAGGTTGAACGCGCCCCGAGGAAATACCAAGAAACGAGGGAATGACCCTGCAGCTGAAATCACGCAGCAATGCTTCTTGAACAATGAGATCCAGACTCGGCGATATCCGGAATCATGTAGAAAACCGGCAAAGTGCTCTTCTGAAGAATTCAGCGCTCGACGTCCAGCGGGGAATACTATCCGCTAGCGCTGTAAGCTCGGAAATCGAAGAAAAAATGTTTGTTTGTCAAGCCCCGTATTCAAAACAGGGAGGAGCTTCATAGGCGGTTCCTGTCCTGAATTTCCCCTCTAGGCCCCTTGGCCTTCTGGGCCTTGTAGTTCTGGGTATGGTTTGCCCTGGAATGGTGGAGCAGATCTCCCTTAAGTCTTTGTCTGGCGAGGATCGCGACAAAAATGCAGTTTAGTGAACTGCATGGTACACGTTCTTTGAAGCAGGCACATTAACGCACTGCACTACTTCATGATCAGTGAGACCTGCCACTAGAAAAAACGCTGATCTCCCTCCAGAAGGAACATTATTTACTTGTGTTATATTGACATTTTAACTGTTTCCTGAAAATATCTGGGCACACAAGGAAAAATTAACATCAGCACTACTTGTCATGCTGGTGATTCATAACTGCCAGTAGAGAAGAAAACTAGGCCCTGTCAGCAGGAACATTATCAGTGGTGCGGTATTTAGCTTACCTGTGTGCCTCAGAATCTTAATACTCTGCGCTGCTGCATTCTGCTGCCTCAAGTGTCCGTGAGCCACACGGAATGCAGACAGTTATCACTGCCTCCCAGTGCTGTGTTGAATTCAACGGGGCGTACTTACTGAAGGTACTGTGTTCTCGTGCATGTGTATTCAGAGGATTAGAAGAAAGCAGGTTCCTGTGCTGATTCTGAGGTGAATGGACTGTGAACCCCCTTGTTTGAAAAGATTGTACAAGAACCACTGCTCCCACCTCTATGGCGTGGAAGTAATCTGTGCCGCTGGAGAGAATCTCGCAGGTGTGAACAGCCTCATCCCAGAGGGAAGGGACTTTAGAAGAAAAAAGCCGGAGAAGGACTTCACCTAACGCAATGACTGCTTTGGATTTGTGGAATAAGGAGTACACAAGTACGCTGGTACTGTTCTGTATGTGAAGAGAGGAGGGTGCAAGAAGTAGCACCCCTCTTGACTTTCTAGAGTCAAAAACAGTTCCCGTGCCCTGGTACTGGTCTGCCTGAAGAGGAAAGGTGCACCGGCAGATTACTGTTGGAAGACCACCTTGTACAAGACCCCAAGCTCTGTCCCAGTGCTGGGTTTATGGAACTACTGGTGGACAGAATCAACAGTCCCAGACAGTACTGAATTGTAGAGAAAGGTGTGTGCCAGACACACAATCCTAGTACTGTGCCACAGCTGAGTACAAAGTGCTGCACAGGTCTAGGGCCCCACTGGTGAACTGTATTGCATCTGGAGGGTAAGGACAACCCACGGGATACTGCCCTACTCTTGCAGGAAGAGCTCTGTAGCATCAGAGGGGAAAAACACAGTCGAGGGATCTTGGACTGCACTTTCCCGCTGCTCACATGCTGGAGTCACGTCGCTGGCTGCAGCAGTGGCTGTCCACTGGGCCCTGGTGGCAGCGGTCAGCCCGGCTGGGCCCAGTGGCTTCCTGTCCTCGCTCTGCCCTCAGCCCTGCCACTGCGATGGGGACGGCGGGGTGGACTGTTCCGGCAGGGGCCTGACGGCAGTTCCCGTAGGGCTCGGCGCGTTCACAAAATCTCTGTAAGTATTTTTCTCGTGTGAGAAGTGGATATAAAACTGTTAATCAATGACTAGTCTTACCGATGATTTGAAGCAATATATATTTAAAATGGGGTTGAGGAATACTTATGAAACGCTGTCTATTGAAAACTTTGCTAAAATATAATAGCAGCACAAATGTACTGATTTCAATATGACTGTCCCCTTAATGTAGTTGCAGGTAATTGTAAGGTGATTCTATCAAACTTAACCTAATGTATGTCATTGTGTGTGGTTATCACACACACGTGGAGTGAGTAGGTTGGGAACTCTTTAATTTTAGAACAATTCCGAAGTCTCGTTTGAGTAGTTTAAAGTGATATTTTTATACTTTACCTGCATTCTTTTTTTATCTTCGTCCAATCGCAAGGAAGCACTTATAGAATGGCATAACACACTACACAGATGACATACATGACATATCCTGTATGAATGCGCGAGGGGAGGGTAGCAACTTTCAAACACCCACTAAAAATGAGAAGTGGGCACTCTTTTTCTATCTTTATCAAACGTGTTCCTCACATGATAAGCTCGTGCAGCACGGCATCTATTAATGGCAATGTAGCACTTTGTGAATCTCCGTAATATTATAGTGGTATTCGTTGGCTGCTAAACCCATGGTTGCAGTAGTTTATGCGACATGAAATTGATGACACTTTATGCCAGATGTCATCATATTGATGATAATGTGTAACTGCTTTCGGATGGATGATGGTGTTTTGTGCCTTAAATCGGAGTCAAGAACATTTTTGGTAGAACCTGCATTCTATGGTTCTTGTTTATGTTTCCTGTGTCAGTGAGTACCTCATGGTCCTTACGCAGGTATCGCCAGAAACATCATATTTGTGCTACATCGTGCCTAGTGTGGTGATATTGGCAGTGGTCGAAGTGGGGGAAAAAAAGTATGGGAACTGTGGGCGGTGACTCCAAGGGCGGGAATAACCCAGGGATTGGATCAGTGGGAGGAGTCAGAGGTGTGGCCAGAATGTGCCAAACATCCCAATTTTTAGTATTTGGCATTTCACCGACCAGTTACAGCTTATTGTGTTATTTAATTCAACCAAAGGATACACTTGATTATTTAAGGTTTAATAGGAGTTATTGGCATTTAAATACATTCACAAAGTTGGATACATATTTCTAATCACACAATGTCCCAAATACGCCCAAAATTTGAATCACAAGCCATTTGTCTCCAAGCTATGCAGTTTCTCTCATTAGTAATTCTCCACCCTTCTTCCTCAAGAGCAGTTCAAACATGTACGGCAAAATATCCTAGTTTGCAAATGTTTTCTATACAATTATGGCTCTGCCATATTTGTCACATAGTACATCATCCACTTCCTAATCTTACAGTTTTAACTAATCATTTTTGTAGCTCAAACGGATAAAAAGTTATTAAAAAAGTGACTTGAGTTGCTGCAAAGTGGACGGTCCTTTGCAAAGGTTGACTGATCACCTTTCTCACTGCTGAATTTGTATGTTATACTGATACTAATGAGGCAGAATCATTGCAGAGACTTAACATGTGAAAACATTTCTAAATAATAAAGTATAAGAAAATATTTTGCATTACGCTGCAGCCTTTTTTTTGTTGCATAATTTAGTCAACACTGCAGCATCATTTTGTCCCCCATTGCTGCATAAATCCAGTGGCTCCAGAGCAGGTAACACATGTTAAAAGTGCTTGTGCATGAAGCAGAGAGACTGTGAAGTTTGCAAACTTAGTTTGGTGTGCGTGCAAATCCTGCATTGCTAATCCTTGGTGAGTTGCAGCTACTACTGCTGAAACAAGGCCAATGGAGGAACCAATGGGTTAGGCGGACTGGCCTCGATGGCAGGGCTGGCTTTAGTGCTGGTGGCGCACTGTGCAACAATGTTTGTTGGTGCCCCCAATGATCACCTATGCTTCCGACTCCCTCACTACCACCCTTTAACAGTCCCCCTCAAGTCTCCATAACCACACTCTTTCTCAGATGCATTTAATTTGAATTACAGCGCCACTCATACCAGTATTTGTTTGTCAGAGCACTTCACATCACACACACAACACAGAGACAATCATTTATATGTGTGTAAATCACTGTATAGGAAATGTTACATAAGACAAAGGACTACAAGGTGTAGAAGCCACTTAACAACCATACTAGTAGGCAGTATAGTTTAATAGCTCACTGTTCTATATTAGGATTTTAACTTATAAACTGCAAGTAACAAAAGGATCTCTCAAACAAAAGCAGTAACCTACTAACATAGTTAACATTATGTGCACTTTGTGATCTGCATGGTTTATGCTCTTTGCAGCAGGCACATTAACCCTCTCTGCTACCTTTCCAGGAGTCAACCCTTCCACTAGACAAAACTCTGATCGCTCTCTAGGAAGAACATTAATCACCGAAGTTATCATGACATTTTTATTGTTGCTAAAAATTGCTGGAGGCCAGGAATAACATACTTGCAAACACTACGCACCCACCCAAAATAGGTACCCAGTGCCGTCACACCGTTCACACCGCCCTAACTTGCTCAAGGTTCATGTGACCTCAGTGACAGAGTCACAGTGATTAAATCACTGCTGCTCTAGGGTGTGCTTCTTCGTAGGCATGCCCCAAGACTGGAGATGAACTTCAGTATGGATTGTGGTGGACAGGCCTTCAAGGTTAACCCACAATTGACACCACTAGGATACACCTGCTTGTGCTAAGACATCAGACCTTCTAAGGTCTAGTCAAGTCAAGTCAAGTCATACAATTTGTATAGCGCACTACATACCCAGAGGGTTTCAAGGCGCTTAGGAAGGGGAGGAGGATTATTTGTCAAATATCCACGTTTTAAGCTGCTTTCTGAACGCTAGGTGATTCTGGGTGAGGCGAAGGTAAGCGGGGAGTGAGTTCCATGTTTTGGCAGCCAGGTAAGAAAAGGATCTGCCTCCCATGGTGGTCTTGTTGATGCGAGGTACAGTGGCGAAGGCTTGGCTGGAAGAGCGAAGTTGGCGGGAGGGGGTGTAGAAGGACATTCGAGAGTTGAGGCAATCTGGTCCGATGTCGTAGAGTGATTTGTGTGCGTGGGTAAGCAGTCGCAAAGTGATCCTCTTATTGACGGGTAGCCAGTGGAGGTCTTTAAGGTGACCAGAGATGTGTTCGTTGCGTGGGATGTCTAATATGAGCCTGGCTGAGGCGTTTTGGATTCGTTGTAGTTTCTTCTGGAGTTTAGCGGTGGTACCTGCGTAGAGGGTGTTTCCGTAGTCCAGTCGGCTCGTGACTAGAGCGTGGGTGACTGTTTTCCTTGTTTCGGAGGGGATCCAGCGGAATGTTTTTCTGAGCATGCGAAGAATGTTGAAGCAGGAAGAGGATACGGCGCTGACTTGTCTGTTCATTGAGAGTGAAGAATCCAGGATGACGCCAAGGTTCCGTGCGTGGTCTGTCGGGATGGGTGCTTTTCCGAGGGCTTCCGGCCACCAGGAGTCGTCCCATGCAGAGGGGGATGTACCTAAGATGAGGACTTCTGTTTTGTCTGAGTTCAGTTTCAGACGGCTTTGTTTCATCCATTCGGCGACTTCTTTCATTCCTTCGTGTAGGTTAGTTTTGGCGGTGCTGGGGTCCTTGGTGAGAGAAAGGATCAGTTGAGTGTCATCCGCGTAAGAGATGATGTTGAGGTTGTGTTGGCGGGCGATGGCCGCGAGGGGGCTCATGTATACGTTGAAGAGGGTGGGACTGAGTGAGGATCCTTGAGGTACGCCGCAGATGATTTCAGAGGCCTCAGACTTGAATGGTGGGAGGCGGACTTTCTGGGTTCTTCCGGTGAGGAACGAGGTGATCCATTCCAGTGCTTTTCCTTGGATTCCGATGTTTCTGAGGCGTTGTAAAAGGGTGCTGTGGCAGACTGTGTCGAAGGCTGCAGAGAGGTCGAGGAGGATGAGGGCGACTGTGTCTCCATTGTCCAGAAGAGTTCGAATGTCGTCTGTTGCTGCGATGAGGGCGGTCTCAGTGCTGTGTTTGGCTCGGAAGCCAGATTGTGAGGGGTCGAGTGATTTGTTGGCTTCGAGGAAGGCGGCGAGCTGGTTGTTGACGGCTTTCTCGATGACTTTGGCCGGGAATGGAAGAAGCGAGATGGGGCGGTAGTTTTTGAGTTCGGTGGGGTCCGCTGTGGGTTTTTTCAGAAGGGCGGTGAGTTCAGCGTGTTTCCAGTCTTCTGGGAAGGTAGCGGAGTTGAAGGAGCAGTTGATGACGTCTCGGAGGTGCGGAGCTATGACGGAGTCTGCTTTGTTGAAGATGTGGTGAGGGCATGGGTCTGTGGGGGATCCAGAGTGGATGGAATTCATCAGGCGGATGGTGTCCTCAGTGGAGATTGGGTTCCAGGCGTTAAGGGTGTTTACGGGGGGTAGATGGTCAGCAGATGGTAGGGTGGGTTGGCTTCCGGGTTGGTTGTCAAAGCTGTTGTGGATGTCAGCAATCTTGTTGTGGAAAAAAGAGGCTAGGGAGTCGCAGAGGGTTTGAGAGGGGGTGATGTCGTTGGAGTTGGCCGAGGGGTTGGAAAATTCCTTGACGATGTTGAAAAGTTCCTTGCTGTTGTGGGCGTTGTTGTCAAGTCGATCCTTGAATGCTGTTTTCTTGGCTTTTCGGATCAGTTGGTGGTGAGTACGGGTGGCGCTTTTGAAGGCGTCCTTGTTGCTGGTGGATGGGTCTTTTTTCCAGGCCTTTTCAAGGGAGCGGCACAGTTTCTTGGACTTCTTGAGATCATCGTTGAACCATGAGGCCTTCTTGTTGCCAAGTTTGTGTTGACGTTTTTTCAGTGGTGCTAAGGTGTCGGCGGTGTTGGATAACCAAAGGGTGAGGTTGGAGGCGGCTTCAATGGCGTTAGAAGAGAGGGCTGGGGAGGTTCGAAGGAGCGATGTGGAGATCTGATCCGTGGTGATTTTGTTCCAGTTTCTTTGTAGAGTTGGTTGGAGGTGGATGATGGGTTTCGGCTTGTTGTAGGTGAAGTGAACGCAGCTGTGGTCAGTCCAGAGGAGCTCCGTAGTGTGGCTGAAGGAGACATGATTGCTGGAGGTGAAGATGGGGTCGAGAGTGTGACCTGCGATGTGGGTGGGGGAAGTGACCAGTTGTTTAAGTCCGAGGTTGGCGAGGTTGTCTAAGAGGGTGGCGGTGTTGCGGTCGTTGATCTTTTCAAGGTGGAAGTTGAGGTCTCCCAGAAGGATGTAGTCTTTGGAGGGGAGCGCGTGGGGTGATGAAGTCCGTGATGTCTTCACTGAATTTTGCGCGGGGTCCTGGAGGTCTGTAGAGGAGGGTGCCTCTAAGAGTTGTCTTGGGGTCGATGTGGATCTGGAAGTGAAGGTGTTCGGAGTTAGCGAGGTTGGCGTCGGAGCTGGTAGAGATGCGGATGGATTTCTTATGGACGATAGCGATGCCTCCTCCTGTATGGTCGGTGCGGTCCTTGCGTGTGATCTTATAGTCGTCAGGGATAGCGATGGCGATGGCGATGTCAGGGGCGGAGGAAGCGTTCATCCATGTTTCCGTTAGGAAGGCGACGTCAGGAGAGATGGTGTCTAGTAGGTTCCAAAGGTCAATGGCGTGCCTGTGGACCGAGCGGGTGTTGAGAAGGATGCATTGTAGGTGGTTGGGGTCGGGAGTCAGTGGTGTGGTCGTAGCGGAGATGTTGTCGGTGCCGCTAAATTTGCAGGAGAAGCAGGAGAACGGTCCATGGGTGTGTCCAGGAGCGGCTTGGACGCAGTTGGGGGCGCGACCGGGATTAAGGGCCAGGAGGGTGGCGGCATCGTAGGTAGTGCGGGGGGGCAGGGCAGCGCGAGGGGCAGGGGGTCTGGCGCTGGGCGCGATCCAGGCGCGGACGGGCGTAGACGGGCTTACCTTTGGCGCACCTTCGGCGCGAATGGGGCGCGGTCGCTGCGCGTGAACGCTGCACGCGGGAACTCCTGTCATAAATGGATGGTGGAGGGGGAGGGGCGAGGGCGCTTCAGCTGGGAGGCGGGGCGGGCTAAGGAGGACGACAACAACAACAAAATGGAGGTGGAGGGGTCAGGGCGGCAGGAGAGCTTGGGGGGGAAACGCAAGTACTGCAACAGGGTCGCGCTGATCAACAGAATGCAAATTAGCAAAAGCGGCGATATGTAAATAAATCAAACAGCAGAGTCACGCTGGCAGAATCACACTGCGAATGGGCAGATCGTCAAATTCAGCAAATAAAATGGGCAAAGCAGCATACAAAATGGGCAGAGCGGCAGGAGCAAAACGCAATTATTTGCAGTCTGGAATAGAGCAAAAGCGCTGCACAGACGATACCTTAGCAGCAGGGGAGCGACCACTCAGCTCGGAAGCGTAGAGCGAGTCTAGTGGTGGCCTTCTAAGGTCTAGCATGGGAATATGCTCCCTCAGTAGAGTGGTCTGGTCATGAAGGCTGAACCCGGTTCCCCAGTTTCAAATTTGACAGCTCTGGCCATAGTGCCGCATCCTCTCCCCCACTGAACACCATACTGTCCCACTGAAAGAAACTCACACTGCCTTCAGCTACAGCCTAATTGTGTCCGCTATAAACACTTAGATGCGGCTCAATTCAAATTATGCACTTTACAAGAGTAATATGCTGCCTAAAAAAAAAGTAATAGCAAACACTCATAGGAAATGCAAGATTAAGTAAAGCATCTGAAATGTAAGCAGAAACAACATGGTTACCTTAACGATCTCTCACTCACTATTCAGAAATCAGCGAGTGGTTTAACCTGAAAAATTAAGGACAGGACTAGAGGGCCCTGAAGGGAAATGTTTCAATGTCCATTGTTTATATTCTTACAAAACGTAAGCAGTATGGTTTAAAAGGACCAAATCCATAAACACAGAGCTATGGTACACATTTTGTTTTGCAATCCATCCATGAAGCAGGTATTGCAATACATCCAGGAATGGTGCACTTCCCCACCTGGGGACAACAATGCTGTTCAAAGAAAGACGAGAAAACAAAAGTAGCGCTTCACTGCAAAGTCTGTAAAGTGATGCTGATGTGTTTGGATGTGAATAAAACGAATCTGAACACTTTGCAACTACTCTGTCTTTCTTTATTTAGTTATGAATTTATTTTTCATATTTAAAACCTTTTATTTCTCTTCATCCCAATGCTGCACTTTGGAACAGAGAAAAATGTCAGAAAAAGGGCATTTCCCGCAAGAGTGTTTTTCTTTTTCGGATCCATTTCACAGGGAAGCAACTAAATGAAAGACAGAAAGAAAGGTTGTGAACTTTTCTTCAAGTCACGTTTTTCAGTAAGTGAGGAGTAAGACAGAAAGAGAGGGAATAATAGGAAGAGAGGAGGTCAGCCGTGCCCACCTCAATTTAATTCATGATTGAACTTCAATCATGAATTAAATGGTGCACGTGCGCGCACAGACTTGAGGCTTACTTGATGTATCCGCGGCTGAGACTCAGTGAGGGGGCCCCTGGAGCGCGGGCCCCCCTGCACCGCAGGGGCTGCGGGGGCCTGTGTTACGCCCCTGCTGTGACCTCTGCATGTTTTCAGTTGTCTGAGAAAGTTACGCTATGGGTCTTCTATAGTAAACTTGGACTACTTGCTTTTGCTACAGAGAGAGTCAAGTGGCCAAAAGGAGTAACTTAGATATGTAATTAAAGTGTAAAATTATTGATGGTTTTGGGGCGCCAGTGGTAATCATTTCCCACAGTCAATATTGCCCATTAACCAGTGATTTTCCCAGGACCATTTATAAAGCCAACACACACCAAGTTTCTCGTCCTGTTCATCAATCTAATTGGTTCTTCGGATGCCACCTGTGACTATAATTTTTACAATGGAACTTGTCAAATGATAAGTCAGGACTGAAGACAAGGTGTTCCTGTTGAGTAGGCAAACCTAACCAAGGAAAGGCACAAGTAGAAGTGGAAACTGAGGAGATTTTTTGAACACTCACATATTTGCCATCCCACTCAAAATATCAAGGATTTCAGTTGGTATCAAAAGTGGTTTTTGAAATTAGGTACATTTTTTGACAGATGCAGAGTTTATTGAGTACAAACGGAGGTTGCATGGTGAGAAAATAAACAATGAATTTAACCCATATCTGTGACTGGGGGTGAATTTTTGACAATGTTCAGCTTTCCGTTCATCATTTTTATGTGTTGCTATAGTCACTTTAAGTGGAAAGAGTATGCCTAGATGTAGGTCTTTTGCTCA
This sequence comes from Lissotriton vulgaris, assembly GCF_964263255.1. Lineage (NCBI taxonomy): Eukaryota > Metazoa > Chordata > Amphibia > Caudata > Salamandridae > Lissotriton > Lissotriton vulgaris. The sequence goes on from NC_141687.1 coordinate 197,204,257, forward strand.
CTTTGCCACTGGATTCAAGCTACCCTGGCTGATGAGGGGTGATACCCCGAAACCAGTTACAGGATTTATGTTTTCCGTTTCAGGGATGATCTGGCCTGGCAGTCGAGGAAAAAACTATGGATTTAACCCAGATCTGTGACTGGGGTAAACGTTTGACAATGTTCAGCATTCCGTCTATCATCTTTTTGAGTTTAATGTAGATTTTTCTAGTATTCATGACGGAAAATCTTAATTTTATTAAAGACACGGAGGCGAGTATTATGCTTTCTAATCTTGCATTTAATTGCACAGCAGCCAAGATAAGTAAAAACTACAGTTCCCAGAGGGCCAGAGAACAAACTGGGCCATGGGAATGAGAAAAAACGAGACTGAAGTAACCAATCACAGAGGACCTATTAGATAAGACCCTAACTGACTGCGCAGCTTCCTCTTTTCGCTGGCGAGCAGATCATGGATAGTCATTAAACAAAGGGAAAAATAATAAAATTAAGGATATAGCCAAAGTCCAGGAACATATGTCTTGTATCAGAGGAATCCAAGGAAGAAGACCAAACAGGAGTCCAGAAGGAGGATCCAGGAGTATCGGAGTTGGAGAACTTGGAGGTGAGGACCGTAGGAGCCGAAGGGTAGATCTCCTAAGATGAAGCCGGTGGCAGGGCTGGATTCGCTGTAGGGAGAGAGACCAAATGTTAGTAATGTTGCGGCGGGATAATACTCGCCTCCATGTCTTTAATAAAATTAAGATTTTCCGTCATGCATACTAGAAAAATCTACATTTTATGGCAAGACCGGAGGCTCCTATTGTGCTTGTTTAAAGCATATTAACAACATCAGAAGCCACAGTATGAACAGGTTTACAATAGAACATTCGAAAAATACTGTCATTGGACCAATCTGCTGATCTCAGAATGTCTTCCAAACGAGAGCCAGACCAAAAGGCTGTAGAATCCATGGCTCCCCTGGCCGAATGAGCCCCGAAAACGGAGACATCAATTCCGGCAAGAGACATGACCCAACGGACCCAACGGGCAAGGGTAGGAGAGGAGACAGGAAGATGGGGTTTACGAAAAGAAATAAGGAGTTGAGAATGAGAGGGCGTTCTGAGATCAGCAGTTCGTTGTTCGTACACTTTTAAACATTGTCCAACACACAATTTGGGATGAGCTGGAAAATAAGGATAAAACACAGAATCCAAATGAGTCTTAGTACGTCTGCGTATCTGAAAAAGAACACCTGTAGGAGATAATTGGCAAGCAGAAACATCTAGAGCCTTAACATCAGAAACTCTCTTAATGGAAACTAGACACAGTAACATAGTAAGTTTAGCGGAAAGCATCTTGAGTGAAAGAGCAGAATTGTCTGGCCAATCTGTAAATAATTTAAAAACCACTGTAACATCCCATAAAGAAGTATACTTAGCCAACGGTGGTTTCGCACATCGAACACTTTTCAGGAGACGACAAATCAGAGGGTGAGCACCAACCGGTTTACCATCAGTTTGGGAATGGTAGAGAGAAGTGGCTGAACGATAGAGATTGACAGTGCGATAAGCCTTACCTGCACTGGCCTGTGAACCAAGGAAATTGATGATGAAATTCAGAGAGGCTGAAACGGGATTGAGGTCCCTTTCCAAACACCAGCTTGTCCAAAGAGACCAGGCGGATTTGTGTGCCTTGGAGGTTCCAGTGGCCCAGGCCTGGCTGATAAAGATCGAAGCCTCTTGTGAAATGAGGACGTCAGAAGTGGAAGGCTGGAAACTTTCCAGGCCGAGAGCGTCAGGGAGGAGTCGAGAATGAGACTGTGTTGTTCGCCTAGGGGATTGAGAAGAAGATCCCCGAAGGAGGGAAGAAGCACAGGGAAGTCCACTGCCATCTCGAGAAGAGTCGGAAACCACACCTGCGCCTGCCAGAAAGGGGCTACAAGAACTAGAGACGAAGACTGGCGGCGAACCTGAGAAAGAACCCTGTTGATCATCAGAAAAGGAGGGAAGGCATAATGTAGATGATGAGACCAATCCTGCAGGAAAGCGTCTGTCGCCAAGGCCAGGGGATCCGGGCGCCAACTGTAGAACCGGGGCAATTGGGAATTGAGCCGGGATGCACAAAGATCGATAGAGAAAGGGCCCCAAAGATGGGAAAGAGAAAGGAATACGGATGGACAGAGCTTCCAATCGCTGGAATCTCGAAGAAATCTCGAGTGCCAATCCGCCACGCTGTTGAGATCTCCAGGGAGATACTCTGCTGTCAAAGAAAGGTGATGGGCTAGACAGAATTCCCACAGACTCTTTGCTAAGTCCGCCAGGGGCTTGGACCTTGTTCCGCCGAGATGGTTGATGTAGCGGACCGCAGAAACATTGTCCATACGAAGGAGAATAGAACAGTGAATCCTGCGTTTTGAAAGGCTTTTGATCGCAAAGGAACCTGCAAGCATCTCTAAACAGTTGATGTGCAACTTGGACTCCTCGACGGACCATGAACCTCCAGTCGAGATTGGTCCACATCGGGCGCCCCAGCCCGACAGGCTTGCATCGGATTCTAATACAAGATCTGGGGCAGTGGCGAAGATAGTGCGTCCGTTCCACGCATCTAAATGGTCTATCCACCATTGAAGTTCGGTGCGGGACTCGGGATCTAGGGCCACGAGGTCCGAATAAGCAAGGCCTTGTCGTAGGTGTCGAATCTTTAGGCGCTGAAGAGCGCGATAATGGAGAGGGCCAGGGAAGATGGCCTGAATGGAGGAGGAGAGGAGACCGACTATCCTCGCTAGGGATCGGAGGGACAAAAGAGAGGACTGAAGAATGGACATAATCTCCGCTTTTATCTTGGAAACTTTGGAGAGAGGAAGGCGAAGGGACGCTGCAGCAGAGTCCACCAGAAAACCCAAGAATTCCGTGTTCTGCGACGGAATCAGAGATGACTTGTCCGTATTGATGAGAAAACCCAGGTCCAAAAGAAGAGACTGAGTCAAGAGCAGGTCGGAGAGGGGAGACTGCTTGTCGGAATTCATGAGGAGGATATCGTCCAAGTAAATAATTAGTCTTATGCCAAGAGATCGAAGATAGGCGACCACTGGTTTTAAGAGTTTTGTGAAGCACCAGGGCGCGGATGATAAGCCAAAGGGAAGAGAGGTGAAACAATAGTTAACACCTGCCCATTGGAACTGAAGAAACTTCCATTGAGAGTGATGAATGGGAACCGTGAGGTAAGCATCCTGAAGATCTAAACGAACCATCCAGTCGTTGGGGCGAAGAGTGTCCCTCAGATGCAAAATGGTTTCCATTTTGAAGTGGCGGTAAACCACAAACTGGTTGAACCACTTCAGATTGATGACAGTGCGGAGCTTCTTGCTCTTCTTTTGAACTAGAAAAATGGAGCTTAGAAAGCCTGAGGAGTCGAAGGGAAAAACTTGAATTGCTCTTTTTTGGAGTAGAGCCTCGATTTTGTCTGAAATCTGAGATGCCATGAGAGCTGAAAAGACGAGGGGGGGAGGAAAAGAAGTCAGAACGGGAGGGGAAAGGAATTCTATTAGGTAGCCTTGCACTGTGCTTAAGACCCAAGGGTCTGAACTGAGAGTGCACCATTTTTGAAGGAACAGTTTTAAGCGACCCCCCACAGGAGGGGAAAAAGAAAGGCTTACCTTGCTGGTTGGAGTTTTGACGATAGTTTCGTTGACCTTTCCCCCTGAAGCCACGGCCACGTTGGGGGTAAAATTGGGGCTTGTAGTCCTGGTTGTTACTGGACGAACCTCTGGAGCCTTGGTTGTAGGGACGGCCGGAAGAGCGGCCCCTGCCGGCCCGTCCAAAAACCTGAGGGGCGAAAACCTTTTTTACTGTTTGCTGGGCTTTGTCCAAAGAAGCAAAAGTAGAAACAAATCTACTGAGGTCACGAACCAAATTTTCTCCGAACAGGAGACCATTCGCCTTGGGGCCAGGATCCATGGGTGCTAGATTTGAGAGTTTAGGATCCAGTTTAATCAGGAGACCCTTGCGACGCTCATGAGTAATTGCGGAATTCGCATTTCCTAGAAGACAGAAGGCGCGCTGGGCCCACATGGAGACTTCTTCAGCAGAAAGTTCAGTACCTTCTAAGCGGGAGGATTCCGCCAAATCAAAAATACGGGCTAGAGGGCCTACAATGTCCAACAATTTGTCCTGGCAAGTGGACCAGGCCTTGTCCACCCCTCTGCGGGGGTCTTTGCCAAACTTGGAAAAGAAGGTGAGGAGAGGTTGGTCTATAGAAGGAACCAAAGTGATTTTGTCGGGAAGAGCAGGTTTAGGGCATTCAGATTTGAGTCTGGCTCTTACCGGGGCCTCCAGAGGGAGACGTAATCTGGCTGAGATATATTCTCCAACATGGTGAGAAGGAAGCCATTCGGTAGAATTGGGGTGTCGAATAGTAGAAGGATCAAACATGGGAAAACCTTCGGAATCAAAAACTGGTTCAAAAGAAAAGGAATCCAACTTAGACGATTTAGGAGAGGGGGTGGAAGGGTCAGCCGTGTCAAAAAGGTCAATTAATTGATCAGCGTCATCAAAATTAGCATCATCATCATCATCTGTGTCCAATATGGTGGAAATTACTAATTTTCTCCTAGGAGACTCTGCATGTTTGTCTTTTTGTTTGCGTTTGCCCTCGGAGCCAACAAACCCCTCCTTAGAAGGAGGCCTGGGAGGAACAGAGTCCTCAGTCAAGAGCGAGGAAGACTCGCCAGTCAATTACGCTTTTTTAGAGACACGAGTTTGAGCAGAGTGGTCCACCTTTCTCTTTCTGCTTTCCCCCGCAGATTGGGCCAATACTTTGGACATGATGCTTAACATGGAGTTCTCCATATTCTTGGACATTCTTTTCATGGAAACTTCCACAGCTGTTTCGACTGAATTATTGATAAATTTACTCAAGTCCTTCTTGAATGTTTGAGAGTCCTCAGCAGGGACCTCTTCAGAGGAACTATCGAGTTCCATAATCAGGCTGTGATAGCAAGAACAACAGAAAAAGGCAGGAGGTAGGCGAGGGTTAAATTGCAGGGCAGGGGCGTGTTCTGGAGGCGGGCCGTGCAACGAGCGTCAGTCGGCTTCACACACAGAAGCAGAAACCAAGAGCAGAAAGCGTTGTGCTGAGGAGCCGGGGACCGGAGAAGCCTTCGTGAGGTGACAGAAGGTCGGGGAAGACGCGCGAAGCAGCGCTCGTTAGGAAGCTCGAAAGAGGGGGGGGGGGAAGCGAGGGGAAGAGGACCGGAGCCCAAAAGAAACACGCGTAGAGCGTGAAAGCAGTAGCGCGAGGTCGCGCTTTACAAATATGCAGCAAATAACATGAAAACGTGCATAAAAACCATTAAATACCAATTATAATACTGTGAGCATAGATAAAGGCACTTATCTGACTGCGAGCAGCAAGAAAAAGGAAGCTGCGCAGTCAGTTAGGGTCTTTATCTAATAGGTCCTCTGTGATTGGTTACTTCAGTCTCGTTTTTTCTCATTCCCATGGCCCAGTTTGTTCTCTGGCCCTCTGGGAACTGTAGTTTTTTACATATCTTGGCTGCTGTGCAATTAAATGCAAGATTAGAAAGCATAATAGGAGCCTCCGGTCTTGCCATAAAATTATATAGTCAGCACCCACTTAATGCTGTTGGTCCTGTTATAATTATATCATGTTATCATCTGCACTGTTCACATTTTAATCTTCACAGGACCAAGTAAAAACCAAGAATATTCAATCTATCATTTAATCAGTGTTGCCATCATTGCAAATCCGAATAATTGCTCCACTGGCTACTTATAGCTAGGAGGGCAATGTTCAAGGCCCTCTGCTTTGTCCACAGAGCCCTCCAAAGAATAGGACAACTATACCTAGTTCAAGTTAAATTCAACCAATACAAACCTAACAGGACACTACTTCATGCTTGCACCTTACTGCAACAAATCCGTAAAAGGCGCTTCTTTCTCAGTACAAGCTACCAAGCTCTGGAACTCACTATCACCCAGCATCAGATACACCCAGGAGCATATACATTTTGAAGACAGTTGAAATCCTGGCTATTTCCTAGAGGACTGCACCACCTGCATCCAGACAGCTGAGCCTAAAAAACAGTCACACTCTCATGAGCAATCCTCAACTTACAATGCACAAACTATAAACAACTCAAACACTAAACCGCTTTCATTATGCAGCTAATCAAAATGAGCTGACCTGTGGTTTGCTGTAGCATTATATAGTTATGTACTTCCATATATGACTGTTATGGCCCACAATTAAATAATTAAATCATTTTTATAGTGTAGTAATACCCATGGGCGTCTTGGCACTAAAACCACAGCCCCTAGAGAAAAGGTGCAACTGAAAAAGAAAGCACATATAGCTAGGAAACAAATAAATAAATAATAAAACAATAATAAGCAGTGGTCAGAAACCAATTGTAACTTATACCTATTAAATTCACATAATACATATCTTCTAGGAGGGTTGTCCATCACCAGCATTGTACAGACAAAGAAACAAACCCTACCAAATAGACAGGAAAGGGATAACTGAAGAGATCTGTCACACATTACTGAACAATTATGGACGAATTTAATATAGTTCATTCACTGTAGGTCCCAAACATATATATTTATGTTCTTTATATCTCACATCGACACTCAGATTTGGGATAATAAAAATGCCCTCTATGTATCTCACCACTTCTCTCTCCTAACTATGCCCGTATCAGGACCACAACTATACACACAATCTCAGATTGGACAACTCAGTGCAGTAAACAGCTAAGTAGACTATATTGTATGAAATACCATAAAGGGATTGCACTGATTTTAGCGCTAACAAGCTAACTGCATACTGAAAACCATATAACTGCACATCTGTTTCTTACACTGCATCTTCTAACACACTGCTACAAGCTGCGTGCCATAACACGAGAACCGCACTTCGGTGGTCATCACTCAGGACATTGAAACACTTCCCACATAGGCTGTAAACAAAAAGAATATCTTTCCAATCACACGCCTTACATGGGGTAGGAATGATGCTACTCGTTTAGGCAAGCTCTTCAGCTCCCCACATAGGGGTAGTAAGCGCCATATAAATGTTGCAATACAATACAATACAATACAAAAGAATACAACACAGAACATCAAAAAAATCTGTGCAGACAAGATAATCCTGGGAGGCCAAGAACAATACAGCTCAGCAACAAAACTGTTTATAACAACCAGCAGGACGGCGTAATGAGCCGTAAAATGCAGTGATCCGCCAGTTAGATGCTCTGATGTCAGCAAGGCTGACTCAGCCTTCCATCCCTCTGAGGTGGGTAAACTAAGTACCATTAAACTTAATTATAGTAACTCCTGTTCAGTAGAGCGCTTAGATACTGGAGAGGTGTAACAGGACGTGCTATATAAAATAAAAACTGTGCACAGTTGCAAATGTGTTATTCAATTATTTATCAAGTTCAGCAATTATAGTTTTAAATGATTAAGTGCATATTTATGTACACTCCACAAATGTGTATGCTAAAGTACTGTATAAATAACTACCCAGAATTGCTTAAAATGCAGTATAATGCATAGGGACGAACATGCTAAAGGACGATTTTCATGTAGCACTCAATAATTGCCCCCACATAATGACAAAGCTGAGAATTGTTATTCTGCAAGTTAGAATTCACTAAAACAGGACAAAACACAACAATTTAAAGTTCCAATTGCAGAAATGCAGAAAGTCTGAGTTAATGGAAATCAGAAATGTGCCCCTGTGGGTCACATGTTACTATCATAACAGTGATAATTTAAAAAAACAATGGTGGGATTGTTTGTTACGGCTAAAAAATATTAATCTAAACTTTTTAAAGAGATGACATTTTTTGTTGGAAAAAACAAAAAGTTATTTTAGACTTTTAATTTAAATGTGTGGGTATCCAACACCTTTAGAAAACCTGCATCTCAATGGCTTGCCCAGATGTTGGATGGATTCAAGGACAGTGTTAATCTAAAATCATTAGACAATGTGCCCCATGAGAGGGAAATCAAACCAGAATTTCAACATACAGTACCTAAAGAAAGGACTAACTCAAAAGAGAGTTTGAGATCAGAAATTGTAGAAACGACATGAAGGTTTAATAATAGATTAAAGTGCAATACAGAAGTTCAGTAAATGCAGAGTAGCAATATTCTCAGTTGGAATGCATAAAATCGTTTGTCATAAAGGCTCTCGGTATAATAACAATGCAGAATAGTAGATAAGCACAGAAGATAGACTAAGGGTCTAATTTAGCTCTTGGTGGACAGGTTACCCTTTCAAAATGGTGGCGGCTATCTCATCCGCCAAAATATAAATTCCAGAGGATATAATGGGACTTATATTTCGACAGCCGGGATATCCATCACCGTTGTGACGGAGTAACCCGTCCGCCAAGATCTAAATCAGGCCCTGGGTCTCAACTTGCAGCAAAATCAGGTAAAGGTCAGGCAGCATCCCTGGGGGGGTCGGAAAAGTCTTGATGACTCACCCCCAAATTCAAGGGTTTAAATACAGTTTTCTTGCATAGGGGAAATCTGCAAATTCAGCATAGTATGATCATTGTGCCAACAAATCAAAACTTCACATTTTTAAGCATCACAAGCCCTGAGACCTTAGCACTAACTGACTATATGAACATTGATCCTCTTTACCCTCTGACCTAAAATCATCTGGAGATCTCAGAACAAACTAGTTGTATAAACAACAGAAACATTTGTGAGAGAATGCACTACAGTGTGCTAGAAGGAAGAACCTTGAAGATTGTTACACGTGCCCCCTTCCAGTGATTTATAAAGTTCTTTGAGAACAATATTGTCATACAAAATAAGCAGTGAGCATCCTGCTGCATGCACTGTCAGGCAAGAAATATAAACCGAGAAAGAACATAATACAGTATCCATCTTAGACAAGATGGTGTCAAAGCCAAACTAAAGCCTAGTGAACCTATGCCAGGAAAACACATGAAAACTCAGCATAATGATTTTGTTTCACATTGCATTAGCTGTATGTCAATATACACTTGTGAATTCAATTGTGAATTAATTACTCCACAGATTAATATTAATCCACATTTGATTTAAATGCACAAAAATTCCCTCAACATTTATATATTTGAATAAAACAAAAAACGTATGAAGGTGTTTTCATGTAGGGGATTATTTGTAAATCTAAATAACCTAAAAACGTATATCATTTAATATTTTGCACTTCTTTGCTGTGCAGTAAAACACATGTAATGTTCACGGTTAAAAAAATGGATTGGATCTTGGCTAGAGACGCTGCAAGATGTGGTGGTATGTTGTTTTGGAGGTTGTGGTTTCGAGAGTTCAGGTATTGTTTGTCGAGGTTCCCAGTGGCTTACAGTTCCTTTAGCCTTGCTCAATAAAATTGTAACCTGCTGTCATTTGGGTTTTGGTATCCACTGGTGCCTAGTGGTGCTTTAGTGGTGCATTAAGGGTGTTTTGAGAAGAGGACATGAGGATTGGAAGAAACATACAACCTCACTGTGGGGCATATTATCAAGGAATGGCGTTAAAATTATCGCTGCTTTAGCGGCAGGAAACTGCCACTAAAGCGGCAATAATGGGTTTGACAATATGCCATAGAGAATTCCAATAGAAGCCCATGTTCACACCGGAACATGGGCTTCTATTGGAATTCTCAAGGGCATATTATCAAGCCCATTGTCGCTGCTTAAGCAGCAGTTTCCTGCCGCTAAAGCGGCGATCATTTTAACGGCGTTCCTTGATAATATGCCCCTGTATTGTTTCATCACTGCTTTCTTGTCTATGGCAAATGAGTATTAGCTGTCTACAGTCCTGGCTTTAGTGCGGTGCAACCATTGCCGTCACACTCGGCGGCGAACTCAAGGGGCACTGCATTCTGAAATGCCTCATGGGTGGAAAGCACGTGCTGCAGATTTCTTTGTGCACTCAGCAAATTTCACACTTTAATACAATTGTCAAAAAAATTCTGGTGATTAATGTACATGTGTTGGAAAACGAGGCAGCATCTGTGAGGCCAGCACAAATAACATGACTACGTTTGTCCTTCACTGGGAACCAAACACCCAATTGTAGCGCCTGGCTCTCAGAGGGTAGCGTTGCAGAGCAGTCTGAGGCTTACTCAAGGGAGGTGGTGTGGGCTAGTAATCGCCATTTGCCAGTGCGCAGAAATAACACTCAATAATTGAGTGTCCAGATGTACTTTTCTTTATAACAGTAAGAGTAAATTTATTAAACACACACTACTCAAAACTATGCACAAATTTACAAATATACATAAGCTGTTGGAATTACTTTGTGACATTGCATAACATCTCCACCCCTCCCGCAGGGGGGTTGAGTCTAGTACCAATAGTCCCATGTATGCACATCATCTTGCCCCCAATGCCATTAGTTGGACATAACCTGCACACTGGCACCATCCCAGTGGCTCCCCCCCCCATTACCTCAACAAGCATTAAACAGGGGTACACTGAGCACCTCCTACTGACCATACAGTATGCACCTCTACATCTTAAGTGCGAACAGTCTGGGGTCTTCAACTAAGCACGGCAGCAAGAATACATGTTTACGCACACTTTACAATGACAGTACTCAGCACATTTGGATATCATTAAAAATGCATTACAATTACAGCCCCTAAAGGCATCACAGATGATCACAGGATTAAATTGTAAATACCGTCAAACACCCTAGCAAGAGTGTCTAGCCACTTAAATCCACTTTGCTTATGACATCATCTTACACCAATACTTCACATTGAACATCAGTCCCTCTAAAAGAAATAACCATTATTAGAACATTGGAATGTTGGGAGCTCCATTGCAGACTACGGGCCGGTAAAGGCCCACAGAGCGACATTCCAATGTTCTACAAAGGCTTCTCGAAGCTCGAGGGGATTTATATCCCCTCGAGCTTCGAGAACCCTTTGTTTAATTTGTTAGAACATTCTGTCCTCTAGTGGCAGAATGTTCTCATAGCCTTATAGCCCTTCGTAGCAGGACTATACCGGCAATTAAAGTCCCGCTGTCTCGTTAAAGTTCCTCGCCTTCGGCTCGGGCCTTTAACGATTCAGCGGGCCTTTAATAGCCGGTATAGGCTATAATAAATGCATTTCAGTGCAATTACACTCTTCATCTCCAGGGGATGCCCTTCTGCAGACATCCCTAACTCAGCCTTTCATTCCTTGATGCACTTTTCAATCCTCCTCCAGCTGTAGAGCAGAAGCTCCAGCCAAAGAGAAGATGAACTGGTGACTGAGCCCTTGAGGGGTTATCCTTTTTAAGTCCCCATGACTCTTAGGGGGGACTTCTCTTCTTTGGACTGGCGGAGGCTGCGCTGTTCCTGCAGCTCCTCCTGCCCCTCCTTCAACAAATGAGGGAGACCCCTCTCCTCTGGGGGCCACCAGCATCCAAAACAGCAGAGTTCCTAATGCCTTGCAAGGCATTCTGGGGTGCTTCATGCCGATTTCCCCGCATATTAAATGAGCGGCTTTCCCGCTGTGCCGGGAAGAGCTACGATGTGTGCCCTGAGGTTCCGTGACGATTTGAACCCGTGTTTTCAATATTGTCGGAAATACATAATATTGGTATCAGTGAACCGCAAATGATCCATTTAGCATATCCTGGTGTTTTCGCTACGTTACGAGCAAGAGCACTCCTGTTATGAACACATTTCCGATCTACCCATGGCATCCATCTTAGATCATGGCAGCCATTTTGTGTTTCTTGCCCTCACATATGCAATAACCTCTGATCACTTCATTTCGATTAAGGACACGTAGCCTTAACCGGAGATTCACCTCTTTCATGACACGTACACCTTAAACCAGATCACGCTGAAGCTGCATGACTCGACAAAGGCTGCCTCCTCTGCCCGAGGCCAGCCCACCTGAACTGGTTTTCCTGTCCATTGTCCTGATCATGATTAGGCGGCCGAAACTGGTAGCCTTGCCCATTTACAACCCACAAACATCTCTAATCCCGTTTTTCTATCTTCTGCACCTGGCTCTGCTCCTTTCCTTCTGGGCCTTTATTAGGGGGAGGTAACGAACTTTACGATGAGGCGGTCCGGCTCTTGAATGCAATATTGACAAGGGATTGTGATGGACTAGTGGGAACCCCTCTTCGTGATGTTTGGCATCAGATATTATCGACAGTTCCTGTGTAACGCCAAATATTTATTGTTTAAGACACAAAGGTTTGGGAATGTACTGACATGTGAAATATTTGCCTGAAGCACAATTTTTGGTATATAAGGAGCAACCCTCAATGTACAAATCGAACAGGCTCCTAGATTCTGCCCGTGTGTAGATTCTGTGACTTCTGTGTCCCTGCAGTAATAAACCTTTGGTCTTTGACGCCACCATCGAGAAGCCCGTGTTTCTGTTCATTTGCGCACCAAGGCAGGTGGAACTCCGGGGTCTTTGGGTGTTGTTCCCTGACACCTCTGGACGGAACCAAAAAGTCCAGAACTCCAATTGGCGCCCAACGTGGGGCGACGTCATTCGGTACCGGTCCAAAAGCCTGAAGAGTTCGAGAAGCTTCGTGTGAAGATTCCTGAGGGAGGCGCCCCACTTCATCGATCCCGGCATATCGCAAAAGTGGCCCTGACGTTCTCTTCCACGAGGGTTCCCGTTCAGGACGGCTGCAGTGGGCCGTTGCCTTGACCGTCGCCCTGTCTTGGACCCGAGGTGCAGCCTTAGTACAGCGAAACGTGACGGGTTTCTCCTTGGTGACGTCTTCAGTGCCTCAGTTAAGTATTTAGTGATAGCTAGCTGGTTACTTTGTGAGGATTGTTAAAAATCCTTGATCGGTTCTTGGTTTGGTTTGGTTTCGTAAGATTATCACTAGTTGTTCTGGTTACGATAATCTATTTGGTTCAGTTTGGGTATCGATACATTAGTTTGGTTTTGGTAGGCCTAAGTTCTTGGTTCGAGTGCACATATTTGTTCTGTGTTTTTGTTTGTCTTGTGTTCCAGACTGAAAATGGTAAGTCGGAAAATGTTGTCTTGTTTTGGTTGCAACCGTGACTCACGATTGGAGGATTCCTGTCTGGTTCCTCCGATTGGGACTCCCCTTTATGACTTATATTGCAAATTTGGTGTGGGTCCTATATCCTATAACGAGGTATGGGTCCGCTACACTGCGAAGGATGGTGTCCTTAGTTGGCCACTACATGGTAGTTTTGAACCCGAGATTCTTGATAATTTGGAAGCGAAACTGTTCAAGAAGAAAGCCCGGCCGGCAATGTTTGATTCTTTCCGTTACTGGCGAAAAGAATCTAAACAGAGAGAAATGAAAAGGTTAAAGAAAGAACAGAAAGAGCAAGAAGAGTTAACTCTAGAGCAAGCAACTAAACAGTTACAAGATAATGAGTGCGAGAAGGCTATTGAGGTGGCCATTAGAGAGCGTAATTTAGCGATTGACAAGTGCTATCCTGCCTTGCCATCGAAAACAACTAAGATACTAGAGGATCCCGAAAACGATCCACTGTTGTCTTATCTGTTACGATCACCTCCACCGTATGCACAAGGTGCTACGGCTCCGTCTGTGCCAAATGTTCAATTGCCGGTTGCTGCACAACCTGGCATTCCTGCTCCTGTTCCTCAGAATTTAGTTCCTGTACCTCATGTGGTTAATATGAATGTTCCTACGGCTTCTCCTCTTCCTGGGTTGCCGACTTCTATACCTGTATCTGTCTCGCTTACACCTACTACTTCACAAACTATTTTCATCGATACTCCTACTGCTTCGCAATCTGTTCCTACCTCTACTGCGTTCTCTACATCTGCGAGTGTGTTAACTCCACTTTCTGTTCGTAGAAAAATCACTGATTCTGTTGCTAGTATACTGTCTCCTTTATATAAATCTTTGATTAAGACTCCTACTCCTGATTCAGTTCAGAGACGTAGTCAGCTACCAAGTACTGAAGAACGGGGAATTTTAGATTCCACGGCTCTCAGATGGATTACGAAAGTTAGAAGATATAGTACGAGAGATGTACTAGATACGTTTATGCAGTGGAAGGAACCAACACAACGGTACGTCTTTGATGAGATGTGCTCATTGTTACGTGAGGAAATAGAGGAAGATGATGTTGAATCAGACTTGGAAGATTTAATTAAGGTGCAAAAAGAGTTTGCTGCAGGAATGATAGTGGGTGACAATATTGAAGAAGCGATGGAACTTATCTTAAGTTTTAGGAATGATCCATCTCTTCGTTCGCCGAGAGATTTAGAGAAAGGTAAAATGAAGCTAAGTCGCCAATATCCTATGAGGGAGGTTCCTCCAATCTGGCGCGAAGCAATACAACGTGATGATAATGCAGGTATCGCAGCTGCTCCAGCACAGTTCCAACGAGTGTGGATACACATTCCATGGAAGCGAGCTGAAGTGCTAGCGGTGAAACAGGCCTTGCCAGATCCGCGTAAAAATCCTGCTGGGTATTACAAGGAATTGACACAGACAGTTGAGGCTTGTATAATGAACTTAGCAGACATCGACATGTTATTTGGTAATGTAGTTCCACAACCAGTGTGGGCTAAAATTCGTAGGGAAGATCATCAAGCAGCCTTAGGTGGTGATTGGGCAGCTATCACTGCAGCGGATGGTCAGCAAACGGGTGGTGCAAAACCCGAACCCCTAATTGCTAATCTTCCAGGTAGAATAATTGACTTAATGAAGACTCTGATGCCTGCGTTGCGTGTTAATTGGGATAAATTATCCGCATGCAAGCAGAAGAAAGACGAAAGTGTCTCCGACTTCTTCACGAGGTTCGAAGAGACTTTTGTAGATCATAGTGGTCAGGATATGAGCACTGAAGGAGGACAGAGACTGTTTGTCGATAAATTTGTGCATAATTTGTTACCTGAGTTATGTAATAAATTGAAGGATTCAGAGAGTGCGTGGGCTGTTTCCACAACTGCGCAAATACTTGCGACTGCACAATACTACGAAAATAGGGATAAAGAAGAAAAGGAGAAATCAGAAAAGAAAACGAAAGATTTAAAGACTAAGGTTCTTTTGCAGCAGGCGTATCCGCCTCGCACGAATCAGACTAATATGCAACAGAACTCGTATCAAAAGACAGATTATAGTTCAACCAGGCCTCAATACCAGTGGAATCAGTGTGCGTATTGTAAGAAAGAGGGTCACTACAAGAATGAATGTCCGATCTTAGCGCAAAATAATGCTGCAGCAGCTCAGAGAGGTCGTGGTGGTTTTGTGCAGAATTCTAGAGGTCGAGGGCGAGGTGCTATGCCTCCGCAAACGAATGATCGTCCCTCCAATCACTTTGATCAACGAAATGGACAGTCAGCTCAACAGAATAGATCTCAGCAATATCTTGTTGAAGACTATTGTGAAGTGGATGAGGGATTTCAGCAAAATGGATACTAGGACAGCCATGGACAGAGAGAGGGAGTAGTATCAGTTCCAGTGGATCAGAGTGGGCCTTATGTCGCAGTAGCAACATCAGGTGTAGTCGAACCGTTTCTGTTGGATACTGGTGCCGCAAAAAGTTCTATCATTCATGCGAAACTCCCTTGCGCACCTTTGTCTGGCTCAACAAATGTTTCCGTAGGTTTTTCAGGCGCCCCTGTTTACAATCCGATATCTGGTCCTTTGTCTATTTCTGTTGGACCGTGTCAATTGAAAGCACCCTTGATTTTGACGACAGGTTGTAATGAAAATCTGCTTGGTTTAGATTTGTTAAAACGACTATATGCGACATTGTACTGTTCTCCGGAAGGGGTACAGCTTACGTTGGGTAAAAGAATCATTTCTCCGATGTATTTGTCAATGGATGCACTCCCACCAGAGCTACGTTCACTCCCTGATTCTCTTTGGGCGACTGGTCCTAATGATGTAGGCCTTTTGGAAATACCACCGTATGTAGTTACTTTGAAAGCAAATGTGAAATTTCCAAGAATTCCTCAATATAAAATATCCAGTGAAGGAGAGCGTGCACTTTTATTGATTGTGCAAGATTTGATTAAGAAGGGTGTGGTTGAAGAAACACGAGGAAATGTTTGTAATAGTCCTGTATTGCCGATTCTGAAACGAACTGACCCTACGAAGCCTCCAGTATATAGGTTTGTCATAGACCTTAGAGAAGTTAATAAAATTGTGGTTCCACAGTTTCCTGTGGTTCCAGACATTACTGCCTTGTTAACATTGATTCCTGCTACAGCCACATGGTTTTCAGTCATAGACTTGAAGAATGCCTTTTTCAGCATTCCGATAGCCGAAGAAAGCAGAGATATTTTTGGCTTCTGTCTAGGAGGTCGAAGTTTCAGATTTAAACGCGCTCCACAAGGCTACTGTGAGAGTCCATCTATTTACAGTCAAGCATTAAAAAGTCAGTTAGATTCTTTTGTCCTTCCTCCAAGTTCTGCCCTAGTACAGTACGTAGATGATCTTTTAGTGGCTGCCGATGACAAGGAAACTTGCAAAGCAGCTACGGTATCGTTATTGCATCATTTGTCTGATTTGAATCACAAGGTGTCACCTTCCAAGATGCAATACTGCTGCCAAGAAGTGACCTACCTAGGTCATCTCTTGTCAAAGGAGGGAAGGAAGTTGACCCCAGAAAGAATAAAAGCAATTACGCAGATGAGTGTTCCACGCACACAGAGAGAAGTACGTGCCTTTCTAGGTATTACCTCCTACTGTAGGCAGTGGATTCCAAATTTTTCTCTTTTAGCGAAACCATTGGTAGCTTTGACTGGGAAAAATGTTCCGAGTCCGGTGCCTTGGTCTGATGAATGTCAGGAGAGTTTTACTGAATTACGAAAAGCACTGTGTTCAGCTCCTGTATTGGGTACACCCGATTACAATAAACCATTCACGCTCTACGTTCATGAGAGAGAAGGTTGCGCGTTGAGTGTTCTGACACAGACATTTGGTGATAAACAACGCCCTTGTGCGTATTTTTCATCAACATTAGATCCGGTAGCTAGAGCGTTACCTAGTTGTTTGAGAGCTACAGCGGCAGCTGCGGCTTCCATTCGACAATCTGCTGGTTTGGTGATGAACAACATGCTAGTGGTCATGGTTCCTCATGCAGTGGACACACTCATGAACCGAACAAAGACACAACACCTTACTAGTGCGAGATTATCTGGTTACGAGCTGACACTACTAGCGAGTCATATTCAGATCAAAAGATGTAATGTATTGAATCCGGCAACGTTGTTGCCGACTGATCAAGAGTCGAGTGATTCTGAGCCACATGACTGCTGTTTTAAAACGGAGGAAGAGACAAAAGGACGCATCGATTTGAAGGATACTCCATTATCAGATCCGGATGGTACGCTGTATGTGGACGGGTCATGTTTTAAATTGGAGAATGGTGATGTGACTGCTGCTTATGCAGTAACGACTTTGAAGACGATTGTGGAGACTGCAAGAGTGAGTCAGAATTCTGCCCAAGCTGCAGAATTAATAGCTCTAACAAGAGCATGTGTTTTAGCTGAGGGAAAGAGAGTAAATGTTTTCACAGATAGTCAGTACGCATTTGGCGTGGCCCATAGTTTTGGCCGCTTGTGGAGAGAAAGAGGTTTCATTACGTCCCATGGGACTAAGATTCAACATGGTCAGCTAGTTAACGACTTGTTGGATTCTCTAACCTTACCGACTGAAGTTGCGATTGTGAAGTGCAGTGCTCATAAAGCAATCACGGATGATGTTGGACGTGGGAATGCTTTTGCTGATGAAATTGCTAAACAGACAGCTAGAGACACGATGAGCAGAATGTATGTTGCAACGTCTGCAAGATGGATCGCTGAGTCTGGGATGTGTGAAGATACAATGGAAAGTGTGAAAGAGATTCAGAAAGAAGCAACTGAGGAAGAGAAACGTGTTTGGAGAGAAAGTACGGGCAAGTTGGACTTGAATGGATGTTGGATTGATTTGACAGAGCAGCAGCGTTGGATGTTGCCCGATGCGTATGTGCTTGCAGTGGTGACAATGGCGCATGGAGTAGCGCATATAAGTTCTAAAGGTATCTGTAAGATGTTGGCTCCGGTCTGGAAGAATGATGGGATCAGTAAGTGTGCAGAGAGAGTGGTGAGAAACTGTATGGTGTGCTTGATGCATAATCCTGGCAAGGGAACTCCAACTCCAGCTGGTCATTTCGCTCCTCCTTCCTGCCCCTTTGAAGTGATTCAGTTAGACTTCATTCACATGGATCGCTGTAATAATTTGAAATATGTCTTGGTGGTAGTTTGTGCTTTTTCCAGGTGGATAGAAGCATACCCACTGAAGGACAATACTGCCTTATCAACTGCCAAAATCCTTCTCAAAGAATATTTCCCTAGGTATGGCATGCCACGGATTGTATGGTCAGATAACGGAAGTGAGTTTATAGGGAAAGTTATGCAGAGTGTGTGTGCAGGCCTAGGGCTGAAACAAAAATTTCACAGTGCAAACCATCCTCAGTCTGCTGGTCTAGTGGAGGGTTATAATGGCACCCTCAAGCTGAAGATAGCTAAGATACAGGCATCCACAGGTTTGGCTTGGCCAGACGCACTTCCTTTGGCTCTGTTATCCACAAGAGCGACTGTACATTCTCGATTGGGGCTTAGCCCTTACGAGATTGTATTTGGTCGTCCTGCTAATATTTGGGGGGTGCCAAGGCCAAGGGAGTTCAGACAGCTGGAATATCCTATGTTGATAGACTACCTTTACGACTTGACTGCTAAATTGAGTCTTATTCATCAACAGGTTTTCAATGCACTGCCAAAGCCTCCGGAGAGTCCAGGGCATCAACTGAAACCCGGCGACCAAGTGGTGGTCAGAAATTTTGCGAGGACAAAGAATCTTCAGCCCCGCTACGTCGGCCCCTTCCAGGTCCTACTGACAACGAGGACAGCCGTTCGTGTGGCTGGACGCAAGAACTGGGTACACGCGTCACATGTAAAGCGTGTACCCTTGCCGCTACCTTACGACAACTGGGTGAAAAAGGGAATTGGTGCCTCCGAAACTGACAACACACCGAAGTTCATCCCTTTCAGCGATGCCGAATTGATTACTGATACTCCAAAATCTGACTCTCCTCCTGAAAAGACTCTTTTGAACACTGAACAATTGTCTCCAGCATCAGAAGAAACTTTGCTATCTGCGAACTTAAACACTGCAACAGCTACTAGTGATACACTATTTTCCGATCAGACAATACCTGCGAAACAAAAATACAATTTGAGACAACGAAACATGGACAAATAAAGCAGGCAACTGCATATTGTGATTTTGATGTATTGAACTTTTGCCTTCAGCCAGGAAGTTTGCTATTGTTTATTGTTTTTAATTGCCTTGCCGTCTGGGTAGCCGTAGGGTCGTGGCTGTGTGCCTAGTTTGAATTTGCAGGGGTCTGACACAAGGTCGATCTTTCTGTTGGTTCTGGGAACTCCCAGGGCTGACAGAGGCATTTTCATCTACGTACACATCATCAGTGGTCGCGAGCGGATTGTAGAAGATGGAGCTTCCTGCGCTGCAACGAGAAAATGTGATTTATGTTCGCAGAAACAGACTTTATAGAATTCTTCGTAGCAAATGCTTTTTGATGCAATGTGCCGTTACATTTTTGATTATTTTAGCAACATTGGTGGGTGGAATCGTCTTTAGTATAAATTTGATTTTTGTGCCAATTACTACAGTACCTCCCCTTGATACTGCTACTTCTACTGTTTCTTCTATACACTCTTTTCACCCGTTTCCTGAACATGAGCAAGCCCGACGCACAGAGTTCATTAACAACACTTTTGTACAGCTCTTGCACCAACACCAACTGGTAGTTAACACTACAGACTGCTGGGTGTGTGGCTTGATACCCCACACTATGGATAAAGGTATTCCCTATCTGGTTTTGCCTTTCAGCTCCAATGGATCATTTCAGGCCCTTCAAACCATCTTTGCTTATGCCCTTGAGACCTATCCTCCACGTCCACCACGTTCCACTAGATATAACTCTGCCAACAAAGCTTTAGTCCAGGGAATTATTGACATGATCAAGGATGTCAATAATACTCCATCTTACCCGAGAGACGAATTGCGAGTGTATTTAAGTTGGAATACTTCAGAGTATCGCCTTAGTTTAGGAGAAAGCAAGCGTAAAAGCTCAACTCCAATCTGGGTCGTACCTCACCGAGGTCAGGTCTGTTTGCAAGGTAATGGGAGAAATCCGAGAGCTCAGCTAGGGAGGAGTGAGTGCGTAGAAACTTACGTATTTCCGTCTAACTCTTCCCCTGCCTTTCTTACTGCTAGGGGTACCTACTTCATCTGTCGAGACAGAGCATATACATGGTTGCCTGCCGACTTTGCAGGTTCATGCTACATTGCTCGACTGTTGCCTCCAACATACACTGCTTCATCTGATTACCACAGAACCAGAGTAGCGAGAGGTGTCTTCAGCAAGGAAGATACTGCTGGTCAGGAAGCTGGAGACTTCTTCAAAGGCTTCCTTCCGTTCTGGGGGCCTATGGCCAATAGTAGAAACATACGTCAGCTAACACGGGTAGTTGAATCTACTATTACCGAAACTGCTGGTGCCCTTAGCAATCTGACAGCTGAGCTTCAGGCGGACAGACTCATGACGTTGCAAAACCGTATGGTTTTAGATGTTATCCTTGCAGACCGAGGTGGGGTATGCAGAATGATCCAATCGAGCTGCTGTGTCTTTATTCCTAATAATGCTCCAACAGTCTATGAGGCGATCTCTAAGCTACACAAGATTTCCGACTCTATACACATAGAGAAGGGAAACTGGTCCTTTATGGAGTGGTTTTGGACTATAATCTCAGCGTGGGGATGGAAGGTTCTTATGGTCGTTGGTGTCACCCTAGTATTCCTATTCTCATGTTGCCTGATTATCCAGTGTGGTCCAGCTCTGTGTAGTCTTTGTGCTGCAACCTGTTTCAGGAAACCACCTGCGTTTGGAGAAAAGGCACGAGAAAGGATGATGATACAACAGCATGTCACTGACCTGATGAGCATAGAACTAGACTCTGATATAGACTGATTAATTGCCTATGTAAGGGCAAAAGGAGGGTCTGAGGTTCCGTGACGATTTGAACCCGTGTTTTCAATATTGTCGGAAATACATAATATTGGTATCAGTGAACCGCAAATGATCCATTTAGCATATCCTGGTGTTTTCGCTACGTTACGAGCAAGAGCACTCCTGTTATGAACACATTTCCGATCTACCCATGGCATCCATCTTAGATCATGGCAGCCATTTTGTGTTTCTTGCCCTCACATATGCAATAACCTCTGATCACTTCATTTCGATTAAGGACATGTAGCCTTAACCGGAGATTCACCTCTTTCATGACACGTACACCTTAAACCAGATCACGCTGAAGCTGCATGACTCGACAAAGGCTGCCTCCTCTGCCCGAGGCCAGCCCACCTGAACTGGTTTTCCTGTCCATTGTCCTGATCATGATTAGGCGGCCGAAACTGGTAGCCTTGCCCATTTACAACCCACAAACATCTCTAATCCCGTTTTTCTATCTTCTGCACCTGGCTCTGCTCCTTTCCTTCTGGGCCTTTATTAGGGGGAGGTAACGAACTTTACGATGAGGCGGTCCGGCTCTTGAATGCAATATTGACAAGGGATTGTGATGGACTAGTGGGAACCCCTCTTCGTGATGTTTGGCATCAGATATTATCGACAGTTCCTGTGTAACGCCAAATATTTATTGTTTAAGACACAAAGGTTTGGGAATGTACTGACATGTGAAATATTTGCCTGAAGCACAATTTTTGGTATATAAGGAGCAACCCTCAATGTACAAATCGAACAGGCTCCTAGATTCTGCCCGTGTGTAGATTCTGTGACTTCTGTGTCCCTGCAGTAATAAACCTTTGGTCTTTGACGCCACCATCGAGAAGCCCGTGTTTCTGTTCATTTGCGCACCAAGGCAGGTGGAACTCCGGGGTCTTTGGGTGTTGTTCCCTGACACCTCTGGACGGAACCAAAAAGTCCAGAACTCCAGCCCTACGTCGCTTCGAATGTTTGTGGGAGGGTACGGCCCCACCCGGACCCCCAGGTGAGTCCTTCAGCTCGGGGAGCCCACCCCCGGCCGATACGCCGATTTTCCGGGCCTGGCACCTCTCTCGCTCCTCTTGGGGGACCTGGTCCCCTCCAGGACCCCCGCATGCCCAATCGTTGGAGGGCAGCCTGGGGAGCCCACCCCTGGCTGCCCACGCCGGCTTACTGCCCGGCCAGCACCCACGTGTGCTGCTGCGGAGGCCGGCCACTCAGTTCTGGTCTGCCCGCTCTGGCGGGCAGACGTTTGAGGCTTCTCAGGACTTCGGGGGAGTGCAGCTGCACTCCCCCGGCCTTCTCCTCAGGGTCGGGGCCCGGGGATGGGGTCCCTGGCCCCCGGACATCTTCGAAGGAGTGCGGCTGCACTCCCCCACCTCCGCCTCGCTTTGGGGCCTGGGGATGGGGTCCCAGGCCCCCTCCATGACTTCGGGCCCAGGGATGGGGTTCCTGGCCCCCGCCATGACTTAGGGGCCAGGGGATGGGGTCCCTGGCCCCCGCCATGACTTAGGGGCCAGGGGAAGGGGTCCTGGGCCACTGGACATCTTCGGGGGGTGCGACGGCACCCCCCGCATCCCTCATCGGCGGGGGGAGCCGCCGCACCCCCTGGGGGCAATTTTCACGGGGCGGGGGGGCGTGATGGCACTCCCCCGCCCCCCTCCTTCACATCATCGGGGCCAGGGTGGGCTCCTGGCCCCCTTCTGGCATCTTCACGGGGCACAACGGCACCCCTCGGCTCTGCTTCCTCCTGGGGCAACCCCCAGGACCTGACCCACCCGGGGGCATCTCTGAGACAGGTGGTGGAGCCCCACGCGCTTCGTCGTCGGTCTTCTTAGGAGTCAAAGGTCGCCTACCTTCCGTGGGCCATATCTCAGCCCCTGGGGGTCCAATCTGTCCCATTTTTGTGTCATCTTGCTCCTGGTGGCGTCCCCCAGCCACTGGGAGCACTCTCCTTCATCCTCTGGGTCTCCAAGAGGGTGCATTCTGCAGGGAGCGGTCTTCACTGGCACCCTGCGCCTCTCTTCTCCCTGCGCAGAGGCCTCTCCTTCTGCGCACCGGCCCTGGACTCTCTTTCTGGTGCTGTTAGGGGCCTGGGGGGCAGTCAGGGGTGTCCTCCTTCCAACTGCCCATTGCACCAGTCTCCAGCACCTTTTGCCTCAGCAGACCATACCCCAGAGAGAGCTTATCTTCCTCTGCAAGTACTTTTTAAAAGTTGAGTAGGGGGCTGGCAGGAAGTCTGTGTGTGTCCTATCAAACAGTGACACATCACTTCCCTGCCCCGCTCCCTCCTTCTTGTCCAGCCTCTGGGTTTGTTCAAATTGGCGTCGCCCAGTGTTTCTGGCCACATGGCCTCTGAAACCCAATTCTTTCCCCCCTCACTGCCTTTACCATGGTTCTGCTTGGTGCCTGGCACCCAGCGACAGCAGTTGATGGATTGGCATGTAGCTCCACCTATCTTTTCTCCTTGGAGGGAAGATCTTCGCTCTGAGAAGAAAGGTCATTAATCTAACCTGCTAGCGCCAGACCCCAGCAGGGACTCAGAGAAATATGACATTTCTGGATGAACCAAAAGCAGTACAAATATGACTTTGGACTCTGCAGAATACTTATTTTCCCATCCGCTACACTGGACTTTAGTGCATGTCTGGAATCTGTATGCCTTGTGGAAGTTAGTATAGCCATGGGTTCCACCTTCCCATAAGAGACTAATGAATTAAAAAACACAGTAAAACACACTGACTTTCCCTAGCATTTTCCTTCCAGTGTATGAAGTCTATTCCATGTCACCACCCAATTCTGCATAAGTCCTGCTACACCATTCACTCTGTAGCTGCTCCTGGACTGCGCACGCTAGGAATCTTCCCTGCGCAGCCCCTACACGTGTGCACACACATGTACATCCGTGTCTGCATGTAACCAGCACGTGACCCATACTCCAGCTGCTGCGCAGCGGTCTCGTCAAGCCAGGGGGACTCCAATAAAATCTCCATTATCAGTTCACTGTGGGTGAGTCCCAGATTATGAGGCTCCCCCACAGTAAAAGATCAACAATTAGGGGCTCAAAAAGTGAAAAATCTGAGCGGCCCATAGTGTCAGAACCACCTTCTAACAACATGCTAGAGAAATCTGAGTTTTGTTTAATGGCAGTTTTGACTCCTGATAAAGTAATGCAGAGGGTTAACGTGCCTGCTGCAGAGCATGTGCAACATGGAGATCACCTAATTATATTTTATCCAGATAGCTCAGTGAGCCCAGATAGCACAGAAATCCTATTCCTACTTGCAGTTCTTAAATTAAAATCCTTCTAATATGGCACAGTGAGCTGTGAAATGGTATCAAAGCGCTGCATGGAAACTGCGCAACATAGGTTTAGAACCTTATGTTTTTTCCTCAGCCTTTGTTATCCTAACGCTGCTAAAAAGGGTTCGTTTGGGTAGAATACATTCTTATTATTAAATCCTGAGTTTGTGCTTCTCCAGACCAAGCACTCTTAAAATATACTGCCTACCAGTATGGATGCCATGTGACTCCGACACCTTTGGGGCCTCATCATCTTAAGTAACAATTTGAGTGGGGTAGTGAGGATGCCTGTAGAGAAGGAGGTCATTGGGATTCACCACCAAAGACTCTCACCCCAGGTGGCTCCACTGCAGTAGGCGAGTGTGGCTGTCCAAGCCCCATAGTGCAAGGCCTACTCACCACTGCATAGACTTTCCATGTACTTTAGCACACTTTGACTCTGTTAGCGGAGATTTCACAGCTGCTAGCAGACGGCTCATGCTATCCCCTCTGCCCCCCCATCTTTTTGTAACTAGTGCTCCCCTTCACCTGTCTCACTCGGTTCCTCCTGCTGCCCCTCCCTACCCTTTGCCGCCAGCCTTCGCAGTGCACGACTTGTGTTTTAAACTCATTCTATTTTGCCTTCATATGTCATACATGCCAACAGACCCAATTCGGGCAGGATACTCTTGAAGGGCTTTATTTTATGTCTCCTGCCCAAAATTACCTCTGCCTCAATATAAGTCAACAGGGAAAATACATTCCCCTATTTTTTTTTATCTCCCACTTACCTGTTCTAAAATGTTGCCATGTATGAGATGTAAATGGTTAGATCCTCTCCACACTTATATCTGATATTTCCATTTGTGTATAGCTTGTGCTACTTTTTGGCACTTTAAAGCTACAACTGGCCTATCAAAGTATGACATTTACCAGTTAAATTGTTTATTTATCGGGAACTGCAAGAGCAGTTGGGAGCTAATACCTATACAATTGTCTAAATATAAGATGTCCTAAGCCAAAAACTAAAACAAATCAGGGAAAGATGGAAGAATTATGGATATCCTACACAATCATACAGTCACTCACTCAGTCACAGACTGAATTATTACGCATTTGCATGCACAATTAATTGCAGTTTCTGTGTTTTTTGGGACACCAGTACACCCTTGTTAATAATAACTGTTACACCAGAAATCTGTTTAATATAAATTCTCTGTTTCCAGTTCTTTGGAATAAACATCCAACATATGTTTTGTGACACTAGTTGCTTCATTAGCGAATTACAGTGAAATTCCTTGTTCCTATTTCTGTGGTTGATTATCTGTAGCTTGTTTTCTGAGCTCCAAGTAATGTTCAAGCCCCACAGTGCAAGTGGCTGTGATAGGGACTACGCTCCAGGTCATTAAGGACATTGTCTGCAGTCCTCAATGCTTCACATAAAAGTCATTGATTTCAGGTGTGTTTTCTAATTTGTTTAATGGAACCAAAACAACACTGCAACACCCTAAATGCATTAGGCCATCACACAAAAGTCCAGCACTGAAACAGTGTCCAGAATAACTTGGAGTTGGGTGATCCTCTTAGGCTATGAATGGAACAGGGGCCTTGGTTGGGAGATGGCAGCCCATCCTGATGTGAAAGCACCTGCAAGTTTGAACCCCACTGGGAAACGGCCAGAGTGTGAAAATGTCCAGGTCAGCCCTGAACTGCAGGAATGAACTTGGACTCACAATGGACAATGTTGCATTTTCTACCTTTGTACACCATCACCAGTCAAAATCTCCCTAAGGGAATTTGTTGCACCCCCGTAGCCCATGTGATACATGGACGCCCACCTCACAATTCTAATCCACTCTGTTGTACATTACGGAAGAGTGCAGGTGGCAAATCCTGCATAGATCAATGCAGCACAAAGATGCATTTAAAGGGCTTCTAAAATTGCCTCTAATCCTTTTATGCAGCATAAAATTAGCGTCAAGAGCAGTATCAAAAGAGAAGCTTAAGATGCATAGAGGCTGGACGAAAAATTGTCGCGCCTGAAAAATAATCCATGAGCAAACATAATTTAGCATATGATTCAATTTAGTGATTAAGGAAATTAGCACATTCTGCGCAAATTGGTATTTGTACCACACTTGCTTGATGTGGTATTGTAGTTTAGCAGACTTGGGCATACACAGTTGTCTCCCGTGGGAGGTGCACCAACATCTCATGAAATTGAGAATAAGTATAACAGACAAAGGCCACATAAGGTGCACCTGGGCCAAAGCCAGGTCTTTCCATTGCTCCTGCAGTAGAGCAGATGACACAATCCAGCACTCTTGTTTCCCTGCCCTACGCTTACACAAGAAGAACGCGTAGACTCAACCCAATTCTAGGATCAGAAGACAAAGCAGTACTATTTTTACTACATAGACTACCAAGATCAGTTCAAGTGGATAGCACAATTACTACCTCTGTGCAAAACCTCTTTGCACATGGGTCGGAATTAACTTATTAGGGTGTTTCTCACATCCGGCATATACTGAGTGCGATAAAGTACACATTCCCTGTTAAATTTCGGAACATCAACTCTGCCAAAGTTTAACAAAGGAAAAATTACCGGAAATTAGCATGGCATGCAGATTTTGCTGACTAACCACCAACATTTCCATGATATTCACCCATTATTGTGGAAAATCTAGTAATATGTCCATTTTAGATCACCTTCTTCAGACCATTCGTAATGAGGGACTTAATTAAGAAAATCTTATGTAAATAAAGTCAACAGTGTAATATAGGGAAAGTTCTGAAAATGAAGTCACAAGCCGGACAAGGGTCCCATGACTTCCTCAAAGGAACACTACCGCCAGGCTGAACTGTGTAAATGCCACAGAGATGCAACAGGACAGCAGATCAAGGCTGAGACAGACCTGCAGACCGACAGAGACCGGCCAACAGCAAAGACTGTTTATTCCCTTTGCTAATTTCCTGGTCTTATTCCCATATTACATTAGTACACCTCCCTCCCTTTCACCTGACTCAAGTTTCATTGTAAAATAGTAAGATATCGGCTGCCGAAAATATCATGCTTTCCTGCATGAAAAGCATGAGTCAAAAATACACCGACCAAAACTAACAGCAATCTTTGGCCCTTTGAAGACCCAACAGCACCTTACCTTTGTACAGCATATATTCACTTTGTTCATTTTCAGAGGCATAGATCTTGCAGTGAGTGTCTTAGCTTCTGTACACACTCCCGCACAGCCACACAAAGTCGACATTTTGTTCACTTGCAGTTGCTTAAGCATAAAAATCGCCCCCTGGAGCTGCAGGCAGCTCAAACACACACATATTCAAAGACACACAGCGTCTGTTACTCAATAACTCAATGCAGAACACACACAGCTATACCAGCGCACGCACCACCATGTCCTTGGGCACATCTTAGCACGAGCTACCGAAAGGCTGGGATGAATATTTGATGAAGGTAGAATGAAGAGCTTTTAAAAAATTAAAAAGGTAGGGAGACGGACAAGTTGGAATAACAGCAGTCTCACCGCATCAAGCGGGTCTACAAACAAGTCATTTAGTAAACGAGAGGTCGGAAGTGATTTGTTTCTTGTACGCACAGTAGACACCACTGCTCGGCCTTGGACTGCTACCTTCCATTTGTTCTATGTGTTGTCGGAATAGCAGTCTATGGCACGTGTAGCGGGTAAAAGACTCCGGGGCATATTACCAACAACTAGCGATAACTATCGCTATGTTGGCTTAGCGGCAATAATATTGCTATTATCAAGGTTTATCTCAAAAGCGATAAAAAACGGTCGAAATGCATGAATATCGCTGAAAAGTCAGGGATATTCATGCATTACCGAGCTAATGCTCTTAGCCATGTTATCCACCTCCCATTGGATGACACGGCTAAGAACTGCTGTGGGCAGGCGTTAGCTTTTGGAGATATTCGCGCTTAGGGCGAATATTTCCAAAAGTAGGTAATAGGAGATAGCGATGTTAGCGACTGTTTCCAGTCGATAACATCTTGGCACACCCACTTTGCATGTCATTAGCGATAAATATCGCCGACATGCAAAGTGGGCCCCCAGATGATTGCTATCTCCTACTATCGCTAACTGGTGTTAGCGACAGCTAGGTAATAGGGCGATAAAATTATCGCCGCTTTAGCGGGAAAAATTCCCGCTAAAGCGGCGATAAGGCCCTTGGTAACATGCCCCTCCGTGTGTGCCTTGCTTGTAGACCTGCATTTGTCTCCCCATGCCTATTGGTGTGGAAGGTCAAAACATTATTCTAATAAAGTGTTTAAGGACATAAACAGATCTTAGTAAAGGGATTGGTCGTGCTTTATTTACCAAGTTGGCTTATATGGGCTATCAATTCTAACTTCACATTTTTCCCTGCAAATAAACCTCAGTTAAAACATTCATTTCGCCAGCTATGCTTATTCAACAGATTTACAAGAGTCTTTTAAAAAAGGACCCATAAAAAACGCAAGAAGTGCAAAAATAAGGAAATATTTTGTAACCTTTCCATGTCAATTGGACAAAGAAACCTAGGTATCTACCATTATGAAATATCTTTGTTTTTAGAATTTTATATAGCGCAAACTAGACCCGTAGATATCTGGTATCAGAGCGCTTTACATGAGCACCAGTTTCATTACAGATGGACACATTCATTTTTGTTAGGCACTGGGATTATAAGCGATTAGCCCAGAATCACAGGATTTTGAGCGTTGTTGCCGAGATTCGAACCCAGATCCCCAATTTCGAGGTTGACTGCTCTAGCCCTAACACTATAAGGTTGTGGGATCTTCAGGTTGCACTAAGTGTGATTTACAGTGTGGGAAATGTTTTTTTTGGGGGGTTGACAAATTTGTGACTATTTTTCCAATGCTTTCTGAGTTATTTAAGCACAATCCCCCAGATTCATCATGGTCATGTTTTGGGAGTCCGTAATAGCGAATTTTAAGGATTCGCTCTTAAAGACTCGCAAAATGGGATGCATGTAGAAATCGCAATATTTTATGCAATTTCTACTGCTCCCTTATTTGCGATTTGCTAATTGCGAATCGCAAATATGGAATGGCTTTCCCTTTAGGCCCATAGGAATGAATGGGGAGTCATTCCTTATTTGCGATTAGCAATTAGCGAATCGCAAATAAGAAAGCAATTTCAAGGGTGCCAGGGTGTCCAAGGACACCCTGTAGCACCCCTGAAATGGTAATGTACACTGGAGTTGCGCACACACATGTCCAAAGGACATGTGTGTGTGTAACATACAACTTAGAAAAATGCACTAAAGTGCATTTTTCTAAGTTTTTGCTATTTACCACGTAGTTAGACTTCGCGGTAAATCGCGGCCCCAGATTGTGAATTCGCAATTTTAAAATGGTTCATGAATTGCATTTAAGGAATCTCAAATTGAGATTCCTTAAATGCAATTAATCGCAATTTAGCGATTTCTAGAATTGCGATCTAGAATTGCGATTTTTGCATTTGGGATGATGAATCCCAAATGCAAAAATAGCGCTCGCAAAGGGCCAGATTCTCAGAATCTGGCCCTTTGCGAGCCGATTTCGGCTTGATGAATCTACCTGTAAATTGTATTTTTGGTTTAGCATTTTCAGTTTGTTTCTGTCCAGGTAGATGACTGTGACTCTCTTGAGATAGAGGCATTGACAACCCCAGTAACTCCTTTCATTTTTGTTTCCCCTATGCTAAGCAGTGTCTCATTTGTTTAGCTGGGCACAATATTATAGGATGCCTGACAAAAGGCATACTATTATGCAGTGAATATTGGCTTACTGTGGGTGTATGCTGTTGCAGGACATAGAAAAAGGAAAATGCATTCAGTAGAGAGAACATGTGCACTGTCCCTGCTCTGTATATTGAAGTTACCTGTCTTAGAGTGGTTTGTCACCTCTATTGAACATGTGGAGGTGTTGCATGCATGTACACCAAAATTCCAATATTTTATTGCCGTCATATTTTCCAGCACATCAAAATACACTTAACCCCTATATGCAACTCTAGATGTCACTGAATACAACGACTTTCCATAAGCATAAACATGCATTTAACAGAAATGGTAATAACATCCCTCACTGTTCATTCTTGTATCAACCTTCATACCCAACCACAATAAACCACACACATAAACTCAAAAATCATATGCAAGATAAATTCAAAGAATAGAAGTAGTGAGAACAAACATGCCACAACATAAACATGGCAGGCATCTGCTTGCAAAAAAATATAATTAAATATAGCAGCAAGCAGCCATCTTGCAATAATATTGTTTGTAGTGTATTGCTGTTCTAAATTTCCAACCCAGATGCCAAGATTAAAAACAATGTATTGTCTGCCTGAAGCAGAACAACAATCAAACAATGAAATACTTTGCAAAAAACTCAATCCATCATCACCATTCAGTAAACATCGCACTGTGTGGCCATTTTTGAATAGTAATGTGTATAGTAAAGCATTGTTGCACAAATCCAAGATGGCAGCCATCTTGTAAGGGTAAAAAAATGAGAACATGTTGAAAATACATTACAAGATGGCTTACCCGTTTCGAAGAAGTGTCCGCATGGGATCAATGCACAACAGCTGAAGTGCCTAGCAAGCGATTTGGCAGCACAGCCTAGAGAGCTAAAAAAAGAACAAGAAGACAGAAAGAAATGAAAAAAGGACCTATAAAAGGAGAAATGAAAAACTGCCTCACAATCTCTGGCACTATAGCACACTCATTTACATGAGTTTTTTCCCTTGGAGTCAATTTGCGGTCTTTACCCCAAAATAAGAAACCCCACTAGACCTCAGGCATTTCCTATCTATTAAAAATAAATGGGGTGCGGGTCAGCCCCCCAGGCATCAGGCTTGACCTTTACCCCAACAACAACAGTCTTTCTCCACCCCAGGGGGGTGCAGATTCACCCCAATGTACCTCAAAGGGGTGGAACGCTAACTGGATACCAGGGATATATTTTGCTTTACAAGGCTCAGGGGCTGGTCCATCCTGGCATCCGGTCATGCCTCCATCCCTAAAGCCCCCACCTTGGGTAGACATTGGGGGGATTTACCATTCATCTCGTCCACTCTCATTTTTATCAAAACTGCTTTTTTTAACCTTCCCACCCAGGGATGGAGGGGCTGAAGCTCACCAGATCACCTGGGAAAAAAAGAGAAAAAACGAATGAGATAGGTTGCTGCATCATCTTTGCTTTGGTCCCTACCCCTGGGCACCAGGCACCATGTCAGCCCCTGGGAGAGAATCACACTTTCCTCTCACTTATTCATGCTCTGGATCACACAACAACAGGGCAAGCCTACCAACCATGGACATTTCTGAAACCTGGAGACACAGGGGAATCCACTGTGGTGTGACTTGGATGGATGGATCAAAGCACATTTTCTTAACCAGGCTTCCCTGTAAATGTCAAAGTGTGAGTTACAAGTGGCTATCTTTTTCATGTTTGTGTGACAGAACACTCAGGGTTTCCACACTATTCCTGATTCAAATGCTGCCTCCCATGTGTGGTACCAAACGCGGGTCATTGGAAAGGACTAAAACCATAACAAAGTGATGGTTTCACTGATACCATATTGACTTCACATGGTCCAAGGTTTGACTTGTTTCTGCCACGGGCAATAGGACCAGCCTCATAGTGGGGTACTTTTGGTATCATGGAAAGTATTGATGGTAGGAATTTTGTGGATCCTTGTAGATTTCTGAACTTTCTTTCACAGAAATGTGAGTAAAAGTTGTGATTTTAGTCAAAGTCTGACATTTGCAGGGCATTTAAGGTAAGTAAACATAGTGGAATTCACACAAGTCACCCCAACCTGGACTCTCCTGGTGTCTTGTTTTCAGAAATAACTGTATTTTTCCCTGGTAGTGGCTGAGGCCTAGCCACAATAATCCAATTTGCAAGGCGAAATATAGATTTTTCCTTGCTGGTTTTTGTGGCTTTTGCTGTCGCAGTCAATAGAGTCAGCCACACAGCGTGTTGTACTGTTTTTATTAAGAGAAGTTGGGGACACAGAGTGGTAGGAATTATGTGGCTCTTGGCATATTCTATAACCTTCCCTCACAGAAATATTAAGAAAGTCATTCATTTTTGCCAAAGTGAGATGTTTGCAGGGCATTCTTGGAAAGAAAACCTGATGGATCCATGCAAGTCACACCACCCTGGCCTACCTGGCTGTCTAGTTTGTAAAACTATCTGATCTTTGTGGCTATCTTTGGGTGATGTCCAAGCATGTCTGAGCCCAAATACCAAAGCTATACACATCGCTAGAATGGGTCAATTTGCAAAGTGACATCTTTATGTTTCCTTGTTGCATTTTTGGGGTTATCCTGTTGCAAGAGATAAGCCAAGCCACATGAGTGGGGAGTACCCTTTTTATCTGGAAGCAATGTGGAAAAAGGGAGAGGTAGGACTTATGTGGACCCTTGCAGATCCCCAAATTTTCCCACACAGAAGTATGAAGACATTTTTTAGTTTAATCACAATTTGGTGTTTGTAGGGCAGTGTAGGTAAGGAAATATATTGGGATCCACATAAGTCCACAAAATCCTAAGCTTATTATCTTGGGTACATTTAAAAAAATGAATAGCATACTGTTTAAAATGGGAGAGCAGCCCCAAATGAGTGCCTACGAGGCTTTGAAATGGTGTGATTCTTCGATCATATAATTTGAGAATGGCAACAATGCAATCATACTGTCAATCATTTAATGGGTTGCATATTACAAATGTTGGGACTCGCACAAACCCTACTAAACAGTGTGGGTGACAATCAACCACAATACACTAAAAGAATCTGGATTGCACTTTGGCCTGGTGGTAGCAAAATCAATTATTGCCCATAAATGGGGAGTGGAAGGGGTCCTTACACTGGAGGATTGGAGCAATGACATTGATTGGTGCATGTTTTTGAAAAATACATATGAGGGCAGGGGCTGCCACAGGAAATGGAATAAAATGTTGACAGCATGGAAGACAAAAAAAGGCCCTTGAAGGTCTTCAAGAGCGCACTCCGACATTCCATGAAGAAACCCATCCAGCCATTCAAGTTGAGTCAATCAGACACTGGGAAAAGAGGAAGGGGACATTGACTCGAATGGTACTGGATTATATACACCATCCACTCACTGCTAATTATCTGACTGTGTAAAACTGTGCTATTTGAAATTTCAAAAATGGCAATAAAAACACATTTAAAAAAATGTCTAGCTTAGGTTTCCTTCGTATTTAATTTTAATTTATTCGGTTTTACCATGCAAATTAATGTATGGTTAGTACACAATGAAAATTCATTAAAAGCTGCAGCCCAGTGGTTGGTACTGGTTATCATGTATTTTTAGACCACAAACAAACAGTATATATCCCTGTGACCAGAAGAGTCTGACATACCTTACTTTATATTACTTTCGTATATTGTCCATCAGAGAACACTTTACAGATAACAATATTGTTACCTATTTCTATTTTTCTTACTTATTTTCATAACTTTTTCTAATTCAATTATTGTTTTCTTTGATAAAACCATGAGTGGTCCTCACAAATGACCCCTTGCTGAAATTTACAATTTGCCTACTTTTCAGAAATGTATAGCTATTGAAGTGTGTTTTTCACAGGGGTTTCACACCTCTTTCCCCCATAGCTGCAAGTAGGTATAGATCATAAAAAATAGGAGAAATCGACGACTACTTACAAGAATGCAAACACTATTGTAAACATTTTCTGTTTTTTTTACAACAGTGCCTGTTCCTGAAAGCTGGGAAAAAGGGTGATCACAGCACTGCAAACCTTTTGTTGATACAATTTTTAGAAAAAGCACAATTTCTTGCAGGGCACTTTTTCCCATTTTTCCAAAATGCTGCTACATTGTGTCTATTTTCTCGGTTCCTTCGAGGGCAATCCACAAAACTTGTGCATCTTTAGCACGGGTAAAGCATGGGAATAAAGGACGCAAATTGTCCTGGATAGAGTTTGAGAAAAATAAATTATAATAGCTGAAGCATGAACTGCCCCACACACCCCAAAAAAAGTTCCACATTGGAGAATGGGGAAGAAGCTGCAGTGCTTAAAGCCTGTCCTCCTGAAGCAAACAGTTAAACATCTTGGAGTACGGGCAGATACCACCCTAACCTTTCAAGCTCAAATGAATGTGGTTGCGGGGTCTGTTTTGGGCTCTTACGTGGTCTTAAACCATTGCTGGGCTTCTTTGATCCTAAGGTAATCATCCAAGCCACCATTCTATCCAGGTTGGATTATGCAAGCTCCCTTTATCTTGGGGCAAACAGAGTAGAGGTACTACGCCTCCAAAAGGCACAAAATGCTGCGGCGCATTTGCTCTTGGGTTTGCCAAGAACATGCTCCACCTCTGATTCTATCGGCCGATTACATTGGCACCCGGTGGAGTAACGCATCCAGTTTAAAGCTCTCTGCATCTCACACAGAATTATGAACTCTCAATCTCTTGATATTTTAGCTAATCTACTCGTACCTTATATACCCACCCGCCAGTTACGTACTATGGGTTAGCACCTGGCGGTAATTCCCCGAGTCAAAAGAGCATGGGCAGGAGGGCGCTCATTCTGTGCTCTCGCCCCTAACCTCTGGAACTCCCTCTCTGTGAGCATTAGAAGTATTCAAAGCCACGCATCTTTCTGCAAAGCCACAAAACCTAACTTTTCTCCATATAATTGCCTTTTTATGTGTTCACCTGGTCTGCCTTTGACAGTTGTGTCTAGCGCTGTGACTCCCCTTTGCGGGGGCAGCTGCATGCTTTATAAAATGTATAACAACATAACACATAAAGGGTTACAGTTAGTTGTCTAGTAATCACATGGGTGGTAACATCTGTGCTCTACAAGGATTCATACAAGCTGCTTCCTCTGGATCCCCAAAGTTTGTTCCCATTTCCCTTCTCTTTACTTAAGGGCATTTTCATACTGATTAACTGACAGACCCAATGTATTGAATATTATATATCGCCCACACTATGCAAAATGGTAGGATTTATCCGGATGAAAAACTAAAACTTAACTAAATGACATTGCAAGTTGCAAATATCTTTGCAACTCACGAACTCAACATTGTGAATCCTTGCAAATTGTTTTAAGAAAAGACGGCATTGAGATGTCCGCCCTGTCGTAGTCTGCATGGAAATGTATCATTGGGGCATGACCACTATCACAAAGCATTTAAAGTTTAGGAACTGCCGTTTTCAATCAGTAACTATTTGCCTTGGGGAGGCTACCTGTGCATAGACCGTCTACGGTAAAAGTGATAGTTTTCTGCTTTTGTGGGGGTGGGGAGGAGGGATATATTTTTTCTTCTGTTATCCTTTTGCAAAGTGACGCCTTTCTTTGGTTGCAACCCCTTTGAGAATACAGAAGCTTCAATTTGGACATGTTGTGAATGTCAATGCAGAGGAACAGGTATGCTGTCCCTTTATAGGCCCCGGTCTCTGCACTTAAATCTGGTTGCAAGGAATCTCTAAAAGAATCCTTCCTCGTAAATATTGATGAGGCAGGATTTCTGAGAATCCTTGCAACCAAACTCTCTGTGCTGATGATGGGTTGATACATCCGGTACAATTCACAGAGCTCGCCATGTGGTGTTGTTGCGACTTTCGTTGCTTTACCCCTACAGTGTCCTCCAATAGTACTCTATTGGTATCTCAAATAGAGGCTTGAAGAAGGGGGTTCCTTTGATGCAAAGTACCTCTGCTGAGCTAATAGTGTTTCTCGTGTCAAGTACACAATCACAAAAATGACATTTCGAAAGGAAAAAGTTGACCCCTGCTGCTTGAATCCCAAAGAATTATCACCATAATATTTACCATAAGTAATTAACGTAATAAGACCTAAAATACAATTTAGAGATATAGAACTCCCCCTTGGTGGAAGAATACCTCCATGAAAAGTTCCTCCAAGTGATCTTGAGTTTGTTATTCTTTTGGCAAAGAGTAGCTGGAGAATAATCATTTTTTTAACCACCAGAATTGAAAAAGATCAATTGGTTCCTGCTTGCTCCCATTCCAGAATCATGCTTCATCTTGGGTACAAAGGCATGAATGGAAACATAAGCTTTCTTGTAAGAAGATAACGCATACATCTTTGATAGGAACACGTCAAAAGGAAAGTAGGCATACGAGAAGCAAATGCACTAGTTTGTTCTCCTTTGGAATGTAAATGTGCTGCAATTGTTCAATTATTTTTTAGTCATTTCTGATGCACAGTATCTGTTTTGAGGACAGAAGAAAGGCCAATGGCCAGATTACGAACGACTTGCAATTTTGGTTATCAATAGCAAATAAGCCAGTGACCGCTGAAAGGTAAGTTTGGAATATATCAAAGTGGTTTTCTTCTCCTGTGGCAAAAATAGCGATGTGAACCGAATTCTACCAAGGGACTATTATTATGACTGGAATGTGCTATTTTACGGATTAACAATGTTTCGCTTCTTAATTTGGAATGTACAATTGATTAGCTAATTGCAAACGTTCACAAAAACATGTTTTTATACTTTAGCACCAAGTGCGAGCAGGCGATAGTCAGGTGCAAGCTATAAAATGGGTGGAAACGTTTCTTTTTTCCACAATGGCTGCTCTGCGTGCTATGGTGAGGAGGGCAGGTCTGTTTACTCTACACCACCAAAGAAGATTAGCAAAGACAGAAGCGCATTTTCAGAGTCAGGTTGACTTTGTTTCAGCAGACTGAGGAGGAGATGTATAGTAAGTATAGGTTCAGCTGCACTGTCATTTTAGTTTTAATAGCTGGGTAAAACCCTGTGTTGTGAGAGACACACACACACACACAGGAGTGTTGCTATACCAACCCACATTAAAGTACTTTGCTGCCTATACCATTTAGCCTCAGGAAGCTCGCAAGGGGTTGTTGCCACAGCGGGAGGAATTCCCAAAATGCATTTCTTTTAGATGCTCTGCTGCTAAACATTCATAGATATAGTTTTTGACCAGCTCACAACAAGAAGTGCAGCAAACAAAATGCGATTTTTTTTTCATGTGGCACATTTCCACCGGTTATAGGCTGTGTTATTGGGACACATATCTTAATTTGCCCTCATAGTGCTATTGGGTTTTTTAATAGGAATTGGACGAGCCAGCACTCACTAACATTCAAATAGTTTGCATTGATGGCTCTTTGATTAATGACCTTGTGGCTACATTTTCAGATCCACCTGTGGGAAATTGGATTTTTGTTTAAGGAGAATGTTCACCCTTCTCAAGCAACTGCCACAATCCCTTTCAAGGATGTACCATAAAAAGTATAAATTAACCTTTGCTTAACCCTCTGGTAATGGCACCAAAGCAGTCAGGGTTAGCTTAGAGGCAATGTGATATTTACACATAACTCAAACAGTAAAAAAAGTGAAATCATAACACAAGAAAGATTCCACACCAATTTAGAAAAATGAAAAAAAATTAGAAAATAATTTGACACCAGTATGGCAAAAATCGAAGTTATTAATTTTTGCACGATTTAGTGAAAAATAAGACCCAAAAGATCAAAGTGCCAACTGTGTGTATCTATTCGCGAAAGACCGGGACAAAGTCAAAAGTTATGGCCAACAGTGAAGAAGCACTGTTTGGATACACGAGATGTATTGGACCGGGACCCAGCTTACCTTTAGATTTAGAAGAAATTTTAAGAAAAATGCCTGAGAGGGTAAGCTTCAGCAGGGCAGGGCAACCAGTGGGGTCCAATGAGGAGGTGTCATCATTGGGGAGCCGCTAGATGAAGCTGTGATGAAGATTTCTACATTTGGATTTAGGGCCCAGTTTAAATGTTGGCGGAGAGTGAACTCTGTAGCAACAGCCACAGAGTTCCCGCACCGCCAACACAGTGTCTGAGCGCCCAATTTAAATAAGGGTGGACAATAGATTTGGTTACGACAGTGACTACTTCTCAATGGAGTAAGGACTGTTAGAGAATTGGCTATCTGTCCATCTGCCCAATTCGGATGCGCGGACATATAGTTGTTTTTACTGTCTGTCACCGCCAGGCAAACCATGGTGGTAAAATAAAGTGAAAAACTTAAAATGCCCCATCGCCATGGGAGATGACTCCCATGGTGGCGGGGGCATTATCTTTTTTATGTAAAAAAAGAAAATTCCCTTTTGGGATTTTCTTTTTGAAAATGAAAAAGAAAACAGTTTGGTGCAAGGCTCCAGCATGTTGATGGAGCCCTGCATTAAACTGCAAAAAGCATTGACAGGAACTGTAGAAAAAGGTAGGGCTAGGACCTTTCTCAAGATTTGCCCGGCGCTAACCGCCCTTGTACCATTCAAGATTACCAAGCAATGAGGCAGGCGCCGGAGACCAGAGGGCAGGAAACAGAAGTTTTATTCCGACGGAGCAGAACACATCAGATCAGACAACAAGGTATCATGTCGAGGTGCTCTAACAGCCTCTCGGAGGCCTGGCCTCTTATACACTGGTTTATGGCATGTGACCTTCTCTTGATACAATCAGATCCTTGTGAGGCAAGAAAAAGACATCCCCGTAATCCTAGTGTCAATCCCACCCCCATATACCTTCACAATAGAGTTTCTCAACCTGCTGATAAGAGGAGGGGGCCATCACGCAGCTGAGTGTTCCGTCGAGTCTTAGGATGTGTGCGCCTGATCATACCACAGGGGGTGGGGAGGCCTGGATCAATAGAGGGCCCTTTGAAGGAGAGCGACCTCATACAATATAGGGCAGTAAATGACATCTCCCGGCTTAGGCAATGGCCTCGGACCTGTGTGGACAGTCGGACACGGGGTGAGGGGCTATCAATGGAGTGGTATTCATGCCGCGTGGACAATCCAGCGCAGGAGGGAGGTTTGTCAACAGAGGGGCATTCATGGGAGGAGAGGAGGTGTTGGTCAGGCGCTAGCGTGACTCCCAAGGACAGGGTCATGCAGAAGGGTCCTGCTCGTAAGGAGGAGGAGGGAGGGGGAGCCGGGGTGCGCGGAGGATGCTTGCTGGGTCAGAGGGACGTGCTGGCGATCGATCGTGGACAGGGAGACCATGATACCTAAAATGGCTGCCATGCACGTAATACATAGGTGACCTAGAATAGCTGCCGTGCACGTAGTACATAGGTGACAAGCTGGCGCAGATGATGTTCAGATCGCGAGTCAAAATTCCACAGTCCTCCCTTTTAACATATCTCGCCAACTTGTCAGTTTGGATTTATCCCCATAAGGCCACGTATTTCTACTTCATAGAGGGGGCTCATGTGCTCATTTCGGAAGTCCAAAGTCTTTGGGCACATACAGTTAGAAACAAGGCCGCACAAGGGTGGCAGACATTGGATACCTAAACAACACCCACATAAGATCACAACAGGTATCAACACAAAGGAAAACAACTTCCAACCCCAATTCTTCAAAGTGTCCCAAAACCAGTTCCCAAGCGACCATCCTTCTTGTTCTTGGTGAACCTCTGAGGAAAGTCTGTGGAGGTGTTCAATGGCTTTGTAGACTGAAGGCGAGTTGTCAGGCACGTATGTGCAGCAGCTGGATCCGATGATGCGGCATGCTCCTCCTCGGTCGGCTAGGACCACGTCTAGGACAAGTCTATTTTGGAGGGTCACGAGGCGGACCGCCTGAAGTTCTGCAGTGTTGTTGGCGAGGATACCGGCAGTGATGTTGATCGTTGTTTCTACTGCCTGGGTCAGGTGCCGGATAGCACGGCTGTTTGCCATTGGGCCCCACAGAGGAACAAGTCCCTTTGCTGCATCTAGGAACTGTGCTCCGGTGGAGTCGGCTTGCCCAAGGTCGTCTGCACGCCTCTGCCTGTGATGGTTGGCAGGGGCTACATATGTGGGTGGAAGAACGAAGGCAATGTAACAGGTACCCTTCCAACCCTTCGGGAGCCAGGTGTAAGCCTTGGTGCCACACACAAAGTACATGTTTGGAGAAGCAACAAAGGAAGGAGGGTCAGCTGAGTCCAATGTTCTGGTGGTCTGGCAGGCGCTGTGACCCACCAGCTGCGTCCCGTGGCCTTCGAGACACACAAGTCCTGTGACATTGATGACAGACAGAGCCACAGTCAGTGTTGCGGTAGTTTGCTTTTGTAGATGAGAAAAGGTGGTCCTGGCTGGATTGTGGAGCACCTGTACTTCGATTCGTTCTTTGGCTGGAATGTTTTTGATGAAGGTGGCGCCTGTGAGTGCAGGACACAGGGCAGCAGGAGTCTTTCCGGTTCTGTTCAGCCAGAACTCAGAGTAGAAATGTGACACTGTCCGGCCAGAGGTGGCGTTATCCTTGTGGCTCTCTTGCATGAGGATCAGCCAGGCGAGGCAAGAGCCGTGAACTGAGAAGGGTGAAGGGATGAAGGGAATAGAGTGTCCGGTGGCATGCGGGAGCAACCCGCAGATCCAACAGTTTGTAGCATTGGCAGCAATGTTGTGTTGGTGCAACAGTTGCACAAAGGAATTGTTCCAGAATTCCCTGCGCCTTTCTCGGAGCTGAGGCGACAGAGAGATTAAGTGATGCTCCTTCAGGGGGGTTGGCTGCACAGTAGGTAGCAATGCCTCATGAGCCGGTGTGCTTTCTTCCAGAATCCAGAAGGAGGTCATGAGGAGGAGGCAGAAGAGGAAGACAATGAAGAGTGCGATTGTCTTTGATTTGTGCAAGTTGTCAGTCTTTGGATTTCTATACTGGGTATTTCCTGTTGCTTCCATCATCTTCTTATCTGGCGCTTCCATCATCTTCTTATCTGGCGCTTCCATCACCTTCAAGGGAGCTCGGTAGCGGGCAGAACCACAGACTTCGTTTAGCTTCTCTCCCGGCAACCTTTGATTGTGTTTAGGTCACCGTTCTGAGATTTAACTTAG
The DNA here is from genome assembly GCF_964263255.1 of Lissotriton vulgaris. Lineage (NCBI taxonomy): Eukaryota > Metazoa > Chordata > Amphibia > Caudata > Salamandridae > Lissotriton > Lissotriton vulgaris. The sequence goes on from NC_141687.1 coordinate 197,245,472, forward strand.
TCCGTGGCCTACTTAGCCGAAACTCCCCCCTTTCGACGCAGGAAATACCCTTCTCTGGATGGCACAGTGGGATCGGAGAATTTTGCAAGTTCGAGTGCCCCAGTATCGGGATAACAGTCCAATATCGGTCGGTCTTTGCTCAGGAGCTCTTCTTGGGTGCTGACGTTTTCTGTCGTGACCAGGTTTGCAGAGACTTTCCGGCAATGGTGCGCATGCAGCCAATGCCTCTTCCCCTCCACTCGGAGCGCCGTTCGGGTGGTGATCAGCACTTGCCAGGGGCCCGTCCACCGAGGTTCCAGACTCTTGGTTCGCTGGAAATTTCGTATCAGCACGAAATCTCCCGGTTGGATGTCATGGCCGGGGCCCCTGGAAGCATCGGGGATAGCCTGCTGCACCTGTTGATGGATGACAGACAATGTCTTAGTTAGTTTGCACAAATAATCAGATAGTAGGACGTCCGGGACGTCATGAATGGAGGTCGGTTTGGGAGCAGTCCAGAGATTCATCGGACGCCCAAACACGACCTCGTAGGGGGTCAAATGGTGCTTGGTGGGAGTGGAGCGCATTGATAACAAGGCCAGTGGGAGGGCATCCGGCCAGTTAAGTCCAGTGGTGGCCACTATTTTTGCCAGCTTCAGGGTGGCATTATGGCGTTCCACTAGACCAGCGGATTGGGGGTGGAAGACCGCATGAAATCGTTGCTTCACCCCCAACCCTTTTAGGATTAATTGGATAACCTCAGCTATGAAATGGGGGCCATTGTCGCTCCATAAAATCCGACAAAGGCCATAGCGAGGGAAGAATTCCTTCAGTAGTACTTTGGCAGTAGTCATGGCAGTGTTGTCACGGGTTGGATAGGCTTCCACCCATTTACTGAAGGCACACACAATGACTAGTACATACTTCAGGTTTTGGCATCTCTCTAGTTGGATGTAATCCATCTGAAGGACCTCAAAGGGGTGATTGGGGGTCCCGAACCCTCCCCGGGGTACTACAGTCCCTTTCCCGGGGTTGTGTTGCAGACAGATGAGGCACTGCTGAACTAGGCGTCTGGCTGAGTCGGGGATTTTGTCGTTATGCCAGACTTTGGAAATGAGTTCGATCATGGGTGCAGATCCTATGTGTGCGGGGGAGTGAGCCATTGTCAGTATGGGAATCAGATATGAGTCGGGCAGCAACTATTTGTTTGCATCTTTTGTTCGCCAGCAACCCTCTTCGTCCTTCAAACCCACCCTTGCCCATTTAGTCAATTCGTGAGGGGTGCTGGCCGACTGTATGTCTCTGATCATTTCCCTTGTGTCACTCCATTTTTCTGCTTGTGACCTAGTCACATATATGCGTGTCACTGTCCTATTTTCAGCTGTGGTTCGTGCAGTGATGTCGGCTAATGCATTCCCTTGTCCGACTAAGTCTGTCACTCTTTTGTGTGCCTGACATTTGATCACCGCTAATCGTTTGGGGAGGAGAACTGCCTCAATCAGAGCAGACACTAAATCTCCGTGGAGGATTGGGGTGCCGTGGGACGTCAGGAATCCCCTCTCCCTCCACAGGAGCCCAAAATGGTGGACCACCCCAAAGGCATACTGGCTGTCCGTATATACGTTCGCGGTGGTCCCTGCGGCTATGATGCATGCTCGGGTGAGGGCTATCAGCTCCGCTGCCTGGGCAGATCGTTGTGTGATGCAGGCTGTCTCAACTACTGTTTGGGCTGTCGTTACTGCATAGGCAGCTGAAGTGGTGCCATCTGGGAGTTTGATGCATGAGCCGTCTACCCATAGCTCTCCATCGGGGTCAGGAAAAGCAGTGTCTCGGAGGTCAACCCTACTCCTAGTCTGTTCGTCTGTGAGGGTCACACAGTCGTGTATGGGAGGAACGTCGGGGTCGTTTTCAGGCAAGGGTAACAATGTGGCAGGATTCAAAGTCGTGCATCTCTTAAGTGTGATGTGGGGTGCAAGCAGAGTCAACTCGTACCCTGTCAGTCGTGCGCTAGTCAGGTGTTGGGTCTTTGTCTGGTTCAAAAGGGTGTCAACTGCATGGGGCACTAATACAGTGAGGGAGTTGGAAAGTACGATTCCCTCGCTCTGACGGATGGAGACAGCAGCGGCAGCTACTGCTCGAAGGCAGGCAGGCAAGGCTCTGGCTACAGGATCAAGAGTGGCGGAGAAGTAGGCACAAGGGCGCTGCTTAGGGCCAATCGATTGAGTCAGGACAGACAATGCGCATCCCTCCCTTTCATGGGTGAAGAGGGAGAAGGGTTTGGAGTAATCCGGCGTTCCGAGGACGGGTGCTGAGCAGAGTGCATCCCGTAATTCCTTAAAGGAGGCTTGACACTCAGTGGTCCAAGGAAGCGGGGAGGGGACATCTTTGGTCAGCAGGGCAAGTAATGGTTTCACAATGAGGTTGTAATTAGGCAACCACTGTCTGCAAAAAGAGGTCAGGCCAACCAAAGAGCGGACCTGCTTTTGCGTTTTTGGGATGGGGGTGTCTAGGATAGTTTGGATTCGGTCAGGGGTAAGTTTCCTCCCTTCCTTGGACAGAAGATGGCCTAGGTAAGTTACCTGTGGCTGGCAGAACTGTAGTTTCTTTTTGGAGACTTTATGGCCATTTTCTGCAAGGAAGTGTAGGAGTTGGACGGTGGCTGTCGTTGCCAGCGGGGTGGTGTCGGCCGCCAAAAGGATATCATCGACATATTGGATCAACACCACTCCCTCTGGTAGCTGGAAAGCATCCAGCTGTCTTTTGAGGGCCTGGCTGTAAATGCTGGGGCTTTCAGTGTACCCCTGGGGAGCTCTACAGAATCGGTACGAGCGAGATTTTAAAGTGAAGCCGAAAAGATAACGGCTGTCTGGATGGATGGGGATAGAGAAAAATGCATTTTTAAGGTCGATAACAGAGAAGGTGGTGGCAGTGGACGGGATGAGGGTCAGAATGGTGGTGATATCAGAGACCACAGGATATTGGGGTACAACCACTTTGTTAATCTCTCGTAAGTCGATGATGAAGCGGTACGCTTTCTCATCTCCTTCACCTTGTTTCTTAACAATAGGTAGGATTGGGCTGTTGCAGACGTTGCTAACCACTTCTTCAACCACTCCTGCATCTACCAGAGACTGAATGATCGCTACCAGTGCCTTCTCACCCTCTGGGGATATCCGATATTGTGGGAGTTTCGGGAGCATAGCGTCCTGTCGTACAGTTATGTGGATAGGGTCAATCATCATTCGCCCCACATCAGAGTCGTTTTTGGCCCACAGGTACGGGGGCAGGGCGTCAAGCAAGGACATGTCAGCGTCAGTTATGGGGCACATGTGTCGTGGGGGACGGGACCTGGGCATGTCTGGGTTGTCGTGCAGGATGACTCGTATTCCATCTGGGGAACACCTAATGGTAGCTCGAAAATGCTTCAGTAAGTCAATGCCCATAATGGCGTCAGGGGAGTTGGAGGAGAGTAGAAATGTCGCGTCAGCAGTGTTGCTTTCTAGGTCAAAGGTAATAGGTACGGACAGGGGGTTAGTGGAGGGCGTCCCATCGAAACCTATCGACGTTATGTGTGAGCCAGACAAGGGTGCCCTTGGAATCAGTCGCTTTGATAACACACTACGTGTCGCCCCAGTGTCTACCAAGAATGGAGACTCTGTACCCAAGACCTTAGCGGTGACATAAGGACCTTGCTGGTCAACACAGAGCTCGACTGGATCCCTCCCTTGCCCCTGGCAGTCCTATGCAAAATCGGGGGCATTTTCACCTTCGGATAGCTGATATTGATTCTGTCGAGGACGGTCAAATGTATTCAGTCTTCCTGATCTGTCATTGCTAGCGTCGGTGGAGTTCCCTCGTCCCTGTACTCTATTCCTCGGACCACCTGCCACATCCCTGGAATCCCTATTTCTATTCATCTCTAGCAAAACCGGACACTGGAATTTCCAATGGCCAAGCCCTTTGCAGAAAGCGCATTGGTCATTGCTAACGTCTCTCCGTCCAGTGTGAGATGTCGGGGTGTGATCCCTAGGAGGTAGATCTCTGGGGGCGTTCGATTGGTAGTTCCCCCTTTGATGTTCCCGTCCTAGAGCTATACCCTGTATCTGGGCTATCATTACCCTTTCCTTCAAATCTTTCTTCTTTTTCTCGGACGCCCTATCATTCTCATTCTTTTGGTGCTCGTAATACTGAGCCATCTGTAGGATAGCTGCGGGTTTGGAGGCCCCCCAACTGCTCTCGCTTGTCTGTAGTTTTTGGGAGACTTCTTGAGTTAGTCCTTTTACATAGTTTTGCACAAACAGGTGCTGTCCGGTTGCGGTGGTCATGTCCTGGCCACTGTAGTCGGAGAACACTGTCTCAAATCGGGAGAAGTATTCTGACACATCTTCCTGGGGTTTCTGACGACAGGCCGTGACTATCGACCAGTCTACTTTCCTTTCCGGGACCAGTGTTTTTAATTTCTGAACTATTTTATCTGGGAGTTCCAGTATGTCCTTCACTGGTTTACTCCCTGGCTCTCGCTGTCTGTCTAGTTTACCGAGTTGGTCCCAGGTATGTCCAAACAGATCCGCGTGGTCAGCCTTCCGGATTTGCTTCCACACGTCAGCTGGCAGACATAGCCCAAAGAACAAGTCAATATCTGCTATAGTCATTATCGTTGAACCCAAGGCTGTACCTAATTCGGTATAAAATGCTGTCGGGTTCTTTCTTAAGTCGGGCAGGGTTTGCTTAAAGGTTAGGATATCTTGTCGGTCCCATGGTTGATATACCCAATTGTACACAACCCTTCCCTTTGCATTTTCATTATTAATATCATCGCTCGTTCCCTGGCCCCGTGGCGGGATCCAGTAAGGAGCCGCTTCTCTGATAGGCATCATAGTATTGGCTACTTCTGCCGAGGTTGTTTCGGGGACCGTAACCTTGGCTTCTGGTTTCTGTTCTGTGAGGTGGCGGAGGACCTCAAGCATTTGCATGAAGAGCTCCGTCGCCTCACGTTCAGTCCCATCTCCAACATCAATTTTCCTATACAGTGTTGTTAATTTAGCGGGACCCTTGCTCTGATACCTATCTTCATACGCGTTCAGGGTGTGGTAGCTGAATCGCAAGATGAAATGCCGTCTGTGGCTGTCGGCATGCGAATTATATATGTTCATTGTGTACTCTTCGCTCTCCCTTCGTTCTACTAGGGTCTTTGCTATTTTGTCGATCCCATCCCGCTCATCTTTGCTTAATCTATTTAATCTGGCCGATGATTGTTTGCTAGACTCGGGGTCGTCTGATGAGGTTGTTAATGTGGCTGGTGCAAAGGCCGTGAGGGCTGGTGCACTAGCGCTGAGATCGCTTTCGCTCACACTCGGAGCGTGGAAGCTTTGTCGGCAGGGGGCATATGGAGGGGGCATGTAGATGGTTGGGGGACCTAGTAGTAGCTCGTCGTTCGCTCGTTGTTTGGAGGGCAATTCAGGGTAGAGCGCAGAGGGGGTCCTAACAGGACATTGGCCTGCCGACCCTGATTCTTGATTTTGCATAGTTTCCTTTCTCTCTTTTATTTCTTCTTCTAGTTGCTTTGCGGCTAGGTGGGCTGCCTTTCGTAATTCTTTCCCTATTTTTGCTTCTTCTCTTTTCTTTCGTTGTTCCGTTTCTTTGCGCCACATGCCGATACTGTCGAGCATAGTGGGCGTGGTCTTATTCTTCTGGAGCGCTATTTCTAATGTTTTTATTTTATTTTCGTCAAAGGAACCTATCAGTGGCCACTGACTTTCAAGGTTCTTTTTCGTATATTTATGCCATAGTTTAGTGTAAGCTATAGCGACTAGTCCATACTTAGTGAACATGTCCTTATTAGGGGTGCCCTCCAGTGGAGCTGGATGGTTCATCTCTAATAAGCGGTCCGGGCTAAAAAGGCTACCAACCAGTGGGGAGAAGACAGGCATGACGGATTACAACGGGGACAAAAGTCTGCACTACCTATCTTATCACGGCGGACAAAGACTAGACAGAATATTTCTATTCTACGTTGTTTGGAGGCCGTGAATACCTCAAAAAGAACCAATACCGAATAATCGGCCAATCAAACAATCCAGTGGGGAGAATAAGTGGGCACGAAAAATTATCGTTACCCACTCTTTCTCTACCTGCAAAGAGAGGCCTTGTTCTCCCCTGTTTGCAGACAAAGAATCTCCAGACAATAATCCACGAACGATAGTTCGGGAAACAGTGGGGGAGGAAGATAGGCACGACGGATTACAATGGGGACAAAAGTCTGCGTTACCTATCCTTCACTGCTTGCAAAGAGAGAGCCTGTTTGCTTTTCCCCGTTTGCAGACAGTGAATCTCCAGAGGGTTTCAACAAAAGCGTAATACTAGTATTATCCAAAAACAATTTCCTCAATTCGTCGTGTTTACACGACCTTACCCGGACCGCATGGACGGTTTCCTGTCCTCTGGATCCAGCGCCCGATCGTCCTCTCTCCTTCGTGTTGTTCGCGGCACTCCTGATGGTTCCCAGTCAGGACCGTAGATCACTCGAGAGAGGTCTGTTCAGAACTAGTGAAGGTCGGATGATCGGCTGTCAGACGAGGGTCTATCGGACACGAGCTCTTCCCGATCGTTGCAGTCGTTCACTCTGTCATCGGGACCTCTCCCACTGGATCCACGTGTCGCTGATGGGCCCCACGCTTTGGGACGCCAATTTGTAGAAAAAGGTAGGGCTAGGACCTTTCTCAAGATTTGCCCGGCGCTAACCGCCCTTGTACCATTCAAGATTACCAAGCAATGAGGCAGGCGCCGGAGACCAGAGGACAGGAAACAGAAGTTTTATTCCGACGGAGCAGAACACATCAGATCAGACAACAAGGTATCATGTCGAGGTGCTCTAACAGCCTCTCGGAGGCCTGGCCTCTTATACACTGGTTTATGGCATGTGACCTTCTCTTGATACAATCAGATCCTTGTGAGGCAAGAAAAAGACATCCCCGTAATCCTAGTGTCAATCCCACCCCCATATACCTTCACAATAGAGTTTCTCAACCTGCTGATAAGAGGAGGGGGCCATCACGCAGCTGAGTGTTCCGTCGAGTCTTAGGATGTGTGCGCCTGATCATACCACAGGGGGTGGGGAGGCCTGGATCAATAGAGGGCCCTTTGAAGGAGAGCGACCTCATACAATATAGGGCAGTAAATGACATCTCCCGGCTTAGGCAATGGCCTCGGACCTGTGTGGACAGTCGGACACGGGGTGAGGGGCTATCAATGGAGTGGTATTCATGCCGCGTGGACAATCCAGCGCAGGAGGGAGGTTTGTCAACAGAGGGGCATTCATGGGAGGAGAGGAGGTGTTGGTCAGGCGCTAGCGTGACTCCCAAGGACAGGGTCATGCAGAAGGGTCCTGCTCGTAAGGAGGAGGAGGGAGGGGGAGCCGGGGTGCGCGGAGGATGCTTGCTGGGTCAGAGGGACGTGCTGGCGATCGATCGTGGACAGGGAGACCATGATACCTAAAATGGCTGCCATGCACGTAATACATAGGTGACCTAGAATAGCTGCCGTGCACGTAGTACATAGGTGACAAGCTGGCGCAGATGATGTTCAGATCGCGAGTCAAAATTCCACAGAACCAGTTTGGCAGTAATTTCTAAATCTGGTGTAATTTACTCAATCAACCTGGCAGAGAAATGGGCCTCTCACGGTATATAATTATGGTCCTTAGCCTCTTTTAAGGAAGTCGAAATCTCCACTGAGACAAAGCTGCCTCTGTAGTCATAGAGGGCTTCAGAACACCTGATACCCTTTTGCAGAAGAGCAGCTCAAAAGTATTTGCTGCTGCTGAGATAAATGTAGCGGGAACTATCGCAAAGTCGGCCCTACCAGCGATGTACCTTGGGCGGATAGGCAAGCAGGTGGGACCCACTCTCCTATTGGTTCTCAGAGCACCTTTTATATCAAAATGATTTAAGTCCCAAGTTTTAGTTTTTGGCGGTCTGGGCACCATAAGTACCACTTCCATGGAGAAGGAGTGTGAGGGTACCACTTGGATGGCAGGACTCACTTCAGGCAGGGTCTAGGTGTGGGTTCAAGGTTGTTGGAGCTATTTTTGATTTCAATAATTTTGGGGGGAATTTTACAAAAGCAATACCAGGTAAACAAGCAAAACAATGAAATAACATACAAGAATGCTCCCGTCATTAGTCAGAAAGCATAGAAGGCAATTGTTTTGATAATGCTATTTGGCACTGGTACTTACAAGTGATACAGTTGAGAAGGCAGAAAAACATAGAACAACAGACGGATGTGTCCCTATTGAGCTACCTCATATCGGCAAGTTATCATCAGGTCATTGGATATCTTTAAGTAGTAATAGCGGTGATCAAGAGTGCAATTTGTGATTGTATATAACATAGTATATAGCACCTCTAGAACATATCTTCTAGCCTCCTATAGCTGTATAGGGAAAGTAAATTAAACAACCTAAAATAAATAGATAGGTAAATAAGTACGTAAGTAAATACAAAATACAGAGAACCAACTCAGGGTCAAGGAGTACTTGTTGTGTTAATACTATTATACTTACTGAATTCCTTTAAATGTCTCGTGTTTACTGAACTGATTCACTGATGACACTTAGATTTCCCAGGTGTTATTGGTGATCAGTTGAGGACGTTCAGGATCCAGCAGCTGTGCGGAGCTGTTGATGCTGTCCTGGCCTTAGTTACATTTGTACTTAATCAATGTATCTACATCTTCAATGACTTATTGGATTATATAACTCAACAATTTGGCGACGATCTGGAAACACCCTAGCGTGCAACGATTTCCACAAGAATTTCAGAAAGAATAACGGAAAGAATAATTGGTCAATCTTTCTCACTGATTTACATTTGGGAGCTGTTATCGGCGAACGAAGAACAGCCACTGAGAAGGTCACTTTTTGTGTGGGAAAATTACATTTGCAAGTACATTATTTGTTACATTTAAAAGGCCAGCACACCCCTACCTTTCGTTCATACAGGGTACCGTTGGGGGCTTTGCCTCATTTGAATCGGCCCACGTTCTTTAGAAGTCTCTGACATTTCGGAACTTCGCTGCCTTTTCTATTCTGTGTTCCACTGAAGGTACAGTTATTTTATTCCATTCTTCACGGTGACAAGCACACCGCACATTTAGCTTGTCTGTTCATCAAATTTACGGTGACAAGCACACCTTTTAATTTGAGTTACCTTCATGTCGCTAGTCATCCACGGTGACTAGCACACCTTTAACCATTTCTATTACGCTGATTACTCACGATGATTAGCACACCATTTAAAGACTTTCACCATTTGAGAAGTTTTTTAATTTCTACCTGTTATTACTTTGATAAGCACTTTTACTGCAGTACTGATTATTTATTAGCTTTATTGAATTTATTTGTTTCTTTACAGTGACATCTTCATTTTTAGTAGCAACGTTTGGAATATTATAGCATACATTGTTTTATATTATTATGTTATAAATTTTATATATTAACCGTTTCTTTTTCCTAGTGTTGCAATATGTGCTGCTCAAACTTTCTCTTTGACTCCACCACAATCCTTTTTATCAACTAAGGGTGATTCTCAAATTAAATGGCTTGAATGGAGGGAATATTTTTTAAATTATATAGATGCCTAGAAGATGGTGAGGAAAAAGAAAATTTTACTTAATTCTCTTGGCCTACGAGGTTTGAACGTTTATAATTCTATAAATAAGAAGACTCATCCTTCTGATGATACCAATGTTTTTTTACATGCATAAGAAGATCTTGATACTTATTACTCAACATCAGTTTGCATTGCTATTGATCGTCATAGGTTTTTTGGACGTAAACAGAAAAAACAAGAAGATTTCGTATCAGACTTAAAGAAGCTAGCCTTGTCATGCAGGTTTTGGGATACTAGAAGAAGAACTTATTCGAGATCAGATTATAATGTATGTGAATAATGAGCATGTCCAAGAACGTCTTTGGATACATGGTGAAGCTTCCTTAGCTGATGTTGTTGCTTTAGTTAAGAAAGCAGAAATCACTAACAAATGTGCTAAAGCAATTTCTGTGTCTTCAAAAGAAGGCTACAGTAAGCAAAGTTAGTTATACAAATAAGGCTGTCAGTCAGTCAATTTTCCAACACCTTCTAAAGATGTTACCAGTAAGGAATTAAAATGTTATAGGTGTGGTAGCAAAAGTAATTTGGCCAATTTTAAAAATTTTCCTGCGAGAAAACAGAATTGCTTTCAATGTGGTCTTATTGGCCATTTTACTAAATTATGTAGGAAAAATATCAATAAGAAGAAGAAAGTCAATTTTCTAAGAGATGATTATAATGACTCTTCTTCCTTATCCTCGGAAGAGGATGACTCTGGTAAAAAAGTGGATTGTGTTTTGGGAATCTCTGATTCTGTTAATTCTCTAAATGTTGAATGTATATCTAAGCCTGTGTGTGAAATATCCATGGGTGGTGTTACGATGTTGATTGTGGCAGACTCTGGTTCTCCGTACACAATCATTGACAAGGCACAATGGGAAAAGGATTTTGTACATGTTTTGGGTTCTTCCTTAAGTCCTCCAGATATATCTCCTGAACGTTTTACTGGGGAGAAAATAGATTTGATAGGTTTTAGGGAACTTACTTTTGACTTTGAATGAATGAATGAATGAATGAATGAATGAATGAATGAATGAATGAATGAATGAATGAATGAATGAATGAATGAAAACGTATATACCGCTACTTAGCCCGGAGGCATCAAGGCGCCTATCAAGAAAAATTCACAGAAAAGGCAGATACCACAAACTAAGGGTAGGCTTTGGCAAAGAGCCATGGCTTCAGAGCCCTTCTAAAGGCTTGCATTGATGGCAGGGACTTAATTTCACAGGGCAGAGTGTTCCACAATTTCGGAGCAAGGCTAGAAAACGCCCTGCCTCCCCACTTAGCTCTTCGAACGTGGGGGACTGATAACAAGAACTTTTTGGAAGAACAAAGGTTTCTGGAGGGGGCATACGGAACCAGCAGGTCTCTTATTCCTCCCGTCCATTCCTGGTCAAGGCCCCATAGATCAAGCAGAAAACCTTAAAGGAAAACCTGGCTTCGATCGGAAGCCAATGCAGGGATTTCCTAGCGGCAGTGGCTGGCGAGCGCCTGGGCACGTCCGGCACAAACTTAGCCGCAGTGTTCTGCACAATTTGTAGTCGCTGTAACAGGCCCTTGTTTATTCCTGCGTATAAGGCATTACAGTAATCGAGCCGGGAAGCTATTAATGCGACCACAATTTGCTTGCAGGCTTGTAGGGACAGATAGTGTTTGATCTTCCGCAGGATCTTGATAATACCCCAACAAGTGGAGATTGTTCTATTCACTTGTTGACCCATGGCAAGGGCCGGATCAATCATGACCCCCAGGTTCCGAGCCAGGGCCGTGGGTACAGGGCAAGCTCCCAGGGATGAAGGCCACCATTCTGCGGACCAGATGACCTCCTTCCCACCGAACACTAGAATCTCTGTCTTCTCGCCGTTCAGCCTCAATGAATTGTCAATCATCCATTGGGCAACTGCCTCCATACAGTGTCTAAAATTGAAGGCAGAGGAGCTGACGGACTGGGCGAGAGACACCAAGATCTGAGTGTCATCAGCGCAGGAGACTACCTCCATCTCAAACGATCTAATGAGCCTGGAAATTGGGGTCACTTAGATGTTGAAGAGGGTCGGACTTAATGTCGACCCCTCTGGGTGACAAGGATACAAGCACCCTTACCTGTAGGTTGCTTGTTGTGGATTTTCGCAGAGACGTTATGGACCAACTTCCCCAAATTCTAGGCAACACCTAGTGATTGATTTAACACACTGAGGCAATTAAATAGAAATCAGGGAGGTAGGCCGGATCGTGGGCGCTACCTGCTTCCTTGATTGTCGACCTGCGAAGCAATAAGGAGAACTTTTGTAAGATTTGTTTCCTGTATTTTCTATGCCTTACCCCAACAATGTCCCTAAAGGCTTGTAACTATTCTTTAGTAGAAGCCTACCTGCGACTGGTAAAGATTTAGCGTCGCGTCCGAGTTGTCGTCGTGAAGGGTAGAATCTAGACGAGATGTGTGGTGATGCAGAAGGGCTGTTTATCAGTAATAGTCCTCTGAAAAGCAAATATGAAAATGGGTGATGAGTTACTGTCTTTCTAAAGTATTTGCATTACACAGTGCCTCTCTTCATTACTTTTCACTTACTCAGAATTCTCACCGTGTCGTTCTTCTCCTTCACTCCCTAGTATAAACAATATTAAACAAAAGACAATTTGGCAATCAACTATAACTTTTGCCCCCACTTTGATACTTCTCAAAGTCTTTAAGTTCTTTTTCCAAAGTTCTTGTGACAATGTTTTTTCCTTTAGATTCTCAACGGATTAAAAACCTTAGAATAATGTTCAGGTAAGTCTTTAGTTCTTTGAATCACTTGTAGCTTGCTTGCGGTGGGCGCCAGATAATGCAAATAGAAGAAATTGTTAACTTAGCTTATTCCTTCTTTTCAGGTCGAGTGCGAGCAGGATGATGACCTTCAAGCTTCCTGTGCGCAGGCCGTCGTCTTCTGGATCCAGGACTCTCCTCGGCGAACCTCTGAAGGGCGGTGGCAGAAGGCAAAGCGCCGAGCAACGTTGGGTGTGGCTTTTTATAGTAGAGCCACACCCAGCCACACCCAGAGAACGTTTGACGCATCGCGCACCAAATACCTGCGTGTCGTTTCCAACGTGCGCGTAGAGCCAGCGTCTTCCGCACCTTCTCTGAGCTTCCCCCTTTCCAGTCTCGCTTATCAGCCAACCTATTTCCTCTGCATTCCCACCAACATGTCCAAAGCTATTCCGCATGTTCCTACCTCGGCAATGATTTTATTAAACAACACTTGGCAAAAACAAATAAGATCATGAAAGCGTGTATTACATGAAAAGCATATCTCACCAAGGAAGTACAGTAACAACATACTTTTGGGCACTATACATTCAGACACTAACATTACACTGGCGTGCTGGTAGCACGGGACAGGGGTGGGTTTCTTGAGTGGGCAAACTACCCCTGCGTGCATCTGCATATGTGGATGGGTGCAAGGCTTGTGAGGCATGTGATTCATGACAGTACTCCCCTCTCAAGAGCCCTCCCAAAATCTGTGGAACAGGTTTTGGTTTATTTGGATTACGAAGATGAAAACTCCTGAGTAATCGAGGAGAATGTTGAACGTTGGATAGAGGTTCCCATGTTCGTTCTTCAGGACCATACCCTTTCCAATGTATTAAGTAGAACAATTTCCCTCGAACTCTCTTTGCATCTACAATCTTTTGAACTTCGAATTCAGAGACCCCGTCTACAAGTATGGGTGGTGGATTCTTTTTAAATCTAGTCATGGGATTACAAGGTTTGATCAATGACACATGAAACACCGGATGAAACTTATACCTATTGGGTAAGGTAAGTTTAATACTGACGGGATTTATTATTTTTTCTACAACAAATGGGCCGATGAATTTGGGACGTAGTTTCTTACAAATTTTCATTCTCAGATTCTTTGTAGATAACCAAACTTTATCTCCAATAGAATAATTAAGTGACGGTTTTCTATGCAAGTCTGCAGTTTCTTTTTGGCTTTCTTTTGCTTGAGCCAAGTGATATTGGGCCTGACTTTGAACATGAACCAATTTTGTAATGTGATCTTCCAAAGATGGTATTTCTGAAGGGATATGTACTGTTCCCGGGATATTTTTAGGATGAAACCCATAATTGCAAAAGAAAGGTGAGAGAGTAGTGGAAGAATTGTCTAAATTATTGAAGGCGAATTCTAGAACCCACAATATATCGGACCATTCTCTTTCTTCTTCTGCTAAAGCGCATCTTAAAAATTGCTCTATGGTTTGATTTGTTCTTTCAGTTAAGCCATCTGTTTGAGGATGGTAACCAGAGGACATGCGAATGTCCATGTTCAAAGTTTCTCCCAAGCTCTGCCAAAGTGAGAGACAAATTGTGGACCTCTGTCTGAAATGATTACTGAGGGAATTCCATGCAATCTAATGATTTCTTTAGAGAAGACTTGAGTCAAATCTTTTGCAGAAGGGATATTTTTTAACGGGATAAAATGAGCCATTCGAGAAAAATGGTCAACCACTGTCAAAATAGTCTTATACCCCTCTTTAGTCTTAGGAAGTTCCACAATAAAGTCCAGCGATATTGTGTGCCATGGCTGAGGCGGAATTGGGAGAGGAAGTAAAAGACCACTAGGTGCCTGATGTTGAGTTTTATTCTGAGTGCAAACTACACAAGTCTCAATATAAGATTTTACATCATTTAACAGTGATGGCCACCAAAATTTCCTCTTAATTAACTGACTAGTCATGATGTAATTGTATCACTTTGTCTCGCAGTTCCTGTGTAGGTACAACAATTTGCTCATTCACGTACATTAACCCTTCCTTGAATTGCATCAGAGGATACAAAGCTTTCCATTCTTGAAAAGTCTTTTCTTGAACCCTTTGTTTAATGTCTTCCATTACATCCGTAAACACCACTCCCACCTTGAAACAACTATCAGGCAGTACCGGTTGCACCTTTTCAAGAGAACACTCCTTTTCATCCACAATCCCCAAACGTGACAATGCATCTGCTTTTAGATTTTCCTTTCCGGGACGATAAGTAATTACAAAATTGTAATCATTCAAGAACAATGTCCACCTTAACTGTCTAGCAGTGAGAGCTTTTACTGAACGCAAAAATTGTAGATTTCTGTGATCTGTATAGATTGTTATTGGATGTCTTGCCCCTAACAAGTAATGGCGCCATTCTTCGAAGACTGCTTTTATTGCTAACAACTCCTTGTCAGCTATGGCATAATTTTGTTCAGTAGGAGTTAGCTTTCGTTAATAGTATGCGATTGGATGCATCTGACCAGTTTCTTTATGTCTTTGGGACAAAATGCCTCCAATAGCAAATTGGGAAGCATCAGCTTCTACAATGAATGGATTGGAAGGGTCAGGGTGCATTAATACTGGTGCTGAAGTGAAATGATTCTTTAAATTTTGAAAGGCTTCTTCGGCATCACTATTCCAGTCAAATTTTGCATTCTTCTTTAACAATCTAGTAATTGGGGTTATCAAGTGAGAGAAATTACAAATAAAGCGCCTATAGAAATTAGCGAACCCTAAGAAACTCTGTACCTGCTTGACTGAGGAGGGGCTGGACCAATCTAAGACTGCCTGAATTTTCTTTGGATCCATCTCTATTCCATTTGGACTTAGGACATATCCCAAAAACTCCACTCTTGTGGTGTGAAAAATACTCTTTTCCAGCTTGATGTACAAGGAGTTGTCGAGAAGTTTTCGAAGAATAGCTCTTACTTGTTGTACATGTTCAGTGGTATTCTTAGAATAGATGAGAATATCACCTATGTACACAATGCAACAAATATCCGAAAATTCTCTCAAAACCTCATTTATAAAGAATTGAAAAGCTGCAGGAGCGTTACAGAGCCCGAATGGCATGACCTGGTATTCGTACAAACCAAATTTGGTACGAAATGCTGTCTTCCATTTGTCTCCACTGCGAACTCTAACCAAATGGTAAGCTCCGCGTAAATCCAATTTAGTGTATATGGTGGCGTCTTTTAACTGATCTAAAAGTGTCTGGATCAAAGGAAGTGGATATCTATTTTTGATGGTAACGTTTAAGGCTCTATAGTCGATGTATGTTCTCAACTCTTCTCCCTTTTTTGGAATGAAAAAGAGAGGGGAGGATACTGGAGATTTCGAATGTCCGATAAAACCATTGGCCAGAAATTCATCTAAGTACTCCCTTAGATGCTCATTTTCTTTCTCGGTGAGAGCATATATTCTACTACACGGCAATGTAGCCCCTGGTACCAAATCTATTCGACAATGGAAATCCCGATGAGGTGGTAGAGTGTTTGCCCTTTTTTTGTCAAATACATCGTGAAGGTCTGAATATTCCTTAGGAATTCCTTCCAGTAGTAGTATACTCTTTGAAGTCAATGGGAAATTATTACCTAGAATCAACACTTTGGAATCTTGTGTCGTCAGACAAGAAGATACACAATGATCAGAGTCAAATAGCAAAGTTCTTTCCACCCAATCTATTTTAGGGTTATGCTTAACTAGCCAAGGTATGCCTAAAATTAAGCGGAATTGAGGGGCATCTATGATGTCAAAGGTTATGTCCTCTTTATGTTTATGTAAACAGGTCATCAAAAGAGTTTCAGTGTGAAATTGAATCAGACCAGATGATAATTCCTTACCATCTACTGCTTTGACCACCTCCGGGTGTTGTTTTGCCTTGGTTTTAAAATCTAATTCCTTCAAAAACATGGTATCTATGAAGTTGCCTGTAGCCCCTGAATCGATCAATGCGTCAACAGTCCATTCCTTCCCCTTTTCTGACCTAGATTGTAAAGTAACCTTTATACTAAGATGATGGGAAGTTGTCTCAGGGGATATTGAGGCCAAACTAGATAACTTACTCGACAATCTGACCTCTTGATTTGTCGAGCCAGTTAGTTTTCCGACTGCTGTACTAAAGCTACCTCAGAATTTTTACTCTTAGGTTTATTTGGGCGCACTGGACATTCCTTAACGAAATGACCTGATTTGCCACAATATAAACATTGATTCAGTTTTCTTCTCTTGTCCTTCACTTCTTTACTCAGAGGTCCTTTAATCGTGCCTATTTGCATATGCTCTACTCCAGGGTCAAGTTTAGATGTCTTTTCAGTTTTAACACTGTTGTATCTCTCTTTAAAGGAGAACACTTTAACTTCTGTTTTTCCCTTCTCCCCTCTGCGTTCCAACAAACGATGGTTTAATTTCACTACTAAGTCTATGAAATCTTCGATGGTATCTGGTGGGTCTAGAATTTGCGTGACCATATCATTTAGCTCATCTTTAAGCCCCTTGTAAAAAAGGGAAACCCTTTTTTCTTCGGGCCAGCGGGCTTCAATAACGAGTCTATTAAATTGGGATATGTAATGTAGCAAATCCGAAGACCCCTGCTTGAGATGTAATAATTCATGGTCTGCAGACTGGACAAAGACATGTTTGGCAAATAATTTCTTCATAGTGTTCTTAAAATGTCTAAGGTTATACAGAATTGGGTCATCTCGCTCTACAATTGGCACCGACCACAGGGCCGCGTCACCACCTAGGTATGACAGAATAAAAGCTACCTTAGAGGAGTCATCAGGAAAAGCTGCTGGTTTAGCTATAAAATGCAGATGACATTGATTTAAGAAGATTGAGAACTTATTGCTATCTCCCAAAAATCGTTCAGGTGGTGCTAAAGGGACTGTTACTGGAGCCACTACCTGAATCTGGGTTGGAGTAGTAGAAGAGCTAGAACCTGAGTGCAGAGTTTGAAACCCCGGCTGAAACGTGGCTGGTTTCAATACCGATTTCTGAGTTGGGGAAAAGCCCCACTGTCCAGAACCCGATTGCATATTACTCTGGATATCTGTAATATCCCTACGAAGGGCTGCGTTTTCAGCTTGAATAGCCGTCAACAAAGTTGTAATGTCTTGCAAGGAACTTGTAATGGAAGGATCCATAACGTCTGGGCGAAAATTTCGTCTTGGGCTTTGCCTTCTGACAAGGATACAAGCACCCTTACCTGTAGGTTGCTTGTTGTGGATTTTCGCAGAGACGTTATGGACCAACTTCCCCAAATTCTAGGCAACACCTAGTGATTGATTTAACACACTGAGGCAATTAAATAGAAATCAGGGAGGTAGGCCGGATCGTGGACGCTACCTGCTTCCTTGATTGTCGACCTGCGAAGCAATAAGGAGAACTTTTGTAAGATTTGTTTCCTTTATTTTCTATGCCTTACCCCAACAATGTCCCTAAAGGCTTGTAACTATTCTTTAGTAGAAGCCTACCTGCGACTGGTAAAGATTTAGCGTCGCGTCCGAGTTGTCGTTGTGAAGGGTAGAATCTAGACGAGATGTGTGGTGATGCAGAAGGGCTGTTTATCAGTAATAGTCCTCTGAAAAGCAAATATCAAAATGGGTGATGAGTTACTGTCTTTCTAAAGAATTTGCATTACACAGTGCCTCTCTTCATTACTTTTCACTTACTCAGAATTCTCACCGTGTCGTTCTTCTCCTTCACTCCCTAGTATAAACAATATTAAACAAAAGACAATTTGGCAATCAACTATAACTTTTGCCCCCACTTTGATACTTCTCAAAGTCTTTAAGTTCTTTTTCCAAAGTTCTTGTGACAATGTTTTTTCCTTTAGATTCTCAATGGATTAAAAACCTTAGAATAATGTTCAGGTAAGTCTTTAGTTCTTTGAATCACTTGTAGCTTGCTTGCGGTGGGCGCCAGATAATGCAAATAGAAGAAATTGTTAACTTAGCTTATTCCTTCTTTTCAGGTCGAGTGCGAGCAGGATGATGACCTTCAAGCTTCCTGTGCGCAGGCCGCCGTCTTCTGGATCCAGGACTCTCCTCGGCGAACCTCTGAAGGGCGGTGGCAGAAGGCAAAGCGCCGAGCAACGTTGGGTGTGGCTTTTTATAGTAGAGCCACACCCAGCCACACCCAGAGAACGTTTGACGCATCGCGCACCAAATACCTGCGTGTCGTTTCCAACGTGCGCGTAGAGCCAGCGTCTTCCGCACCTTCTCTGAGCTTCCCCCTTTCCAGTCTCGCTTATCAGCCAACCGATTTCCTCTGCATTCCCACCAACATGTCCAAAGCCATTCCGCATGTTCCTACCTCGGCAATGATTTTATTAAACAACACTTGGCAAAAACAAATAAGATCATGAAAGCGTGTATTACATGAAAAGCATATCTCACCAAGGAAGTACAGTAACAACATCCTTTTGGGCACTATACATTCAGACACTAACATTACACTGGCATGCTGGTAGCACGGGACAGGGGTGGGTTTCTTGAGTGGGCAAACTACCCCTGCGTGCATCTGCATATGTGGATGGGTGCAAGGCTTGTGAGGAATGTGATTCATGACACTGGGACTCCACACTGCACAGGATTGGATGGAGATAGGAACTCCCCCAACTTAACTCTCTGTTCCCTCTGGTTAAGGAAGGAGGCCAGCAAACTAAGTGCTGGCCCCTCCACCCCTATCTCCCTCAGCCGAGATATTAACACCAAGGGAGACAGGGTATTGAAAGCAGCCGTAAGATCTAACAGGATGAGGAGGGTAGTCTGGCCCTTGTCAACTCGGTCAACGCGGATGTTATCAAGCACTATGGTAAGGGCCGACTCCGTGCTATGCCCCCTCCGAAATCCATGCTGCGAGTAGTCCAGAAGACCAGAGGCTTCCTGAAATGTTGCAAGATGCTGGTTGAGATGTGTTTCCAGCATTTTTGCAGGAGCTGGGAGCAGCGAAATGGGGCGAAAGTTTTTAAGAACCTCTGGGTCTAGGGTAGGCTTTTTCAAAAGGGGCTTAACCACCGCCCTCTTCTACTGAGAGGGAAAAATGCCATCCCGCATTGCCCTGTTCATAATGTCCAGTAGTGGTGGCAGGAGAGTTTCCTTACACTGTTTAAGAAGTTTAAGTGGGCAAGGGTCAAGGGGAGACCAAGACCTGATCTTACTCAAGAGGACATCCAGTTCCTGAAGGGAAAGAGGTGGAAAACTGGACAGACACACCACGGAAGGAACCCCGGCAGATACTAAGGGGGGGATGGATGGAGAGGGGGAGAAAGATATTGACGCCCTTTGTAACTCTAAGGCAGAATAAATTTTGACAATTTTTGAATGGAAATATTGGGCAATATCGTCACAGAGCTGCTGTGTGCTAGCGACTGGGTCCGAGGTCTGCAGGGTAGTCAGCGAGTCCGCGATCTTAAACAACTCTTTCGGCGAGGTAAGCGAGGTAGTAAGATTCGTAAAATACTCCTGCTTTGCTCTCATAACCTCAGCCTTATATCCCCTCAAAAGGGATTTGTGGATTTCCCTGTCCTGCGTAGCCTAGCTGGCCCACCAGAGTCGTTCCTGCTTCCTACAACCCTGTCTAAGTAGTCTTAATGACTCCGAAAACCAAGGGACCGACGGCCTTTTTCTGGCAGAGTAACGTAGGGAGGCTGGGGCCAATTCATCCATAGCTACTATGATGGAACTTTCTAACTTAAGTACAGCCGAACACACATCCTCCTCCGTAGAAATAGCCATGATGGGATTCATAAAATGAATGCACCGACCTGGACTAAGTCGCTAGGACACAGAACTGAACAGACGTATAATTTACATTAATATTCATGCATTTCCGTCAGCTTTCCGACAGCACTAATTTCGTAATGATGCATGCTGGGCAATGTGGATTTACTTTGAGTTTGAAACCATGACGCACCAGGAGGCTTTCCGGTTCAGGGCCAAATGGGAGGGATAACGTGAGGGTGGAGTGTTTAAGAACGAGGCGGGCGGAAGGGTTGCACTTTTCAGTTTCGCTCAACCAAGACGAAGGTAGCAGACGCCATGAGAGTTTGCAAGCAGGTAAATGACAAGGCAATGGGTGAATACGCTTATGTATACTCGGCGAGTTACAAGGGAGGAAAGTTGCCTTTTATAATTTCTAAACACGATACCGTAGGTGAGCAAAATGTTGTTGGGAAGTTCAGACATTAGGAAGAAGCAGTGTTTGAAATTAGAATAAATGATGGCAGCGCTCTGATAACATGATGCTTAGTGAAGGACTGTGTTTAAAAATGAAAGTAGGGAGAGACACTGGAATGATAAGCGCAAAAAGACATGAAGTTGGGAACTGGCGTTTTAACTCTGAACACGGGTGATTAGGTGCAACGACGAGTGAGGTAGAAATGGGGAGTCACATTGGGGCAGTGCATTAATGGGTAATGTTTTTGGATAATACGATGACAGTTTCTAGAAAAAATGTTTATGTGACACTGTGTACTTATGAAACGAAGTGCTAATAATATGTTTACACTATGTTTAATTTATAGTGACCCCCGAAGAAGGGCACACAGAGGCCCGAAATGCATTGGGTTTTTTAAACGAAAAATAAAGGACTGCTTGTGAAGGACTTCTTGCTTTAATCGCATTCTTTCTTGAGGCCTGGATTGGCACAGCATGAATGTAAGAAAGCTGAAAATTGGCACCTGAGCCCGATTTGTGGATTGATGATTACCAAACAATGAATACAAGTTTAAAACTATGAGTAAAAATAAGGTCAAAAGGTTGAAAAATTTAAATATTGATCAAGAAGTGTGAATATTGTGCACGCAAAAAAGCGGCACAGAGCTGTGCATTTGGCATAGGGGCTGCATAGTCCCTCTCCTTATATAATCAGGGGAGCAAGTGAGTCATTAGTTATACTCTTAAGATTTCCCCTGGATTCCATTGTACTAGGGCCATTCCACTTGCTGTTTGCAGGAGTAGCAACCAATTCCATGGGGACCGCAAAGTGGTCCGACCAGGTGAGCTGGATAGGGACATCGATAGTCAGCCGACTGTCATTCGAGAAGACCCAATCCAGCGTATGGCCCGCCTGGTGGGTAGAACCCTTGACTAGCTGCTGCAGCCCACAAGCGGATAGAGCATCTAGGAGGGTTTCGCTGGCCTCTAGATTTTCTAGGTGGAAGTTCATATCTCCCAGTACCGTTAAGTGCTCGCAACCAAAATAAGGTTCTAAAATGCTGAGCATGTGCTGGCCAAAATCTGCTCTAGGCCCAGGAGGTCGATAGATAAGAATGCCCATAAATGGAACAGCATATGCAGCATTGATAGAGAAATAGAGGGCCTGAAAGGCATCATGTGGGGCTGATAATGGGGTAATACGGCAGGAGTGAGAATCCTTATGAATGGTGCCCAACCCTCCACCTATGCGTCCCACTCTATCCTGCCTAACTAGCGTATAACCCTCTGGTTCTGCCTCCACCAGGTCTGTTCCCGAGGAGTCTTTAGCCCACGTTTCCGTAACGAAGACCCTGGAGGGTCTTCCATCCGAGACAAAGTCCTTAAAGGCAACATGTTCTTTATCAAAGATCTGGCATTAATAAGGAAACCATTTTCCCTCCTCGTGCTAAGCACAGGTTTACCACTAGTGCCTGCCTTAGTGGGTCCAGATGGCAAAATAGACCCCGCGCAGCTTGTCTGAAAACACCTGCAACAGGGGGAGTTTTGGATAGCCTCCGGGGAGTTCATATAGTGACACGGTAACCGAGATGGTTTAAGGTTGATCAGATCATGATGGGAATACCTAATACAAACGTGTCCACCCCCGGTAGGGCCAGTCGCCCACTCGTCCAGGCTTCCTTAGCGCGGACGGGTGCAGACGGGCTGGACTCTGGCGTGATTCTGGTGTTACTGCGGCACACAAGCCACGCGTACACGCTGCGCACTTGCATACTGAGATTAAATAGGGCTCTAGCCAGTCAGCCTGACTGCTAGAGCGCTGACCAGAATGGCGTCCGGCCGACGTCCTCTTCAGACCCCCAATATGGCGAGGAGATTCCCAGGGAGCGCGCTGGAGAGCCGCTGAAGCCGCGGTGTGGGGCGCAATTATAGTGCAGGTATGCGGAGTGGATTAAAAGCAAGGGAAAACTATTAAATTATTTTTAAACTAAAAATAGACAAAACGGGGAGTTTAAAAATTTAGACAGCGCACAGATGCCAAAACGTGACGCGCAGTAATAGGTTGCCTTATCAATTTAAAGGCAGATCTGCAATTGGAAAACTATATGTAGCCTTAGAGGGCCAACCTGTTTTAGGGTGGATTGACCAAAGGAGTCTTAACATAATTCTTAATCTCAATGGAGTTGAACAGGTAATGGTTCTGGATTCCAATAAGGATTATCATTTTACATTACAAAATGAATTCCCAGAAGTTTTTTCCAAAGGTGTCAACTTAATGGCTTTGTTCATAAAATTATATTTAAAGATAATGCCAAACCTGTAGTTCACAAGTCACAGCACATTCCTTGGGCTATTAGAGAAGAAGTCACAAAAGAACTCAAATGCGTCTTGGATGATGGCATCATAGAAGAGGTGGAAGCCTCTAATTGGGTTGCGCCTTTGGTCGTGGCCCGTAAGGCCAATGGCAAAGTCCGTCTCTGTATTGATTTGAGGTCTCTCAATGACAATATAGTTGTTGAGAGATTTCCCTTACCTAATATCAATGAATTACTCTCGCTGACAAAAGGTATGAGGTGGTATTCTGTAATTGACTTGACGTCAGCATATCATCAAATTGTACTGCACGAAGATAGTAAAAATCTGACCACATTTATGACCCCTTCAAGGATGCTATTGCTTCTTCCGCATGCTTTTCGGCCGTGCGTCAGCGGCTGCAGTGTTTCAAGAGCTTATGTTCAAGTTATTCAATGATTTACAAGGGGTATTTTATTTTCAAGACGATATTCTCATCATGGGTAAAAATAAAAGTATACATGATGAAAGAATTCTTTCAGAACTTAAAACTTTGAAAGAAAAAAGTCTTATTGCAGAATTATCTAAGTGCAGATTTAGAGTTGACTCTTTAGATTATTTCGGCCACAAAATTTCAGCTAAAGGTATAAAGCCTAAAATGAATTTAGTAAATGCTATAAGAAATGCTCCTTCACCCACAAATAAAGATGAGTTAAGGTTATTTCTTGGCCTGATAGAATTTTACAGTAAGTTTGTTAAATGTTTTTCAGAAAAAACTTTTAACATGCGTCAACTAATTAAGAAAAAGTCTGCTTTTAAGTGGTCTGAGGTTTTAGAGGAGGATTTTATGAAATTGAAAAATGAATTATGTGATGCCAAAGAGTTGGTAGGTTTTGATCCTTGTTTACCATGCCAGTCAAAAGAGTTTCGGCGCTGTATTATCACAGAGAGAATTGAATGGAAAGGAAATGGCTGTTGCTTATGCATCCAGAGCTCTTTCTTCTGCCGAAGAAAGATATTCAGTAATAGAGAGGGAAACGTTTGCTGTTGTGTGGGGACTCGAACATTTTAGGAGTTTTATATGGGGTTTACAAGTAGAAGTCAGGTGTCATCATAAACCCCTAGTTAAGGTACTTTCTCCGGATGGATTGTTAAATGCTACTCCGAGAATAGCCAGGATGTCGGTCGTTTAATGGATTACATGTACTCTTTATCTTATATTCCAGGTTTGAAGAATCAAGTAGCATATTGTTTAAGTAGGTTACCTTAACCTTTGAAATCTTCTACTGAGAATTTGGACGATTTCCAAGTGGCTGGAATTGATCTTAAAAATGAAAATGTTTGTTTGAGTCCACAAGATTGGGAAGCATTCATGACCAAAGATGTACTTCTTAACAAGGTCAAGGATTGTATTGTAAATGGTTGGCATTTTAAAAAGTTGTTCAGTGAAGAATTGAAATAATTTTGGGAAGTTCGTAAGGAATTGTCACTTAAAGATTGTAACATTCTACTGGGTGAAAAAATCATTCCACCTAGAGAGTTGAGAGAGAAAGTCATTCAGTTGTGTCATGAGGGACACCTTGGTATAATAAAAACTAAAAAACGCTTGAGAGAATTATATTGGTGGCCAGGAGTTGACACTGAAGTGGAAAGGTTAGTTAGATCTTGTTCTATTTGTCTCAATTCTGACAAACTCACAAAATTACGATTCCTCCTTTATGTCCTATTTCTTGTCCGGCAATGCCATGGGAAACCTTAGGTTTAGATATCATGGGTCCTATTAATAGGAATGACTGTAATGTGTATATTTTAGTAGCGGTAGATTATTTCTCAAAATGGCCTGAGATAAAGGTAGTAGAAAGGGCAGATTCGGATAATGTTCTAGAATTTATGGATAATTTATTTCAAAGAGAAGGTTTACCTAAGATTATTATAACTGATAATGGGGCACAATTCAAATGTCATAAAGTAGAGGAGTTTTTGAAAAGAAATGGTGTAACTCATAAAATAACCTCTATTTACCACCCAAGTTGTAATGGCGAAGTTGAGAGATTTAACAGAGTCATAAAGGATTCTATACAATTAGCAAATTTAAGGGGTCAGGATTGGATGATTGGCATCAGTAAAATGATTTGGATGTATCCCATTACTCCTATTGTCACAGGGTACAGTCCTTTTACCATCATGAAGGGACGTGTTCCATTTACTAAAGACAACCAATGTTGGATGAAGCATTCTAAAATTTTGGAGTGGTCTCCAGAACAAGTTAAGAATAACATAAAATTACATCAAAATAAATATAAGGAATTTTACTGTGGGCTCATATGCAGTTTTATTGTTGCGCGTATTGGAATTACTTTTGCAGTGAGCCTTTATGTCATGTTTGTAATATTTTACAGAATTGTTTCCCTTTAACCTTATTGTTCCTCGAGCATTCCATGCAAGGTTCTGTGTTCCTTGCTTGGCAGAGAGTCAGTTGCTGAGGAAGAAGACCTGTGTAGGCTGCGTCCTACCTTGCTCCTGTGCTCCTTTTTCAATAAACGATTTGGCTACAATATTTACGTTTATTGGACTTTACAATTTGTCAACGATCTACTGGAACACTAGGTAACACCCGAACTTACAATTTGGATTTTATTTTTTATATTCGTCATGACTACTTGCTTTCATTGGAATTTACTATTTAGGGATACCAACTTGCTGTCAGTCATTGAGGAACCTTTTGCTGAAATGTTCTTTTGAATTCCACTTCTTTGGACATTTTTTTTAATTACTTGGAGAGGTTTGACATATGGGATCGTGATGAAGCATCTTTCAGTGAGTATCCCTAAAATCTTTTTATAGGAGTGAGGGAGACCTTCACTCCCATAATTGCTGAAGACTCGATTTTGAGAAACCCTTGTTTGCCCATTCGGAAGATTTTTCTACTTTGCGTCTATTGGAATTCAAAGTGTGCATTTGCAGTGGTACGCGCACCATTTCAAAAGTAAATACCTTCAGATTGCAGCGCAGCGTGATGATCGAAGCCAGTAAAGGCGGTAAAGTCTGATGCAGGATTCCAGATTGCCGGTCTCGATCTCTTACGACGCTCACCTTCTTGCAGAATTTGTACATCACGCACGCACATACTCACGTGATGAGGTAAGCGTTACGTGATGTGGTGGCCATCTTGGAAACTCTTCGTTTCCATAGTTGCATTGTTAAGGATTTCTCTCTGCCGGTGAATTTATTTATTTATTTGGAAAGCTTTCAAGTAAGTTTTTACTTACAGAACAAGTTTTACTGCAGCGCGTAATTTAATTTTAAAAGTGGATATTCTCGTTGTAATGCAACATGTAATTCTAATGTGAGAAGTGGAATTCCTCACGTTTATCAATTACTCTGTGAACTTTATTTTTCTTATCAATTCCAATGTTTATGCACTATTTAAATTTTCGTCATCTTCAGTGTTTGATTGGACACCACCGCATTTGTATTTAATTGAACTTCTTATCTTCTCAGCACAATGGCTACACAGAACTTGATGTGTGAACCCATCAATCTTGATGGCCCGTGGCATACGGTTGCCATAGACATCATGGGTTTCATTGGTATCAATTCCAAATATATAATATCCATTATTGATAATTTTTCGAGATGGCCAAGCATTACTATTGTGGAGAAAATTGATTCAGCAGCTGTTTTGCATTTTATTGACAACGTTTTTATGGAAGAGGGTCTTCCTTTTCAAATTATTAGCGATAACGGGGTACAATTTGTATCCAAATTAGCAAAAGCATATTTTGAGAGAGTAGGTGTGAAACATAGGACCACTTCTTTGTACAATCCAAGTGGTAATGGCATGTGTGAGAGATTCAATGAAGTTTTAAAAAATGCCCTTCAAATTGCAGTTATGAAAAGGGAAGATTGGGAAATTCAAGTCTTTAAAGCTGTTTGGACTTACAGAACCAGTATCCATGAAGTGTTAAAAATGTCCCCTTTCGAAATTATGAGAGGCCGCACAGCTAGGACTAAATGCAATCCTGATTGGTCACACAAAAGTTCTAGTCTTGATGTTTGCATGAACTCGGTTAAGAATAACATACTTGAAAAACATTTACAGTACAAACGTATTTTTGATAGTAAATGTGGTGCAGATATCAAAGCTGGAATGTGGGTTAAGGTTAAAAAACCTTGGAAGGTTCGCAAAGGTGAATCTCAATTTTCAAAACCAATGGTAGTTAAAGTTTTACGAAATGCTGTCCTTTTGAGTGACGGTAAGGTATGGAATATTAGAAGAATTGCAATTTTGTAGAGGAAAAAATGATTTAGCTGTTTCCACGTCTACACTTTCTTGTGGGAGTTTTGATGATTTTGATCAAATTGTTGAGAAGGAACAAGGTTGTGTGGCAACGTCTGGAACAGTTGTAACTTCAGAATCTGAAAATGGAAATTAACACCTATAAATGAAAATGTTGTAACTTCGGATTCTGAAAATGTAAATTCAACATCTATAAATTAAAATATTGGAACATCTGGTAATAGTAATAATGTACTATTTGAGAAAGGTGAGAATCTTGATTCTGTTGTACCTGTTACTAACAAGGATGTTACCAGGAAAAGAATACACTCCAAACCTAAGTGGTTGGAGGATTTTATTTGTTGATTCTTTTCTATTTTTATTTTTTTCCTTCCTTAAGGAGGAAGATGTGTCATGTTTGTAATATTTTACAGAATTGTTTTCCTTTAACCGTATTGTTCCTCGAGCATTCCATGCAAGGTTCTGTGTTCCATGCTTGGCAGAGAGTCAGTTGATGAGGAAGAAGACCTGTGTAGGCTGCCTACTACCTTGCTCCTGTGTTCCTTTTACAATAAACGATTTTGCTACAATATTCACGATTATTGGAATTTACAGTCTACTATAAATTAAACAGGCAGTGAGCAACTGGCTGTATTTAAGTGAACTAGGAGGATTTTCTGTGCTACATGAACTGTGGAGAGCAGGTGCATCGGGCAGTGAGTCGCTTTTATTTCATAATGTCTGGTGAACCACAGCATTATTTTGGTTAAGAGCCTGTGTCATTTTAATGCGAGTGTTCATATGTTACTGTTTACCATTGTGATGCGAGACTGCCATGTGTTGTGGCATTTCAATATGCCACACACGCATGCATTCATCACCATCCCAAGCACCCGTCAGCCTTTCCCCATGCTCGTGGATGCTTCTGTGAGATTCTTTGTGGCACGCTGTGGATGGGTGACTTAAGGTAACCAGGCAGCGGACTGAAGTGCTGCCAATGGTGGTGCTGGAGGCCATTTTGGGATGGGCAGGTGAAAGCTGGGACGCTCATTTCTTATTTAACCCAGATCTTTTGACTGGGGGTGATTGTTTGCATTGTCAGCGTTCCGTCCATCATTTGTTTGCTGTAACACTTTTTGCCCTAAGTGGGATGGGTATGCCCAGACGTGGGTCCCTTGCTCACTGTGCCACTGGGTCCAAACTGAGGTGGCGTAGTGAGCAAAAGAGCGATGGATTTAACCAAGATCTTTTGACTGGGGAGAATGTTTGCATTGTCAGCATTCTGTCCATCATTTGTATGCTGTTACAAAGAACGCTCACTTCAGCGGGTCTTAGGTCATGACACACCGTGCAAGTATCGATCCCCGAGCACAGCGGGCCATTCATTGTGTAACTTTGCACCATAAAGAAAACCACGGTGATAACTGCCGCAATGTTAATCGATTTAAGGAGATAGCCATGCTGCCCGCAGACAACACTGCATTGCCTGTCTGGATTCAATCCGTGCTATGAGCCGTAGAACAAAGCGGTACAAAAGGGGGTGGTGATGGACGGAGCATCTGAACCAATCAAACACTCACACCCAGTCAACAGATCTGGGTTTAATCCATCACCGTTCTTTAGCCCACTCTGCCACCCCAGTTCAGACATGGCCATATGCAAATCAGTCTGACCCTGTGCCTCATGGGAACAGTCCAGCCCAAACTGCCAAGCCATGCCTTCCCTGGACCAGATACAAGCTTCCTGGGACTGGTTTCTAGCATTACAGCCATCTTCAGCCAAGCTTGCTTGAATCCAGTGGCAAAGTGAGCAAGGGACTCACGTCTGAGCATACCCTGCCAACTTATGGCGAACAAAGCGGTACAAAAGGTGGTGGTGATGGACGGAGCATCTGAACCAATCCGGAGAACGGAGCCGGAGAACAGCCTAGATGTGTTCCGTATTAAGCTTTGTCATGATAGGAGCAGGAAATTAATTAAACTTGACCATGGTGTCCAGCTTATTTATTTTGATTTATTGTGTTTTCAGATGGACTTTTGGGTCAATTTCTTATGAAAAGTCCATTCTTGGTGTACATAGAGTGTTTCGAGTTAGAATTCTCTCAGCAGCATACTGTGCATTGAGTTACTTGCAATGTTTTGTTTATTATGTTTGGTCTCAGTAAAGTTTTCAGTAATATTTATAGGGTCTGCATAAGATGTCATGGTAATTATATGTTATATATGCGTGTTGAGTATGGTGCAAAGTTATGCGAAAGGAGCAATGGTATATTTTAGCCATATTTGGAAATCCAGAAATTGTGTTGTGGCAAAAATGCTGTTTGTAAGAGTAGCATTGAGTTTATCATGTTCTTGGTCCACTCCTGTATGGAGGAGAAGGAGAGTTCCTTACTGAGTTCAAGTTTATGTAGTATCCTGTTAGGATGAGCGAGGGTGAGCGATTACCTCTGCCTACAGAGTTCAAGTTTATGTTAGGATGAGTGAGGGTGAGAGATTTCCTACTGCTGGAGTGAGCAATTTGTTATGCATGATCGTTGTTTACCTACTGTTGTGATGCATGGTTTGAGTTGAGACTGGGATACCATTTTCTTTGCCTGGGCTGGGTGTGGGTTGAGAGACATCTTTTTGCTTTGCTTACTATTGTGTTGACAAGATTCCCTAAGGTGGAATGAGTGTGGGTTGGAAGAGACTCATCTTCTGAGTTTTGTAGTGTCCTGTTGCAAGGATGAGCTGGGATTGTGAAATACCTTATGCCTACTTTATTTATGTATGTGATTGAAAGAGACCTTGCTACTGAGTTTTGTAGTGTCCTGTTGCAAGGATGAAATGGGGTTATAAAATACCCTCTGCCTACTGTATTTGTGTGTGTCATTGAAAGAGACCTTTCTTCTGAGTTTTGTAGTCTCCTGTTGCAAGGATGAGCTTGGGTTGTGAAATACCCTAAGCCTCGTGTATTTGTGGGTGTGGTTGAAAGAGACCCTTTTATATGCTCATTAGATGCCCTAAATTGAGAATGATTGGAGGTTGAAAGATACCTGGTATTTACTTTTTTGATAAGAGTCGTAATATTCCCTTCATTATTGTTTATTATTTCTAAGGGGGGAATGTGTTATATCTTGAATTAGGTATGATGCATTCTATCTGTAGTTCTCTGCTACCTACTGTTCTGCCAGAGTGTGTGTGATGTCATAGAGTTAGAATGTTTATGTATGCTTGAGAGATCATTTTTAGTGAGCAGGCTGAGCAGCATGAGGCTACTCCTGGTGGGGTGTTGATGTTACATCAACATTATATCTGTCACCTGTAACATAGAGTAATATCTCCTAATAAATCTAATAATAAAATCAACATGACCTGCCTCCATAGGATAATTCATTGAGTTGCAACAGGAGTTTTATGTGAGTGTGCTGGAGGCAGCTCCTTTGAAATTTCGGTTGGCCATGGATTATCTTCCCCACATATCCTGGCAGGATGGCCCATCCTTTGTCTCACTGGTTCGGGAGGAATACACAAATTCCAACTGACATAGCTCATCACAATTATGTGACTCCGAACAAGGACTACAGGAACCAAATGGTTTTGACAAGAAAACGGCAACTTTCTAAAAGTGCCATTTTCAGAATGGTGACTTAAAATCCAACTTTACAATTAAAGAGGTTTAAAAAATTACAAATTCTTTTGGGATCAAACATAACATTCTGACCTGTTCCCAACCATAAGTTATCACTTGTTAAATGTAATAAGGTAACCCAATGTTATCCTATTGGAGAGGTGGCCTTGCAGTAGTGAAAATGAAATTAAGTGTTTTCACTACCAAGACATGTAAAACCTAAAAGTACATGTCCAACTTTTTAAATATAATACACCCTGCCCTATAGGCTGTCTAGGGCCTACCTTAGTGGGGATTTATATGCAGGTGCCCACACCTTTTCTCAAAAGCCTGTAGCTGGAGTTTCAAACTGCTCACAGGCTGCAATGGAAGTCCTGAGACATGTTGTAAAAAGCTACTAAAGTTGGTGGTATAACAAGTGCTGTAGGGCCCCTAGTAGCATTTAATTTAGCATTTTATTTAAAGGCCCAGGGTACGTGATGTACCACTTTACTAGGAACCTGAAAGTAAATTAAATGTGCCAATCAGGTGTAGCTAATTTGACCATGTTGTAAGGAGCATGCACACGCTAGTATAGGTTAGCAGTAGTAAAGTGCACTGAGTTTTAAGGCCAACAAAACCTAACTTCAGCAAACAGGAGGGGAGAAAGCAAAATGGTTGGGGGAAGACTACCTTATGGCTGACAAATCAAAGATGCGCCCCCGAGTTGAACTCGGAAATGAGCCCAAAAAATATATAGTTTTATCTTCTTCAGTGCCCAGACCACAGCAAATGCTTCTCTCTTAGTGGGACTCTACCCATGTTCCCTGGGAAGTAACCTCCTACTGATGGAGGCTACAGGTTGGGTTAAGCCCTCATCATTCAGCTGTGAGAGAAGAGCCCTTTGCTATGTTCTGAGGCAACAGTCTGAACTATGAACTTCTTGGAGATGTCAGGGGCTTCAGTACAGGTGCTGTACATATGGCCTCCTTGAAGGTGTCAAACATGTTCTGGCAGGCATCTGCCCAGATCACCTTCTTGGGCTGCATCTTCAAAGTCAGCTCAGTCAAGGGTCTACAATGGTGCCATACCCATTGACAAACCTAAATATCCAGTAAGGGCTAGGTAGGTCCTCACTCCTATCTGAGTTTTTGGGCGTTCCCATGTTAGGATAGTCTCTATCGTGGCTTGGCAGAGCTTCTCCTTATCTCTGCCCACTATGTGTCCCAGATACACCACAGAACCCTGCCCTGCCTGGCACTTGCTAGCTTTGATAGACAGGTCTGCCTTCTGGTCATGCCAGGGTTTTATTACCAACTGACTGGTTTTCAGATTTGCAGGGGCGTTCTTACAGAGGTGCTGCATCTCGTTTCTCATGGCCAGCATATAGCTGACTACATCCTGGTGGGCTTCTTGGGAGCTTGCTCCCATCCCATCTTTACGAAACTGAAAGGTTACCTAAAAGGGTTACCATAGAGAGGTCCAGTTAGGCTAAACACAACTCCCTTCTGTGGCACCTCCCTGTAGGCAAAATACAGGCATGGAAAGTGGGCATCCCACTTCTGCGTCATGGCCTCAGGCAGGCCACAAGCAGGCCTTTTGGGATCTAGTAGAACATTCTAACAATCCCATTTGTCCGAGGAATATAAGGTGTGGAGAGCTTATAGGTTACACCACACTCATCACACATGGACTGCATGTATGCAGACATGAAGTTGGTTTACCTGTCAGGAACCACTTTTTTGGGGAACCACACTTGGTTACAAATTCCTATCAGGACTCTAGCCACTACAGGCGTGGTCACAAATCTCAGCGATATAGCCTCTGGGTATCTAGTGGCATGGTGTTTCAAAACCTGCTGCTTAAGGCTGTTTTGGGGCGCAGGAGCCCAACAATGTTGATGTTCACCCTTTCAAAGGGGTGCCAACACAGGCAAGGGAACTAGGGGAGCATTTTTCCCCAGACTTCCCGCTGGCCTTTCAGGTGGAACATGACCTACAGAGTACATTTGAGGCTGTCTTCATCAAGGGCCAATAAAAGTGGGTACCAAGCCTGGCAAAGGTATTGCCCTGCCACATATGTCTTTACAGGAGTACATGATGAGCCAGACCTAGTAGGAAGGTTCTGTAACTTTGGGTAACCACCAACAGCTACACTTCCCCAGGATGAGGAACCTTAGACACACTATATAGGAGTTAATTCCTCTAATAGATCAGGTGATCTCTAGAGCCTTGGGTTTTTGCTTGTTGCCTGTTTCTGAACTCTACAGAACCCTCCCTTGTGGGCCCACCCTCAACTTGCCATCCAGCAAACAAAGGTAGGTCACCCATGACTTCGAAATCTACCCTTGTAAGCAGAAAGGCAAAGTGATTGGCGTGAATAGCCTAATGGCACTGGGCACAGTGATCAGTGTCTGGCCTTCTTAGATACCAGAAACCTATGGATAGTGGCCACACGATGATTGTGTGGGTAACTTATTTTTTGTAGTATTTCTTTAGCACAAATCTATCCACAATAGCAGCATTCTGAAGCAGGTGGATATGACAAAGTCCCTTCCAGAAATAGACAGAAGAGTACTCCTAAAAGAGGCACATGCTGCATCTCAGCTCTACTAAGGGAAAATGGAAATCACCAGCCAACAAGTAAGTAAGTGAGAAACCAGGCAGCGAGGGCACTTAAAGAATGAACACCACACTCCTGCTCTCAGACACATACACACCACACCATCTCACGCTTCTCTTATACAATACTTGAGTCTGAAAACAGAAAAGAAGCTGATTTAACCATGAGTAATAATGGTTGAAGAAACATACAGGTTGACTGTGCAGTTTGGCGTGGGTTTGTATGGTTAATGCCCCTGCCCCCTTGAATTTCGAATGTGGAATAATATGGTGTAAGAATATCGAGGACAAGATATCGAACCCAACATATCGAAAGGTAAGTATATATATATATCATAGATTTGGACTAAGGAATAGTAACACCTTATGCACTTATCTTTCGATATTTCTGTCTTAGATTTTTCTCTCCATGATATTCTGGTATGACGATATTCATATGCTTGATATTCAGTAGTACAATTGAGGTTGTACTTATTGGGAGAGAATTGAGGAAACTAAGAATTTGTATTGAACCAGACTTTACCTTGCTGTACATATTTTGGCTGCATGGTAAGAGGATCTAACTGATAGTGCTACAGGAGGGTTCAAGTGATCAATGGCTACCTTCCAAGAGTCTGCCAAATGTTGCTAATCTTTGGTATAGCCTTACCCCTAAATGGAGCCAAATTATGCGGTTTACCACCCTATGTTTTAATACATTGTTTAAGAACCCCATATTGCAAACATAACCAAATAGGCATGGCCTTATGTTTGGACCACAAATCACACTCCCCTATGTAAAGAGAACATATACCAAGCTACTTATAACACTGTAAGCTTCACCTACTCTTATCATATTCACAAAGCACACACTAACTCTCTTGATCCACTACAATATAATACTAAAAATTGCCAGAAATACGAGCCAGAACAGATGAATCTTTGACAACAGTCAATATGTTACCGTTCTGGGTTTGGAATTAATATATCACAGCATTGTGGGAGTTTATTTTTTATATTTTATTTCGAGCATTCGACTAACAACACAATTCCAATGATACATAAAAGTCAAGAGAAGAAAACTGAAGTTGCTTGCATGACTAGTAAATCTGGGCTTCAGTGTGAGAGTGGACCTCCAACCCTCGGTCTAGGTCCACTCTCTCCCCGCAGCTCCGCTGTGCCGTCTCTTGCCTCCAGAGCCCGACCTCCTCCTTGGGAGGTTAGAGGCTTCTGCCTGCTCTTGCGCCTGCTGCCCGCTCCAACTGGGAACGTTTCTCAGCCGTTTTTTTTCTTAATTTTTTCTTAATGTGCCACTGTTATTGTGCCCATCTGTGTCTAATTCCACCACAGTTTTTATTTTCTTGTACCTGCCTATCCTTTCGCCTTTTGCTGCTGCTGCCCCTGCGCCCTCTCCGGAATTACACCCCAGAATGACCCCCTGGAATTACCCCCGGGAATTACCCCCAGAATTCCCCTGCTCCCGCCGCTCAGCCTCTCCTCCCTCCCACCTCCCCTACTTAAAGGCGGCCGCTGCACGGCCAAAGGCAAGCCCGTCTGCGCGCGTCCACGACCCGACCGCGGCCAGCCCAGGAACCCTGGACCTCCCACTGCCCATCGCTAAAACACCACCATCCTCCTCGCACTCAACCCTGGAAGACTTACAGAATGCCAACAAGCCAGGCTGAACACGACCCATGCCAGTTCTCCTGCCTCCACTGAGGCCAGACCCTAACCGCCAACCCGGCCTCCAACACCGCCAACGCCCGCACCGGTGGCACCCTAAAATGCATCCTCCTCAATGTATGCTCCGTGCACAAGCACTCCATGGAAATCTGGAACCTACTTGACTCTCTCTCGCCCGACATCGCCTTCTTCACAGAGACCTGGACCAAAGCATCCTCCACCTCCGACATCAGCACCGCGATCCAAGGTGGATGCAAGATCCAGAGAAAAGACCGCCTAAACCACTCAGGAGGGGGCCTTCCCCTCCGCCGAACACCTGCGCTACCAGATCCAGACCACCCCCAAACCACACTCCAAGGAACCCTCGTCTACAGTCTCCGACCACATGTATCAGAATACGGTGGTAAGAGGGAAGCCATAGATGCTAGGCGGAAAGCATCCGACTAGCTGTCTAATTTCTTTCCTTTCCGAGGGTGATGTACATGGCTATTTCTGACATTGGGTGATGCCGGCAGCGGAGGTCTGAATGCGGTGAGCTTGTTGGTTCAACTGCTGTATTACAAGATGGGCGGATTGCATTTCCAAAGACCGCGACTAAACCGCCAAAATGCCTAGAACACCGCCGACCGCCAGGAGGGCGGTTAAGTAAAGGCAGCTGCCATTGGGCGGTGCTGAGGAGCTCCACTGCCATCCATGTGAGGAGTTGGCTTTCTGATTTCTAAGTGCCATATATTGTTTTATATTTGGTTATGTTGTTCATTTATTTATTATCGATTTTAATATACGTTTTTAATATTTTATTTTGTATTTATTTGGTTTGCTTAATATTTTAAATAGTTTTGCCTGTGCTTGTTGAATGGGTTTTTAAGTGTAGTTATTTCTTGAAAATAAATTACTTATCGTATATATGGTTTCAGTGATATTTTAGTAGTCAATATTGCATTTGTTACATTTTTCCTATATTTTTAATGGTTCAATAACATTTTGTTATAATATATTTTTGAGTTTGTCTTGTGGTATATTCAATTGCAGTATTTTTGCCATTGATATTTTTGTAGTTCTTGTTTGTGTATCCTGTGACAATATTATGGTTGGGCGATATTTTGGTGAATCGATATTTTGGTACTGCAAATTAAGTCATGTAACCATGTATTTAGCTCTTTACTTACAAATTCAGGTAGCACGTGCCGAGCATGTTATTAGGGGACTAGACCTTCTCTAAAACCACATCAGTAAGTCACATTACCAAGGGCTCTCCTATCACTGGAGTGGCCACAATAAGGGGCCAAGTACGATGTCGGTTGGAAAGCCTCCGAACGCTAGTTGGATGCTTTCTGACTGCAGTTGGGGACTTTCCGACGGACCCAGTCGGTTTGCAGTCCGACTGCCCGATTACGATGTCAATAGTCGGAAAGTAAACCGACCGGTCATTCCGATTTGGTTCCAACCAGTGCTTGGAGTATTCCTGTCAGTCAGTTCCACACCGTAATCCCGTATAGACGGTGTTTCTGCCATCGGTACCCTCCTGTGAAACCCTGCACTGTGTGCCAGTTTGTGCACGGTTTTACACACACACACATTTCTCTATAAGACGCTGTAGGTAACACAAGCTCCCATAAAGAATAATGGGAATCCGACCAAACAGTGTTCGGTCGCATCATAATCAGACGCTCAGAACCGCCAACCTCAGGTCAGTCCGTCCAGAGTCCGAGACGGTGCCGGTCGGTGGCAACTCCGACTGACATCATAATAGGCCCATAAATACTTCATCTAAATCTGGTACCTTCCCTCTGACAATGCCCTGACAGGCTTTTTAACTTCTATCAAGGGAAGAGAGGTAATGTTTGAAGTGGGGACCGACTTTTACTGGAGGAGATTAAGTTCCGATCATTTGTTGCATCTACACCAGAAAAAGTTGAGAAATGTGCTTACCAAATGTTTACAGAAATGTGAGTATCATAAGTGCCAACTATATGAGCCAAAACTTTTTCCACAAACAATTTCTAGACTTTATGCTGCTGAGCTCCTTAAGCTGTTCTCATGTATTTCCTAATATTTGAATTGATATTGACGCTGCTGTTGACCTTCACTGGCTTTGGCTGACATCGGAGGCACTTGTACCAGCCCTAGAGGGACCGCAGCCTCCAGGAGTACCATCGCTGTTGTCGCCCGCATGGCTGCTAAGCCCGCATACACCCTGGTGGGACTACAAGTCTCAGGGTGCACCTGCAATCCTTTCCCGCTCCCGCTAAAGAGGGGGAGGTGCCACATCCCGCTTTAATGTGCTGCCTCACTCCCCGCGGTGCAGGGCGCTGCTGTTGACCTTCACTGGCTTGTACTGATATTGGTGGCACTTGTTCCAGCCCCAGAGGGACCACAGCCTTCAGAAGGACTATCTTTGTTGTCGCTCGCATTGCTGCTAAGCCCGCACACACCCTGGTCGGACTACAAGTCCCAGGGTGCACCTGCAATCCTTTCCCACCAATGAGGGGGAGGCGCCACATCGCGCTTTAAAGCACTGCCTCACACCACGCGGCGTCGGACAAGTGCGGGCCACGCCTGACAGAGCTCGGGTCAAGGGCGTGCCCGTCCTTGCCCATTGCCAGGAAGAGGGAGAGCCACCCCCCTTGAGGTTGTGTTCAGAGGCCAACAAAATCGGTAGGACTTTCTGGGCACTATTTAACCTTATTGGAGCAGCTAGTGGAACCAGGGACAATGCAAACTGGCAATCACCTGGACCAATTTGTGGTTTTTGATTATAATTTGTATTCTTCTCAGAGACTTGTTCTTTCGATAGAATATTTTTTGCTGCACATAACTTTACCACGAGCACTCATATCTTCGTGTGCTCCCATTTTTTGAACACTTGTCCTTGGGCTTTCTCACTAAGGGGGTAACCGCACACTTTTTGCTGAAAAATTTAATTAAAAAAGATACAGGTAAAGAACATACTACATGGGGCCATTCTAACAGAATATCTTAGGGTGAACGCAGCACCTCGTGGGTTACTGGTTACGAATGAACCCCTAATCTGTTTAGAAGATGACGCCCCAGAGACTATTTGAATAATTAAAAAATAACCAAAGTACAGAAGGATCTAAAGAACTTTTCTAGAGAGAAAGTCTACCCATACACTACAGAGGAATATGCCCAACAGAAAATGCAGGAACATTTGAAGGGAAATCAACAGGGAAGACCTAGGCATTACATCACAAGTAGCTCTAGTGATGGGAGTGAAAATAAGTACCCCCAAAAAAGGAGAGGGAGAGGCCGGGGTAATTGGCGGGGACCTAGACCACCCATGTTCCATCAGCCATTCCACCAATATCAGAATCAGGGCTATAATTGGCCACTGATGGGATACCCGCCCCACCCCCCTTTCAAAATCCATCCTTTGAGGATCCACGCTTTCAGACCCCTCACTTTCAAACAACACAGTTCCAAAATTTCCAGAGGCCTTTTTTAGGGAGGGGTTGGAGCAAGGGTAGGGGCAAACAAAGAAGCCAGTAGCCAGAAACCTGGGACAACCAGGATCAAGAAATCACACAACGAGTGACCAGGAGCATGGCATCGGGCAGTGTACCCAGAACTAGCCGGTAACATCTTTAGTGGTCAATCTGTCTTCTTTTGATTTATCCCCCATTCAGGAACAGCTTCTTAACTAAAGACTAGGCTTTGTCCCTACTAATCAACTAGATCTTTTCAAGCTATGCCAAGATCTGGCGGTGTTCTTCCGAAACCTTTGACTACGTGTCTTCTTCGAAGACAAAGATTTTGTTGACCCTTCAAAAGGGGACACTCCTTTCACCCCTAAATCTACATTCACTCCCCAATTGGCAGTGTTACCTCCAGAGGTGGCTACCTTCGAACAGGCGGTGGTATGTGATTTAGAGTATTTGAATCACTCACAGTCCTGCTCCTACTCTAATTTATCAAACATGGAGAGACAGGCCCTGAAAGAACTAATGGAGTGTGAAGAGATCATCTTGAAACCAGCCGATAAAGGCGGGGCCACAATGGTGCTGGATAGAAGCACATACAGGGATGAATGTACCCGCCTCTTATCTGATGAGAGAAACTACCAGAAATTATCTGAGGATCCCACAGAGGATATCACTGCAGAGATTGTGACGGCAGTAGAAGTGGCACGATCCAATGATTGGATTTCGGAACAAGAGGCAATTTTTCTAGTCAACAAACAACCCAGAACGCCCTACTTTTACATCCTTCCGAAAATTCACAAACCAGCGAGACCCCCTCCTGGGAGACCTATTGTCTCCGGGATGGGGTCTCTGCTGGAAACTCGGTCACAAGTTTGTGATTTTTACCTCAAACCTCTGGTCCAGAAACTTCCTGCCTATTTGAGGGACACTCTAGATATTTTGAACCATCTAAAAGACACGCCTTTCGACCCTGATTCGGAATTCCTCATAAGGCTCAATATTGAGGCATTGTATACAAACATCCCGCAGAGAGAGACCCTCACACAACTTATTACTGCACCCACGCACCAGGCCGGACATATTTTAGATGGAATCTTTTCCAACGCACAAGGCCTACAGATCTCCAGTATTCTACCAATGACGTGGACAGATCATTATGTAATACTCGCTACCCTAACCATAACCAACACCACAAATAAGGTAACTGCAAGGACTCATCAGAGCTCTATTAAAGCCTGGCATAATATCAACCAGACTGACCTAATAAAGCAGCTCGACATTACAAGACCGAGCATACCAGCCGACTCGGCTGTAGCAACACGGCCGTATCATGACTGGCTGAGTCAAGCCATAAATCTTCTTGTCCCTACTAAAACTATCTCAAAGAATAGATCGGCTCCCACAGCACCATGGTATACAGAGGAACTAAAAATACAAAAACATCAAAATAGACAATTGGATAGGCAATGGAGAAAAAATTATGACCAGACATCTAAGTTACGTTACAAAGAATCTCTTGCTGTTTACAAAAGTATGATCATAGCCGCAAAAAAATCCTTCTATTCAGATCAAATAAAGCAAGCAAAAAATTCAAGCCGAAAGCTTTATGAAATTACTAAATCCCTCTCAGGCCATATCCAAGACCTAACACCACCACCATCTCAAACTATGTGTGATGCATTGGCAGACTTCTTCTTTTCTAAAGTAGACGATATCTACCAGGCATTTTCCTGTAAATCAGCCGATACTTCACACATCTCAATAGAACCCCTGACATTGAGAAAACAACAAACTCCAACTTTTCCTAATTTTACAGCAATAACGGATGACCAAATATTGAGCATTGTATCAACCATCAAATCAGGCTCCATACTTGATCCTTGCCCATCTTCAGTCCTCCTCCCACTGATGGACTCAATAATACCTGTTTTAACACAGGTATGTAACTCCATACTGTGCTCAGGTAACTACCCTCAGTTCTTAAAAACTACGCTGCTTAAACCTCTCCTAAAAAAACCAGGAGCAGACAAGACCGAATTAAAAAACTACCGGCCAATTGCTAATCTGCCCTTCCTGGCCAAAGTGGTGGAAAAGGCCATGAATATTCAGCTATCAGAATACATTGAGAGGTTAGTTTACTGGATGATACCCAGTTCGGGTTTCGGAAACATCATGGGACAGAAACAGCCCTGATTAAAGCCGCTGATGATGTACGCCGAATCAGAGACCTTGGCGGAACTGCAGTACTGATACTGCTTGACCTCTCAGCGGCATTCGACACGGTCGACCATAAGATCTTAGTCGACCGTGTCGAGAAGATGGGCATTTGTCACACAGCCAAAGAACTACTAGCCACTTTTCTCTCAGAGAGAACTCAAGCAGTCACCCTAGGACCTTACCAATCTGTTGAGCTGACGCTGCCATGTGGGGTACCTCAAGGCTCATCCCTGAGTCCGACACTATTTAACATCTATGTGTCGGACCTTGCTAATGTCATCAAGGCACACGGGATGGGCCTTACCTCATATGCTGATGACACACAATTGGTTATGGCCATAAAGGGAGATGGACCAGAAGTGGCCCAACGCTTTCAGAGGGGAATGACGGAGATAGGAAACTGGATGGCAACCAATTGCTTAAAACTTAATTCAGAAAAGACTGAAGTACTATTATTTGGCCCAATGTCACCCAGCTGGTCAGCAGAATGGTGGCCATCCAGTTTTGGTGCTGTTCCCAAACCAGTCCCTAAGGTCAGGAATTTGGGTGTCATCTTTGATGATGGCCTCAATTTTATGGACCATGCAAATAAAGTGGCTTCCACAGCCCACTATAAGCTCCGCATGATTAAAAAAATCAGTCCTTACCTCCCTGTGACGGCTATTAAAACCTTAGTCAGCTCCCTGGTTTTATCGTCACTGGATTACTGCAACGGTCTATTTTTAAATACACAATCCAGAGTACTGAGGAAACTGCAGTCAGTACAAAATGCCGCAGCCCGCCTGGTTTTTGGAATTCCAAAATATGCATCCATCTCAGATGCAATTTCACGATTACACTGGCTGACAATCCAGAATCGGATTAAATTTAAATCATTATGTATTGTCTATAAGACACTTAATGGACAAGGCCCACACTCACTGAGTGAGCAACTGAAACCATACCAGCCTTCTCGCCAACTTCGGTCCTCCAATAACAATCTTCTAATGATTCCCCGTGTAAAAACAGTATCGTGGGGCGACCGTCGTTTTACGGTCGCGGCACCCAAATTGTGGAATTCCCTCCCGCTGGACATAAGAACCTGCCCAACGCTGCTCCAGTTTCGCAGGAAACTTAAAACATGGCTGTTCACTCAATAACTCATTAAAGGTATTGCTCAGATAATTAACATCATTGAGACCACTGCAAACAATTAGCGCCAAGACGCCTTCGGGTATATGCTGCGCTTAACAAATAGCAATAAATAAATAAATAAATAAATACGGGTGTTGGAAGATATTCTTTTTCTGGAGGACTGGCCTTATCAAACTCCGAGGGCATTCATCCTACACCTGACAGAGATTGCCCTAACAAACAAAAAAAATCGAATTTGAGAACACCCTGTACTTACAGACCCATGGTACCTCCATAGGCAGCGTTTTT
Organism: Lissotriton vulgaris; assembly: GCF_964263255.1. Classification (NCBI taxonomy): domain Eukaryota; kingdom Metazoa; phylum Chordata; class Amphibia; order Caudata; family Salamandridae; genus Lissotriton; species Lissotriton vulgaris. Next base: position 197,287,574 of record NC_141687.1, read on the forward strand.
GCACCAAGTTTAGCAGGATTTTATGTCGGTGCCTTTGAACACTCGATCATCTATCAGGACACATGCCCATGGAGGTCTAACATGAGGCTTTAGCATTGATATATCGATGACGTCCTAGTCCTTTGGAGGGGCGATGAAACATCAGTGGGCCTCTTTTTAGAATGTCTGAACCAGAAAAACCCATTGTTACATTTCACTTCTACAATCAGAAAAAACAGTCTTGCCTTTCTGGATTTGGTCATCAAACCCAGAGGGGGGGTTCTACACACCAGGGTGCATCACAAGGCAACAGATAAGAATGCATTGGTAGCTTTTAATAGCTTTCACCCTAGGTCTATGCGGGAGAATGTACCTGTGGGACAATTTTTCCGCATACGACGAAAGTGTTCAGAACGGAGTGACTTTGTTGTGGAGGCAGGTCTCTTATCCAATTAACTACAGGAGAGGGGCTATCCAAACAGGATATTCAGGCGAGCCAAGAATAGAACATGGAATGTTGATCGAGAAACTTTACTAGCAAAAACCAACAGACCAGCTGTAAAAAAGCCCGTCTTTGTATCAACATTTAACACGGCATCTCAACAAATCAGACAAACCATACTCAAAAACTGAAAGATTCTGAATTCTGGTAACCTGCATGTGGAAAAGCCACTCTTATCATTTGAACTCAGCCAAAATCTCAAAGATTTATTGATCCACACTAGACCACGGACACCCAGTATGCGGGGTAGGAGTGCTACCATCACGGGCCTGCCCCCAGTAATGGGACATTTTCGCTGCGGATCATGTAGTGTGTGTCATCTCAACACTAACACCAAGCAGATTGACCTGGGTTTACCCACACGCAAGGAGTGATATATTTGATTACTTTCCCCTCTGCAAAACAGTATGTACGTATGGCCAGCAGGAAAGTCAGGACCCACATTACGGAACATGGCAGCACTATTAGATGTGGCAGATCTAATACTAAGCTGTCGAAAAATTTTCAGAGGCAGGCCATACTTCGGAGGACTTAAGATGGACTGTCATAGAAAAACCAACTTTGGGATCCCGAGGGCAGGATGACCCTAGAGCCCTATTTGTAAGGGAACAAAAATGGGTTTTCCGCCTCAGAAGTAATTTGTTGGGTTTAAACGATAACATACCCTGGTACGGCTTGAGTAGGCGATCTCTATATGACTCACCGCACCCTGTGAATATACATCAATTAACACACTGTAGAAGATAATTTTATATCTAAGCAAAATGGTGCATTCTTTGTCCACAGAGTATTACACATGAGTGTTCCATCAACTCCATCTGAGCACTTTCTGGGGGATAACAGTCTCCATTTATTTAGTGGACTGCATGTCTTCGGTGAGATTCTCGGGAGGACTAGTGAGGGCAGACATATGTTTAGCTGCCTCATCCCACTCGAATATGTACATCGGGTGTATTGTTCATACTGAAATATTTAGGAACAGATCTTTGTAGGACCATTCATTGAAGTGGATGTGTCTATATCTACCAGGATGCACACCTCCATAAACATGACTGTCAATGAATTGCGGTACCATCCCTGTTATTTATTGGTATCCGACATAGCCCCCCACCGCCCCACTTTTTTTTACTTATGGCGCATCGATTTGAGGAAATACACTTGAATTCGTCTCTCACACTTCCGGAAAACGGACTGGGTCTCTGACGATTACTTTTTTGCACCATTGGGAGTTGGGGGGAGGCTGGATGTGGGACCGATTGTCTGATCATTCAAACTTGGTTGTGGGTTCCGGTTGAGAGGCTGTGGTGTACTCACCATTGCGTACTTGGGGACCCGCGTGCCATTTTAACAGGGATGTAAAACTCCTACCTGTAGACGACTCCAACAACAATCGGTAAACACAACAGGGGAGGAACTACCACTCCCAGATGCCCCGTTCGCATACTGAGGCAGTCACGAGGATGCACACGTGATGGGAAGCCAGCCGAGAGCTTGGACAAGATGCATTTAATGGCACAGCAGACTTTTCGCCAGCACCTGCGCGGCGGTACAGAAAAAGGAGCACGACTAGTGCTGGAGATCCCTTTGGAACAGTGAGATGATAATGGGAGTCCTAGTGGGTTTCTTCACTTTGGCTAACTCACACTGGGAAACAGTTTCCACGGTGGGAGGCCCTGTTGGGGGCAGCGGGAGGCAAGATGATAATAAATGCCTGTGTAATTGCTTTTAGAGAACCAACAATGGAGGTATTCTGCTAAGAGGCGGAATGCCGTTTGGTATAAGATCTAACATGCACACCTAGCATTTGTCGTTTTTTGAACACAGGTTGTGTTCTTTGGAGCTCCCCCCGCCTGACGCCAGATCGAGCTTAATAAAACAAAGAACTCGGTGGTCACGCCTGCATTGAAAGGTGAGGGTTGAATGCTCGTCACGGTGGTGACGACGACTATATGCTCTATCTTGAGTTGTGTGATGTGAAACTTATGGAGTATGGCAGGATATTTTACTTGTATATATATATATATATATTCCGAACAAGTACTCCTTCCACTTCCACCAGAGAACCCCCGGCGGCGAAGAGAGAGACACGAACCACTTCTGAATTCAGGCAAGATGTTTTAATTAACCATACAGCAGTCGGCAGATGACGCGTTTCGGGCTCAGGCGCCCTTGTTCACATAAAGGCTGTGTGTAATAGATGCCATTTTTAAATAAAATGCCCTTCCCACTGAGGTCACATGTTCAGAGAACAAACCAACGGACATAGCAAAAAGACTTAATGGTGTGTAATGCATCAGTAAACTAACGCTGTTTCTTCAAGACTAAATTCATTTTCAAAAAGCCTTGATGCTAAAATTCCAAAATATATACATTGGGGAATTAATTTACAATATTAAGGCGTTAGTAGTTATGAAATTATAATTAGTACAATTTCAAGAGTACTTAATGCAACAATAGCATTATACCAACTTTCCTGGATAAATCCAAACACACCTGAAAACGCTGCAATAATTCACTTATAACTGCTTAAATGCATGTTGTTATACTCTGAGTTGTGACTTCCGTGACAAAAAGGGAAGAAGAAATATATACAAGGCTAAGTGCATGAAGAAGCTGCATTATTAGATTTCTCTGCAGAACATAGATATCCAGTGTAAATAATAAGTTACGTGTAAAATGTGTTGAACCTAGTGAAAAGATACATTAGCATCAATCACCATAACCTCGACTGATACGAGACATGATACAGTATCTCTACCATAGTGACAAAAAGTGAGGGGAAAAGAATATATAAAATTGGTTATCATAATTCATATACCCAGGGACAATTTATGTCTGTAGTTTGGTTATGAATATGACTAAACACATTCAATAAATCGGAAGATATTAACACGATTTACCTAAGAAATACATTCAATTTCTGATCCAAATGATGTACAGTATGTTACACAATTCGTATGGGGGCTGCACACAGAGTATCGATTTACAGGCATGTGTACATGTCTTCGGTGTTGTTCAAACCGTTAGGGCACTTGCTATCGAAGTTTAGGATAAATTTAGTCTCTAATCTTCTCAGCGAGGCTTCTCGGTTACCCCCTCTACGTGGTTTGGGAACTGCTGATACCACAAAGTATTTCAAACAAGTTAAGTTGTTATTATGAACTTGTTTGAAGTGGCGTGCCACCGGATAATTAGGATCACTATGAAGGATGGCACGGAGATGTTGGAGTATTCTCTCGTGTACCTGTAGCTTCGTGCTCCCAATGTAATTTAGCCCACAAGTACAGGTAAGAACATATACTGCAAATTCGGTTTTGCAGTTGTAGTTACCTATTATCTTATGTGGTGTAGGGCTAAATGGGGTGTTGTATTCTGTGGTGCTGATCCCAAACTTACACGCCCGGCACGAGGAGCATTTGAAAAAGCCATCTTTGGGTTTTAACCAAATAGAGCTAGTTCTGATTTCGGGGCTAGTTGGATCTAATTCCGCTCCCATGTTTCTACCTCTACTGAATGTTATAGTAGGGCTGGAAGGTAAGCTGGTTTTTAGAACTGGATCAGTAAGAACTATTCTCCAGTTCTTATTAATGATGGATCTAATTTTGCGCTCGTTCTCACTAAAGGCTGTGATCAGTCTTGGACATTGGACCTGTGCAGCTACCCCCGATGTTCTAGATAGAACAGCTAGATCTTGTGATGCAGGTTCTGTGTTGTCAGGATCAGGTAGCAAGCTATCTCTAGATCTAGTGGAGGCCTTAGCTAAGGCAGATGTTACCATTTTGTCCGAATAGCCTCTAGCCTTCATGCGACGCATGGATTCTGCTGCACAGATATTAAATTCAGCTTCCGTGCTGCATATCCGCTTCAAGCGTAGCAGTTCCCCGTAGGGGATACTGGCTATCAAGTGTCTGGGATGGGCACTTGTGGCATGGAGTGTGACATTCCCAGCCGTGGGCTTTCTGAATAATGTACTCTCTATTCTGCCATTGGCTATGTATAGCTTAACATCAAGAAATTCCAAATGGGAACTATTAATGTGGTGGGTAAAGTGGAGATTCAAATTGTTGTTATTGATGTTGTTGATGAATTCCACTGCCTTATCTTTACTGCCCTTCCACACCATGAAAATATCATCGATGAATCTATAATAGTGCATGATGTTTCCCCCACAAATGGCAGAATAGTCTTTTTTAAGTACCTGCTCCTCCCACCAGCCAACGTGCAAGCACGCATAGCTGGGGGAGAAGCAAGCTCCCATGGCCACACCCCTTAGTTGTTTAAACAACTCCTTTCCAAAAAGAAAGAAGTTGTTGTGGAGACACCACTGCATCATGCTGACTATAGCCTTGTTGTGCTGGTAAAATTCGCACGGTCTTTGGTCCAAAAAGAATTTAACAGCTGACAGTCCTGCCTGGTGGTCTATGCTGGTGTACAATGATTCGATGTCTAAAGAGATTAAATACATCCCTTCTGACCATTGAATGTTCCTAATTTTACCGAGGAAGTCACCAGTATCTTTGACATAGCTAGGCAGTGCAGTTACATGGTTTTGCAAAAAGAAATCTATATATTGGCCAACCTGTTCCGCTGCGCTGCCTATAGCAGAAATGATTGGCCTGCCTGGAGTGGGAAGAACACACTTATGCACTTTCGGTATTAAATAAAATACAGGTGTAATAGGGGTTTCATTGTGCATAAACTTGAACTCATCATTGGAGATAAGGCCATCACTACGTAATTGGGTTAACAGTTTCTTTAATGAATCTGTAGCCTGCTTGTATTTTTTGATGTTAGATGGTTCATAACAGTCAGTATTGCCAAGCTGGCGTTCAGCCTCCTTGATGTAGTCTGCCCGGGGCCAGATAACTAGATTGCCCCCTTTGTCCGATTTTTTTATGATAATTTCATTATTTTTTCCCAATTTTTTCATTAGATTGGCATAGTCCCTTTTCTTTCTCTCAACATGTTTCCTCTGTTTGAATTTCTCAGACTGTACTTGCTTGTTCAATTTTTTGATGTCTTCGACCACACAGTCGTGGAACGTGTCTAATGCATCCCTCGGCATCATGGGGATATATTTGGATTTTTTCTTGAAAGGGCTGAGCCCAGCACCTTTCTGTAGCAAATTGATGTTACTCATTCTTTTTTGTGTGGATGGGTCACATTCGTTGTCACTGTCCACTGCTTCGCCAGTATTCAAATCATGAAGGTCCAGGTACACAGGGATGTCTGCTGCCCTGATTCCTAGACTATCCACATGAGTAGTATCATCTTGTCGTGACTCCCCGTCTTTGACGTTTTTCAGGAAGAAATGCTTTTTTAATTTTAGTTTTCTCACGAACTTAAAGACATCGATTCTTGTGGAGCTGTAGTTAAAAGTTTGGCCAGGACAGAAATTAAGACCCAAGGTATATATATATATATATATATATTCTTTTGATACACATCTTTACTCAATATGAGAAGTTAGAATTTGACCAAGGGGCATTCACATAAAAATAAATTGTTTCTGGGAATGCTAAAAATACGTAGTTCGTATTTTTAAACAGTGGGAGAAAAGGGATTTAAGAACAATTAAAAACGCATGAAAGGGGGAACAGCATCCCAATAATATGATAAACTACACTATATTGCTAGAATTGTTTTCTTCTTTCTCCATAGTAGTTGTATTCCATGTTGGTGGAATTGCCCTCCACGTGGTTATCCTCTGTATTGCCAGACTAAGGTAAGAGGGAAGATAAGACTGGGACGGATAGATGTCCTGATGAAGACCGATGTGACCTGTTAAATTGTGGGCACCTTATTACGGTCGAAACATGTTGACTACCGCAGTTCAAGGAGGAGTGTTTTAGGAACCTGATTTCCTTCACAAACACTTTCCATCCTTCACTTATTTTAATCCTGACCTTGGAACCTATGAATTAAGATTTGACAGGTGTCCATGAGCCAGTTTTAAAGAGCACTACTAACCTACTGCACTTCTGTCTATCACCATACCCAGTCTTGGGGTAACACTTTATTCGTGATCACTGTTAGTCACATTTGTGTTGGTCCTTGTTTTTTTGTGTTTTACGTTTTTTGTTCCCCCCTCCCTATGCTCCGTCCCATGCGTGGCTACGCAGGGGCGTTTGTAGGCAGACCCGATGATGAAGCATGTCACACACATTTGTGTGGGAGTGAGGGCAGTTTTTCAAAACACATATCTGTGCCACTGCTTATCTTGCTATCTTTGTTGGGTCTAGTCCTCTCCATCCCTTCATGTGTTTATTTTTGATTAACTCTGACATCCAGCTGACCGGTTATCTGTTAATTTGACTTTTGGAACTGTATTTACTTAGTTTCTTTTTGTATTGTTGTATCATTGTGCGTCTTGGGGTTGCCTGATCTCCCTGGATCTACCTCTGGGATAATTTGATACTGGTTTTCTTTTTTTTTCTTCTCTTCTTTTCCTCTTGTTCTGGACATGGGGAAGCGTGGCTGTGTACCTAAAAAGCATCCTCTGATGTTAGTACTAGCCCCACTCTCCCAAACTTCAATTGACAGGATGCTTCAGAGAGCTATAGGGGTAGTCTCGACTGAAGTTGAGCTTACAGAGAGGTGGTTATACCTAACCCCGGATATTTTTCTTCAATCTTCTGAGCCACCAATTTCTGGACCATCTAGCCCCAAATTTATTTCTGGCCCACTAGAATCCTTGCCTGAACCAAGTGAGATTTTGCCACCACCCTTACAACCTTCACCAGTAAAACCACAAACCCATAAAGGCAGTATGACACTGCTTTACCTAAAGCCGTTAGGCAAAAAACGGGTAAGTCAACAGGATCTAATGAAAGGACTAGTCCTGAAAATAGCCCCAGTGAGGGTGAACCATTCAGCCAGGGGGGAGTGGTAGAACCCCCCTCCAACTCTTATAAAGATCCTGACTGCCCTTCATGGGTGAGGAACTTCATAGTGGAACTAGAGGCACAGATGAGAGCCACTGTCAAGGAAGTACTGGCACTCCACCTTGGGAATAGAGCTGGTGGCCAGATGCATGCTTTGAGCGCACAGGCGCTCTGGTTGATATTTTACCGGCTGTAGTGGAGAAGAAAGACTGTAGCACACAGATGGATAGAGTAGGGCAACCCCCTCTAGTTAGATGTGGCCCTCTATGTCATCTAGTCCAGCTCTAATGAGGGCTGTCAAGACAGTGGCTCGCAGCGCAGCATGAGAGGGAAACACTCACTATCCATGTGAGGAACCTGGCATACACCATGTCCAAGATCGGAGGGATACTCCTGGCCCCAGAGGCCCCATCAATCAGAATGTGATTTCCCATCCTACTCCCAACAATGAAGGCCTACGTAGAAGCAGACTCACCCATTTCGACCAGATGATAGACAGGGAAGCGCCTAATCCAGCAGATAGTGAGAACCTAGGCCCAGTCCTATCGGCCATGCCAATAATAGATCTACCCCCAGCCTTACTCCCCTATGTTATAGGCTTAACTGGTGTACCAGAAATTAAACCAGGCCAGAGAGAAACACAGTTGGAATTGAGGAACAAGTGACTTTTTGGGCTCACCAGGCATGGACAGTTTCCTTATGACAGGGCAGGTGAGATATTACTAGTTCGAAGAGTGGGTTGGATTGTCAAGAACCCCAAATCACCCAAAGGAGTCTGTATAGTTATTAATTTTAGTGATCCCCGGACAGTCCAAATCTTGGCTGATCAGTTCTCCTGCTCTCATGCACCACCTACAGGGACCCAACCACACACCCTGGACTTTTTCTTTTCCTGTAACTATCCACCACCTTGGACCCCTTGCACTAGAGTCCCAACACATTGGCTTTGACCCCATCCAACACTCTGCCAATTCTCTAGAATACAGCTTAATGTTGCAGTAGCAAACAGGTTTGGGGCCATTGAAGAGGGGGATTGACTCATGACAACATCGGATCCGACATTTAGCCAGTGGTCAGGGGGGGCAACCGAGAGCCTAAATCGAAAATCATTTGGATACAGTCCCAAAGTATTGCTGGTGTGACAGTAAATGCACCAGGGGAGTCCCATCATGAATCTCATCAGGGACCTCAAGGCTACGGTGGTGCTACCTTAAATGTATTGAAAAATCTTGCCCCTCTTACCCCTGAATTTATAACCTCAAGTATGGCCAGGAATAGTTCCCTAGCGGAAGTGGGAACACCAGACCCGAGCCTGAGCCAAAGACTACACAAACCCCGAACCCCTCTGGTCTTAAAGTACATGATTTCAGCTCGAACATAGGCCTCAAACTGATGGACTTGACGTGGAACATCGCTGGTATCAAAAATAAACTCCCAAACCCTGACTGGACACAATTTTTACACGAATATGATGTGTGTATGTTCCAGGAGACCTGGGCTAGGGAGGACACGGGTATGAAGGGCTTTGCAACTTTTAATGTGCTAGCAACTATGGGGGGTAGGGGCAGACCATTGGGAGGCTTTGGCACGTGGGTTGCTACACATTTGGACTGTACTGTTGAACAGTTGAACATCTTATCGGATGATATCAAGTGTACCCTCCTTTCTTTCTCTGCCAGGACTAAAATTGCCTTTATTAACATCTATTCACGCCCGGCAACCTTTGCACAGGAATTCACGACCATAGACATGCTGACCACATTTATTGAGCTAATTCTCCCGAATACTAGGATGGTGATAGGAGGATATTTTAAGTGTCAAATTGAGCCTCTAGCCCTTCTGATTCTTTGCTCACTGTCGAGGATTCCCTTTGGTTAATCTCTAAACCGCAAATTCCTCCGGTAAAGGCTTGGACTCCTTTGGTACTCCAGATCAGTGCAATAACACCAACTCAAGCACTGAGGGTATGCAACAGGCGTACTAAGTCAGACCAACCAAAGAAGCCTCCTTTAAATACACCGGGGCAATCATCCCTATTGGACTATATTCTAGTGGAAGCAAGCATATGGCACTGGTTAGTTGACTTCGTTGTCTTGCCAGGACACGACAGTGACCATAATGCTTTGATACTCGACCTTAAGCTTCCGGAACTTCATAGCTTCATTGGCTCCCCATCAAGCAGAGGGCCTGATTCAAAGGCCACTGTATTGCCCACAAAGCAATCTACGGCCAGGCCCCGACCTACATTAAAGAGCGTCTCCAAAACTATGTGCCAGACCTTAAACTCCGGTCCACCGAGAGCTGCCTGCTTGCAGTTCCCTGGTTTATTACAAAATCTAAGGGAGGCAGAGCCCGTTCTGTCCTGTTCCCTCAACTCTGGAACATACTACCCAATAACCTCCGTAAGAAATGCACTCTCCTCCCTTTCAGGAAACGCCTCAAAACGCTTCTGTTCAGGGAGGCGTTAGAGTCCATCTAATCATCTGCCATGTATGCTCTTGGGGAGTGCCGTGGGTTTTGGGTATTAGCTCACTCTCAAAGCTCTAAGAGACCTGATAGTGATTATACGCTATAGAAGCAGCAGTTAACATTAACATTAACATAGTCCCCAAATCAATAGCTCCTTCCCTGGTACTAACTTAACACTAGCCAATAACAGAGGGAGAATTAGATGGGAGACCTTAAAGCAGTCACTAGGCAAGGCTGCTGCCCTGTATTCCTTAATTATTTCACCCTTAGTGGCATCGGAGAAGGCTGCCCAGACCCTTAGTTCTCCTTATACCATTGTTCAACTTATGGCTACCCATGTGGATCTGACCACTAGCCTGACCAACATCTTTAATCCCCTGATACACGGCAAAGGCAAAAGGAGCCCTAAATCCACTTGGTTTAATAATTCCTGCCGAATGGCAAAGGGTGGCCTCATTGATGCCATAAAATCCAAAGACAGATCCCTGATAAAAACAAGCAGGGCTCTATATAGTGATAGTTTAAAGCTAGCCAAAAAGGACTGGGAGTGCGGAAGATGGGATGCGATCAAAAAGGCTCTCACCAACAGGGATATGAGGCCATTTTGGATCCTGGTTCGTACAGTTAGTTCCCCACAGAACTCACCTATTGAGCCAAACATCGCTGCAGACGCTTAGGAAACTTCATTTCCAATCGCTGTATTCCACTCAGGACACCAAAGAGCTCATTGAGGGAACTCTGCCAACTGTTCTAGGGAATCCCCTTGAAGATGATGTAGGGTTCACCCTGACCGAAGTGCTGAGCGCAATTGGGAAGCTTCCCTTTGGAAAGGGCCCCGGATTAGACAAGATCCCGGGGGATTTATTTCGGGAACAAGCCAACATCTGGAGCCCCTATCTATTTGTAATATTTAACGTCATATTAAACGGCATGAAAATCGCGGACTCCTGGCTAGGGGCAGAAATCTTTCCAGTATACAAGAAGGGCTCACCCCTCATGCCCATTAATTACAGGCAAACATCCTGATTGAAGTAACTCAGAAACTATTTACCAAGACTGTCCTGGAGCGCCTTCAGTCCTGGGTGGACGAGCGTGTGATTCTGAGTCCGTATCAGGCTAGTTTCAGTAAAAATATTTCTACAATTGACCAAATCTTCAGGCTCCAATTATTATATTGGAAGACGGTGACAATAGATGGTTGGAGCCTCTATTTGATCTTCGTTGAACTTAAATCAGCCTTGGATTTGGTACCTCGCGACAAACTCTGGGCAGCTCTAGAACAATTGGACATTCCACCCTATTTGCTGTCCTTGATCAAGCGCATGCACGCTGGAAATTTTGCCCAGGTGAGATACGGGAAATATGTAGAATTAACCCCACACTTCCCAGTGAATAGAGGTGTAAGGCAGGGGTGTGTTCTGGCCCCCACAGTGTTCTGTCTTTTTATTAACGCTTTGGTGGACAATTAAATAAGGTACCCAACATTGATGCCCCAAAGCTGGTCCGTGACCAGGTGCCAGAAATGATGTTGGCGGAGGACACCTTGTTATTATCTAAGTCACCCATGGGGATCCAAAGGATCCTTGACAGCTTCTATCTATTCTGCAAAGACAGGGGGCTGGAGATCAACACATTAAAAACTGAGTATATGGTTTTTTTAATCCCAGCATAACATCTCGCCCGGATCCCTCCATAAATGGTATCCCGCTAGAGAGGGTAGCTGTATTTGACTACCTGGGTGTCAAGCTGACAGAAACTTTTGGATGGGGCCCGCAGCAAGAAAAGGCAGGTTTAAGGATAGCACGGGGCACCCAGGGGTGGGAAAACTATCCTGGTTTGTACACATAAAAGACCTGTGCTTTAGACTAGGTCGGCCAAACCTATGGACCCACCCTGAGGAAGTGTCCCCGACAATATCGCGGCTTGAACTAGTTAAAGCTTACAGATTGTTTAGATTGGCTGAAACCCAAGGGAGCACAAAACTAGGCCGCCTAACCTCTGACTTGGCTAGGAAACTTTATACTAAGTTCAGATTGGGCTATCTGCCAGTTCATGCATTTACAAGCAAATGGTCAAAAGCTTCTCCTATCGGATGTCCTGCTTGTAATAGTCAAGAAAAGTTAGCTATTCATGTTTTCTTTTTTTGTCCTGTCTACAATGAACCCAGGAGGTATTGGCTCTTACCATTATGTAGGAACCTGGGGTACAGGCAGTGCCTGGAGGCCTTTATAGTTTTGAGAACTGACACTCATCCTCCGATTGTTTTTGCTGTGTCCCGTTTTCTCAACTCTATGTGGCATAGGCACCGCAAGTTTTTAACTTCCTCCCGCACTTGTTAAATGTCCCTTTTTTATTTCCTACTGTTTTAACACTGTCGACTCATGAAATCACTGTTTTAACCTCTTAAATTTTAATATCTTTTTAACTGCTATGAAATGTGATCAACTAATTTGTATTTGGTTATATTTTTTAATGTTTACTGATGTTTTTAGCCCAAATTCAGTAATTTATGTATCTTACTCTTTGCTTTTATGGTCTATAATGACCGACAAAAAGCTTGCAAATGGAATGGAATGGATATTCATTACCTACATTTGTTTCCTTTATATTGCATGTGAAGCAGCTCTATGTGCTCTTTGCTTTAGGGCCTTAATCAACTTGGCTGTAGTGGATCTGCATTCTTGATAAACATTATTGTACCAAATTGTTTCCACTCTCAAGGTTTTGTGAAATTATCACATTTTACCCGTTAAAAAGTTTATGGCGTTTAGCCTTTTAAGGTCATTGTTATATAAGCAAAGTTTTTGTATGCATTACCAGTTAATTTTCATGTAGTTTCTACGTAAAATTAAGCAAATATGAAAATTGTATGCACACGCTCCTCTGCAAGCTTGCCTTTTTAGATCTTTTCTAAGCACAACGGCAAATGTATGCAGAATACTTTTCTGTAAGTTCACCAATTGCATCCTAAAAAGATTTGAAGAGGTTCATGTAACTGTGTAGAAAGTTTAAAATCTGACTCTTCAGGAGTTTTCTGTAAAATGTTATACAAATCACAAGTGAAAGAAACTTTACTCATAACCCAGTTAATGAACTAGGTTGTGCAAATCTTTACCCTCTTCAATGACAAATTATACGTTTTAATTTATTATATTTATAGACAGTGCAAAAGTGCAATAGAGAAAAACATAATTAATGCCGTCAAGCATTAGAGAATTAATGAGGGGAGCTGTTTAAATGGGTACAAGTCAGTGGCTTGTGGCCTGCGACTCTCAACTCATATTGAGTGAAGGCACATCCCATAGACCATAATGAAGGCTTTGAAATTTTGAATTATTCAGTTACCATGGAGAAAATAATAAAATGACACAAGATCTGTCACATCTTTTTTATGTATCAATGGAACCCCACTCGGCTAATTTAAAGCTCTGACTTTTTTAGACTACCCACCAATTTTTAGTAAAAGCGCTGTTTATTCGTGCAGCTACCATTTCATGCATAACTCGCTCAACATTAAGCATGGGCGAAAAATCCGTTACGCTCGCGGATTTTGCGGATTTTCGGTAAATTCGCAATCCGCGAGATTCGCGAATTTCCCACAAAATCTGCAAATTCGCACGCAGCGGATTTTTTTTCTTTGCGGTGTAAGTTCGCAATTGCGAACATGTAGGTGCGGCGGGCAGCAACAATCTCGCACACGCGAAATTACAAAAATTGCAATTCCGCACAAGAAATCTACTAGCAAGCAGCATAGACCTTCTGAAAATGATTATTTTTATCAGAATAACTCCTCAGGTTGACATTTGCCTGCACTTTTTTAGATTTGAGGCCTTTTGATTTTCTTTGGATAACTTTTGGATTAGAAATCAACTTTCTCATATAAGCTTGGTGGGGCATTAACGTTGCTGTAATGCTGCTCTGCAGAAAAACGAGTTTTGCAAAAGTGAAAGCAGGTTCAAAAGTTCAAACTCATCATTAGTAACCGTTCCCTGTAGTGCTTCCTGACAAGGGCCTCTCCAAAGTTCAGTTGCTAGTTGCAACAATTGTTCAGTTGCTAGTTGCAACAATTGTATGACCCTGCTCTGACCCTCACAGCAGGCTCATAGAATAGCTACAAGTAGGCCACAAAGGTCCTGGAAAAAAAAATTGCACTGCAACAGAAAGCAAATTACAGATAAGGATGCAGGTGCCAGACTGGAATTTTAAAACAGTGACACATTAATAAATCAACCCCAAATTAATTAATGTCAGTTGAAGCAGGCAGGTGTGCTTGCTTTTCCCCCCCATAATCTACAGTGATGATGAACCAGAGGGTGGCATAAGTCATTGATGTACCAGAGGGTGGCATGGGTAAAACAGAGGGTGGCAGGGGTGAAACAGAGGGTGCTGGGAACCTATGATGATGAACCAGACGTAGAAACAACATAATCGTGACCGTTGCGAGCCGACATGTAAGTTCGCGATTGCGAACTGTTACAAAACCCTCGCGAACTGTCAGAAATCCTTGCGAACTGGCAGAAATCCTTGCGAACACAAAAAAAAAATCCGCAAATTCGCGAGAATTCGCGGATTTTGCGGATTGCGAGTTCGCAAATTCGCAAAATTCACGAACGCCAGATTCGCAAAATTCGCCCATGGTTACTCAACATACTGATTGTTTGTATCCCAATAGTGGCCCAGGAACCTATGTGCAGGGTAATGAAGCATAATTATTATGCCTACTACTCTGGAACAGAAAACGTGTCATGTAACTAATTAATACACAGAATCATTATAATTGAGACATGCCAGCTGCCGTGATTCCTACAAACATTAGGCAAGCAATAGGGAAAGTAAGGCGTCTCATAGGAAAGAAGCTAAGATGTTCCTCTTTGTAAGGAGGAATGTTATCTGCCTGCCTCTCTATGCATCCCCAGTTAATGCACTAGGTTGTGCAAATCTGTACCCTCTTTTTATTAAGGGTGGGCGTAACTCGCATAAATCTGTGTAGCGGTATTACTCGTAACTATCCAAATAATATGTAAGATTTTGCAGAATTACATGAATTGCATCTTGCCTACGTCACATCGGAAAAACAAGCATTGAAAATGCAATAGGGCTAGAATATGTTTGAATTGAAGCTAGTGGTATTGTTAATGCTAAAGTTTTTACCTATGCAATAGATATGCCCCCCCCCCACCTTAATAAAATAAAGAACTCTGTTGTGTATGTTTTTATGTAGTAATAACATAGCTATAAAAAATAAAAAAAATGTCCTTTCCGTAGGAAAACACTAACTAATCCTGATTGGCACAGTTTTAAGTAATCAAAATTTCTTTCTCGCATAATACACGGCTTCGACAAATGGTAAAGCAGCCAGGTTTTCATCCCGCTGAGTATAGGACTGGTCGTATCATGCTACACTGTGAATTTAACACAAATTATTGCATCATTTTGAAGACGCTGGCCATTTGACTCCACTAACTGGATTGGGACCTTACAAATAAGGACACACAGGCGGTCCCCAGGGCCTGAGGTCTCTTCACTATCAACTTACGTCTCTCAACGGACGCACCAGGTTGACCACCCTCTATCGATGCCAATTACCCTGGCTAGACACAGTCAACATCATGAATTGCCCTGAAGAAGCCCTTGTTTGGGTGAAACGCGTTGGCTGTTTCTAAAGACACAAACCAAGCGTATTTGAAATAAAGACACACAAAGACTTCAACCAACGACTATCGATTGTTTTTCAACCTGTATACGTTGCATTGTTTTACTTGCTATCAATTCATATTGCCTCTCATCTACCTCCTGTACATAATACACAGCTTATTAAAAACTTGACAAATTACAAAATATGTTTTTTTTCACTTATTGAATATGTTTTTGTTGTTTTTAATACTAGAATACTTGTATCCAATATATATAGTGCTGATATTCCAAGACATCACCTTCAAAGCAAGTACATAGAACAAGTAGCAAAAAATACAAAGTAGACACAGGTAAAACAAAGGAGGACAACAGAGTATAACAACACGTTCGTGTGTGTAACAGCCCCATTTTGTTTGTATTGTTATGTTTTCAGCTCCTCAATGTTTCATATGTTTAGTAGTAGTTATTGCCACAGATATTGTTCTCAGTAAAGCACTCTCACCCACCGTCTGGCCATTTATGTTCTATAAAAAAAAGTCCAAATAAACATAATTGCACAGAGAGACTCACACAAACGTGCAGGCACAGAAACACGCATACACAGACAAACGCATAGAGAGACATAAAAGAAACAAAGAAAAAGAGGGTTGAGGCAATGACTTTCAGACCTAACACAGTAAATAGCTAAATAGTTTGGTGATGGTGCTTGACAACTAGAAAGTGCACCCCTCTACACTTCCTATTGGGGAGATCCCAAAAAACAAATATAAGAGAATGAAATCAGCACCCATCAAATCACAAAAATTATTTCTTAATTCAAATAAGAGCAGATTATACACGGCAACTTCAAAAAAAGATGCCTGGTCCAGATTGTTCTTTGTGATAAGAATTTATGTTTTTATTGAAAAATAAGTGAAATCATTAGAATCCAATATCCATAAAATCCATTACACCATTTAGCCAAACACGTTTCGTCTCCGAAGAGACTTCTTCAGGGCTCTAAATAATAACGATGTATCATGTCTGATAATCCAATGATAAGCGGATTTTTAACGAAAAAAACATATGAGGTCCTTTACGGCTTGAGAATATTAATGTCTATTGAATAAAGATGTATAATTTCTGAAAATCCAATAATGAATGGACTTGTAAAAGCATATGTTTTCATTAACGACTTAGAATTATTAATCTTAAAATGATGATGATTAAAGTAACATCATCAATAATCGGCAGGGTGGCCAGCGGTAATCATCTCTGCTCATGTAGCAAAAAGAGTGTTGGCGTTGGTTAAATGGTGTAATGGTTTTATGGATATTGGATTCAAATGATGTCACCTATTTTTCAATAGAAAACATTAATTCTTATTACAAAGAACAATCTGTTATAGACAGACATGCCCACATTTAGGAACACAGCCATCTGCAGCCTCCTACACAGATACATGCAAACAACAAGCAAACATTCACAAGCACATTCATGCACACACAAACACACGTGCAGGCACCAGCACATACAAACAGACACACACACAGGCACATAGACATGCACTTAAGAAAGCATGCACATACATATACAGGATTACAAAGGGGAAATACATCTATACACATATGCATGCACATATACAAGCACACACACACTCCTACATACCTACACACGTGCACACTCATTCACTCACATCTGCAGGCATGCACGCACACAGTCACAATTATCGTGTCATGTGGTTTGTTGAGAAATGATATGACACCAGACCAACTGCTGAGTTTGTATTTTCAGCGGAGCTCTGCGGCTGGCTTCCATTTTTAAAGCAAAACACAGATCAGTTCATGGTGTAAGTGGCTTTTTCTTATACAGTTCAGGGTCTGCAGAAGATCTAGTGAAGACAACAGCCTTTCAGCCCTGTTGCTGCCAGCAGGCCTGGATTCTCCTGGCTCTGGCTTTGCCATCTTGCTCAAGCATGGATATACATACGCATGCACCCACACAGTTCTACATAGTAACCTAAACATGCACCCTCAGACACATACACCAAAGCACAATCACAAACTCATGTAGACATGCTCACACACGTAGAGACATACACACAGACAAGCATGCACATACATATACGCACATGCACACACATAAGCACAATCAAACATGCACATTAAATTACAACATTCACATGCATAAGGAGCAGACATGTATGTTAGGTGCTGGTTTTTGTTGCATCGTTTTTTGCCTAAACCCGTTTTCCTGAACATTGTGGTTGAGATTAACGTTTATTCTTTATGCGTAAATGAAGTTTCATCCTGATGCTAAATAGGTCTTGTCTAGGGATCTGGCGAGGCTGTCTGTGAACAGTTCAAATTCATAACAGCGTCTGTAAAAGCGATCACTGATTACTGGATTCTTGGAAGGGTGGGAGGACTGACATATGGAGATATTGAACACTGGAGATGGTGGACACTGAGTGATGGGCATGGTGTGGGCCCTGGTCTGCTTCTCACAATATAAGAAGGAGCTGGGCAGTAGATGTGCATGTCCAGCTTAGGGGACAACCTCGCAACACTTTCAAACATAGAACGAAAATAATACCTAACCTACCACAAGCATAGTCATCATGCATCATACTGCTACCTCTCTCCTCCCTAAAGTTAGACGATGTTTTGGGTCCCGGGCCAAATCATCTGCCCAAAGTAAGCATTAGCATCAATTATGGATGAGGGTGTGTGTGTGGTGTGTGCGCCAGAGGCAGCAGGACATGAGGGTGGATCAACAACGCCGCTACACGTTTAAAATATTGCAGTTAAAAGACACATTAATAACAGGCAGTGGAAAATAAGATGTCCGGCGTTTCTTTGGAACGCATAATAGAAATACATTTAAAATCGTGCGTTCCAAAGCAGTGCCATCCATCTTATATGCTGATCTCAAGGGGGCTAAGTGCTAGAGCGTCTGACCTTTAGGCTGGCGAACAAGGTTCGAGTCTCAGAGACTCAATATTCTGAGTTTCTGTGTAAATCACTTAATCGCTCTTAATCAACATGTGTTCATATAAAGTGCTCCGATACCTGTTAAATTTGAAAAAAAAGAAAAATCTAATTAACAAACAAAGAGGATATACGGATTGAAACGTATGGAGTGCAGGTAATAAATGTAAACATGCATCATCTAACTTTGAAGTGATCTATTCTAAAGAAAAGTAAACAGAGTCCCTCCTGACTGCAAGGAAAGATGTGAAGTTGATGCACAGCAGCTGAAGCGAAAAACCAACAAGCAGATACGGGCTCAAAAGCAACAATTTAAAAACAAGCATTTGCAATGCAATAGGACTCGCATTTACAAGAGACCTATTGCGTTGCATCACGGACAATGGGGGGAGCACGGACAATGGGAGTGCGGGTGGGGGAGGGGGAGAAGGGGCGAGAAGGCATGAACAAAGTAGTGCTCACAGTCTAAGTACAGTGTAACACTTGAAGTAAAGGGCCCAGTAGACATGGGAGGGTACAAATAATGACATGGCCAAAATAAGGAGGGACTAACAAGCCTCATACTCAATCAGACGGCAGCATTTACAAAAGACAATGATACAAGCCAATTAAAAACATGGGTGGAGAGGAGGCGGAGCTTCTACAGAGCCTCCACTCCATACTCGATTACTGCATGCCTCGCAAAGCGAGCAGCGTATACGCGCTGCCCCTATAGGCTCGACCTAATGACCAAGTGATGCTTTTGAACTGAAAAATAGTGTGAATGGCACCTTGCAGTGCCCATGCACGCCACTGGCATAACAAAGCTTGAGGGGGCCCCCCTACAAGGTATGTGGAGGGGCCCCTTCCGGATTAAATCGGGAGCGCTCCGGTCAGAGTTCTTTTCAGAGGGGGCCCCTGGAGCTTGGGGCCCCCGCACAGCAGGGGCTGCGGGGCCTGTGCTACCCGACTGAAGCAAGCAGCCTTTTGTGTACTACAGCCTGATTCTGCCTATCCATCCCCTGCTCTCTGGACCCCATCCAAACCAATCCACCCCATTCTGCTCCACCTGTCACCCTTTTATAATTATATTTTCACTTTATTAGTTTCCCATTATTCGCCCATGTGTTCTTTAATTTTTATCCCTCAGTGCTGTCTAATTTAAAAAATGTTGTACCCATTCCACCCAGTCCTGATTAAGCATGGGCAAATTTTGCGAATCTCGCGTTCGCGAATTTTGCGGATTTGCGAACTTGCAATTCGCAAAATCCGCGAATTTTTCGCCAATTTGCGGATTTTTTTTTTTTGTGTGTTCACGCGTGTTTCTGCCAGTTCGCGAGGGTTTTGTACAATTTCTCAAAACGCGAACTTACCTGTCGGGTCGCAAGTTTTCCGAACTTGTTGTTTCTACGTGTCCAGCCTGTTTGGGACACTCTTCTTCATCACTGCCACTCTCTGTCACCACTGCCACTCTCTGACTACTCATGCCACCCTCTGGCCCACCCATGCCACCCTCTGTTTCATCACAGCACCCTCTGGTTGTCCAGTCAGTGTACATTATTGTGGCAAAGCAAAGCACACCTTCCCTGCCTCAAGTGACCTGAATTAATTTGGGGCTGATTAATGTGTCACAGAATAATTTTTTAGCTGGCACCTGCTTCCTTAGTGCTTCCTGATTTGTGATCTTTTGCACTTGCTAAGTGCTTTCATTGTTGCAAAATTAGTTACAACACCTGCCCTGCCCCAACTGACAATAATGAATTAGGGGCTGATTAATGGATTTGAACTTCCAGCCTGGCTCCTGCTTGTCTCCCTTAGCTGTAATTCAGGACCTTTGTGGCATATATGTAACTATTCTGAGGTTCAGAGCTGGGTCACATAATAGTTGCAAGTAGGCAACTGAACTCTGGAGGGACCCTCAGGAAGCACTACAGGAAATGGCTACTAATGATGAGCCTGAACTTTTGAACCTGGTAAGTAGTTTCAGTTTTGCTAAGATCGTATTTCTGCAATTTAGCGCTTATTCGCGGGGTGCGAAGTTGTACTGGGAAGCCGCTAACTCACGCGAACAGTGCGAGCAAGCCATAAAATCCGCTGCTCGCGGATTTGCGGATTTTGCGGGAGATTCGCGAATCTCGCGGATTGCGAATTTACCGAAAATCCGCAAAATCCGCAAGCGAAACGGATTTTCCGCCCATGCTTAGTCCTGATATGCAGAAACATGCAGTACTGCTGCGGTGTCCCTAAGCCCCTACGTTTGATAGCGGTGGCAGGGTTTTTTTCTGCCACTTTTTTTTTAGTGATGGCAGTGTTTATGTTGTGTTTGCCATTAAATGTTTGTGTGTAGCACAGCTTCCAGCTCATTATGGCAGCAGATGACAGGCCCAACAAAGGATTTACAATTGTATATGTATATAAAAATATTTATATATAATAAATGTGCATATTATTCACAATATATTATATATGAGATAATTTTTATATATTTGTAAATGTGTTCATAATATACATATGTATAACTAAATATGTAAATATATGTACATATATATTTTTGTATGTATGCAATAAAATATACATATCACACATACATATATGCACACCTTAATATAAATAAACAGTTATTCAATTATAATTTTATTTTAATGATCCACATATTTTTTTTAAATCACTGTATTTAATACTATATCAGTGTGTGCCTATATAAACATGTACTATGCATGCATACATACATATTTATTATGTATCATAAATCAACAAAGAAGTAAATATGAGCTATGTCCTTGCAAGACACTGCTTATGACCTCAAATATTACGTCACTTATTACATGTTCTTTGATGTCATTGATACTATCACTGATAACATACGACAGGACATCACTGGTGGCAACACTGTGCATGGCGGGGTAAGAGTTATAGTTACTTGAAATAACCTTAAGTGGTGAATTTCCATGGTTCTTTACGTTAAAAAAAAGCATTTTCGCCTAACTATATCAACACATTAACAATATATATACATGGTAATGCGAAAAGTCTAAAAAGACTGTTATTTTTGTACATGACACCTGCTTGTAGTGAATAGACCAAAGGTTTTATATTGTTGTTGTGTGCCACACATAAATCTGAATGCACTTTTTGCATCAGAAAGTGTCTGCATTCATTGTCATTGTTTCGAATGAGTGAGCATATATAATATTTTAGGGTTTCTCTATACACTTTGGGGAGTGCATGTGATTAAGCATGGGCGAATTTTGAGAATCTCGCGTTCGCGAATTTTGCGGATTTGCGAACTTGCAATCCGCAAAATCCGCGAATTCTTGCGAATTTGCAGATTTTTTTTTGTGTTCGCGCGGGTTTCTGCCAGTTCGCGAGGGTTTTGTACAATTTCGCAAACGCAAACTTACCTGTCGGGTCGCAAGTTTTGTGAACTTGTTGTTTCTACGTGTCCAGCCTGTTTGGGACACTCTTCTTCATCACTGCCACCCTCTGTCACCACTGCCACTCTCTGACTACTCATGCCACCCTCTGGCCCACCCATGCCACCCTCTGTTTCATCACAGCACCCTCTGGTTGTCCAGTGTACATTATTGTGGCAAAGCAAAGCACACCTTCCCTGCCTCAAGTGACCTGAATTAATTTGGGGCTGATTAATGTGTCACAGAATATTTTTTTAGCTGGCACCTGCTTCCTTAGTGCTTCCTGATTAGTGATCTTTTGCACTTGCTAAGTGCTTTCATTGTTGCAAAATTAGTTACAACACCTGCCCTGCCCCAACTGACAATAATGAATTAGGGGCTGATTAATGTGTCACTGGATTTGAACTTCCAGCCTGGCTCCTGCTTGTCTCCCTTAGCTGTAATTCAGGACCTTTGTGGCATATGTGTAACTATTCTGAGGGTCAGAGCAGGGTCACATAATAGTTGCAAGTAGGCAACTGAACTCTGGAGGGGTCCCTCAGGAAGCACTACAGGAAATGGCTACTAATGATGAGCTAATGATGAGCTTGAACTTTTGAACCTGGTAAGTAGTTTCAGTTTTGCTAAGATCGTATTTCTGCAATTTAGCACTTATTCGCGGGGCGTGAAGTTGAACTGGGAAGCCGCGAACTCACGCGAACAGTGCGAGCAAGCCATAAAATCCGCTGCTCGTGGATTTGCGAATTTTGCGGGAAATTTGCGAATCTCGCGGATTGCGAATTTACCGAAAATCCGCAAAATCCGCGAGCGGAACGGATTTTCCGCCCATACTTACATGTGATACCGAGCAGGGGGGCATTTGGCAGCTTAACAGGGAGGGTGTAGGACTGGATGATTGGAAGTGGATGTCAAGTGACTCATACTGCATGGATTTTGTTCCAGGCTCTGCCAGGTGTTTGATTGGGCTGTTTAAGAGATGCCACTACACTAGTCTGATATCAGGGATGTTGACATTCCTCCGTGGCTTTATATCGCTAATACAGTCTCCATCTCTGTGAGGTGCAGTTTGACAAGTGAAATGAAGTTTGCCCAACAATAGACACAAAGTATGAATTGACGGGGAAGCAATATTATTGGTAGGAAGCAAACAATTTGCATGTCAGAGAACCAATTTAAGGGTGGAGGCTGAAGGGAGGCACAGGATTGGTTCGTCAGACATTTATAATATTATGTATGTAAAAACAAACACCCTTTTGCAGAGAGTACTACTAAATTTATCATTGGTATTTCATCTTTTCTCATTTCTAAAGAACCAAAGAGCACCAAGAAACAGGCCAAAATGGGGGAAGGCCACCAGTGCCACCACTAGGAGTAGCTTGAACAATGCCTAGATTGTTGAACCATTAGACATTGAAGACATGTGTGGAGTGCACAGTACCTTTGAGAACTTGTTATGAGCTAATACGTTCCTGCTTTGTGACGCAAGCTCACATGTCAAAAATAAATGCATTCTAGTTACTATGTTTCGTTTTAAGTTACTGTTTCGTAGCCCGCGCTGCTGCCCGCATCTGTTGCACATTTTTTGTTGGAAGACTGATGCATGAGGACAGGCTGCATGTGGGCTCCTTATTGACTACCTTGTACCTCACAAAATAAACACTGTACTTAGCTCCGCTTTGCTCCTTAAGTCTCTATGTAACATTTGGCATTTATTTATCAAGAAATTTGACTTTTGAGAATTTGAAGCCTACATCGTACTCCAAGTAACCCAAGGTATCATCATTATCATTTCACTTGTTGACACAGTTACCCAGGGAGTGCTGCTCCTGTACTTCCTGGAGCCCATACAAAATAATGTGCAAATTTTTCTGATCAAACCATCCTAAAACTGATGGTCCCACTTTTGCCACATATAACTTTCCTCTTGTGGACCTCCCTTTGAATAGAAAAGTAAGCTATCTAAAACCAATCATGCCAATCTTTTCTCCTGTGTAACTGATTGGGCAAACATCAGGTGTATTCAACTGCTCACCAATTTTGCCCACAAATTTATTTTTCCAGACTTCTTCATTCACGATCGTATATGGTGAACCGGAGTCCGCATGAACACTCACAATTACTCCACCCAAAGATATCTCACTAATGGGTTTACCTTTGAGGGAACTCTCTGAAATATTGATAACATAATTCCCTCTAACATTCTTTACACACTCATCCTCTATTTCCACTTCGTCCATAACCTCTTCATCCTCGTCATACACATATTTTACATTGCTACGTCTACGACACATTTTACTAAAATGGCATAATAGTCCACATATTCCACACTTTTTTTTAAAAGCTGGACAGAATTTACTAAAAGCTAGATGCTCCTTGCTATCGCATCTGTAACACCTCCTTTTATCTATACCCCTGTTCTGAAACCTCATTCGTTGATGAGTCCATTTTCCTTGTTGTTGTTGTTGACGATAATTCTTCATAGGACCTTGAATTTTACAAACAGTTCCGGATGTCTTAGATAAATCTTTGTCAGTTTCTTTCACAACAGTAGCGCACCTTCCAGACATTTCTGATTTTCTCATAAGGGCTACCACATCATTTAAAGGCGCGTCTCCATTAACCCAAAGACGATCTTGCAACGCAGAGTTGTTGTTATGCATCACTAATTGATCGTGTATAAGGTCGTCATGCAAGTTCTCAAATTTACAATCAATGGCAAGTTTTTTTAAATCATCAATCCATTCATCCACAGTTTCCTCTTTTGTCTGTTTTCTTTGAAAAAATGTATGCCTTATGACACCTATGCACACTTTGGGTGCAAAATATTTATCCATGTTTTTGATAGCATTTTCAAATTCATCCAAATTGGGGTCATCAGATTTACTCATCCTTGAAAACGTTTTTAAACCAATTGGTCCTAGAGAATGTAGCAGAATCCTCTTTTTCTGTTCCGATTTCATCTTTTTTGTTTCATCTACTGCTTCTATATAATTTATAAAATACTCTTTCCACTCTATCCACTTAATATTAGGTTGAGTGCCTTTAACCCAAAATGGCTCAGGAGGGCTTATAGAGAAATTTTGTTGTGCCATGTCTCTGTCTGTACTACCAGCAGTGCTCACAGTGCAATCACCTTCTTCCATGCACCATAAAGCACTATAATAATTTGGAAATCCAACCAAATATAAAACAAATAAACCTTCTCCCGACTTCCTAACCTGTTGTAATTGTAGAAGTAAACACTCTTTTATTTACTTTCGATAACCAGAATATTCTTATTATTATTTGCCTCAATGCTGACTCTTTTTGCGCCTTAACGCTGTTAATTTTCCTTTTTTAAATTGCGATCGATATATTTTGCACACAAAATGGCCGTCACGCAGGGTCACGCTACGTGACCTTTCGTCCGACGTCACAATACTACTAGCGTACTTCTACGCATGCGTTGTGACGCGTATGGTCTTTCTCGTGCCTGCTTCACTGACGTGTATAGCCTTCCCCGTGCCAGCTTCACGCACGTCAAGCCAGAACGGTGATGTCGGTTGAAAAAATGCAGCCGACCCGACACCCTTCAATGAACTAAGGTATGACACGATAGCAGAGTCTTTGCGTTGTTATCACGAAAATGAAAAAAAAATAATAACAGTTGAATAACTTACTGATGCGATTTTCTTTTCAATCCGTTTTTTGCTTGACGATTTTCTCCTTATTCAATTCTCATGTAGAATACGAAATTCCTTTAAAACAAATTAAAATTGTCCAGTTTCCCTCGTCGCCAATTTGTAGTGAATATTTTCTGACAGGAGATGATACTTTCATTAGGATATTTAATCAATATTAAGGCAAAGTAATACAACAGGTGGGAGCCAGGGAAGCGATGTATTAAGTCCTAACAGCTTCACAAGAATGACTCATACAATGGAACCAAGATACTAACATCATTCTAGCATTCCTATACACGAGCTCTTAAAGCAATATAACAACATAACACAGAGCCACCGAGCCAGCACGTTGTGCATTTGCTTTATATAATTTCTTTAGTTTACATGCCTGTCCTACAAGTAAAGACTTAGATGCCCTGTGCACATATGTCCTCCTGGCACTAGTTTTACATTTCTGATCTGTTTCTGCTTTAATTATCAGTGATGAGCCAAATGCGCTCATATTTCAATGCCAGTGATAGATTGATTTGGATAATTCATGTTAACAGCAATGTTTCTGCTTTAATTATCGACGTTGTGCCAATATGCTCCCATTTAAATGCCAGTGCTAGATTGCTTTGGATATTTCAGGTTTACAGTAACGTTTCTTTAAAACTTTATAGCTTTTTGTTTGAAGGGAACATCGAAATTCTTATTGACTTCCCAGAACTGTATCATTCCCTCTATCAACTCTTCATTGGATGGTAGCGTCCTAAACAATTGTTTTCAATGGCTTCAACTTCCATGCAAGCCTTTGATTAAGTGAAATGCTCGCTTAGGATCTTTTTTGAGAACTATTTAATGACAGTTGGAGCAGATAGCTTTGAACCTAAAAAGGAAGGCTGCTATTTTGTTTGGTCATTTGGGAAATGAAAGGCAGAACGTTTTTGATGATTTGCCTCCAGGTGTTGCCACTTCTGGGCAATCCAGAGATTGTAATAAGTACTCTGATGAAACTGTTGTAGAATTCATTTCAGCATAAAGGGCATTAGCTTCTGGGAACCATTGTGATTTTTTTTTGGAGAGGGGCAAGATGGCGGCCGCGACTGTGGCCGTGTGAGCTGTGTGTGCACGGCTCCCTAAGGCTCCCCATCTGACCTGATATTTACGGTGCGGTGCGAGAGACTCGTCCAGGACTTGGTGCTACTCCCCCTTCGTATCCGGAGTAATCTGGTTGTGAGGAGGCGGCCCGAGGTATCGTCGGAGGAGTGCGGAAAATTGTTGGCTAAGTGGCAGGGAGCGGAGGGAAGCCTGCGTAGCCTGTGGAGCGTGGACCCTGTAACACCTGAGCTAGATCGAGCGGCTCCAGCGTGTGTGGCGGTAGAGATGGTGCCGAAAGGCAGAGGTGGAGCGAGAACCCGCGGAGGGGCGCTGGTAAGCGCTGTGGCAGGTACCGGGGCAGCTGGGGTTGCGGTAGTTACGGCGGAGGGTGGCAGTGCCGCTGCGGTACATATCGAAAATGCTGATAGTACAATACATCCTCGGACGCCGAGAGGTGGGAATAGCAGGATTAGCAATGCCAATGTAGCACGCCGCCAAACAGTGTGTGCTCCTAACTCCGTGATGCCGAGTGGGCAGGAGGGTGCTGGTACAACGATACATTCCCCAGTGCCTGTGAATGGACATATGTATCAGGATGTACAGCAACAGCAAGATAACGCTACCAAACCCCGTACAGTACCTGCAATTTTTACTAAGAGACCGGCGCAGAGAGCTAAAACTTGTGAACACATGGGTGTGGCTGATCAGAATTTATCTCAAACAAATGCCACATTGGATAATATAGTAGATGATGCCGCTAATGGACTAATTTGCGTGATTGACTCGGCAAACTTGGCTAACAATACAGCGCTACCTATTAGTGGTTTATCAGCACTAGCTAATGCAACATCTAGCAGTGCAACTTCAGAGGGCCTGGGTTTGGGCCCCACTCTGGATAAGGGAAGCGATGGTGAATATGCTGGGTCAGAAGGCAAGTTCTATTCTATGTCTGAACTGTCAATTGTCTCTGGAAAAGATAACGATGAGGATGATGACAACGATAATTCCAGTAATGTGGGGGACTGGGGCGATGGCACAAATAAGGAGGAAGGCGACGACCCAGAGCACTCCCAGTCTCAAGAGACTGAGAAAACCAATTGACTCTGGTGAACGTCTTCCCCATGTAATGAGTGTGCCTTTCAATCAGCCTAATTTGGATGAGGATGATATTGATGAAGATGCAATTACTCTAAGTATAATTTACAAGAGTATCATGGCCCATCGGGCTGAGACAAAGGCAGAGGGTTTGCGCACGCAGGGGGCTGTTTAGGAACTACAAAACACAGTACGGCGTATGGCCAAGTCCTGTGCTGAGATAACCACTCGGGTAGTTGAGGTTGAAGAACGTGTTTCCTGCGCTGAGGATTCTTTGGTAAAACAACAATCAGCTATAGACTCACTTCAAAAGTCTAGAGCAGACTTGGACTGGAAATGAACTGACTTGGAAAACCGCTCTTGACGGAACAATTTGCGCGTTTTGGGTATTGCCGAATCTAAGGAAGGGCAGGACACAAGAAAATTCATTGTGGAATTATTTAAAGAGGCTTTTCCTGAGCTTAAAGACTGGAATTGGGACACTGAGGTGATCAGAGCGCACATATTTCCGTTTGTATTACGTAGGCAAAAGACTGACCCTAGAGCAGATACGAATATATATCCTAGGGCAATTGTAATCTGTCTAAATAATTATTTGTTACGCGAGGCAATTTTTGATCTCGCACGCCCAGACAGGAGACGAGCTGGTATGGGGTGTGAGTTTTTTGTGCATCCCGATTTCTGTCCTGCCACGGTACAACAACGGTGGCAATTGAGGAAGGAAGTTATTTTTGCCCTTTTTTAATCTGAAGACGCTCAAGTATTCCTTCTTAACCCGGCAAAATTAAAGGTAATACATAAAGAACAATAGCGCTATTTCACCTCGGAGATCGTGGCACAGGATTTTTTTTACTGCAATGGGTACTGGTTAACATTTGATAGCTGCTTCTTGCATGTTATAATATCTTTTCTTTGTTTGGTTCTCTTCCAGTGGTGGTTTTTTGTGCTTGGTGCCTTCTGTGTGGTTCTCTGCAGATCTTTTGTACTTCATTTTTTTTTTCATGTTGTTTTTTTTTTGCAGAGTTAAATATGAACACAATATTTGGATGTTCTGGGAATTTAGCTAACAAAGTTTCTTTAAAAAAATGGTGAGAACTGCAGTTTACTGGAAGAGATGTGGTAACGTTGGTAACGTTGGGTCATGGTGGTTGGGGGGCCTTGGGAGGGAGCAATGCACATCCACTGTCAATCGAAGAGGACATAGTCCTTAAGCCCCGGTTTGGGTGGTGGGGGTGCAGGTGTGGGATGACTTGGGGAGGTGGGCGGGCAGAGAGTGGGGTTGGGGGCTGGGGGTTAAAATCAAATTAAAATCAATACATGAGTACATTTTCTTGCAGTGTTTGAAAGTCTGGGTTATGAGGTGCATGCATCTCTGTTATGGTGTTACAACAGAATTTGTTGATGGCTAAGGGTATAAGACTAGGTACTCTCAATGTCAGGGGTTTGAATTCTCTTAATAAAAGGCAGCAAGTTGTAAGGGGGCTTCAGATGCTCCACTGTGATGTTATGTGTCTTCAAGAGCTGGGTTATGAGCTTGTAGTATGCACTAAACAGACCTGTACATCTAGGGGTGTGTCACAATGCAGAACAGATTGACCCACCTGTAGTTCCAGACACGGCGGGAGCGAAGCAGATGCTAGATTCCCTCCTCCCTAGAGAAGGTACTCCAAGTGAGTGATACAGTTAACACACCACCAAGAGAACCCCTCCCCGGGAAGGGGAAAAGTGGAGAAATAAAATATAAAGGACTGGCAGCCAGAAATCATCTACAGCACCGAAGGACAGTGGGAACCCTCACACAGGGTCTAAGATCTGTGTACCTGCAGAAATACACAAGAAACACTGTAAGTATTCCCCCCCTTTCCTGGTCCTCTAAATACACTATACATGTAACTTAAAATAGCACTCACTGAGACAAGCTGCCACAAACATCCAAGGAATTCAGGCGTAGAAAAAATAAAGTAAAAAAAATGGAAAAAATGAACCAGCAGCACTCCACAGTCTTATAGGGTGAGAGTCTAACAGGAAACCCAAAAAGCAGAGGGCTTTAAACTCATAAGCTACCGGTGCCTTCAGAAAAAAAGAAATACCTTAATAGGTCCAGTGTTTGTCATGAAAGCACAGCACTTGCCTCCTTAAATGTTCTACAAAGTTCCAATCCTGAACAGAAATACAGCCCGAAGTTCCACACTCTAGAAAGGCTGAATAGCTGAAGAAAATGCACAAACACTATCCAGGAACCGTTGATCCGAGGAAATGTCACGGCTCACTGTTTACACAAAAGGAAAAAAAAGAAGACTGAAGGCGTTTCGATCTGCTCACAGCGCGACTTGCTCACTGCGTTCTACTGGCTCAGCACGGCACAGCAGGTGAAAGTCCAGGGACACCGCGCTACCGGGAAGGCGTCTCCTCTGACTCCCAGCGTGGCTCCGAACAGGTCAAAGTTCAGGGACACCGCACTACCGGAAAGGCGTCTCCTCTGACTCCCAGCGCGGCACCTCGCAAATGCGAAGAGAACGGATCCCAAGTCAGGTACACCGCCCAAGTAGCAAGCAGCTTTCTTGCTACCAGCGGATAAGGTCCAAGCCTGAATCACAGGCACACGAAATCATTCACTCAATAAACTCCAAGAAGGCTAACACTCGTAGTGACAAGCCCCGAGTACACAGGAAGTGAAGCAGTTATAGGAAAGAGGGAGGGGTATCCATGTCAGACACAGAGAACGGACATGCTCACAGGCATTCTGGGACATGGAGTCCAAAGCACCTGCACCTAAACCGTGACAGAACCCCCTCTTAAGGACCGACGTCTCGGCGGGCCACCAGGTTTGGTAGGATGCCGTGCGTGAAAGCGCCTCAGGAGCCCAGGACAGTGCAGATTGGCACGAGGTTCCCATGAGCGCTCCTCGGGACCATACCCTTTCCAATCAATCAGATATTGCAGAACACCCCTCACCCTCCTAGAATCCAACACTGCCCGCACTTCATACTCCGCCTCCCCGTCTATATCAATAGGCTGGGGTCTAAATGATGGTCTAGTGCCTTGCACATACGGCTTCAGGAGGGATACATGGAACACAGGGTGGATGTGCCAAGAGGAAGGAAGTTGTAACTTCATGGCTACAGGATTAATCACCTCAATAGTAGGATATGGACCTACATATTTAGGTTGCATTGAGTATTCCCCTTGAACTGCAGGTACCTAGTGCTGAACCACACCTTGTCTCCAGGGGAGTATGCTGGTTCAAGGGTTCTTTTCCTGTCGGCCTGCAGTTTGTCACGATTTCTGGCTGCCTCCAAGCACTCCCTGGCGCACTGCCCCACAGATACAAGATGAGCGTGGTGTTCCTGAACGGTAGGGTGTGCGGAGGGACTAGGATTTTCAAAGGGCAGAAAATTGGGATGATACCCCTGAACACAGTAGAATGGTGAACAACCCAGCGAGGAATGAGTAGCATTGTTATAAGCGAACTTCGCCATCCACAACAATGTTCTCCACTCCTCATCCTGCTGGAGAGAAAAACACCGTAAATATTGTTCCAGGGTTTGGTTTAACCTTTCGGTTTTACCATCTGTTTGCGGGTGATAGCTTGTGGACAATCTCGCATCGATTTTCATAATGTCACACGGAGCTTTCCAAAACCTGGAGGTGAATTGTGTTCCTCTATCTGTGATGAGAACAGAAGGAACACCGTGTAACCTGACTACGTTTTGTAAAAAGACTGTAGCTAGTTCTCCTGATGTGGGTAACTTAGTTAGAGCAATGAAGTTGCCCATTTTTGTTAGATGGTCTATTACCACCAGTATGGTATTGTTGCCGAGACTGAGAGGCATTTCAACAATGAAATCCATGGACACTGTGTGCCATGGGGCCGGAGGAATAGGTATGGGACGTAACAATCTACTGCTTCGCTGGTGGGTGGCCTTCCCTTGAATGCAAATAGGACACCTAGCATTGTACTCCTCGAGGTCCTTTCGAAGGGTCTCCCACCAGAAATGACGTGAAGTGGTCTGCAACGTTTTCTGAACTCCCATATGTCCACTTAAAGACGAGTCATGTGTCCATTGAAGCGCCTGATTCCTCAACTCATTCACAGGAAGGTATAGTTTGTTGTCTCTAAAGAGTAACCCATCTTTTAATGTTCTTTGCAAAGGTTCTTTGGCTATCCAAGACTGCACATCCATCACCGCCGTCTTTTCTTCCACTTCTTTTAGAAACGCTGAAGGACAGGAGGTCGCAGAAACAGAAGGCAGAAAGGTCGCTTTATTTAGAATGATGGGCGATTCCTCTGTCTCTGTTATGTGTTCCTGCATAACAGATGCGGGTCTTGAAAGGGCATCAGCTTTCCCATTTTGGGGACCGGGACGATATTTTATAACAAAGTCGAAATCAGAAAAGAACAAAGACCAACGTAATTGTCTTGGTGTTAATGCCTTTGCACTTTTTAGGAAAAGAAGGTTCCGGTGATCTGTATACATTTCTACAGTGTGTCTGGCTCCTAACATGCCCTTTTAATGGCCAGCAATTCCTTGTCCATGATACTGTAGTTGATTTCACTTGGAGACATTTTCCTAGAAAAATATGCCACAGGATGTAATTGGCCGGTTTCGGGGTGTCTCTGCGAGAGTATTCCACCTAGGGCGTAGTAGGAGGCATCAGTTTCCATCACAAAGGGCTGACTGGCATCCGGATGTCGAAGAATGGGGGCTGTTACAAAGCGGTCTTTTAACTCTTGAAAGGCCCAGTCAGCGGCCTCGGTCCACTTAAAGGCCACTCCTTTCTTCAGCAGCTGGGTTAAAGGCTGTATTATTCCTGAAAAGTTCTTAATGAAACGCCTGTAGAAATTCGCAAATCCCATGAAGCTCTGCAGGGATTTCACCGAAGAAGGAGGTTTCCATTGAAGGATGGCTTGTATCTTCTTTTGGTCCATTTGTAGCCCCATAGGACCGATGACATAACCCAGAAATTCCACTTCCGTGGCATGGAACAAACACTTCTCCAATTTAGCATATAACTCATGCTGCTGCAATCGTTCCAATACTTCAGTTACATGCTGGACATGATCTTCACTTGTGGCTGAGTATATCAAAATGTCGTCAATGTAAACGATGCACGACACGTCCAGTAAACCCCTCAGCACCTCATCCATGAAGTATTGAAATGCCGCAGGGGCATTACACAACCCAAAGGGCATAACTTGATACTCATAGAGCTCATATTTAGTGCGGAAAACAGTTTTCCACTCGTCCCCTCTGCGAACTCTCACGAGGTGATACGCTCCCCGCAAGTCCAATTTGGTGAAGATTTTGGCGTCTTTCAACTGGTCCAGAAGAACAGGAATAAGAGGGAGAGGATATCTGTTCTTTCGGGTGACTCTATTAATGGCTCTGTAGTCAACGCAAGTTCGCAATCCCCCCTCCCTCTTCGGAATAAAGAACAGAGGCGAGGAAGCAGGGGATGTAGAAGGACGAATAAAACCAGACTGAAGCATCTTTTGCAGATACTGTTGAAGATAGGTATTTTCAGATTCAGTGAGGGCGTATATTCTGCTACAAGGTAAACTGGCTCCTGGTTCCAGTTCTATAACACAGTCATATTCTCTGTGTGTAGGTAATTTACTGGCTTCCTTTTCGCTGAAGACATCCCGAAACTTCTGGTAGGCCTCCGGGAGAGTTGTGATGGCGTTCACTCTCAAGCTTCTTCCTCCGCTAGCCAGGGCTCTAGCAGGTGTTTCCGTGTTACTCTCCTCGCACATGTGAAGTAGGGTACAATCCTCTACACAGTAAGGCGAACTGAGAGAAATGGTACGATCTGCCCATTTAACAACAGGGTCATGTTTGGTCAGCCAGGGCATTCCTAATATCAATTTCAACTGGGGAGCATCGATCAGGTCAAAGGAAATATACTCATAATGGTTCTGACCTATTTGCATGATCAGTTGTCGCGTATGGTAACATACTGGTCCTGATGTCAAATCGGATCCATCCACGGCCTTAACAGCTTCAGGGGTTTCTTTCTGGATGCGTGGTACTCCGATACTTAATGCATATTGTTGATCCATAAAATTGCCCGTAGCTCCTGAATCTATCATTGCGTGTACCATTACAGGCATTTTTTCTGGCCATTTGATGGTTACACACAAATTCATGTGCAGCACTGATGGTTGCATGGTGTTCGCTACTGCATGATAGACCTCTTTTTCTTGGTCTGAGCTCAAACAAGGGGTCTCTGACTTGCTTGAGCTATCTCGTTTCCCGACGAGGAAAGAGGGTAGTCCACTGCAGGTACATTCCGGGTGTTTTTTGTTTTGGCTTTGCAATCTTTGATGAAATGCCCAGCCTTTCCACAGTACATACATAGTTTCTGATTGCGTCTCCGGGTTCTTTCCTCTGGACTTAAGGGGCCTCTTACCCCTCCTATCTGCATTGGTTCAGATGTATCAGGAGTTGATGCACCTTCTGTCACTGTTTTGGGTTTTGACAAAGGGAATCTCAGTTCGTAACGATGTTTATCACCTTTCCGTTCCTGCAGTCGATGATCCAACTGAACTGTGAGGTCAATGAGCTCTTCACATGAGGACGGCATATTCACCACCTGAGCCAGAACATCCTTTAATTCCCCTCTCAATCCCTGATAGAACAAGGAGACTCTTTTGGCAGGGGGCCAGTCAGTCTCAACAACAAGACGATTGAAGTTTGTTATATAAGTTAACAAATCTTGTGACCCTTGCTTAAGTGTGATAAGTTCTCTGTCTAAGGATAGCATATGGGCCTTCCTGTCAAATAACTTGCGCATCTCTTCACAAAAATCATCATACTTGGCTAGGACTGGGTCATTTCTATCAATAAGTGGGAACGACCAGGTGGCTGCGTTGCCGCCTAAGTAGGATAACATAAAGGCTGTCTTGGAATAGTCGTCCGGAAAAACAGCGGGTTAACACATGAAGTGTAACTTGCACTGCCCTAAAAATGTACCAAACTTCTTAGGATCCCCTAAAAACCTCTCAGGGGGAGCTAAAGGTAATTGCACTGGTTGAATAACCTGTATGGTGGAAGGACCTTGTGTCCCCTGAGCTAATAGGTAGGGGTTTGAGAGGGAGGCTGTAAGGTTGCGGCCCTAATATATGGGGCGCCTTTAGTACTGGAGGGGCTAGTCCGAGCTAAACCTGAAATTTCACTTCGTAACTGACTGACCTCATTCCTCATTTCCTGATTCTCTCCTCGGAAAGTGTCCACTTCCAGTCTCAACGCTGTAAGGGACTCCAACAGAGTAGTCATGACCGTATTAGTATCCATCGCTCAGGCCATTTTGAATACTTGGGCTTGTCACTCTGTCACAATGCAGAACAGATTGACCCACCTGTAGTTCCAGACACGGTGGGAGCGAAGCAGATGCTAGATTCCCTCCTCCCTAGAGAAGGTACTCCAAGTGAGTGATACAGTTAACACACCACCAAGAGAACCCCTCCCCGGGAAGGGGAAAAGTGGAGAAATAAAATATAAAGGACTGGCAGCCAGAAATCATCTACAGCACCGAAGGACAGTGGGAACCCTCACACAGGGTCTAAGATCTGTGTACCTGCAGAAATACACAAGAAACACTGTAAGTATTCCCCCCCCCTTTCCTGGTCTTCTAAATACACTATACATGTAACTTAAAATAGCACTCACCTAGACAAGCTGCCACAAACATCCTAGGAATTCAGGCGTAGAAAAAATAAAGTAAAAAAAATGGAAAAAACCAACCAGCAGCACTCCACAGTCTTATAGGGTGAGAGTCTAACAGGAAGCCCAAAAAGCAGAGGGCTTTAAACTCATAAGCTACCAGTGCCTTCAGAAAAAAAAGAAATACATTAATAGGTCCAGTGTTTGTCATGAAAGCACAGCACTTGCCTCCTTAAATGTTCTACAAAGTTCCAATCCTGAACAGAAATACAGCCCGAAGTTCCACACTCTAGAAAGGCTGAATAGCTGAAGAAAATGCACAAACACTATCCGGGAACCGTTGATCCGAGGAAATGTCACGGCTCACTGTTTACACAAAAGGAAAAAAAAGAAGACTGAAGGCGTTTCGATCTGCTCACAGCGCGACTTGCTCACTGCGTTCTACTGGCTCAGCACGGCACAGCAGGTGAAAGTCCAGGGACACCGCGCTACCGGGAAGGCGTCTTCTCTGACTCCCAGCACGGCTCCGAACAGGTCAAAGTTCAGGGACACCGCGCTACCGGGAAGGCGTCTCCTCTGACTCCCAGCGCGGCACCTCGCAAATGCCAAGAGAACGGATCCCAAGTCAGGTACACCGCCCAAGTAGCAAGCAGCTTTCTTGCTACCAACGGATAAGGTCCAAGCCTGAATCACAGGCACACGAAATCATTCACTCAATAAACTCCAAGAAGGCTAACACTCGTAGTGACAAGCCCCGAGTACACAGGAAGTGAAGCAGTTATAGGAAAGAGGGAGGGGGATCCATGTCAGACACAGAGAACGGACATACTCACAGGCATTCTGGGACATGGAGTCCAAAGCACCCGCACCTAAACCGTGACAGGGTGTAGCTATTATGACAAAAAAACATATCGGTAATACTGGCAGGACCTTGACGGATGGACTTGGGAGATGGGCAATAGTCAAGCTTAAGGCAGAGGTAATGACATTTACGTTGTGTTCAATATACGGTTCCAACCTAGATGAAGCAGCAATTTTAGAATTTTTGAATATTGAACTAGCAACATGGCCTGGCCTACCCCTGTAATCATATGTGGTGACTTGAACATAAATCTCCCACCTGACATATTATGTAATAATAGCTCCAGCTATATGGGTAGGAAACCAAAGGTGTTCAAGGCATTACAATCATTGATTTTGGCACATGGGTTGGTTGACGTTTGGGCTTGTCTACGGGGTTCTGAAGCTGGATACACCTTTTTTTTCGTGTCCCCATCAAAAGCTAGTTAGGCTTGATTATTTCTTTGCTCCACAGCACCTCCTGAATGATGCATGTATTCAGGTATATCCAAGGGTAAAGTCGGATCACGGTCCGGTTGTGATAACCATGTCAGGTATTGAGGCCGTTAATAAGCCTAGGGCGTTCTCCTTTGATCGGAAGCTTCTCCTGGATCAAACACTTCTGGCACATATGAATGTTTGGATAGCTGAGTTTTTTTGTATCAATAGAGGAAGTACTGATCCTGGTTATGTTTGGGATGCCTTTAAGGCTGCCTTTAGGGGAAAAATTCTTAGTTATGGGCTACATATTCAAAAGCAGTTGGGGCTCAAGTTGCAGGAGTTATATCAGGGTCTTGTAATGGCTGAAGAGCGTTTAGTGCATGGCATACATCCTGGCACAGATATTGGGGAATCAGCAGCAGAAGTAGCACGTTCTAAGGCAAAAATAAACCTCCAATGGAGTCAAGAGGCTGCCAAAAAATATGTTGTTAACCGGCAGCTCGATTATGAATATGGGGAGGCAAGTGGCAGGTGCCTGGCCCAAAAATTAAGGATGAAAGAAGTGGACCAAAGAATTAATGCTATTCTGGATTCTAGTGGGCGTCACATTGAGAATGAGACGGGCATATTGGAGGTATTTAAGAACTTTTATGAAACATTATATGCAGGTGAACAATACGATATCCAAAAAGTTACAACATTTGTACGTCAATATTGTCAACATGATCTTGGGGAGGAGGATGTAGTGAGACTAGATGCCCATATTACAAAGTTTGAGCTTGAGCAAGCTACAAATGAGTTGGCAGCTGGTAAGGTGGCTGGCCCCGATAAATTGCTGCTGGAGATATATACATTTTTTGGGGGGTCTTTAAAGGAGGATATGTTAGTTACATTTAAAAGCGCACAAAGTGGGGCGTCTCCTAAATCATGGGACGAAGCCAGTATTGTTGTATTCAGGAAAAAAGACAAACCTACCGATTTGCTGGCATCATATCGCCCTATATCTCTACTGACCACCGATGGCATAATCTATTCAAAGATTTTAGCCACTAGGTTAGCGACTGTGATCACCCAACTTGTGTCTACACGACAGCATGGTTTTATTCCAAATCGGGGCACTACAAACCTAGTGAACAGAGTCATAACTTTATTGGACCACGCTAATAGTACTGGAGATGCTTTTAGTCTTATTCTACTGGATGCCAAGAAGGCTTTCGATCGAGTCTCTTGGTGTTTTTTTGGGAGGTGATGCGACATCGTGGTTTTGGGCAACAATAAACTACAGCAGTACAAACGCTATATCGGCAACCTGTTGCCAGGATATGCACCATGGGGCTCGAATCAAAGGGGGTGTCTATTCGGAGGGGTGCTAGACAGGGCTGCCCCTGCTCCCCATTATTATTCTCTTTATATATAGACCCATTTCTAAAAATGCTTGAGTATAGTTTGCAGATACAACCAGTAATTATACAGCAGCAACAATATTGTGTCTTTGCTTACGCGGATGAAGTGGCCGTTGTCTCGCCTAAGCCAGCAGCAGCAATGCAGGAGATAGAACAATTAGCAGCAGAGTATGGGGCAGTATCGGGCTATAAGCTAAATACAGCTAAAACACAAATTCTGTGTCACAATGTAGGTGGCTTTAATGATGCAAGGGTGTCACAGGAGGTAACGTATCTGGAAGTCTGAATTGTCTGCGTTGGTCGAGTCCAATTGGGGGAAGCTGATGACCGGGGCCCGCAGGCAATTAGATCATTGTGAATGCTTGCATCTTTCACTAGTTGGCAGATGCAATGTTCTTAAGATGATGATCCTGCCAAAAATACTATACTTTTTTAGATGCGTTCCATTGGAGATACCGCGCACTCATCTGGCACAACTGCAGTCCCTGTGTATGAATTTTATATGGGTATGTGGCGAAACTCGCAGAGCAATGCGATATATGGTGTTACCTAGAGCCATAGGTGGGTGGGCTGTCCCGGATTTTACTCTTTATTACTATGCATGCATGCTACAACATATGAATATACTGCTCACTGGGGTAGGGCCTATAGATATTGCTGAGTCCCCCTCTATATATCAGATGTTGCTAGGCTCTGATGTAAAAAATTGTCTGTTTATAAACTTAGATTGGAGTTGCTACAAACGTACAAGATTTAAGATAGTGACAGCTGCTTATAAAGTTTGGAAAGCTATTAAGAAAATGTTTGTGGTAGAAAAAATGTCCTGGTATACCCCATTAACAGCCACGGCTTTCTTTCCGACCGTATTTTGGGACAGGATTGTATATAATTGGCGCAGTAAAGGTATAATAATGGTCGGGGACCTTTATACGGATGGTGGATTGAAATCGTTTGACCAGGTAAAGGAGCAATATCAGCTACCCCGGGCAGATTTTTTTTAAATACTTACAAATTAGAGACTATCAGCCACATGCATCAAGTGATTTAGGAATCGCAAACGGTGCAAATCGCAAAATTTGTCCGTTTGCGATTCCCAAATAACTATTTGGGATGCATCAATCAAAAATACATGAAATCGTTATTTTTTGCGATTTCTGAAAATGCGATTGCATTTAAGGAATCGCAATTTGCGATTCCTTAAATGCAATGCATGACACCTAAAAAAATTGCGAATTCGCAATTAGGAGGAAAAAATTACCATGAGGTAGGACCTCATGGTAATTTGCGAAAAATCGGAAAAATGCAATTTTGTGCATTTTTCAAACTGTCATGTTGTGCACACACATGCACTTAGGGCATGTGTGTGCACAACATATGTGCATATATTGATTTCAGGGGTGCAACAGGGTGTCCTTTGGACACCCCTGCACCCTTGAAATCGCAATCTCAATTTGCGATTAGCAAATTGCGATTCGCAAATTGAGATTGTCTTCCCATTCATTCCTGTGGGCCTTTTGGCCCATAGGAATCAATGGGAAGGGATTCCTTAATTGCGATTCGCAAATTGTGAATCGCAATTAAGGAAAAATAAGGAATCGCTAAAGAAATTGCGATTTTTTGATGCATTGCCGTTTTGCGATTCCTTAATTGCGATTCCTTAATTTTCGCAATTAATGAATAGCAAACGGCAACAATGATGCATGTACCTGTATCTGCTTAAAGCCCGGTGGAACATCCAGCATAATCCCCTTATAGAAGCACACAGAAAGACATCAAGAATTGTGACATTGTATACTCTTATGTTAGGGACAAAACCTAATGATTTGGAAGATCACAGTCATAAATGGGAGAACAGGCTAGGCTGCCAGGGTATACATTTGGAGACTTCCATCGAATTAGCTAGCTGATTATTTATGTCTGCCAACTTATCTGCCCAACATTATAAGACTGTGTTTTATTTGTATCTTACACCCAATAAAATTGCTAAATGGGGTGGCGAACAGGAGGGAAAATGCTTTCGTTGTGGCAATCCAGGTGCGGACGTGGTACATATTTTTTATGCATGTTCATAGTTAAATAAATTATTGGAGCAGGAAGATACATTTCTAACTGAAATTCTGGGATCTCCTATACATCTATCATCTATGCAGATTCTGTTTGGTGTGGAGATGGGTGTAGAAGCAGATATAGTACCCAGTAAGGCTGTATATGACATTTTTGTAGCCTCAGCAGTATCGAGGTTGTGTATAGCTTCATGTTGGCTACAAAAGGATGCTCCATCCTTCGATGCCTGGAGGGCTAGGCTTCTGTCCATTTTTAACATTGAATCCAGTTTGTACGCTCTTAAAGGTAGGCGCAAACACAAATTGGGTTTGCAAATCTGGGGTGCAGTTATGTCTTACCTGGATATGGATATATAAATGCTGTTCTCTGTTGTTTTTTTGTTTTTTCTCCTGTGTTCTCTGTTAATTGCCCTCTGTACATGTTTAATGTTATTATAGTACATGTAGAGCTTTGTGCAATGTGAATTTTAAGTTTGTCATGTGATTCTGACGTATGTGCTGTGTTTCTTTTTGTTTTCTGTTTTTGTTACTCATGTATTGTCAATACATTTTTTTTTAAAAAGGACATTAGCTTCTACATGCAATCTTGGAGCATCCATTGACATGTATATTCAAGATCAGTTTCTGTATAGCTGAT
Source organism: Lissotriton vulgaris (assembly GCF_964263255.1). NCBI lineage: Eukaryota > Metazoa > Chordata > Amphibia > Caudata > Salamandridae > Lissotriton > Lissotriton vulgaris. The sequence continues at coordinate 197,328,288 of NC_141687.1, forward strand.
TTAAAAAAAAAACACACAAGAAAGACTACTCAGTTGCAGAGACCCTCCATTGTCAGAGGCTGTTGATGTGGCCAAAAGCATTAATTGTTCAATAATCTATAGTGCACTACGGCTCAGGAATCCACTTAGACATCTCCTCCTTTTGTTTATGCTGTGGGGTATTTAGAACATGTTGATGTGGTACAAATTAAGGGCAACGTCATTAAGAATGTTTAACAAAATACTAACACTTATTGTTTCAGGTGCGGATCTAAATCCCATTTAAGCAATTATATGCAATGTTCAGCAATAGGTAAACGTTGTAATAAGTGAAAGGAATTAGGTCACCTTCATAGTGTTTGCCGACCTGGTAAACACCAAATTAAAGTACATAGTGGTGTCTTAAATGAAGGGGACTGTCCTGTGGATTTATCAAATATGGTACTGAATCTAACTGGAGAATGACTCCTTGCCTACTAACAAAATTAAGGAGCCTTTACGTCATGTACCTCTAGGTTCCAAAATAACTCTTAAGGAGATGAGTGACTCAGGTGCACCTATTACTATCTTTATTTTGCCAACAGTGGGGGTCTAAGGTTATCCTAAGCACTCGGTACACACATCCTAGAGTTTAGGAGGATCAAGATATAGATATGGTTGAGTTATTCATAAACACTGTGTGTTGTCTTGGCAGATCAGTGTCAACTAAAGTCTATGTTACAGTCAAGGGTAGAAATCGAGGGGCATATTTACAAAAAAGTCATGCTGCGCAGCAAGTCACTTTGTTGTGCTGAGTGACAGGGAATAAATCAATACAATGCATTACTGTCCTTGTCCCTGCGTTGGTGCCATTTTGTTTGCCTAGCGCCAATGCAGTCACCCTTGCACCGTGCTGCAAGGGTGCCTGCATAGCAGAGAGGATTTTTTTTGTGCAGGAAGGAGCACCTTCCCCCCTAAAACAATCCGGGAACACATTCCTCTTTCTATGTGCACTGCAGAATGCAGCACACATCTAAAGAGGAAGTCACACCAGAGAAATAAAGATATTTGGGAAGGTGTAAGATTTTAATGCATTCTCAAGTTTACAAGTTCAGCGATTTATGTGGCCTCAAAAATCTGTCATAGAGGTTTGCTTTGCACTGGCAGGACTTTGCAGATCTTGGTCTTATGTAGGACTGAGCGTGAAATTCCGCTCCGCTTGCAAGATTTACAGAAGTTTTCCCTCTTTGTGCTTCACGTAGCACTCTGAGTTTTTTACCTCGCTCAAAGTCGCGAGGTAAATCTTACTCCAGACCACCTCCCGGTGAAATTTCTCCATGCAGGCATTCGTAGATTACTACAACTGCTCACATTGAGAAACATTCTGTTCAATTTAAAATACTTTATTTTGGCATATAAGGCCATAAAAGTAGAAAGCAAATAAAATACAGTACACACATAGGAATGTAAAAATACACTCATCCGTTACTTGTTACAGGGCACCAAAATACATCTGTTTGAGAAACATTCACAGTGGATTTAAATAAGGGTATCACCTATCCTGCAGGGTAGCCTCAACGGTCTAGAGACTAACCTATTGCCATATTGATATATAAAAGGCCTGTGAAAAACATGAGCAGCATAGTGCTGTTTATCCTATACCAATCATCGATTTCAGATAAAGTGAACATACAGTGCATGTGAAATAGTGCGGTTGTTACAATAGTCCAATTGGCTCGACCATTACTGTAAACTAGTTAAAGTGCGTATACAAAAGGTGCGAGGGTTAATGGCGTTTACATTACTCTTAAAAATAAGTTCAATAAAATGCACATGTAAAGAAGGTCCTATCAAAATGTTTCTGAAAATATAAAAGACAGAAACTATCAACTTCAATTTCAATGCTATATGTGCTTAGACAATAACCTTTCTAGTGTACCTTCCCCACTAAAATAGCTGTTTGGCCATCTTCATTGCCTATCAAGTCAACCTTTTTCCAAAAATGTAGGGTTATTATCTTCATTAGGCGATAGTTCAAGGGCATCAATATGGTGCATGGTTAAGGTATTTATTCCAATTGAATTATTTTAAGCATGACTACTCATACTAAGTAATACACCATGGTCAATAGGTACAAGCATCGGCCCGGCGTCCTGCTATTAAAGTTTGAATTTTTGCCCTCTTTTTCCTTATGAAGTTGATGGCCAGTAGGAATATGCTGAGCCCAAATACAATGAGTCGGGAGTTGTCTGTTTTTAATATTTGCAGCATTTCATTCAGTTTCCTGACGTTAAGGCACCTACCTATCAGTTTTATCCATTTTCTTATGGCGATTTTGTACGCTGGGCAAAAAAACAAAACATCAGGGGCCTCATTTATGAGGCCTTGCGTCAGTTTTGCGCTGCTGATGCGTCACTTTTTGTGACGCATCTGCGGCGTAAAACATGCGCCTTGTTGCGCCATATTTAGAATGTGACGCATCTAGGTAGATGCGTCACTTTTTAAACCCCTGCGCCACATTATACCTGCGTCAGGTATAATGTATGCAGAGGGGGCGTTCCCCCGCAAAAAGTCTCGTAATAGTGACGCAGTGAAATCTATAAGATTTCTCTGCGTCACTTTTAGGACCCTGTTGCGTCAAAATTTTACGCCTGCCTCACAGCAGGCGTAAGACTGACGCAAGCCCTTTCACATGTGGCTTTCCCCATGTGAAAGGACGCATTGCTGGAGTTGCGTCACTTTTGTGACACACTCCAGCAATGCGTCACTTTTGTGCTTACAGATACGTCAGAAATACTGACGTATCTGTAACTCCTTGCGACATGATGCGTCATACATTAAATATGACTCATCAGGAATGTCGTAAGGAGTGCGCAGTGAAAAGTGACGCATCGCTGTTTTCACGCAGCGATGCGTCACTTTTCATAAGTGAGGCCCCTGGAATATCCTCCTCAACTCCCAAACGGCATAGGCTACAGCAAGACTCCCCCTCCTTAGATTTTGGCTTTGCCCATTTGGAGGTAAAACTGTTTATCAGCAGCATTTCATTTCTAAATTTCAGATATAAACACTTTGCCAATTGTGGTTCTATTTCCTCCAAAAATGGATCGAAACAAGGGGTCATTTTAAACTGGAGGAATTGCCTAGTGAGCCTTCCCAATGTGCTGTCTGAAATTACCTTATGCCTGATAAAGTTGCAGAAAATATGCTTGATCTCACGTTTTGATTCAGTTGTCAGCAGATTCGGTTTCATCCAATATCAACTCAGACCTAGATTGAAAAGCCATGTTTTAATATGTGCCAACCAACGGAAAGTGACTTGGGTGTCAAATTGCAACAGTTCCAACAGTTCACCTAAAGATTCTCTGTACGTTACTAGTTCTCCAGATAGCTAAATGCACCAAGCGTTTGATACCCAAGTCATAGATCCAAGGAATCAATGGGGTGTGTTGAGGAAGGGCCACAAGCATTCACAGCATTTTATTTTCTCCAGTAGTTAGGAATTAGAGAGTACCGCCTCCCCATATCTCTGAGCCGTACCGAGCAGCAGTTTGGGCTCTGGTCTTATATACTTCCAGGGAGGGAGTAATGGCTTTTGGAGACGTTACAGCTTATTTTTATACAATGGGAAATGAGTTTTGCCTGAAGATGGCCTTTGATTTTTCTATTTGTGGAACCCAGGAAAGTTAAGAATCAAGAGTGACTCCCAGGTATACAAAATTCGATACACATTCCAAAGTTGCACCGTTCAGGAATATTTTCTTCTTAAAACTCCTATGTGGCCTTATAGTCATGTATTCTGTTTTGGTTGGATTAATTGGCTTTACAATATTTGTTGAGACTATGAAGTAGGTCCTGTAGACCACTGGGTGTATGGGACAACAGGATAGTATCATCCGCAAATGTTAAAGTGAAGATATGGTTACCTCCAAGCTTTGGCGAGTTGTGGGCAGATTGTTGAAGATATTCAACCAAGTCGTTTACGTGCAGGAGGAACAAAGTCGGAGCCAGGACACAGCCCTGGCGCATGCCCCTCTTAACTGTGATCTCGTAAGTAAGTTCTCCTCCTTTGTTTCAGCGTACCTTGGCATATTTGCCTTCATGTAGCCTTATAATTTGGATTAAGGTCTTATCAGGTACACCCTGTTGGTGCAGATTTTCCCACAGCTGAGCCCCTGGGATAGAATCAAATGCTGCCTTTAAATCAATAAAGGCAACATACAAGTGGCTAGCTCTTAACCTTGTACATTTCCAGGCTTGTACCAAAAGTCTAAACACTTGTGCTTGTTTTCTTTCTGAAGCCAGCCTGTCTTGGTGAGAGTTTATCTTCTGCTGTGATCCAGTCAGCATGCCTAGACAGGATTTGCTTTGCATAGACCTTCTGTAGAACATCAGTCAAACTTATGGGTCTGTAATTTACAGGCTCTTCTCTAATGCCCT